>NC_080431.1:95128258-96328258 GCF_028018845.1 Melospiza georgiana
ATTGGAAAAGTCAGGAGAGTGCAAAGGTACTGTTTTCTATCAGTTGGCAAGGTGCGCACACAATCCCAGTGTTGTACAGCTTGCTTCTTCACCTTCCCGAAGCTGCCGCTCTCGCCGGCTGCCGGAGCCCAAGAAGCGGCTTCTTCGCGCAAAGACGATTGTGCCGCTCACAGTGCTCTCCTTAGCGCGGCTTCTGCCGAAAGACGCCCGGCAGCGGCTCTTACCTCCGGAGAGCATCCTACCTTCGTCTTTCGCGTCTTCTGTAGTCTACATCTTAGCAAAACGCTTTCCCACTATGTCTGGCTAGGAAAAACTGTGCCAGCACAGAAAACATCTCCCATCGTGTTCTAGAAGTTGCACGGATGTCTGCCAAGTGTTTGGCAGGAAGAAAAGAAAAGTTGTCCAAAACAGCTTCCAATCGAATGTTCATGTGATTGGAAAAGTCAGGAGAGTGCAAAGGTACTGTTTTCTATCAGTTGGCAAGGTGCGCACACAATCCCAGTGTTGTACAGCTTGCTTCTTCACCTTCCCGAAGCTGCCGCTCTCGCCGGCTGCCGGAGCCCAAGAAGCGGCTTCTTCGCGCAAAGACGATTGTGCCGCTCACAGTGCTCTCCTTAGCGCGGCTTCTGCCGAAAGACGCCCGGCAGCGGCTCTTACCTCCGGAGAGCATCCTACCTTCGTCTTTCGCGTCTTCTGTAGTCTACATCTTAGCAAAACGCTTTCCCACTATGTCTGGCTAGGAAAAACTGTGCCAGCACAGAAAACATCTCCCATCGTGTTCTAGAAGTTGCACGGATGTCTGCCAAGTGTTTGGCAGGAAGAAAAGAAAAGTTGTCCAAAACAGCTTCCAATCGAATGTTCATGTGATTGGAAAAGTCAGGAGAGTGCAAAGGTACTGTTTTCTATCAGTTGGCAAGGTGCGCACACAATCCCAGTGTTGTACAGCTTGCTTCTTCACCTTCCCGAAGCTGCCGCTCTCGCCGGCTGCCGGAGCCCAAGAAGCGGCTTCTTCGCGCAAAGACGATTGTGCCGCTCACAGTGCTCTCCTTAGCGCGGCTTCTGCCGAAAGACGCCCGGCAGCGGCTCTTACCTCCGGAGAGCATCCTACCTTCGTCTTTCGCGTCTTCTGTAGTCTACATCTTAGCAAAACGCTTTCCCACTATGTCTGGCTAGGAAAAACTGTGCCAGCACAGAAAACATCTCCCATCGTGTTCTAGAAGTTGCACGGATGTCTGCCAAGTGTTTGGCAGGAAGAAAAGAAAAGTTGTCCAAAACAGCTTCCAATCGAATGTTCATGTGATTGGAAAAGTCAGGAGAGTGCAAAGGTACTGTTTTCTATCAGTTGGCAAGGTGCGCACACAATCCCAGTGTTGTACAGCTTGCTTCTTCACCTTCCCGAAGCTGCCGCTCTCGCCGGCTGCCGGAGCCCAAGAAGCGGCTTCTTCGCGCAAAGACGATTGTGCCGCTCACAGTGCTCTCCTTAGCGCGGCTTCTGCCGAAAGACGCCCGGCAGCGGCTCTTACCTCCGGAGAGCATCCTACCTTCGTCTTTCGCGTCTTCTGTAGTCTACATCTTAGCAAAACGCTTTCCCACTATGTCTGGCTAGGAAAAACTGTGCCAGCACAGAAAACATCTCCCATCGTGTTCTAGAAGTTGCACGGATGTCTGCCAAGTGTTTGGCAGGAAGAAAAGAAAAGTTGTCCAAAACAGCTTCCAATCGAATGTTCATGTGATTGGAAAAGTCAGGAGAGTGCAAAGGTACTGTTTTCTATCAGTTGGCAAGGTGCGCACACAATCCCAGTGTTGTACAGCTTGCTTCTTCACCTTCCCGAAGCTGCCGCTCTCGCCGGCTGCCGGAGCCCAAGAAGCGGCTTCTTCGCGCAAAGACGATTGTGCCGCTCACAGTGCTCTCCTTAGCGCGGCTTCTGCCGAAAGACGCCCGGCAGCGGCTCTTACCTCCGGAGAGCATCCTACCTTCGTCTTTAGCTCCTCTTCTCATCTACCTCTCGGCAAAACGCTTTCCCACTATGTCTGGCTAGGAAAAACTGTGCCAGCACAGAAAACATCTCCCATCGTGTTCTAGAAGTTGCACGGATGTCTGCCAAGTGTTTGGCAGGAAGAAAAGAAAAGTTGTTCAAAACAGCTTCCAATCGAATGTTCATGTGATTGGAAAAGTCAGGAGAGTGCAAAGGTACTGTTTTCTATCAGTTGGCAAGGTGCGCACACAATCCCAGTGTTGTACAGCTTGCTTCTTCACCTTCCCGAAGCTGCCGCTCTCGCCGGCTGCCGGAGCCCAAGAAGCGGCTTCTTCGCGCAAAGACGATTGTGCCGCTCACAGTGCTCTCCTTAGCGCGGCTTCTGCCGAAAGACGCCCGGCAGCGGCTCTTACCTCCGGAGAGCATCCTACCTTCGTCTTTCGCGTCTTCTGTAGTCTACATCTTAGCAAAACGCTTTCCCACTATGTCTGGCTAGGAAAAACTGTGCCAGCACAGAAAACATCTCCCATCGTGTACTAGAAGTTGCAGAGATGTCTGCCAAGTGTTTGGCAGGAAGAAAAGAAAAGTTGTCCAAAACAGCTTCCAATCGAATGTTCATGTGATTGGAAAAGTCAGGAGAGTGCAAAGGTACTGTTTTCTATCAGTTGGCAAGGTGCGCACACAATCCCAGTGTTGTACAGCTTGCTTCTTCACCTTCCCGAAGCTGCCGCTCTCGCCGGCTGCCGGAGCCCAAGAAGCGGCTTCTTCGCGCAAAGACGATTGTGCCGCTCACAGTGCTCTCCTTAGCGCGGCTTCTGCCGAAAGACGCCCGGCAGCGGCTCTTACCTCCGGAGAGCATCCTACCTTCGTCTTTCGCGTCTTCTGTAGTCTACATCTTAGCAAAACGCTTTCCCTCTATGTCTGGCTAGGAAAAACTGTGCCAGCACAGAAAACATCTCCCATCGTGTTCTAGAAGTTGCACGGATGTCTGCCAAGTGTTTGGCAGGAAGAAAAGAAAAGTTGTCCAAAACAGCTTCCAATCGAATGTTCATGTGATTGGAAAAGTCAGGAGAGTGCAAAGGTACTGTTTTCTATCAGTTGGCAAGGTGCGCACACAATCCCAGTGTTGTACAGCTTGCTTCTTCACCTTCCCGAAGCTGCCGCTCTCGCCGGCTGCCGGAGCCCAAGAAGCGGCTTCTTCGCGCAAAGACGATTGTGCCGCTCACAGTGCTCTCCTTAGCGCGGCTTCTGCCGAAAGACGCCCGGCAGCGGCTCTTACCTCCGGAGAGCATCCTACCTTCGTCTTTCGCGTCTTCTGTAGTCTACATCTTAGCAAAACGCTTTCCCACTATGTCTGGCTAGGAAAAACTGTGCCAGCACAGAAAACATCTCCCATCGTGTTCTAGAAGTTGCACGGATGTCTGCCAAGTGTTTGGCAGGAAGAAAAGAAAAGTTGTCCAAAACAGCTTCCAATCGAATGTTCATGTGATTGGAAAAGTCAGGAGAGTGCAAAGGTACTGTTTTCTATCAGTTGGCAAGGTGCGCACACAATCCCAGTGTTGTACAGCTTGCTTCTTCACCTTCCCGAAGCTGCCGCTCTCGCCGGCTGCCGGAGCCCAAGAAGCGGCTTCTTCGCGCAAAGACGATTGTGCCGCTCACAGTGCTCTCCTTAGCGCGGCTTCTGCCGAAAGACGCCCGGCAGCGGCTCTTACCTCCGGAGAGCATCCTACCTTCGTCTTTCGCGTCTTCTGTAGTCTACATCTTAGCAAAACGCTTTCCCACTATGTCTGGCTAGGAAAAACTGTGCCAGCACAGAAAACATCTCCCATCGTGTTCTAGAAGTTGCACGGATGTCTGCCAAGTGTTTGGCAGGAAGAAAAGAAAAGTTGTCCAAAACAGCTTCCAATCGAATGTTCATGTGATTGGAAAAGTCAGGAGAGTGCAAAGGTACTGTTTTCTATCAGTTGGCAAGGTGCGCACACAATCCCAGTGTTGTACAGCTTGCTTCTTCACCTTCCCGAAGCTGCCGCTCTCGCCGGCTGCCGGAGCCCAAGAAGCGGCTTCTTCGCGCAAAGACGATTGTGCCGCTCACAGTGCTCTCCTTAGCGCGGCTTCTGCCGAAAGACGCCCGGCAGCGGCTCTTACCTCCGGAGAGCATCCTACCTTCGTCTTTAGCTCCTCTTCTCATCTACCTCTCGGCAAAACGCTTTCCCACTATGTCTGGCTAGGAAAAACTGTGCCAGCACAGAAAACATCTCCCATCGTGTTCTAGAAGTTGCACGGATGTCTGCCAAGTGTTTGGCAGGAAGAAAAGAAAAGTTGTTCAAAACAGCTTCCAATCGAATGTTCATGTGATTGGAAAAGTCAGGAGAGTGCAAAGGTACTGTTTTCTATCAGTTGGCAAGGTGCGCACACAATCCCAGTGTTGTACAGCTTGCTTCTTCACCTTCCCGAAGCTGCCGCTCTCGCCGGCTGCCGGAGCCCAAGAAGCGGCTTCTTCGCGCAAAGACGATTGTGCCGCTCACAGTGCTCTCCTTAGCGCGGCTTCTGCCGAAAGACGCCCGGCAGCGGCTCTTACCTCCGGAGAGCATCCTACCTTCGTCTTTCGCGTCTTCTGTAGTCTACATCTTAGCAAAACGCTTTCCCACTATGTCTGGCTAGGAAAAACTGTGCCAGCACAGAAAACATCTCCCATCGTGTACTAGAAGTTGCAGAGATGTCTGCCAAGTGTTTGGCAGGAAGAAAAGAAAAGTTGTCCAAAACAGCTTCCAATCGAATGTTCATGTGATTGGAAAAGTCAGGAGAGTGCAAAGGTACTGTTTTCTATCAGTTGGCAAGGTGCGCACACAATCCCAGTGTTGTACAGCTTGCTTCTTCACCTTCCCGAAGCTGCCGCTCTCGCCGGCTGCCGGAGCCCAAGAAGCGGCTTCTTCGCGCAAAGACGATTGTGCCGCTCACAGTGCTCTCCTTAGCGCGGCTTCTGCCGAAAGACGCCCGGCAGCGGCTCTTACCTCCGGAGAGCATCCTACCTTCGTCTTTCGCGTCTTCTGTAGTCTACATCTTAGCAAAACGCTTTCCCTCTATGTCTGGCTAGGAAAAACTGTGCCAGCACAGAAAACATCTCCCATCGTGTTCTAGAAGTTGCACGGATGTCTGCCAAGTGTTTGGCAGGAAGAAAAGAAAAGTTGTCCAAAACAGCTTCCAATCGAATGTTCATGTGATTGGAAAAGTCAGGAGAGTGCAAAGGTACTGTTTTCTATCAGTTGGCAAGGTGCGCACACAATCCCAGTGTTGTACAGCTTGCTTCTTCACCTTCCCGAAGCTGCCGCTCTCGCCGGCTGCCGGAGCCCAAGAAGCGGCTTCTTCGCGCAAAGACGATTGTGCCGCTCACAGTGCTCTCCTTAGCGCGGCTTCTGCCGAAAGACGCCCGGCAGCGGCTCTTACCTCCGGAGAGCATCCTACCTTCGTCTTTCGCGTCTTCTGTAGTCTACATCTTAGCAAAACGCTTTCCCACTATGTCTGGCTAGGAAAAACTGTGCCAGCACAGAAAACATCTCCCATCGTGTTCTAGAAGTTGCACGGATGTCTGCCAAGTGTTTGGCAGGAAGAAAAGAAAAATTGTCCAAAACAGCTTCCAATCGAATGTTCATGTGATTGGAAAAGTCAGGAGAGTGCAAAGGTACTGTTTTCTATCAGTTGGCAAGGTGCGCACACAATCCCAGTGTTGTACAGCTTGCTTCTTCACCTTCCCGAAGCTGCCGCTCTCGCCGGCTGCCGGAGCCCAAGAAGCGGCTTCTTCGCGCAAAGACGATTGTGCCGCTCACAGTGCTCTCCTTAGCGCGGCTTCTGCCGAAAGACGCCCGGCAGCGGCTCTTACCTCCGGAGAGCATCCTACCTTCGTCTTTCGCGTCTTCTGTAGTCTACATCTTAGCAAAACGCTTTCCCTCTATGTCTGGCTAGGAAAAACTGTGCCAGCACAGAAAACATCTCCCATCGTGTTCTAGAAGTTGCACGGATGTCTGCCAAGTGTTTGGCAGGAAGAAAAGAAAAGTTGTCCAAAACAGCTTCCAATCGAATGTTCATGTGATTGGAAAAGTCAGGAGAGTGCAAAGGTACTGTTTTCTATCAGTTGGCAAGGTGCGCACACAATCCCAGTGTTGTACAGCTTGCTTCTTCACCTTCCCGAAGCTGCCGCTCTCGCCGGCTGCCGGAGCCCAAGAAGCGGCTTCTTCGCGCAAAGACGATTGTGCCGCTCACAGTGCTCTCCTTAGCGCGGCTTCTGCCGAAAGACGCCCGGCAGCGGCTCTTACCTCCGGAGAGCATCCTACCTTCGTCTTTCGCGTCTTCTGTAGTCTACATCTTAGCAAAACGCTTTCCCACTATGTCTGGCTAGGAAAAACTGTGCCAGCACAGAAAACATCTCCCATCGTGTACTAGAAGTTGCAGAGATGTCTGCCAAGTGTTTGGCAGGAAGAAAAGAAAAGTTGTCCAAAACAGCTTCCAATCGAATGTTCATGTGATTGGAAAAGTCAGGAGAGTGCAAAGGTACTGTTTTCTATCAGTTGGCAAGGTGCGCACACAATCCCAGTGTTGTACAGCTTGCTTCTTCACCTTCCCGAAGCTGCCGCTCTCGCCGGCTGCCGGAGCCCAAGAAGCGGCTTCTTCGCGCAAAGACGATTGTGCCGCTCACAGTGCTCTCCTTAGCGCGGCTTCTGCCGAAAGACGCCCGGCAGCGGCTCTTACCTCCGGAGAGCATCCTACCTTCGTCTTTAGCTCCTCTTCTCATCTACCTCTCGGCAAAACGCTTTCCCACTATGTCTGGCTAGGAAAAACTGTGCCAGCACAGAAAACATCTCCCATCGTGTTCTAGAAGTTGCACGGATGTCTGCCAAGTGTTTGGCAGGAAGAAAAGAAAAGTTGTCCAAAACAGCTTCCAATCGAATGTTCATGTGATTGGAAAAGTCAGGAGAGTGCAAAGGTACTGTTTTCTATCAGTTGGCAAGGTGCGCACACAATCCCAGTGTTGTACAGCTTGCTTCTTCACCTTCCCGAAGCTGCCGCTCTCGCCGGCTGCCGGAGCCCAAGAAGCGGCTTCTTCGCGCAAAGACGATTGTGCCGCTCACAGTGCTCTCCTTAGCGCGGCTTCTGCCGAAAGACGCCCGGCAGCGGCTCTTACCTCCGGAGAGCATCCTACCTTCGTCTTTCGCGTCTTCTGTAGTCTACATCTTAGCAAAACGCTTTCCCACTATGTCTGGCTAGGAAAAACTGTGCCAGCACAGAAAACATCTCCCATCGTGTTCTAGAAGTTGCACGGATGTCTGCCAAGTGTTTGGCAGGAAGAAAAGAAAAGTTGTCCAAAACAGCTTCCAATCGAATGTTCATGTGATTGGAAAAGTCAGGAGAGTGCAAAGGTACTGTTTTCTATCAGTTGGCAAGGTGCGCACACAATCCCAGTGTTGTACAGCTTGCTTCTTCACCTTCCCGAAGCTGCCGCTCTCGCCGGCTGCCGGAGCCCAAGAAGCGGCTTCTTCGCGCAAAGACGATTGTGCCGCTCACAGTGCTCTCCTTAGCGCGGCTTCTGCCGAAAGACGCCCGGCAGCGGCTCTTGACTCCGGAGAGCGGCAGCTTCGGGAAGGTGAAGAAGCAAGCTGTACAACACTGGGATTGTGTGCGCACCTTGCCAACTGATAGAAAACAGTACCTTTGCACTCTCCTGACTTTTCCAATCACATGAACATTCGATTGGAAGCTGTTTTGGACAACTTTTCTTTTCTTCCTGCCAAACACTTGGCAGACATCCGTGCAACTTCTAGAACACGATGGGAGATGTTTTCTGTGCTGGCACAGTTTTTCCTAGCCAGACATAGTGGGAAAGCGTTTTGCCGAGAGGTAGACTACAAAAGACGCTAAAGAGTGGATGTTAGCAAATGACACCCATCTTCAAAAAAGGCCATTAAGAGGACTCGCGATAGTACAAACCAGCCATCCTCTTTTTTATCCCCAGGAAGTTGATGGAGCAGCTCTTCCTGGAAATCCTTGCCAGGCACATGAAAGATGACCAAATAATGTAGTTAGCATGATTTTTCAGGGGAATTTCATGCTGAACATCACTTTAAACTCCTCTGATGAATCAACTTGACTGGTAGATGAAGGGAATATTATCTGCCTGGGCTTCAGGGAGGTTTTTGACATACCTCTACATGGCATCACACATACATATGGAAGCAATAGTGCAAAGGGGAGGGAATCAGTGTCTTTTCAGTGATGCTGAGGGAAAAGACAAGAGGCAGTGGGCACGCACTGAAATACAGGAGATTGCCTTTGAACATCAGTAAATGTTTCTTTACTGTCAGGGTGACTGAACCACGGCACAGACTGCCCAGAAAGATTGTGGAGCCTGGATCTTTGAAGACATTAAAAGTACACCCAGATAGAATCCTGGGCAAGAGGCTCTAGGTATCCTGGTTTAGGCAGGGGGGTTGGGCCTGGTTAGCCCCACCAACCCCTTCCACTCTCTTTCATTCTGTGCTAGTGAATTCTCTTCAAGATGCATTTCAAGCACTGGCATGACAAAGTTCTGTGCAGACAGAGATCCAAATGGACATGGCATCTAAGTTCCTTAAGCAGTGTTCAAGAAGAATGTAAAACTCTGGCACAAGTGTCTCTTCCCTAACTGAATCCCTTTCATGGGAAAATTCCCAGCTCTAGAAAGATCTTCTGATACGCATGCTTAAGACTGACACTGGCTGAGCAAATTTCTCCCTATGTATATCTAAGACCAGTTAGGATCTTCACCCAAAGTGCTGTCAACATAGTCACAGAATGCCTATTGTTAAGAAGTGACAGCTTCCATCAGAATGGCAACTATTGGTCCACAAAATGGATTAATGGATGGGAATTATCTACGTGGGTTAAAAACAAAAATAAAGAGTTGGTCTTTATTTATCAATTTCATGGCAATATTGATAAGGGAAGAAAAAGATCTAAGTCCTTGACTTTCTGGACTCGAGGAAAGATTTTAAAAATTCCTTGTAAAAATGTATGATCACAATCAGACTATTGAAACCATTTTAGTTGGGAACAAAGTTCCAAAATTGTCTAGATAGTGGCAAAGAAGCCAAGAAAATAGGAAAGAAACAAAAAGAGAGCAAAAGAGTCAGCTTCAGTGTACAAGCTCGTTCTAGAAGTAGTCTGCTGGGAAAAGGAACCCCCAGCTAAATTTCCAATGTATTCCTGTGCTTGATTCAGTAACTGGTCAATGTAAAAACCAATCCTTTTGTACAACTTCTTCCAGCAACAAAAACTCCAACAGGTTGACACTACCATCATGCCTGTTCCAGACATATTTAAAAGAGAAATGATGATTTTCTTGAAAACCTACTTACATAAAAGTTGCAAGATGGTGGAGGGATTCCCACATCCTCCTTCCTCCATCTGGCTTGAAAGTATATTTGATAAAATATGCAACAAAGCACATGATTTATAAGGGAGAGTCAAATGGATGATTTGGGAATCGATCTCTTGTTGATAGTAAACTTCATATCCACTCGGTGTGACCTTTTTAAAACAAAATGTGGAGCTGAGGCATGAATCTGCCACAACAATTGTAAAGCAAACATACACACTCCCCTTCATATGCCCCCCCCTCCACACACACCTAGGCACACACAGAGATCAGCATAGCAGATCATGAACTCCTTGGAAAAGACTGAAATGCTAAATGCCTCTCTTGATGGGCAAAAGAGCTGGTGCAGTAATTCAAATTTCTGCACAAAAATTCTGTTTAATATTTAGCTCCTATTTAAAACACAGCTTTTCATTTCATTCTATTTACAGAATATTTTCATTTCATTTGTTTCTTTAAAATTACTTAGTTCTCACCTGTTGTATGTCTAGGAATATTTTCTTCCAAAAATAGAAAAAAATAGATGATATCTTTTCAGCAGAAAACATTGGTTGATACAATTTTAAACCATCATGATATGGAAGAATTCTTCTGTCCCTCTCGAAGGTGGAAGAAGCATTTGGATCACAGATCATCTACAATGAAATACTTGACATGTTTAAGATGCTTTCAATCAATTTTGATCGTCAATTGCTTATTTGTTGTAAACAGTAATTTTTCAGTGAAGGGAAAGTGTGTGTGGTATATCTACATGATATGTTCAAAGGCAGTTCCTACTAATGGCCAGGCTGAATTCCAGTAAATAATGTCCCGAATGATATTTTGCCGCCTTCTTTGGCACTTCATGAAATCTTACCCCGATGAAGTGCTGAAACACAGAGATTTTCTCTTAGAGAGTGTCTCATGTTGTAACCTATCCCATGGATTTTATGCTGTAATTCTTATCTCTTTTAAAATTTACTATCTTCTGTACAGTTTTCATGAAACTTTCTGTTACAGTAGTGAATAGCACAGATAAATGTCATTTTGTACAACTTTGAATTTACCCCAAGAGCTGAGAGAAAACTTGATCCTATACTTCAATCCGAGTTTCTTCTATAGTCCAACTTTGTTTCTCTACCATCAAGCTTCTCCTTTGTTGCTGCTCCAAGCCCCGTCCAAGGTGACCTTGAATACTTTCAGGGATGGGACACCCACAACTTCTCTGGGCAACCTGTTCCAGTGTTCCAGCACTCCCACAGTAAAAAAGGCCTTCCTTTCATCTAATATGTGTAGGAAATCATAAATCTAGGCATAGAAGCTTGGAGTGCAAATTTGAAATTCTTTGGATTTGAAGCACATTTTATATGAATACTGACTTACAGATGACTAAAAGATGTTGATGGGCATTTGAGCTGACAAGTTTTGAAAAAGTGCACGGAAATTAAAATTGAAACCACTAAAATTAAAAACTCCTTGCCATTTTCTTTTTCCTCTCCTATTCAAAATTGCATATGTCAGGTATCAGTGCTTCATGCAAACCTCTCAGATGCTCTCAGAGAAAAAGCTTTTCTTTCAGACTAAGTTGCGGTTGACGTAGAACACTAGCAGGAGTGAAAGATTTTCTGGGCATCGGGGCAGCACGTTCTCCTTGGATTTGTGTGCAGAATGCATTTTATCCAAACTGGAAAATAGATCCCAGCTCTGTTCTATTCATCATTGTTACTTCATCAGGCCAGAAGATTCTGTGAAAAGTAGCCTGTGGACCTTGAAGACAGCGCATGTGAACCAGATGAGAGGTGATAGAGAAGATGAGGGAGAGAAGAAAGAGCATATGGCTGAAATCAAAAAGTATTTCTCCACGTGATCATGGAAGATTGCAGGAGCCACTTGGTGCTATCAAACCAGCCCAACTTGGCACTGGTGCCACCTTGGGTCTGGGAGCCATCTTGCATAACGTGCATTTTAAGGAGCCAGCTGGCCACACCCAGCCATATGCCCCCAAACAGAAACCAAGGCCCTTTTCTCTGGCAAACAAAACTCAGCTGCCCTGCTTCTGGATGGCAGATTGCAGGAGCCACTTGGTACTATCAAACCAGCCCAACTTGGCACTGGTGCCACCATGGGTCTGGTCACCATCCTGCCTATTGTAGCTTTTCAGGAGCCAGCCGGTCACTCGCAGCCATAGGCCCCCAAACACAAACCACGGCCCGTTTCCCTGGCAAACAAAAGTAAGCTGCCCCGCTTCTGGATGGCAGATTGCAGGAGCTACTTAGTACTATCAAATCAGCCCGACTTGGCACAGGTGCCACCTTGGATCTGGGAACCATCCTGTGTATCGTGGATTTTCAGGGGCCAGCCGGCCACTCTGAGCCATATGCCCCCAAAACCAAACCACGGACCTTTTCTCTGGCAAACAAAAATCAGCTGCCCCACTTGTGGATGGCAGATTGCAGGAGCCACTTGGGACTATCACACCAGCACAACATGGCACTGCTGCCACCTTGGATCTGGGAACCATCCTGCGTATCGTACATATTCAGGAACCAGCCGAACACTCCCAGCCACAGGCCCCCAAACACAAACAACGGCCCATTTCCCTGGCAAAGAAAACTCAGCTGCCCCGCTTCTGGATGGCCGTTTACAGGAGCCACTTGATGCTATCAAACCAGCCCGACTTGGTATTGGTACCACCTTGGATCTGGGAACCATCCTGCGTATCGTGGATTTTCAGGGGCCAGCCGGTCACTCCCAGCCATAGGCCCCCAAACACAAACCTCGGCCCTTTTCTCTGGCAAACAAAACTCAACTGCCCATCTTCTGGATGGCAAATTGCACTTGGTACTACAAAAAGAGTCCCACCTGGCACTGGTGCCACCTTGGGTCTGGGAACCATCCTTCGTATCGAGCATTTTAAGGAGCCAGCCGGCAATTCCCAGCCGTATGCCCCAAAAACAAACCACGGACCTTTTCTCTGGCAAAAAAACCTCAGCTGCCCCGCTTCTGGATGGTAGATTGCAGGAGTCACTTTGAATCATACAACCAGCCTTACTTGGCACTGGTGCCACCTTGGTATCTGGGAACCATCCTGCCTATCGTTGATTTCAGGGGCCAGCCGGCCACTCTCAGCCATAGGCCCCCAAACACAAACCACAGCCCTTTTCTCTAGCAAACAAAATTTAGCTGCCCCGCTTCTGGATGGCAAATTGCAGGAGCTACTTGGTACTACAAAAACAGCCCGACTTGGCACTGGTGCCACCTTGCGTCTGGTTACCATGCGGCATATCGTGCATTTTAAGGAGCCAGGTGGCCACTCCCAGCCATATGCCCCCAAACACAACCCACGGCCCTTTTCTCTGGCAAACAAAACTCAGTTGCCCCGCCTCTGGATGGCAGATTGCAGGAGCCACTTGGTACTATCAAACCAGCCCGGCTTGGCACTGGTGCCACCTTGGCTCTGGGAACCATCCTGCCTATTGTGGATTTTAAGGAGCCAGCCGGCTACTCCCAGCCAGAGGCCCCCAAACAAAAACCACGGCCCTTTTTTCTGGCAAACAAAACTCAGCTGCCCCGCCTTTGGATGGCAGATTGCAGGAGCCACTTGGTACTATCAAACCAGCCCGGCTTGGCACTGGTGCCACCTTGGGTCTGGGAACCATGCTGCGTATCGTGGATTCTAAGGAGCCAGCCGGCCACTCCCAGCCACAGGCCCCCAAACAAAATCAACGGCGTTGTTCCCTGGAAAACAAAACACGCCTGCCAACATTTTGATGGCAGATTGCAGGAGCCACTTGGTACTATGAAACCAGCCCAACTTGGCACTGCTGCCACCATGGGTCTGGTCAGCATCCTGCCTATCGGAGCTTTTCAGGAGCCAGCCGGTCACTCCCAGCCATAGGCCGCCAGACACAAACCTCGGCCCGTTTCCCTGGCAAACAAAAGTAAGCTACCCCGCTTCTGGATGGCAGATTGCAGGAGCCACTTGGTACTATCAAACCAGCCCAACTTGGCACTGGTGCCTCCATGGGTCTGGTCACCATCCTGCCTATCGTAGCTTTTCAGGAGCCAGCCGGTCAGTCCCAGCCATAGGCCCCAAACACAAATCTCTACCCGTTTCCACGGCAAACAAAAGTAAGCTACCCCGCTTCAGGATGGCAGATTGCAGGAGCCACTTTGAACCATCAAACCAGCCCGACTTGGCACTGGTGCCACCTCTGGTCTGGGAACCATCCTGCGTATCGTGGATTCTAAGGAGCCAGCCGGCCACTCCCAGCCACAGGGCCCCAAACACAAACAACGGCGCTTTTCCCTGGCAAACAAAACTCGCCTGCCAAATTTTTGATGGCAGATTGCAGGAGCCGCTTAGTACTATCAAACCAGCCCAACTTGGCACTGGTGCCACCATGGGTCTGGTCACCATCCTGCCTATCGTAGCTTTTCAGGAGCCAGCCGGTCACTCCCAGCCATAGGCCCCCAGACACAAACCTCGGCCCGTTTCCCTGGCAAACAAAAGTAAGCTACCCCGCTTCTGGATGGCAGATTAGAGGAGCCACTTTGCACCTTCAAACCAGCCCAACTTGGCACTGCTGCCACCTTGGGTCTGGGAACCATGCTGCGTAACGTGGATTTTCAGGGGCCAGCCGGCCACTCTCAGCCATATGCCCTCAAGCACAAACCACGGCCCTTTTCTCTGGCAAACAAAACTCAACTGCCCCTCTTCTGGAGGGCAAATTGCAGGACGCACTTGGTACTACGAAAACAGCCCAACTTGGCACTGGTGCCACCATCGGTCTGGTCACCATCCTGCCTATCGTAGCTTTTCAGGAGCCAGCCGGTCACTCCCAGCCATAGGCCCCCAGACAAAAACCTCGGCCCGTTTCCCTGGCAAACAAAAGTAAGCTACCCCGCTTCTGGATGGCAAATTGCAGGAGCCACTTGGCACCATCAAACTGGCCCGACTTGGCACTGGTGCCACCTCTGGTCTGGGAACCATCCTGCGTATCGTGGATTCAAAGGAGCCAACTGGCCACTCCCAGCCGCAGGCCCCCAAACACAAACAACGGCGCTTTTCCCTGGAAAGCAAAACTCGCCTGCCAACTTTTTGATGGCAGATTGCAGGAGCCACATTGCAACATAAAACCAGCCCGACTCGGCACTGGTTCCACCTTGGATCTCCGAACCATCCTGCCTATCGTGGATTTTCAGGGGCCAGCCGGCCACTCTCAGCCATGTACCCCCAAACAAAATCCACGGCCCTTTCCTCTGGCAAACAAAACTCAACTGCCATTCTTCTGGATGGCAAATTGCAGGAGCCACTTGCTACTACAAAACCAGCCCAACTTGGCACTGGTGCCACCTTGGCTCTGGGAACCATGCTGCGTATCGTGGATTCTAATGAGCCAGCCGGCCACTCCCAGCCACAGGCGCCCAAAAAAAACCAAAGACTTTTCTCTTGCAAACAAAAATCGGCTAACCCGCTTCTGGATGGCAGATTGCAGGAGACACTTTGCACCATCAAATCAGCCCGACTTGGCACTGGTGCCACCTTGGGTCCGGGAACCATGCTGCCTAGCGTGGATTTTCAGGAGCCAGCCGGCCACTCTCAGCCATATGCCCTCAAGCACAAACCACGGCCCTTTTCTCTGGCAAACAAAACTCAACTGCCCCTCTTCTGGAGGGCAAATTGCAGGACGCACTTGGTACTACAAAAACAGCCCAACTTGGCACTGGTGCCACCTTGGGTCTGGGAACCATCCTGCGTATTGAGCATTTTAAGGAGCCAGCCGGCCCCTCCCAGCCATATGCCCCCAAATACGAACCACGGACTTGTTCTCTGGCAAACAAAAATCAGCTGCCCCGCGTTGGGATGGCAGATTGCAGGAGCCACTTTGCACCATCAAACCAGCCCGACTTGGAACTGGTGCCACCTTGGATCTGGGAACCATTCTGCCTATCGTGGATTTTCAGGAGTCAGCCGGCCACTCCCAGCCATAGGCCCCCAAACAAAAACCACGGCCCTTTTCTTTGGCAAACAAAACTCAACTGCCCCTCTTCTGGATGGCAGATTGCAGGAGCCACTTGGTACTATCAAACCAGCCCAACTTGGCACTGGTGCCTCCATGGGTCTGGTCAACATACTGCCTATCGTAGCTTTTCAGGAGCCAGCCGGTCAGTCCCAGCCATGGGCGCCAGACACAAAGCTCGGCCCGTTTCCCTGGCAAACAAAAGTAAGCTATCCCGCTTCTGGATGGCAGATTGCAGGAGCAACTTGGCATCATCAAACCAGCACGAC
Source organism: Melospiza georgiana (assembly GCF_028018845.1). NCBI lineage: Eukaryota > Metazoa > Chordata > Aves > Passeriformes > Passerellidae > Melospiza > Melospiza georgiana. The sequence goes on from NC_080431.1 coordinate 95,143,911, forward strand.
TTGGCACTGGTGCCACCTCTGGTCTGGGAACCATCCTGCGTATCGTGGATTCTAAGGAGCCAGCTGGCCACTCCCAGCCACAGGCCCCCAAACAAAAACAACAGCGCTTTTCCCTGGAAAACAAAACTCGCCTGCCAACTTTATGATGGCAGATTGCAGGAGCCACTTGGTACTATCAAACCAGCCCAACTTGGCACTGCTGCCACCATGGGTCTGGTCACCATCCTGCCTATAGTAGCTTTTCAGGAGCCAGCCGGTCACTCTCAGCCATAGGCCGCCAGACACAAACCTCGGCCCGTTTCCCTGGCAAACAAAAGTAAGCTACCCCGCTTCTAGATGGCAGATTGCAGGAGCCACTTGGTACTATCATACCAGCCTGAATTGGCAGTGATGCCACCTTGGCTCTGGGAACCATCCTGCCTATCGTGCATTTTCAGGGGCCAGCCGGCCACTCTCAGCCATATGCCCCCAAACACAAACCACGGCCCTTTTCTCTGGCAAACAAAACTCAACTGCCCCTCTTCTGGATGGCAAATTGCAGGACGCACTTGGTACTACGAAAACAGCCCGACTTGGCACTGATGCCACCTTGGCTCTGGGAACCATCCTGCGTATCGAGCTTTTTAAGGAGCCAGCCGGCCACGCCCAGCCATATACCGCCAAAAACAAACCACGGAACTTTTCTCCAGCAAACAAAAATCCGCTGCCCCGCGTCTGGATGGCAGATTGCAGGAGCCACTTTGCACCATCAAACCAGCCCGACTTGGCTCTGGTGCCACCTTGGATCTGGGAACCATCCTGCCTATCGTGGATTTTCAGGGGCCAGCCGGCCACTCTCAGCCATAGGCCCCCAAAAACAAACCATGGCACTTTAGTCTGGTAAACAAAACTCAACTGCCCCTCTTCTGGATGGCAAATTGCAGGACGCACTTGGTACTACAAAAGCAGCCCGACTTGGCACTGGTGCCACCTTGCGTCTTGTTACCATGCGGCATATCGTGCATTTTAAGGAGCCAGGTGGCCACTCCCAGCCATATGCCCCCAAACACAACCCACGGCCCTTTTCTCTGGCAAACAAAACTCAGCTGCCCCGCCTCTGGATGGCAGATTGCAGGAGCCACTTGGTACTATCAAACCAGCCCGGCTTGGCACTGGTGCCACCTTGGCTCTGGGAACCATCCTGCCTATTGTGGATTTTAAGGAGCCAGCCGGCTACTCCCAGCCAGAGGCCCCCAAACAAAAACCACGGCCCTTTTTTCTGGCACACAAAACTTAGCTGCCTCACTTCTGGATGGCAGATTGCAGGAGCCACTTGGTGTTATCAAACCAGCCCGTCTTGGCTCTGGTGCCACCTTGGGTCTGGGAACCATGCTGCGTATTGTGGATTCTAAGGAGCCAGCCGGCCACTCCCAGTCACAGGCCCCCAAACAAAATCAACGGCGCTGTTCCCTGGAAAACAAAACACGCCTGCCAACATTTTGATGGCAGATTGCAGGAGCCACTTGGTACTATGAAACCAGCCCAACTTGGCACTGCTGCCACCATGGGTCTGGTCAGCATCCTGCCTATCGGAGCTTTTCAGGAGCCAGCCGGTCACTCCCAGCCATAGGCCGCCAGACACAAACCTCGGCCCGTTTCCCTGGCAAACAAAAGTAAGCTGCCCCGCTTCTGGATGGCAGATTGCAGGAGCCACTTGGTACTATCAAACCAGCCCGACTTGGCACTGGTGCCACCTTGGGTCTGGGAACCATGCTGCGTAACGTAGATTCTAAGGCGCCAGCCGGCCACTCCCAGCCGCAGGCCCCCAAACAGAAACAACGGTGCTTTTCCCTGGGAGGCAAAACTCGCCTGCCAACTTTTTGATGGCAGATTGCAGGAGCCACTTGGTACTATCAAACCAGCCCAACTTGGCACTGCTGCCACCATGGGTCTGGTCACCATCCTGCCTATCGCGGCTTTTCAGGAGCCAGCCGGTCACTCCCAGCCATAGGCCCCCAGACACAAACCTCGGCCCGTTTCCCTGGCAAACAAAAGTAAGCTGCCCCGCTTCTGGATGGCAGATTGCAGGAGCTATTTATTACTATCAAACCAGCCCGACTTGGCACTGGTGCCACCTTGGCTCTGGGAACCATCCTGCCTATCGTGGATTTTCAGGGGCCAGCCGGCCACTCTCTGCCATATGCCCCCAAACACAAACCACGGCCCTTTTCTCTGGCAAACAAAACTCAACTGCCCCTCTTATGGACGGCAAATTGCAGGACGCACTTGGTACTACGAAAACAGCCCGACTTGGCGCTGATGCCACATTGGGTCAGGGAACCATCCTGCGTATCGAGCTTTTTAAGGAGACAGCCGGCCACTCCCATCCATATACCGCCAAAAACAAACCACGGAACTTTTCTCCAGCAAACAAAAATCCGCTGCCCCGCGTCTGGATGGCAGATTGCAGGAGCCACTTGGCACCATCAAACCAGCCCGACTTGGCACTGGTGCCACCTTGGATCTGGGAACCATCCAGCCTATCGTGGATTTTCAGGGGCCAGTCGGCCACTCTCAGCCATAGGCCCCCAAACACAAACCACGGAACTTTACTCTGGTAAACAAAACTCAACTGCCCCTCTTCTGGATGGCAAATTGCAGGACGCACTTGGTACTACAAAAGCAGCCCGACTTGGCACTGGTGCCACCTTGCGTCTGGTCACCCTCCTGCGTATCGTGCATTTTAAGGAGCCAGTTGGCCACTCCAAGCCACAGGCCCCCAGACACAAAGCTCTGCCCGTTTCCCTGGCAAACAAAAGTAAGCTACCCCGCTTCTGGATGGCAGATTAGAGGAGCCACTTTGCACCTTCAAACCAGCCCAACTTGGCACTGCTGCCACCTTGGGTCTGGGAACCATGCTGCGTAACGTGGATTTTCAGGGGCCAGCCGGCCACTCTCAGCCATATGCCCTCAAGCACAAACCACGGCCCTTTTCTCTGGCAAACAAAACTCAACTGCCCCTCTTCTGGAGGGCAAATTGCAGGACGCACTTGGTACTACGAAAACAGCCCAACTTGGCACTGGTGCCACCATGGGTCTGGTCACCATCCTGCCTATCGTAGCTTTTCAGGAGCCAGCCGGTCACTCCCAGCCATAGGCCCCCAGACAAAAACCTCGGCCCGTTTCCCTGGCAAACAAAAGTAAGCTACCCCGCTTCTGGATGGCAAATTGCAGGAGCCACTTGGCACCATCAAACTGGCCCGACTTGGCACTGGTGCCACCTCTGGTCTGGGAACCATCCTGCGTATCGTGGATTCAAAGGAGCCAACTGGCCACTCCCAGCCGCAGGCCCCCAAACACAAACAACGGCGCTTTTCCCTGGAAAGTAAAACTCGCCTGCCAACTTTTTGATGGCAGATTGCAGGAGCCACATTGCAACATAAAACCAGCCCGACTCGGCACTGGTTCCACCTTGGATCTCCGAACCATCCTGCCTATCGTGGATTTTCAGGGGCCAGCCGGCCACTCTCAGCCATGTACCCCCAAACAAAATCCACGGCCCTTTCCTCTGGCAAACAAAACTCAACTGCCCCTCTTCTGGATGGCAAATAGCAGGAGCCACTTGCTACTACAAAACCAGCCCAACTTGGCACTGGCGCCACCTTGGCTCTGGGAACCATGCTGCGTATCGTGCATTCTAATGAGCCAGCCGGCCACTCCCAGCCACAGGCGCCCAAAAAAAACCAAAGACTTTTCTCTTGCAAACAAAAATCGGCTACCCCGCTTCTGGATGGCAGATTGCAGGAGACACTTTGCACCATCAAACCAGCCCGACTTGGCACTGGTGCCACCTTGGGTCTGGGAACCATGCTGCCTAGCGTGGATTTTCAGGAGCCAGCCGGCCACTCTCAGCCATATGCCCTCAAGCACAAACCACGGCCCTTTTCTCTGGCAAACAAAACTCAACTGCCCCTCTTCTGGAGGGCAAATTGCAGGACGCACTTGGTACTACAAAAACAGCCGACTTGGCACTGGTGCCACCTTGGGTCTGGGAACCATCCTGCGTATCGAGCATTTTAAGGAGCCAGCCGGCCCCTCCCAGCCATATGCCCCCAAAAACGAACCACGGACTTGTTCTCTGGCAAACAAAAATCAGCTGCCCCGCGTTGGGATGGCAGATTGCAGGAGCCACTTTGCACCATCAAACCAGCCCGACTTGGCACTGGTGCCACCTTGGATCTGGGAACCATTCTGCCTATCGTGGATTTTCAGGAGTCAGCCGGCCACTCCCAGCCATAGGCCCCCAAACAAAAACCACGGCCCTTTTCTTTGGCAAACAAAACTCAACTGCCCCTCTTCTGGATGGCAGATTGCAGGAGCCACTTGGTACTATCAAACCAGCCCAACTTGGCACTGCTGCCTCCATGGGTCTGGTAACCATCCTGCCTATCGTAGCTTTTCAGGAGCCAGCCGGTCACTCCCAGCCATGGGCGCCAGACACAAAGCTCGGCCCGTTTCCCTGGCAAACAAAAGTAAGCTGCCCCGCTTCTAGATGGCAGATTGCAGGAGCCACTTTGTACTATCAAACCAGCCTGAATTGGCAGTGATGCCACCTTGGCTCTGGGAACCATCCTGCCTATCGTGGATTTTCAGGGGCCAGCCGGCCACTCTCAGCCATATGCCCCCAAACACAAACCACGGCCCTTTTCTCTGGCAAACAAAACTCAACTGCCCCTCTTCTGGATGGCAAATTGCAGGACGCACTTGGTACTACGAAAACAGCCCGACTTGGCACTGATGCCACCTTGGCTCTGGGAACCATCCTGCGTATCGAGCTTTTTAAGGAGCCAGCCGGCCACGCCCAGCCATATACCGCCAAAAACAAACCACGGAACTTTTCTCCAGCAAACAAAAATCCGCTGCCCCGCGTCTGGATGGCAGATTGCAGGAGCCACTTTGCACCATCAAACCAGCCCGACTTGGCACTTGTGCCACCTTGGATCTGGGAACCATCCTGCCTATCGTGGATTTTCAGGGGCCAGCCGGCCACTCTCAGCCATAGGCCCCCAAAAACAAACCATGGCACTTTAATCTGGTAAACAAAACTCAACTGCCCCTCTTCTGGATGGCAAATTGCAGGACGCACTTGGTACTACAAAAGCAGCCCGACTTGGCACTGGTACCACCTTGGGTCTGGTCACCATCCTGCGTATCGTGCATTTTAAGGAGCCAGCTGGCCACTCCCAGCCATAGGCCCCCAGACACAAAATTCTGCCCGTTTCCCTGGCAAACAAAAGTTATCTACCGCGCTTCTGGATGGCAGATTGCAGGAGCCACTTTGCACCATGAAACCAGCCCAACTTGGCACTGGTGCCACTTCTGGTCTGGGAACCATCCTGCGTATCGTGGATTCTAAGGAGCCAGCCGGCCACTCCCAGCCAGAGGCCCCCAAACAAAAACAACGGCGCTTTTCCCTGGAAAACAAAACTCGCCTGCCAACTTTTTGATGGCAGATTGCAGGAGCTATTTAGTACTATCAAACCAGCCCGACTTGGCACTGGTGCCACCTTGGCTCTGGGAACCATCCTGCCTATTGTGGATTTTCAGGAGTCAGCCGGCCACTCTCAGCCATATGCCCTCAAACACAAACCACGGCCCTTTTCTCTGGCAAACAAAACTCAACTGCCCGTCTTCTGGAAGGCAAATTGCAGGACGGAATTGGTACTACAAAAACAGCCCAACTTGGCACTGGTGCCACCTCTGGCCTGGGAACCATCATGCGTATCGAGCTTTTTAAGGAGCCAGCCGGCCACTCCCAGCCATATGCCCCCAAAAATTAACCACGGACTTGTTCTCTGGCAAACAAAAATCAGCAGCCCCGCGTCGGGATGGCAGATTGCAGGAGCCACTTTGCACCATCAAACCAGCCCGACTTGGCTCTGGTGCCACCTTGGGTCTGGGAACCATTCTGCCTATCGTGGATTTTCAGGGGCCAGCCGGCCACTCTGAGCCATAGGCCCCCAAACAAAAACCACGGCCCTTTTCTCTGGCAAAAAAAACTCAGCTGCCCCGCTTCTGGATGGCAGATTGCAGGACGCACTTGGTACAATCAAACCAGCCCAACTTGGCACTGGTGCCACCTTGGGCCTGGGAACCATCCTGCGTATTGTGGATTGTCAGGAGCCAGCCGACCACTCTCGGCCACAGACCCCAATCAAAAACAACGGCCCGATTCACAGGCAAAAAAATCTCAGCTGCCCCACTTGTGGATGGGAGATTGCAGGAGGCGCTTGACACTGTCAAACCAGCCCAACTTGGCACTGGCGCCACCTTGGGTCTTGGAATGATGCTGCGTATCATGGAATTTAAGGAGCCAGCCGGCCACTCCCAGCCACAGGACCCAAACACATACCACAGCCCTTTTCTTTGGCAAACAAAACTCAGCTGCCCTGCTTTTGGATGGCAGATTGCAGGAGCCACTTGGTACTATCAAACCAGCCCAACTTGGCACTGCTGCCACCATGGGTCTGGTCACCATCCTGCCTATCGTAGCTTTTCAGGAGCCAGCCGGTCAGTCCCAGCCATAGGCCCCAGACACAAAGCTCTGCCCGTTTCCCTGGCAAACAAAAGTAAGCTACCCCGCTTCTGGATGGCAGATTGCAGGAGACACTTTGCACCATCAAACCAGCCCGACTTGGCACTGGTGCCACCTCTGGTCGGGAAACCATCCTGCGTATCGTGGGTTCTAAGGAGCCAGCTGGCCACTCCCAGCCACAGGCCCCCAAACACAAACAACGGCGCTTTTCCCTGGAAAACAAAACTGGCCTGCCAACTTTTTGATGGCAGATTGCAGGAGCCACTTGGTACTATCAAACCAGCCCGACTTGGCACTGGTGCCACCTTGGCTCTGGGAACCATCCTGCGTAACGTAGATTCTAAGGCGCCAGCCGGCCACTCCCAGCCACAGGCCCCCAAACACAAACAACGGCGCTTTTCCCTGGAAAACAAAACTCGCCTGCCAACTTTTTGATGGCAGATTGCAGGAGCCACTTGGTACTATCAAACCAGCCCAACTTGGCTCTGGTGCTACCATGAATCTGGTCACCATCCTGCCTATCGTAGCTTTTCAGGAGCCAGTCGGTCACTCCCAGCCATAGGCCCACAGACAAAAACCTCGGCCCGTTTCCCTGGCAAACAAAAGTAAGCTGCCCCGCTTCTGGATGGCAGATTGCAGGAGTTATTTAGTACTATCTAACCAGCCAGACGTGGCACTGGTGCCACCTTGGATCTGGGAACCATCTTGCCTATCGTGGATTTTAAGGAGCCAGCCGGCCTCTCTCAGCCATATGCCCCCAAACACAAACCACGGCCCTTTTCTCTGGCAAAAAAAACTCAACTGCCCCTCTTCTGGATGGCAGATTGCAGGAGCCACTTGGTACTATCAAACCAGCCCTACTTGGCACTGGTGCCACCTTGGGTCTGGGAAGCATGCTGCGTATCGTGGATTTTCAGGAGCCAGCCCGCCACTGCAAGCTACAGGCCCCCAAACACAAACAACAGCCTTTTTCTCTGGCAAACAAAACTCAACTGCCCCTCTTCTGGATGGCAAATTGCAGGAGCCACTTGGTACTACGAAAACAGCCAGACTTGGCACTGATGCCACCTTGGGTCAGGGAACCATGCTGCGTATCGAGCTTTTTAAGGAGCCAGCCGGCGACGCCCAGCCATATACCGCCAAAAAAAAACCACGGAACTTTTCTCCAGCAAACAAAAATCCGCTGCCCCGCGTCTGGATTGCAGATTGCAGGAGCCACTTTGCACCATCAAACCAGCCCGACTTGGCACTGGTGCCACCTTGGGTCTGGTCACCATCCTGCGTATCGTGCATTTTAAGGAGCCAGCTGGCCACTCCCAGCCATAGGCCCCCAGACACAAAGCTCTGCCCGTTTCCCTGGCAAACAAAAGTAAGCTGCGCCGCTTCTGGATGGCAGATTGCAGGAGCCACTTTGCACCATCAAACCAGCCCAACTTGGCACTGGTGCCACCTTGGGTCTGGGAACCATCCTGCGTATTGTGGCTTCTAAGGAGCCAGCCGGCCACTCCCAGGCACAGGCCCCCAAACACAAACAACGGCGCTTTTCCCTGGAAAACAAAACTCGCCTGCCAACTTTTTGATGGCAGATTGCAGGAGCCACTTGGTACTATCAAACCAGCCGAACTTGGCACTGGTGCCACCTTGGCTCTGGGAACCATGCTGCGTAACGTAAATTCTAAGGCGCCAGGCGGCCACTCCCAGCCACAGGCCCCCAAACACAAACAACGGCGCTTTTCCCTGGAAAACAAAACTCGCCTGCCAACTTTTTGATGGCAGATTTCAGGAGCCACTTGGTACTATCAAACCAGCCCGTCTTGGCAATGGTGCCACCATGGGTCTGGTCACCATCCTGCCTATCGTAGCTTTTCAGGAGCCAGCCGGTCACTCCCAGCCATGGGCCCCCAGCCACAATCCTCGGCCCGTTTCCCTGGCACACAAAAGTAAGCTACCCCGCTTCTGGATGGCAGATTGCAGGAGCAAATTGGCATCATCAAACCAGCCCGACTTGGCACTGGTGCCACCTCTGGTCTGGGAACCATCCTGCGTATCGTGGGTTCTAAGGAGCCAGCCGGCCACTCCCAGCCACAGGCCCCCAATCACAAACAACGGCGCTTTTCCCTGGAAAACAAAACTCGCCTGCTAGCTTTTTGATGGCAGAGTGCAGGAGCCACTTGGTACCATCAAACCAGCCCAACTTGGCACTGGTGCCACTATGGGTCTGGTCACCATCCTGCCTATCGTAGCATTTCAGGAGCCAGTCGGTCACTCCCTGCCGTAGGCCCCCAGACACAAACCTCGGCCCGTTTCCCTGGCAAACAAAATTAAGCTGCCCCGCTTCTGGATGGCCGATTGCAGGAGCCACTTGGTACTATCAAACCAGCCCAACTTGGCACTGCTGCCACCTCTGGCCTGGGAGCCATCCTGCGTATCGTGGATTCTAAGCAGCCACCCGGCCACTCCCAGCCACAGGCCCCCAAACAAAAACAACGGTGCTTTTCCATGGAAAACAAAACTGGCCTGGCAACTTTTTGATGGCAGATTGCAGGAGCCACTTGGTACTATCAAACCAGCCCGTCTTGGCACTGGTGCTACCTTGGGTCTGGTCACCATCCTGCCTATCGTAGCTTTTCAGGAGCCAGCCGGTCACTCCCAGCCATAGGCCCCCAGCCACAAACCTCTGCCCGTTTCCCTGGCACACAAAAGTAAGCTACCCCGCTTCTGGATGGCAGATTGCAGGAGCAACTTGGCATCATCAAACCAGCCCGACTTGGCACTGGTGCCACCTCTGGTCTGGGAACCATCCTGCGTATCGTGGGTTCTAAGGAGCCAGCCGGCCACTCCCAGCCACAGGCCGCCAAACACAAACAACGGCACTTTGCCCTGGAAAACAAAACTCGCCTGCTAGCTTTTTGATGGCAGAGTGCAGGAGCCACTTGGTACTATCAAACCAGCCCAACTTGGCACTGGTGCCACCGTGGGTATGGTCACCATCCTGCTTATCGTAGCATTTCAGGAGCCAGCCGGTCACTCCCAGCCGTAGGCCCCCAGACAAATACCTCAGCCCGTTTCCCTGGCAAACAAAATTAAGCTGCCCCGCTTCTGGATGGCAGATTGCAGGAGCCACTTGGTACTATCAAACCAGCCCAACTTGGCACTGGTGCCACCATGGGTCTGGTCACCATCCTGCCTATCGTAGCTTTTCAGGGGCCAGCCAGCCAGCCCCAGGCACTGGCCCCCAGACAAGAATTTCGGCCCGTTTCCATGGCAAACAAAAGTAAGCTACCCCGCTTCTGGATGGCAGATTGCAGGAGACACTTTGCACCATCAAACCAGCCCAACTTGACACTGGTGCCACCTCTGGCCTGGGAACCATCCTGCGTATTGTGGATTCTAAGCAGCCACCCGGCCACTCCGAGCCACAGGCCCCCAAACACAAACAACGGCGCTTTTCCCCGGAAATCAAAACTCGCCTGCCAACATTTTGATGGCAGATTGCAGGAGCCACTTGGTACTATCAAACCAGCCCAACTTGGCACTGGTGCCACCATGGGTCTGGTCACCGTCCTGCCTAGCATAGCTTTTCAGGAGCCAGGAGGTCACTCCCAGCCATAGACCCCCAGACAGAAACCTCGGCCCGTTTCCATGGAAAACAAAAGTAAGCTGCCCCGCTTCTGGATGGCAGATTGCAGGAGCCACTTGGTAGTATTAAACCAGTCCGACTTGGCACTGGTGCCAACTTGGGTCTGGGAACCATCCTGCGTATCGTGGATTCTAAGTAGCCAGCTGGCCACTCCCAGGCACAGACCCTCAAACACAAACAACGGTGCTTTTCCCTGGAAAACAAAACTGGCCTGCCAACTTTTTGATGGCAGATTGCAGGAGCCACTTGGTACTATCAAACCAGCCCGTCTTGGCACTGGTGCCACCATGGGTCTGGTCACCATCCTGCCTATCGTAGCTTTTCAGGAGCCAGCCGGTCACTCCCAGCCATAGGCCCCCAGCCACAAACCTCGGCCCGTTTCCCTGGCACACAAAAGTAAGCTACCCTGCTTCTGGATGGCAGATTGCAGGAGCAACTTGGCATCATCAAACCAGCCCGACTTGGCACTGGTGCCACCTCTGGTCTGGGAACCATCCTGCGTATCGTGGGTTCTAAGGAGCCAGCCGGCCACTCCCAGCCACAGGCCCCCAAACAAAAACAACGGCACTTTTCCCTGGAAAACAAAACTCGCCTGCTAGCTTTTTGATGGCAGAGTGCAGGAGCCACTTGGTACTATCAAACCAGCCCAACTTGGCACTGGTGCCACTATGCGTATGGTCACCATCCTGCTTATCGTAGCATTTCAGGAGCCAGCCGGTCACTCCCAGCCGTAGGCCCCCAGACAAATACCTCGGCCCGTTTCACTGGCAAACAAAATTAAGCTGCCCCGCTTCTGGATGGCAGATTGCAGGAGCCACTTGGTACTATCAAACCAGCCCAACTTGGCACTGGTGCCACCATGGGTCTGGTCACCATCCTGCCTATCGTAGCTTTTCAGGGGCCAGCCAGCCAGCCCCAGGCACTGGCCCCCAGACAAGAATTTCGGCCCGTTTCCATGGCAAACAAAAGTAAGCTACCCCGCTTCTGGATGGCAGATTGTAGGAGCCACTTTGCACCATCAAACCAGCCCAACTTGACACTGGTGCCACCTCTGGCCTGGGAACCATCCTGCGTATTGTGGATTCTAAGCAGCCACCCGGCCACTCCGAGCCACAGGCCCCCAAACACAAACAACGGCGCTTTTCCCCGGAAAACAAAACTCGCCTGCCAACATTTTGATGGCAGATTGCAGGAGCCACTTGGTACTATCAAACCAGCCCAACTTGGCACTGGTGCCACCATGGGTCTGGTCACCGTCCTGCCTAGCATAGCTTTTCAGGAGCCAGGAGGTCACTCCCAGCCATAGACCCCCAGACAGAAACCTCGGCCCGTTTCCATGGAAAACAAAAGTAAGCTGCCCCGCTTCTGGATGGCAGATTGCAGGAGCCACTTGGTAGTATTAAACCAGTCCGACTTGGCACTGGTGCCAACTTGGGTCTGGGAACCATCCTGCGTATCGTGGATTCTAAGTAGCCAGCTGGCCACTCCCAGGCACAGACCCTCAAACACAAACAACGGTGCTTTTCCCTGGAAAACAAAACTGGCCTGCCAACTTTTTGATGGCAGATTGCAGGAGCCACTTGGTACTATCAAACCAGCCCGTCTTGGCACTGGTGCCACCATGGGTCTGGTCACCATCCTGCCTATCGTAGCTTTTCAGGAGCCAGCCGGTCACTCCCAGCCATAGGCCCCCAGCCACAAACCTCGGCCCGTTTCCCTGGCACACAAAAGTAAGCTACCCCGCTTCTGGATGGCAGATTGCAGGAGCAACTTGGCATCATCAAACCAGCCCGACTTGGCACTGGTGCCACCTCTGGTCTGGGAACCATCCTGCGTATCGTGGATTCTAATTAGCCAGCCGGCCCCTCCCAGCCACAGGCCCCCAAACACAAACAACGGTGCTTTTCCCTGGAAAACAAAACTCGCCTGGCAACTTTTTGATGGCAGATTGCAGGAGCCACTTGGTACTATCAAACCAGCCCAACTTGGCTCTGGTGCCACCACTGGTCTGGGAACCATCCTGCGTATCGTGGATTCTAAGGAGCCAGCCGGCCACTCCCAGCCACAGGACCCCAGACACAAAGCTCTGCCTGTTTCCCTGACAAACAAAAGTAAGCTGCCCCGCTTCTGGATGGCAGATTGCAGGAGCTATTTAGTACTATCAAACCAGCCCGACTTGGCACTGGTCCCACCTTGGCTCTGGGAACCATCCTGCCTATTGTGGATTTTGTGGTGTCAGCCGGCCACTCTCAGCCATATGCCCTCAAACACAAACCACGGCCCTTTTCTCTGGCAAACAAAACTCAACTGCCCCTCTTCTGGAAGGCAAATTGCAGGACGCACTTGGTACTACAAAAACAGCCCAACTTGGCACTGGTGCCACCTCTGGTCTGGGAACCATCCTGCGTATCGTGGATTCTAATTAGCCAGCCGGCCACTCCCAGCCACAGGCCCCCAAACACAAACAACGGCTCTTTTCCCTGGAAAACAAAACTCGCCTACCAACTTTTTGATGGCAGATTGCAGGAGCCACTTCGTGCTATCAAACCAGCGCAACATGGCACTGGTGCCACCATGGGTCTTGTCACAATCCTGCCTATCGTAGCTTTTCAGGAGCCAGCCGGTCGCTCCCAGCCACAGGCCCCCAAACACAAACAACGGCGCTTTTCCCTGGAAAACAAAACTCGCCTGCCAACTTTTTGATGGCAGATTGTAGGAGCCACTTAATACTATCAAACCAGCCCAACTTGGCACTGGTGCCACCATGGGTCTGGTCACCATCCTGCCTATCGTAGCTTTTCAGGAGCCAGCCGGCCACTCCCAGCCATAGGCCTCGAGACAAAAAGCTCGGCTTGTTTCCCTGGCAAACAAAAGTAAGCTGCCCCGCTTCTAGATGGCAGATTGCAGGAGTTATTTAGTACTATCAAACCAGCCAGACGTGGCACTGGTGCCACCTTGGATCTGGGAACCATCTTGCCTATCGTGGATTTTAAGGAGCCAGCCGGCCTCTCTCAGCCATATGCCCCCAAACACAAACCACGGCCCTTTTCTCTGGCAAACAAAACTCAACTGCCCCTCTTCTGGATGGCAGATTGCAGGAGCCACTTGGTACTATCAAACCAGCCCGACTTGGCACTGGTGCCACCTCTGGTCTGGGAACCATCCTGCGTATCGTGGATTTTCAGGAGCCAGCCCGCCACTGCAAGCTACAGGCCCCCAAACACAAACAACAGCCTTTTTCTCTGGCAAACAAAATTCAGCTGCCCCGCTTCTGGATTGCAGATTGCAGGAGCCACTTGGTAGTATCAAACCAGCCCGACTTGGCACTGCTGCCACCATGGGTCTGGTCACCATCCTGCCTATCGTAGCTTTTCAGGAGCCAGCCGGTCACTCCCAGCCATGGGCCCCCAGCCACAAACCTCGGCCCGTTTCCCTGGCACACAAAAGTAAGCTACCCCGCTTCTGGATGGCAGATTGCAGGAGCAACTTGGCATCATCAAACCAGCCTGACTTGGCACTGGTGCCACCTTGGGTCTGGGAACCATCCTGCGTATCGTGGGTTCTAAGGAGCCAGCCAGCCACTCCCAGCCACAGGCCCCCAATCACAAACAACGGCGCTTTTCCCTGGAAAACAAAACTCGCCTGCTAGCTTTTTGATGGCAGAGTGCAGGAGCCACTTGGTACAATCAAACCAGCCCAACTTGGCACTGGTGCCACTATGGGTCTGGTCACCATCCTGCCTATCGTAGCATTTCAGGAGCCAGCCGGTCACTCCCAGCCGTAGGCCTCTAGACACAAACTTCGGCCCGTTTCCCTGGCAAACAAAATTAAGCTGCCCCGCTTCTGGATGGCAGATTGCAGGAGCCACTTGGTACTATCAAACCAGCCCAACTTGGCACTGGTGCCACCATGGGTCTGGTCACCATCCTGCCTATCGTAGCTTTTCAGCGGCCAGCCATCCAGCCCCAGGCACTGGCCCCCAGACAAGAATTTCGGCCCATTTCCCTGGCAAACAAAAGTAAGCTACCCCGCTTCTGGATGGCAGATTGCAGGAGCCACTTTGCACCATCAAAACAGCCCAACTTGACACTGGTGCCACCTCTGGCCTGGGAACCATCCTGCGTATTGTGGATTCTAAGGAGCCACCCGGCCACTCCGAGCCACAGGCCCCCAAACACAAACAACGGCGCTTTTCTCCGGAAAACAAAACTCGCCTGCCAACATTTTGATGGCAGATTGCAGGAGCCACTTGGTACTATCAAACCAGCCCAACTTGGCACTGGTGCCACCATGGGTCTGGTCACCATCCTGCCTAGCATAGCTTTTCAGGAGCCAGGAGGTCACTCCCAGCCATAGACCCCCAGACAGAAACCTCGGCCCGTTTCCAAGGAAAACAAAAGTAAGCTGCCCCGCTTCTGGATGGCAGATTGCAGGAACCACTTGGTACTATCAAACCAGCCCGACTTGGCACTGGTGCCACCTTGGATCTGGGAACCATGCTGCGTAACGTGGATTCTAAGACGACAGGCGGCCACTCCCAGCCACAGGGCCCCAAACACAAACAACGGCGCTTTTCCCTGGCAAACAAAACTCGCCTGCCAACTTTTTGATGGCAGATTGCAGGAGCCACTTGGTACTATCAAATCAGCCCAACTTGGCACTGCTGCTACCATGGGTCTGGTATTCATCCTGCCTACTGTAGTTTTTCAGGAGCCAGCCGGTCACTCCCAGCCATAGGCCTCCAGAAAAAACCTCGGCCCGTTTCCCTGGCAAACAAAAGTAAGCTACCCCGCTTCTGGATGGCAGATTGCAGGAGCCACTTTGCACCATCAAACTATCCCGACTTGGCACTGGTGCCACCTCGGGTCTGGGAACCATCCTGCGTATCATGGATTCTAATTAGCCAGCCGGCCACTCCCAGCCACAGGCCCCCAAACACAAACAACGGCGCTTTTCCCTGGAAAACAAAACTCGCCTGCCAACTTTTTGATGGCAGATTGCAGGAGCCACTTGGTACTATCAAACCAGCCCAACCTGGCACTGGTGCCACCACTGGTCTTGGAACCATGCTGCGTATCGTGGATTCTAAGGAGCCAGCCGGCCACTCCCAGCCACAGGACCCCAGACAAAAAGCTCTGCCCGTTTCCCTGACAAACAAAATTAAGCTACCCCGCTTCTGGATGGCAGATTGCAGGAGCTATTTAGTACTATCAAACCAGCCCGACTTGGCACTGGTGTCACCTTGGCTCTGGGAACCATCCTGCCTATTGTGGATTTTGTGGGGTCAGCCGGCCACTCTCAGCCATATGCCCTCAAACACAAACCACGGCCCTTTTCTCTGGCAAACAAAACTCAACTGCCCCTCTTCTGGAAGGCAAATTGCAGGACGCACTTGGTACTACAAAAACAGCCCAACTTGGCACTGGTGCAACCTCTGGTCTGGGAACCATCCTGCGTATTGTGGATTCTAATTAGCCAGCCGGCCACTCCCAGCCACAGGCCCCCAAACACAAACAACGGCTCTTTTCCCTGGAAAACAAAACTCGCCTACCAAATTTTTGATGGCAGATTGCAGGAGCCACTTCGTGCTATCAAACCAGCCCAACTTGGCACTGGTGCCACTATGGGTCTTGTCACAATCCTGCCTATCGTAGCTTTTCAGGAGCCAGCCGGTCACTCCCAGCCACAGGCCCCCAAACACAAACAACGGCGCTTTTCCCTGGAAAACAAAACTCGCCTGCCAACTTTTTGATGGCAGATTGCAGGAGCCACTTGGTACTATCAAACCAGCCCAACTTGGCACTGGTGCCACCATGGGTCTGGTCACCATCCTGCCTATCGTAGCTTTTCAGGAGCCAGCCGGCCACTCCCAGCCATAGGCCCCGAGACAAAAAGCTCGGCTTGTTTCCCTGGCAAACAAAAGTAAGCTGCCCCGCTTCTAGATGGCAGATTGCAGGAGTTATTTAGTACTATCAAACCAGCCAGACGTGGCACTGGTGCCACCTTGGATCTTGGAACCATCTTGCCTATCGTGGATTTTAAGGAGCCAGCCGGCCTCTCTCAGCCATATGCCCCCAAACACAAACCACGGCCCTTTTCTCTGGCAAACAAAACTCAACTGCCCCTCTTCTGGATGGCAGATTGCAGGAGCCACTTGGTACTATCAAACCAGCCCGACTTGGCACTGGTGCCACCTCTGGTCTGGGAACCATCCTGCGTATCGTGGATTTTCAGGAGCCAGCCCGCCACTGCAAGCTACAGGCCCCCAAACACAAACAACGGCCTTTTTCTCTGGCAAACAAAATTCAGCTGCCCCGCTTCTGGATTGCAGATTGCAGGAGCCACTTGGTAGTATCAAACCAGCTCAACTTGGCACTGGTGCCACCTTGGGTCTGGTCACCATCCTGCGTATCGTGGGTTCTAAGGAGCCAGCCAGCCACTCCCAGCCACAGGCCCCCAATCACAAACAACGGCGCTTTTCCCTGGAAAACAAAACTCGCCTGCTAGCTTTTTGATGGCAGAGTGCAGGAGCCACTTGGTACAATCAAACCAGCCCAACTTGGCACTGGTGCCACTATGGGTCTGGTCACCATCCTGCCTATCGTAGCATTTCAGGAGCCAGCTGGTCACTCCCAGCCGTAGGCCTCTAGACACAAACTTCGGCCCGTTTCCCTGGCAAACAAAATTAAGCTGCCCCGCTTCTGGATGGCAGATTGCAGGAGCCACTTGGTACTATCAAACCAGCCCAACTTGGCACTGGTGCCACCATGGGTCTGGTCACCATCCTGCCTATCGTAGCTTTTCAGCGGCCAGCCATCCAGCCCCAGGCACTGGCCCCCAGACAAGAATTTCGGCCCATTTCCCTGGCAAACAAAAGTAAGCTACCCCGCTTCTGGATGGCAGATTGCAGGAGCCACTTTGCACCATCAAAACAGCCCAACTTGACACTGGTGCCACCCCTGGCCTGGGAACCATCCTGCGTATTGTGGATTCTAAGCAGCCACCCGGCCACTCCGAGCCACAGGCCCCCAAACACAAACAACGGCGCTTTTCCCCGGAAAACAAAACTCGCCTGCCAACATTTTGATGGCAGATTGCAGGAGCCACTTGGTACTATCAAACCAGCCCAACTTGGCACTGGTGCCACCATGGGTCTGGTCACCATCCTGCCTAGCATAGCTTTTCAGGAGCCAGGAGGTCACTCCCAGCCATAGACCCCCAGACAGAAACCTCGGCCCGTTTCCAAGGAAAACAAAAGTAAGCTGCCCCGCTTCTGGATGGCAGATTGCAGGAACCACTTGGTAGTATCAAACCAGTCCGACTTGGCACTGGTGCCACCTTGGATCTGGGAACCATGCTGCGTAACGTGGATTCTAAGACGACAGGCGGCCACTCCCAGCCACAGGGCCCCAAACACAAACAACGGCGCTTTTCCCTGGCAAACAAAACTCGCCTGCCAACTTTTTGATGGCAGATTGCAGGAGCCACTTGGTACTATCAAATCAGCCCAACTTGGCACTGCTGCTACCATGGTTCTGGTATTCATCCTGCCTACTGTAGTTTTTCAGGAGCCAGCCGGTCACTCCCAGCCATAGGCCTCCAGAAAAAACCTCGGCCCGTTTCCCTGGCAAACAAAAGTAAGCTACCCCGCTTCTGGATGGCAGATTGCAGGAGCCACTTTGCACCATCAAACTATCCCGACTTGGCACTGGTGCCACCTCGGGTCTGGGAACCATCCTGCGTATCATGGATTCTAATTAGCCAGCCGGCCACTCCCAGCCACAGGCCCCCAAACACAAACAACGGCGCTTTTCCCTGGAAAACAAAACTCGCCTGCCAACTTTTTGATGGCAGATTGCAGGAGCCACTTGGTACTATCAAACCAGCCCAACCTGGCACTGGTGCCACCACTGGTCTTGGAACCATCCTGCGTATCGTGGATTCTAAGGAGCCAGCCGGCCACTCCCAGCCACAGGACCCCAGACAAAAAGCTCTGCCCGTTTCCCTGACAAACAAAATTAAGCTACCCCGCTTCTGGATGGCAGATTGCAGGAGCTATTTAGTACTATCAAACCAGCCCGACTTGGCACTGGTGTCACCTTGGCTCTGGGAACCATCCTGCCTATTGTGGATTTTGTGGGGTCAGCCGGCAACTCTCAGCCATATGCCCTCAAACACAAACCACGGCCCTTTTCTCTGGCAAACAAAACTCAACTGCCCCTCTTCTGGAAGGCAAATGGCAGGACGCACTTGGTACTACAAAAACAGCCCAACTTGGCACTGGTGACACCTTGGGTCTGGGAACCATTCTGCCTATCGCGGATTTTCAGGGGCCAGCCGGCCACTCTGAGCCATAGGCCCCCAGAAAAAATCCCCGGCCCGTTTCCCTGGCAAACAAAAGTAAGTTAACCCGCTTCCACATGGCAGATTGCAGGAGCCACTTTGCACAATCAAACCAGCCCGACTTGGCACTGCTGCCACCTCTAGTCTGGGGACCATCCTGCTTATCGTGGGTTTTAAGGAGCCGGTTTGCCACTCCCAGCCACAGGCCCCCAAACACAAACAATGGCGCTTTTCCCTGGAAAACAAAACTCGACTGCCAACTTTTTGATGGCAGATTGCAGGAGCCACTTGGTACTATCAAACCAGCCCAACTTGGCACTGGTGCCACCATGGGTCTGGCCACCATCCTGCCTATTGTAGCTTTTCATTAGCCAGCCGGTCACTCCAAGCCATAGGCCCCCAGACACAAAACCTCGGCCCGTTTCCCTGGCAAACAAAAGTAAGCTGCCCCGCTTCTGGATGGCAGATTGCAGGAACCACTTGGTACTATCAAACCAGCCGGACTTGGAACTGGTGCCACCTTGGGCCTGGAAACCATCCTGCGTATCGTGGATTCTAAGGAGCCAGCCGGCCACTCCCAACCACAGGGCCCCAAACGCAAACAACGGCGCTTTTCCCTGGAAAACAAAATGCGCCTGCCAACTTTTTGACGGCAGATTGCAGGAGCCACTTGGTACTATCAAATCAGCCCAACTTGGCACTGGTGCCACCTCTGGTCTGGGAACTGTCCTGCGTATCGTGGATTCTAAGGAGCCAGCCGGCCACTCCCAGCCACAGGCCCCCAAACACAAACAACGGCGCTTTTCCCTGGAAAACAAAACTCGCCTGCCAAATTTTGATGGCAGATTGCAGGAGCCACTTGGTACTATCAAACCAGCCCAACTTGGCACTGCTGCCACCATGGGTCTGGTCACCATCCTGCCTATCGTAGCTTTTCAGGAGCCAGCCGGTCAGTCGCAGCCATAGGCGCCCAGACACAAAGCTCAGCCCATTTCCATGGTAAACAAAAGTAAGCTGCCCCGCTTCTGTATGGCAGATTGCAGGAACCACTTGGTACTATCAAACCAGCCCGACTTGGCACTGGTGCCACCTTGGGTCTGGGAACCATCCTGCCTAGCATAGCTTTTCAGGAGCCAGGAGGTCACTCCCAGCCATAGACCCCCAGATAGAAACCTCGGCCCGTTTCCAAGGAAAACAAAAGTAAGCTGCCCCGCTTCTGGATGGCAGATTGCAGGAACCACTTGGTACTATCAGACCAGCCCGACTTGGCACTGGTGCCACCTTGGATCTGGGAACCATGCTGCGTAACGTGGATTCTAAGACGACAGGCGGCCACTCCCAGCCACAGGGCCCCAAACACAAACAACGGCGCTTTTCCCTGGCAAACAAAACTCGCCTGCCAACTTTTTGATGGCAGATTGCAGGAGCCACTTGGTACTATCAAACCAGCCCAACTTGGCACTGCTGCTACCATGGGTCTGGTATTCATCCTGCCTACTGTAGTTTTTCAGGAGCCAGCCGGTCACTCCCAGCCATAGGCCTCCAGAAAAAACCTCGGCCCGTTTCCCTGGCAAACAAAAGTAAGCTACCCCGCTTCTGGATGGCAGATTGCAGGAGCCACTTGGTACTATCAAACCAGCCCGACTTGGCACTGGTGCCACCTCTGGTCTGGGAACCATCCTGCGTATCGTGGATTCTAAGGTGCCAGCCGGCCACTCCCAGCCACAGGACCCCAAACACAAACAACAGCGCTTTTCTCTGGAAAACAAAACTCAGTTGCCCTGCTTTTGGATGGCAGAATGCAGGAGCCACTTGGTACTATCAAACCAGCCCAACTTGGCACTGGTGCCTCCATGGGTCTGGTAACCATCCTGCCTATCGTAGCTTTTCAGGAGCCAGCCGGTCACTCCCAGCCATAGGCCCCAGACAAAAAGCTCTGCCCGTTTCCCTGGCAAACAAAAGTAAGCTACCCCGCTTCTGGATGGCAGATTGCAGGAGCCACTTTGAACCATCAAATCAGCCCGACTTGGCACTGGTGCCACCTCTGGTCTGGGAACCATCCTGCGTATCGTGGATTCTAAGGAGCCAGCTGGCCACTCCCAGCCACAGGACCACAAACACAAACAACGGCGCTTTTTCGTGGAAAACAAAACTCGCCTGCCAAATTTTTGATGGCAGATTGCAGGAGCCACTTGGTACTATCAAACCAGCCCAACTTGGCAATGGTGCCACCATGGGTCTGGTCACCATCCTGCCTATCGTAGCTTTTCAGGAGCCAGGTGGTCACTCCCAGCCATAGGCCCCCAGACACAAACCTCGGCCCGTTTCCCTGGCAAACAAAATTAAGCTGCCCCGCTTCTGGATGGCAGATTGCAGGAACCACTTGGTACTATCAAACCAGCCCGACTTGGCACTGGTGCCACCTTGGATCTGGGAACCATGCTGCGTAACGTAGATTCTAAGGCGCCAGGCGGCCACTCCCAGCCACAGGCCCCCAAACACAAACAACGGCGCTTTTCCCTGGAAAACAAAACTCGACTGCCAACTTTTTGATGGCAGATTGCAGGAGCCACTTGGTGCTATCAAACCAGCCAACTTGGCACTGGTGCCACCATGGGTCTGGTCACAATCCTGCCTATCGTAGCTTTTCAGGAGCCAGCCGGTCACTCCCAGCCATAGGCGCCCAGACACAAAGCTCGGCCCATTTCCATGGTAAACAAAAGTAAGCTGCCCTGCTTCTGGATGGCAGATTGCAGGAACCACTTGGTACTATCAAACCAGCCCGACTTGGCACTGGTGCCACCTTGGGTCTGGGAACCATCCTGCGTATCGTGGATTCTAAGGAGCCAGCCGGCCACTCCCAGCCACAGGACCCCAAACACAAACAACAGCGCTTTTCTCTGGCAAACAAAACTCAGTTGCCCTGCTTTTGGATGGCAGATTGCAGGAGCGACTTAGTACTATCAAACCAGCCCAACTTGGCACTGGTGCCTCCATGGGTCTGGTAACCATCCTGCCTATCGTAGCTTTTCAGGAGCCAGCCAGTCACTCCCAGCCATAGGCCCCAGACACAAAGCTCTGCCCGTTTCCCTGGCAAACAAAAGTAAGCTACCCCGCTACTGGATGGCAGATTGCAGGAGCCACTTTGAACCATCAAACCAGCCCGACTTGGCACTGGTGCCACCTCTGGTCTGGGAACCATCCTGCGTATCGTGGATTCTAAGGAGCCAGCTGGCCACTCCCAGCCACAGGCCCACAAACATAAACAACGGCGCTTTTCCCTGGAAAACAAAACTCGCCTGCCAACATTTTGATGGCAGATTGCAGGAGCCACTTGGTGCTATCAAACCAGCCAACTTGGCACTGGTGCCACCATGGGTCTGGTCACAATCCTGCCTCTCGTAGCTTTTCAGGAGCCAGCCGGTCACTCCCAGCCATAGGACCCCAGACACAAAACCTTGGCCCGTTTCCCTGGCAAACAAAAGTAAGCTGCCCCGCTTCTGGATGGCAGATTGCAGGAACCACTTGGTACTATCAAACCAGCCCGACTTGGAACTGGTGCCACCTTGGGCCTGGAAACCATCCTGCGTATCGTGGATTCTAAGGAGGCAGCCGGCCACTCCCAGCCATAGGGCCCCAAACGCAAACAACGGCGCTTTTCCCTGGAAAACAAAATGCGCCTGCCAACTTTTTGACGGCAGATTGCAGGAGCCACTTGGTACTATCAAACCAGCCCGACTTGGCACTGGTGCCACCTCTGGTCTGGGAACCATCCTGCGTATCGTGGATTCTAATTTGCCAGCCGGCCACTCCCAGCCACAGGCCCCCAAACACAAACAACGGCGCTTTTCCCTGGAAAACAAAACTCGTCTGCCAAATTTTGATGGCAGATTGCAGGAGCCACTTGGTACTATCAAACCAGCCCAACTTGGCACTGCTGCCACCATGGGTCTGGTCACCATCCTGCCTATCGTAGCTTTTCAGGAGCCAGCCGGTCACTCGCAGCCATAGGCGCCCAGACACAAAGCTCGACCCATTTCCATGGTAAACAAAAGTAAGCTGCCCCTTTTCTGTATGGCAGATTGCAGGAACCACTTGGTACTATCAAACGAGCTCGACTTGGCACTGGTGCCAACTTGGGTCTGGGAACCATCCTGCGTATCGTGGATTCTAAGGAGCCAGCCGGCCACTCCCAGCCACAGGACCCCAAACACAAACAACAGCGCTTTTCTCTGGCAAACAAAACTCAGTTGCCCTGCTTTTGGATGGCAGATTGCAGGAGCGACTTGGTACTATCAAACCAGCCCAACTTGGCACTGGTGCCTCAATGGGTCTGGTAACCATCCTGCCTATCGTAGCTTTTCAGGAGCCAGCCGGTCACTCCCAGCCATAGGCCCCAGACAAAAAGCTCTGCCCGTTTCCCTGGCAAACAAAAGTAAGCTACCCCGCTTCTGGATGGCAGATTGCAGGAGCCACTTTGAACCATCAAACCAGCCCGACTTGGCACTGGTGCCACCTCTGGTCTGGGAACCATCCTGCGTATCGTGGATTCTAAGGAGCCAGCTGGCCACTCCCAGCCACAGGCCCACAAACACAAACAACGGCGCTTTTCCCTGGAAAACAAAACTGGCCTGCCAAATTTTTGATGGCAGATTGCAGGAGCCACTTGGTACTATCAAACCAGCCCAACTTGGCACTGGTGCCACCATGGGTCTGGTCACCATCCTGCCTATCGTAGCTTTTCAGGAGCCAGGTGGTCACTCCCAGCCATAGGCCCCCAGACACAAACCTCGGCCCGTTTCCCTGGCAAACAAAATTAAGCTGCCCCGCTTCTGGATGGCAGATTGCAGGAACCACTTGGTACTATCAAACCAGCCCGACTTGGCACTGGTGCCACATTGGCTCTGGGAACCATGCTGCGTAACGTAGATTCTAAGGCGCCAGGCGGCCACTCCCAGCCACAGGCCCCCAAACACAAACAACGGCGCTTTTCCCCGGAAAACAAAACTCGCCTGCCAACATTTTGATGGCAGATTGCAGGAGCCACTTGGTACTATCAAACCAGCCCAACTTGGCACTGGTGCCAACCATGGGTCTGATCACCATCCTGCCTAGCATAGCTTTTCAGGAGCCAGGAGGTCACTCCCAGGCATAGACCCCCAGACAGGAACCTCAGCCAGTTTCCATGGAAAACAAAATTCAGCTGCCCCGCTTCTGGATGGCAGATTGCAGGAGCCACTTGGTACTATCAAACCAGCCCAACTTGGCACTGGTGCCACCATGGGTCTGGTCACCATCCTGCCTATCGTAGCTTTTCAGGAGCCAGCCAGTCACTCCCTGCCATAGGGCCCCAGACAAATACCTCGGCCCGTTTCCCTGGCAAACAAAAGTAAGCTGCCCCGCTTCTGGATGGCAGATTGCAGGAGCCACTTTGAACCATCAAACCAGCCCGACTTGGCACTGGTGCCACCTTGGATCTGGGAACCATGCTGCGTAACGTGGATTCTAAGACGACAGGCGGCCACTCCCAGCCACAGGGCCCCAAACACAAACAACGGCGCTTTTCCCTGGAAAACAAAACTCGCCTGCCAACCTTTTGATGGCAGATTGCAGGAGCCACTTGGTACTATCAAATCAGCCCAACTTGGCACTGCTGCTACCATGGGTCTGGTAATCATCCTGCCTACTGTAGCTTTTCAGGAGCCAGCCGGTCACTCTCAGCCATAGGCCGCCAGACACAAACCTCTGCCCGTTTCCCTGGCAAAAAAAATTAAGCTACCCCGCTTCTGGATGGCAGATTGCAGGAGCCACTTGGTACTATCAAACCAGCCCGACTTGGCACTGGTGCCACCTTGGCTCTGGGAACCATGCTGCGTAACGTAGATTCTAAGGCGCCAGGCAGCCACTCCCAGCCACAGGCCCCCAAACACAAACAACGGCGCTTTTCCCCGGAAAACAAAACTCGCCTGCCAACATTTTGATGGCAGATTGCAGGAGCCACTTGGTACTATCAAACCAGCCCAACTTGGCACTGGTGCCACCATGGGTCTGGTCACCATCCTTCCTAGCATAGCTTTTCAGGAGCCAGGAGGTCACTCCCAGCCATAGACCCCCAGACAGGAACCTCAGCCAGTTTCCATGGAAAACAAAAGTAAGCTGCCCCGCTTCTGGATGGCAGATTGCAGGAGCCACTTGGTACTATCAAACCAGCCCAACTTGGCACTGGTGCCACCATGGGTCTGGTCACCATCCTGCCTATCGTAGCTTCTCAGGAGCCAGCCAGTCACTCCCTGCCATAGGGCCCCAGACAAATACCTCGGCCCGTTTCCCTGGCAAACAAAAGTAAGCTGCCCCACTTCTGGATGGCAGATTGCAGGAGCCACTTGGTACTATCAAACCAGCCCGACTTGGCACTGGTGCCACCTTGGATCTGGGAACCATGCTGCGTAACGTGGATTCTAAGACGACAGGCGGCCACTCCCAGCCACAGGGCCCCAAACACAAACAACGGCGCTTTTCCCTGGAAAACAAAACTCGCCTGCCAACCTTTTGATGGCAGATTGCAGGAGCCACTTGGTACTATCAAATCAGCCCAACTTGGCACTGCTGCTACCATGGGTCTGGTAATCATCCTGCCTACTGTAGCTTTTCAGGAGCCAGCCGGTCACTCCCAGCCATAGGCCCCCAGAAAAAAACCTCGGCCCGTTTCCCTGGCAAACAAAAGTAAGCTACCCCGCTTCTGGATGGCAGATTGCAGGAGCCACTTTGCACCATCAAACTATCCCGACTTGGCACTGGTGCCACCTCGGGTCTGGGAACCATCCTGCGTATCGTGGATTCTAATTAGCCAGCCGGCCACTCCCAGCCACAGGCCCCCAAACACAAACAACGGCGCTTTTCCCTGGAAAACAAAACTCGCCTGGCAACTTTTTAATGGCAGATTGCAGGAGCCACTTGGTACTATCAAACCAGCCCAACTTGGCACTGGTGCCACCACTGGTCTGGGAACCATCCTGCGTATCGTGGATTCTAAGGAGCCAGCCGGCCACTCCCAGCCACAGGACCCCAGACACAAAGCTCTGCCCGTTTCCCTGACAAACAAAATTAAGCTACCCCGCTTCTGGATGGCAGATTGCAGGAGCTATTTAGTACTATCAAACCAGCCCGACTTGGCACTGGTGCCACCTTGGCTCTGGGAACCATCCTGCCTATTGTGGATTTTGTGGGGGCAGCCGGCCACTCTCAGCCATATGCCCTCAAACACAAACCACGGCCCTTTTCTCTGGCAAACAAAACTCAACTGCCCCACTTCTGGAAGGCAAATTGCAGGACGCACTTGGTACTACAAAAACAGCTCAACTTGGCACTGGTGCCACCTTGGGTCTGGGAACCATTCTGCCTATCGTGGATTTTCAGGGGCCAGCCGGCCACTCCCAGCCACAGGCCCCCAAACACAAACAACGGCGCTTTTCCCTGGAAAACAAAACTCGACTGCCAACTTTTTGATGGCAGATTGCAGGAGCCACTTGGTGCTATCAAACCAGCCAACTTGGCACTGGTGCCACCATGGGTCTGGTCACAATCCTGCCTGTAGTAGCTTCTCAGGAGCCAGCCAGTCACTCCCAGGCATAGGCCCCAGACACAAAGCTCTGCCCGTTTCCCTGGCAAACAAAAGTAAGCTACCCCGCTTCTGGATGGCAGATTGCAGGAGCCACTTTGAACCATCAAACCAGCCCGACTTGGCACTGGTGCCACCTCTGGTCTGGGAACCATCCTGCGTATCGTGGATTCTAAGGAGCCAGCTGGCCACTCCCAACCACAGGCCCACAAACATAAACAACAGCGCTTTTCCCTGGAAAACAAAACTCGCCTGCCAACATTTTGATGGCAGATTGCAGGAGCCACTTGGTACTATCAAACCAGCCCAACTTGGCACTGGTGCCACCATGGGTCTGGTCACCATCCTGCCTATCGAAGCTTTTCAGGAGCCAGCCAGTCACTCCTAGCCATAGGCCCCCAGACACAAAACCTCGGCCCGTTTCCCCGGCAAACAAAAGTAAGCTACCCCGCTTCTGGATGGCAGATTGCAGGAATCACCTGGTACTATCAAACCAGCCCGACTTGGAACTGGTGCCACCTTGGGCCTGGAAACCATCCTGCGTATTGTGGATTCTAAGGAGGCAGCCGGCCACTCCCAACCACAGGGCCCCAAACACAAACAACGGCGCTTTTCCCTGGAAAACAAAATGCGCCTGCCAACTTTTTGACGGCAGATTGCAGGAGCCACTTGGTACTATCAAACCAGCCCGACTTGGCACTGGTGCCACCTCTGGTGTGGGAACTGTCCTGCGTATCGTGGATTCTAAGGAGCCAGCCGGCCACTCCCAGCCACAGGCCCCCAAACACAAACAACGGCGCTTTTCCCTGGAAAACAAAACTCGCCTGCCAAATTTTGATGGCAGATTGCAGGAGCCACTTGGTACTATCAAACCAGCCCCACTTGGCACTGGTGCCACCCTGGGTCTGGGAACCATGCTGCGTATCGTGGATTCTAAGGAGCCAGCCGCCCACTCCCAGCCACAGGCCCCCAAACACAATCAATGGCGCTTTTTCGTGGAAAACAAAACTCGCCTGCCAACATTTTTGATGGCAGATTGCAGGAGCCACTTGGTACTATCAAACCAGCCCAACTTGGCACTGGTGCCACCATGGGTCTGGTCACCATCCTGCCTATCGTAGCTTTTCAGGAGCCCGCCAGTCACTCCCTGCAATAGGGCCCCAGACAAATACCTCGGCCCGTTTCCCTGGCAAACAAAAGTAAGCTGCCCCGCTTCTGGATGGCAGATTGCAGGAGCCACTTGGTACTATCAAACCAGCCCGACTTGGCACTGGTGCCACCTTGGATCTGGGAACCATGCTGCGTAACGTGGATTCTAAGACGACAGGCGGCCACTCCCAGCCACAGGGCCCCAAACACAAACAACGGCGCTTTTCCCTGGAAAACAAAACACGCCTGCCAACCTTTTGATGGCAGATTGCAGGAGCCACTTGGTACTATCAAATCAGCCCAACTTGGCACTGCTGCTACCATGGGTCTGGTAATCATCCTGCCTACTGTAGCTTTTCAGGAGCCAGCCGGTCACTCCCAGCCATAGGCCCCCAGAAAAAAACCTCGGCCCGTTTCCCTGGCAAACAAAAGTAAGCTACACCGCTTCTGGATGGCAGATTGCAGGAGCCACTTTGCACCATCAAACTATCTCGACTTGGCACTGGTGCCACCTCGGGTCTGGGAACCATCCTGCGTATCGTGCATTTTAAGGAGCCAGCTGGCCACTCCCAGCCATAGGCCCCCAGACACAAAGCTCTGCCCGTTTCCCTGGCAAACAAAAGTAAGCTGCGCCGCTTCTGGATGGCAGATTGCAGGAGCCACTTTGCACCATCAAACCAGCCCAACTTGGCACTGGTGCCACCTTGGGTCTGGGAACCATCCTGCGTATTGTGGCTTCTAAGGAGCCAGCCGGCCACTCCCAGGCACAGGCCCCCAAACACAAACAACGGCGCTTTTCCCTGGAAAACAAAACTCGCCTGCCAACTTTTTGATGGCAGATTGCAGGAGCCACTTGGTACTATCAAACCAGCCGAACTTGGCACTGGTGCCACCTTGGCTCTGGGAACCATGCTGCGTAACGTAAATTCTAAGGCGCCAGGCGGCCACTCCCAGCCACAGGCCCCCAAACACAAACAACGGCGCTTTTCCCTGGAAAACAAAACTCGCCTGCCAACTTTTTGATGGCAGATTTCAGGAGCCACTTGGTACTATCAAACCAGCCCGTCTTGGCAATGGTGCCACCATGGGTCTGGTCACCATCCTGCCTATCGTAGCTTTTCAGGAGCCAGCCGGTCACTCCCAGCCATGGGCCCCCAGCCACAATCCTCGGCCCGTTTCCCTGGCACACAAAAGTAAGCTACCCCGCTTCTGGATGGCAGATTGCAGGAGCAAATTGGCATCATCAAACCAGCCCGACTTGGCACTGGTGCCACCTCTGGTCTGGGAACCATCCTGCGTATCGTGGGTTCTAAGGAGCCAGCCGGCCACTCCCAGCCACAGGCCCCCAATCACAAACAACGGCGCTTTTCCCTGGAAAACAAAACTCGCCTGCTAGCTTTTTGATGGCAGAGTGCAGGAGCCACTTGGTACCATCAAACCAGCCCAACTTGGCACTGGTGCCACTATGGGTCTGGTCACCATCCTGCCTATCGTAGCATTTCAGGAGCCAGTCGGTCACTCCCTGCCGTAGGCCCCCAGACACAAACCTCGGCCCGTTTCCCTGGCAAACAAAATTAAGCTGCCCCGCTTCTGGATGGCCGATTGCAGGAGCCACTTGGTACTATCAAACCAGCCCAACTTGGCACTGCTGCCACCTCTGGCCTGGGAGCCATCCTGCGTATCGTGGATTCTAAGCAGCCACCCGGCCACTCCCAGCCACAGGCCCCCAAACAAAAACAACGGTGCTTTTCCATGGAAAACAAAACTGGCCTGGCAACTTTTTGATGGCAGATTGCAGGAGCCACTTGGTACTATCAAACCAGCCCGTCTTGGCACTGGTGCTACCTTGGGTCTGGTCACCATCCTGCCTATCGTAGCTTTTCAGGAGCCAGCCGGTCACTCCCAGCCATAGGCCCCCAGCCACAAACCTCTGCCCGTTTCCCTGGCACACAAAAGTAAGCTACCCCGCTTCTGGATGGCAGATTGCAGGAGCAACTTGGCATCATCAAACCAGCCCGACTTGGCACTGGTGCCACCTCTGGTCTGGGAACCATCCTGCGTATCGTGGGTTCTAAGGAGCCAGCCGGCCACTCCCAGCCACAGGCCGCCAAACACAAACAACGGCACTTTGCCCTGGAAAACAAAACTCGCCTGCTAGCTTTTTGATGGCAGAGTGCAGGAGCCACTTGGTACTATCAAACCAGCCCAACTTGGCACTGGTGCCACCGTGGGTATGGTCACCATCCTGCTTATCGTAGCATTTCAGGAGCCAGCCGGTCACTCCCAGCCGTAGGCCCCCAGACAAACACCTCAGCCCGTTTCCCTGGCAAACAAAATTAAGCTGCCCCGCTTCTGGATGGCAGATTGCAGGAGCCACTTGGTACTATCAAACCAGCCCAACTTGGCACTGGTGCCACCATGGGTCTGGTCACCATCCTGCCTATCGTAGCTTTTCAGCGGCCAGCCAGCCAGCCCCAGGCACTGGCCCCCAGACAAGAATTTCGGCCCGTTTCCATGGCAAACAAAAGTAAGCTACCCCGCTTCTGGATGGCAGATTGCAGGAGACACTTTGCACCATCAAACCAGCCCAACTTGACACTGGTGCCACCTCTGGCCTGGGAACCATCCTGCGTATTGTGGATTCTAAGCAGCCACCCGGCCACTCCGAGCCACAGGCCCCCAAACACAAACAACGGCGCTTTTCCCCGGAAAACAAAACTCGCCTGCCAACATTTTGATGGCAGATTGCAGGAGCCACTTGGTACTATCAAACCAGCCCAACTTGGCACTGGTGCCACCATGGGTCTGGTCACCGTCCTGCCTAGCATAGCTTTTCAGGAGCCAGGAGGTCACTCCCAGCCATAGACCCCCAGACAGAAACCTCGGCCCGTTTCCATGGAAAACAAAAGTAAGCTGCCCCGCTTCTGGATGGCAGATTGCAGGAGCCACTTGGTAGTATTAAACCAGTCCGACTTGGCACTGGTGCCAACTTGGGTCTGGGAACCATCCTGCGTATCGTGGATTCTAAGTAGCCAGCTGGCCACTCCCAGGCACAGACCCTCAAACACAAACAACGGTGCTTTTCCCTGGAAAACAAAACTGGCCTGCCAACTTTTTGATGGCAGATTGCAGGAGCCACTTGGTACTATCAAACCAGCCCGTCTTGGCACTGGTGCCACCATGGGTCTGGTCACCATCCTGCCTATCGTAGCTTTTCAGGAGCCAGCCGGTCACTCCCAGCCATAGGCCCCCAGCCACAAACCTCGGCCCGTTTCCCTGGCACACAAAAGTAAGCTACCCCGCTTCTGGATGGCAGATTGCAGGAGCAACTTGGCATCATCAAACCAGCCCGACTTGGCACTGGTGCCACCTCTGGTCTGGGAACCATCCTGCGTATCGTGGGTTCTAAGGAGCCAGCCGGCCACTCCCAGCCACAGGCCCCCAAACAAAAACAACGGCACTTTTCCCTGTAAAACAAAACTCGCCTGCCGCTTTTTGATGGCAGAGTGCAGGAGCCACTTGGTACTATCAAACCAGACCAACTTGGCACTGGTGCCACTATGCGTATGGTCACCATCCTGCTTATCGTAGCATTTCAGGAGCCAGCCGGTCACTCCCAGCCGTAGGCCCCCAGACAAATACCTCGGCCCGTTTCCCTGGCAAACAAAATTAAGCTGCCCTGCTTCTGGATGGCAGATTGCAGGAGCCACTTGGTACTATCAAACCAGCCCAACTTGGCACTGGTGCCACCATGGGTCTGGTCACCATCCTGCCTATCGTAGCTTTTCAGGGGCCAGCCAGCCAGCCCCAGGCACTGGCCCCCAGACAAGAATTTCGGCCCGTTTCCATGGCAAACAAAAGTAAGCTACCCCGCTTCTGGATGGCAGATTGCAGGAGACACTTTGCACCATCAAACCAGCCCAACTTGACACTGGTGCCACCTCTGGCCTGGGAACCATCCTGCGTATTGTGGATTCTAAGCAGCCACCCGGCCACTCCGAGCCACAGGCCCCCAAACACAAACAACGGCGCTTTTCCCCGGAAAACAAAACTCGCCTGCCAACATTTTGATGGCAGATTGCAGGAGCCACTTGGTACTATCAAACCAGCCCAACTTGGCACTGGTGCCACCATGGGTCTGGTCACCGTCCTGCCTAGCATAGCTTTTCAGGAGCCAGGAGGTCACTCCCAGCCATAGACCCCCAGACAGAAACCTCGGCCCGTTTCCATGGAAAACAAAAGTAAGCTGCCCCGCTTCTGGATGGCAGATTGCAGGAGCCACTTGGTAGTATTAAACCAGTCCGACTTGGCACTGGTGCCAACTTGGGTCTGGGAACCATCCTGCGTATCGTGGATTCTAAGTAGCCAGCTGGCCACTCCCAGGCACAGACCCTCAAACACAAACAACGGTGCTTTTCCCTGGAAAACAAAACTGGCCTGCCAACTTTTTGATGGCAGATTGCAGGAGCCACTTGGTACTATCAAACCAGCCCGTCTTGGCACTGGTGCCACCATGGGTCTGGTCACCATCCTGCCTATCGTAGCTTTTCAGGAGCCAGCCGGTCACTCCCAGCCATAGGCCCCCAGCCACAAACCTCGGCCCGTTTCCCTGGCACACAAAAGTAAGCTACCCCGCTTCTGGATGGCAGATTGCAGGAGCAACTTGGCATCATCAAACCAGCCCGACTTGGCACTGGTGCCACCTCTGGTCTGGGAACCATCCTGCGTATCGTGGATTCTAATTAGCCAGCCGGCCCCTCCCAGCCACAGGCCCCCAAACACAAACAACGGTGCTTTTCCCTGGAAAACAAAACTCGCCTGGCAACTTTTTGATGGCAGATTGCAGGAGCCACTTGGTACTATCAAACCAGCCCAACTTGGCTCTGGTGCCACCACTGGTCTGGGAACCATCCTGCGTATCGTGGATTCTAAGGAGCCAGCCGGCCACTCCCAGCCACAGGACCCCAGACACAAAGCTCTGCCTGTTTCCCTGACAAACAAAAGTAAGCTGCCCCGCTTCTGGATGGCAGATTGCAGGAGCTATTTAGTACTATCAAACCAGCCCGACTTGGCACTGGTGCCACCTTGGCTCTGGGAACCATCCTGCCTATTGTGGATTTTGTGGTGTCAGCCGGCCACTCTCAGCCATATGCCCTCAAACACAAACCACGGCCCTTTTCTCTGGCAAACAAAACTCAACTGCCCCTCTTCTGGAAGGCAAATTGCAGGACGCACTTGGTACTACAAAAACAGCCCAACTTGGCACTGGTGCCACCTCTGGTCTGGGAACCATCCTGCGTATCGTGGATTCTAAGGAGCCAGCCGGCCACTCCCAGCCACAGGCCCCCAAACACAAACAACGGCTCTTTTCCCTGGAAAACAAAACTCGCCTACCAACTTTTTGATGGCAGATTGCAGGAGCCACTTCGTGCTATCAAACCAGCGCAACATGGCACTGGTGCCACCATGGGTCTTGTCACAATCCTGCCTATCGTAGCTTTTCAGGAGCCAGCCGGTCGCTCCCAGCCACAGGCCCCCAAACACAAACAACGGCGCTTTTCCCTGGAAAACAAAACTCGCCTGCCAACTTTTTGATGGCAGATTGTAGGAGCCACTTAATACTATCAAACCAGCCCAACTTGGCACTGGTGCCACCATGGGTCTGGTCACCATCCTGCCTATCGTAGCTTTTCAGGAGCCAGCCGGCCACTCCCAGCCATAGGCCTCGAGACAAAAAGCTCGGCTTGTTTCCCTGGCAAACAAAAGTAAGCTGCCCCGCTTCTAGATGGCAGATTGCAGGAGTTATTTAGTACTATCAAACCAGCCAGACGTGGCACTGGTGCCACCTTGGATCTGGGAACCATCTTGCCTATCGTGGATTTTAAGGAGCCAGCCGGCCTCTCTCAGCCATATGCCCCCAAACACAAACCACGGCCCTTTTCTCTGGCAAACAAAACTCAACTGCCCCTCTTCTGGATGGCAGATTGCAGGAGCCACTTGGTACTATCAAACCAGCCCGACTTGGCACTGGTGCCACCTCTGGTCTGGGAACCATCCTGCGTATCGTGGATTTTCAGGAGCCAGCCCGCCACTGCAAGCTACAGGCCCCCAAACACAAACAACAGCCTTTTTCTCTGGCAAACAAAATTCAGCTGCCCCGCTTCTGGATTGCAGATTGCAGGAGCCACTTGGTAGTATCAAACCAGCCCGACTTGGCACTGCTGCCACCATGGGTCTGGTCACCATCCTGCCTATCGTAGCTTTTCAGGAGCCAGCCGGTCACTCCCAGCCATGGGCCCCCAGCCACAAACCTCGGCCCGTTTCCCTGGCACACAAAAGTAAGCTACCCCGCTTCTGGATGGCAGATTGCAGGAGCAACTTGGCATCATCAAACCAGCCTGACTTGGCACTGGTGCCACCTTGGGTCTGGGAACCATCCTGCGTATCGTGGGTTCTAAGGAGCCAGCCAGCCACTCCCAGCCACAGGCCCCCAATCACAAACAACGGCGCTTTTCCCTGGAAAACAAAACTCGCCTGCTAGCTTTTTGATGGCAGAGTGCAGGAGCCACTTGGTACAATCAAACCAGCCCAACTTGGCACTGGTGCCACTATGGGTCTGGTCACCATCCTGCCTATCGTAGCATTTCAGGAGCCAGCCGGTCACTCCCAGCCGTAGGCCTCTAGACACAAACTTCGGCCCGTTTCCCTGGCAAACAAAATTAAGCTGCCCCGCTTCTGGATGGCAGATTGCAGGAGCCACTTGGTACTATCAAACCAGCCCAACTTGGCACTGGTGCCACCATGGGTCTGGTCACCATCCTGCCTATCGTAGCTTTTCAGCGGCCAGCCATCCAGCCCCAGGCACTGGCCCCCAGACAAGAATTTCGGCCCATTTCCCTGGCAAACAAAAGTAAGCTACCCCGCTTCTGGATGGCAGATTGCAGGAGCCACTTTGCACCATCAAAACAGCCCAACTTGACACTGGTGCCACCTCTGGCCTGGGAACCATCCTGCGTATTGTGGATTCTAAGGAGCCACCCGGCCACTCCGAGCCACAGGCCCCCAAACACAAACAACGGCGCTTTTCCCCGGAAAACAAAACTCGCCTGCCAACATTTTGATGGCAGATTGCAGGAGCCACTTGGTACTATCAAACCAGCCCAACTTGGCACTGGTGCCACCATGGGTCTGGTCACCATCCTGCCTAGCATAGCTTTTCAGGAGCCAGGAGGTCACTCCCAGCCATAGACCCCCAGACAGAAACCTCGGCCCGTTTCCAAGGAAAACAAAAGTAAGCTGCCCCGCTTCTGGATGGCAGATTGCAGGAACCACTTGGTACTATCAAACCAGCCCGACTTGGCACTGGTGCCACCTTGGATCTGGGAACCATGCTGCGTAACGTGGATTCTAAGACGACAGGCGGCCACTCCCAGCCACAGGGCCCCAAACACAAACAACGGCGCTTTTCCCTGGCAAACAAAACTCGCCTGCCAACTTTTTGATGGCAGATTGCAGGAGCCACTTGGTACTATCAAATCAGCCCAACTTGGCACTGCTGCTACCATGGGTCTGGTATTCATCCTGCCTAATGTAGCTTTTCAGGAGCCAGCCGGTCACTCCCAGCCATAGGCCTCCAGAAAAAACCTCGGCCCGTTTCCCTGGCAAACAAAAGTAAGCTACCCCGCTTCTGGATGGCAGATTGCAGGAGCCACTTTGCACCATCAAACTATCCCGACTTGGCACTGGTGCCACCTCGGGTCTGGGAACCATCCTGCGTATCATGGATTCTAATTAGCCAGCCGGCCACTCCCAGCCACAGGCCCCCAAACACAAACAACGGCGCTTTTCCCTGGAAAACAAAACTCGCCTGCCAACTTTTTGATGGCAGATTGCAGGAGCCACTTGGTACTATCAAACCAGCCCAACCTGGCACTGGTGCCACCACTGGTCTTGGAACCATGCTGCGTATCGTGGATTCTAAGGAGCCAGCCGGCCACTCCCAGCCACAGGACCCCAGACAAAAAGCTCTGCCCGTTTCCCTGACAAACAAAATTAAGCTACCCCGCTTCTGGATGGCAGATTGCAGGAGCTATTTAGTACTATCAAACCAGCCCGACTTGGCACTGGTGTCACCTTGGCTCTGGGAACCATCCTGCCTATTGTGGATTTTGTGGGGTCAGCCGGCCACTCTCAGCCATATGCCCTCAAACACAAACCACGGCCCTTTTCTCTGGCAAACAAAACTCAACTACCCCTCTTCTGGAAGGCAAATTGCAGGACGCACTTGGTACTACAAAAACAGCCCAACTTGGCACTGGTGCCACCTCTGGTCTGGGAACCATCCTGCGTATTGTGGATTCTAATTAGCCAGCCGGCCACTCCCAGCCACAGGCCCCCAAACACAAACAACGGCTCTTTTCCCTGGAAAACAAAACTCGCCTACCAACTTTTTGATGGCAGATTGCAGGAGCCACTTCGTGCTATCAAACCAGCCCAACTTGGCACTGGTGCCACTATGGGTCTTGTCACAATCCTGCCTATCATAGCTTTTCAGGAGCCAGCCGGTCACTCCCAGCCACAGGCCCCCAAACACAAACAACGGCGCTTTTCCCTGGAAAACAAAACTCGCCTGCCAACTTTTTGATGGCAGATTGCAGGAGCCACTTGGTACTATCAAACCAGCCCAACTTGGCACTGGTGCCACCATGGGTCTGGTCACCATCCTGCCTATCGTAGCTTTTCAGGAGCCAGCCGGCCACTCCTAGCCATAGGCCCCGAGACAAAAAGCTCGGCTTGTTTCCCTGGCAAACAAAAGTAAGCTGCCCCGCTTCTAGATGGCAGATTGCAGGAGTTATTTAGTACTATCAAACCAGCCAGACGTGGCACTGGTGCCACCTTGGATCTTGGAACCATCTTGCCTATCGTGGATTTTAAGGAGCCAGCCGGCCTCTCTCAGCCATATGCCCCCAAACACAAACCACGGCCCTTTTCTCTGGCAAACAAAACTCAACTGCCCCTCTTCTGGATGGCAGATTGCAGGAGCCACTTGGTACTATCAAACCAGCCCGACTTGGCACTGGTGCCACCTCTGGTCTGGGAACCATCCTGCGTATCGTGGATTTTCAGGAGCCCGCCCGCCACTGCAAGCTACAGGCCCCCAAACACAAACAACGGCCTTTTTCTCTGGCAAACAAAATTCAGCTGCCCCGCTTCTGGATTGCAGATTGCAGGAGCCACTTGGTAGTATCAAACCAGCCCGACTTGGCACTGCTGCCACCATGGGTCTGGTCACCATCCTGCCTATCGTAGCTTTTCAGGAGCCAGCCGGTCACTCCCAGCCATAGGCCCCCAGCCACAAACCTCGGCCCGTTTCCCTGGCACACAAAAGTAAGCTACCCCACTTCTGGATGGCAGATTGCAGGAGCAACTTGGCATCATCAAACCAGCCCGACTTGGCACTGGTGCCACCTTGGGTCTGGTCACCATCCTGCGTATCGTGGGTTCTAAGGAGCCAGCCAGCCACTCCCAGCCACAGGCCCCCAATCACAAACAACGGCGCTTTTCCCTGGAAAACAAAACTCGCCTGCCAACCTTTTGATGGCAGATTGCAGGAGCCACTTGGTACTATCAAATCAGCCCAACTTGGCACTGCTGCTACCATGGGTCTGGTAATCATCCTGCCTACTGTAGGTTTTCAGGAGCCAGCCGGTCACTCCCAGCCATAGGCCCCCAGAAAAAAACCTCGGCCCGTTTCCCTGGCAAACAAAAGTAAGCTACACCGCTTCTGGATGGCAGATTGCAGGAGCCACTTTGCACCATCAAACTATCTCGACTTGGCACTGGTGCCACCTCGGGTCTGGGAACCATCCTGCGTATCGTGCATTTTAAGGAGCCAGCTGGCCACTCCCAGCCATAGGCCCCCAGACACAAAGCTCTGCCCGTTTCCCTGGCAAACAAAAGTAAGCTGCGCCGCTTCTGGATGGCAGATTGCAGGAGCCACTTTGCACCATCAAACCAGCCCAACTTGGCACTGGTGCCACCTTGGGTCTGGGAACCATCCTGCGTATTGTGGCTTCTAAGGAGCCAGCCGGCCACTCCCAGGCACAGGCCCCCAAACACAAACAACGGCGCTTTTCCCTGGAAAACAAAACTCGCCTGCCAACTTTTTGATGGCAGATTGCAGGAGCCACTTGGTACTATCAAACCAGCCGAACTTGGCACTGGTGCCACCTTGGCTCTGGGAACCATGCTGCGTAACGTAAATTCTAAGGCGCCAGGCGGCCACTCCCAGCCACAGGCCCCCAAACACAAACAACGGCGCTTTTCCCTGGAAAACAAAACTCGCCTGCCAACTTTTTGATGGCAGATTTCAGGAGCCACTTGGTACTATCAAACCAGCCCGTCTTGGCAATGGTGCCACCATGGGTCTGGTCACCATCCTGCCTATCGTAGCTTTTCAGGAGCCAGCCGGTCACTCCCAGCCATGGGCCCCCAGCCACAATCCTCGGCCCGTTTCCCTGGCACACAAAAGTAAGCTACCCCGCTTCTGGATGGCAGATTGCAGGAGCAAATTGGCATCATCAAACCAGCCCGACTTGGCACTGGTGCCACCTCTGGTCTGGGAACCATCCTGCGTATCGTGGGTTCTAAGGAGCCAGCCGGCCACTCCCAGCCACAGGCCCCCAATCACAAACAACGGCGCTTTTCTCTGGCAAACAAAATTCAGCTGCCCCGCTTCTGGATTGCAGATTGCAGGAGCCACTTGGTAGTATCAAACCAGCCCGACTTGGCACTGCTGCCACCATGGGTCTGGTCACCATCCTGCCTATCGTAGCTTTTCAGGAGCCAGCCGGTCACTCCCAGCCATGGGCCCCCAGCCACAAACCTCGGCCCGTTTCCCTGGCACACAAAAGTAAGCTACCCCGCTTCTGGATGGCAGATTGCAGGAGCAACTTGGCATCATCAAACCAGCCTGACTTGGCACTGGTGCCACCTTGGGTCTGGGAACCATCCTGCGTATCGTGGGTTCTAAGGAGCCAGCCAGCCACTCCCAGCCACAGGCCCCCAATCACAAACAACGGCGCTTTTCCCTGGAAAACAAAACTCGCCTGCTAGCTTTTTGATGGCAGAGTGCAGGAGCCACTTGGTACAATCAAACCAGCCCAACTTGGCACTGGTGCCACTATGGGTCTGGTCACCATCCTGCCTATCGTAGCATTTCAGGAGCCAGCCGGTCACTCCCAGCCGTAGGCCTCTAGACACAAACTTCGGCCCGTTTCCCTGGCAAACAAAATTAAGCTGCCCCGCTTCTGGATGGCAGATTGCAGGAGCCACTTGGTACTATCAAACCAGCCCAACTTGGCACTGGTGCCACCATGGGTCTGGTCACCATCCTGCCTATCGTAGCTTTTCAGCGGCCAGCCATCCAGCCCCAGGCACTGGCCCCCAGACAAGAATTTCGGCCCATTTCCCTGGCAAACAAAAGTAAGCTACCCCGCTTCTGGATGGCAGATTGCAGGAGCCACTTTGCACCATCAAAACAGCCCAACTTGACACTGGTGCCACCTCTGGCCTGGGAACCATCCTGCGTATTGTGGATTCTAAGGAGCCACCCGGCCACTCCGAGCCACAGGCCCCCAAACACAAACAACGGCGCTTTTCCCCGGAAAACAAAACTCGCCTGCCAACATTTTGATGGCAGATTGCAGGAGCCACTTGGTACTATCAAACCAGCCCAACTTGGCACTGGTGCCACCATGGGTCTGGTCACCATCCTGCCTAGCATAGCTTTTCAGGAGCCAGGAGGTCACTCCCAGCCATAGACCCCCAGACAGAAACCTCGGCCCGTTTCCAAGGAAAACAAAAGTAAGCTGCCCCGCTTCTGGATGGCAGATTGCAGGAACCACTTGGTACTATCAAACCAGCCCGACTTGGCACTGGTGCCACCTTGGATCTGGGAACCATGCTGCGTAACGTGGATTCTAAGACGACAGGCGGCCACTCCCAGCCACAGGGCCCCAAACACAAACAACGGCGCTTTTCCCTGGCAAACAAAACTCGCCTGCCAACTTTTTGATGGCAGATTGCAGGAGCCACTTGGTACTATCAAATCAGCCCAACTTGGCACTGCTGCTACCATGGGTCTGGTATTCATCCTGCCTAATGTAGCTTTTCAGGAGCCAGCCGGTCACTCCCAGCCATAGGCCTCCAGAAAAAACCTCGGCCCGTTTCCCTGGCAAACAAAAGTAAGCTACCCCGCTTCTGGATGGCAGATTGCAGGAGCCACTTTGCACCATCAAACTATCCCGACTTGGCACTGGTGCCACCTCGGGTCTGGGAACCATCCTGCGTATCATGGATTCTAAGGAGCCAGCCGGCCACTCCCAGCCACAGGCCGCCAAACACAAACAACGGCACTTTGCCCTGGAAAACAAAACTCGCCTGCTAGCTTTTTGATGGCAGAGTGCAGGAGCCACTTGGTACTATCAAACCAGCCCAACTTGGCACTGGTGCCACCGTGGGTATGGTCACCATCCTGCTTATCGTAGCATTTCAGGAGCCAGCCGGTCACTCCCAGCCGTAGGCCCCCAGACAAACACCTCAGCCCGTTTCCCTGGCAAACAAAATTAAGCTGCCCCGCTTCTGGATGGCAGATTGCAGGAGCCACTTGGTACTATCAAACCAGCCCAACTTGGCACTGGTGCCACCATGGGTCTGGTCACCATCCTGCCTATCGTAGCTTTTCAGGGGCCAGCCAGCCAGCCCCAGGCACTGGCCCCCAGACAAGAATTTCGGCCCGTTTCCATGGCAAACAAAAGTAAGCTACCCCGCTTCTGGATGGCAGATTGCAGGAGACACTTTGCACCATCAAACCAGCCCAACTTGACACTGGTGCCACCTCTGGCCTGGGAACCATCCTGCGTATTGTGGATTCTAAGCAGCCACCCGGCCACTCCGAGCCACAGGCCCCCAAACACAAACAACGGCGCTTTTCCCCGGAAAACAAAACTCGCCTGCCAACATTTTGATGGCAGATTGCAGGAGCCACTTGGTACTATCAAACCAGCCCAACTTGGCACTGGTGCCACCATGGGTCTGGTCAACATACTGCCTAGCATAGCTTTTCAGGAGCCAGGAGGTCACTCCCAGCCATAGACCCCCAGACAGAAACCTCGGCCCGTTTCCATGGAAAACAAAAGTAAGCTGCCCCGCTTCTGGATGGCAGATTGCAGGAGCCACTTGGTAGTATTAAACCAGTCCGACTTGGCACTGGTGCCAACTTGGGTCTGGGAACCATCCTGCGTATCGTGGATTCTAAGTAGCCAGCTGGCCACTCCCAGGCACAGACCCTCAAACACAAACAACGGTGCTTTTCCCTGGAAAACAAAACTGGCCTGCCAACTTTTTGATGGCAGATTGCAGGAGCCACTTGGTACTATCAAACCAGCCCGTCTTGGCACTGGTGCCACCATGGGTCTGGTCACCATCCTGCCTATCGTAGCTTTTCAGGAGCCAGCCGGTCACTCCCAGCCATAGGCCCCCAGCCACAAACCTCGGCCCGTTTCCCTGGCACACAAAAGTAAGCTGCCCCGCTTCTGGATGGCAGATTGCAGGAGCAACTTGGCATCATCAAACCAGCCCGACTTGGCACTGGTGCCACCTCTGGTCTGGGAACCATCCTGCGTATCGTGGGTTCTAAGGAGCCAGCCGGCCACTCCCAGCCACAGGCCCCCAAACAAAAACAACGGCACTTTTCCCTGTAAAACAAAACTCGCCTGCTAGCTTTTTGATGGCAGAGTGCAGGAGCCACTTGGTACTATCAAACCAGACCAACTTGGCACTGGTGCCACTATGCGTATGGTCACCATCCTGCTTATCGTAGCATTTCAGGAGCCAGCCGGTCACTCCCAGCCGTAGGCCCCCAGACAAATACCTCGGCCCGTTTCCCTGGCAAACAAAATTAAGCTGCCCTGCTTCTGGATGGCAGATTGCAGGAGCCACTTGGTACTATCAAACCAGCCCAACTTGGCACTGGTGCCACCATGGGTCTGGTCACCATCCTGCCTATCGTAGCTTTTCAGGGGCCAGCCAGCCAGCCCCAGGCACTGGCCCCCAGACAAGAATTTCGGCCCGTTTCCATGGCAAACAAAAGTAAGCTACCCCGCTTCTGGATGGCAGATTGCAGGAGACACTTTGCACCATCAAACCAGCCCAACTTGACACTG
This sequence comes from Melospiza georgiana, assembly GCF_028018845.1. Classification (NCBI taxonomy): domain Eukaryota; kingdom Metazoa; phylum Chordata; class Aves; order Passeriformes; family Passerellidae; genus Melospiza; species Melospiza georgiana. Next base: position 95,185,460 of record NC_080431.1, read on the forward strand.
GTGCCACCTCTGGCCTGGGAACCATCCTGCGTATTGTGGATTCTAAGCAGCCACCCGGCCACTCCGAGCCACAGGCCCCCAAACACAAACAACGGCGCTTTTCCCCGGAAAACAAAACTCGCCTGCCAACATTTTGATGGCAGATTGCAGGAGCCACTTGGTACTATCAAACCAGCCCAACTTGGCACTGGTGCCACCATGGGTCTGGTCACCGTCCTGCCTAGCATAGCTTTTCAGGAGCCAGGAGGTCACTCCCAGCCATAGACCCCCAGACAGAAACCTCGGCCCGTTTCCATGGAAAACAAAAGTAAGCTGCCCCGCTTCTGGATGGCAGATTGCAGGAGCCACTTGGTAGTATTAAACCAGTCCGACTTGGCACTGGTGCCAACTTGGGTCTGGGAACCATCCTGCGTATCGTGGATTCTAAGTAGCCAGCTGGCCACTCCCAGGCACAGACCCTCAAACACAAACAACGGTGCTTTTCCCTGGAAAACAAAACTGGCCTGCCAACTTTTTGATGGCAGATTGCAGGAGCCACTTGGTACTATCAAACCAGCCCGTCTTGGCACTGGTGCCACCATGGGTCTGGTCACCATCCTGCCTATCGTAGCTTTTCAGGAGCCAGCCGGTCACTCCCAGCCATAGGCCCCCAGCCACAAACCTCGGCCCGTTTCCCTGGCACACAAAAGTAAGCTACCCCGCTTCTGGATGGCAGATTGCAGGAGCAACTTGGCATCATCAAACCAGCCCGACTTGGCACTGGTGCCACCTCTGGTCTGGGAACCATCCTGCGTATCGTGGATTCTAATTAGCCAGCCGGCCCCTCCCAGCCACAGGCCCCCAAACACAAACAACGGTGCTTTTCCCTGGAAAACAAAACTCGCCTGGCAACTTTTTGATGGCAGATTGCAGGAGCCACTTGGTACTATCAAACCAGCCCAACTTGGCTCTGGTGCCACCACTGGTCTGGGAACCATCCTGCGTATCGTGGATTCTAAGGAGCCAGCCGGCCACTCCCAGCCACAGGACCCCAGACACAAAGCTCTGCCTGTTTCCCTGACAAACAAAAGTAAGCTGCCCCGCTTCTGGATGGCAGATTGCAGGAGCTATTTAGTACTATCAAACCAGCCCGACTTGGCACTGGTGCCACCTTGGCTCTGGGAACCATCCTGCCTATTGTGGATTTTGTGGTGTCAGCCGGCCACTCTCAGCCATATGCCCTCAAACACAAACCACGGCCCTTTTCTCTGGCAAACAAAACTCAACTGCCCCTCTTCTGGAAGGCAAATTGCAGGACGCACTTGGTACTACAAAAACAGCCCAACTTGGCACTGGTGCCACCTCTGGTCTGGGAACCATCCTGCGTATCGTGGATTCTAAGGAGCCAGCCGGCCACTCCCAGCCACAGGCCCCCAAACACAAACAACGGCTCTTTTCCCTGGAAAACAAAACTCGCCTACCAACTTTTTGATGGCAGATTGCAGGAGCCACTTCGTGCTATCAAACCAGCGCAACATGGCACTGGTGCCACCATGGGTCTTGTCACAATCCTGCCTATCGTAGCTTTTCAGGAGCCAGCCGGTCGCTCCCAGCCACAGGCCCCCAAACACAAACAACGGCGCTTTTCCCTGGAAAACAAAACTCGCCTGCCAACTTTTTGATGGCAGATTGTAGGAGCCACTTAATACTATCAAACCAGCCCAACTTGGCACTGGTGCCACCATGGGTCTGGTCACCATCCTGCCTATCGTAGCTTTTCAGGAGCCAGCCGGCCACTCCCAGCCATAGGCCTCGAGACAAAAAGCTCGGCTTGTTTCCCTGGCAAACAAAAGTAAGCTGCCCCGCTTCTAGATGGCAGATTGCAGGAGTTATTTAGTACTATCAAACCAGCCAGACGTGGCACTGGTGCCACCTTGGATCTGGGAACCATCTTGCCTATCGTGGATTTTAAGGAGCCAGCCGGCCTCTCTCAGCCATATGCCCCCAAACACAAACCACGGCCCTTTTCTCTGGCAAACAAAACTCAACTGCCCCTCTTCTGGATGGCAGATTGCAGGAGCCACTTGGTACTATCAAACCAGCCCGACTTGGCACTGGTGCCACCTCTGGTCTGGGAACCATCCTGCGTATCGTGGATTTTCAGGAGCCAGCCCGCCACTGCAAGCTACAGGCCCCCAAACACAAACAACAGCCTTTTTCTCTGGCAAACAAAATTCAGCTGCCCCGCTTCTGGATTGCAGATTGCAGGAGCCACTTGGTAGTATCAAACCAGCCCGACTTGGCACTGCTGCCACCATGGGTCTGGTCACCATCCTGCCTATCGTAGCTTTTCAGGAGCCAGCCGGTCACTCCCAGCCATGGGCCCCCAGCCACAAACCTCGGCCCGTTTCCCTGGCACACAAAAGTAAGCTACCCCGCTTCTGGATGGCAGATTGCAGGAGCAACTTGGCATCATCAAACCAGCCTGACTTGGCACTGGTGCCACCTTGGGTCTGGGAACCATCCTGCGTATCGTGGGTTCTAAGGAGCCAGCCAGCCACTCCCAGCCACAGGCCCCCAATCACAAACAACGGCGCTTTTCCCTGGAAAACAAAACTCGCCTGCTAGCTTTTTGATGGCAGAGTGCAGGAGCCACTTGGTACAATCAAACCAGCCCAACTTGGCACTGGTGCCACTATGGGTCTGGTCACCATCCTGCCTATCGTAGCATTTCAGGAGCCAGCCGGTCACTCCCAGCCGTAGGCCTCTAGACACAAACTTCGGCCCGTTTCCCTGGCAAACAAAATTAAGCTGCCCCGCTTCTGGATGGCAGATTGCAGGAGCCACTTGGTACTATCAAACCAGCCCAACTTGGCACTGGTGCCACCATGGGTCTGGTCACCATCCTGCCTATCGTAGCTTTTCAGCGGCCAGCCATCCAGCCCCAGGCACTGGCCCCCAGACAAGAATTTCGGCCCATTTCCCTGGCAAACAAAAGTAAGCTACCCCGCTTCTGGATGGCAGATTGCAGGAGCCACTTTGCACCATCAAAACAGCCCAACTTGACACTGGTGCCACCTCTGGCCTGGGAACCATCCTGCGTATTGTGGATTCTAAGGAGCCACCCGGCCACTCCGAGCCACAGGCCCCCAAACACAAACAACGGCGCTTTTCCCCGGAAAACAAAACTCGCCTGCCAACATTTTGATGGCAGATTGCAGGAGCCACTTGGTACTATCAAACCAGCCCAACTTGGCACTGGTGCCACCATGGGTCTGGTCACCATCCTGCCTAGCATAGCTTTTCAGGAGCCAGGAGGTCACTCCCAGCCATAGACCCCCAGACAGAAACCTCGGCCCGTTTCCAAGGAAAACAAAAGTAAGCTGCCCCGCTTCTGGATGGCAGATTGCAGGAACCACTTGGTACTATCAAACCAGCCCGACTTGGCACTGGTGCCACCTTGGATCTGGGAACCATGCTGCGTAACGTGGATTCTAAGACGACAGGCGGCCACTCCCAGCCACAGGGCCCCAAACACAAACAACGGCGCTTTTCCCTGGCAAACAAAACTCGCCTGCCAACTTTTTGATGGCAGATTGCAGGAGCCACTTGGTACTATCAAATCAGCCCAACTTGGCACTGCTGCTACCATGGGTCTGGTATTCATCCTGCCTAATGTAGCTTTTCAGGAGCCAGCCGGTCACTCCCAGCCATAGGCCTCCAGAAAAAACCTCGGCCCGTTTCCCTGGCAAACAAAAGTAAGCTACCCCGCTTCTGGATGGCAGATTGCAGGAGCCACTTTGCACCATCAAACTATCCCGACTTGGCACTGGTGCCACCTCGGGTCTGGGAACCATCCTGCGTATCATGGATTCTAATTAGCCAGCCGGCCACTCCCAGCCACAGGCCCCCAAACACAAACAACGGCGCTTTTCCCTGGAAAACAAAACTCGCCTGCCAACTTTTTGATGGCAGATTGCAGGAGCCACTTGGTACTATCAAACCAGCCCAACCTGGCACTGGTGCCACCACTGGTCTTGGAACCATGCTGCGTATCGTGGATTCTAAGGAGCCAGCCGGCCACTCCCAGCCACAGGACCCCAGACAAAAAGCTCTGCCCGTTTCCCTGACAAACAAAATTAAGCTACCCCGCTTCTGGATGGCAGATTGCAGGAGCTATTTAGTACTATCAAACCAGCCCGACTTGGCACTGGTGTCACCTTGGCTCTGGGAACCATCCTGCCTATTGTGGATTTTGTGGGGTCAGCCGGCCACTCTCAGCCATATGCCCTCAAACACAAACCACGGCCCTTTTCTCTGGCAAACAAAACTCAACTACCCCTCTTCTGGAAGGCAAATTGCAGGACGCACTTGGTACTACAAAAACAGCCCAACTTGGCACTGGTGCCACCTCTGGTCTGGGAACCATCCTGCGTATTGTGGATTCTAATTAGCCAGCCGGCCACTCCCAGCCACAGGCCCCCAAACACAAACAACGGCTCTTTTCCCTGGAAAACAAAACTCGCCTACCAACTTTTTGATGGCAGATTGCAGGAGCCACTTCGTGCTATCAAACCAGCCCAACTTGGCACTGGTGCCACTATGGGTCTTGTCACAATCCTGCCTATCATAGCTTTTCAGGAGCCAGCCGGTCACTCCCAGCCACAGGCCCCCAAACACAAACAACGGCGCTTTTCCCTGGAAAACAAAACTCGCCTGCCAACTTTTTGATGGCAGATTGCAGGAGCCACTTGGTACTATCAAACCAGCCCAACTTGGCACTGGTGCCACCATGGGTCTGGTCACCATCCTGCCTATCGTAGCTTTTCAGGAGCCAGCCGGCCACTCCCAGCCATAGGCCCCGAGACAAAAAGCTCGGCTTGTTTCCCTGGCAAACAAAAGTAAGCTGCCCCGCTTCTAGATGGCAGATTGCAGGAGTTATTTAGTACTATCAAACCAGCCAGACGTGGCACTGGTGCCACCTTGGATCTTGGAACCATCTTGCCTATCGTGGATTTTAAGGAGCCAGCCGGCCTCTCTCAGCCATATGCCCCCAAACACAAACCACGGCCCTTTTCTCTGGCAAACAAAACTCAACTGCCCCTCTTCTGGATGGCAGATTGCAGGAGCCACTTGGTACTATCAAACCAGCCCGACTTGGCACTGGTGCCACCTCTGGTCTGGGAACCATCCTGCGTATCGTGGATTTTCAGGAGCCCGCCCGCCACTGCAAGCTACAGGCCCCCAAACACAAACAACGGCCTTTTTCTCTGGCAAACAAAATTCAGCTGCCCCGCTTCTGGATTGCAGATTGCAGGAGCCACTTGGTAGTATCAAACCAGCCCGACTTGGCACTGCTGCCACCATGGGTCTGGTCACCATCCTGCCTATCGTAGCTTTTCAGGAGCCAGCCGGTCACTCCCAGCCATAGGCCCCCAGCCACAAACCTCGGCCCGTTTCCCTGGCACACAAAAGTAAGCTACCCCACTTCTGGATGGCAGATTGCAGGAGCAACTTGGCATCATCAAACCAGCCCGACTTGGCACTGGTGCCACCTTGGGTCTGGTCACCATCCTGCGTATCGTGGGTTCTAAGGAGCCAGCCAGCCACTCCCAGCCACAGGCCCCCAATCACAAACAACGGCGCTTTTCCCTGGAAAACAAAACTCGCCTGCCAACCTTTTGATGGCAGATTGCAGGAGCCACTTGGTACTATCAAATCAGCCCAACTTGGCACTGCTGCTACCATGGGTCTGGTAATCATCCTGCCTACTGTAGGTTTTCAGGAGCCAGCCGGTCACTCCCAGCCATAGGCCCCCAGAAAAAAACCTCGGCCCGTTTCCCTGGCAAACAAAAGTAAGCTACACCGCTTCTGGATGGCAGATTGCAGGAGCCACTTTGCACCATCAAACTATCTCGACTTGGCACTGGTGCCACCTCGGGTCTGGGAACCATCCTGCGTATCGTGCATTTTAAGGAGCCAGCTGGCCACTCCCAGCCATAGGCCCCCAGACACAAAGCTCTGCCCGTTTCCCTGGCAAACAAAAGTAAGCTGCGCCGCTTCTGGATGGCAGATTGCAGGAGCCACTTTGCACCATCAAACCAGCCCAACTTGGCACTGGTGCCACCTTGGGTCTGGGAACCATCCTGCGTATTGTGGCTTCTAAGGAGCCAGCCGGCCACTCCCAGGCACAGGCCCCCAAACACAAACAACGGCGCTTTTCCCTGGAAAACAAAACTCGCCTGCCAACTTTTTGATGGCAGATTGCAGGAGCCACTTGGTACTATCAAACCAGCCGAACTTGGCACTGGTGCCACCATGGGTCTGGTCACCATCCTGCCTATCGTAGCTTTTCAGGAGCCAGCCGGTCACTCCCAGCCATGGGCCCCCAGCCACAAACCTCGGCCCGTTTCCCTGGCACACAAAAGTAAGCTACCCCGCTTCTGGATGGCAGATTGCAGGAGCAACTTGGCATCATCAAACCAGCCTGACTTGGCACTGGTGCCACCTTGGGTCTGGGAACCATCCTGCGTATCGTGGGTTCTAAGGAGCCAGCCAGCCACTCCCAGCCACAGGCCCCCAATCACAAACAACGGCGCTTTTCCCTGGAAAACAAAACTCGCCTGCTAGCTTTTTGATGGCAGAGTGCAGGAGCCACTTGGTACAATCAAACCAGCCCAACTTGGCACTGGTGCCACTATGGGTCTGGTCACCATCCTGCCTATCGTAGCATTTCAGGAGCCAGCCGGTCACTCCCAGCCGTGGGCCTCTAGACACAAACTTCGGCCCGTTTCCCTGGCAAACAAAATTAAGCTGCCCCGCTTCTGGATGGCAGATTGCAGGAGCCACTTGGTACTATCAAACCAGCCCAACTTGGCACTGGTGCCACCATGGGTCTGGTCACCATCCTGCCTATCGTAGCTTTTCAGCGGCCAGCCATCCAGCCCCAGGCACTGGCCCCCAGACAAGAATTTCGGCCCATTTCCCTGGCAAACAAAAGTAAGCTACCCCGCTTCTGGATGGCAGATTGCAGGAGCCACTTTGCACCATCAAAACAGCCCAACTTGACACTGGTGCCACCTCTGGCCTGGGAACCATCCTGCGTATTGTGGATTCTAAGGAGCCACCCGGCCACTCCGAGCCACAGGCCCCCAAACACAAACAACGGCGCTTTTCCCCGGAAAACAAAACTCGCCTGCCAACATTTTGATGGCAGATTGCAGGAGCCACTTGGTACTATCAAACCAGCCCAACTTGGCACTGGTGCCACCATGGGTCTGGTCACCATCCTGCCTAGCATAGCTTTTCAGGAGCCAGGAGGTCACTCCCAGCCATAGACCCCCAGACAGAAACCTCGGCCCGTTTCCAAGGAAAACAAAAGTAAGCTGCCCCGCTTCTGGATGGCAGATTGCAGGAACCACTTGGTACTATCAAACCAGCCCGACTTGGCACTGGTGCCACCTTGGATCTGGGAACCATGCTGCGTAACGTGGATTCTAAGACGACAGGCGGCCACTCCCAGCCACAGGGCCCCAAACACAAACAACGGCGCTTTTCCCTGGCAAACAAAACTCGCCTGCCAACTTTTTGATGGCAGATTGCAGGAGCCACTTGGTACTATCAAATCAGCCCAACTTGGCACTGCTGCTACCATGGGTCTGGTATTCATCCTGCCTAATGTAGCTTTTCAGGAGCCAGCCGGTCACTCCCAGCCATAGGCCTCCAGAAAAAACCTCGGCCCGTTTCCCTGGCAAACAAAAGTAAGCTACCCCGCTTCTGGATGGCAGATTGCAGGAGCCACTTTGCACCATCAAACTATCCCGACTTGGCACTGGTGCCACCTCGGGTCTGGGAACCATCCTGCGTATCATGGATTCTAATTAGCCAGCCGGCCACTCCCAGCCACAGGCCCCCAAACACAAACAACGGCGCTTTTCCCTGGAAAACAAAACTCGCCTGCCAACTTTTTGATGGCAGATTGCAGGAGCCACTTGGTACTATCAAACCAGCCCAACTTGGCACTGGTGCCACCATGGGTCTGGTCACCATCCTGCCTATCGTAGCTTTTCAGGAGCCAGCCGGCCACTCCCTGCCGTAGGCCCCCAGACACAAACCTCGGCCCGTTTCCCTGGCAAACAAAATTAAGCTGCCCCGCTTCTGGATGGCAGATTGCAGGAGCCACTTGGTACTATCAAACCAGCCCAACTTGGCACTGCTGCCACCTCTGGCCTGGGAGCCATCCTGCGTATCGTGGATTCTAAGCAGCCACCCGGCCACTCCCAGCCACAGGCCCCCAAACAAAAACAACGGTGCTTTTCCCTGGAAAACAAAACTGGCCTGGCAACTTTTTGATGGCAGATTGCAGGAGCCACTTGGTACTATCAAACCAGCCCGTCTTGGCACTGGTGCTACCTTGGGTCTGGTCACCATCCTGCATATCGTAGCTTTTCAGGAGCCAGCCGGTCACTCCCAGCCATAGGCCCCCAGCCACAAACCTCGGCCCGTTTCCCTGGCACACAAAAGTAAGCTACCCCGCTTCTGGATGGCAGATTGCAGGAGCAACTTGGCATCATCAAACCAGCCCGACTTGGCACTGGTGCCACCTCTGGTCTGGGAACCATCCTGCGTATCGTGGGTTCTAAGGAGCCAGCCGGCCACTCCCAGCCACAGGCCGCCAAACACAAAGAACGGCACTTTGCCCTGGAAAACAAAACTCGCCTGCTAGCTTTTTGATGGCAGAGTGCGGGAGCCACTTGGTACTATCAAACCAGCCCAACTTGGCACTGGTGCCACCGTGGGTATGGTCACCATCCTGCTTATCGTAGCATTTCAGGAGCCAGCCGGTCACTCCCAGCCGTAGGCCCCCAGACAAATACCTCAGCCCGTTTCCCTGGCAAACAAAATTAAGCTGCCCCGCTTCTGGATGGCAGATTGCAGGAGCCACTTGGTACTATCAAACCAGCCCAACTTGGCACTGGTGCCACCATGGGTCTGGTCACCATCCTGCCTATCGTAGCTTTTCAGGGGCCAGCCAGCCAGCCCCAGGCACTGGCCCCCAGACAAGAATTTCGGCCCGTTTCCATGGCAAACAAAAGTAAGCTACCCCGCTTCTGGATGGCAGATTGCAGGAGACACTTTGCACCATCAAACCAGCCCAACTTGACACTGGTGCCACCTCTGGCCTGGGAACCATCCTGCGTATTGTGGATTCTAAGCAGCCACCCGGCCACTCCCAGCCACAGGACCCCAAACACAAACAACGGCGCTTTTCCCCGGAAAACAAAACTCGCCTGCCAACATTTTGATGGCAGATTGCAGGAGCCACTTGGTACTATCAAACCAGCCCAACTTGGCACTGGTGCCACCATGGGTCTGGTCACCGTCCTGCCTAGCATAGCTTTTCAGGAGCCAGGAGGTCACTCCCAGCCATAGACCCCCAGACAGAAACCTCGGCCCGTTTCCATGGAAAACAAAAGTAAGCTGCCCCGCTTCTGGATGGCAGATTGCAGGAGCCACTTGGTAGTATTAAACCAGTCCGACTTGGCACTGGTGCCAACTTGGGTCTGGGAACCATCCTGCGTATCGTGGATTCTAAGTAGCCAGCTGGCCACTCCCAGGCACAGACCCTCAAACACAAACAACGGTGCTTTTCCCTGGAAAACAAAACTGGCCTGCCAACTTTTTGATGGCAGATTGCAGGAGCCACTTGGTACTATCAAACCAGCCCGTCTTGGCACTGGTGCCACCATGGGTCTGGTCACCATCCTGCCTATCGTAGCTTTTCAGGAGCCAGCCGGTCACTCCCAGCCATAGGCCCCCAGCCACAAACCTCGGCCCGTTTCCCTGGCACACAAAAGTAAGCTACCCCGCTTCTGGATGGCAGATTGCAGGAGCAACTTGGCATCATCAAACCAGCCCGACTTGGCACTGGTGCCACCTCTGGTCTGGGAACCATCCTGCGTATCGTGGGTTCTAAGGAGCCAGCCGGCCACTCCCAGCCACAGGCCCCCAAACAAAAACAACGGCACTTTTCCCTGGAAAACAAAACTCGCCTGCTAGCTTTTTGATGGCAGAGTGCAGGAGCCACTTGGTACTATCAAACCAGCCCAACTTGGCACTGGTGCCACTATGCGTATGGTCACCATCCTGCTTATCGTAGCATTTCAGGAGCCAGCCGGTCACTCCCAGCCGTAGGCCCCCAGACAAATACCTCAGCCCGTTACCCTGGCAAACAAAATTAAGCTGCCCCGCTTCTGGATGGCAGATTGCAGGAGCCACTTGGTACTATCAAACCAGCCCAACTTGGCACTGGTGCCACCATGGGTCTGGTCACCATCCTGCCTATCGTAGCTTTTCAGGGGCCAGCCAGCCAGCCCCAGGCACTGGCCCCCAGACAAGAATTTCGGCCCGTTTCCATGGCAAACAAAAGTAAGCTACCCCGCTTCTGGATGGCAGATTGTAGGAGCCACTTTGCACCATCAAACCAGCCCAACTTGACACTGGTGCCACCTCTGGCCTGGGAACCATCCTGCGTATTGTGGATTCTAAGCAGCCACCCGGCCACTCCGAGCCACAGGCCCCCAAACACAAACAACGGCGCTTTTCCCCGGAAAACAAAACTCGCCTGCCAACATTTTGATGGCAGATTGCAGGAGCCACTTGGTACTATCAAACCAGCCCAACTTGGCACTGGTGCCACCATGGGTCTGGTCACCGTCCTGCCTAGCATAGCTTTTCAGGAGCCAGGAGGTCACTCCCAGCCATAGACCCCCAGACAGAAACCTCGGCCCGTTTCCATGGAAAACAAAAGTAAGCTGCCCCGCTTCTGGATGGCAGATTGCAGGAGCCACTTGGTAGTATTAAACCAGTCCGACTTGGCACTGGTGCCAACTTGGGTCTGGGAACCATCCTGCGTATCGTGGATTCTAAGTAGCCAGCTGGCCACTCCCAGGCACAGACCCTCAAACACAAACAACGGTGCTTTTCCCTGGAAAACAAAACTGGCCTGCCAACTTTTTGATGGCAGATTGCAGGAGCCACTTGGTACTATCAAACCAGCCCGTCTTGGCACTGGTGCCACCATGGGTCTGGTCACCATCCTGCCTATCGTAGCTTTTCAGGAGCCAGCCGGTCACTCCCAGCCATAGGCCCCCAGCCACAAACCTCGGCCCGTTTCCCTGGCACACAAAAGTAAGCTACCCCGCTTCTGGATGGCAGATTGCAGGAGCAACTTGGCATCATCAAACCAGCCCGACTTGGCACTGGTGCCACCTCTGGTCTGGGAACCATCCTGCGTATCGTGGATTCTAATTAGCCAGCCGGCCCCTCCCAGCCACAGGCCCCCAAACACAAACAACGGTGCTTTTCCCTGGAAAACAAAACTCGCCTGGCAACTTTTTGATGGCAGATTGCAGGAGCCACTTGGTACTATCAAACCAGCCCAACTTGGCTCTGGTGCCACCACTGGTCTGGGAACCATCCTGCGTATCGTGGATTCTAAGGAGCCAGCCGGCCACTCCCAGCCACAGGACCCCAGACACAAAGCTCTGCCTGTTTCCCTGACAAACAAAAGTAAGCTGCCCCGCTTCTGGATGGCAGATTGCAGGAGCTATTTAGTACTATCAAACCAGCCCGACTTGGCACTGGTGCCACCTTGGCTCTGGGAACCATCCTGCCTATTGTGGATTTTGTGGTGTCAGCCGGCCACTCTCAGCCATATGCCCTCAAACACAAACCACGGCCCTTTTCTCTGGCAAACAAAACTCAACTGCCCCTCTTCTGGAAGGCAAATTGCAGGACGCACTTGGTACTACAAAAACAGCCCAACTTGGCACTGGTGCCACCTCTGGTCTGGGAACCATCCTGCGTATCGTGGATTCTAAGGAGCCAGCCGGCCACTCCCAGCCACAGGCCCCCAAACACAAACAACGGCTCTTTTCCCTGGAAAACAAAACTCGCCTACCAACTTTTTGATGGCAGATTGCAGGAGCCACTTCGTGCTATCAAACCAGCGCAACATGGCACTGGTGCCACCATGGGTCTTGTCACAATCCTGCCTATCGTAGCTTTTCAGGAGCCAGCCGGTCGCTCCCAGCCACAGGCCCCCAAACACAAACAACGGCGCTTTTCCCTGGAAAACAAAACTCGCCTGCCAACTTTTTGATGGCAGATTGTAGGAGCCACTTAATACTATCAAACCAGCCCAACTTGGCACTGGTGCCACCATGGGTCTGGTCACCATCCTGCCTATCGTAGCTTTTCAGGAGCCAGCCGGCCACTCCCAGCCATAGGCCTCGAGACAAAAAGCTCGGCTTGTTTCCCTGGCAAACAAAAGTAAGCTGCCCCGCTTCTAGATGGCAGATTGCAGGAGTTATTTAGTACTATCAAACCAGCCAGACGTGGCACTGGTGCCACCTTGGATCTGGGAACCATCTTGCCTATCGTGGATTTTAAGGAGCCAGCCGGCCTCTCTCAGCCATATGCCCCCAAACACAAACCACGGCCCTTTTCTCTGGCAAACAAAACTCAACTGCCCCTCTTCTGGATGGCAGATTGCAGGAGCCACTTGGTACTATCAAACCAGCCCGACTTGGCACTGGTGCCACCTCTGGTCTGGGAACCATCCTGCGTATCGTGGATTTTCAGGAGCCAGCCCGCCACTGCAAGCTACAGGCCCCCAAACACAAACAACAGCCTTTTTCTCTGGCAAACAAAATTCAGCTGCCCCGCTTCTGGATTGCAGATTGCAGGAGCCACTTGGTAGTATCAAACCAGCCCGACTTGGCACTGCTGCCACCATGGGTCTGGTCACCATCCTGCCTATCGTAGCTTTTCAGGAGCCAGCCGGTCACTCCCAGCCATGGGCCCCCAGCCACAAACCTCGGCCCGTTTCCCTGGCACACAAAAGTAAGCTACCCCGCTTCTGGATGGCAGATTGCAGGAGCAACTTGGCATCATCAAACCAGCCTGACTTGGCACTGGTGCCACCTTGGGTCTGGGAACCATCCTGCGTATCGTGGGTTCTAAGGAGCCAGCCAGCCACTCCCAGCCACAGGCCCCCAATCACAAACAACGGCGCTTTTCCCTGGAAAACAAAACTCGCCTGCTAGCTTTTTGATGGCAGAGTGCAGGAGCCACTTGGTACAATCAAACCAGCCCAACTTGGCACTGGTGCCACTATGGGTCTGGTCACCATCCTGCCTATCGTAGCATTTCAGGAGCCAGCCGGTCACTCCCAGCCGTAGGCCTCTAGACACAAACTTCGGCCCGTTTCCCTGGCAAACAAAATTAAGCTGCCCCGCTTCTGGATGGCAGATTGCAGGAGCCACTTGGTACTATCAAACCAGCCCAACTTGGCACTGGTGCCACCATGGGTCTGGTCACCATCCTGCCTATCGTAGCTTTTCAGCGGCCAGCCATCCAGCCCCAGGCACTGGCCCCCAGACAAGAATTTCGGCCCATTTCCCTGGCAAACAAAAGTAAGCTACCCCGCTTCTGGATGGCAGATTGCAGGAGCCACTTTGCACCATCAAAACAGCCCAACTTGACACTGGTGCCACCTCTGGCCTGGGAACCATCCTGCGTATTGTGGATTCTAAGGAGCCACCCGGCCACTCCGAGCCACAGGCCCCCAAACACAAACAACGGCGCTTTTCCCCGGAAAACAAAACTCGCCTGCCAACATTTTGATGGCAGATTGCAGGAGCCACTTGGTACTATCAAACCAGCCCAACTTGGCACTGGTGCCACCATGGGTCTGGTCACCATCCTGCCTAGCATAGCTTTTCAGGAGCCAGGAGGTCACTCCCAGCCATAGACCCCCAGACAGAAACCTCGGCCCGTTTCCAAGGAAAACAAAAGTAAGCTGCCCCGCTTCTGGATGGCAGATTGCAGGAACCACTTGGTACTATCAAACCAGCCCGACTTGGCACTGGTGCCACCTTGGATCTGGGAACCATGCTGCGTAACGTGGATTCTAAGACGACAGGCGGCCACTCCCAGCCACAGGGCCCCAAACACAAACAACGGCGCTTTTCCCTGGCAAACAAAACTCGCCTGCCAACTTTTTGATGGCAGATTGCAGGAGCCACTTGGTACTATCAAATCAGCCCAACTTGGCACTGCTGCTACCATGGGTCTGGTATTCATCCTGCCTACTGTAGCTTTTCAGGAGCCAGCCGGTCACTCCCAGCCATAGGCCTCCAGAAAAAACCTCGGCCCGTTTCCCTGGCAAACAAAAGTAAGCTACACCGCTTCTGGATGGCAGATTGCAGGAGCCACTTTGCACCATCAAACTATCCCGACTTGGCACTGGTGCCACCTCGGGTCTGGGAACCATCCTGCGTATCATGGATTCTAATTAGCCAGCCGGCCACTCCCAGCCACAGGCCCCCAAACACAAACAACGGCGCTTTTCCCTGGAAAACAAAACTCGCCTGCCAACTTTTTGATGGCAGATTGCAGGAGCCACTTGGTACTATCAAACCAGCCCAACCTGGCACTGGTGCCACCACTGGTCTTGGAACCATGCTGCGTATCGTGGATTCTAAGGAGCCAGCCGGCCACTCCCAGCCACAGGACCCCAGACAAAAAGCTCTGCCCGTTTCCCTGACAAACAAAATTAAGCTACCCCGCTTCTGGATGGCAGATTGCAGGAGCTATTTAGTACTATCAAACCAGCCCGACTTGGCACTGGTGTCACCTTGGCTCTGGGAACCATCCTGCCTATTGTGGATTTTGTGGGGTCAGCCGGCCACTCTCAGCCATATGCCCTCAAACACAAACCACGGCCCTTTTCTCTGGCAAACAAAACTCAACTGCCCCTCTTCTGGAAGGCAAATTGCAGGACGCACTTGGTACTACAAAAACAGCCCAACTTGGCACTGGTGCCACCTCTGGTCTGGGAACCATCCTGCGTATTGTGGATTCTAATTAGCCAGCCGGCCACTCCCAGCCACAGGCCCCCAAACACAAACAACGGCTCTTTTCCCTGGAAAACAAAACTCGCCTACCAAATTTTTGATGGCAGATTGCAGGAGCCACTTCGTGCTATCAAACCAGCCCAACTTGGCACTGGTGCCACTATGGGTCTTGTCACAATCCTGCCTATCGTAGCTTTTCAGGAGCCAGCCGGTCACTCCCAGCCACAGGCCCCCAAACACAAACAACGGCGCTTTTCCCTGGAAAACAAAACTCGCCTGCCAACTTTTTGATGGCAGATTGCAGGAGCCACTTGGTACTATCAAACCAGCCCAACTTGGCACTGGTGCCACCATGGGTCTGGTCACCATCCTGCCTATCGTAGCTTTTCAGGAGCCAGCCGGTCACTCCCAGCCATAGGCCCCGAGACAAAAAGCTCGGCTTGTTTCCCTGGCAAACAAAAGTAAGCTGCCCCGCTTCTAGATGGCAGATTGCAGGAGTTATTTAGTACTATCAAACCAGCCAGACGTGGCACTGGTGCCACCTTGGATCTTGGAACCATCTTGCCTATCGTGGATTTTAAGGAGCCAGCCGGCCTCTCTCAGCCATATGCCCCCAAACACAAACCACGGCCCTTTTCTCTGGCAAACAAAACTCAACTGCCCCTCTTCTGGATGGCAGATTGCAGGAGCCACTTGGTACTATCAAACCAGCCCGACTTGGCACTGGTGCCACCTCTGGTCTGGGAACCATCCTGCGTATCGTGGATTTTCAGGAGCCCGCCCGCCACTGCAAGCTACAGGCCCCCAAACACAAACAACGGCCTTTTTCTCTGGCAAACAAAATTCAGCTGCCCCGCTTCTGGATTGCAGATTGCAGGAGCCACTTGGTAGTATCAAACCAGCCCGACTTGGCACTGCTGCCACCATGGGTCTGGTCACCATCCTGCCTATCGTAGCTTTTCAGGAGCCAGCCGGTCACTCCCAGCCATAGGCCCCCAGCCACAAACCTCGGCCCGTTTCCCTGGCACACAAAAGTAAGCTACCCCGCTTCTGGATGGCAGATTGCAGGAGCAACTTGGCATCATCAAACCAGCCCGACTTGGCACTGGTGCCACCTTGGGTCTGGTCACCATCCTGCGTATCGTGGGTTCTAAGGAGCCAGCCAGCCACTCCCAGCCACAGGCCCCCAATCACAAACAACGGCGCTTTTCCCTGGAAAACAAAACTCGCCTGGCAACTTTTTGATGGCAGAGTGCAGGAGCCACTTGGTACAATCAAACCAGCCCAACTTGGCACTGGTGCCACTATGGGTCTGGTCACCATCCTGCCTATCGTAGCATTTCAGGAGCCAGCCGGTCACTCCCAGCCGTAGGCCTCTAGACACAAACTTCGGCCCGTTTCCCTGGCAAACAAAATTAAGCTGCCCCGCTTCTGGATGGCAGATTGCAGGAGCCACTTGGTACTATCAAACCAGCCCAACTTGGCACTGGTGCCACCATGGGTCTGGTCACCATCCTGCCTATCGTAGCTTTTCAGCGGCCAGCCATCCAGCCCCAGGCACTGGCCCCCAGACAAGAATTTCGGCCCATTTCCCTGGCAAACAAAAGTAAGCTACCCCGCTTCTGGATGGCAGATTGCAGGAGCCACTTTGCACCATCAAAACAGCCCAACTTGACACTGGTGCCACCCCTGGCCTGGGAACCATCCTGCGTATTGTGGATTCTAAGCAGCCACCCGGCCACTCCGAGCCACAGGCCCCCAAACACAAACAACGGCGCTTTTCCCCGGAAAACAAAACTCGCCTGCCAACATTTTGATGGCAGATTGCAGGAGCCACTTGGTACTATCAAACCAGCCCAACTTGGCACTGGTGCCACCATGGGTCTGGTCACCATCCTGCCTAGCATAGCTTTTCAGGAGCCAGGAGGTCACTCCCAGCCATAGACCCCCAGACAGAAACCTCGGCCCGTTTCCAAGGAAAACAAAAGTAAGCTGCCCCGCTTCTGGATGGCAGATTGCAGGAACCACTTGGTAGTATCAAACCAGTCCGACTTGGCACTGGTGCCACCTTGGATCTGGGAACCATGCTGCGTAACGTGGATTCTAAGACGACAGGCGGCCACTCCCAGCCACAGGGCCCCAAACACAAACAACGGCGCTTTTCCCTGGCAAACAAAACTCGCCTGCCAACTTTTTGATGGCAGATTGCAGGAGCCACTTGGTACTATCAAATCAGCCCAACTTGGCACTGCTGCTACCATGGGTCTGGTATTCATCCTGCCTACTGTAGTTTTTCAGGAGCCAGCCGGTCACTCCCAGCCATAGGCCTCCAGAAAAAACCTCGGCCCGTTTCCCTGGCAAACAAAAGTAAGCTACCCCGCTTCTGGATGGCAGATTGCAGGAGCCACTTTGCACCATCAAACTATCCCGACTTGGCACTGGTGCCACCTCGGGTCTGGGAACCATCCTGCGTATCATGGATTCTAATTAGCCAGCCGGCCACTCCCAGCCACAGGCCCCCAAACACAAACAACGGCGCTTTTCCCTGGAAAACAAAACTCGCCTGCCAACTTTTTGATGGCAGATTGCAGGAGCCACTTGGTACTATCAAACCAGCCCAACCTGGCACTGGTGCCACCACTGGTCTTGGAACCATCCTGCGTATCGTGGATTCTAAGGAGCCAGCCGGCCACTCCCAGCCACAGGACCCCAGACACAAAGCTCTGCCCGTTTCCCTGACAAACAAAATTAAGCTACCCCGCTTCTGGATGGCAGATTGCAGGAGCTATTTAGTACTATCAAACCAGCCCGACTTGGCACTGGTGTCACCTTGGCTCTGGGAACCATCCTGCCTATTGTGGATTTTGTGGGGTCAGCCGGCCACTCTCAGCCATATGCCCTCAAACACAAACCACGGCCCTTTTCTCTGGCAAACAAAACTCAACTACCCCTCTTCTGGAAGGCAAATGGCAGGACGCACTTGGTACTACAAAAACAGCCCAACTTGGCACTGGTGACACCTTGGGTCTGGGAACCATTCTGCCTATCGCGGATTTTCAGGGGCCAGCCGGCCACTCTGAGCCATAGGCCCCCAGAAAAAATCCTCGGCCCGTTTCCCTGGCAAACAAAAGTAAGTTAACCCGCTTCCACATGGCAGATTGCAGGAGCCACTTTGCACAATCAAACTAGCCCGACTTGGCACTGCTGCCACCTCTAGTCTGGGGACCATCCTGCTTATCGTGGGTTTTAAGGAGCCGGTTTGCCACTCCCAGCCACAGGCCCCCAAACACAAACAATGGCGCTTTTCCCTGGAAAACAAAACTCGACTGCCAACTTTTTGATGGCAGATTGCAGGAGCCACTTGGTACTATCAAACCAGCCCAACTTGGCACTGGTGCCACCATGGGTCTGGCCACCATCCTGCCTATTGTAGCTTTTCATTAGCCAGCCGGTCACTCCAAGCCATAGGCCCCCAGACACAAAACCTCGGCCCGTTTCCCTGGCAAACAAAAGTAAGCTGCCCCGCTTCTGGATGGCAGATTGCAGGAACCACTTGGTACTATCAAACCAGCCCGACTTGGAACTGGTGCCACCTTGGGCCTGGAAACCATCCTGCGTATCGTGGATTCTAAGGAGGCAGCCGGCCACTCCCAACCACAGGGCCCCAAACGCAAACAACGGCGCTTTTCCCTGGAAAACAAAATGCGCCTGCCAACTTTTTGACGGCAGATTGCAGGAGCCACTTGGTACTATCAAACCAGCCCGACTTGGCACTGGTGCCACCTCTGGTCTGGGAACTGTCCTGCGTATCGTGGATTCTAAGGAGCCAGCCGGCCACTCCCAGCCACAGGCCCCCAAACACAAACAACGGCGCTTTTCCCTGGAAAACAAAACTCGCCTGCCAAATTTTGATGGCAGATTGCAGGAGCCACTTGGTACTATCAAACCAGCCAAAGTTGGCACTGGTGCCACCATGGGTCTGGTCACCATCCTGCCTATCGTAGCTTTTCAGGAGCCAGCCGGTCAGTCGCAGCCATAGGCGCCCAGACACAAAGCTCGGCCCATTTCCATGGTAAACAAAAGTAAGCTGCCCCGCTTCTGTATGGCAGATTGCAGGAACCACTTGGTACTATCAAACCAGCCCGACTTGGCACTGGTGCCACCTTGGGTCTGGGAACCATCCTGCCTAGCATAGCTTTTCAGGAGCCAGGAGGTCACTCCCAGCCATAGACCCCCAGATAGAAACCTCGGCCCGTTTCCAAGGAAAACAAAAGTAAGCTGCCCCGCTTCTGGATGGCAGATTGCAGGAACCACTTGGTACTATCAGACCAGCCCGACTTGGCACTGGTGCCACCTTGGATCTGGGAACCATGCTGCGTAACGTGGATTCTAAGACGACAGGCGGCCACTCCCAGCCACAGGGCCCCAAACACAAACAACGGCGCTTTTCCCTGGCAAACAAAACTCGCCTGCCAACTTTTTGATGGCAGATTGCAGGAGTCACTTGGTACTATCAAATCAGCCCAACTTGGCACTGCTGCTACCATGGGTCTGGTATTCATCCTGCCTACTGTAGTTTTTCAGGAGCCAGCCGGTCACTCCCAGCCATAGGCCTCCAGAAAAAACCTCGGCCCGTTTCCCTGGCAAACAAAAGTAAGCTACCCCGCTTCTGGATGGCAGATTGCAGGAGCCACTTGGTACTATCAAACCAGCCCGACTTGGCACTGGTGCCACCTCTGGTCTGGGAACCATCCTGCGTATCGTGGATTCTAAGGAGCCAGCCGGCCACTCCCAGCCACAGGACCCCAAACACAAACAACAGCGCTTTTCTCTGGAAAACAAAACTCAGTTGCCCTGCTTTTGGATGGCAGAATGCAGGAGCCACTTGGTACTATCAAACCAGCCCAACTTGGCACTGGTGCCTCCATGGGTCTGGTAACCATCCTGCCTATCGTAGCTTTTCAGGAGCCAGCCGGTCACTCCCAGCCATAGGCCCCAGACAAAAAGCTCTGCCCGTTTCCCTGGCAAACAAAAGTAAGCTACCCCGCTTCTGGATGGCAGATTGCAGGAGCCACTTTGAACCATCAAATCAGCCCGACTTGGCACTGGTGCCACCTTGGGTCTGGGAACCATCCTGCGTATCGTGGATTCTAAGGAGCCAGCTGGCCACTCCCAGCCACAGGCCCACAAACACAAACAACGGCGCTTTTTCGTGGAAAACAAAACTCGCCTGCCAAATTTTTGATGGCAGATTGCAGGAGCCACTTGGTACTATCAAACCAGCCCAACTTGGCAATGGTGCCACCATGGGTCTGGTCACCATCCTGCCTATCGTGGCTTTTCAGGAGCCAGGTGGTCACTCCCAGCCATAGGCCCCCAGACACAAACCTCGGCCCGTTTCCCTGGCAAACAAAATTAAGCTGCCCCGCTTCTGGATGGCAGATTGCAGGAACCACTTGGTACTATCAAACCAGCCCGACTTGGCACTGGTGCCACCTTGGATCTGGGAACCATGCTGCGTAACGTAGATTCTAAGGCGCCAGGCGGCCACTCCCAGCCACAGGCCCCCAAACACAAACAACGGCGCTTTTCCCTGGAAAACAAAACTCGACTGCCAACTTTTTGATGGCAGATTGCAGGAGCCACTTGGTGCTATCAAACCAGCCAACTTGGCACTGGTGCCACCATGGGTCTGGTCACAATCCTGCCTATCGTAGCTTTTCAGGAGCCAGCCGGTCACTCTCAGCCATAGGCGCCCAGACACAAAGCTCGGCCCATTTCCATGGTAAACAAAAGTAAGCTGCCCTGCTTCTGGATGGCAGATTGCAGGAACCACTTGGTACTATCAAACCAGCCCGACTTGGCACTGGTGCCACCTTGGGTCTGGGAACCATCCTGCGTATCGTGGATTCTAAGGAGCCAGCCGGCCACTCCCAGCCACAGGACCCCAAACACAAACAACAGCGCTTTTCTCTGGCAAACAAAACTCAGTTGCCCTGCTTTTGGATGGCAGATTGCAGGAGCGACTTGGTACTATCAAACCAGCCCAACTTGGCACTGGTGCCTCCATGGGTCTGGTAACCATCCTGCCTATCGTAGCTTTTCAGGAGCCAGCCAGTCACTCCCAGCCATAGGCCCCAGACACAAAGCTCTGCCCGTTTCCCTGGCAAACAAAAGTAAGCTACCCCGCTACTGGATGGCAGATTGCAGGAGCCACTTTGAACTATCAAACCAGCCCGACTTGGCACTGGTGCCACCTCTGGTCTGGGAACCCTCCTGCGTATCGTGGATTCTAAGGAGCCAGCTGGCCACTCCCAGCCACAGGCCCACAAACATAAACAACGGCGCTTTTCCCTGGAAAACAAAACTCGCCTGCCAACATTTTGATGGCAGATTGCAGGAGCCACTTGGTGCTATCAAACCAGCCAACTTGGCACTGGTGCCACCATGGGTCTGGTCACAATCCTGCCTCTCGTAGCTTTTCAGGAGCCAGCCGGTCACTCCCAGCCATAGGACCCCAGACACAAAACCTTGGCCCGTTTCCCTGGCAAACAAAAGTAAGCTGCCCCGCTTCTGGATGGCAGATTGCAGGAACCACTTGGTAGTATCAAACCAGTCCGACTTGGCACTGGTGCCACCTTGGATCTGGGAACCATGCTGCGTAACGTGGATTCTAAGACGACAGGCGGCCACTCCCAGCCACAGGGCCCCAAACACAAACAACGGCGCTTTTCCCTGGCAAACAAAACTCGCCTGCCAACTTTTTGATGGCAGATTGCAGGAGCCACTTGGTACTATCAAATCAGCCCAACTTGGCACTGCTGCTACCATGGGTCTGGTATTCATCCTGCCTACTGTAGTTTTTCAGGAGCCAGCCGGTCACTCCCAGCCATAGGCCTCCAGAAAAAACCTCGGCCTGTTTCCCTGGCAAACAAAAGTAAGCTACCCCGCTTCTGGATGGCAGATTGCAGGAGCCACTTTGCACCATCAAACTATCCCGACTTGGCACTGGTGCCACCTCGGGTCTGGGAACCATCCTGCGTATCATAGATTCTAATTAGCCAGCCGGCCACTCCCAGCCACAGGCCCCCAAACACAAACAACGGCGCTTTTCCCTGGAAAACAAAACTCGCCTGGCAACTTTTTGATGGCAGATTGCAGGAGCCACTTGGTACTATCAAACCAGCCCAACCTGGCACTGGTGCCACCACTGGTCTTGGAACCATCCTGCGTATCGTGGATTCTAAGGAGCCAGCCGGCCACTCCCAGCCACAGGACCCCAGACAAAAAGCTCTGCCCGTTTCCCTGACAAACAAAATTAAGCTACCCCGCTTCTGGATGGCAGATTGCAGGAGCTATTTAGTACTATCAAACCAGCCCGACTTGGCACTGGTGTCACCTTGGCTCTGGGAACCATCCTGCCTATTGTGGATTTTGTGGGGTCAGCCGGCCACTCTCAGCCATATGCCCTCAAACACAAACCACGGCCCTTTTCTCTGGCAAACAAAACTCAACTGCCCCTCTTCTGGAAGGCAAATGGCAGGACGCACTTGGTACTATCAAACCAGCCCAACTTGGCACTGGTGCCACCATGGGTCTGGTCACCATACTGCCTATCGTAGCTTTTCCGGAGCCAGCCGGTCACTCCCAGCCATAGGCCCCGAGACAAAAAGCTCTGCCCGTTTCCCTGGCAAACAAAAGTAAGTTAACCCGCTTCCGGATGGAAGATTGCAGGAGCCACTTTGCACCATCAAACTAGCCCGACTTGGCACTGGTGCCACCTCTGGTCTGGGGACCATCCTGCTTATCGTGGGTTCTAAGGAGCCGGTTTGCCACTCCCAGACACAGGCCCCCAAACACAAACAATGGCGCTTTTCCCTGGAAAACAAAACTCGACTGCCAACTTTTTGATGGCAGATTGCAGGAGCCACTTGGTACTATCAAACCAGCCCAACTTGGCACTGGTGCCACCATGGGTCTGGTCACCATCCTGCCTATCGTAGCTTCTCAGGAGCCAGCCGGTCACTCCCAGCCATAGGGCCCCAGACACAAAACCTCGGCCCGTTTCCCTGCCAAACAAAAGTAAGCTGCCCCGCTTCTGGATGGCAGATTGCAGGAACCACTTGGTACTATCAAACCAGCCCGACTTGGAACTGGTGCCACCTTGGGCCTGGAAACCATCCTGCGTATCGTGGATTCTAAGGAGGCAGCCGGCCACTCCCAACCACAGGGCCCCAAACACAAACAACGGCGCTTTTCCCTGGAAAACAAAATGCGCCTGCCAACTTTTTGACGGCAGATTGCAGGAGCCACTTGGTACTATCAAATCAGCCCGACTTGGCACTGGTGCCACCTCTGGTCTGGGAACTGTCCTGCGTATCGTGGATTCTAAGGAGCCAGCCGGCCACTCCCAGCCACAGGCCCCCAAACACAAACAACGGCGCTTTTCCCTGGAAAACAAAACTCGCCTGCCAAATTTTGATGGCAGATTGCAGGAGCCACTTGGTACTATCAAACCAGCCAAAGTTGGCACTGGTGCCACCATGGGTCTGGTCACCATCCTGCCTATCGTAGCTTCTCAGGAGCCAGCCGGTCACTCCGGGCCATAGCCCCCAGACACAAACCTCGGCCCGTTTCCCTGGCAAACAAAAGTAAGCTGCCCCGCTTCTGCATGGCAGATTGCAGGAGCCACTTGGTACTATCAAACCAGCCCAACTTGGCACTGGTGCCACCTTGGGTCTGGGAACCATGCTGCGTATCGTGGATTCTAAGGAGCCAGCCGGCCACTCCCAGCCACAGGCCCCAAAACACAAACAACGGCGCTTTTCCCCGGAAAACAAAACTCGCCTGCCAACTTTTTGATGGCAGATTGCAGGAGCCACTTGGTACTATCAAACCAGTTCAACTTGGCACTGGTGCCACCATGGGTCTGGTCACCATCCTGCCTAGCATAGCTTTTCAGGAGCCAGGAGGTCACTCCCAGCCATAGACCCCCAGACAGGAACCTCGGCAAGTTTCCATGGAAAACAAAAGTAAGCTGCCCCGCTTCTGGATGGCAGATTGCAGGAGCCACTTGGTACTATCAAACCAGCCCAACTTGGCACTGGTGCCACCATGGGTCTGGTCACCATCCTGCCTATCGTAGCTTTTCAGGAGCCCGCCAGTCACTCCCTGCAATAGGGCCCCAGACAAATACCTCGGCCCGTTTCCCTGGCAAACAAAAGTAAGCTGCCCCGCTTCTGGATGGCAGATTGCAGGAGCCACTTGGTACTATCAAACCAGCCCGACTTGGCACTGGTGCCACCTTGGCTCTGGGAACCATGCTGCGTAACGTAGATTCTAAGGCGCCAGGCGGCCACTCCTAGCCACAGGCCGCCAAACACAAACAACGGCGCTTTTCCCTGGAAAACAAAACTCGCATGCCAACTTTTTGATGGCAGATTGCAGGAGCCACTTGGTACTATCAAACCAGCCCAACTTGGCACTGGTGCCACCAAGGGTCTGGTCACAATCCTGCCTATCGTAGCTTTTCAGGAGCCAGCCGGTCACTCCCAGCCATAGGCCCCCAGACAAAAACCTCGGCCCGTTTCCCTGGCAAACAAAAGTAAGTTTACCCGCTTCCGGATGGAAGATTGCAGGAGCCACTTTGCACCATCAAACTAGCCCGACTTGGCACTGGTGCCTCCATGGGTCTGGTAACCATCCTGCCTATCGTAGCTTTTCAGGAGCCAGCCGGTCAGTCCCAGCCATAGGCCCCAAACACAAAGCTCTGCCCGTTTCCCCGGCAAACAAACGTAAGTTACCCCGCTTCTGGATGGCAGATTGCAGGAGCCACTTTGAACCATCAAACCAGCCCGACTTGGCACTGGTGCCACCTCGGGTCTGGGAACCATCCTGCGTATCGTGGATTCTAAGGAGCCAGCCGGCCACTCCCAGCCACAGGCCCCCAAACACAACCAACGGCGCTTTTCCCTGGAAAACAAACCTGGCCTGCAAACTTTTTGATGGCAGATTGCAGGAGTCACTTGGTACTATCAAACCAGCCCAACTTGGCACTGGTGCCACCATGGGTCTGGTAACCATCCTGCCTATCGTAGCTTTTCAGGACCTAGCCGGTCACTCTCAGCCATAGGCCCCCAGACACAAACCTCGGCCCGTTTCCCTGGCAAACAAAATTAAGCTGCCCCGCTTCTGGATGGCAGATTGCAGGAGCCACTTGGTACTATCAAACCAGCCCGACTTGGCACTGGTGCCACCTTGGCTCTGGGAACCATGCTGCGTAACGTAGATTCTAAGGCGCCAGGCAGCCACTCCCAGCCACAGGCCCCCAAACACAAGCAACGGCGCTTTTCCCTGGAAAACAAAACTCGCCTGCCAACATTTTGATGGCAGATTGCAGGAGCCACTTGGTACTATCAAACCAGCCCAACTTGGCACTGGTGCCACCATGGGTCTGGTCACCATCCTGCCTAGCATAGCTTTTCAGGAGCCAGGAGGTCACTCCCAGGCATAGACCCCCAGACAGGAACCTCAGCCAGTTTCCATGGAAAACAAAAGTAAGCTGCCCCGCTTCTGGATGGCAGATTGCAGGAGCCACTTTGCACCATCAAACTATCCCGACTTGGCACTGGTGCCACCTCGGGTCTGGGAACCATCCTGCGTATCGTGGATTCTAATTAGCCAGCCGGCCACTCCCAGCCACAGGCCCTCAAACACAAACAACGGTGCTTTTCCCTGGAAAACAAAACTTGCCTGCCAACTTTTTGATGGCAGATTGCAGGAGCCACTTGGTACTATCAAACCAGCCCAACTTGGCACTGGTGCCACCACTGGTCTGGGAACCATCCTGCGTATCGTGGATTCTAAGGAGCCAGCCGGCCACTCCCAGCCACAGGACCCCAGACACAAAGCTCTGCCCGTTTCCCTGACAAACAAAACTAAGCTACCCCGCTTCTGGATGGCAGATTGCAGGAGTTATTTAGTACTATCAAACCAGCCCGACTTGGCACTGGTGCCACCTTGGCTCTGGGAACCATGCTGCGTAACGTAGATTCTAAGGCGCCAGGCGGCCACTCCCAGCCATAGGCCCCCAAATACAAACAACGGCGCTTTTCCCTGGAAAACGAAACTCGCCTGCCAAATTTTGATGGCAGATTGCAGGAGCCACTTGGTACTATCAAACCAGCCCAACTTGGCACTGGTGCCACTGTGGGTCTGGTCACCATACTGCCTATCGTAGCTTTTCCGGAGCCAGCCGGTCACTCCCAGCCATAGGCCCCGAGACAAAAAGCTCTGCCCGTTTCCCTGGCAAACAAAAGTAAGTTAACCCGCTTCCGGATGGAAGATTGCAGGAGCCACTTTGCACCATCAAACTAGCCCGACTTGGCACTGGTGCCACCTCTGGTCTGGGGACCATCCTGCTTATCGTGGGTTCTAAGGAGCCGGTTTGCCACTCCCAGCCACAGGCCCCCAAAAAAAAACAATGGCGCTTTTCCCTGGAAAACAAAACTCGACTGCCAACTTTTTGATGGCAGATTGCAGGAGCCACTTGGTACTATCAAACCAGCCCAACTTGGCACTGCTGCCACCATGGGTCTGGTCACCATCCTGCCTATCGAAGCTTTTCAGGAGCCAGCCGGTCACTCCCAGCCATAGGCCCCCAGACACAAAACCTCGGCCCGTTTCCCTGGCAAAAAAAAGTAAGCTGCCCCGCTTCTGGATGGCAGATTGCAGGAACCACTTGGTACTATCAAACCAGCCCGACTTGGAACTGGTGCCACCTTGGGCCTGGAAACCATCCTGCGTATTGTGGATTATAAGGAGGCGGCCGGCCACTCCCAACCACAGGGCCCCAAACACAAACAACGGCGCTTTTCCCTGGAAAACAAAACTCGCCTGCCAACTTTTTGACGGCAGATTGCAGGAGCCACTTGGTACTATCAAATCAGCCCGACTTGGCACTGGTGCCACCTCTGGTCTGGGAACTGTCCTGCGTATCGTGGATTCTAAGGAGCCAGCCGGCCACTCCCAGCCACAGGCCCCAAAACACAAACAACGGCGCTTTTCCCTGGAAAACAAAACTCGCCTGCCAAATTCTGATGGCAGATTGCAGGAGCCACTTGGTACTATCAAACCAGCCCAACTTGGCACTGGTGCCACCATGGGTCTGGTCACCATCCTGCCTATCGTAGCTTCTCAGGAGCCAGCCGGTCACTCCGGGCCATAGCCCCCAGACACAAACCTCGGCCCGTTTCCCTGGCAAACAAAAGTAAGCTGCCCCGCTTCTGCATGGCAGATTGCAGGAGCCACTTGGTACTATCAAACCAGCCCAACTTGGCACTGGTGCCACCTTGGCTCTGGGAACCATGCTGCGTATCGTGGATTCTAAGGAGCCAGCCGGCCACTCCCAGCCACAGGCCCCAAAACACAAACAACGGCGCTTTTCCCCGGAAAACAAAACTCGCCTGCCAACTTTTTGATGGCAGATTGCAGGAGCCACTTGGTACTATCAAACCAGTTCAACTTGGCACTGGTGCCACCATGGGTCTGGTCACCATCCTGCCTAGCATAGCTTTTCAGGAGCCAGGAGGTCACTCCCAGCCATAGACCCCCAGACAGGAACCTCGGCAAGTTTCCATGGAAAACAAAAGTAAGCTGCCCCGCTTCTGGATGGCAGATTGCAGGAGCCACTTGGTACTATCAAACCAGCCCAACTTGGCACTGGTGCCACCATGGGTCTGGTCACCATCCTGCCTATCGTAGCTTTTCAGGAGCCCGCCAGTCACTCCCTGCAATAGGGCCCCAGACAAATACCTCGGCCCGTTTCCCTGGCAAACAAAAGTAAGCTGCCCCGCTTCTGGATGGCAGATTGCAGGAGCCACTTGGTACTATCAAACCAGCCCGACTTGGCACTGGTGCCACCTTGGCTCTGGGAACCATGCTGCGTAACGTAGATTCTAAGGCGCCAGGCGGCCACTCCTAGCCACAGGCCGCCAAACACAAACAACGGCGCTTTTCCCTGGAAAACAAAACTCGCCTGCCAACTTTTTGATGGCAGATTGCAGGAGCCACTTGGTACTATCAAACCAGCCCAACTTGGCACTGGTGCCACCAAGGGTCTGGTCACAATCCTGCCTATCGTAGCTTTTCAGGAGCCAGCCGGTCACTCCCAGCCATAGGCCCCCAGACAAAAACCTCGGCCCGTTTCCCTGGCAAACAAAAGTAAGTTTACCCGCTTCCGGATGGAAGATTGCAGGAGCCACTTTGCACCATCAAACTAGCCCGACTTGGCACTGGTGCCTCCATGGGTCTGGTAACCATCCTGCCTATCGTAGCTTTTCAGGAGCCAGCCGGTCAGTCCCAGCCATAGGCCCCAAACACAAAGCTCTGCCCGTTTCCCCGGCAAACAAACGTAAGTTACCCCGCTTCTGGATGGCAGATTGCAGGAGCCACTTTGAACCATCAAACCAGCCCGACTTGGCACTGGTGCCACCTCGGGTCTGGGAACCATCCTGCATATCGTGGATTCTAAGGAGCCAGCCGGCCACTCCCAGCCACAGGCCCCCAAACACAACCAACGGCGCTTTTCCCTGGAAAACAAACCTGGCCTGCAAACTTTTTGATGGCAGATTGCAGGAGCCACTTGGTACTATCAAACCAGCCCAACTTGGCACTGGTGCCACCATGGGTCTGGTAACCATCCTGCCTACTGTAGCTTTTCAGGAGCCAGCCGGTCACTCCCAGCCATAGGCCCCCAGAAAAAAACCTCGGCCCGTTTCCCTGGCAAACAAAAGTAAGCTACACCGCTTCTGGATGGCAGATTGCAGGAGCCACTTTGCACCATCAAACTATCTCGACTTGGCACTGGTGCCACCTCGGGTCTGGGAACCATCCTGCGTATCGTGGATTCTAATTAGCCAGCCGGCCACTCCCAGCCACAGGCCCACAAACACAAACAACGGCGCTTTTCCCTGGAAAACAAAACTCGCCTGCCAACTTTTTGATGGCAGATTGCAGGAGCCACTTGGTACTATCAAACCAGCCCAACTTGGCACTGGTGCCACCACTGGTCTGGGAACCATCCTGCGTATCGTGGATTCTAAGGAGCCAGCCGGCCACTCCCAGCCACAGGACCCCAGACACAAAGCTCTGCCCGTTTCCCTGACAATCAAAATTAAGCTACCCCGCTTCTGGATGGCAGATTGCAGGAGCTATTTAGTACTATCAAACCAGCCCGACTTGGCACTGGTGCCACCTTGGCTCTGGGAACCATCCTGCCTATTGTGGATTTTGTGGGGTCAGCCGGCCACTCTCAGCCATATGCCCTCAAACACAAACCACGGCCCTTTTCTCTGGCAAACAAAACTCAACTACCCCACTTCTGGAAGGCAAATTGCAGGACGCACTTGGTAATATCAAAACAGCCCAACTTGGCACTGGTGCCACCTTGGGTCTGGGAACCATTCTGCCTATCGTGGATTGTCAGGGGCCAGCCGGCCACTCCCAGCCACAGGCCCCCAAACACAAACAACGGCGCTTTTCCCTGGAAAACAAAACTCGCCTGCCAACATTTTGATGGCAGATTGCAGGAGCCACTTGGTACTATCAAACCAGCCCAACTTGGCACTGGTGCCACCATGGGTCTGGTCACCATCCTGCCTAGCATAGCTTTTCAGGAGCCAGGAGGTCACTCCCAGCCATAGACCCCCAGACAGGAACCTCAGCCAGTTTCCATGGAAAACAAAAGTAAGCTGCCCCGCTTCTGGATGGCAGATTACAGGAGCCACTTGGTAATATCAAACCAGCCCAACTTGGCACTGGTGCCACCATGGGTCTGGTCACCATCCTGCCTATCGTAGCTTCTCAGGTGCCAGCCAGTCACTCCCTGCCATAGGGCCCCAGACAAATACCTCGGCCCGTTTCCCTGGCAAACAAAAGTAAGCTGCCCCGCTTCTGGATGGCAGATTGCAGGAGCCACTTGGTACTATCAAACCTGCCCGACTTGGCACTGGTGCCACCTTGGATCTGGGAACCATGCTGCGTAACGTGGATTCTAAGACGACAGGCGGCCACTCCCAGCCACAGGGCCCCAAACACAAACAACGGCGCTTTTCCCTGGAAAACAAAACTCGCCTGCCAACCTTTTGATGGCAGATTGCAGGAGCCACTTGGTACTATCAAATCAGCCCAACTTGGCACTGCTGCTACCATGGGTCTGGTAATCATCCTGCCTATCGTAGCTTTTCAGGAGCCAGCCGGTCACTCCCAGCCATAGGCCCCCAGAAAAAAACCTCGGCCCGTTTCCCTGGCAAACAAAAGTAAGCTACCCCGCTTCTGGATGGCAGATTGCAGGAGCCACTTTGCACCATCAAACTATCCCGACTTGGCACTGGTGCCACCTCGGGTCTGGGAACCATCCTGCGTATCGTGGATTCTAATTAGCCAGCCGGCCACTCCCAGCCACAGGCCCCCAAACACAAACAACGGCGCTTTTCCCTGGAAAACAAAACTCGCCTGGCAACTTTTTGATGGCAGATTGCAGGAGCCACTTGGTACTATCAAACCAGCCCAACTTGGCACTGGTGCCACCACTGGTCTGGGAACCATCCTGCGTATCGTGGATTCTAAGGAGCCAGCCGGCCACTCCCAGCCACAGGACCCCAGACACAAAGCTCTGCCCGTTTCCCTGACAAACAAAACTAAGCTACCCCGCTTCTGGATGGCAGATTGCAGGAGTTATTTAGTACTATCAAACCAGCCCGACTTGGCACTGGTGCCACCTTGGCTCTGGGAACCATGCTGCGTAACGTAGATTCTAAGGCGCCAGGCGGCCACTCCCAGCCATAGGCCCCCAAATACAAACAACGGCGCTTTTCCCTGGAAAACGAAACTCGCCTGCCAAATTTTGATGGCAGATTGCAGGAGCCACTTGGTACTATCAAACCAGCCCAACTTGGCACTGGTGCCACCATGGGTCTGGTCACCATACTGCCTATCGTAGCTTTTCCGGAGCCAGCCGGTCACTCCCAGCCATAGGCCCCGAGACAAAAAGCTCTGCCCGTTTCCCTGGCAAACAAAAGTAAGTTAACCCGCTTCCGGATGGAAGATTGCAGGAGCCACTTTGCACCATCAAACTAGCCCGACTTGGCACTGGTGCCACCTCTGGTCTGGGGACCATCCTGCTTATCGTGGGTTCTAAGGAGCCGGTTTGCCACTCCCAGCCACAGGCCCCCAAAAAAAAACAATGGCGCTTTTCCCTGGAAAACAAAACTCGACTGCCAACTTTTTGATGGCAGATTGCAGGAGCCACTTGGTACTATCAAACCAGCCCAACTTGGCACTGGTGCCACCATGGGTCTGGTCACCATCCTGCCTATCGTAGCTTCTCAGGAGCCAGCCGGTCACTCCCAGCCATAGGGCCCCAGACACAAAACCTCGGCCCGTTTCCCTGCCAAACAAAAGTAAGCTGCCCCGCTTCTGGATGGCAGATTGCAGGAACCACTTGGTACTATCAAACCAGCCCGACTTGGAACTGGTGCCACCTTGGGCCTGGAAACCATCCTGCGTATCGTGGATTCTAAGGAGGCAGCCGGCCACTCCCAACCACAGGGCCCCAAACACAAACAACGGCGCTTTTCCCTGGAAAACAAAATGCGCCTGCCAACTTTTTGACGGCAGATTGCAGGAGCCACTTGGTACTATCAAATCAGCCCGACTTGGCACTGGTGCCACCTCTGGTCTGGGAACTGTCCTGCGTATCGTGGATTCTAAGGAGCCAGCCGGCCACTCCCAGCCACAGGCCCCAAAACACAAACAACGGCGCTTTTCCCTGGAAAACAAAACTCGCCTGCCAAATTTTGATGGCAGATTGCAGGAGCCACTTGGTACTATCAAACCAGCCCAACTTGGCACTGGTGCCACCATGGGTCTGGTCACCATCCTGCCTATCGTAGCTTCTCAGGAGCCAGCCGGTCACTCCGGGCCATAGCCCCCAGACACAAACCTCGGCCCGTTTCCCTGGCAAACAAAAGTAAGCTGCCCCGCTTCTGCATGGCAGATTGCAGGAGCCACTTGGTACTATCAAACCAGCCCAACTTGGCACTGGTGCCACCTTGGCTCTGGGAACCATGCTGCGTATCGTGGATTCTAAGGAGCCAGCCGGCCACTCCCAGCCACAGGCCCCAAAACACAAACAACGGCGCTTTTCCCCGGAAAACAAAACTCGCCTGCCAACTTTTTGATGGCAGATTGCAGGAGCCACTTGGTACTATCAAACCAGTTCAACTTGGCACTGGTGCCACCATGGGTCTGGTCACCATCCTGCCTAGCATAGCTTTTCAGGAGCCAGGAGGTCACTCCCAGCCATAGACCCCCAGACAGGAACCTCGGCAAGTTTCCATGGAAAACAAAAGTAAGCTGCCCCGCTTCTGGATGGCAGATTGCAGGAGCCACTTGGTACTATCAAACCAGCCCAACTTGGCACTGGTGCCACCATGGGTCTGGTCACCATCCTGCCTATCGTAGCTTTTCAGGAGCCCGCCAGTCACTCCCTGCAATAGGGCCCCAGACAAATACCTCGGCCCGTTTCCCTGGCAAACAAAAGTAAGCTGCCCCGCTTCTGGATGGCAGATTGCAGGAGCCACTTGGTACTATCAAACCAGCCCGACTTGGCACTGGTGCCACCTTGGCTCTGGGAACCATGCTGCGTAACGTAGATTCTAAGGCGCCAGGCGGCCACTCCTAGCCACAGGCCGCCAAACACAAACAACGGCGCTTTTCCCTGGAAAACAAAACTCGCCTGCCAACTTTTTGATGGCAGATTGCAGGAGCCACTTGGTACTATCAAACCAGCCCAACTTGGCACTGGTGCCACCAAGGGTCTGGTCACAATCCTGCCTATCGTAGCTTTTCAGGAGCCAGCCGGTCACTCCCAGCCATAGGCCCCCAGACAAAAACCTCGGCCCGTTTCCCTGGCAAACAAAAGTAAGTTTACCCGCTTCCGGATGGAAGATTGCAGGAGCCACTTTGCACCATCAAACTAGCCCGACTTGGCACTGGTGCCTCCATGGGTCTGGTAACCATCCTGCCTATCGTAGCTTTTCAGGAGCCAGCCGGTCAGTCCCAGCCATAGGCCCCAAACACAAAGCTCTGCCCGTTTCCCCGGCAAACAAACGTAAGTTACCCCGCTTCTGGATGGCAGATTGCAGGAGCCACTTTGAACCATCAAACCAGCCCGACTTGGCACTGGTGCCACCTCGGGTCTGGGAACCATCCTGCGTATCGTGGATTCTAAGGAGCCAGCCGGCCACTCCCAGCCACAGGCCCCCAAACACAACCAACGGCGCTTTTCCCTGGAAAACAAACCTGGCCTGCAAACTTTTTGATGGCAGATTGCAGGAGTCACTTGGTACTATCAAACCAGCCCAACTTGGCACTGGTGCCACCATGGGTCTGGTAACCATCCTGCCTATCGTAGCTTTTCAGGACCTAGCCGGTCACTCTCAGCCATAGGCCCCCAGACACAAACCTCGGCCCGTTTCCCTGGCAAACAAAATTAAGCTGCCCCGCTTCTGGATGGCAGATTGCAGGAGCCACTTGGTACTATCAAACCAGCCCGACTTGGCACTGGTGCCACCTTGGCTCTGGGAACCATGCTGCGTAACGTAGATTCTAAGGCGCCAGGCAGCCACTCCCAGCCACAGGCCCCCAAACACAAGCAACGGCGCTTTTCCCTGGAAAACAAAACTCGCCTGCCAACATTTTGATGGCAGATTGCAGGAGCCACTTGGTACTATCAAACCAGCCCAACTTGGCACTGGTGCCACCATGGGTCTGGTCACCATCCTGCCTAGCATAGCTTTTCAGGAGCCAGGAGGTCACTCCCAGGCATAGACCCCCAGACAGGAACCTCAGCCAGTTTCCATGGAAAACAAAAGTAAGCTGCCCCGCTTCTGGATGGCAGATTGCAGGAGCCACTTTGCACCATCAAACTATCCCGACTTGGCACTGGTGCCACCTCGGGTCTGGGAACCATCCTGCGTATCGTGGATTCTAATTAGCCAGCCGGCCACTCCCAGCCACAGGCCCTCAAACACAAACAACGATGCTTTTCCCTGGAAAACAAAACTTGCCTGCCAACTTTTTGATGGCAGATTGCAGGAGCCACTTGGTACTATCAAACCAGCCCAACTTGGCACTGGTGCCACCACTGGTCTGGGAACCATCCTGCGTATCGTGGATTCTAAGGAGCCAGCCGGCCACTCCCAG
The DNA here is from genome assembly GCF_028018845.1 of Melospiza georgiana. Classification (NCBI taxonomy): domain Eukaryota; kingdom Metazoa; phylum Chordata; class Aves; order Passeriformes; family Passerellidae; genus Melospiza; species Melospiza georgiana. The sequence goes on from NC_080431.1 coordinate 95,219,626, forward strand.
CCACAGGACCCCAGACACAAAGCTCTGCCCGTTTCCCTGACAAACAAAACTAAGCTACCCCGCTTCTGGATGGCAGATTGCAGGAGTTATTTAGTACTATCAAACCAGCCCGACTTGGCACTGGTGCCACCTTGGCTCTGGGAACCATGCTGCGTAACGTAGATTCTAAGGCGCCAGGCGGCCACTCCCAGCCATAGGCCCCCAAATACAAACAACGGCGCTTTTCCCTGGAAAACGAAACTCGCCTGCCAAATTTTGATGGCAGATTGCAGGAGCCACTTGGTACTATCAAACCAGCCCAACTTGGCACTGGTGCCACTGTGGGTCTGGTCACCATACTGCCTATCGTAGCTTTTCCGGAGCCAGCCGGTCACTCCCAGCCATAGGCCCCGAGACAAAAAGCTCTGCCCGTTTCCCTGGCAAACAAAAGTAAGTTAACCCGCTTCCGGATGGAAGATTGCAGGAGCCACTTTGCACCATCAAACTAGCCCGACTTGGCACTGGTGCCACCTCTGGTCTGGGGACCATCCTGCTTATCGTGGGTTCTAAGGAGCCAGCCGGCCACTCCCAGCCACAGGCCCCAAAACACAAACAACGGCGCTTTTCCCCGGAAAACAAAACTCGCCTGCCAACTTTTTGATGGCAGATTGCAGGAGCCACTTGGTACTATCAAACCAGTTCAACTTGGCACTGGTGCCACCATGGGTCTGGGAACCATCCTGCCTAGCATAGCTTTTCAGGAGCCAGGAGGTCACTCCCAGCCATAGACCCCCAGACAGGAACCTCGGCAAGTTTCCATGGAAAACAAAAGTAAGCTGCCCCGCTTCTGGATGGCAGATTGCAGGAGCCACTTGGTACTATCAAACCAGCCCAACTTGGCACTGGTGCCACCATGGGTCTGGTCACCATCCTGCCTATCGTAGCTTTTCAGGAGCCCGCCAGTCACTCCCTGCAATAGGGCCCCAGACAAATACCTCGGCCCGTTTCCCTGGCAAACAAAAGTAAGCTGCCCCGCTTCTGGATGGCAGATTGCAGGAGCCACTTGGTACTATCAAACCAGCCCGACTTGGCACTGGTGCCACCTTGGCTCTGGGAACCATGCTGCGTAACGTAGATTCTAAGGCGCCAGGCGGCCACTCCTAGCCACAGGCCGCCAAACACAAACAACGGCGCTTTTCCCTGGAAAACAAAACTCGCCTGCCAACTTTTTGATGGCAGATTGCAGGAGCCACTTGGTACTATCAAACCAGCCCAACTTGGCACTGGTGCCACCAAGGGTCTGGTCACAATCCTGCCTATCGTAGCTTTTCAGGAGCCAGCCGGTCACTCCCAGCCATAGGCCCCCAGACAAAAACCTCGGCCCGTTTCCCTGGCAAACAAAAGTAAGTTTACCCGCTTCCGGATGGAAGATTGCAGGAGCCACTTTGCACCATCAAACTAGCCCGACTTGGCACTGGTGCCTCCATGGGTCTGGTAACCATCCTGCCTATCGTAGCTTTTCAGGAGCCAGCCGGTCAGTCCCAGCCATAGGCCCCAAACACAAAGCTCTGCCCGTTTCCCCGGCAAACAAACGTAAGTTACCCCGCTTCTGGATGGCAGATTGCAGGAGCCACTTTGAACCATCAAACCAGCCCGACTTGGCACTGGTGCCACCTCGGGTCTGGGAACCATCCTGCGTATCGTGGATTCTAAGGAGCCAGCCGGCCACTCCCAGCCACAGGCCCCCAAACACAACCAACGGCGCTTTTCCCTGGAAAACAAACCTGGCCTGCAAACTTTTTGATGGCAGATTGCAGGAGTCACTTGGTACTATCAAACCAGCCCAACTTGGCACTGGTGCCACCATGGGTCTGGTAACCATCCTGCCTATCGTAGCTTTTCAGGACCTAGCCGGTCACTCTCAGCCATAGGCCCCCAGACACAAACCTCGGCCCGTTTCCCTGGCAAACAAAATTAAGCTGCCCCGCTTCTGGATGGCAGATTGCAGGAGCCACTTGGTACTATCAAACCAGCCCGACTTGGCACTGGTGCCACCTTGGCTCTGGGAACCATGCTGCGTAACGTAGATTCTAAGGCGCCAGGCAGCCACTCCCAGCCACAGGCCCCCAAACACAAGCAACGGCGCTTTTCCCTGGAAAACAAAACTCGCCTGCCAACATTTTGATGGCAGATTGCAGGAGCCACTTGGTACTATCAAACCAGCCCAACTTGGCACTGGTGCCACCATGGGTCTGGTCACCATCCTGCCTAGCATAGCTTTTCAGGAGCCAGGAGGTCACTCCCAGGCATAGACCCCCAGACAGGAACCTCAGCCAGTTTCCATGGAAAACAAAAGTAAGCTGCCCCGCTTCTGGATGGCAGATTGCAGGAGCCACTTTGCACCATCAAACTATCCCGACTTGGCACTGGTGCCACCTCGGGTCTGGGAACCATCCTGCGTATCGTGGATTCTAATTAGCCAGCCGGCCACTCCCAGCCACAGGCCCTCAAACACAAACAACGGTGCTTTTCCCTGGAAAACAAAACTTGCCTGCCAACTTTTTGATGGCAGATTGCAGGAGCCACTTGGTACTATCAAACCAGCCCAACTTGGCACTGGTGCCACCACTGGTCTGGGAACCATCCTGCGTATCGTGGATTCTAAGGAGCCAGCCGGCCACTCCCAGCCACAGGACCCCAGACACAAAGCTCTGCCCGTTTCCCTGACAAACAAAACTAAGCTACCCCGCTTCTGGATGGCAGATTGCAGGAGTTATTTAGTACTATCAAACCAGCCCGACTTGGCACTGGTGCCACCTTGGCTCTGGGAACCATGCTGCGTAACGTAGATTCTAAGGCGCCAGGCGGCCACTCCCAGCCATAGGCCCCCAAATACAAACAACGGCGCTTTTCCCTGGAAAACGAAACTCGCCTGCCAAATTTTGATGGCAGATTGCAGGAGCCACTTGGTACTATCAAACCAGCCCAACTTGGCACTGGTGCCACTGTGGGTCTGGTCACCATACTGCCTATCGTAGCTTTTCCGGAGCCAGCCGGTCACTCCCAGCCATAGGCCCCGAGACAAAAAGCTCTGCCCGTTTCCCTGGCAAACAAAAGTAAGTTAACCCGCTTCCGGATGGAAGATTGCAGGAGCCACTTTGCACCATCAAACTAGCCCGACTTGGCACTGGTGCCACCTCTGGTCTGGGGACCATCCTGCTTATCGTGGGTTCTAAGGAGCCGGTTTGCCACTCCCAGCCACAGGCCCCCAAAAAAAAACAATGGCGCTTTTCCCTGGAAAACAAAACTCGACTGCCAACTTTTTGATGGCAGATTGCAGGAGCCACTTGGTACTATCAAACCAGCCCAACTTGGCACTGGTGCCACCATGGGTCTGGTCACCATCCTGCCTATCGAAGCTTTTCAGGAGCCAGCCGGTCACTCCCAGCCATAGGCCCCCAGACACAAAACCTCGGCCCGTTTCCCTGGCAAAAAAAAGTAAGCTGCCCCGCTTCTGGATGGCAGATTGCAGGAACCACTTGGTACTATCAAACCAGCCCGACTTGGAACTGGTGCCACCTTGGGCCTGGAAACCATCCTGCGTATTGTGGATTATAAGGAGGCGGCCGGCCACTCCCAACCACAGGGCCCCAAACACAAACAACGGCGCTTTTCCCTGGAAAACAAAACTCGCCTGCCAACTTTTTGACGGCAGATTGCAGGAGCCACTTGGTACTATCAAATCAGCCCGACTTGGCACTGGTGCCACCATGGGTCTGGTCACCATCCTGCCTAGCATAGCTTTTCAGGAGCCAGGAGGTCACTCCCAGCCATAGACCCCCAGACAGGAACCTCGGCAAGTTTCCATGGAAAACAAAAGTAAGCTGCCCCGCTTCTGGATGGCAGATTGCAGGAGCCACTTGGTACTATCAAACCAGCCCAACTTGGCACTGGTGCCACCATGGGTCTGGTCACCATCCTGCCTATCGTAGCTTTTCAGGAGCCCGCCAGTCACTCCCTGCAATAGGGCCCCAGACAAATACCTCGGCCCGTTTCCCTGGCAAACAAAAGTAAGCTGCCCCGCTTCTGGATGGCAGATTGCAGGAGCCACTTGGTACTATCAAACCAGCCCGACTTGGCACTGGTGCCACCTTGGCTCTGGGAACCATGCTGCGTAACGTAGATTCTAAGGCGCCAGGCGGCCACTCCTAGCCACAGGCCGCCAAACACAAACAACGGCGCTTTTCCCTGGAAAACAAAACTCGCCTGCCAACTTTTTGATGGCAGATTGCAGGAGCCACTTGGTACTATCAAACCAGCCCAACTTGGCACTGGTGCCACCAAGGGTCTGGTCACAATCCTGCCTATCGTAGCTTTTCAGGAGCCAGCCGGTCACTCCCAGCCATAGGCCCCCAGACAAAAACCTCGGCCCGTTTCCCTGGCAAACAAAAGTAAGTTTACCCGCTTCCGGATGGAAGATTGCAGGAGCCACTTTGCACCATCAAACTAGCCCGACTTGGCACTGGTGCCTCCATGGGTCTGGTAACCATCCTGCCTATCGTAGCTTTTCAGGAGCCAGCCGGTCAGTCCCAGCCATAGGCCCCAAACACAAAGCTCTGCCCGTTTCCCCGGCAAACAAACGTAAGTTACCCCGCTTCTGGATGGCAGATTGCAGGAGCCACTTTGAACCATCAAACCAGCCCGACTTGGCACTGGTGCCACCTCGGGTCTGGGAACCATCCTGCGTATCGTGGATTCTAAGGAGCCAGCCGGCCACTCCCAGCCACAGGCCCCCAAACACAACCAACGGCGCTTTTCCCTGGAAAACAAACCTGGCCTGCAAACTTTTTGATGGCAGATTGCAGGAGTCACTTGGTACTATCAAACCAGCCCAACTTGGCACTGGTGCCACCATGGGTCTGGTAACCATCCTGCCTATCGTAGCTTTTCAGGACCTAGCCGGTCACTCTCAGCCATAGGCCCCCAGACACAAACCTCGGCCCGTTTCCCTGGCAAACAAAATTAAGCTGCCCCGCTTCTGGATGGCAGATTGCAGGAGCCACTTGGTACTATCAAACCAGCCCGACTTGGCACTGGTGCCACCTTGGCTCTGGGAACCATGCTGCGTAACGTAGATTCTAAGGCGCCAGGCAGCCACTCCCAGCCACAGGCCCCCAAACACAAGCAACGGCGCTTTTCCCTGGAAAACAAAACTCGCCTGCCAACATTTTGATGGCAGATTGCAGGAGCCACTTGGTACTATCAAACCAGCCCAACTTGGCACTGGTGCCACCATGGGTCTGGTCACCATCCTGCCTAGCATAGCTTTTCAGGAGCCAGGAGGTCACTCCCAGGCATAGACCCCCAGACAGGAACCTCAGCCAGTTTCCATGGAAAACAAAAGTAAGCTGCCCCGCTTCTGGATGGCAGATTGCAGGAGCCACTTTGCACCATCAAACTATCCCGACTTGGCACTGGTGCCACCTCGGGTCTGGGAACCATCCTGCGTATCGTGGATTCTAATTAGCCAGCCGGCCACTCCCAGCCACAGGCCCTCAAACACAAACAACGGTGCTTTTCCCTGGAAAACAAAACTTGCCTGCCAACTTTTTGATGGCAGATTGCAGGAGCCACTTGGTACTATCAAACCAGCCCAACTTGGCACTGGTGCCACCACTGGTCTGGGAACCATCCTGCGTATCGTGGATTCTAAGGAGCCAGCCGGCCACTCCCAGCCACAGGACCCCAGACACAAAGCTCTGCCCGTTTCCCTGACAAACAAAACTAAGCTACCCCGCTTCTGGATGGCAGATTGCAGGAGTTATTTAGTACTATCAAACCAGCCCGACTTGGCACTGGTGCCACCTTGGCTCTGGGAACCATGCTGCGTAACGTAGATTCTAAGGCGCCAGGCGGCCACTCCCAGCCATAGGCCCCCAAATACAAACAACGGCGCTTTTCCCTGGAAAACGAAACTCGCCTGCCAAATTTTGATGGCAGATTGCAGGAGCCACTTGGTACTATCAAACCAGCCCAACTTGGCACTGGTGCCACTGTGGGTCTGGTCACCATACTGCCTATCGTAGCTTTTCCGGAGCCAGCCGGTCACTCCCAGCCATAGGCCCCGAGACAAAAAGCTCTGCCCGTTTCCCTGGCAAACAAAAGTAAGTTAACCCGCTTCCGGATGGAAGATTGCAGGAGCCACTTTGCACCATCAAACTAGCCCGACTTGGCACTGGTGCCACCTCTGGTCTGGGGACCATCCTGCTTATCGTGGGTTCTAAGGAGCCGGTTTGCCACTCCCAGCCACAGGCCCCCAAAAAAAAACAATGGCGCTTTTCCCTGGAAAACAAAACTCGACTGCCAACTTTTTGATGGCAGATTGCAGGAGCCACTTGGTACTATCAAACCAGCCCAACTTGGCACTGGTGCCACCATGGGTCTGGTCACCATCCTGCCTATCGAAGCTTTTCAGGAGCCAGCCGGTCACTCCCAGCCATAGGCCCCCAGACACAAAACCTCGGCCCGTTTCCCTGGCAAAAAAAAGTAAGCTGCCCCGCTTCTGGATGGCAGATTGCAGGAACCACTTGGTACTATCAAACCAGCCCGACTTGGAACTGGTGCCACCTTGGGCCTGGAAACCATCCTGCGTATTGTGGATTATAAGGAGGCGGCCGGCCACTCCCAACCACAGGGCCCCAAACACAAACAACGGCGCTTTTCCCTGGAAAACAAAACTCGCCTGCCAACTTTTTGACGGCAGATTGCAGGAGCCACTTGGTACTATCAAACCAGCCCGACTTGGCACTGGTGCCACCTCTGGTCTGGGAACCATCCTGCGTATCGTGGATTCTAAGGAGCCAGCCGGCCACTCCCAGCCACAGGCCCCCAAACACAAACAATGGCGCTTTTCCCTGGAAAACAAAACTCGCCTGCCAAATTTTGATGGCAGATTGCAGGAGCCACTTGGTACTATCAAACCTGCCCAACTTGGCACTGGTGCCACCATGGGTCTGGTCACCATCCTGCCTATCATAGCTTCTCAGGAGCCAGCCGGTCACTCCGGGCCATAGCCCCCAGACACAAACCTCGGCCCGTTTCCCTGGCAAACAAAAGTAAGCTGCCCCGCTTCTGCATGGCAGATTGCAGGAGCCACTTGGTACTATCAAACCAGCCCAACTTGGCACTGGTGCCACCTTGGCTCTGGGAACCATCCTGCGTATCGTGGATTCTAAGGAGCCAGCCGGCCACTCCCAGCCACAGGCCCCCAAACAAAATCAATGGCGCTTTTCCCTGGAAAACAAAACTCGCCTGCCAACTTTTTGATGGCAGATTGCAGGAGCCACTTGGTACTATCAAACCAGCCCAACTTGGCACTGGTGCCACCATGGGTCTGGTCACCATCCTGCCTAGCATAGCTTTTCAGGAGCCAGGAGGTCACTCCCAGCCATAAACCCCCAGACAGGAACCTCGGCAAGTTTCCATGGAAAACAAAAGTAAGCTGCCCCGCTTCTGGATGGCAGATTGCAGGAGCCACTTGGTACTATCAAACCAGCCCAACTTGGCACTGGTGCCACCATGGGTCTGGTCACCATCCTGCCTATCGTAGCTTTTCAGGAGCCCGCCAGTCACTCCCTGCAATAGGGCCCCAGACAAATACCTCGGCCCGTTTCCCTGGCAAACAAAAGTAAGCTGCCCCGCTTCTGGATGGCAGATTGCAGGAGCCACTTGGTACTATCAAACCAGCCCGACTTGGCACTGGTGCCACCTTGGATCTGGGAACCATGCTGCGTAACGTGGATTCTAAGACGACAGGCGGCCACTCCCAGCCACAGGGCCCCAAACACAAACAACGGCGCTTTTCCCTGGAAAACAAAACTCGCCTGCCAACCTTTTGATGGCAGATTGCAGGAGCCACTTGGTACTATCAAATCAGCCCAACTTGGCACTGCTGCTACCATGGGTCTGGTAATCATCCTGCCTACTGTAGCTTTTCAGGAGCCAGCCGGTCACTCCCAGCCATAGGCCCCCAGAAAAAAACCTCGGCCCGTTTCCCTGGCAAACAAAAGTAAGCTACTCCGCTTCTGGATGGCAGATTGCAGGAGCCACTTTGCACCATCAAACTATCCCGACTTGGCACTGGTGCCACCTCGGGTCTGGGAACCATCCTGCGTATCGTGGATTCTAATTAGCCAGCCGGCCACTCCCAGCCACAGGCCCCCAAACACAAACAACGGCGCTTTTCCCTGGAAAACAAAACTCGTCTGGCAAGTTTTTGATGGCAGATTGCAGGAGCCACTTGGTACTATCAAACCAGCCCAACTTGGCACTGGTGCCACCACTGGTCTGGGAACCATCCTGCGTATCGTGGATTCTAAGGAGCCAGCCGGCCACTCCCAGCCACAGGACCCCAGACACAAAGCTCTGCCCGTTTCCCTGAAAAACAAAATTAAGCTACCCCGCTTCTGGATGGCAGATTGCAGGAGCTATTTAGTACTATCAAACCAGCCCGACTTGGCACTGGTGCCACCTTGGCTCTGGGAACCATCCTGCCTATTGTGGATTTTGTGGGGTCAGCCGGCCACTCTCAGCCATATGCCCTCAAACACAAACCACGGCCCTTTTCTCTGGCAAACAAAACTCAACTGCCCCACTTCTGGAAGGCAAATTGCAGGACGCACTTGGTACTATCAAAACAGCCCAACTTGGCACTGGTGCCACCTTGGGTCTGGGAACCATTCTGCCTATCGTGGATTTTCAGGGGCCAGCCGGCCACTCCCAGCCACAGGCCCCCAAACACAAACAACGGCGCTTTTCCCTGGAAAACAAAACTCGACTGCCAACTTTTTGATGGCAGATTGCAGGAGCCACTTGGTGCTATCAAACCAGCCAACTTGGCACTGGTGCCACCATGGGTCTGGTCACAATCCTGCCTCTCGTAGCTTTTCAGGAGCCAGCCGGTCACTCCCAGCCATAGGCGCCCAGACACAAAGCTCTGCCCATTTCCATGGTAAACAAAATTAAGCTGCCCCGCTTCTGGATGGCAGATTGCAGGAACCACTTGGTACTATCAAACCAGCCCAACTTGGCACTGGTGCCACCTTGGGTCTGGGAACCATCCTGCGTATCGTGGATTCTAAGGAGCCAGCCGGCCACTCCCAGCCACAGGACCCCAAACACAAACAACAGCGCTTTTCTCTGGCAAACAAAACTCAGTTGCCCTGCTTTTGGATGGCAGATTGCAGGAGCCACTTGGTACTATCAAACCAGCCCAACTTGGCACTGGTGCCTCCATGGGTCTGGTAACCATCCTGCCTATCGTAGCTTTTCAGGAGCCAGCCAGTCACTCCCAGCCATAGGCCCCAAACACAAAGCTCTGCCCGTTTCCCTGGCAAACTAAAGTAAGCTACCCCGCTTCTGGATGGCAGATTGCAGGAGCCACTTTGAACCATCAAACCAGCCCGACTTGGCACTGGTGCCACCTCTGGTCTGGGAACCATCCTGCGTATCGTGGATTCTAAGGAGCCAGCTGGCCACTCCCAGCCACAGGCCCACAAACATAAACAACGGCGATTTTCCCTGGAAAACAAAACTGGCCTGCCAACTTTTTGATGGCAGATTGCAGGTGCCACTTGGTGCTATCAAACCAGCCCAACTTGGCACTGGTGCGTCCATGGGTCTGGTCACCATCCTGCCTATCGTAGCTTTTCAGGAGCCAGCCGGTCACTCCCAGCCATAGGCCCCCAGACACAAACCTCGGCCCGTTTCCCTGGCAAACAAAAGTAAGCTACCGCGCTTCTGGATGGCAGATTGCAGGAGCCACTTTGCACCATCAAACTATCCCGACTTGGCACTGGTGCCACCTCTGGTCTGGGAACCATGCTGCGTATCGTGGATTCTAAGGAGCCAGCCGGCCACTCCCAGCCACAGGCTCCCAAACACAAACAACGGCGCTTTTCCCTGGAAAACAAAATTCGCCTGCCATCTTTTTGATGGCAGATTGCAGGAGCCACTTGGTACTATCAAACCAGCCCAACTTGGCACTGGTGCCACCATGGGTCTGGTCACCATCCTGCCTATCGTAGCTTTTCAGGAGGCAGCCGGTCACTCCGAGCCATAGCCCCCAGACACAAACCTCGGCCCGTTTCCCTGGCAAACAAAAGTAAGCTGCCCCGCTTCTGCATGGCAGATTGCAGGAGCCACTTGGTACTATCAAACCAGCCCAACTTGGCACTGGGGCCACCTTGGCTCTGGGAACCATGCTGCGTAACATAGATTCTAAGGCGCCAGGCAGCCACTCCCAGCCACAGGCCCCCAAACACAAACAACGGCGCTTTTCCCCGGAAAACAAAACTCGCCTGCCAATATTTTGATGGCAGATTGCAGGAGCCACTTGGTACTATCAAATCAGCCCAACTTGGCACTGGTGCCACCGTGGGTCTGGTCACCATCCTGCCTAGCATAGCTTTTCAGGAGCCAGGAGGTCACTCCCAGCCATAAACCCCCAGACAGGAACCTCGGCAAGTTTCCATGGAAAACAAAAGTAAGCTGCCCCGCTTCTGGATGGCAGATTGCAGGAGCCACTTGGTACTATCAAACCAGCCCAACTTGGCACTGGTGCCACCATGGGTCTGGTCACCATCCTGCCTATCGTAGCTTTTCAGGAGCCAGCCAGTCACTCCCTGCCATAGGGCCCCAGACAAATACCTCGGCCCGTTTCCCTGGCAAACAAAAGTAAGCTGCCCCGCTTCTGGATGGCAGATTTCAGGAGCCACTTGGTACTATCAAACCAGCCCGACTTGGCACTGGTGCCACCTTGGATCTGGGAACCATGCTGCGTAACGTGGATTCTAAAACGACAGGCGGCCACTCCCAGCCACAGGGCCCCAAACACAAACAACGGCGCTTTTCCCTGGAAAACAAAACTCGCCTGCCAACCTTTTGATGGCAGATTGCAGGAGCCACTTGGTACTATCAAATCAGCCCAACTTGGCACTGCTGCTACCATGGGTCTGGTAATCATCCTGCCTACTGTAGCTTTTCAGGAGCCAGCCGGTCACTCCCAGCCATAGGCCCCCAGAAAAAAACCTCGGCCCATTTCCCTGGCAAACAAAAGTAAGCTACCCCGCTTCTGGATGGCAGATTGCAGGAGCCACTTTGCACCATCAAACTATCCCGACTTGGCACTGGTGCCACCTCGGGTCTGGGAACCATCCTGCGTATCGTGGATTCTAATTAGCCAGCCGGCCACTCCCAGCCACAGGCCCCCAAACACAAACAACAGCGCTTTTCCCTGGAAAACAAAACTCGCCTGGCAAATTTTTGATGGCAGATTGCAGGAGCCACTTGGTACTATCAAACCAGCCCAACTTGGCACTGGTGCCACCACTGGTCTGGGAACCATCCTGCGTATCGTGGATTCTAAGGAGCCAGCCGGCCACTCCCAGCCACAGGACCCCAGACACAAAGCTCTGCCCGTTTCCCTGAAAAACAAAATTAAGCTACCCCACTTCTGGATGGCAGATTGCAGGAGCTATTTAGTACTATCAAACCAGCCCGACTTGGCACTGGTGCCACCTTGGCTCTGGGAACCATCCTGCCTATTGTGGATTTTGTGGGGTCAGCCGGCCACTCTCAGCCATATGCCCTCAAACACAAACCACGGCCCTTTTCTCTGGCAAACAAAACTCAACTGCCCCACTTCTGGAAGGCAAATTGCAGGACGCACTTGGTACTATCAAAACAGCCCAACTTGGCACTGGTGCCACCTTGGGTCTGGGAACCATTCTGCCTATCGTGGATTTTCAGGGGCCAGCCGGCCACTCCCAGCCACAGGCCCCCAAACACAAACAACGGCGCTTTTCCCTGGAAAACAAAACTCGACTGCCAACTTTTTGATGGCAGATTGCAGGAGCCACTTGGTGCTATCAAACCAGCCAACTTGGCACTGGTGCCACCATGGGTCTGGTCACAATCCTGCCTCTCGTAGCTTTTCAGGAGCCAGCCGGTCACTCCCAGCCATAGGCGCCCAGACACAAAGCTCGGCCCATTTCCATGGTAAACAAAAGTAAGCTGCCCTGCTTCTGGATGGCAGATTGCAGGAACCACTTGGTACTATCAAACCAGCCCGACTTGGCACTGGTGCCACCTTGGGTCTGGGAACCATCCTGCGTATCGTGGATTCTAAGGAGCCAGCCGGCCACTCCCAGCCACAGGCCCCCAAACACAAACAACAGCGCTTTTCTCTGGCAAACAAAACTCAGTTGCCCTGCTTTTGGATGGCAGATTGCAGGAGCGACTTGGTACTATCAAACCAGCCCAACTTGGCACTGGTGCCTCCATGGGTCTGGTCACCATCCTGCCTATCGTAGCTTTTCAGGAGCCAGCCAGTCACTCCCAGCCATAGGCCCCAGACACAAAGCTCTGCCCGTTTCCCTGGCAAACAAAAGTAAGCTACCCCGCTTCTGGATGGCAGATTGCAGGAGCCACTTTGAACCATCAAACCAGCCCGACTTGGCACTGGTGCCACCTCTGGTCTGGGAACCATCCTGCGTATCGTGGATTCTAAGGAGCCAGCTGGCCACTACCAGCCACAGGCCTACAAACATAAACAACGGCGCTTTTCCCTGGAAAACAAAACTCGCCTGCCAAATTTTTGATGGCAGATTGCAGGAGCCACTTGGTACTATCAAACCAGCCCAACTTGGCACTGGTGCCACCACTGGTCTGGGAACCATCCTGCGTATCGTGGATTCTAAGGAGCCAGCCGGCCACTCCCAGCCACAGGACCCCAGACACAAAGCTCTGCCCGTTTCCCTGACAAACAAAATTAAGCTACCCCGCTTCTGGATGGCAGATTGCAGGAGCTATTTAGTACTATCAAACCAGCCCGACTTGGCACTGGTGCCACCTTGGCTCTGGGAACCATGATGCGTAACGTAGATTCTAAGGCGCCAGGCGGCCACTCCCAGCCATAGGCCCCCAAATACAAACAACGGCGCTTTTCCCTGGAAAACGAAACTCGCCTGCCAAATTTTGATGGCAGATTGCAGGAGCCACTTGGTACTATCAAACCAGCCCAACTTGGCACTGGTGCCACCATGGGTCTGGTCACCATACTGCCTATCGTAGCTTTTCCGGAGCCAGCCGGTCACTCCCAGCCATAGGCCCCGAGACAAAAAGCTCTGCCCGTTTCCCTGGCAAACAAAAGTAAGTTAACCCGCTTCCGGATGGAAGATTGCAGGAGCCACTTTACACCATCAAACTAGCCCGACTTGGCACTGGTGCCACCTCTGGTCTGGGGACCATCCTGCTTATCGTGGGTTCTAAGGAGCCGGTTTGCCACTCCCAGACACAGGCCCCCAAACAAAAACAATGGCGCTTTTCCCTGGAAAACAAAACTCGACTGCCAACTTTTTGATGGCAGATTGCAGGAGCCACTTGGTACTATCAAACCAGCCCAACTTGGCACTGGTGCCACCATGGGTCTGGTCACCATCCTGCCTATCGTAGCTTCTCAGGAGCCAGCCGGTCACTCCCAGCCATAGGGCCCCAGACACAAAACCTCGGCCCGTTTCCCTGCCAAACAAAAGTAAGCTGCCCCGCTTCTGGATGGCAGATTGCAGGAACCACTTGGTACTATCAAACCAGCCCGACTTGGAACTGGTGCCACCTTGGGCCTGGAAACCATCCTGCGTATCGTGGATTCTAAGGAGGCAGCCGGCCACTCCCAACCACAGGGCCCCAAACACAAACAACGGCGCTTTTCCCTGGAAAACAAAATGCGCCTGCCAACTTTTTGACGGCAGATTGCAGGAGCCACTTGGTACTATCAAATCAGCCCAACTTGGCACTGGTGCCACCTCTGGTCTGGGAACTGTCCTGCGTATCGTGGATTCTAAGGAGCCAGCCGGCCACTCCCAGCCACAGGCCCCAAAACACAAACAACGGCGCTTTTCCCTGGAAAACAAAACTCGCCTGCCAAATTTTGATGGCAGATTGCAGGAGCCACTTGGTACTATCAAACCAGCCCAACTTGGCACTGGTGCCACCATGGGTCTGGTCACCATCCTGCCTATCGTAGCTTCTCAGGAGCCAGCCGGTCACTCCGGGCCATAGCCCCCAGACACAAACCTCGGCCCGTTTCCCTGGCAAACAAAAGTAAGCTGCCCCGCTTCTGCATGGCAGATTGCAGGAGCCACTTGGTACTATCAAACCAGCCCAACTTGGCACTGGTGCCACCTTGGGTCTGGGAACCATGCTGCGTATCGTGGATTCTAAGGAGCCAGCCGGCCACTCCCAGCCACAGGCCCCCAAACAAAATCAATGGCGCTTTTCCCTGGAAAACAAAACTCGCCTGCCAACTTTTTGATGGCAGATTGCAGGAGCCACTTGGTACTATCAAACCAGTTCAACTTGGCACTGGTGCCACCATGGGTCTGGTCACCATCCTGCCTAGCATAGCTTTTCAGGAGCCAGGAGGTCACTCCCAGCCATAAACCCCCAGACAGGAACCTCGGCAAGTTTCCATGGAAAACAAAAGTAAGCTGCCCCGCTTCTGGATGGCAGATTGCAGGAGCCACTTGGTACTATCAAACCAGCCCAACTTGGCACTGGTGCCACCATGGGTCTGGTCACCATCCTGCCTATCGTAGCTTTTCAGGAGCCCGCCAGTCACTCCCTGCAATAGGGCCCCAGACAAATACCTCGGCCCGTTTCCCTGGCAAACAAAAGTAAGCTGCCCCGCTTCTGGATGGCAGATTGCAGGAGCCACTTGGTACTATCAAACCAGCCCGACTTGGCACTGGTGCCACCTTGGCTCTGGGAACCATGCTGCGTAACGTAGATTCTAAGGCGCCAGGCGGCCAGTCCTAGCCACAGGCCGCCAAACACAAACAACGGCGCTTTTCCCTGGAAAACAAAACTCGCCTGCCAACTTTTTGATGGCAGATTGCAGGAGCCACTTGGTACTATCAAACCAGCCCAACTTGGCACTGGTGCCACCAAGGGTCTGGTCACAATCCTGCCTCTCGTAGCTTTTCAGGAGCCAGCCGGTCACTCCCAGCCATAGGCCCCCAGACAAAAACCTCGGCCCGTTTCCCTGGCAAACAAAAGTAAGTTAACCCGCTTCCGGATGGAAGATTGCAGGAGCCACTTTGCACCATCAAACCAGCCCGACTTGGCACTGGTGCCTCCATGCGTCTGGTAACCATCCTGCCTATCGTAGCTTTTCAGGAGCCAGCCGGTCAGTCCCAGCCATAGGCCCCAAACACAAAGCTCTGCCCGTTTCCCCGGCAAACAAAAGTAAGTTACCCCGCTTCTGGATGGCAGATTGCAGGAGCCACTTTGAACCATCAAACCAGCCCGACTTGGCACTGGTGCCACCTCGGGTCTGGGAACCATCCTGCGTATCGTGGATTCTAAGGAGCCAGCCGGCCACTCCCAGCCACAGGCCCCCAAACACAACCAACGGCGCTTTTCCCTGGAAAACAAACCTGGCCTGCAAACTTTTTGATGGCAGATTGCAGGAGTCACTTGGTACTATCAAACCAGCCCAACTTGGCACTGGTGCCACCATGGGTCTGGTAACCATCCTGCCTATCGTAGCTTTTCAGGACCTAGCCGGTCACTCTCAGCCATAGGCCCCCAGACACAAACCTCGGCCCGTTTCCCTGGCAAACAAAATTAAGCTGCCCCGCTTCTGGATGGCAGATTGCAGGAGCCACTTGGTACTATCAAACCAGCCCGACTTGGCACTGGTGCCACCTTGGCTCTGGGAACCATGCTGCGTAACGTAGATTCTAAGGCGCCAGGCAGCCACTCCCAGCCACAGGCCCCCAAACACAAGCAACGGCGCTTTTCCCTGGAAAACAAAACTCGCCTGCCAACATTTTGATGGCAGATTGCAGGAGCCACTTGGTACTATCAAACCAGCCCAACTTGGCACTGGTGCCACCATGGGTCTGGTCACCATCCTGCCTAGCATAGCTTTTCAGGAGCCAGGAGGTCACTCCCAGGCATAGACCCCCAGACAGGAACCTCAGCCAGTTTCCATGGAAAACAAAAGTAAGCTGCCCCGCTTCTGGATGGCAGATTGCAGGAGCCACTTTGCACCATCAAACTATCCCGACTTGGCACTGGTGCCACCTCGGGTCTGGGAACCATCCTGCGTATCGTGGATTCTAATTAGCCAGCCGGCCACTCCCAGCCACAGGCCCTCAAACACAAACAACGGTGCTTTTCCCTGGAAAACAAAACTTGCCTGCCAACTTTTTGATGGCAGATTGCAGGAGCCACTTGGTACTATCAAACCAGCCCAACTTGGCACTGGTGCCACCACTGGTCTGGGAACCATCCTGCGTATCGTGGATTCTAAGGAGCCAGCCGGCCACTCCCAGCCACAGGACCCCAGACACAAAGCTCTGCCCGTTTCCCTGACAAACAAAACTAAGCTACCCCGCTTCTGGATGGCAGATTGCAGGAGTTATTTAGTACTATCAAACCAGCCCGACTTGGCACTGGTGCCACCTTGGCTCTGGGAACCATGCTGCGTAACGTAGATTCTAAGGCGCCAGGCGGCCACTCCCAGCCATAGGCCCCCAAATACAAACAACGGCGCTTTTCCCTGGAAAACGAAACTCGCCTGCCAAATTTTGATGGCAGATTGCAGGAGCCACTTGGTACTATCAAACCAGCCCAACTTGGCACTGGTGCCACTGTGGGTCTGGTCACCATACTGCCTATCGTAGCTTTTCCGGAGCCAGCCGGTCACTCCCAGCCATAGGCCCCGAGACAAAAAGCTCTGCCCGTTTCCCTGGCAAACAAAAGTAAGTTAACCCGCTTCCGGATGGAAGATTGCAGGAGCCACTTTGCACCATCAAACTAGCCCGACTTGGCACTGGTGCCACCTCTGGTCTGGGGACCATCCTGCTTATCGTGGGTTCTAAGGAGCCGGTTTGCCACTCCCAGCCACAGGCCCCCAAAAAAAAACAATGGCGCTTTTCCCTGGAAAACAAAACTCGACTGCCAACTTTTTGATGGCAGATTGCAGGAGCCACTTGGTACTATCAAACCAGCCCAACTTGGCACTGGTGCCACCATGGGTCTGGTCACCATCCTGCCTATCGAAGCTTTTCAGGAGCCAGCCGGTCACTCCCAGCCATAGGCCCCCAGACACAAAACCTCGGCCCGTTTCCCTGGCAAAAAAAAGTAAGCTGCCCCGCTTCTGGATGGCAGATTGCAGGAACCACTTGGTACTATCAAACCAGCCCGACTTGGAACTGGTGCCACCTTGGGCCTGGAAACCATCCTGCGTATTGTGGATTATAAGGAGGCGGCCGGCCACTCCCAACCACAGGGCCCCAAACACAAACAACGGCGCTTTTCCCTGGAAAACAAAACTCGCCTGCCAACTTTTTGACGGCAGATTGCAGGAGCCACTTGGTACTATCAAACCAGCCCGACTTGGCACTGGTGCCACCTCTGGTCTGGGAACCATCCTGCGTATCGTGGATTCTAAGGAGCCAGCCGGCCACTCCCAGCCACAGGCCCCCAAACACAAACAATGGCGCTTTTCCCTGGAAAACAAAACTCGCCTGCCAAATTTTGATGGCAGATTGCAGGAGCCACTTGGTACTATCAAACCTGCCCAACTTGGCACTGGTGCCACCATGGGTCTGGTCACCATCCTGCCTATCATAGCTTCTCAGGAGCCAGCCGGTCACTCCGGGCCATAGCCCCCAGACACAAACCTCGGCCCGTTTCCCTGGCAAACAAAAGTAAGCTGCCCCGCTTCTGCATGGCAGATTGCAGGAGCCACTTGGTACTATCAAACCAGCCCAACTTGGCACTGGTGCCACCTTGGCTCTGGGAACCATGCTGCGTATCGTGGATTCTAAGGAGCCAGCCGGCCACTCCCAGCCACAGGCCCCCAAACAAAATCAATGGCGCTTTTCCCTGGAAAACAAAACTCGCCTGCCAACTTTTTGATGGCAGATTGCAGGAGCCACTTGGTACTATCAAACCAGCCCAACTTGGCACTGGTGCCACCATGGGTCTGGTCACCATCCTGCCTAGCATAGCTTTTCAGGAGCCAGGAGGTCACTCCCAGCCATAAACCCCCAGACAGGAACCTCGGCAAGTTTCCATGGAAAACAAAAGTAAGCTGCCCCGCTTCTGGATGGCAGATTGCAGGAGCCACTTGGTACTATCAAACCAGCCCAACTTGGCACTGGTGCCACCATGGGTCTGGTCACCATCCTGCCTATCGTAGCTTTTCAGGAGCCCGCCAGTCACTCCCTGCCATAGGGCCCCAGACAAATACCTCGGCCCGTTTCCCTGGCAAACAAAAGTAAGCTGCCCCGCTTCTGGATGGCAGATTGCAGGAGCCACTTGGTACTATCAAACCAGCCCGACTTGGCACTGGTGCCACCTTGGATCTGGGAACCATGCTGCGTAACGTGGATTCTAAGACGACAGGCGGCCACTCCCAGCCACAGGGCCCCAAACACAAACAACGGCGCTTTTCCCTGGAAAACAAAACTCGCCTGCCAACCTTTTGATGGCAGATTGCAGGAGCCACTTGGTACTATCAAATCAGCCCAACTTGGCACTGCTGCTACCATGGGTCTGGTAATCATCCTGCCTACTGTAGCTTTTCAGGAGCCAGCCGGTCACTCCCAGCCATAGGCCCCCAGAAAAAAACCTCGGCCCGTTTCCCTGGCAAACAAAAGTAAGCTACTCCGCTTCTGGATGGCAGATTGCAGGAGCCACTTTGCACCATCAAACTATCCCGACTTGGCACTGGTGCCACCTCGGGTCTGGGAACCATCCTGCGTATCGTGGATTCTAATTAGCCAGCCGGCCACTCCCAGCCACAGGCCCCCAAACACAAACAACGGCGCTTTTCCCTGGAAAACAAAACTCGTCTGGCAAGTTTTTGATGGCAGATTGCAGGAGCCACTTGGTACTATCAAACCAGCCCAACTTGGCACTGGTGCCACCACTGGTCTGGGAACCATCCTGCGTATCGTGGATTCTAAGGAGCCAGCCGGCCACTCCCAGCCACAGGACCCCAGACACAAAGCTCTGCCCGTTTCCCTGAAAAACAAAATTAAGCTACCCCGCTTCTGGATGGCAGATTGCAGGAGCTATTTAGTACTATCAAACCAGCCCGACTTGGCACTGGTGCCACCTTGGCTCTGGGAACCATCCTGCCTATTGTGGATTTTGTGGGGTCAGCCGGCCACTCTCAGCCATATGCCCTCAAACACAAACCACGGCCCTTTTCTCTGGCAAACAAAACTCAACTGCCCCACTTCTGGAAGGCAAATTGCAGGACGCACTTGGTACTATCAAAACAGCCCAACTTGGCACTGGTGCCACCTTGGGTCTGGGAACCATTCTGCCTATCGTGGATTTTCAGGGGCCAGCCGGCCACTCCCAGCCACAGGCCCCCAAACACAAACAACGGCGCTTTTCCCTGGAAAACAAAACTCGACTGCCAACTTTTTGATGGCAGATTGCAGGAGCCACTTGGTGCTATCAAACCAGCCAACTTGGCACTGGTGCCACCATGGGTCTGGTCACAATCCTGCCTCTCGTAGCTTTTCAGGAGCCAGCCGGTCACTCCCAGCCATAGGCGCCCAGACACAAAGCTCTGCCCATTTCCATGGTAAACAAAATTAAGCTGCCCCGCTTCTGGATGGCAGATTGCAGGAACCACTTGGTACTATCAAACCAGCCCAACTTGGCACTGGTGCCACCTTGGGTCTGGGAACCATCCTGCGTATCGTGGATTCTAAGGAGCCAGCCGGCCACTCCCAGCCACAGGACCCCAAACACAAACAACAGCGCTTTTCTCTGGCAAACAAAACTCAGTTGCCCTGCTTTTGGATGGCAGATTGCAGGAGCCACTTGGTACTATCAAACCAGCCCAACTTGGCACTGGTGCCTCCATGGGTCTGGTAACCATCCTGCCTATCGTAGCTTTTCAGGAGCCAGCCAGTCACTCCCAGCCATAGGCCCCAAACACAAAGCTCTGCCCGTTTCCCTGGCAAACTAAAGTAAGCTACCCCGCTTCTGGATGGCAGATTGCAGGAGCCACTTTGAACCATCAAACCAGCCCGACTTGGCACTGGTGCCACCTCTGGTCTGGGAACCATCCTGCGTATCGTGGATTCTAAGGAGCCAGCTGGCCACTCCCAGCCACAGGCCCACAAACATAAACAACGGCGATTTTCCCTGGAAAACAAAACTGGCCTGCCAACTTTTTGATGGCAGATTGCAGGTGCCACTTGGTGCTATCAAACCAGCCCAACTTGGCACTGGTGCGTCCATGGGTCTGGTCACCATCCTGCCTATCGTAGCTTTTCAGGAGCCAGCCGGTCACTCCCAGCCATAGGCCCCCAGACACAAACCTCGGCCCGTTTCCCTGGCAAACAAAAGTAAGCTACCGCGCTTCTGGATGGCAGATTGCAGGAGCCACTTTGCACCATCAAACTATCCCGACTTGGCACTGGTGCCACCTCTGGTCTGGGAACCATGCTGCGTATCGTGGATTCTAAGGAGCCAGCCGGCCACTCCCAGCCACAGGCTCCCAAACACAAACAACGGCGCTTTTCCCTGGAAAACAAAATTCGCCTGCCATCTTTTTGATGGCAGATTGCAGGAGCCACTTGGTACTATCAAACCAGCCCAACTTGGCACTGGTGCCACCATGGGTCTGGTCACCATCCTGCCTATCGTAGCTTTTCAGGAGGCAGCCGGTCACTCCGAGCCATAGCCCCCAGACACAAACCTCGGCCCGTTTCCCTGGCAAACAAAAGTAAGCTGCCCCGCTTCTGCATGGCAGATTGCAGGAGCCACTTGGTACTATCAAACCAGCCCAACTTGGCACTGGGGCCACCTTGGCTCTGGGAACCATGCTGCGTAACATAGATTCTAAGGCGCCAGGCAGCCACTCCCAGCCACAGGCCCCCAAACACAAACAACGGCGCTTTTCCCCGGAAAACAAAACTCGCCTGCCAATATTTTGATGGCAGATTGCAGGAGCCACTTGGTACTATCAAATCAGCCCAACTTGGCACTGGTGCCACCGTGGGTCTGGTCACCATCCTGCCTAGCATAGCTTTTCAGGAGCCAGGAGGTCACTCCCAGCCATAAACCCCCAGACAGGAACCTCGGCAAGTTTCCATGGAAAACAAAAGTAAGCTGCCCCGCTTCTGGATGGCAGATTGCAGGAGCCACTTGGTACTATCAAACCAGCCCAACTTGGCACTGGTGCCACCATGGGTCTGGTCACCATCCTGCCTATCGTAGCTTTTCAGGAGCCAGCCAGTCACTCCCTGCCATAGGGCCCCAGACAAATACCTCGGCCCGTTTCCCTGGCAAACAAAAGTAAGCTGCCCCGCTTCTGGATGGCAGATTTCAGGAGCCACTTGGTACTATCAAACCAGCCCGACTTGGCACTGGTGCCACCTTGGATCTGGGAACCATGCTGCGTAACGTGGATTCTAAAACGACAGGCGGCCACTCCCAGCCACAGGGCCCCAAACACAAACAACGGCGCTTTTCCCTGGAAAACAAAACTCGCCTGCCAACCTTTTGATGGCAGATTGCAGGAGCCACTTGGTACTATCAAATCAGCCCAACTTGGCACTGCTGCTACCATGGGTCTGGTAATCATCCTGCCTACTGTAGCTTTTCAGGAGCCAGCCGGTCACTCCCAGCCATAGGCCCCCAGAAAAAAACCTCGGCCCATTTCCCTGGCAAACAAAAGTAAGCTACCCCGCTTCTGGATGGCAGATTGCAGGAGCCACTTTGCACCATCAAACTATCCCGACTTGGCACTGGTGCCACCTCGGGTCTGGGAACCATCCTGCGTATCGTGGATTCTAATTAGCCAGCCGGCCACTCCCAGCCACAGGCCCCCAAACACAAACAACAGCGCTTTTCCCTGGAAAACAAAACTCGCCTGGCAAATTTTTGATGGCAGATTGCAGGAGCCACTTGGTACTATCAAACCAGCCCAACTTGGCACTGGTGCCACCACTGGTCTGGGAACCATCCTGCGTATCGTGGATTCTAAGGAGCCAGCCGGCCACTCCCAGCCACAGGACCCCAGACACAAAGCTCTGCCCGTTTCCCTGAAAAACAAAATTAAGCTACCCCACTTCTGGATGGCAGATTGCAGGAGCTATTTAGTACTATCAAACCAGCCCGACTTGGCACTGGTGCCACCTTGGCTCTGGGAACCATCCTGCCTATTGTGGATTTTGTGGGGTCAGCCGGCCACTCTCAGCCATATGCCCTCAAACACAAACCACGGCCCTTTTCTCTGGCAAACAAAACTCAACTGCCCCACTTCTGGAAGGCAAATTGCAGGACGCACTTGGTACTATCAAAACAGCCCAACTTGGCACTGGTGCCACCTTGGGTCTGGGAACCATTCTGCCTATCGTGGATTTTCAGGGGCCAGCCGGCCACTCCCAGCCACAGGCCCCCAAACACAAACAACGGCGCTTTTCCCTGGAAAACAAAACTCGACTGCCAACTTTTTGATGGCAGATTGCAGGAGCCACTTGGTGCTATCAAACCAGCCAACTTGGCACTGGTGCCACCATGGGTCTGGTCACAATCCTGCCTCTCGTAGCTTTTCAGGAGCCAGCCGGTCACTCCCAGCCATAGGCGCCCAGACACAAAGCTCGGCCCATTTCCATGGTAAACAAAAGTAAGCTGCCCTGCTTCTGGATGGCAGATTGCAGGAACCACTTGGTACTATCAAACCAGCCCGACTTGGCACTGGTGCCACCTTGGGTCTGGGAACCATCCTGCGTATCGTGGATTCTAAGGAGCCAGCCGGCCACTCCCAGCCACAGGCCCCCAAACACAAACAACAGCGCTTTTCTCTGGCAAACAAAACTCAGTTGCCCTGCTTTTGGATGGCAGATTGCAGGAGCGACTTGGTACTATCAAACCAGCCCAACTTGGCACTGGTGCCTCCATGGGTCTGGTCACCATCCTGCCTATCGTAGCTTTTCAGGAGCCAGCCAGTCACTCCCAGCCATAGGCCCCAGACACAAAGCTCTGCCCGTTTCCCTGGCAAACAAAAGTAAGCTACCCCGCTTCTGGATGGCAGATTGCAGGAGCCACTTTGAACCATCAAACCAGCCCGACTTGGCACTGGTGCCACCTCTGGTCTGGGAACCATCCTGCGTATCGTGGATTCTAAGGAGCCAGCTGGCCACTACCAGCCACAGGCCTACAAACATAAACAACGGCGCTTTTCCCTGGAAAACAAAACTCGCCTGCCAAATTTTTGATGGCAGATTGCAGGAGCCACTTGGTACTATCAAACCAGCCCAACTTGGCACTGGTGCCACCACTGGTCTGGGAACCATCCTGCGTATCGTGGATTCTAAGGAGCCAGCCGGCCACTCCCAGCCACAGGACCCCAGACACAAAGCTCTGCCCGTTTCCCTGACAAACAAAATTAAGCTACCCCGCTTCTGGATGGCAGATTGCAGGAGCTATTTAGTACTATCAAACCAGCCCGACTTGGCACTGGTGCCACCTTGGCTCTGGGAACCATGATGCGTAACGTAGATTCTAAGGCGCCAGGCGGCCACTCCCAGCCATAGGCCCCCAAATACAAACAACGGCGCTTTTCCCTGGAAAACGAAACTCGCCTGCCAAATTTTGATGGCAGATTGCAGGAGCCACTTGGTACTATCAAACCAGCCCAACTTGGCACTGGTGCCACCATGGGTCTGGTCACCATACTGCCTATCGTAGCTTTTCCGGAGCCAGCCGGTCACTCCCAGCCATAGGCCCCGAGACAAAAAGCTCTGCCCGTTTCCCTGGCAAACAAAAGTAAGTTAACCCGCTTCCGGATGGAAGATTGCAGGAGCCACTTTGCACCATCAAACTAGCCCGACTTGGCACTGGTGCCACCTCTGGTCTGGGGACCATCCTGCTTATCGTGGGTTCTAAGGAGCCGGTTTGCCACTCCCAGACACAGGCCCCCAAACAAAAACAATGGCGCTTTTCCCTGGAAAACAAAACTCGACTGCCAACTTTTTGATGGCAGATTGCAGGAGCCACTTGGTACTATCAAACCAGCCCAACTTGGCACTGGTGCCACCATGGGTCTGGTCACCATCCTGCCTATCGTAGCTTCTCAGGAGCCAGCCGGTCACTCCCAGCCATAGGGCCCCAGACACAAAACCTCGGCCCGTTTCCCTGCCAAACAAAAGTAAGCTGCCCCGCTTCTGGATGGCAGATTGCAGGAACCACTTGGTACTATCAAACCAGCCCGACTTGGAACTGGTGCCACCTTGGGCCTGGAAACCATCCTGCGTATCGTGGATTCTAAGGAGGCAGCCGGCCACTCCCAACCACAGGGCCCCAAACACAAACAACGGCGCTTTTCCCTGGAAAACAAAATGCGCCTGCCAACTTTTTGACGGCAGATTGCAGGAGCCACTTGGTACTATCAAATCAGCCCAACTTGGCACTGGTGCCACCTCTGGTCTGGGAACTGTCCTGCGTATCGTGGATTCTAAGGAGCCAGCCGGCCACTCCCAGCCACAGGCCCCAAAACACAAACAACGGCGCTTTTCCCTGGAAAACAAAACTCGCCTGCCAAATTTTGATGGCAGATTGCAGGAGCCACTTGGTACTATCAAACCAGCCCAACTTGGCACTGGTGCCACCATGGGTCTGGTCACCATCCTGCCTATCGTAGCTTCTCAGGAGCCAGCCGGTCACTCCGGGCCATAGCCCCCAGACACAAACCTCGGCCCGTTTCCCTGGCAAACAAAAGTAAGCTGCCCCGCTTCTGCATGGCAGATTGCAGGAGCCACTTGGTACTATCAAACCAGCCCAACTTGGCACTGGTGCCACCTTGGGTCTGGGAACCATGCTGCGTATCGTGGATTCTAAGGAGCCAGCCGGCCACTCCCAGCCACAGGCCCCCAAACAAAATCAATGGCGCTTTTCCCTGGAAAACAAAACTCGCCTGCCAACTTTTTGATGGCAGATTGCAGGAGCCACTTGGTACTATCAAACCAGTTCAACTTGGCACTGGTGCCACCATGGGTCTGGTCACCATCCTGCCTAGCATAGCTTTTCAGGAGCCAGGAGGTCACTCCCAGCCATAGACCCCCAGACAGGAACCTCGGCAAGTTTCCATGGAAAACAAAAGTAAGCTGCCCCGCTTCTGGATGGCAGATTTCAGGAGCCACTTGGTACTATCAAACCAGCCCAACTTGGCACTGGTGCCACCATGGGTCTGGTCACCATCCTGCCTATCGTAGCTTTTCAGGAGCCCGCCAGTCACTCCCTGCAATAGGGCCCCAGACAAATACCTCGGCCCGTTTCCCTGGCAAACAAAAGTAAGCTGCCCCGCTTCTGGATGGCAGATTGCAGGAGCCACTTGGTACTATCAAACCAGCCCGACTTGGCACTGGTGCCACCTTGGCTCTGGGAACCATGCTGCGTAACGTAGATTCTAAGGCGCCAGGCGGCCACTCCTAGCCACAGGCCGCCAAACACAAACAACGGCGCTTTTCCCTGGAAAACAAAACTCGCCTGCCAACTTTTTGATGGCAGATTGCAGGAGCCACTTGGTACTATCAAACCAGCCCAACTTGGCACTGGTGCCACCAAGGGTCTGGTCACAATCCTGCCTATCGTAGCTTTTCAGGAGCCAGCCGGTCACTCCCAGCCATAGGCCCCCAGACAAAAACCTCGGCCCGTTTCCCTGGCAAACAAAAGTAAGTTAACCCGCTTCCGGATGGAAGATTGCAGGAGCCACTTTGCACCATCAAACCAGCCCGACTTGGCACTGGTGCCTCCATGGGTCTGGTAACCATCCTGCCTATCGTAGCTTTTCAGGAGCCAGCCGGTCAGTCCCAGCCATAGGCCCCAAACACAAAGCTCTGCCCGTTTCCCCGGCAAACAAAAGTAAGTTACCCCGCTTCTGGATGGCAGATTGCAGGAGCCACTTTGAACCATCAAACCAGCCCGACTTGGCACTGGTGCCACCTCGGGTCTGGGAACCATCCTGCGTATCGTGGATTCTAAGGAGCCAGCCGGCCACTCCCAGCCACAGGCCCCCAAACACAACCAACGGCGCTTTTCCCTGGAAAACAAACCTGGCCTGCAAACTTTTTGATGGCAGATTGCAGGAGTCACTTGGTACTATCAAACCAGCCCAACTTGGCACTGGTGCCACCATGGGTCTGGTAACCATCCTGCCTATCGTAGCTTTTCAGGACCTAGCCGGTCACTCTCAGCCATAGGCCCCCAGACACAAACCTCGGCCCGTTTCCCTGGCAAACAAAATTAAGCTGCCCCGCTTCTGGATGGCAGATTGCAGGAGCCACTTGGTACTATCAAACCAGCCCGACTTGGCACTGGTGCCACCTTGGCTCTGGGAACCATGCTGCGTAACGTAGATTCTAAGGCGCCAGGCAGCCACTCCCAGCCACAGGCCCCCAAACACAAGCAACGGCGCTTTTCCCTGGAAAACAAAACTCGCCTGCCAACATTTTGATGGCAGATTGCAGGAGCCACTTGGTACTATCAAACCAGCCCAACTTGGCACTGGTGCCACCA
Source organism: Melospiza georgiana (assembly GCF_028018845.1). NCBI lineage: Eukaryota > Metazoa > Chordata > Aves > Passeriformes > Passerellidae > Melospiza > Melospiza georgiana. The sequence goes on from NC_080431.1 coordinate 95,246,224, forward strand.
TGGGTCTGGTCACCATCCTGCCTAGCATAGCTTTTCAGGAGCCAGGAGGTCACTCCCAGGCATAGACCCCCAGACAGGAACCTCAGCCAGTTTCCATGGAAAACAAAAGTAAGCTGCCCCGCTTCTGGATGGCAGATTGCAGGAGCCACTTTGCACCATCAAACTATCCCGACTTGGCACTGGTGCCACCTCGGGTCTGGGAACCATCCTGCGTATCGTGGATTCTAATTAGCCAGCCGGCCACTCCCAGCCACAGGCCCTCAAACACAAACAACGGTGCTTTTCCCTGGAAAACAAAACTTGCCTGCCAACTTTTTGATGGCAGATTGCAGGAGCCACTTGGTACTATCAAACCAGCCCAACTTGGCACTGGTGCCACCACTGGTCTGGGAACCATCCTGCGTATCGTGGATTCTAAGGAGCCAGCCGGCCACTCCCAGCCACAGGACCCCAGACACAAAGCTCTGCCCGTTTCCCTGACAAACAAAATTAAGCTACCCCGCTTCTGGATGGCAGATTGCAGGAGCTATTTAGTACTATCAAACCAGCCCGACTTGGCACTGGTGCCACCTTGGCTCTGGGAACCATCCTGCCTATTGTGGATTTTGTGGGGTCAGCCGGCCACTCTCAGCCATATGCCCTCAAACACAAACCACGGCCCTTTTCTCTGGCAAACAAAACTCAACTGCCCCTCTTCTGGAAGGCAAATTGCAGGACGCACTTGGTACTACAAAAACAGCCCAACTTGGCACTGGTGCCACCTTGGGTCTGGGAACCATCCTGCGTATCGTGGATTCTAAGGAGCCAGCCGGCCACTCCCAGCCACAGGACCCTAAACACAAACAACAGCGCTTTTCTCTGGCAAACAAAACTCAGTTGCCCTGCTTTTGGATGGCAGATTGCAGGAGCGACTTGGTACTATCAAACCAGCCCAACTTGGCACTGGTGCCTCCATGGGTCTGGTAACCATCCTGCCTATCGTAGCTTTTCAGGAGCCAGCCAGTCACTCCCAGCCATAGGCCCCAGACACAAAGCTCTGCCCGTTTCCCTGGCAAACAAAAGTAAGCTACCCCGCTTCTGGATGGCAGATTGCAAGAGCCACTTTGAACCATCAAACCAGCCCGACTTGGCACTGGTGCCACCTCTGGTCTGGGAACCATCCTGCGTATCGTGGATTCTAAGGAGCCAGCTGGCCACTCCCAGCCACAGGCCCACAAACATAAACAACGGCGCTTTTCCCTGGAAAACAAAACTCGCCTGCCAAATTTTTGATGGCAGATTGCAGGAGCCACTTGGTACTATCAAACCAGCCCAACTTGGCACTGGTGCCACCACTGGTCTGGGAACCATCCTGCGTATCGTGGATTCTAAGGAGCCAGCCGGCCACTCCCAGCCACAGGACCCCAGACACAAAGCTCTGCCCGTTTCCCTGACAAACAAAATTAAGCTACCCCGCTTCTGGATGGCAGATTGCAGGAGCTATTTAGTACTATCAAACCAGCCCGACTTGGCACTGGTGCCACCTTGGCTCTGGGAACCATGCTGCGTAACGTAGATTCTAAGGCGCCAGGCGGCCACTCCCAGCCATAGGCCCCCAAATACAAACAACGGCGCTTTTCCCTGGAAAACGAAACTCGCCTGCCAAATTTTGAAGGCAGATTGCAGGAGCCACTTGGTACTATCAAACCAGCCCAACTTGGCACTGGTGCCACTGTGGGTCTGGTCACCATACTGCCTATCGTAGCTTTTCCGGAGCCAGCCGGTCACTCCCAGCCATAGGCCCCGAGACAAAAAGCTCTGCCCGTTTCCCTGGCAAACAAAAGTAAGTTAACCCGCTTCCGGATGGAAGATTGCAGGAGCCACTTTGCACCATCAAACTAGCCCGACTTGGCACTGGTGCCACCTCTGGTCTGGGGACCATCCTGCTTATCGTGGGTTCTAAGGAGCCGGTTTGCCACTCCCAGCCACAGGCCCCCAAAAACAAACAATGGCGCTTTTCCCTGGAAAACAAAACTCGACTGCCAACTTTTTGATGGCAGATTGCAGGAGCCACTTGGTACTATCAAACCAGCCCAACTTGGCACTGGTGCCACCATGGGTCTGGTCACCATCCTGCCTATCGAAGCTTTTCAGGAGCCAGCCAGTCCCTCCCAGCCATAGGCCCCCAGACACAAAACCTCGGCCCGTTTCCCTGGCAAACAAAAGTAAGCTGCCCCGCTTCTGGATGGCAGATTGCAGGAACCACTTGGTACTATCAAACCAGCCCGACTTGGAACTGGTGCCACCTTGGGCCTGGAAACCATCCTGCGTATTGTGGATTCTAAGGAGGCAGCCGGTCACTCCCAACCACAGGGCCCCAAACACAAACAACGGCGCTATTCCCTGGAAAACAAAATGCGCCTGCCAACTTTTTGACGGCAGATTGCAGGAGCCACTTGGTACTATCAAACCAGCCCGACTTGGCACTGGTGCCACCTCTGGTCTGGGAACTGTCCTGCGTATCGTGGATTCTAAGGAGCCAGCCGGCCACTCCCAGCCACAGGCCCCAAAACACAAACAACGGCGCTTTTCCCTGGAAAACAAAACTCGCCTGCCAAATTTTGATGGCAGATTGCAGGAGCCACTTGGTACTATCAAACCAGCCCAACTTGGCACTGGTGCCACCATGGGTCTGGTCACCATCCTGCCTATCGTAGCTTCTCAGGAGCCAGCCGGTCACTCCGGGCCATAGCCCCCAGACACAAACCTCGGCCCGTTTCCCTGGCAAACAAAAGTAAGCTGCCCCGCTTCTGCATGGCAGATTGCAGGAGCCACTTGGTACTATCAAACCAGCCCAACTTGGCACTGGTGCCACCTTGGGTCTGGGAACCATGCTGCGTATCGTGGATTCTAAGGAGCCAGCCGGCCACTCCCAGCCACAGGCCCCCAAACAAAATCAATGGCGCTTTTCCCTGGAAAACAAAACTCGCCTGCCAACTTTTTGATGGCAGATTGCAGGAGCCACTTGGTACTATCAAACCAGTTCAACTTGGCACTGGTGCCACCTTGGGTCTGGTCACCATCCTGCCTAGCATAGCTTTTCAGGAGCCAGGAGGTCACTCCCAGCCATAGACCCCCAGACAGGAACCTCGGCAAGTTTCCATGGAAAACAAAAGTAAGCTGCCCCGCTTCTGGATGGCAGATTGCAGGAGCCACTTGGTACTATCAAACCAGCCCAACTTGGCACTGGTGCCACCATGGGTCTGGTCACCATCCTGCCTATCGTAGCTTTTCAGGAGCCCGCCAGTCACTCCCTGCAATAGGGCCCCAGACAAATACCTCGGCCCGTTTCCCTGGCAAACAAAAGTAAGCTGCCCCGCTTCTGGATGGCAGATTGCAGGAGCCACTTGGTACTATCAAACCAGCCCGACTTGGCACTGGTGCCACCTTGGCTCTGGGAACCATGCTGCGTAACGTAGATTCTAAGGCGCCAGGCGGCCACTCCTAGCCACAGGCCGCCAAACACAAACAACGGCGCTTTTCCCTGGAAAACAAAACTCGCCTGCCAACTTTTTGATGGCAGATTGCAGGAGCCACTTGGTACTATCAAACCAGCCCAACTTGGCACTGGTGCCACCAAGGGTCTGGTCACAATCCTGCCTATCGTAGCTTTTCAGGAGCCAGCCGGTCACTCCCAGCCATAGGCCCCCAGACAAAAACCTCGGCCCGTTTCCCTGGCAAACAAAAGTAAGTTTACCCGCTTCCGGATGGAAGATTGCAGGAGCCACTTTGCACCATCAAACTAGCCCGACTTGGCACTGGTGCCTCCATGGGTCTGGTAACCATCCTGCCTATCGTAGCTTTTCAGGAGCCAGCCGGTCAGTCCCAGCCATAGGCCCCAAACACAAAGCTCTGCCCGTTTCCCCGGCAAACAATAGTAAGTTACCCCGCTTCTGGATGGCAGATTGCAGGAGCCACTTTGAACCATCAAACCAGCCCGACTTGGCACTGGTGCCACCTCGGGTCTGGGAACCATCCTGCGTATCGTGGATTCTAAGGAGCCAGCCGGCCACTCCCAGCCACAGGCCCCCAAACACAACCAACGGCGCTTTTCCCTGGAAAACAAACCTGGCCTGCAAACTTTTTGATGGCAGATTGCAGGAGTCACTTGGTACTATCAAACCAGCCCAACTTGGCACTGGTGCCACCATGGGTCTGGTAACCATCCTGCCTATCGTAGCTTTTCAGGACCTAGCCGGTCACTCTCAGCCATAGGCCCCCAGACACAAACCTCGGCCCGTTTCCCTGGCAAACAAAATTAAGCTGCCCCGCTTCTGGATGGCAGATTGCAGGAGCCACTTGGTACTATCAAACCAGCCCAACTTGGCACTGGTGCCACCATGGGTCTGGTCACCATCCTGCCTAGCATAGCTTTTCAGGAGCCAGGAGGTCACTCCCAGGCATAGACCCCCAGACAGGAACCTCAGCCAGTTTCCATGGAAAACAAAAGTAAGCTGCCCCGCTTCTGGATGGCAGATTGCAGGAGCCACTTTGCACCATCAAACTATCCCGACTTGGCACTGGTGCCACCTCGGGTCTGGGAACCATCCTGCGTATCGTGGATTCTAATTAGCCAGCCGGCCACTCCCAGCCACAGGCCCTCAAACACAAACAACGGTGCTTTTCCCTGGAAAACAAAACTTGCCTGCCAACTTTTTGATGGCAGATTGCAGGAGCCACTTGGTACTATCAAACCAGCCCAACTTGGCACTGGTGCCACCACTGGTCTGGGAACCATCCTGCGTATCGTGGATTCTAAGGAGCCAGCCGGCCACTCCCAGCCACAGGACCCCAGACACAAAGCTCTGCCCGTTTCCCTGACAAACAAAATTAAGCTACCCCGCTTCTGGATGGCAGATTGCAGGAGCTATTTAGTACTATCAAACCAGCCCGACTTGGCACTGGTGCCACCTTGGCTCTGGGAACCATCCTGCCTATTGTGGATTTTGTGGGGTCAGCCGGCCACTCTCAGCCATATGCCCTCAAACACAAACCACGGCCCTTTTCTCTGGCAAACAAAACTCAACTGCCCCTCTTCTGGAAGGCAAATTGCAGGACGCACTTGGTACTACAAAAACAGCCCAACTTGGCACTGGTGCCACCTTGGGTCTGGGAACCATCCTGCGTATCGTGGATTCTAAGGAGCCAGCCGGCCACTCCCAGCCACAGGACCCTAAACACAAACAACAGCGCTTTTCTCTGGCAAACAAAACTCAGTTGCCCTGCTTTTGGATGGCAGATTGCAGGAGCGACTTGGTACTATCAAACCAGCCCAACTTGGCACTGGTGCCTCCATGGGTCTGGTAACCATCCTGCCTATCGTAGCTTTTCAGGAGCCAGCCAGTCACTCAAAGCCATAGGCCCCAGACACAAAGCTCTGCCCGTTTCCCTGGCAAACAAAAGTAAGCTACCCCGCTTCTGGATGGCAGATTGCAGGAGCCACTTTGAACCATCAAACCAGCCCGACTTGGCACTGGTGCCACCTCTGGTCTGGGAACCATCCTGCGTATCGTGGATTCTAAGGAGCCAGCTGGCCACTCCCAGCCACAGGCCCACAAACATAAACAACGGCGCTTTTCCCTGGAAAACAAAACTCGCCTGCCAAATTTTTGATGGCAGATTGCAGGAGCCACTTGGTACTATCAAACCAGCCCAACTTGGCACTGGTGCCACCACTGGTCTGGGAACCATCCTGCGTATCGTGGATTCTAAGGAGCCAGCCGGCCACTCCCAGCCACAGGACCCCAGACACAAAGCTCTGCCCGTTTCCCTGACAAACAAAATTAAGCTACCCCGCTTCTGGATGGCAGATTGCAGGAGCTATTTAGTACTATCAAACCAGCCCGACTTGGCACTGGTGCCACCTTGGCTCTGGGAACCATGCTGCGTAACGTAGATTCTAAGGCGCCAGGCGGCCACTCCCAGCCATAGGCCCCCAAATACAAACAACGGCGCTTTTCCCTGGAAAACGAAACTCGCCTGCCAAATTTTGATGGCAGATTGCAGGAGCCACTTGGTACTATCAAACCAGCCCAACTTGGCACTGGTGCCACTGTGGGTCTGGTCACCATACTGCCTATCGTAGCTTTTCCGGAGCCAGCCGGTCACTCCCAGCCATAGGCCCCGAGACAAAAAGCTCTGCCCGTTTCCCTGGCAAACAAAAGTAAGTTAACCCGCTTCCGGATGGAAGATTGCAGGAGCCACTTTGCACCATCAAACTAGCCCGACTTGGCACTGGTGCCACCTCTGGTCTGGGGACCATCCTGCTTATCGTGGGTTCTAAGGAGCCGGTTTGCCACTCCCAGCCACAGGCCCCCAAAAACAAACAATGGCGCTTTTCCCTGGAAAACAAAACTCGACTGCCAACTTTTTGATGGCAGATTGCAGGAGCCACTTGGTACTATCAAACCAGCCCAACTTGGCACTGGTGCCACCATGGGTCTGGTCACCATCCTGCCTATCGAAGCTTTTCAGGAGCCAGCCAGTCCCTCCCAGCCATAGGCCCCCAGACACAAAACCTCGGCCCGTTTCCCTGGCAAACAAAAGTAAGCTGCCCCGCTTCTGGATGGCAGATTGCAGGAACCACTTGGTACTATCAAACCAGCCCGACTTGGAACTGGTGCCACCTTGGGCCTGGAAACCATCCTGCGTATTGTGGATTCTAAGGAGGCAGCCGGCCACTCCCAACCACAGGGCCCCAAACACAAACAACGGCGCTATTCCCTGGAAAACAAAATGCGCCTGCCAACTTTTTGACGGCAGATTGCAGGAGCCACTTGGTACTATCAAACCAGCCCGACTTGGCACTGGTGCCACCTCTGGTCTGGGAACTGTCCTGCGTATCGTGGATTCTAAGGAGCCAGCCGGCCACTCCCAGCCACAGGCCCCAAAACACAAACAACGGCGCTTTTCCCTGGAAAACAAAACTCGCCTGCCAAATTTTGATGGCAGATTGCAGGAGCCACTTGGTACTATCAAACCAGCCCAACTTGGCACTGGTGCCACCATGGGTCTGGTCACCATCCTGCCTATCGTAGCTTCTCAGGAGCCAGCCGGTCACTCCGGGCCATAGCCCCCAGACACAAACCTCGGCCCGTTTCCCTGGCAAACAAAAGTAAGCTGCCCCGCTTCTGCATGGCAGATTGCAGGAGCCACTTGGTACTATCAAACCAGCCCAACTTGGCACTGGTGCCACCTTGGGTCTGGGAACCATGCTGCGTATCGTGGATTCTAAGGAGCCAGCCGGCCACTCCCAGCCACAGGCCCCCAAACAAAATCAATGGCGCTTTTCCCTGGAAAACAAAACTCGCCTGCCAACTTTTTGATGGCTGATTGCAGGAGCCACTTGGTACTATCAAATCAGTTCAACTTGGCACTGGTGCCACCATGGGTCTGGTCACCATCCTGCCTAGCATAGCTTTTCAGGAGCCAGGAGGTCACTCCCAGCCATAGACCCCCAGACAAATACCTCGGCCCGTTTCCCTGGCAAACAAAAGTAAGCTGCCCCGCTTCTGGATGGCAGATTGCAGGAGCCACTTGGTACTATCAAACCAGCCCGACTTGGCACTGGTGCCACCTTGGATCTGGGAACCATGCTGCGTAACGTGGATTCTAAGACGACAGGCGGCCACTCCCAGCCACAGGGCCCCAAACACAAACAACGGCGCTTTTCCCTGGAAAACAAAACTCGCCTGCCAACCTTTTGATGGCAGATTGCAGGAGCCACTTGGTACTATCAAATCAGCCCAACTTGGCACTGCTGCTACCATGGGTCTGGTAATCATCCTGCCTACTGTAGCTTTTCAGGAGCCAGCCGGTCACTCCCAGCCATAGGCCCCCAGAAAAAAACCTCGGCCCGTTTCCCTGGCAAACAAAAGTAAGCTACACCGCTTCTGGATGGCAGATTGCAGGAGCCACTTTGCACCATCAAACTATCCCGACTTGGCACTGGTGCCACCTCTGGTCTGGGAACCATCCTGCGTATCGTGGATTCTAATTAGCCAGCCGGCCACTCCCAGCCACAGGCCCCCAAACACAAACAACGGCGCTTTTCCCTGGAAAACAAAACTCGTCTGGCAAGTTTTTGATGGCAGATTGCAGGAGCCACTTGGTACTATCAAACCAGCCCAACTTGGCACTGGTGCCACCACTGGTCTGGGAACCATCCTGCGTATCGTGGATTCTAAGGAGCCAGCCGGCCACTCCCAGCCACAGGACCCCAGACACAAAGCTCTGCCCGTTTCCCTGAAAAACAAAATTAAGCTACCCCGCTTCTGGATGGCAGATTGCAGGAGCTATTTAGTACTATCAAACCAGCCCGACTTGGCACTGGTGCCACCTTGGCTCTGGGAACCATCCTGCCTATTGTGGATTTTGTGGGGTCAGCCGGCCACTCTCAGCCATATGCCCTCAAACACAAACCACGGCCCTTTTCTCTGGCAAACAAAACTCAACTGCCCCACTTCTGGAAGGCAAATTGCAGGACGCACTTGGTACTATCAAAACAGCCCAACTTGGCACTGGTGCCACCTTGGGTCTGGGAACCATTCTGCCTATCGTGGATTTTCAGGGGCCAGCCGGCCACTCCCAGCCACAGGCCCCCAAACACAAACAACGGCGCTTTTCCCTGGAAAACAAAACTCGACTGCCAACTTTTTGATGGCAGATTGCAGGAGCCACTTGGTGCTATCAAACCAGCCAACTTGGCACTGGTGCCACCATGGGTCTGGTCACAATCCTGCCTCTCGTAGCTTTTCAGGAGCCAGCCGGTCACTCCCAGCCATAGGCGCCCAGACACAAAGCTCTGCCCATTTCCATGGTAAACAAAATTAAGCTGCCCCGCTTCTGGATGGCAGATTGCAGGAACCACTTGGTACTATCAAACCAGCCCAACTTGGCACTGGTGCCACCTTGGGTCTGGGAACCATCCTGCGTATCGTGGATTCTAAGGAGCCAGCCGGCCACTCCCAGCCACAGGACCCCAAACACAAACAACAGCGCTTTTCTCTGGCAAACAAAACTCAGTTGCCCTGCTTTTGGATGGCAGATTGCAGGAGCCACTTGGTACTATCAAACCAGCCCAACTTGGCACTGGTGCCTCCATGGGTCTGGTAACCATCCTGCCTATCGTAGCTTTTCAGGAGCCAGCCAGTCACTCCCAGCCATAGGCCCCAAACACAAAGCTCTGCCCGTTTCCCTGGCAAACTAAAGTAAGCTACCCCGCTTCTGGATGGCAGATTGCAGGAGCCACTTTGAACCATCAAACCAGCCCGACTTGGCACTGGTGCCACCTCTGGTCTGGGAACCATCCTGCGTATCGTGGATTCTAAGGAGCCAGCTGGCCACTCCCAGCCACAGGCCCACAAACATAAACAACGGCGATTTTCCCTGGAAAACAAAACTGGCCTGCCAACTTTTTGATGGCAGATTGCAGGTGCCACTTGGTGCTATCAAACCAGCCCAACTTGGCACTGGTGCGTCCATGGGTCTGGTCACCATCCTGCCTATCGTAGCTTTTCAGGAGCCAGCCGGTCACTCCCAGCCATAGGCCCCCAGACACAAACCTCGGCCCGTTTCCCTGGCAAACAAAAGTAAGCTACCGCGCTTCTGGATGGCAGATTGCAGGAGCCACTTTGCACCATCAAACTATCCCGACTTGGCACTGGTGCCACCTCTGGTCTGGGAACCATGCTGCGTATCGTGGATTCTAAGGAGCCAGCCGGCCACTCCCAGCCACAGGCTCCCAAACACAAACAACGGCGCTTTTCCCTGGAAAACAAAACTCGCCTGCCATCTTTTTGATGGCAGATTGCAGGAGCCACTTGGTACTATCAAACCAGCCCAACTTGGCACTGGTGCCACCAAGGGTCTGGTCACAATCCTGCCTATCGTAGCTTCTCAGGAGCCAGCCGGTCACTCCCAGCCATAGGCCCCCAGACAAAAACCTCGGCCCGTTTCCCTGGCAAACAAAAGTAAGTTTACCCGCTTCCGGATGGAAGATTGCAGGAGCCACTTTGCACCATCAAACTAGCCCGACTTGGCACTGGTGCCTCCATGGGTCTGGTAACCATCCTGCCTATCGTAGCTTTTCAGGAGCCAGCCGGTCAGTCCCAGCCATAGGCCCCAAACACAAAGCTCTGCCCGTTTCCCCGGCAAACAATAGTAAGTTACCCCGCTTCTGGATGGCAGATTGCAGGAGCCACTTTGAACCATCAAACCAGCCCGACTTGGCACTGGTGCCACCTCGGGTCTGGGAACCATCCTGCGTATCGTGGATTCTAAGGAGCCAGCCGGCCACTCCCAGCCACAGGCCCCCAAACACAACCAACGGCGCTTTTCCCTGGAAAACAAACCTGGCCTGCAAACTTTTTGATGGCAGATTGCAGGAGTCACTTGGTACTATCAAACCAGCCCAACTTGGCACTGGTGCCACCATGGGTCTGGTCACCATCCTGCCTATCGTAGCTTTTCAGGACCTAGCCGGTCACTCTCAGCCATAGGCCCCCAGACACAAACCTCGGCCCGTTTCCCTGGCAAACAAAATTAAGCTGCCCCGCTTCTGGATGGCAGATTGCAGGAGCCACTTGGTACTATCAAACCAGCCCAACTTGGCACTGGTGCCACCATGGGTCTGGTCACCATCCTGCCTAGCATAGCTTTTCAGGAGCCAGGAGGTCACTCCCAGGCATAGACCCCCAGACAGGAACCTCAGCCAGTTTCCATGGAAAACAAAAGTAAGCTGCCCCGCTTCTGGATGGCAGATTGCAGGAGCCACTTTGCACCATCAAACTATCCCGACTTGGCACTGGTGCCACCTCGGGTCTGGGAACCATCCTGCGTATCGTGGATTCTAATTAGCCAGCCGGCCACTCCCAGCCACAGGCCCTCAAACACAAACAACGGTGCTTTTCCCTGGAAAACAAAACTTGCCTGCCAACTTTTTGATGGCAGATTGCAGGAGCCACTTGGTACTATCAAACCAGCCCAACTTGGCACTGGTGCCACCACTGGTCTGGGAACCATCCTGCGTATCGTGGATTCTAAGGAGCCAGCCGGCCACTCCCAGCCACAGGACCCCAGACACAAAGCTCTGCCCGTTTCCCTGACAAACAAAATTAAGCTACCCCGCTTCTGGATGGCAGATTGCAGGAGCTATTTAGTACTATCAAACCAGCCCGACTTGGCACTGGTGCCACCTTGGCTCTGGGAACCATCCTGCCTATTGTGGATTTTGTGGGGTCAGCCGGCCACTCTCAGCCATATGCCCTCAAACACAAACCACGGCCCTTTTCTCTGGCAAACAAAACTCAACTGCCCCTCTTCTGGAAGGCAAATTGCAGGACGCACTTGGTACTACAAAAACAGCCCAACTTGGCACTGGTGCCACCTTGGGTCTGGGAACCATCCTGCGTATCGTGGATTCTAAGGAGCCAGCCGGCCACTCCCAGCCACAGGACCCTAAACACAAACAACAGCGCTTTTCTCTGGCAAACAAAACTCAGTTGCCCTGCTTTTGGATGGCAGATTGCAGGAGCGACTTGGTACTATCAAACCAGCCCAACTTGGCACTGGTGCCTCCATGGGTCTGGTAACCATCCTGCCTATCGTAGCTTTTCAGGAGCCAGCCAGTCACTCAAAGCCATAGGCCCCAGACACAAAGCTCTGCCCGTTTCCCTGGCAAACAAAAGTAAGCTACCCCGCTTCTGGATGGCAGATTGCAGGAGCCACTTTGAACCATCAAACCAGCCCGACTTGGCACTGGTGCCACCTCTGGTCTGGGAACCATCCTGCGTATCGTGGATTCTAAGGAGCCAGCTGGCCACTCCCAGCCACAGGCCCACAAACATAAACAACGGCGCTTTTCCCTGGAAAACAAAACTCGCCTGCCAAATTTTTGATGGCAGATTGCAGGAGCCACTTGGTACTATCAAACCAGCCCAACTTGGCACTGGTGCCACCACTGGTCTGGGAACCATCCTGCGTATCGTGGATTCTAAGGAGCCAGCCGGCCACTCCCAGCCACAGGACCCCAGACACAAAGCTCTGCCCGTTTCCCTGACAAACAAAATTAAGCTACCCCACTTCTGGATGGCAGATTGCAGGAGCTATTTAGTACTATCAAACCAGCCCGACTTGGCACTGGTGCCACCTTGGCTCTGGGAACCATGCTGCGTAACGTAGATTCTAAGGCGCCAGGCGGCCACTCCCAGCCATAGGCCCCCAAATACAAACAACGGCGCTTTTCCCTGGAAAACGAAACTCGCCTGCCAAATTTTGATGGCAGATTGCAGGAGCCACTTGGTACTATCAAACCAGCCCAACTTGGCACTGGTGCCACTGTGGGTCTGGTCACCATACTGCCTATCGTAGCTTTTCCGGAGCCAGCCGGTCACTCCCAGCCATAGGCCCCGAGACAAAAAGCTCTGCCCGTTTCCCTGGCAAACAAAAGTAAGTTAACCCGCTTCCGGATGGAAGATTGCAGGAGCCACTTTGCACCATCAAACTAGCCCGACTTGGCACTGGTGCCACCACTGGTCTGGGAACCATCCTGCGTATCGTGGATTCTAAGGAGCCAGCCGGCCACTCCCAGCCACAGGACCCCAGACACAAAGCTCTGCCCGTTTCCCTGACAAACAAAATTAAGCTACCCCGCTTCTGGATGGCAGATTGCAGGAGCTATTTAGTACTATCAAACCAGCCCGACTTGGCACTGGTGCCACCTTGGCTCTGGGAACCATCCTGCCTATTGTGGATTTTGTGGGGTCAGCCGGCCACTCTCAGCCATATGCCCTCAAACACAAACCACGGCCCTTTTCTCTGGCAAACAAAACTCAACTGCCCCTCTTCTGGAAGGCAAATTGCAGGACGCACTTGGTACTACAAAAACAGCCCAACTTGGCACTGGTGCCACCTTGGGTCTGGGAACCATCCTGCGTATCGTGGATTCTAAGGAGCCAGCCGGCCACTCCCAGCCACAGGACCCTAAACACAAACAACAGCGCTTTTCTCTGGCAAACAAAACTCAGTTGCCCTGCTTTTGGATGGCAGATTGCAGGAGCGACTTGGTACTATCAAACCAGCCCAACTTGGCACTGGTGCCTCCATGGGTCTGGTAACCATCCTGCCTATCGTAGCTTTTCAGGAGCCAGCCAGTCACTCAAAGCCATAGGCCCCAGACACAAAGCTCTGCCCGTTTCCCTGGCAAACAAAAGTAAGCTACCCCGCTTCTGGATGGCAGATTGCAGGAGCCACTTTGAACCATCAAACCAGCCCGACTTGGCACTGGTGCCACCTCTGGTCTGGGAACCATCCTGCGTATCGTGGATTCTAAGGAGCCAGCTGGCCACTCCCAGCCACAGGCCCACAAACATAAACAACGGCGCTTTTCCCTGGAAAACAAAACTCGCCTGCCAAATTTTTGATGGCAGATTGCAGGAGCCACTTGGTACTATCAAACCAGCCCAACTTGGCACTGGTGCCACCACTGGTCTGGGAACCATCCTGCGTATCGTGGATTCTAAGGAGCCAGCCGGCCACTCCCAGCCACAGGACCCCAGACACAAAGCTCTGCCCGTTTCCCTGACAAACAAAATTAAGCTACCCCACTTCTGGATGGCAGATTGCAGGAGCTATTTAGTACTATCAAACCAGCCCGACTTGGCACTGGTGCCACCTTGGCTCTGGGAACCATGCTGCGTAACGTAGATTCTAAGGCGCCAGGCGGCCACTCCCAGCCATAGGCCCCCAAATACAAACAACGGCGCTTTTCCCTGGAAAACGAAACTCGCCTGCCAAATTTTGATGGCAGATTGCAGGAGCCACTTGGTACTATCAAACCAGCCCAACTTGGCACTGGTGCCACTGTGGGTCTGGTCACCATACTGCCTATCGTAGCTTTTCCGGAGCCAGCCGGTCACTCCCAGCCATAGGCCCCGAGACAAAAAGCTCTGCCCGTTTCCCTGGCAAACAAAAGTAAGTTAACCCGCTTCCGGATGGAAGATTGCAGGAGCCACTTTGCACCATCAAACTAGCCCGACTTGGCACTGGTGCCACCTCTGGTCTGGGGACCATCCTGCTTATCGTGGGTTCTAAGGAGCCGGTTTGCCACTCCCAGCCACAGGCCCCCAAAAACAAACAATGGCGCTTTTCCCTGGAAAACAAAACTCGACTGCCAACTTTTTGATGGCAGATTGCAGGAGCCACTTGGTACTATCAAACCAGCCCAACTTGGCACTGGTGCCACCATGGGTCTGGTCACCATCCTGCCTATCGAAGCTTTTCAGGAGCCAGCCAGTCCCTCCCAGCCATAGGCCCCCAGACACAAAACCTCGGCCCGTTTCCCTGGCAAACAAAAGTAAGCTGCCCCGCTTCTGGATGGCAGATTGCAGGAACCACTTGGTACTATCAAACCAGCCCGACTTGGAACTGGTGCCACCTTGGGCCTGGAAACCATCCTGCGTATTGTGGATTCTAAGGAGGCAGCCGGCCACTCCCAACCACAGGGCCCCAAACACAAACAACGGCGCTATTCCCTGGAAAACAAAATGCGCCTGCCAACTTTTTGACGGCAGATTGCAGGAGCCACTTGGTACTATCAAACCAGCCCGACTTGGCACTGGTGCCACCTCTGGTCTGGGAACTGTCCTGCGTATCGTGGATTCTAAGGAGCCAGCCGGCCACTCCCAGCCACAGGCCCCAAAACACAAACAACGGCGCTTTTCCCTGGAAAACAAAACTCGCCTGCCAAATTTTGATGGCAGATTGCAGGAGCCACTTGGTACTATCAAATCAGTTCAACTTGGCACTGGTGCCACCATGGGTCTGGTCACCATCCTGCCTAGCATAGCTTTTCAGGAGCCAGGAGGTCACTCCCAGCCATAGACCCCCAGACAAATACCTCGGCCCGTTTCCCTGGCAAACAAAAGTAAGCTGCCCCGCTTCTGGATGGCAGATTGCAGGAGCCACTTGGTACTATCAAACCAGCCCGACTTGGCACTGGTGCCACCTTGGATCTGGGAACCATGCTGCGTAACGTGGATTCTAAGACGACAGGCGGCCACTCCCAGCCACAGGGCCCCAAACACAAACAACGGCGCTTTTCCCTGGAAAACAAAACTCGCCTGCCAACCTTTTGATGGCAGATTGCAGGAGCCACTTGGTACTATCAAATCAGCCCAACTTGGCACTGCTGCTACCATGGGTCTGGTAATCATCCTGCCTACTGTAGCTTTTCAGGAGCCAGCCGGTCACTCCCAGCCATAGGCCCCCAGAAAAAAACCTCGGCCCGTTTCCCTGGCAAACAAAAGTAAGCTACACCGCTTCTGGATGGCAGATTGCAGGAGCCACTTTGCACCATCAAACTATCCCGACTTGGCACTGGTGCCACCTCTGGTCTGGGAACCATCCTGCGTATCGTGGATTCTAATTAGCCAGCCGGCCACTCCCAGCCACAGGCCCCCAAACACAAACAACGGCGCTTTTCCCTGGAAAACAAAACTCGTCTGGCAACTTTTTGATGGCAGATTGCAGGAGCCACTTGGTACTATCAAACCAGCCCAACTTGGCACTGGTGCCACCACTGGTCTGGGAACCATCCTGCGTATCGTGGATTCTAAGGAGCCAGCCGGCCACTCCCAGCCACAGGACCCCAGACACAAAGCTCTGCCCGTTTCCCTGAAAAACAAAATTAAGCTACCCCGCTTCTGGATGGCAGATTGCAGGAGCTATTTAGTACTATCAAACCAGCCCGACTTGGCACTGGTGCCACCTTGGCTCTGGGAACCATCCGCCTATTGTGGATTTTGTGGGGTCAGCCGGCCACTCTCAGCCATATGCCCTCAAACACAAACCACGGCCCTTTTCTCTGGCAAACAAAACTCAACTGCCCCACTTCTGGAAGGCAAATTGCAGGACGCACTTGGTACTATCAAAACAGCCCAACTTGGCACTGGTGCCACCTTGGGTCTGGGAACCATTCTGCCTATCGTGGATTTTCAGGGGCCAGCCGGCCACTCCCAGCCACAGGCCCCCAAACACAAACAACGGCGCTTTTCCCTGGAAAACAAAACTCGACTGCCAACTTTTTGATGGCAGATTGCAGGAGCCACTTGGTACTATCAAACCAGCCAACTTGGCACTGGTGCCACCATGGGTCTGGTCACAATCCTGCCTCTCGTAGCTTTTCAGGAGCCAGCCGGTCACTCCCAGCCATAGGCGCCCAGACACAAAGCTCGGCCCATTTCCATGGTAAACAAAAGTAAGCTGCCCCGCTTCTGGATGGCAGATTGCAGGAACCACTTGGTACTATCAAACCAGCCCAACTTGGCACTGGTGCCACCTTGGCTCTGGGAACCATCCTGCGTATCGTGGATTCTAAGGAGCCAGCCGGCCACTCCCAGCCACAGGACCCCAAACACAAACAACAGCGCTTTTCTCTGGCAAACAAAACTCAGTTGCCCTGCTTTTGGATGGCAGATTGCAGGAGCCACTTGGTACTATCAAACCAGCCCAACTTGGCACTGGTGCCTCCATGGGTCTGGTCACCATCCTGCCTATCGTAGCTTTTCAGGAGCCAGCCAGTCACTCCCAGCCATAGGCCCCAAACACAAAGCTCTGCCCGTTTCCCTGGCAAACAAAAGTAAGCTACCCCGCTTCTGGATGGCAGATTGCAGGAGCCACTTTGAACCATCAAACCAGCCCAACTTGGCACTGGTGCCACCTCTGGTCTGGGAACCATCCTGCGTATCATGGATTCTAAGGAGCCAGCTGGCCACACCCAGCAACAGGCCCACAAACATAAACAACGGCGATTTTCCCTGGAAAACAAAACTGGCCTGCCAACTTTTTGATGGCAGATTGCAGGTGCCACTTGGTGCTATCAAACCAGCCCAACTTGGCACTGGTGCCTCCATGGGTCTGGTCACCATCCTGCCTATCGTAGCTTTTCAGGAGCCAGCCGGTCACTCCCAGCCATAGGCCCCCAGACACAAACCTCGGCCCGTTTCCCTGGCAAACAATAGTAAGCTACCCCGCTTCTGGATGGCAGATTGCAGGAGCCACTTTGCACCATCAAACTATCCCGACTTGGCACTGGTGCCACCTCTGGTCTGGGAACCATGCTGCGTATCGTGGATTCTAAGGAGCCAGCCGGCCACTCCCAGCCACAGGCTCCCAAACACAAACAATGGCGCTTTTCCCTGGAAAACAAAATTCGCCTGTCAACTTTTTGATGGCAGATTGCAGGAGCCACTTGGTACTATCAAACCAGCCGAACTTGGCACTGGTGCCACCATGGGTCTGGTCACCATCCTGCCTATCGTAGCTTTTCAGGAGCCAGCCGGTCACTCCGAGCCATAGCCCCCAGACACAAACCTCGGACCGTTTCCCCGGCAAACAAAAGTAAGCTGCCCCGCTTCTGGATGGCAGATTGTAGGACGCACTTGGTACTATCAAACCAGCCCAACTTGGCACTGGTGCCACCTTGGGTCTGGGAACCATGCTGCGTAACATAGATTCTAAGGCGCCAGGCAGCCACTCCCAGCCACAGGCCCCCAAACACAAACAACGGCGCTTTTCCCCGGAAAACAAAACTCGCCTGCCAATATTTTGATGGCAGATTGCAGGAGCCACTTGGTACTATCAAATCAGCCCAACTTGGCACTGGTGCCACAATGGGTCTGGTCACCATCCTGCCTAGCATAGCTTTTCAGGAGCCAGGAGGTCACTCCCAGCCATAGACCCCCAGACAGGAACCTCGGCAAGTTTCCATGGAAAACAAAAGTAAGCTGCCCCGCTTCTGGATGGCAGATTGCAGGAGCCACTTGGTACTATCAAACCAGCCCAACTTGGCACTGGTGCCACCATGGGTCTGGTCACCATCCTGCCTATCGTAGCTTTTCAGGAGCCAGCCAGTCACTCCCTGCCATAGGGCCCCAGACAAATACCTCGGCCCGTTTCCCTGGCAAACAAAAGTAAGCTGCCCCGCTTCTGGATGGCAGATTGCAGGAGCCACTTGGTACTATCAAACCAGCCCGACTTGGCACTGGTGCCACCTTGGATCTGGGAACCATGCTGCGTAATGTGGATTCTAAAACGACAGGCGGCCACTCCCAGCCACAGGGCCCCAAACACAAACAACGGCGCTTTTCCCTGGAAAACAAAACTCGCCTGCCAACCTTTTGATGGCAGATTGCAGGAGCCACTTGGTACTATCAAATCAGCCCAACTTGGCACTGCTGCTACCATGGGTCTGGTAATCATCCTGCCTACTGTAGCTTTTCAGGAGCCAGCCGGTCACTCCCAGCCATAGGCCCCCAGAAAAAAAACCTCGGCCCATTTCCCTGGCAAACAAAAGTAAGCTACCCCGCTTCTGGATGGCAGATTGCAGGAGCCACTTTGCACCATCAAACTATCCCGACTTGGCACTGGTGCCACCTCGGGTCTGGGAACCATCCTGCGTATCGTGGATTCTAATTAGCCAGCCGGCCACTCCCAGCCACAGGCCCCCAAACACAAACAACGGCGCTTTTCCCTGGAAAACAAAACTCGCCTGGCAACTTTTTGATGGCAGATTGCAGGAGCCACTTGGTACTATCAAACCAGCCCAACTTGGCACTGGTGCCACCACTGGTCTGGGAACCATCCTGCGTATCGTGGATTCTAAGGAGCCAGCCGGCCACTCCCAGCCACAGGACCCCAGACACAAAGCTCTGCCCGTTTCCCTGACAAACAAAATTAAGCTACCCCGCTTCTGGATGGCAGATTGCAGGAGCTATTTAGTACTATCAAACCAGCCCGACTTGGCACTGGTGCCACCTTGGCTCTGGGAACCATCCTGCCTATTGTGGATTTTGTGGGGTCAGCCGGCCACTCTCAGCCATATGCCCTCAAACACAAACCACGGCCCTTTTCTCTGGCAAACAAAACTCAACTGCCCCACTTCTGGAAGGCAAATTGCAGGACGCACTTGGTACTATCAAAACAGCCCAACTTGGCACTGGTGCCACCTTGGGTCTGGGAACCATTCTGCCTATCGTGGATTTTCAGGGGCCAGCCGGCCACTCCCAGCCACAGGCCCCCAAACACAAACAACGGCGCTTTTCCCTGGAAAACAAAACTCGACTGCCAAATTTTTGATGGCAGATTGCAGGAGCCACTTGGTACTATCAAACCAGCCCAACTTGGCACTGGTGCCACCATGGGTCTGGTCACAATCCTGCCTCTAGTAGCTTTTCAGGAGCCAGCCGGTCACTCCCAGCCATAGGCGCCCAGACATAAAGCTCGGCCCATTTCCATGGTAAACAAATGCTGCGTATCGTGGATTCTAATGAGCCAGCCGGCCACTCCCAGTCACAGGCGCCCAAAAAAAACCAAAGATCTTTTCTCTTGCAAAGAAAAATCGGCTACCCCGCTTCTGGATGGCAGATTGCAGGAGACACTTTGCACCATCAAACCAGCCCGACTTGGCACTGGTGCCACCTTTGGTCTGTGAACCATGCTGCGTAACGTGGATTTTCAGGGGCCAGCCGGCCACTCTCAGCCATATGCCCTCAAGCACAAACCACGGCCCTTTTCTCTGGCAAACAAAACTCAACTGCCCCTCTTCTGGATGGCAAATTGCAGGACGCACTTGGTACTACAAAAACAGCCCAACTTGGCACTGGTGCCACCATGGGTCTGGTAACCATCCTGCCTATCGTAGCTTTTCAGGAGCCAGCCGGTCACTCCCAGCCATAGGACCCCAGACAAAAACCTCGGCCCGTTTCCCTGGCAAACAAAAGTAAGCTACCCCGCTTCTGGATGGCAAATTGCAGGAGCCACTTTGCACCATCAAACTGGCCCGACTTGCCACTGGTGCCACCTCTGGTCTGGGAAACATCCTGTGTATCGTGGATTCAAAGGAGCCAGCTGGCCACTCCCATCCGCAGGCCCCCAAACACAAACAACGGCGCTTTTCCCTGGAAAACAAAACTCGCCTGCCAACTTTTTGATGACAGATTGCAGGAGCCACATTGCAATATAAAACCAGCCCGACTCGGCACAGGTTCCACCTTGGATCTCCGAACCATCCTGCCTATCGCGGATTTTCAGGGGCTAACCGGCCACTCTCAGCCATGTACCCCCAAACAAAATCCACGGCCCTTTCCTCTGGCAAACAAAACTCAACTGCCCCTCTTCTGGATGGCAAATTGCAGGAGCCACTTGCTACTACAAAACCAGCCCAACTTGGCACTGGTGCCACCTTGGCTCTGGGAACCATGCTGCGTATCGTGGATTCTAATGAGCCAGCCGGCCACTCCCAGCCACAGGCGCCCAAAAAAAACCAAAGACTTTTCTCTTGCAAAGAAAAATCGGCTACCCCGCTTCTGGATGGCAGATTGCAGGAGACACTTTGCACCATCAAACCAGCCCGACTTGGCACTGGTGCCACCTTGGGTCTGGGAACCATGCTGCTTGCGTGGATTTTCAGGAGCCAGCCGGCCACTCTCAGCCATATGCCCTCAAGCACAAACCACGGCCCTTTTCTCTGGCAAAAAAAACTCAACTGCCCCTCTTCTGGAGGGCAAATTGCAGGACGCACTTGGTACTACAAAAACAGCCCAACTTGGCACTGGTGCCACCTCTGGCCTGGGAACCATCCTGCGTATCGAGCATTTTAAGGAGCCAGCCGGCCCCTCCCAGCCATATGCCCCCAAAAACGAACCACGTACTTGTTCTCTGGCAAACAAAAATCAGCTGCGCCGCGTTGGGATGGCAGATTGCAGGAGCCACTTTGCACCATCAAACCAGCCCGACTTGGCACTGGTGCCACCTTGGATCTGGGAACCATTCTGCCAATCGTGGATTTTCAGGAGTCAGCCGGTCACTCTGAGCCATAGGCCCCCAAACAAAAACCACGGCCCTTTTCTCTGGCAAACAAAACTCAACTGCCCCTCTTCTGGATGGCAGATTGCAGGAGCCACTTGGTACTACGAAACCAGCCCAACTTGGCACTGGTGCCTCCATGGGTCTGGTCACCATCCTGCCTATCGTAGCTTTTCAGCAGCCAGCCGGTCACTCTCAGCCATAGGCCGCCAGACACAAACCTCGGCCCGTTTCCCTGGCAAACAAAAGTAAGCTGCCCCGCTTCTAGATGGCAGATTGCAGGAGCCACTTGGTACTTTCAAACCAGCCCGACTTGGCAGTGATGCCACCTTGGCTCTGGGAACCATCCTGCCTATCGTGCATTTTCAGGGGCCAGCTGGCCACTCTCAGCCATATGCCCCCAAACACAAACCACGGCCCTTTTCTCTGGCAAACAAAACTCAACTGCCCCTCTTCTGGATGGCAAATTGCAGGACGCACTTGGTACTACGAAAACAGCCCGACTTGGCACTGATGCCACCTTGGCTCTGGGAACCATCCAGCGTATCGAGCTTTTTAAGGAGCCAGCCGGCCACGCCCAGCCATATACCGCCAAAAACAAACCACGGAACTTTTCTCCAGCAAACAAAAATCCGCTGCCCCGGGTCTGGATGGCAGATTGCTGGAGCCACTTTGCACCATCAAACAAGCCCGACTTGGCTCTGGTGCCACCTTGGATCTGGGAACCATTCTGCCTATCGTAGCTTTTCAGGACCTAGCCGGTCACTCTCAGCCATAGGCCGCCAGACACCAACCTCGGCCCGTTTCCCTGGCAAACAAAAGTAAGCTGCCCCGCTTCTGGATGGCAGATTGCAGGAGCCACTTGGTACTATCAAACCAGCCCGACTTGGCACTGGTGCCACCTTGGGTCTGGGAACCATGCTGCGTAACGTAGATTCTAAGGCGCCAGGCAGCCACTCCCAGCCACAGGCCCCCAAACACAAACAACGGCGCTTTTCCCCGGAAAACAAAACTCGCCTGCCAACTTTTTGATGGCAGATTGCAGGAGCCACTTGGTACTATCAAACCAGCCCAACTTGGCACTGGTGCCACCATGGGTCTGGTCACCATCCTGCCGAGCATAGCATTTCAGGAGCCAGGAGGTCACTCCCAGCCATAGACCCCCATACAGGGACCTCGGCCAGTTTCCATTGAAAACAAAAGTAAGCTGCCCCGCTTCTGGATGGCAGATTGCAGGAGCCACTTGGTAGTATCAAACCAGCCCAACTTGGCACTGGTGCCACCATGGGTCTGGTCACCATCCTGCCTATCGTAGCTTTTCAGGAGCCAGCCAGTCACTCCCTGCCATAGGGCCCCAGACAAATACCTCGGCCCGTTTCCCTGGCAAACAAAAGTAAGCTGCCCCCCTTCTGGATGGCAGATTGCAGGAGCCACTTGGTACTATCAAACCAGCCCGACTTGGCACTGGTGCCACCTTGGATCTGGGAACCATGTTGCGTAACGTGGATTCTAAGACGACAGGCGGCCACTCCCATCCACAGGGCCCCAAACACAAACAACGGCGCTTTTCCCTGGAAAACAAAACTCGTCTGCCAACCTTTTGATGGCAGATTGCAGGAGCCACTTGGTACTATCAAATCAGCCCAACTTGGCACTGCTGCTACCATGGGTCTTGTCAGCATCCTGCCTACTGTAGCTTTTCAGGAGCCAGCCGGTCACTCTCAGCCATAGGCCGCCAGACACAAACCTCGGCCCGTTTCCCTGGCAAACAAAAGTAAGCTGCCCCGCTTCTGGATGGCAGATTGCAGGAGCCACTTGGTACTATCAAACCAGCCCAACTTGGCACTGGTGCCTCTATGGGTCTGGTAACCATCCTGCCTATCGTACCTTTTCAGGAGCCAGCCGGTCACTCCCAGCCATAGGCCCCAAACACAAAGCTCTGCCCGTTTCCCCGGCAAATAAAAGTAAGCTACCCCGCTTCTGGATGGCAGATTGCAGGAGCCACTTTGAACCATCAAACCAGCCCGACTTGGCACTGGTGCCACCTCGGGTCTGGGAACCATCCGGCGTATCGTGGATTCTAAGGAGCCAGCCGGCCACTCCCAGCCACAGGCCCCCAAACACAAACAACGGCGCTTTTCCCTGGAAAACAAATCTGGCCTGCAAAATTTGATGGCAGATTGCAGGAGCCACTTGGTACTATCAAACCAGCCCAACTTGGCACTGGTGCCACCATGGGTATGGTCACCATCCTGCCTATCGTAGCTTTTCAGGACCTAGCCGGTCACTCTCAGCCATAGGCCGCCAGACACCAACCTCGGCCCGTTTCCCTGGCAAACAAAAGTAAGCTGCCCCGCTTCTGGATGGCAGATTGCAGGAGCCACTTGGTACTATCAAACCAGCCCGACTTGGCACTGGTGCCACCTTGGCTCTGGGAACCATGCTGCGTAACGTAGATTCTAAGGCGCCAGGCAGCCACTCCCAGCCACAGGCCCCCAAACACAAACAACGGCGCTTTTCCCCGGAAAACAAAACTCGCCTGCCAACTTTTGATGGCAGATTGCAGGAGCCACTTGGTACTATCAAACCAGCCCAACTTGGCACTGGTGCCACCATGGGTCTGGTCACCATCCTGCCTAGCATAGCATTTCAGGAGCCAGGAGGTCTCTCCCAGCCATAGACCCCCATACAGGGACCTCGGCCAGTTTCCATTGAAAACAAAAGTAAGCTGCCCCGCTTCTGGATGGCAGATTGCAGGAGCCACTTGGTAGTATCAAACCAGCCCAACTTGGCACTGGTGCCACCATGGGTCTGGTCACCATCCTGCCTATCGTAGCTTTTCAGGAGCCAGCCAGTCACTCCCTGCCATAGGGCCCCAGACAAATACCTCGGCCCGTTTCCCTGGCAAACAAAAGTAAGCTGCCCCGCTTCTGGATGGCAGATTGCAGGAGCCACTTGGTACTATCAAACCAGCCCGACTTGGCACTGGTGCCACCTTGGATCTGGGAACCATGCTGCGTAACGTGGATTCTAAGACGACAGGCGGCCACTCCCAGCCACAGGGCCCCAAACACAAACAACGGCGCTTTTCCCTGGAAAACAAAACTCGACTGCCAACATTTTGATGGCAGATTGCAGGAGCCACTTGGTACTATCAAATCAGCCCAACTTGGCACTGCTGCTACCATGGGTCAGGTAATCATCCTGCCTACTGTAGCTTTTCAGGAGCCAGCCGGTCACTCTCAGCCATAGGCCGCCAGACACAAACCTCGGCCCGTTTCCCTGGCAAACAAAAGTAAGCTACCCCGACTCTGGATGGCAGATTGCAGGAGCCACTTGGTACTATCAAACCAGCCCGACTTGGCACTGGTGCCACCTTGGCTCTGGGAACCATGCTGCGTAACGTAGATTCTAAGGCGCCAGGCGGCCACTCCCAGCCATAGGTCCCCAAATACAAACAACAGCGCTTTTCCCTGGAAAACGAAACTCGCCTGCCAAATTTTGATGGCAGATTGCAGGAGCCACTTGGTACTATCAAACCAGCCCAACTTGGCACTGGTGCCACCATGGGTCTGGTCACCATACTGCCTATCGTAGCTTTTCCGGAGCTAGCCGGTCACTCCCAGCCATAGGCCCCGAGACAAAATCCTCGGCCCGTTTCCCTGGCAAACAAAAGTAAGTTAACCCGCTTCCGGATGGCAGATTGCAGGAGCCACTTTGCACCATCAAACTAGCCCGACTTGGCACTGGTGCCACCTCTGGTCTGGGGACCATCCTGGTTATCGTTGGTTCTAAGGATCCGGTTTGCCACTCCCAGCCACAGGCCCCCAAACACAAATAATGGCGTTTTTCCCTGGAAAACAAAACTCGACTGCCAACTTTTTGATGGCAGATTGCAGGAGCCACTTGGTACTATCAAACCAGCCCAACTTGGCACTGGTGCCACCATGGGTCTGGTCACCATCCTGCCTATCGTAGCTTTTCAGGAGCCAGCCGGTCACTCCCAGCCATAGGACCCCAGACACAATACCTCGGCCCGTTTCCCTGGCAAACAAAAGTAAGCTGCCCCGCTTCTGGATGGCAGATTGCAGGAACCACTTGGTACTATCAAACCAGCCAGACTTGGAACTGGTGCCACCTTGGGCCTGGAAACCATCCTGCGTATCGTGGATTCTAAGGAGGCAGCCGGCCACTCCCAACCACAGGGCCCCAAACACAAACAACGGCGCTTTTCCCTGGAAAACAAAATGCGCCTGCCAACTTTTTGACGGCAGATTGCAGGAGCCGCTTGGTACTATCAAACCAGCCCGACTTGGCACTGGTGCCACCTCTGGTCTGGGAACTGTCCTGCGTATCGTGGATTCTAAGGAGCCAGCCGGCCACTCCCAGCCACAGGCCCCCAAACACAAACAACGGCGCTTTTCCCTGGAAAACAAAACTCGCCTGCCAAATTTTGATGGCAGATCGCAGGAGCCACTTGGTATTATCAAACCAGCCCAACATGGCACTGGTGCCACCATGGGTCTGGTCACCATCCTGCCTATCGTAGCTTCTCAGGAGGCAGCCGGTCACTCCGGGCCATAGCCCCCAGACCCAAACCTCGGCCCGTTTCCCTGGCAAACAAAAGTAAGCTGCCCCGCTTCTTGATAACAGATTGCAGAAGCCACTTGGTACTATCAAACCAGCCCGACTTGGCACTGGTGCCACCTTGGGTCTGGGAACCATGCTGTGTATCGTGGATTCTAAGGAGCCAGCCGGCCACTCCCAGCCACAGGTCCCCAAACACGATCAATGGCGCTTTTCCCTGGAAAACAAAACTCGCCTGCCAACTTTTTGATGGCAGATTGCAGGAGCCACTTGGTATTATCAAACCAGCCCAACTTGGCACTGGTGCCACCATGGGTCTGGTAACCATCCTGCCTACAGTAGCTTTTCAGGAGCCAGGTGGTCACTCCCAGCCATAGGCCCCCAGCCACAAACCTCAGCCCGTTTCCCTAGCAAAAAAAAGTAAGCTACCGCGCTTCTGGATGGCAGATTGCAGGAGCCACTTGGTACTATCAAACCAGCCCAACTTGGCACTGGTGCCACCTCTGGTCTGGGAACCATCCTGCGTATCGTGGATTCTAATTAGCCAGCCGGCCACTCCCAGCCACACACCCCCAAATAAAAACAACGGCGCTTTTCCCTGGAAAACAAAACTCGACTGCCAACTTTTTGATGGCAGATTGCAGGAGCCACTTGGTGCTATCAAACCAGCCAACTTGGCACTGGTGCCACCATGGGTCTGGTCACAATCCTGCCTATCGTAGCTTTTCAGGAGCCAGCCGGTCACTCCCAGCCATAGGCGCCCAGACACAAAGCTCGGCCCATTTCCATGGTAAACAAAAGTAAGCTGCCCCGCTTCTGGATGGCAGATTGCAGGAACCACTTGGTACTATCACACCAGCCCGACTTAGCACTGGTGCCACCTTGGGTCTGGGAACCATCATGCGTATCGTGGATTCTAAGGAGCCAGCCGGCCACTCCCAGCCACAGGACCCCAAACACAAACAACAGCGCTTTTCTCTGGCAAACAAAACTCAGTTGCCCTGCTTTTGGATGGCAGATTGCAGGAGCCACTTGGTACTATCAAACCAGCCCAACTTGGCACTGCTGCCACCATGGGTCTGGTCACCATCCTGCCTATCGTAGCTTTTCAGGAGCCAGCCGGTCACTCCCAGCCATAGGCCCCCAGACACAAACCTCGGCCCGTTTCCCTGGTAAACAAAAGTAAGCTGCCCCGCTTCTGGATGGCAGATTGCGGGAGCCACTTGGTACTATCAAACCAGCCCGACTTGGCACTGGTGCCACCTCTGGTCTGGGAGCCATGCTGCGTAACGTACATTCTAAGGAGCCAGCCGGCCACTCCCGTCCACAGGCCCCCAAACACAAACAACGGCGCTTTTCCCTGGAAAACAAAACTCGCCTGCCAACTTTTTGATGGCAGATTGCAGGAGCCACTTGGTACTATCAAACCAGCCCAACTTGGCACCGCTGCTACCATGGGTCTGGTCAGCATCCTGCCTATCGGAGCTTTTCAGGAGCCAGCCGGTCACTCCCAGCCATAGGCCGCCAGACACAAACCTCGGCCCGTTTCCCTGGCAAACAAAAGTAAGCTGCCCCGCTTCTGGATGGCAGATTGCAGGAGCCACTTGGTACTATCAAACCAGCCCAACTTGGCACTGGTGCCTCCATGGGTCTGGTAACCATCCGGCCTATCGTAGCTTTTCAGAAGCCAGCCGGTCAGTCCCAGCCATAGGCCCCAAACACAAAGCTCTGCCCGTTTCCCCGGCAAACAAAAGTAAGCTACCACGCTTCTGGATGGCAGATTGCAGGAGCCACTTTGAACCATCAAACCAGCCCGACTTGGCACTGGTGCCACCTTGGGTCTCGGAACCATCCTGCCTATCGTGGATTTTCAGGGGCCAGCCGGCCACTCTCAGTCATGTACCCCGAAACAACAACCACGGCCCTTTCCTCTGGCCAACAAAACTCAACTGCCCCTCTTCTGGATGGCAAATTGCAGGAGCCACTTGCTACTACAAAACCAGCCCAACTTGGCACTGGTTCCACCTTGGGTCTAGTCACCATTCTGCATATCGTGCATTTGAAGGAGCCAGCTGGCCACTCCCAGCCATAGGCCCCCAGCCACAAACCTCGGCCCTTTTCCCTGGCAAACAAATGTAAGCTACCGCGCTTCTGGATGGCAGATTGCAGGAGCCACTTTGCACCATCAAACCAGCCCAACTTGGCACTGGTGCCACCGTGGGTCTGGGAACCATGCTGCGTAACGTAGATTCTAAGGCGCCAGCCGGCCACTCCCAGCCACAGGCCCACAAACACAAAAAACGGCGCTTTTCCCTGGAAAACAAAACTGGCCTGCCAACTTTTTGATGGCAGATTGCAGGAGCCACTTGGTACTATCAAACCACCCAACTTGGCACTGGTGCCACCATGGGTCTTGTCACCATACTGCCTATCGTAGCTTTTCCGGAGCCAGCCGGTCACTCCCAGCCATAGGCGCCGAGACACAAATGTCGGCCCGTTTCCATGGTAAACAAAAGTAAGCTGCCCTGCTTCTGGATGGCAGATTGCAGGAACCACTTGGTACTATCAAACCAGCCCGACTTGGCACTGGTGCCTCCTTGGGTCTGGGAACCATCCTGCGTATCGTGGATTCTAATTAGCCATCCGGCCTTTCCCAACCACAGCTCCCAAACACGAACACTGGCGCTTTTCCCTGGAAAACAAAACTCGCCTGCCAACTTTTTGATGGCAGATTGCAGGAGCCACTTGGTAGTATCAAACCAGCCCAACTTGGCACTGGTGCCACCATGGGTCTGGTCACCATCCTGCCTAGCATAGCTTTTCAGGAGCCAGGAGGTCACTCCCAGCCATAGACGCCCAGACAGGAACCTCGGCCAGTTTCCATGGAAAACAAAAGTAAGCTGCCCCGCATCTGGATGGCAGATTGCAGGAGCCACTTTGCACCATCAAACTATCCCGACTTGGCACTGGTGCCACCTCGGGTCTGGGAACCATCCTGCGTATCGTGGATTCTAATTAGCCAGCCGGCCACTCCCAGCCACAGGCCCCCAAACACAAACAACGGTGCTTTTCCCTGGAAAACAAAACTCGCCTGGCAACTTTTTGATGGCAGATTGCAGGAGCCACTTGGTACTATCTAACCAGCCCAACTTGGCACTGGTGCCACCACTCGTCTGGGAACCATCCTGCGTATCGTGGATTCTAAGGAGCCAGCCGGCCACTCCCAGCCACAGGACCTCAGACACAAAGCTCTGCCCGTTTCCCTGACAAACAAAATTAATCTACCCCGCTTCTGGATGGCAGATTGCAGGAGCTATTTAGTACTATCAAACCAGCCCGACTTGGCACTGGTGCCACCTTGGCTCTGGGAACCATCCTGCCTATTGTGGATTTTGTGGGGTCAGCCGGCCACTCTCAGCCATATGCCCTCAAACACAAACCACGGCCCTTTTGTCTGGCAAACAAAACTCAACTGCCCCACTTCTGGAAGGCAAATTGCAGGACGCACTTGGTACTACAAAAACAGCCCAACTTGGCACTGGTGCCACCTTGGGTCTGGGAACCATTCTGCCTATCGTGGATTTTCAGGGGCCAGCCGGCCACTCTCAGCCACAGGGCCCCAAACACAAACAACGGCGCTTTTCCCTGGAAAACGAAACTCGCCTGCCAAATTTTGATGGCAGATTGCAGGAGCCACTTGGTACTATCAAACCAGCCCAACTTGGCACTGGTGCCACCATGGGTCTGGTCACCATACTGCCTATCGTAGCTTTTCCGGAACCAGCCCGTCACTCCCAGCCATAGGCCCCCAGACAAAACCCTCGGCCCGTTTCCCTGGCAAACAAAAGTAAGTTAACCCGCTTCCGGATGGCAGATTGCAGGAGCCACTTTGCACCATCAAACTAGCCCGACTTGGCACTGGTGCCACCTCTGGTCTTGGGACCATCCTGCTTATCGTGGGTTCTAAGGAGCCGGTTTGCCACTCCCAGCCACAGGCCCCCAAACACAAACAATGGCGCTTCTCCCTGGAAAACAAAACTCGACTGCCAACTTTTTGATGGCAGATTGCAGGAGCCACTTGGTACTATCAAACCAGCCCAAATTGGCACTGGTGCCACCATGGGTCTGGTCACCATCCTGCCTGTCGTAGCTTTTCAGGAGCCAGCCGGTCACTCCCAGCCATAGGCCCCCAGACACAAAACCTCGGCCCGTTTCCCTGGCAAACAAAAGTAAGCTGCCCCGCTTCTGGATGGCAGATTGCAGGAACCACTTGGTACTATCAAACCAGCCGGACTTGGAACTGGTGCCACCTTGGGCCTGGAAACCATCCTGCGTATCGTGGATTCTAAGGAGGCAGCCGGCCACTCCCAGCCACAGGGCCCCAAACACAAACAACGGCGCTTTTCCCTGGAAAACAAAATGCGCCTGCCAACTTTTTGACGGCAGATTGCAGGAGCCACTTGGTACTATCAAACCAGCCCGACTTGGCACTGGTGCCACCTCTGGTCTGGGAACTGTCCTGCGTATTGTGGATTCTAAGGAGCCAGCCGGCCACTCCCAGCCACAGGCCCCCAAACACAAACAACGGCGCTTTTCCCTGGAAAACAAAACTCGACTGCCAACTTTTTGATGGCAGATTGCAGGAGCCACTTGGTGCTATCAAACCAGCCAACTTGGCACTGGTGCCACCATGGGTCTGGTCACAATCCTGCCTATCGTAGCTTTTCAGGAGCCAGCCGGTCACTCCCAGCCATAGGCGCCCAGACACAAAGCTCGGCCCATTTCCATGGTAAACAAAAGTAAGCTGCCCCGCTTCTGGATGGCAGATTGCAGGAACCACTTGGTACTATCAAACCAGCCCGACCTGGCACTGGTGCCACCTTGGGTCTGGGAACCATCCTGCGTATCGTGGATTCTAAGGAGCCAGCCGGCCACTCCCAGCCACAGGACCCCAAACACAAACAACAGCGCTTTTCTCTGGCAAACAAAACTCAGTTGCCCTGCTTTTGGATGGCAGATTGCAGGAGCCACTTGGTACTATCAAACCAGCCCAACTTGGCACTGGTGCCACCATGGGTCTGGTCACCATCCTGCCTAGCATAGCTTTTCAGGAGCCAGGAGGTCACTCCCAGCCATAGACCCCCAGACAGGAACCTCGGCCAGTTTCCATGGAAAACAAAAGTAAGCTGCCCCGCATCTGGATGGCAGATTGCAGGAGCCACTTTGCACCATCAAACTATCCCGACTTGGCACTGGTGCCACCTCGGGTCTGGGAACCATCCTGCGTATCGGGGATTCTAATTAGCCAGCCGGCCAGTCCCAGCCACAGGCCCCCAAACACAAACAACGGTGCTTTTCCCTGGAAAACAAAACTCGCCTGCCAACATTTTGATGGCAGATTGCAGGAGCCACTTGGTACTATCAAACCAGCCCAACTTGGCACTGGTGCCACCATGGGTCTGGTCACCATCCTGCCTATCGTAGCTTTTCTGGAGCCAGCCGGTCACTCCCAGCCATAGGCCCCCAGACACAAAACCTCGGCCCGTTTCCCTGGCAAACAAAAGTAAGCTGCCCCGCTTCTGGATGGCAGATTGCAGGAGCCACTTGGTACTATCAAACCAGCCCAACTTGGAACTGGTGCCACCTTGGGCCTGGAAACCATCCTGCGTATCGTGGATTCTAAGGAGGCAGCCGGCCACTCCCAACCACATGGCCCCAAACACAAACAACGGCGCTTTTCCCTGGAAAACAAAATGCGCCTGCCAACTTTTTGACGGCAGATTGCAGGAGCCACTTGGTACTATCAAACCAGCCCAACTTGGCACTGGTGCCACCTCTGGTCTTGGAACTGTCCTGCGTATCGTGGATTCTAAGGAGCCAGCCGGCCACTCCCAGCCACAGGCCCCCAAACACAAACAACGGCGCTTTTCCCTGGAAAACAAAACTCGCCTGCCAACATTTTGATGGCAGATTGCAGGAGCCACTTGGTACTATCAAATCAGCCCAACTTGGCACTGGTGCCACCATGGGTCTGGTCACCATCCTGCCTATCGTAGCTTTTCAGGAGCCAGCCGGTCACTCCCAGCCATAGGCCCCCAGACAAAAACCTCGGCCCGTTTCCCTGGCAAACAAAAGTAAGCTGCCCCGCTTCTGGATGGCAGATTGCAGGAGCCACTTGGTACTATCAAACCAGCCCGACTTGGCACTGGTGCCACCTTGGCTCTGGGAACCATGCTGCGTAACGTAGATTCTAAGGAGCCAGGCAGCCACTCCCAGCCACAGGCCCCCAAACACAAACAACGGCGCTATTCCCCGGAAAACAAAACTCGCCTGCCAACATTTTGATGGCAGATTGCAGGAGCCACTTGGTACTATCAAACCAGCCCAACTTGGCACTGGTGCCACCACTGGTCTGGGAACCATCCTGCGTATCGTGGATTCTAAGGAGCCAGCCGGCCACTCCCAGCCACAGGACCCCAGACACAAAGCTCTGCCCGTTTCCCTGACAAACAAAATAAAGCTACCCCGCTTCTGGATGGCAGATTGCAGGAGCTATTTAGTACTATCAAACCAGCCCGACTTGGCACTGGTGCCACCTTGGCTCTGGGAACCATCCTGCCTATTGTGGATTTTGTGGGGTCAGCCGGCCACTCTCAGCCATATGCCCTCAAACACAAACCACGGCCCTTTTCTCTGGCAAACAAAACTCAACTGCCCCACTTCTGGAAGGCAAATTGCAGGACGCACTTGGTACTACAAAAACAGCCCAACTTGGCACTGGTGCCACCTTGGGTCTGGGAACCATTCTGCCTATCGTGGATTTTCAGGGGCCAGCCGGCCACTCCCAGCCACAGGGCCCCAAACACAAACAACAGCGCTTTTCCCTGGAAAACGAAACTCGCCTGCCAAATTTTGATGGCAGATTGCAGGAGCCACTTGCTACTATCAAACCAGCCCAACTTGGCACTGGTGCCACCATGGGTCTGGTCACCATACTGCCTATCGTAGCTTTTCCGGAGCCAGCCGGTCACTCCCAGCCACAGGCCCCCAGACAAACCCTCGGCCCGTTTCCCTGGCAAACAAAAGTAAGTTAACCCGCTTCTGGATGGCAGATTGCAGGAGCCACTTTGCACTATCAAACTAGCCCGACATGGCACTGGTGCCACCATGGGTCTGGTCACCATCCTGCCTATCGTAGCTTTTCAGGAGCCAGCCGGTCACTCCCAGCCATAGGCCCCCAGACACAAAACCTCGGCCCGTTTCCCTGGCAAACAAAAGTAAGCTTCCCCGCTTCTGGATGGCAGATTGCAGGAACCACTTGGTACTATCAAACCAGCCCGACTTGGAACTGGTGCCACCTTGGGCCTGGAAACCATCCTGCGTATCGTGGATTCTAAGGAGGCAGCCGGCCACTCCCAACCACAGGGCCCCAAACAAAAACAACGGCGCTTTTCCCTGGAAAACAAAATGCGCCTGCCAACTTTTTGACGGCAGATTGCAGGAGCCACTTGGTACTATCAAACCAGCCCGACTTGGCACTGGTGCCACCTCTGGTCTGGGAACTGTCCTGCGTATCGTGGATTCTAAGGAGCCAGCCGGCCACTCCCAGCCACAGGCCCCCAAACACAAACAACGGCGCTTTTCCCTGGAAAACAAAACTCGCCTGCGAAATTTTGATGGCAGATTGCAGGAGCCACTTGGTACTATCAAACCAGCCCAACTTGGCACTGCTGCCACCATGGGTCTGGTCACAATCCTGCCTATCGTAGCTTTTCAGGAGCCAGCCGGTCACTCCCAGCCATAGGCCCCCAGACACAAATCTCGGCCCATTTCCATGGTAAACAAAAGAAAGCTGCCCCGCTTCTGGATGGCAGATTGCAGGAACCACTTGGTACTATCAAACCAGCCCGACCTGGCACTGGTGCCACCTTGGGTCTGGGAACCATCCTGCGTATCATGGATTCTAAGGAGCCAGCCGGCCACTCCCAGCCACAGGACCCCAAACACAAACAACAGCGCTTTTCTCTGGCAAACAGAACTCAGTTGCCCTGCTTTTTGATGGCAGATTGCAGGAGCAACTTGGTACTATCAAACCAGCCCAACTTGGCACTGGTGCCACCATGGGTCTGGTCACCATTCTGCCTATCGTAGCTTTTCAGGAGCCAGCCGGTCACTCCCAGCCATAGGCCACAGACAAAAAGCTCTGCCCGTTTCCCTGGCAAACAAAAGTAAGCTACCCCGCTTCTGGATGGCAGATTGCAGGAGCCACTTTGAACCATCAAACCAGCCCGACTTGGCACTGGTGCCACCTCTGGTCTGGGAACCATCCTGCGTATCGTGGATTCTAAGGAGCCAGCTGGCCACTCCCAGCCACAGGCCCACAAACACAAACAACCGCGCTTTTCCCTGGAAAACAAAACTGGCCTGCCAAATTTTTGATGGCAGATTGCAGGAGCCACTTGGTACTGTCAAACCAGCCCAACTTGGCAATGGTGCCACCATGGGTCTGGTCACCATCCTGCCTATCGTAGCTTTTCAGGAGCCAGGTGGGCCCTCCCAGCCATAGGCCCCCAGACACAAACCTCGGCCTGTTTCCCTGGCAAACAAAAGTAAGCTGCCCCGCTTCTGGATGGCAGATTGCAGGAGCCACTTGGTACTATCAAACCAGCCCAACTTGGCACTGGTGCCTCCATGGGTCTGGTAACCATCCTGCCTATCGTAGCTTTTCAGGAGCCAGCCGGTCACTCCCAGCCATCGGCCCCAAACACAAAGCTCTGCCCGTTTCCCCGGCAAACAAAAGTAAGCTACCCCGCTTCTGGATGGCAGATTGCAGGAGCCACTTTGAACCATCAAACCAGCCCGACTTGGCACTGGTACCACCTCGGGTCTGGGAACCATCCTGCGTATCGTGGATTCTAAGGAGCCAGCCGGCCACTCCCAGCCACAGGCCCCCAAACACAAACAACGGCGCTTTTCCCTGGAAAACAAATCTGGCCTGCAAACTTTTTAATGGCAGATTGCAGGAGCCACTTGGTACTATCAAACCAGCCCAACTTGGCACTGGTGCCACCATGGGTATGGTCACCATCCTGCCTATCGTAGCTTTTCAGGACCTAGCCGGTCACTCTCAGCCATAGGCTGCCAGACACCAACCTCGGCCCGTTTCCCTGGCAAACAAAATTAAGCTGCCCCGCTTCTGGATGGCAGATTGCAGGAGCCACTTGGTACTATCAAACCAGCCCGACTTGGCACTGGTGCCACCTTGGCTCTGGGAACCATGCTGCGTAACGTAGAATCTAAGGCGCCAGGCAGCCACTCCCAGCCACAGGCCCCCAAACACAAACAACGGCGCTTTTCCCCGGAAAACAAAACTCGCCTGCCAACATTTTGATGGCAGATTGCAGGAGCCACTTGGTACTATCAAACCAGCCCAACTTGGCACTGGTGCCACCATGGGTCTGGTCACCATCCTGCCTAGCATAGCTTTTCAGGAGCCAGGAGGTCACTCCCAGCCATAGACCCCCAGACAGGAACCTCGGCCAGGTTCCGTGGAAAACAAAAGTAAGCTGCCCCGCTTCTGGATGGCAGATTGCAGGAGCCACTTGATACTATCAAACCAGCCCAACTTGGCACTGGTGCCACCATGGGTCTGGTCACCATCCTGCCTATCGTAGCTTTTCAGGAGCCAGCCAGTCACTCCCTGCCATAGGGCCCCAGACAAATACCTCGGCCCGTTTCCCTGGCAAACAAAAGTAAGCTGCCCCCTTCTGGATGGCAGATTGCAGGAGCCACTTGGTACTATCAAACCAGCCCGACTTGGCACTGGTGCCACCTTGGATCTGGGAACCATGCTGCGTAACGTGGATTCTAAGACGACAGGCGGCCACTCCCAGCCACAGGGCCCCAAACACAAACAACGGCGCTTTTCCCTGGAAAACAAAACTCGTCTGCCAACCTTTTGATGGCAGATTGCAGGAGCCACTTGGTACTATCAAATCAGCCCAACTTGGCACTGCTGCTACCATGGGTCTGGTCAGCATCCTGCCTACTGTAGCTTTTCAGGAGCCAGCCGGTCACTCTCAGCCATAGGCCGCCAGACACAAACCTCGGCCCGTTTCCCTGGCAAACAAAAGTAAGCTGCCCCGCTTCTGGATGGCAGATTGCAGGAGCCACTTGGTACTATCAAACCAGCCCAACTTGGCACTGGTGCCTGTATGGGTCTGGTCACCATCCTGCCTATCGTACCTTTTCAGGAGCCAGCCGGTCAGTCCCAGCCATAGGCCCCAAACACAAAGCTCTGCCCGTTTCCCCGGCAAATAAAAGTAAGCTACCCCGCTTCTGGATGGCAGATTGCAGGAGCCACTTTGAACCATCAAACCAGCCCGACTTGGCACTGGTGCCACCTCGGGTCTGGGAACCATCCTGCGTATCGTGGATTCTAAGGCGCCAGGCAGCCACTCCCAGCCACAGGCCCCCAAACACAAACAACGGCGCTTTTCCCCGGAAAACAAAACTCGCCTGCCAACATTTTGATGGCAGATTGCAGGAGCCACTTGGTACTATCAAACCAGCCCAACTTGGCACTGGTGCCACCATGGGTCTGGTCACCATCCTGCCTAGCATAGCATTTCAGGAGCCAGGAGGTCACTCCCAGCCATAGACCCCCAGACAGGGACCTCGGCCAGTTTCCATTGAAAACAAAAGTAAGCTGCCCCGCTTCTGGATGGCAGATTGCAGGAGCCACTTGGTAGTATCAAACCAGCCCAACTTGGCACTGCTGCCACCATGGGTCTGGTCACCATCCTGCCTATCGTAGCTTTTCCGGAGCCAGCCCGTCACTCCCAGCCATAGGCCCCGAGACAAAATCCTCGGCCCGTTTCCCTGGCAAACAAAAGTAAGTTAACCCGCTTACGGATGGCAGATTGCAGGAGCCACTTTGCACCATCAAACTAGCCCGACTTGGCACTGGTGCCACCTCTGGTCTGGGGACCATCCTGCTTATCGTGGTTTCTAAGGAGCCGGTTTGCCACTCCCAGCCACAGGCCCCCAAATACAAACAATGGCGTTTTTCCCTGGAAAACAAAACTCGACTGCCAACTTTTTGATGGCAGATTGCAGGAGCCACTTGGTACTATCAAACCAGCCCAACTTGGCACTGGTGCCACCATGGGTCTGGTCACCATCCTGCCTATCGTAGCTTTTCAGGAGCCAGCCGGTCACTCCCAGGCATAGGACCCCAGACACAACACCTCGGCACGTTTCCCTGGCAAACAAAAGTAAGCTGCCCCGCTTCTGGATGGCAGATTGCAGGAACCACTTGGTACTATCAAACCAGCCGGACTTGGAACTGGTGCCACCTTGGGCCTGGAAACCATCCTGCGTATCGTGGATTCTAAGGAGGCAGCCGGCCACTCCCAACCACAGGGCCCCAAACACAAACAACGGCGCTTTTCCCTGGAAAACAAAATGCGCCTGCCAACTTTTTGACGGCAGATTGCAGGAGCCGCTTGGTACTATCAAACCAGCCCGACTTGGCACTGGTGCCACCTCTGGTCTGGGAACTGTCCTGCGTATCGTGGATTCTAAGGAGACAGCCGGCCACTCCCAGCCACAGGTCCCCAAACACAATCAATGGCGCTTTTCCCTGGAAAACAAAACTCGTCTGCCAACTTTTTGATGGCAGATTGCAGGAGCCACTTGGTATTATCAAACCAGCCCAACTTGGCACTGGTGCCACCATGGGTCTGGTCACCATCCTGCCTATCGTAGCTTCTCAGGAGCCAGCCGGTCACTCCGGGCCATAGCCCCCAGACACAAACCTCGGCCCGTTTCCCTGGCAAACAAAAGTAAGCTGCCCCGCTTCTGGATGGCAGATTGCAGAAGCCACTTGGTACTATCAAACCAGCCCAACTTGGCTCTGGTGCCACCTTGGGTCTGGGAACCATGCTGTGTATCGTGGATTCTAAGGAGCCAGCCGGCCACTCCCAGCCACAGGTCCCCAAACACAATCAATGG
Source organism: Melospiza georgiana (assembly GCF_028018845.1). NCBI lineage: Eukaryota > Metazoa > Chordata > Aves > Passeriformes > Passerellidae > Melospiza > Melospiza georgiana. The sequence continues at coordinate 95,283,727 of NC_080431.1, forward strand.
CGCTTTTCCCTGGAAAACAAAACTCGTCTGCCAACTTTTTGATGGCAGATTGCAGGAGCCACTTGGTATTATCAAACCAGCCCAACTTGGCACTGGTGCCACCATGGGTCTGGTAACCATCCTGCCTATCGTATCTTTTCAGGAGCCAGGTGGTCACTCCCAGCCATAGGCCCCCAGCCACAAACCTCGGCCCGTTTCCCTTGCAAACAAAAGTAAGCTACCGCGCTTCTGGATGGCAGATTGCAGGAGCCACTTGGTACTATCAAACCAGCCCAACTTGGCACTGGTGCCACCATGGGTCTGGGAACCATCCTGCGTATCGTGGATTCTAATTAGCCAGCCGGCCACTCCCAACCACACGCCCCCAAATACAAACAACGGCGCTTTTTCCTGGAAAACAAATCTCGCCTGCAAATTTTTTGATGGCAGATTACAGGAGCCACTTGGTACTATCAAACCAGCCCAACTTGGCACTGGTGCCACCATGGGTCTGGTCACCATCCTGCCTATCGTAGCTTTTCAGGAGCCAGCCGGTCACTCCCAGCCATAGGCCCCCAGACACAAACCTCGGCTCGTTTCCCTGGCAAACAAAAGTAAGCTGCCCCGCTTCTGGATGGCAGATTGCAGGAGCCACTTGGTAGTATCAAACCAGCCAGACTTGGCACTGGTGCCACCTTGGGTCTGGGAACGATGCTGCGTATCGTGGGTTCTAAGGAGCCAGCCGGCCATCCCAGCCACAGGACCCCAAACACAAACAACAGCGCTTTTCTCTGGCAAACAAAACTCAGTTGCCCTGCTTTTGGATGGCAGATTGCAGGAGCCACTTGGTACTATCAAACCAGCCCAACTTGGCACTGGTGCCACCATGGGTCTGGTAAACATCCTGCCTATCGTCGCTTTTCAGGAGCCAGCCAGTCACTCCCTGCCATAGGGCGCCAGACAAATACCTCGGCCCGTTTCCCTGGCAAACAAAAGTAAGCTGCCCCGCTTCTGGATGGCAGATTGCAGGAGCCACTTGGTACTATCAAACCAGCCCGACTTGGCACTGGTGCCACCTTGGATCTGGGAACCATGCTGCGTAACGTGGATTCTAAGACGACAGGCGGCCACTCCCAGCCACAGGGCCCCAAACACAAACAACGGCGCTTTTCCCTGGAAAACAAAACTCGCCTGCCAACTTTTTGATGGCAGATTGCAGGAGCCACTTGGTACTATCAAATCAGCCCAACTTGGCACTGCTGCTACCATGGGTCTGGTAATCATCCTGCCTACTGTAGCTTTTCAGGAGCCAGCCGGTCACTCCCAGCCATAGGCCCCCAGAAAAAAACCTCGGCCCGTTTCCCTGGCAAACAAAAGTAAGCTACCCCGCTTCTGGATGGCAGATTGCAGGAGCCACTTTGCACCATCAAACTATCCCGACTTGGCACTGGTGCCACCTCGGGTCTGGGAACCATCCTGCGTATCGTGGATTCTAAGGAGCCAGCCGGTCACTCCCAGCCACAGGCCCCCAAACACAAACAACGGCGCTTTTCCCTGGAAAACAAAACTCGACTGCCAACTTTTTGATGGCAGATTGCAGGAGCCACTTGGTGCTATGAAACCAGCCAACTTGGCACTGGTGCCACCATGGGTCTGGTCACAATCCTGCCTATCGTAGCTTTTCAGGAGCCAGCCGGTCACTCTCAGCCATAGGCCCCCAGACACAAAGCTCGCCCCATTTCCATGGTAAACAAAAGTAAGCTGCCCCGCTTCTGGATGGCAGATTGCAGGAACCACTTGGTACTATCAAACCAGCCCGACTTGGCACTGGTGCCACCTCTGGTCTGGGAACCATCCTGCGTATCGTGGATTCTAAGGAGCCAGCCGGCCACTCCCTGCCACAGGACCCCAAACACAAACAACAGCGCTTTTCTCTGGCAAACAAAACTCAGTTGCCCTGCTTTTGAATGGCAGATTGCAGGAGCGACTTGGTACTATCAAACCAGCCCATCTTGGCACTGGTGCCTCCATGGGTCTGGTAACCATCCTGCCTATTGTAGCTTTTCAGGAGCCAGCCGATCACTCCCAGCCATAGGCCCCCAGACACAAATCTCGGCCCGTTTCCCTGGCAAACAAAAGTAAGCTGCCCCGCTTCTGGATGGCAGATTGCAGGAGCTATTTATTACTATCAAACCAGCCCGACTTGGCACTGGTGCCACCTCTGGTCTGGGAACCATCCTGCCTATCGTGGATTTTCAGGGGCCAGCCGGCCACTCTCAGCCATATGCCCCCAAACACAAACCACGGCCCTTTTCTCTGGCAAACAAAACTCAACTGCCCCTCTTCTGGATGGCAAATTGCAGGACGCACTTGGTACTACGAAAACAGCCCGACTTGGCACTGATGCCACCTTGGGTCAGGGAACCATCCTGCGTATCGAGCTTTTTAAGGAGCCAGCCGACCACGCCCTGCCATATACCGCCAAAATCAAACCACGGAACTTTTCTCCAGCAAACAAAAATCCGCTGCCCCGCGTCTGGATGGCAGATTGCAGGAGCCACTTTGCACCATCAAACCAGCCCGACTTGGCACTGGTGCCACCTTGGATCTGGGAACCATCCTGCCTATCGTGGATTTTCAGGGGCCAGCCAGCCACTCTCAGCCATAGGCCCCCAAAAACCAACCACGGCACTTTATTCTGGTAAAGAAAACTCAACTGCCCCTCTTCTGGATGGCAAATTGCAGGACGCACTTGGTACTACAAAAGCAGCCGGACTTGGCACTGGTGCCACCTTGGGTCTGGTCACCATCCTGCGTATCGTGCATTTTAAGGAGCCAGCTGGCCACTCCCAGCCATAGGCCCCCAGGCACAAAATTCTGCCCGTTTCCCTGGCAAACAAAAGTAAGCTACCCCGCTTCTGGATGGCAGATTGCAGGAGCCACTTTGCACCATCAAACCAGCCCAACTTGGCACTGGTGCCACCTTGGCTCTGGGAACCATCCTGCGTATCGTGGATTCTAAGGAGCCAGCCGGCCACTCTCAGGCACAGGCCCCCAAACAAAAACAACGGCTCTTTTCCCTGGAAAACAAAACTGGCCTGCCAACTTTTTGATGGCAGATTGCAGGAGCTATTTAGTACTATCAAACCAGCCCGACTTGGCACTGGTGCCACCTTGGCTCTGGGAACCATCCTGCCTATTGTGGATTTTGTGGGGTCAGCCGGCCACTCTCAGCCATATGCCCTCAAACACAAACCACGGCCCTTTTCTCTGGCAAACAAAACTCAACTGCCCCTCTTCTGGAAGGCAAATTGCAGGACGCCCTTGGTACTACAAAAACAGCCCAACTTGGCACTGGTGCCACCTCCAGCCTGGGAACCATCCAGCGTATCGAGCTTTTTAACGAGCCAGCCGGCCACTCCCAGCCATATGCCCCCAAAAATGAACCACGGACTTGTTCTCTGGCAAACAAAAATCAGCTGCCCCGCGTCGGGATGGCAGATTGCAGGAGCCACTTTGCACCATCAAACCAGCCCGACTTGGCACTGGTGCCACCTTGGGTCTGGGAACCATTCTGCCTATCGTGGATTTTCAGGGGCCAGCTGGCCACTCTGAGCCATAGGCCCCCAAACAAAAACCACGGCCCTTTCCTCTGGCAAACAAAACTCAGCTGCCCCGCTTCTGGATGGCAGATTGCAGGACGCACTTGGTACAATCCAACCAGCCCAACTTGGCACTGGTGCCACCTTGGGCCTGGGAACCATCCTGCGTATTGTGGATTGTCAGGAGTCAGCTGACCAATCTCGGCCACAGACCCCAATCAAAAACAACGGCCCGATTCACAGGCAAAAAAATCTCAGCTGCCCCACTTGTGGATGGGAGATTGCAGGAGGCGCTTGACACTGTCAAACCAGCCCAACTTGGCACTGGTGCCACCTTGGGTCTGGGAACGATGCTGAGTATCATGGAATTTAAGGAGCCAGTCGGCCACTCCCAGCCACAGGACCCAAACACATACCACAGCCCTTTTCTTTGGTAAACAAAACTCAGTTGCCCTGCTTTTGGACGGCAGATTGCAGGAGGCACTTGGTACTATCAAACCAGCCCAACTTGGCACTGGTGCCTCCATGGGTCGGGTCACCATCCTGCGTATCGTAGCTTTTCAGGAGCCAGCCGGTCAGTCCCAGCCATAGGCCCCAGACACAAAGCTCTGCCCGTTTCCCTGGCAAACAAAAGTAAGCTACCCCGCTTCTGGATGGCAGATTGCAGGAGACACTTTGCACCATCAAACCAGCCCGACTTGGCACTGGTGCCACCTCTGGTCTGGAAAGCATCCTGCGTATCGTGGATTCTTAGGAGCCAGCTGGCCACTCCCAGCCACAGGCCCCCAAACAAAAACAACGGCTCTTTTCCCTGGAAAACAAAACTCGCCTGCCAACTTTTTGATGGCAGATTGCAGGAGCTATTTAGTACTATCAAACCGGCCCGACTTGGCACTGGTGCGACCTTGGCTCTGGGAACCATCCTGCCTATTGTGGATTTTGTGGGGTCAGCCGGCCACTCTCAGCCATATGCCATCAAACACAAACCACGGCCCTTTTCTCTGGCAAACAAAACTCAACTGCCCCTCTTCTGGAAGGCAAATTGCAGCACGCCCTTGGTACTACAAAAACAGCCCAACTTGGCACTGGTGCCACCTCTGGCCTGGGAACCATCCAGCGTATCGAGCTTTTTAAGGAGCCAGCCGGCCACTCCCAGCCATATGCCCCCAAAAATGAACCACGGACTTGTTCTCTGGCAAACAAAAATCAGCTGCCCCGCGTCGGGATGGCAGATTGCAGGAGCCACTTTGCACCATCAAACCAGCCCGACTTGGCTCTGGTGCCACCTTGGGTCTGGGAAACATTCTGCCTATCGTGGATTTTCAGGGGCCAGCTGGCCACTCTGAGCCATAGGCCCCCAAACAAAAACCACGGCGCTTTTCCTCTGGCAAACAAAACTCAGCTGCCCCGCTTCTGGATGGCAGATTGCAGGACGCACTTGGTACAATCAAACCATCCCAACTTGGCACTGGTGCCACCTTGGGTCTGGGAACCATCCTGCCTATCCTAGCTTTTCAGGAGCCAGCCGGTCACTCCCAGCCATAGGCCCCCAGACACAAATCTCGGCCCGTTTCCCTGACAAACAAAAGTAAGCTGCCCCGCTTCTGGATGGCTGATTGCAGGAGCTATTTATTACTATCAAACCAGCCCGACATGGCACTGGTGCCACCTCTGGTCTGGGAACCATCCTGCCTATCGTGGATTTTCAGGGGCCAGCCGGCCACTCTCAGCCATATGCCCCCAAACACAAACCACGGCCCTTTTCTCTGGCAAACAAAACTCAACTGTACCTCTTCTGGATGACAAATTGCAGGACGCACTTGGTACTACGAAAACAGCCCGACTTGGCACTGATGCCACCTTGGGTCAGGGAACCATCCTGCGTATCGAGCTTTTTAAGGAGCCAGCCGGCCACGCCCTGCCATATACCGCCAAAATCAAACCACGGAACATTTCTACAGCAAACAAAATCCGCTGCCCCGCGTCTGGATGGCAGATTGCAGGAGCCATTTTGCACCATCAAACCAGCCCGACTTGGCACTGGTGCCACCTTGGATCTGGGAACCATCCTGCCTATCGTGGATTTTCAGGGGCTAGCCAGCCACTCTCAGCCATAGGCCCCCAAAAACAAACCACGGCACTTTACTCTGGTAAACAAAACTCAACTGCCCCTCTTCTGGATGGCAAATTCCAGGACGCACTTGGTACTACAAAAGCAGCCGGACTTGGCACTGGTGCCACCTTGGGTCTGGTCACCATCCTGCGTATCGTGGATTCTAAGGAGCCAGCCGGCCACTCCCAGGCACAGGCCCCCAAACAAAAACAACGGCTCTTTTCCCTGGAAAACAAAACTCGCCTGCCAACTTTTTGATGGCAGATTGCAGGAGCTATTTAGTACTATCAAACCAGCCCGACTTGGCAGTGGTGCGACCTTGGCTCTGGGAACCATCCTGCCTATTGTGGATTTTGTGGGGTCAGCCGGCCACTCTCAGCCATATGCCATCAAACACAAACCACGGCCCTTTTCTCTGGCAAACAAAACTCAACTGCCCCTCTTCTGGAAGGCAAATTGCAGCACGCCCTTGGTACTACAAAAACAGCCCAACTTGGCACTGGTGCCACCTCCAGCCTGGGAACCATCCAGCGTATCGAGCTTTTTAAGGAGCCAGCCGGCCACTCCCAGCCATATGCCCCCAAAAATGAACCACGGACTTGTTCTCTGGCAAACAAAAATCAGCTGCCCCGCGTCGGGATGGCAGATTGCAGGAGCCACTTTGCACCATCAAACCAGCCCGACTTGGCTCTGGTGCCACCTTGGGTCTGGGAACCATTCTGCCTATCGTGGATTTTCAGGGGCCAGCTGGCCACTCTGAGCCATAGGCCCCCAAACAAAAACCACGGCCCTTTCCTCTGGCAAACAAAACTCAGCTGCCCCGCTTCTGGATGGCAGATTGCAGGACGCACTTGGTACAATCCAACCAGCCCAACTTGGCACTGGTGCCACCTTGGGTCTGGGAACCATCCTGCGTATTGTGGATTGTCAGGAGTCAGCTGACCACTCTCGGCCACAGACCCCAATCAAAAACAACGGCCCGATTCACAGGCAAAAAAATCTCAGCTGCCCCACTTGTGGATGGGAGATTGCAGGAGGCGCTTGACACTGTCAAACCAGCCCAACTTGGCACTGGTGCCACCTTGGGTCTGGGAACGATGCTGCGTATCATGGAATTTAAGGAGCCAGTCGGCCACTCCCAGCCACAGGACCCAAACACATACCACAGCCCTTTTCTTTGGTAAACAAAAGGCAGTTGCCCTGCTTTTGGATGGCAGATTGCAGGAGCGACTTGGTACTATCAAATTAGCCCAACTTGGCACTGGTGCCACCATGGGTCTGGTAAACATCCTGCCTATCTTAGCTTTTCAGGAGCCTGCCGGTCACTCCCAGCCATAGGCCCCCAGACACAAAGCTCTGCCCGTTTCCCTGGCAAACAAAAGTAAGCTGCCTCGCTTCTGGATGGCAGATTGCAGGAGCTATTTATTACTATCAAACCAGCCCAACTTGGCACTGGTGCCACCTCTGGTCTGGGAACCATCCTGCGTATCGTGGATTCTAAGGAGCCAGCCGGTCACTCCCAGCCACACACCCCCAAACACAAACAACGGCGCTTTTCCCTGGAAAACAAAACTCGCCTGCCAACTTTTTGATGGCAGATTGCAGGAGCCACTTGGTGCTATGAAACCAGCCAACTTGGCACTGGTGCCACCATGGGTCTGGTCACAATCCTGCCTATCGTAGCTTTTCAGGAGCCAGCCGGTCACTCCCAGCCATAGGCCCCCAGACACAAAGCTCGGCCCATTTCCATGGTAAACAAAAGTAAGCTGCCCCGCTTCTGGATGGCAGATTTCAGGAACCACTTGGTACTATCAAACCAGCCCGACTTGGCACTGGTGCCACCTCTGGTCTTGGAACCATCCTGCGTATCGTGGATTCTAAGGAGCCAGCCGGCCACTCCCTGCCACAGGACCCCAAACACAAACAACAGCGCTTTTCTCTGGCAAACAAAACTCAGTTGCCCTGCTTTTGAATGGCAGATTGCAGGAGCGACTTGGTACTATCAAACCAGCCCATCTTGGCACTGGTGCCTCCATGGGTCTGGTAACCATCCTGCCTATCGTAGCTTTTCAGGAGCCAGCCGGTCACTCCCAGCCATAGGCCCCCAGACACAAATCTCGGCCCGTTTCCCTGGCAAACAAAAGTAAGCTGCCCCGCTTCTGGATGGCAGATTGCAGGAGCTATTTATTACTATCAAACCAGCCCGACTTGGCACTGGTGCCACCTCTGGTCTGGGAACCATCCTGCCTATCGTGGATTTTCAGGGGCCAGCCGGCCACTCTCAGCCATATGCCCCCAAACACAAACCACGGCCCTTTTCTCTGGCAAACAAAACTCAACTGCCCCTCTTCTGGATGGCAAATTGCAGGACGCACTTGGTACTACGAAAACAGCCCGACTTGGCACTGATGCCACCTTGGGTCAGGGAACCATCCTGCGGATCGAGCTTTTTAAGGAGCCAGCCGACCACGCCCTGCCATATACCGCCAAAATCAAACCACGGAACTTTTCTCCAGCAAACAAAAATCCGCTGCCCCGCGTCTGGATGGCAGATTGCAGGAGCCACTTTGCACCATCAAACCAGCCCGACTTGGCACTGGTGCCACCTTGGATCTGGGAACCATCCTGCCTATCGTGGATGTTCAGGGGCCAGCCAGCCACTCTCAGCCATAGGCCCCCAAAAACAAACCACGGCACTTTATTCTGGTAAACAAAACTCAACTGCCCCTCTTCTGGATGGCAAATTGCAGGACGCACTTGGTACTACAAAAGCAGCCGGACTTGGCACTGGTGCAACCTTGGGTCTGGTCACCATCCTGCGTATCGTGCATTTTAAGGAGCCAGCTGGCCACTCCCAGCCATAGGCCCCCAGACACAAAATTATGCCCGTTTCCCTGGCAAACAAAAGTAAGCTACCCCGCTTCTGGATGGCAGATTGCAGGAGCCACTTTGCACCATCAAACCAGCCCAACTTGGCACTGGTGCCACCTTGGGTCTGGGAACCATCCTGCGTATCGTGGATTCTAAGGAGCCTGCCGGCCACTCCCAGCCACAGGGCCCCAAACAAAAACAACGGCTCTTTTCCCTGGAAAACAAAACTCGCCTGCCAACTTTTTGATGGCAGATTGCAGGAGCTATTTAGTACTATCAAACCAGCCCGACTTGGCACTGGTGCCACCTTGGCTCTGGGAACCATCCTGCCTATTGTGGATTTTGTGGGGTCAGCCGGCCACTCTCAGCCATATGCCCTCAAACACAAACCACGGCCCTTTTCTCTGGCAAACAAAACTCAACTGCCCCTCTTCTGGAAGGCAAATTGCAGCACGCCCTTGGTACTACAAAAACAGCCCAACTTGGCACTGGTGCCACCTCTGGCCTGGGAACCATCCTGCGTATCGAGCTTTTTAAGGAGCCAGCCGGCCACTCCCAGCCATATGCCCCCAAAAATGAACCACGGACTTGTTCTCTGGCAAACAAAAATCAGCTGCCCCGCGTCGGGATGGCAGATTGCAGGAGCCACTTTGCACCATCAAACCAGCCCAACTTGGCACTGGTGCCACCTTGGGTCTGGGAACCATTCTGCCTATCGTGGATTTTCAGGGGCCAGCTGGCCACTCTGAGCAATAGGCCCCCAAACAAAAACCACGGCCCTTTCCTCTGGCAAACAAAACTCAGCTGCCCCGCTTCTGGATGGCAGATTGCAGGACGCACTTGGTACAATCAAACCAGCCCAACTTGGCACTGGTGCCACCTTGGGTCTGGGAACCATCCTGCGTATTGTGGATTGTCAGGAGTCAGCTGACCACTCTCGGCCACAGACCCCAATCAAAAACAACGGCCCGATTCACAGGCAAAAAAATCTCAGCTGCCCCACTTGTGGATGGGAGATTGCAGGAGGCGCTTGACACTGTCAAACCAGCCCAACTTGGCACTGGTGCCACCTTGGGTCTGGGAACGATGCTGCGTATCATGGAATTTAAGGAGCCAGCCGGCCACTCCCAGCCACAGGACCCAAACACATACCACAGCCCTTTTCTTTGGCAAACTGAAATCAGCTGCCCCGCGTTGGGATGGCAGATTGCAGGAGCCACTTTGCACCATCAAACCAGCCCGACTTGGCTCTGGTGCCACCTTGGGTCTGGGAACCATTCTGCCTATCGTGGATTTTCAGGAGCCAGCCGGTCACTCCCAGCCATGGGCCCCCAGCCACAAACCTCGGCCCGTTTCCCTGGCACACAAAAGTAAGCTACCCCGCTTCTGGATGGCAGATTGCAGGAGCAACTTGGCATCATCAAACCAGCCCAACTTGGCACTGGTGCCACCTCTGGTCTGGGAACCATCCTGCGTATCGTGGGTTCTAAGGAGCCAGCCGGCCACTCCCAGCCACAGGCCCCCAATCACAAACAACGGCGCTTTTCCCTGGAAAACAAAACTCGCCTGCTAGCTTTTTGATGGCAGAGTGCAGGAGCCATTTGGTACTATCAAACCAGCCCAACTTGGCACTGGTGCCACTATGGGTCTGGTCACCATCCTGCCTATCGTAGCATTTCAGGAGCCAGTCGGTCACTCCCAGCCGTAGGCCCCCAGACACAAACCTCGGCCCGTTTCCCTGGCAAACAAAAGTAAGCTGCCCCGCTTCTGGATGGCAGATTGCAGGACGCACTTGGTACTATCAAACCAGCCCAACTTGGCACTGGTGCCACCATGGGTCTGGTCAGCATCCTGCCTATCGTAGCTTTTCAGGGGCCAGCCAGCCAGCCCCAGGCACTGGCCCCCAGACCAGAATTTCGGCCCGTTTCCATGGCAAACAAAAGTAAGCTACCCCGCTTCTGGATGGCAGATTGCAGGAGCCACTTTGCACCATCAAACCAGCCCAACTTGACACTGGTGCCACCTCTGGCCTGGGAACCATCCTGCGTATCGTGGATTCTAAGCAGCCACCCGGCCACTCCCAGCCACAAGGCCCCAAACACAAACAACGGCGCTTTTCCCTGGAAAATAAAACTCGCCTGCCAACTTTTTGATGGCAGATTGCAGGAGCCACTTGGTACTATCAAATCAGCCCAACTTGGCACTGCTGCTACCATGGGTCTGGTAATCATCCTGCCTACTGTACCTTTTCAGGAGCCAGCCGGTCACTCCCAGCCATAGGCCCCCAGAAAAAAACCTCGGCCCGTTTCCCTGGCAAACAAAAGTAAGCTACCCCGCTTCTGGATGGCAGATTGCAGGAGCCACTTTGCACCATCAAACTATCCCGACTTGGCACTGGTGCCACCTCGGGTCTGGGAACCATCCTGCGTAACGTGGATTCTAATTAGCCAGCCGTCCACTCCCAGCCACAGGCCCCCAAACACAAACAACGGCGCTTTTCCCTGGAAAACAAAACTCGCCTGCCAACTTTTTGATGGCAGATTGCAGGAGCCACTTGGTACTATCAAACCAGCCCAACTTGGCACTGGTGCCACCACTGGTCTGGGAACCATCCTGCGTATCGTGGATTCTAAGGAGCCAGCCGGCCAATCCCAGCCACAGGACCCCAGACTCAAAGCTCTGCCCGTTTCCCTGAAAAACAAAATTAAGCTACCCCGCTTCTGGATGGCAGATTGCAGGAGCTATTTAGTACTATCAAACCAGCCCGACTTGGCACTGGTGCCACCTTGGCTCTGGGAACCATCCTGCCTATTGTGGATTTTGTGGGGTCAGCCGGCCACTCTCAGCCATATGCCCTCAAACACAAACCACGGCCCTTTTCTCTGGCAAACAAAACTCAACTGCCCCTCTTCTGGAAGGCAAATTGCAGGACGCACTTGGTACTACAAAAACAGCCAAACTTGGCACAGGTGCCACCTTGGGTCTGGGAACCATTCTGCCTACCGCGGATTTTCAGGGGCCAGCCGGCCACTCTGAGCCATAGGCCCCCCAACAAAAACCACGGCCCTTTTCTCTGGCAAACAAAACTCAGCTGCCCCTCTTCTGGATGGCAGATTGCAGGAGCCACTTGGTACTATCAAACCAGCCCAACTTGGCACTGGTGTCACCATGGGCCTGGTCACCATCCTGCCTATCGTAGCTTTTCAGGAGCCAGCCGGTCACTCCCAGCCATAGGCCCCCAGACAAAAACCTCGGCCCGTTTCCCTGGCAAACAAAAGTAAGCTGCCCCGCTTCTGGATGGCAGATTGCAGGAGCCACTTGGTACTATCAAATCAGCCCGACTTGGCACTGGTGCCTCCTCTGGTCTGGGAACCATCCTGCGTATCGTGGATTCTAAGGAGCCAGCCGGCCACTCCCAGCCACAGGCCCCCAAACACAAACAACGGCGCTTTTCCCTGGAAAACAAAACTGGCCTGCCAACTTTTTGATGGCAGATTGCAGGAGCCACTTGGTGCTATCAAACCAGCCAACTTGGCACTGGTGCCACCATGGGTCTGGTCACCATCCTGCCTAGCATAGCTTTCCAGGAGCCAGCCGGTCACTCCCAGCCATAGGCGCCCAGACACAAAGCTCGGCCCATTTCCATGGTAAATAAAATTAAGCTGCCCCGCTTCTGCATGGCAGATTGCAGGAAGCACTTGGTACTATCAAACCAGCCTGACTTGGCACTGGTGCCACCTTGGGTCTGGGAACCATCCTGCGTATCGTGGATTCTAAGGAGCCAGCCGGCCACTCCCAGCCACAGGACCCCAAACACAAACAACAGCGCTTTTCTCTGGCAAACAAAACTCAGTTGCCCTGCTTTTGGATGGCAGATTGCAGGAGCGACTTGGTACTATCAAACCAGCCCAACTTGGCACTGGTGCCTCCATGGGTCTGGTAACCATCCTGCCTATCGTAGCTTTTCAGGAGCCAGCCGGTCACTCCCAGCCATAGGCCCCCAGACACAAAGCTCTGCCCGTTTCCCTGGCAAACAAAACTCAACTGCCCCTCTTCTGGATGGCAGATTGCAGGAGCCACTTTGAACCATCAAACCAGCCCGACTTGGCACTGGTGCCTCCTCTGGTCTGGGAACCATCCTGCGTATCGTGGATTCTAAGGAGCCAGCTGGCCACTCCCAGCCACAGGCCCATAAACACAAACAACGGCGCTTTTCCCTGGAAAACAAAACTGGCCTGCCAAATTTTTGAAGGCAGATTGCAGGAGCCACTTGGTACTATCAAACCAGCCCAACTTGGCACTGGTGCCACCATGGGTCTGGTCACCATCCTGCCTATCGTAGCTTTTCAGGAGCCAGCCTGTCACTCTCAGCCATATGCCCCCAAACACAAACCACGGCCCTTTTCTCTGGCAAACAAAACTCAACTGCCCCTCTTCTGGATGGCAAATTGCAGGACGCACTTGGTACTACGAAAACAGCCCGACTTGGCACTGATGCCACCTTGGGTCAGGGAACCATCCTGCGTATCGAGCTTTTTAAGGAGCCAGCCGGCCACGCCCAGCCATATACCGCCAAAAACAAACCACGGAACTTTTCTCCAGCAAACAAAAATCCGCTGCCCCGCGTCTGGATGGCAGATTGCAGGAGCCACTTTGCACCATCAACCCAGTCCAACTTGGCACTGGTGCCACCTTGGATCTGGGAACCATTCTGCCTATCGTGGATTTTCAGGGGCCAGCCGGCCACTCTCAGCCATAGGCCCCCAAACAAAAACCACGGCCCTTTCCTCTGGCAAACAAAACTCAGCTGCCCAGCGTCTGGATGGCACATTGCAGGAGCCACTTCGTACTATCAAACCAGCCCGACTTGGCACTGGTGCCACCTTGGCTCTGGGAACCATCCTGCGTATCGTGGATTCTAAGGAGGCAGCCGGCCACTCCCAGCCGCAGGCCTCCAAACACAAACAACGGCGCTTTTCCCTGGAAAACAAAACTCGCCTGCCAAAATTTTGATGGCAGATTGCAGGAGCCACTTGGTACTATCAAACCATCCCGACTTGGCACTGCTGCCGCCTTGGGTCTGGGAACCATGCTGCGTAATGTAGATTCTAAGGCGTCAGGTGGCAACTCCCAGCCACAGGCCCCCAAACACAAACAACGGCGCTTTTCCCTGGAAAACAAAACTCGCCTGCCAACATATTGATGGCAGATTGCAGGAGCCACTTGGTACTATCAAACCAGCCCAACTTGGCACTGGTGCCACCATGGGTCTGGTCACCATCCTGCCTATCGTAGCTTTTCAGGAGCCAGCCGGTCACTCCCAGCCATAGGCCCCCAGACACAAACCTCGGCCCGTTTCCATGGAAAACAAAAGTAAGCTGCCCCGCTTCTGGATGGCAGATTGCAGGAGCCACTTGGTACTATCAAACCAGCCCGACTTGGCACTGGTGCCAGTTCTGGTCTGGGAACCATCCTGCTTATCGTGGATTCTAAGGAGAGAGCGGGCCACTCCCAGCCACAGGCCCCCAAACACAAACAACAGCACTTTTCCCTGGAAAACAAAACTGGCCTGCCAACTTTTTGATGGCAGATTGCAGGAGGCACTTGGTACTATCAAATTAGCCCAACTTGGCACTGCTGCCACCATGGGTCTGGTAAACATCCTGCCTATCGTAGCTTTTCAGGAGCCAGCCAGTCACTCCCTGCCATAGGGCCCCAGACAAATACCTCGGCCCGTTTCCCTGGCAAACAAAAGTAAGCTGCCCCGCTTCTGGATGGCAGATTGCAGGAGCCACTTGGTACTATCAAACCAGCCCGACTTGGCACTGGTGCCACCTTGGATCTGGGAACCATGCTGCGTAACGTGGATTCTAAGACGACAGGCGGCCACTCCCAGCCACAGGGCCCCAAACACAAACAACGGCGCTTTTCCCTGGAAAACAAAACTCGCCTGCCAACTTTTTGATGGCAGATTGCAGGAGCCACTTGGTACTATCAAATCAGCCCAACTTGGCACTGCTGCTACCATGGGTCTGGTAATCATCCTGCCTACTGTAGCTTTTCAGGAGCCAGCCGGTCACTCCCAGCCATAGGCCCCCAGAAAAAAACCTCGGCCCGTTTCCCTGGCAAACAAAAGTAAGCTACCCCGCTTCTGGATGGCAGATTGCAGGAGCCACTTTGCACCATCAAACTATCCCGACTTGGCACTGGTGCCACCTCGGGTCTGGGAACCATCCTGCGTATCGTGGATTCTAAGGAGCCAGCCGGTCACTCCCAGCCACAGGCCCCCAAACACAAACAACGGCGCTTTTCCCTGGAAAACAAAACTGGCCTGCCAACTTTTTGATGGCAGATTGCAGGAGCCACTTGGTGCTATCAAACCAGCCAACTTGGCACTGGTGCCACCATGGGTCTGGTAACCATCCTGCCTATCGTAGCTTTTCAGGAGCCAGCCGGTCACTCCCAGCCATAGGCCCCAGACACAAAGCTCTGTCCGTTTCCCTGGCAAACAAAAGTAAGCTACCCCCCTTCTGGATGGCAGATTGCAGGAGACACTTTGAACCATCAAACCAGCCCGACTTGGCACTGGTGCCACCTCTGGTCTGGGAACCATCCTGCGTATCGTGGATTCTAAGGAGCCAGCTGGCCACTCCCAGCCACAGGCCCAGAAACACAAACAACGGCGCTTTTCCCTGGAAAACAAAACTGGCCTGCCAAATTTTTGATGGCAGATTGCAGGAGCCACTTGGTACTATCAAACCAGCCCAACTTGGCACTGGTGCCACCATGGGTCTGGTCACCATCCTGCCTATCGTAGCTTTTCAGGAGCCAGCCGGTCACTCCCAGCCATAGGCCCCCAGACACAAAGCTCTGCCCGTTTCCCTGGCAAACAAAAGTAAGCTGCCCCGCTTCTGGATGGCAGATTGCAGGAGCTATTTATTACTATCAAACCAGCCCGACTTGGCACTGGTGCCACCTCTGGTCTGGGAACCATCCTGCCTATCGTGAATTTTCAGGGGCCAGCCGGCCACTCTCAGCCATATGCCCCCAAACACAAACCACGGCCCTTTTCTCTGGCAAACAAAACTCAACTGCCCCTCTTCTGGATGGCAAATTGCAGGACGCACTTGGTACTACGAAAACAGCCCGACTTGGCACTGATGCCACCTTGGGTCAGGGAACCATCCTGCGTATCGAGCTTTTTAAGGAGCCAGCCGGCCACGCCCAGCCATATACCGCCAAAAACAAACCACGGAACTTTTCTCCAGCAAACAAAAATCTGCTGCCCCGCGTCTGGATGGCAGATTGCAGGAGCCACTTTGCACCATCAACCCAGCCCGACTTGGCACTGGTGCCACCTTGGATCTGGGAACCATTCTGCCTATCGTGGATTTTCAGGGGCCAGCCGGCCACTCTCAGTCATAGGCCACCAAACACAGACCACGGACCTTTACTCTGGTAAACAAAACTCAACTGCCCCTCTTCGGGATGGCAAATTGCCGGACGCACTTGGTACTAAAAAACCAGCCCGACTTGGCACTGGTGCCACCTTGGGTCTGGTCACCATCCTGCGCATCCTGCATTTTAAGGAGCCAGCTGGCCACTCCCAGCCATATGACACCAAACACAACCCACGGCCCTTTTCTCTGGGAAACAAAACTCAGCTGCCCAGCGTCTGGATGGCACATTGCAGGAGCCACTTCGTACTATCAAACCAGCCCGACTTGGCACTGGTGCCACCTTGGCTCTGGGAACCATCCTGCGTATCGTGGATTCTAAGGAGCCAGCCGGCCACTCCCGGACGCAGGCCCCCAAACACAAACAACGGCGCTTTTCCCTGGAAAACAAAACTCGCCTGCCAAAATTTTGATGGCAGATTGCAGGAGCCACTTGGTACTATCAAACCATCCCGACTTGGCACTGCTGCCGCCTTGGGTCTGGGAACCATGCTGCGTAACGTAGATTCTAAGGCGCCAGGCGGCAACTCCCAGCCACAGGCCCCCAAAGAAAAACAACGGCGCTTTTCCCTGGAAAACAAAACTCGCCTGCCAACTTTTTGATGGCAGATTGCAGGAGCCACTTGGTACTATCAAACCAGCCCAACTTGGCACTGGTGCCACCATGGGTCTGGTCACCATCCTGCCTATCGTAGCTTTTCAGGAGCCAGCCGGTCACTCCCAGCCATAGGCCCCCAGACACAAACCTCGGCCCGTTTCCATGGAAAACAAAAGTAAGCTACCCCGCTTCTGGATGGCAGATTGCAGGAGCCACTTTGCACCATCAAACCAGCCCGACTTGGCACTGGTGCCTGTTCTGGTCTGGGAACCATCCTGCTTATCGTGGATTCGAAGGAGACAGCGGGCCACTCCCAGCCACAGGCCCCCAAACACAAACCACGGCACTTTTCCCTGGAAAACAAAACTGGCCTGCCAACTTTTTGATGGCAGATTGCAGGAGGCACTTGGTACTATCAAATTAGCCCAACTTGGCACTGGTGCCACCATGGGTCTGGTAACCATCCTGCCTATCGTAGCTTTTCAGGAGCCAGCCAGTCACTCTCTGCCATAGGGCCCCAGACAAATACCTCGGCCCGTTTCCCTGGCAAACAAAAGTAAGCTGCCCCGCTTCTGGATGGCAGATTGCAGGAGCCACTTGGTACTATCAAACCAGCCCGACTTGGCACTGGTGCCAGTTCTGGTCTGGGAACCATCCTGCTTATCGTGGATTCTAAGGAGACAGCGGGCCACTCCCAGCCACAGGCCCCCAAACACAAACAACGGCGCTTTTCCCTGGAAAACAAAACTCGCCTGCCAACTTTTTGATGGCAGATTGCAGGAGCCACTTGGTGCTATGAAACCAGCCAACTTGGCACTGGTGCCACCATGGGTCTGGTCACAATCCTGCCTATCGTAGCTTTTCAGGAGCCAGCCGGTCACTCCCAGCCATAGGCGCCCAGACACAAAGCTCGGCCCATTTCCATGGTAAACAAAAGTAAGCTGCCCCGCTTCTGCATGGCAGATTGCAGGAACCACTTGGTACTATCAAACCAGCCCGACTTGGCACTGGTGCCACCTCTGGTCTTGGAACCATCCTGCGTATCGTGGATTCTAAGGAGCCAGCCGGCCACTCCCTGCCACAGGACCCCAAACACAAACAACAGCGCTTTTCTCTGGCAAACAAAACTCAGTTGCCCTGCTTTTGGATGGCAGATTGCAGGAGCGACTTGGTACTATCAAACCAGCCCATCTTGGCACTGGTGCCTCCATGGGTCTGGTAACCATCCTGCCTATCGTAGCTTTTCAGGAGCCAGCCGGTCACTCCCAGCCATAGGCCCCCAGACACAAATCTCGGCCCGTTTCCCTGGCAAACAAAAGTAAGCTGCCCCGCTTCTGGATGGCAGATTGCAGGAGCTATTTATTACTATCAAACCAGCCCGACTTGGCACTGGTGCCACCTCTGGTCTGGGAACCATCCTGCCTATCGTGGATTTTCAGGGGCCAGCCGGCCACTCTCAGCCATATGCCCCCAAACACAAACCACGGCCCTTTTCTCTGGCAAACAAAACTCAACTGCCCCTCTTCTGGATGGCAAATTGCAGGACGCACTTGGTACTACGAAAACAGCCCGACTTGGCACTGATGCCACCTTGGGTCAGGGAACCATCCTGCGGATCGAGCTTTTTAAGGAGCCAGCCGGCCACGCCCTGCCATACACCGCCAAAATCAAACCACGGAACTTTTCTCCAGCAAACAAAAATCCGCTGCCCCGCGTCTGGATGGCAGATTGCAGGAGCCACTTTGCACCATCAAACCAGCCCGACTTGGCACTGGTGCCACCTTGGATCTGGGAACCATCCTGCCTATCGTGGATGTTCAGGGGCCAGCCAGCCACTCTCAGCCATAGGCCCCCAAAAACAAACCACGGCATATTACTCTGGTAAACAAAACTCAACTGCCCCTCTTCTGGATGGCAAATTGCAGGACGCACTTGGTACTACAAAAGCCGCCGGACTTGGCACTGGTGCCACCTTGGGTCTGGTCACCATCCTGCGTATCGTGCATTTTAAGGAGCCAGCTGGCCACTCCCAGCCATAGGCCCCCAGACACAAAATTCTGCCCGTTTCCCTGGCAAACAAAAGTAAGCTACCCCGCGTCTGGATGGCAGATTGCAGGAGCCACTTTGCACCATCAAACCAGCCCAACTTGGCACTGGTGCCACCTTGGGTCTGGGAACCATCCTGCGTATCGTGGATTCTAAGGAGCCAGCGGGCCACTCCCAGCCACAGGGCCCCAAACAAAAACAACGGCTCTTTTCCCTGGAAAACAAAACTCGCCTGCCAACTTTTTGATGGCAGATTGCAGGAGCTATTTAGTACTATCAAACCAGCCCGACTTGGCACTGGTGCCACCTTGGCTCTGGGATCCATCCTGCCTATTGTGGATTTTGTGGGGTCAGCCGGCCACTCTCAGCCATATGTCCTCAAACACAAACCACGGCCCTTTTCTCTGGCAAACAAAACTCAACTGCCCCTCTTCTGGAAGGCAAATTGCAGGACGCCCTTGGTACTACAAAAACAGCCCAACTTGGCACTGGTGCCACCTCTGGCCTGGGAACCATCCTGCGTATCGAGCTTTTTAGGGAGCCAGCCGGCCACTCCCAGCCATATGCCCCCAAAAATGAACCACGGACTTGTTCTCTGGCAAACTAAAATCAGCTGCCCCGCGTTGGGATGGCAGATTGCAGGAGCCACTTTGCACCATCAAACCAGCCCGACTTGGCTCTGGTGCCACCTTGGGTCTGGGAACCATTCTGCCTATCGTGGATTTTCAGGAGCCAGCCGGTCACTCCCAGCCATGGGCCCCCAGCCACAAACCTCGGCCCGTTTCCCTGGCACACAAAAGTAAGCTACCCCGCTTCTGGATGGCAGATTGCAGGAGCAACTTGGCATCATCAAACCAGCCCAACTTGGCACTGGTGCCACCTCTGGTCTCGGAACCATCCTGCGTATCGTGGGTTCTAAGGAGCCAGCCGGCCACTCCCAGCCACAGGCCCCCAATCACAAACAACGGCGCTTTTCCCTGGAAAACAAAACTCGCCTGCTAGCTTTTTGATGGCAGAGTGCAGGAGCCATTTGGTACTATCAAACCAGCCCGACTTGGCACTGGTGCCACTATGGGTCTGGTCACCATCCTGCCTATCGTAGCATTTCAGGAGCCAGTCGGTCACTCCCAGCCGTAGGCCCCCAGAAAAAAACCTCGGCCCGTTTCCCTGGCAAACAAAAGTAAGCTGCCCCGCTTCTGGATGGCAGATTGCAGGAGCCACTTGGTACTATCAAACCAGCCCAACTTGGCACTGGTGCCACCATGGGTCTGGTCAGCATCCTCCCTATCGTAGCTTTTCAGGGGCCAGCCAGCCAGCCCCAGGCACTGGCCCCCAGACCAGAATTTCGGCCCGTTTCCATGGCAAACAAAAGTAAGCTACCCCGCTTCTGGATGGCAGATTGCAGGAGCCACTTTGCACCATCAAACCAGCCCAACTTGACACTGGTGCCACCTCTGGCCTGGGAACCATCCTGCGTATCGTGGATTCTAAGCAGCCACCCGGCCACTCCCAGCCACAAGGCCCCAAACACAAACAACGGCGCTTTTCCCTGGAAAACAAAACTCGCCTGCCAACTTTTTGATGGCAGATTGCAGGAGCCACTTGGTACTATCAAATCAGCCCAACTTGGCACTGCTGCTACCATGGGTCTGGTAATCATCCTGCCTACTGTACCTTTTCAGGAGCCAGCCGGTCACTCCCAGCCATAGGCCCCCAGAAAAAAACCTCGGCCCGTTTCCCTGGCAAACAAAAGTAAGCTACCCCGCTTCTGGATGGCAGATTGCAGGAGCCACTTTGCACCATCAAACTATCCCGACTTGGCACTGGTGCCACCTCGGGTCTGGGAACCATCCTGCGTAACGTGGATTCAAATTAGCCAGCCGTCCACTCCCAGCCACAGGCCCCCAAACACAAACAACGGCGCTTTTCCCTGGAAAACAAAACTCGCCTGCCAACTTTTTGATGGCAGATTGCAGGAGCCACTTGGTACTATCAAACCAGCCCAACTTGGCACTGGTGCCACCACTGGTCTGGGAACCATCCTGCGTATCGTGGATTCTAAGGAGCCAGCCGGCCAATCACAGCCACAGGACCCCAGACTCAAAGCTCTGCCCGTTTCCCTGACAAACAAAATTAAGCTACCCCGCTTCTGGATGGCAGATTGCAGGAGCTATTTAGTACTATCAAACCAGCCCGACTTGGCACTGGTGCCACCTTGGCTCTGGGAACCATCCTGCCTATTGTGGATTTTGTGGGGTCAGCCGGCCACTCTCAGCCATATGCCCTCAAACACAAACCACGGCCCTTTTCTCTGGCAAACAAAACTCAACTGCCCCTCTTCTGGAAGGCAAATTTCAGGACGCACTTGGTACTACAAAAACAGCCAAACTTGGCACAGGTGCCACCTTGGGTCTGGGAACCATTCTGCCTACCGCGGATTTTCAGGGGCCAGCAGGCCACTCTGAGCCATAGGCCCCCCAAACACAAACCACGGCCCTTTTCTCTGGCAAACAAAACTCAGCTGCCCCTCTTCTGGATGGCAGATTGCAGGAGCCACTTGGTACTATCAAACCAGCCCGACTTTGCACTGGTGTCACCATGGGCCTGGTCACCATCCTGCCTATCGTAGCTTTTCAGGAGCCAGCCGGTCACTCCCAGCCATAGGCCCCCAGACAAAAACCTCGGCCCGTTTCCCTGGCAAACAAAAGTAAGCTGCCCCGCTTCTGGATGGCAGATTGCAGGAGCCACTTGGTACTATCAAATCAGCCCGACTTGGCACTGGTGCCTCCTCTGGTCTGGGAACCATCCTGCGTATCGTGGATTCTAAGGAGCCAGCCGGCCACTCCCAGCCACAGGCCCCCAAACACAAACAACGGCGCTTTTCCCTGGAAAACAAAACTGGCCTGCCAACTTTTTGATGGCAGATTGCAGGAGCCACTTGGTGCTATCAAACCAGCCAACTTGGCACTGGTGCCACCATGGGTCTGGTCACCATCCTGCCTATCGTAGCTTTTCAGGAGCCAGCCGGTCACTCCCAGCCATAGGCGCCCAGACACAAAGCTCGGCCCATTTCCATGGTAAATAAAATTAAGCTGCCCCGCTTCTGCATGGCAGATTGCAGGAACCACTTGGTACTATCAAACCAGCCTGACTTGGCACTGGTGCCACTATGGGTCTGGGAACCATCCTGCGTATCGTGGATTCTAAGGAGCCAGCCGGCCACTCCCTGCCACAGGACCCCAAACACAAACAACAGCGCTTTTCTCTGGCAAACAAAACTCAGTTGCCCTGCTTTTGGATGGCAGATTGCAGGAGCGACTTGGTACGATCAAACCAGCCCAACTTGGCACTGGTGCCTCCATGGGTCTGGTAACCATCCTGCCTATCGTAGCTTTTCAGGAGCCAGCCGGTCACTCCCAGCCATAGGCCCCCAGACACAAAGCTCTGCCCGTTTCCCTGGCAAACAAAAGTAAGCTACCCCGCTACTGGATGGCAGATTGCAGGAGCCACTTTGAACCATCAAACCAGCCCGACTTGGCACTGGTGCCTCCTCTGGTCTGGGAACCATCCTGCGTATCGTGGATTCTAAGGAGCCAGCTGGCCACTCCCAGCCACAGGCCCATAAACACAAACAACGGCGCTTTTCCCTGGAAAACAAAACTGGCCTGCCAAATTTTTGAAGGCAGATTGCAGGAGCCACTTGGTACTATCAAACCAGCCCAACTTGGCACTGGTGCCACCATGGGTCTGGTCACCATCCTGCCTATCGTAGCTTTTCAGGAGCCAGCCTGTCACTCTCAGCCATATGCCCCCAAACACAAACCACGGCCCTTTTCTCTGGCAAACAAAACTCAACTGCCCCTCTTCTGGATGGCAAATTGCAGGACGCACTTGGTACTACGAAAACAGCCCGACTTGGCACTGATGCCACCTTGGGTCAGGGAACCATCCTGCGTATCGAGCTTTTTAAGGAGCCAGCCGGCCACGCCCAGCCATATACCGCCAAAAACAAACCACGGAACTTTTCTCCAGCAAACAAAAATCCGCTGCCCCGCGTCTGGATGGCAGATTGCAGGAGCCACTTTGCACCATCAAACCAGTCCAACTTGGCACTGGTGCCACCTTGGATCTGGGAACCATTCTGCCTATCGTGGATTTTCAGGGGCCAGCCGGCCACTCTCAGCCATAGGCCCCCAAAAAAAAACCACGGCCCTTTCCTCTGGCAAACAAAACTCAGATGCCCAGCGTCTGGATGGCACATTGCAGGAGCCACTTCGTACTATCAAACCAGCCCGACTTGGCACTGGTGCCACCTTGGCTCTGGGAACCATCCTGCGTATCGTGGATTCTAAGGAGCCAGCCGGCCACTCCCAGCCGCAGGCCTCCAAACACAAACAACGGCGCTTTTCCCTGGAAAACAAAACTCGCCTGCCAAAATTTTGATGGCAGATTGCAGGAGCCACTTGGTACTATCAAACCATCCCGACTTGGCACTGTTGCCGCCTTGGGTCTGGGAACCATGCTGCGTAACGTAGATTCTAAGGCGTCAGGCGGCAACTCCCAGCCACAGGCCCCCAAACACAAACAACGGCGCTTTTCCCTGGAAAACAAAACTCGCCTGCCAACTTTTTGATGGCAGATTGCAGGAGCCACTTGGTACTATCAAACCAGCCCAACTTGGCACTGGTGCCACCATGGGTCTGGTAACCATCCTGCCTATCGTAGCTTTTCAGGAGCCAGCCGGTCACTCCCAGCCATAGGCCCCCAGACACAAACCTCGGCCCGTTTCCATGGAAAACAAAAGTAAGCTACCCCGCTTCTGGATGGCAGATTGCAGGAGCCACTTGGTACTATCAAACCAGCCCAACTTGGCACTGGTGCCAGTTCTGGTCTGGGAACCATCCTGCTTATCGTGGATTCTAAGGAGACAGCGGGCCACTCCCAGCCACAGGCCCCCAAACACAAACAACGGCACTTTTCCCTGGAAAACAAAACTGGCCTGCCAACTTTTTGATGGCAGATTGCAGGAGCCACTTGGTACTATCAAATTAGCCCAACTTGGCACTGGTGCCACCATGGGTCTGGTAAACATCCTGCCTATCGTAGCTTTTCAGGAGCCAGCCAGTCACTCCCTGCCATAGGGCCCCAGACAAATACCTCGGCCCGTTTCCCTGGCAAACAAAAGTAAGCTGCCCCGCTTCTGGATGGCAGATTGCAGGAGCCACTTGGTACTATCAAACCAGCCCGACTTGGCACTGGTGCCACCTTGGATCTGGGAACCATGCTGCGTAACGTGGATTCTAAGACGACAGGCGGCCACTCCCAGCCACAGGGCCCCAAACACAAACAACGGCGCTTTTCCCTGGAAAACAAAACTCGCCTGCCAACTTTTTGATGGCAGATTGCAGGAGCCACTTGGTACTATCAAATCAGCCCAACTTGGCACTGCTGCTACCATGGGTCTGGTAATCATCCTGCCTACTGTAGTTTTCAGGAGCCAGCCGGTCACTCCCAGCCATAGGCCCCCAGAAAAAAACCTCGGCCCGTTTCCCTGGCAAACAAAAGTAAGCTACCCCGCTTCTGGATGGCAGATTGCAGGAGCCACTTTGCACCATCAAACTATCCCGACTTGGCACTGGTGCCACCTCGGGTCTGGGAACCATCCTGCGTATCGTGGATTCTAAGGAGCCAGCCGGTCACTCCCAGCCACAGGCCCCCAAACACAAACAACGGCTCTTTTCCCTGGAAAACAAAACTGGCCTGCCAACTTTTTGATGGCAGATTGCAGGAGCCACTTGGTGCTATCAAACCAGCCAACTTGGCACTGGTGCCACCATGGGTCTGGTCACAATCCTGCCTATCGGAGCTTTTCAGGAGCCAGCCGGTCACTCCCAGCCATAGGCGCCCAGACACAAAGCTCGGCCCATTTCCATGGTAAATAAAATTAAGCTGCCCCGCTTCTGCATGGCAGATTGTAGGAACCACTTGGTATTATCAAACCAGCCTGACTTGGCACTGGTGCCACCTCTGGTCTGGGAACCATCCTGCGTATCGTGGATTCTAAGGAGCCAGCCGGCCACTCCCAGCCACAGGACCCCAAACACAAACAACAGCACTTTTCTCTGGCAAACAAAACTCAGTTGCCCTGCTTTTGGATGGCAGATTGCAGGAGCGACTTGGTACTATCAAACCGGCCCATCTTGGCACTGGTGCCTCCATGGGTCTGGTAACCATCCTGCCTATCGTAGCTTTTCAGGAGCCAGCCGGTCACTCCCAGCCATAGGCCCCAGACACAAAGCTCTGTCCGTTTCCCTGGCAAACAAAAGTAAGCTACCCCCCTTCTGGATGGCAGATTGCAGGAGACACTTTGAACCATCAAACCAGCCCGACTTGGCACTGGTGCCACCTCTGGTCTGGGAACCATCCTGCGTATCGTGGATTCTAAGGAGCCAGCTGGCCACTCCCAGCCACAGGCCCAGAAACACAAACAACGGCGCTTTTCCCTGGAAAACAAAACTGGCCTGCCAAATTTTTGATGGCAGATTGCAGGAGCCACTTGGTACTATCAAACCAGCCCAACTTGGCACTGGTGCCACCATGGGTCTGGTCACCATCCTGCCTATCGTAGCTTTTCAGGAGCCAGCCGGTCACTCCCAGCCATAGGCCCCCAGACACAAAGCTCTGCCCGTTTCCCTGGCAAACAAAAGTAAGCTGCCCCGCTTCTGGATGGCAGATTGCAGGAGCTATTTATTACTATCAAACCAGCCCGACTTGGCACTGGTGCCACCTCTGGTCTGGGAACCATCCTGCCTGTCGTGAATTTTCAGGGGCCAGCCGGCCACTCTCAGCCATATGCCCCCAAACACAAACCACGGCCCTTTTCTCTGGCAAACAAAACTCAACTGCCCCTCTTCTGGATGGCAAATTGCAGGACGCACTTGGTACTACGAAAACAGCCCGACTTGGCACTGATGCCACCTTGGGTCAGGGAACCATCCTGCGTATCGAGCTTTTTAAGGAGCCAGCCGGCCACGCCCAGCCATATACCGCCAAAAACAAACCACGGAACTTTTCTCCAGCAAACAAAAATCTGCTGCCCCGCGTCTGGATGGGAGATTGCAGGAGCCACTTTGCACCATCAACCCAGCCCGACTTGGCACTGGTGCCACCTTGGATCTGGGAACCATTCTGCCTATCGTGGATTTTCAGGGGCCAGCCGGCCACTCTCAGTCATAGGCCACCAAACAAAAACCACGGACCTTTACTCTGGTAAACAAAACTCAACTGCCCCTCTTCGGGATGGCAAATTGCCGGACGCACTTGGTACTAAAAAACCAGCCCGACATGGCATTGGTGCCACCTTGGGTCTGGTCACCATCCTGCGCATCCTGCATTTTAAGGAGCCAGCTGGCCACTCCCAGCCATATGACACCAAACACAACCCACGGCCCTTTTCTCTGGGAAACAAAACTCAGCTGCCCAGCGTCTGGATGGCACATTGCAGGAGCCACTTCGTACTATCAAACCAGCCCGACTTGGCACTGGTGCCACCTTGGCTCTGGGAACCATCCTGCGTATCGTGGATTCTAAGGAGCCAGCCGGCCACTCCCGGACGCAGGCCCCCAAACACAAACAACGGCGCTTTTCCCTGGAAAACAAAACTCGCCTGCCAAAATTTTGATGGCAGATTGCAGGAGCCACTTGGTACTATCAAACCATCCCGACTTGGCACTGCTGCCGCCTTGGGTCTGGGAACCATGCTGCGTAACGTAGATTCTAAGGCGCCAGGCGGCAACTCCCAGCCACAGGCCCCCAAAGAAAAACAACGGCGCTTTTCCCTGGAAAACAAAACTCGCCTGCCAACTTTTTGATGGCAGATTGCAGGAGCCACTTGGTACTATCAAACCAGCCCAACTTGGCACTGGTGCCACCATGGGTCTGGTCACCATCCTGCCTATCGTAGCTTTTCAGGAGCCAGCCGGTCACTCCCAGCCATAGGCCCCCAGACACAAACCTCGGCCCGTTTCCATGGAAAACAAAAGTAAGCTACCCCGCTTCTGGATGGCAGATTGCAGGAGCCACTTTGCACCATCAAACCAGCCCGACTTGGCACTGGTGCCACTTCTGGTCTGGGAACCATCCTGCTTATCGTGGATTCGAAGGAGACAGCGGGCCACTCCCAGCCACAGGCCCCCAAACACAAACCACGGCACTTTTCCCTGGAAAACAAAACTGGCCTGCCAACTTTTTGATGGCAGATTGCAGGAGGCACTTGGTACTATCAAATTAGCCCAACTTGGCACTGGTGCCACCATGGGTCTGGTAAACATCCTGCCTATCGTAGCTTTTCAGGAGCCAGCCAGTCACTCCCTGCCATAGGGCCCCAGACAAATACCTCGGCCCGTTTCCCTGGCAAACAAAAGTAAGCTGCCCCGCTTCTGGATGGCAGATTGCAGGAGCCACTTGGTACTATCAAACCAGCCCGACTTGGCACTGGTGCCAGTTCTGGTCTGGGAACCATCCTGCTTATCGTGGATTCTAAGGAGACAGCGGGCCACTCCCAGCCACAGGCCCCCAAACACAAACAACGGCGCTTTTCCCTGGAAAACAAAACTCGCCTGCCAACTTTTTGATGGCAGATTGCAGGAGCCACTTGGTGCTATGAAACCAGCCAACTTGGCACTGGTGCCACCATGGGTCTGGTCACAATCCTGCCTATCGTAGCTTTTCAGGAGCCAGCCGGTCACTGCCAGCCATAGGCGCCCAGACACAAAGCTCGGCCCATTTCCATGGTAAACAAAAGTAAGCTGCCCCGCTTCTGGATGGCAGATTGCAGGAACCACTTGGTACTATCAAACCAGCCCGACTTGGCACTGGTGCCACCTCTGGTCTTGGAACCATCCTGCGTATCGTGGATTCTAAGGAGCCAGCCGGCCACTCCCTGCCACAGGACCCCAAACACAAACAACAGCGCTTTTCTCTGGCAAACAAAACTCAGTTGCCCTGCTTTTGAATGGCAGATTGCAGGAGCGACTTGGTACTATCAAACCAGCCCATCTTGGCACTGGTGCCTCCATGGGTCTGGTCACCATCCTGCCTATCGTAGCTTTTCAGGAGCCAGCCGGTCACTCCCAGCCATAGGCCCCCAGAAAAAAACCTCGGCCAGTTTCCCAGGCAAACAAAAGTAAGCTACCCCGCTTCTGGATGGCAGATTGCAGGAGCCACTTTGCACCATCAAACTATCCCGACTTGGCACTGGTGCCACCTCGGGTCTGGGAACCATCCTGCGTATCGTGGATTCTAAGGAGCCAGCCGGTCACTCCCAGCCACAGGCCCCCAAACACAAACAACGGCGCTTTTCCCTGGAAAACAAAACTGGCCTGCCAACTTTTTGATGGCAGATTGCAGGAGCCACTTGGTGCTATCAAACCAGCCAACTTGGCACTGGTGCCACCATGGGTCTGGTCACAATCCTGCCTATCGGAGCTTTTCAGGAGCCAGCCGGTCACTCCCAGCCATAGGCGCCCAGACACAAAGCTCGGCCCATTTCCATGGTAAATAAAATTAAGCTGCCCCGCTTCTGCATGGCAGATTGTAGGAACCACTTGGTATTATCAAACCAGCCTGACTTGGCACTGGTGCCACCTCTGGTCTGGGAACCATCCTGCGTATCGTGGATTCTAAGGAGCCAGCCGGCCACTCCCAGCCACAGGACCCCAAACACAAACAACAGCACTTTTCTCTGGCAAACAAAACTCAGGTGCCCTGCTTTTGGATGGCAGATTGCAGGAGCGACTTGGTACTATCAAACCGGCCCATCTTGGCACTGGTGCCTCCATGGGTCTGGTAACCATCCTGCCTATCGTAGCTTTTCAGGAGCCAGCCGGTCACTCCCAGCCATAGGCCCCAGACACAAAGCTCTGTCCGTTTCCCTGGCAAACAAAAGTAAGCTACCCCCCTTCTGGATGGCAGATTGCAGGAGACACTTTGAACCATCAAACCAGCCCGACTTGGCACTGGTGCCACCTCTGGTCTGGGAACCATCCTGCGTATCGTGGATTCTAAGGAGCCAGCTGGCCACTCCCAGCCACAGGCCCAGAAACACAATCAACGGCGCTTTTCCCTGGAAAACAAAACTGGCCTGCCAAATTTTTGATGGCAGATTGCAGGAGCCACTTGGTACTATCAAACCAGCCCAACTTGGCACTGGTGCCACCATGGGTCTGGTCACCATCCTGCCTATCGTAGCTTTTCAGGAGCCAGCCGGTCACTCCCAGCCATAGGCCCCCAGACACAAAGCTCTGCCCGTTTCCCTGGCAAACAAAAGTAAGCTGCCCCGCTTCTGGATGGCAGATTGCAGGAGCTATTTATTACTATCAAACCAGCCCGACTTGGCACTGGTGCCACCTCTGGTCTGGGAACCATCCTGCCTGTCGTGAATTTTCAGGGGCCAGCCGGCCACTCTCAGCCATATGCCCCCAAACACAAACCACGGCCCTTTTCTCTGGCAAACAAAACTCAACTGCCCCTCTTCTGGATGGCAAATTGCAGGACGCACTTGGTACTACGAAAACAGCCCGACTTGGCACTGATGCCACCTTGGGTCAGGGAACCATCCTGCGTATCGAGCTTTTTAAGGAGCCAGCCGGCCACGCCCAGCCATATACCGCCAAAAACAAACCACGGAACTTTTCTCCAGCAAACAAAAATCTGCTGCCCCGCGTCTGGATGGGAGATTGCAGGAGCCACTTTGCACCATCAACCCAGCCCGACTTGGCACTGGTGCCACCTTGGATCTGGGAACCATTCTGCCTATCGTGGATTTTCAGGGGCCAGCCGGCCACTCTCAGTCATAGGCCACCAAACAAAAACCACGGACCTTTACTCTGGTAAACAAAACTCAACTGCCCCTCTTCGGGATGGCAAATTGCCGGACGCACTTGGTACTAAAAAACCAGCCCGACATGGCATTGGTGCCACCTTGGGTCTGGTCACCATCCTGCGCATCCTGCATTTTAAGGAGCCAGCTGGCCACTCCCAGCCATATGACACCAAACACAACCCACGGCCCTTTTCTCTGGGAAACAAAACTCAGCTGCCCAGCGTCTGGATGGCACATTGCAGGAGCCACTTCGTACTATCAAACCAGCCCGACTTGGCACTGGTGCCACCTTGGCTCTGGGAACCATCCTGCGTATCGTGGATTCTAAGGAGCCAGCCGGCCACTCCCGGACGCAGGCCCCCAAACACAAACAACGGCGCTTTTCCCTGGAAAACAAAACTCGCCTGCCAAAATTTTGATGGCAGATTGCAGGAGCCACTTGGTACTATCAAACCATCCCGACTTGGCACTGCTGCCGCCTTGGGTCTGGGAACCATGCTGCGTAACGTAGATTCTAAGGCGCCAGGCGGCAACTCCCAGCCACAGGCCCCCAAAGAAAAACAACGGCGCTTTTCCCTGGAAAACAAAACTCGCCTGCCAACTTTTTGATGGCAGATTGCAGGAGCCACTTGGTACTATCAAACCAGCCCAACTTGGCACTGGTGCCACCATGGGTCTGGTCACCATCCTGCCTATCGTAGCTTTTCAGGAGCCAGCCGGTCACTCCCAGCCATAGGCCCCCAGACACAAACCTCGGCCCGTTTCCATGGAAAACAAAAGTAAGCTACCCCGCTTCTGGATGGCAGATTGCAGGAGCCACTTTGCACCATCAAACCAGCCCGACTTGGCACTGGTGCCACTTCTGGTCTGGGAACCATCCTGCTTATCGTGGATTCGAAGGAGACAGCGGGCCACTCCCAGCCACAGGCCCCCAAACACAAACCACGGCACTTTTCCCTGGAAAACAAAACTGGCCTGCCAACTTTTTGATGGCAGATTGCAGGAGGCACTTGGTACTATCAAATTAGCCCAACTTGGCACTGGTGCCACCATGGGTCTGGTAAACATCCTGCCTATCGTAGCTTTTCAGGAGCCAGCCAGTCACTCCCTGCCATAGGGCCCCAGACAAATACCTCGGCCCGTTTCCCTGGCAAACAAAAGTAAGCTGCCCCGCTTCTGGATGGCAGATTGCAGGAGCCACTTGGTACTATCAAACCAGCCCGACTTGGCACTGGTGCCAGTTCTGGTCTGGGAACCATCCTGCTTATCGTGGATTCTAAGGAGACAGCGGGCCACTCCCAGCCACAGGCCCCCAAACACAAACAACGGCGCTTTTCCCTGGAAAACAAAACTCGCCTGCCAACTTTTTGATGGCAGATTGCAGGAGCCACTTGGTGCTATGAAACCAGCCAACTTGGCACTGGTGCCACCATGGGTCTGGTCACAATCCTGCCTATCGTAGCTTTTCAGGAGCCAGCCGGTCACTCCCAGCCATAGGCGCCCAGACACAAAGCTCGGCCCATTTCCATGGTAAACAAAAGTAAGCTGCCCCGCTTCTGGATGGCAGATTGCAGGAACCACTTGGTACTATCAAACCAGCCCGACTTGGCACTGGTGCCACCTCTGGTCTTGGAACCATCCTGCGTATCGTGGATTCTAAGGAGCCAGCCGGCCACTCCCTGCCACAGGACCCCAAACACAAACAACAGCGCTTTTCTCTGGCAAACAAAACTCAGTTGCCCTGCTTTTGAATGGCAGATTGCAGGAGCGACTTGGTACTATCAAACCAGCCCATCTTGGCACTGGTGCCTCCATGGGTCTGGTAACCATCCTGCCTATCGTAGCTTTTCAGGAGCCAGCCGGTCACTCCCAGCCATAGGCCCCCAGACACAAATCTCGGCCCGTTTCCCTGGCAAACAAAAGTAAGCTGCCCCGCTTCTGGATGGCAGATTGCAGGAGCTATTTATTACTATCAAACCAGCCCGACTTGGCACTGGTGCCACCTCTGGTCTGGGAACCATCCTGCCTATCGTGGATTTTCAGGGGCCAGCCGACCACTCTCAGCCATATGCCCCCAAACACAAACCACGGCCCTTTTCTCTGGCAAACAAAACTCAACTGCCCCTCTTCTGGATGGCAAATTGCAGGACGCACTTGGTACTACGAAAACAGCCCGACTTGGCACTGATGCCACCTTGGGTCAGGGAACCATCCTGCGGATCGAGCATTTTAAGGAGCCAGCCGACCACGCCCTGCCATATACCGCCAAAATCAAACCACGGAACTTTTCTCCAGCAAACAAAAATCCGCTGCCCCGCGTCTGGATGGCAGATTGCAGGAGCCACTTTGCACCATCAAACCAGCCCGACTTGGCACTGGTGCCACCTTGGATCTGGGAACCATCCTGCCTATCGTGCATTTTCAGGGGCCAGCCAGCCACTCTCAGCCATAGGCCCCCAAAAACAAACCACGGCACTTTACTCTGGTAAACAAAACTCAACTGCCCCTCTTCTGGATGGCAAATTGCAGGACGCACTTGGTACTACAAAAGCCGCCGGACTTGGCACTGGTGCCACCTTGGGTCTGGTCACCATCCTGCGTATCGTGCATTTTAAGGAGCCAGCTGGCCACTCCCAGCCATAGGCCCCCAGACACAAAATTCTGCCCGTTTCCCTGGCAAACAAAAGTAAGCTACCCCGCTTCTGGATGGCAGATTGCAGGAGCCACTTTGCACCATCAAACCAGCCCAACTTGGCACTGGTGCCACCTTGGGTCTGGGAACCATCCTGCGTATCGTGGATTCTAAGGAGCCAGCCGGCCACTCCCAGCCACAGGCCCCCAAACACAAACAACGGCTCTTTTCCCTGGAAAACAAAACTCGCCTGCCAACTTTTTGATGGCAGATTGTAGGAGCTATTTAGTACTATCAAACCAGCCCGACTTGGCACTGGTGCCACCTTGGCTCTGGGAACCATCCTGCCTATTGTGGATTTTGTGGGGTCAGCCGGCCACTCTCAGCCATATGCCCTCAAACACAAACCACGGCCCTTTTCTCTGGCAAACAAAACTCAACTGCCCCTCTTCTGGAAGGCAAATTGCAGGACGCCCTTGGTACTACAAAAACAGCCCAACTTGGCACTGGTGCCACCTCTGGCCTGGGAACCATCCTGCGTATCGAGCTTTTTAAGGAGCCAGCCGGCCACTCCCAGCCATATGCCCCCAAAAATGAACCACGGACTTGTTCTCTGGCAAACAAAAATCAGCTGCCCCGCGTCGGGATGGCAGATTGCAGGAGCCACTTTGCACCATCAAACCAGCCCGACTTGGCACTGGTGCCACCTTGGGTCTGGGAACCATTCTGCCTATCTTGGATTTTCAGGGGCCAGCTGGCCACTCTGAGCAATAGGCCCCCAAACAAAAACCACGGCCCTTTCCTCTGGCAAACAAAACTCAGCTGCCCCGCTTCTGGATGGCAGATTGCAGGACGCACTTGGTACAATCAAACCAGCCCAACTTGGCACTGGTGCCACCTTGGGTCTGGGAACCATCCTGCGTATTGTGGATTGTCAGGAGTCAGCTGACCACTCTCGGCCACAGACCCCAATCAAAAACAACGGCCCGATTCACAGGCAAAAAAAATCTCAGCTGCCCCACTTGTGGATGGGAGATTGCAGGAGGCGCTTGACACTGTCAAACCAGCCCAACGTGGCACTGGTGCCACCTTGGGTCTGGGAACGATGCTGAGTATCATGGAATTTAAGGAGCCAGTCGGCCACTCCCAGCCACAGGAACCAAACACATACCACAGCCCTTTTCTTTGGTAAACAAAACTCAGTTGCCCTGCTTTTGGACGGCAGATTGCAGGAGGCACTTGGTACTATCAAACCAGCCCAACTTGGCACTGGTGCCTCCATGGGTCGGGTCACCATCCTGCGTATCGTAGCTTTTCAGGAGCCAGCCGGTCAGTCCCAGCCATAGGCCCCCAGACACAAATCTCTGCCCGTTTCCCTGGCAAACAAAAGTAAGCTACCCCGCTTCTGGATGGCAGATTGCAGGAGACACTTTGCACCATCAAACCAGCCCGACTTGGCACTGGTGCCACCTCTGGTCTGGAAACCATCCTGCGTATCGTGGATTCTTAGGAGCCAGCTGGCCACTCCCAGCCACAGGCCCCCAAACACAAACAACGGCGCTTTTCCCTGGAAAACAAAACTGGCCTGCCAACTTTTTGATGGCAGATTGCAGGAGCCACTTGGTACTATCAAACCAGCCCAACTTGGCACTGGTGCCACCATGGGTCTGGTCACCATCCTGCCTATCGTAGCTTTTCAGGAGCCAGCCGGTCACTCCCAGCCATAGGCCCCCAGACAAAAACCTCGGCCCGTTTCCCTGGCAAACAAAAGTAAGCTGCCCCGCTTCTGGATGGCAGATTGCAGGAGTTATTTAGTACTATCAAACCAGCCAGACGTGGCACTGGTGCCACCTTGGATCTGGGAACCATCTTTCCTATCGTGGATTTTAAGGAGCCAGCCGGCCTCTCTCAGCCATATGCCCCCAAACACAAAACACGGGCCTTTTCTCTGGCAAACAAAACTCAACTGCCCCTCTTCTGGATGGCAGATTGCAGGAGCCACTTGGTACATTCAAACCAGCCCTACTTGGCACTGGTGCCACCTTGGGTCTGGGAAGCATGCTGCGTATCATGGATTTTCAGGAGCCAGCCCGCCACTGCAAGCTACAGGCCCCCAAACATAAACAACAGCCTTTTTCTCTGGCAAACAAAATTCAGCTGCCCCGCTTCTGGATGGCAGATTGCAGGAGCCACTTGGTAGTATCAAACCAGCCCGACTTGGCACTGGTGCCAACTTGGGTCTGGGAACCATCCTGCGTATCGTGGATTCTAAGTAGCCAGCTGGCCACTCCCAGCCACAGGACCCCAAACACAAACAACGGTGCTTTTCCCTGGAAAACAAAACTGGCCTGCCAACTTTTTGATGGCAGATTGCAGGAGCCACTTGGTACTATCAAACCAGCCCAACTTGGCACTGGTGCCACCATGGGTCTGGTCACCATCCTGCCTATCGTAGCTTTTCAGGAGCCAGCCGGTCACTCCCAGCCATGGGCCCCCAGCCACAAACCTCGGCCCGTTTCCCTGGCACACAAAAGTAAGCTACCCCGCTTCTGGATGGCAGATTTCAGGAGCAACTTGGCATCATCAAACCAGCCCGACTTGGCACTGGTGCCACCTCTGGTCTGGGAACCATCCTGCGTATCGTGGGTTCTAAGGAGCCAGCCGGCCACTCCCAGCCACAGGCCCCCAATCACAAATCACGGCACTTTTCCCTGGAAAACAAAACTCGCCTGCTAGCTTTTTGATGGCAGAGTGCAGGAGCCACTTGGTACAATCAAACCAGCCCAACTTGGCACTGGTGCCACTATGGGTCTGGTCATCATCCTGCCTATCGTAGCATTTCAGGAGCCAGTCGGTCACTCCCAGCCGTAGGCCCCCGGACACAAACCTCGACCCGTTACCCTGGCAAACAAAACTCAGTTGCCCTGCTTTTGAATGGCAGATTGCAGGAGCGACTTGGTACTATCAAACCAGCCCATCTTGGCACTGGTGCCTCCATGGGTCTGGTAACCATCCTGCCTATCGTAGCTTTTCAGGAGCCAGCCGGTCACTCCCAGCCATAGGCCCCCAGACACAAATCTCGGCCCGTTTCCCTGGCAAACAAAAGTAAGCTGCCCCGCTTCTGGATGGCAGATTGCAGGAGCTATTTATTACTATCAAACCAGCCCGACTTGGCACTGGTGCCACCTCTGGTCTGGGAACCATCCTGCCTATCGTGGATTTTCAGGGGCCAGCCGACCACTCTCAGCCATATGCCCCCAAACACAAACCACGGCCCTTTTCTCTGGCAAACAAAACTCAACTGCCCCTCTTCTGGATGGCAAATTGCAGGACGCACTTGGTACTACGAAAACAGCCCGACTTGGCACTGATGCCACCTTGGGTCAGGGAACCATC
This sequence comes from Melospiza georgiana, assembly GCF_028018845.1. Classification (NCBI taxonomy): domain Eukaryota; kingdom Metazoa; phylum Chordata; class Aves; order Passeriformes; family Passerellidae; genus Melospiza; species Melospiza georgiana. The sequence goes on from NC_080431.1 coordinate 95,319,303, forward strand.
CTGCGTATCGAGCATTTTAAGGAGCCAGCCGACCACGCCCTGCCATATACCGCCAAAATCAAACCACGGAACTTTTCTCCAGCAAACAAAAATCCGCTGCCCCGCGTCTGGATGGCAGATTGCAGGAGCCACTTTGCACCATCAAACCAGCCCGACTTGGCACTGGTGCCACCTTGGATCTGGGAACCATCCTGCCTATCGTGCATTTTCAGGGGCCAGCCAGCCACTCTCAGCCATAGGCCCCCAAAAACAAACCACGGCACTTTACTCTGGTAAACAAAACTCAACTGCCCCTCTTCTGGATGGCAAATTGCAGGACGCACTTGGTACTACAAAAGCCGCCGGACTTGGCACTGGTGCCACCTTGGGTCTGGTCACCATCCTGCGTATCGTGCATTTTAAGGAGCCAGCTGGCCACTCCCAGCCATAGGCCCCCAGACACAAAATTCTGCCCGTTTCCCTGGCAAACAAAAGTAAGCTACCCCGCTTCTGGATGGCAGATTGCAGGAGCCACTTTGCACCATCAAACCAGCCCAACTTGGCACTGGTGCCACCTTGGGTCTGGGAACCATCCTGCGTATCGTGGATTCTAAGGAGCCAGCCGGCCACTCCCAGCCACAGGCCCCCAAACACAAACAACGGCTCTTTTCCCTGGAAAACAAAACTCGCCTGCCAACTTTTTGATGGCAGATTGTAGGAGCTATTTAGTACTATCAAACCAGCCCGACTTGGCACTGGTGCCACCTTGGCTCTGGGAACCATCCTGCCTATTGTGGATTTTGTGGGGTCAGCCGGCCACTCTCAGCCATATGCCCTCAAACACAAACCACGGCCCTTTTCTCTGGCAAACAAAACTCAACTGCCCCTCTTCTGGAAGGCAAATTGCAGGACGCCCTTGGTACTACAAAAACAGCCCTACTTGGCACTGGTGCCACCTCTGGCCTGGGAACCATCCTGCGTATCGAGCTTTTTAAGGAGCCAGCCGGCCACTCCCAGCCATATGCCCCCAAAAATGAACCACGGACTTGTTCTCTGGCAAACAAAAATCAGCTGCCCCGCGTCGGGATGGCAGATTGCAGGAGCCACTTTGCACCATCAAACCAGCCCGACTTGGCACTGGTGCCACCTTGGGTCTGGGAACCATTCTGCCTATCTTGGATTTTCAGGGGCCAGCTGGCCACTCTGAGCCATAGGCCCCCAAACAAAAACCACGGCCCTTTCCTCTGGCAAACAAAACTCAGCTGCCCCGCTTCTGGATGGCAGATTGCAGGACGCACTTGGTACAATCAAACCAGCCCAACTTGGCACTGGTGCCACCTTGGGTCTGGGAACCATCCTGCGTATTGTGGATTGTCAGGAGTCAGCTGACCACTCTCGGCCACAGACCCCAATCAAAAACAACGGCCCGATTCACAGGCAAAAAAAATCTCAGCTGCCCCACTTGTGGACGGGAGATTGCAGGAGGCGCTTGACACTGTCAAACCAGCCCAACGTGGCACTGGTGCCACCTTGGGTCTGGGAACGATGCTGAGTATCATGGAATTTAAGGAGCCAGTCGGCCACTCCCAGCCACAGGAACCAAACACATACCACAGCCCTTTTCTTTGGTAAACAAAACTCAGTTGCCCTGCTTTTGGACGGCAGATTGCAGGAGGCACTTGGTACTATCAAACCAGCCCAACTTGGCACTGGTGCCTCCATGGGTCGGGTCACCATCCTGCGTATCGTAGCTTTTCAGGAGCCAGCCGGTCAGTCCCAGCCATAGGCCCCAGACACAAAGCTCTGCCCGTTTCCCTGGCAAACAAAAGTAAGCTACCCCGCTTCTGGATGGCAGATTGCAGGAGACACTTTGCACCATCAAACCAGCCCGACTTGGCACTGGTGCCACCTCTGGTCTGGAAACCATCCTGCGTATCGTGGATTCTTAGGAGCCAGCTGGCCACTCCCAGCCACAGGCCCCCAAACACAAACAACGGCGCTTTTCCCTGGAAAACAAAACTGGCCTGCCAACTTTTTGATGGCAGATTGCAGGAGCCACTTGGTACTATCAAACCAGCCCAACTTGGCACTGGTGCCACCATGGGTCTGGTCACCATCCTGCCTATCGTAGCTTTTCAGGAGCCAGCCGGTCACTCCCAGCCATAGGCCCCCAGACAAAAACCTCGGCCCGTTTCCCTGGCAAACAAAAGTAAGCTGCCCCGCTTCTGGATGGCAGATTGCAGGAGTTATTTAGTACTATCAAACCAGCCAGACGTGGCACTGGTGCCACCTTGGATCTGGGAACCATCTTTCCTATCGTGGATTTTAAGGAGCCAGCCGGCCTCTCTCAGCCATATGCCCCCAAACACAAAACACGGGACTTTTCTCTGGCAAACAAAACTCAACTGCCCCTCTTCTGGATGGCAGATTGCAGGAGCCACTTGGTACATTCAAACCAGCCCTACTTGGCACTGGTGCCACCTTGGGTCTGGGAAGCATGCTGCGTATCATGGATTTTCAGGAGCCAGCCCGCCACTGCAAGCTACAGGCCCCCAAACATAAACAACAGCCTTTTTCTCTGGCAAACAAAATTCAGCTGCCCCGCTTCTGGATGGCAGATTGCAGGAGCCACTTGGTAGTATCAAACCAGCCCGACTTGGCACTGGTGCCAACTTGGGTCTGGGAACCATCCTGCGTATCGTGGATTCTAAGTAGCCAGCTGGCCACTCCCAGCCACAGGACCCCAAACACAAACAACGGTGCTTTTCCCTGGAAAACAAAACTGGCCTGCCAACTTTTTGATGGCAGATTGCAGGAGCCACTTGGTACTATCAAACCAGCCCAACTTGGCACTGGTGCCACCATGGGTCTGGTCACCATCCTGCCTATCGTAGCTTTTCAGGAGCCAGCCGGTCACTCCCAGCCATGGGCCCCCAGCCACAAACCTCGGCCCGTTTCCCTGGCACACAAAAGTAAGCTACCCCGCTTCTGGATGGCAGATTTCAGGAGCAACTTGGCATCATCAAACCAGCCCGACTTGGCACTCGTGCCACCTCTGGTCTGGGAACCATCCTGCGTATCGTGGGTTCTAAGGAGCCAGCCGGCCACTCCCAGCCACAGGCCCCCAATCACAAATCACGGCACTTTTCCCTGGAAAACAAAACTCGCCTGCTAGCTTTTTGATGGCAGAGTGCAGGAGCCACTTGGTACAATCAAACCAGCCCAACTTGGCACTGGTGCCACTATGGGTCTGGTCATCATCCTGCCTATCGTAGCATTTCAGGAGCCAGTCGGTCACTCCCAGCCGTAGGCCCCCAGACACAAACCTCGACCCGTTACCCTGGCAAACAAAATTTAGCTGCCCCGCTTCTGGATGGCAGATTGCAGGAGCCACTTGGTACTATCAAACCAGCCCAACTTGGCACTGCTGCCACCATGGGTCTGGTCACCATCCTGCCTATCGTAGCTTTTCAGGGGCCAGCCAGTCAGCCCCAGGCACTGGCCCCCAGACAAGAATTTCGGCCCGTTTCCCTGGCAAACAAAAGTAAGCTACCCCGCTTCTGGATGGCAGATTGCAGGAGCCACTTTGCACCATCAAACCAGCCCAACTTGACACTGGTGCCACCTCTGGCCTGGGAACCATCCTGCGTAACGTGGATTCTAAGCAGCCCCCCGCCCACTCCGAGCCACAGGCCCCCAAACACAAACAACGGCGCTTTCCCCGGAAAACAAAACTGGCCTGCCAACATTTTGATGGCAGATTGCAGGAGCCACTTGGTACTATCAAACCAGCCCAACTTGGCACTGGTGCCACCATAGGTCTGGTCACCATCCTGCCTAGCATAGCTTTTCAGGAGCCAGGAGGTCACTCCCAGCCATAGACCCCCAGACAGAAACCTCGGCCCGTTTCCATGGAAAACAAAAGAAGGCTGCCCCGCTTCTGGATGGCAGATTGCAGGAGCCACTTGGTACTATCAAATTAGCCCAACTTGGCACTGGTGCCACCATGGGTCTGGTAAACATCCTGCCTATCGTAGCTTTTCAGGAGCCAGCCAGTCACTCCCTGCCATAGGGCCCCAGACAAATACCTCGGCCCGTTTCCCTGGCAAACAAAAGTAAGCTGCCCCGCTTCTGGATGGCAGATTGCAGGAGCCACTTGGTACTATCAAACCAGCCCGACTTGGCACTGGTGCCACCTTGGATCTGGGAACCATGCTGCGTAACGTGGATTCTAAGACGACAGGCGGCCACTCCCAGCCACAGGGCCCCAAACACAAACAACGGCGCTTTTCCCTGGAAAACAAAACTCGCCTGCCAACTTTTTGATGGCAGATTGCAGGAGCCACTTGGTACTATCAAATCAGCCCAACTTGGCACTGCTGCTACCATGGGTCTGGTAATCATCCTGCCTACTGTAGCTTTTCAGGAGCCAGCCGGTCACTCCCAGCCATAGGCCCCCAGACACAAACCTCGGCACGTTTCCCTGGCAAACAAAAGTAAGCTGCCCCGCTTCTGGATGGCAGATTGCAGGAGCCACTTTGCACCATCAAACTATCCCGACTTGGCACTGGTGCCACCTCGGGTCTGGGAACCATCCTGCGTATCGTGGATTCTAAGGAGCCAGCCGGTCACTCCCAGCCACAGGCCCCCAAACACAGACAACGGCGCTTTTCCCTGGAAAACAAAACTGGCCTGCCAACTTTTTGATGGCAGATTGCAGGAGCCACTTGGTGCTATGAAACCAGCCAACTTGGCACTGGTGCCACCATGGGTCTGGTCACAATCCTGCCTATCGTAGCTTTTCAGGAGCCAGGCGGTCACTCCCAGCCATAGGCGCCCATACACAAAGCTCGGCCCATTTCCATGGTAAACAAAAGTAAGCTGCCCCGCTTCTGCATGGCAGATTGCAGGAACCACTTGGTACTATCAAACCAGCCCGACTTGGCACTGGTGCCACCTCTGGTCTTGGAACCATCCTGCGTATCGTGGATTCTAAGGAGCCAGCCGGCCACTCCCTGCCACAGGACCCCAAACACAAACAACAGCGCTTTTCTCTGGCAAACAAAACTCAGTTGCCCTGCTTTTGAATGGCAGATTGCAGGAGCGACTTGGTACTATCAAACCAGCCCATCTTGGCACTGGTGCCTCCATGGGTCTGGTAACCATCCTGCCTATCGTAGCTTTTCAGGAGCCAGCCGGTCACTCCCAGCCATAGGCCCCCAGACACAAATCTCGGCCCGTTTCCCTGGCAAACAAAAGTAAGCTGCCCCGCTTCTGGATGGCAGATTGCAGGAGCTATTTAGTACTATCAAACCAGCCCGACTTGGCACTGGTGCCACCTCTGGTCTGGGAACCATCCTGCCTATCGTGGATTTTCAGGGGCCAGCCGGCCACTCTCAGCCATATGCCCCCAAACACAAACCACGGCCCTTTTCTCTGGCAAACAAAGCTCAACTGCCCCTCTTCTGGATGGCAAATTGCAGGACGCACTTGGTACTACGAAAACAGCCCGACTTGGCACTGATGCCACCTTGGGTCAGGGAACCATCCTGCGGATCGAGCTTTTTAAGGAGCCAGCCGGCCACGCCCTGCCATACACCGCCAAAATCAAACCACGGAACTTTTCTCCAGCAAACAAAAATCCGCTGCCCCGCGTCTGGATGGCAGATTGCAGGAGCCACTTTGCACCATCAAACCAGCCCGACTTGGCACTGGTGCCACCTTGGATCTGGGAACCATCCTGCCTATCGTGGATGTTCAGGGGCCAGCCAGCCACTCTCAGCCATAGGCCCCCAAAAACAAACCACGGTATATTACTCTGGTAAACAAAACTCAACTGCCCCTCTTCTGGATGGCAAATTGCAGGACGCACTTGGTACTACAAAAGCAGCCCGACTTGGCACTGGTGCCACCTTGGGTCTGGTCACCATCCTGCGTATCGTGCATTTTAAGGAGCCAGCTGGCCACTCCCAGCCATAGGCCCCCAGACACAAAATTCTGCCCGTTTCCCTGGCAAACAAAAGTAAGCTACCCCGCTTCTGGATGGCAGATTGCAGGAGCCACTTTGCACCATCAAACCAGCCCAACTTGGCACTGGTGCCACCTTGGGTCTGGGAACCATCCTGCGTATCGTGGATTCTAAGGAGCCAGCCGGCCACTCACAGGCACAGGCCCCCAAACAAAAACAACGGCTCTTTTCCCTGGAAAACAAAACTCGCCTGCCAACTTTTTGATGGCAGATTGCAGGAGCTATTTAGTACTATCAAACCAGCCCGACTTGGCACTGGTGCCACTATGGGTCTGGTCACCATCCTGCCTATCGTAGCATTTCAGGAGCCAGTCGGTCACTCCCAGCCGTAGGCCCCCAGACACAAACCTCGGCCCGTTTCCCTGGCAAACAAAAGTAAGCTGCCCCGCTTCTGGATGGCAGATTGCAGGAGCCACTTGGTACTATCAAACCAGCCCAACTTGGCACTGGTGCCACCTTGGGTCTGGTCACCATCCTGCCTATCGTAGCTTTTCAGGGGCCAGCCAGCCAGCCCCAGGCACTGGCCCCCAGACCAGAATTTCGGCCCGTTTCCATGGCAAACAAAAGTAAGCTACCCCGCTTCTGGATGGCAGATTGCAGGAGCCACTTTGCACCATCAAACCAGCCCAACTTGACACTGGTGCCACCTCTGGCCTGGGAACCATCCTGCGTATCGTGGATTCTAAGCAGCCACCCGGCCACTCCCAGCCACAAGGCCCCAAACACAAACAACGGCGCTTTTCCCTGGAAAACAAAACTCGCCTGCCAACTTTTTGATGGCAGATTGCAGGAGCCACTTGGTACTATCAAATCAGCCCAACTTGGCACTGCTGCTACCATGGGTCTGGTAATCATCCTGCCTACTGTAGCTTTTCAGGAGCCAGCCGGTCACTCCCAGCCATAGGCCCCCAGAAAAAAACCTCGGCCCGTTTCCCTGGCAAACAAAAGTAAGCTACCCCGCTTCTGGATGGCAGATTGCAGGAGCCACTTTGCACCATCAAACTATCCCGACTTGGCACTGGTGCCGCCTCGGGTCTGGGAACCATCCTGCGTAACGTGGATTCTAATTAGCCAGCCGTCCACTCCCAGCCACAGGCCCCCAAACACAAACAACGGCGCTTTTCCCTGGAAAACAAAACTCGCCTGCCAACTTTTTGATGGCAGATTGCAGGAGCCACTTGGTACTATCAAACCAGCCCAACTTGGCACTGGTGCCACCACGGTCTGGGAACCATCCTGCGTATCGTGGATTCTAAGGAGCCAGCCGGCCAGTCCCAGCCACAGGACCCCAGACTCAAAGCTCTGCCCGTTTCCCTGACAAACAAAATTAAGCTACCCCGCTTCTGGATGGCAGATTGCAGGAGCTATTTAGTACTATCAAACCAGCCCGACTTGGCACTGGTGCCACCTTGGATCTGGGAACCATCCTGCCTATTGTAGATTTTCTGGGGTCAGCCGGCCACTCTCAGCCATATGCCCTCAAACACAAACCACGGCCCTTTTCTCTGGCAAACAAAACTCAACTGCCCCTCTTCTGGAAGGCAAATTGCAGGACGCACTTGGTACTACAAAAACAGCCAAACTTGGCACTGGTGCCACCTTGGGTCTGGGAACCATTCTGCCTACCGCGGATTTTCAGGGGCCAGCCGGCCACTCTGAGCCATAGGCCCCCCAACAAAAACAACGGCCCTTTTCTCTGGCAAACAAAACTCAGCTGCCCCTCTTCTGGATGGCAGTTTGCAGGAGCCACTTGGTACTATCAAACCAGCCCAACTTGGCACTGGTGTCACCATGGGCCTGGTCACCATCCTGCCTATCGTAGCTTTTCAGGAGCCAGCCGGTCACTCCCAGCCATAGGCCCCCAGACACAAACCTCGGCCCGTTTCCCTGGCAAACAAAAGTAAGCTGCCCCGCTTCTGGATGGCAGATTGCAGGAGCCACTTGGTACTATCAAATCAGCCCGACTTGGCACTGGTGCCTCCTCTGGTCTGGGAACCATCCTGCGTATCGTGGGTTCTAAGGAGCCAGCCGGCCACTCCCAGCCACAGGCCCCCAAACACAAACAACGGCGCTTTTCCCTGGAAAACAAAACTGGCCTGCCAACTTTTTGATGGCAGATTGCAGGAGCCACTTGGTGCTATCAAACAAGCCAACTTGGCACTGGTGCCACCATGGGTCTGGTCACCATCCTGCCTATCGTATCTTTTCAGGAGCCAGCCGGTCACTCCCAGCCATAGGCGCCCAGACACAAAGCTCGGCCCATTTCCATGGTAAATAAAATTAAGCTGCCCCGCTTCTGCATGGCAGATTGCAGGAACCACTTGGTACTATCAAACCAGCCTGACTTGGCACTGGTGCCACCTTGGGTCTGGGAACCATCCTGCGTATCGTGGATTCTAAGGAGCCAGCCGGCCACTCCCAGCCACAGGCCCCCAAACACAAACAACGGCTCTTTTCCCTGGAAAACAAAACTCGCCTGCCAACTTTTTGATGGCAGATTGTAGGAGCTATTTAGTACTATCAAACCAGCCCGACTTGGCACTGGTGCCACCTTGGCTCTGGGAACCATCCTGCCTATTGTGGATTTTGTGGGGTCTGCCGGCCACTCTCAGCCATATGCCCTCAAACACAAACCACGGCCCTTTTCTCTGGCAAACAAAACTCAACTGCCCCTCTTCTGGAAGGCAAATTGCAGGACGCCCTTGGTACTACAAAAACAGCCCAACTTGGCACTGGTGCCACCTCTGGCCTGGGAACCATCCTGCGTATCGAGCTTTTTAAGGAGCCAGCCGGCCACTCTCAGCCATATGCCCCCAAAAATGAACCACGGACTTGTTCTCTGGCAAACAAAAATCAGCTGCCCCGCGTCGGGATGGCAGATTGCAGGAGCCACTTTGCACCATCAAACCAGCCCGACTTGGCTCTGGTGCCACCTTGGGTCTGGGAACCATTCTGCCTATCTTGGATTTTCAGGGGCCAGCTGGCCACTCTGAGCAATAGGCCCCCAAACAAAAACCACGGCCCTTTCCTCTGGCAAACAAAACTCAGCTGCCCCGCTTCTGGATGGCAGATTGCAGGACGCACTTGGTACAATCAAACCAGCCCAACTTGGCACTGGTGCCACCTTGGGTCTGGGAACCATCCTGCGTATTGTGGATTGTCAGGAGTCAGCTGACCACTCTCGGCCACAGACCCCAATCAAAAACAACGGCCCGATTCACAGGCAAAAAAAATCTCAGCTGCCCCACTTGTGGATGGGAGATTGCAGGAGGCGCTTGACACTGTCAAACCAGCCCAACGTGGCACTGGTGCCACCTTGGGTCTGGGAACGATGCTGAGTATCATGGAATTTAAGGAGCCAGTCGGCCACTCCCAGCCACAGGAACCAAACACATACCACAGCCCTTTTCTTTGGTAAACAAAACTCAGTTGCCCTGCTTTTGGACGGCAGATTGCAGGAGGCACTTGGTACTATCAAACCAGCCCAACTTGGCACTGGTGCCTCCATGGGTCGGGTCACCATCCTGCGTATCGTAGCTTTTCAGGAGCCAGCCGGTCAGTCCCAGCCATAGGCCCCAGACACAAAGCTCTGCCCGTTTCCCTGGCAAACAAAAGTAAGCTACCCCGCTTCTGGATGGCAGATTGCAGGAGACACTTTGCACCATCAAACCAGCCCGACTTGGCACTGGTGCCACCTCTGGTCTGGAAACCATCCTGCGTATCGTGGATTCTTAGGAGCCAGCTGGCCACTCCCAGCCACAGGCCCCCAAACACAAACAACGGCGCTTTTCCCTGGAAAACAAAACTGGCCTGCCAACTTTTTGATGGCAGATTGCAGGAGCCACTTGGTACTATCAAACCAGCCCAACTTGGCACTGGTGCCACCATGGGTCTGGTCACCATCCTGCCTATCGTAGCTTTTCAGGAGCCAGCCGGTCACTCCCAGCCATAGGCCCCCAGACAAAAACCTCGGCCCGTTTCCCTGGCAAACAAAAGTAAGCTGCCCCGCTTCTGGATGGCAGATTGCAGGAGTTATTTAGTACTATCAAACCAGCCAGACGTGGCACTGGTGCCACCTTGGATCTGGGAACCATCTTTCCTATCGTGGATTTTAAGGAGCCAGCCGGCCTCTCTCAGCCATATGCCCCCAAACACAAAACACGGCCCTTTTCTCTGGCAAACAAAACTCAACTGCCCCTCTTCTGGATGGCAGATTGCAGGAGCCACTTGGTACATTCAAACCAGCCCTACTTGGCACTGGTGCCACCTTGGGTCTGGGAAGCATGCTGCGTATCATGGATTTTCAGGAGCCAGCCCGCCACTGCAAGCTACAGGCCCCCAAACATAAACAACAGCCTTTTTCTCTGGCAAACAAAATTCAGCTGCCCCGCTTCTGGATGGCAGATTGCAGGAGCCACTTGGTAGTATCAAACCAGCCCGACTTGGCACTGGTGCCAACTTGGGTCTGGGAACCATCCTGCGTATCGTGGATTCTAAGTAGCCAGCTGGCCACTCCCAGCCACAGGACCCCAAACACAAACAACGGTGCTTTTCCCTGGAAAACAAAACTGGCCTGCCAACTTTTTGATGGCAGATTGCAGGAGCCACTTGGTACTATCAAACCAGCCCAACTTGGCACTGGTGCCACCATGGGTCTGGTCACCATCCTGCCTATCGTAGCTTTTCAGGAGCCAGCCGGTCACTCCCAGCCATGGGCCCCCAGCCACAAACCTCGGCCCGTTTCCCTGGCACACAAAAGTAAGCTACCCCGCTTCTGGATGGCAGATTTCAGGAGCAACTTGGCATCATCAAACCAGCCCGACTTGGCACTCGTGCCACCTCTGGTCTGGGAACCATCCTGCGTATCGTGGGTTCTAAGGAGCCAGCCGGCCACTCCCAGCCACAGGCCCCCAATCACAAATCACGGCACTTTTCCCTGGAAAACAAAACTCGCCTGCTAGCTTTTTGATGGCAGAGTGCAGGAGCCACTTGGTACAATCAAACCAGCCCAACTTGGCACTGGTGCCACTATGGGTCTGGTCATCATCCTGCCTATCGTAGCATTTCAGGAGCCAGTCGGTCACTCCCAGCCGTAGGCCCCCAGACACAAACCTCGACCCGTTACCCTGGCAAACAAAAGTAAGCTGCCCCGCTTCTGGATGGCAGATTGCAGGAGCCACTTGGTACTATCAAACCAGCCCAACTTGGCACTGCTGCCACCATGGGTCTGGTCACCATCCTGCCTATCGTAGCTTTTCAGGGGCCAGCCAGTCAGCCCCAGGCACTGGCCCCCAGACAAGAATTTCTGCCCGTTTTCCTGGCAAACAAAAGTAAGCTACCCCGCTTCTGGATGGCAGATTGCAGGAGCCACTTTGCACCATCAAACCAGCCCAACTTGACACTGGTGCCACCTCTGGCCTGGGAACCATCCTGCGTAACGTGGATTCTAAGCAGCCCCCCGCCCACTCCGAGCCACAGGCCCCCAAACACAAACAACGGCGCTTTCCCCGGAAAACAAAACTGGCCTGCCAACATTTTGATGGCAGATTGCAGGAGCCACTTGGTACTATCAAACCAGCCCAACTTGGCACTGGTGCCACCATAGGTCTGGTCACCATCCTGCCTAGCATAGCTTTTCAGGAGCCAGGAGGTCACTCCCAGCCATAGACCCCCAGACAGAAACCTCGGCCCGTTTCCATGAAAAACAAAAGAAGGCTGCCCCGCTTCTGGATGGCAGATTGCAGGAGCCACTTGGTACTATCAAATTAGCCCAACTTGGCACTGGTGCCACCATGGGTCTGGTAAACATCCTGCCTATCGTAGCTTTTCAGGAGCCAGCCAGTCACTCCCTGCCATAGGGCCCCAGACAAATACCTCGGCCCGTTTCCCTGGCAAACAAAAGTAAGCTGCCCCGCTTCTGGATGGCAGATTGCAGGAGCCACTTGGTACTATCAAACCAGCCCGACTTGGCACTGGTGCCACCTTGGATCTGGGAACCATGCTGCGTAACGTGGATTCTAAGACGACAGGCGGCCACTCCCAGCCACAGGGCCCCAAACACAAACAACGGCGCTTTTCCCTGGAAAACAAAACTCGCCTGCCAACTTTTTGATGGCAGATTGCAGGAGCCACTTGGTACTATCAAATCAGCCCAACTTGGCACTGCTGCTACCATGGGTCTGGTAATCATCCTGCCTACTGTAGCTTTTCAGGAGCCAGCCGGTCACTCCCAGCCATAGGCCCCCAGACACAAACCTCGGCACGTTTCCCTGGCAAACAAAAGTAAGCTGCCCCGCTTCTGGATGGCAGATTGCACGAACCACTTGGTACTATCAAACCAGCCCGACGTGGCACTGGTGCCACCTCTGGTCTTGGAACCATCCTGCGTATCGTGGATTCTAAGGAGCCAGCCGGCCACTCCCTGCCACAGGACCCCAAACACAAACAACAGCGCTTTTCTCTGGCAAACAAAACTCAGTTGCCCTGCTTTTGAATGGCAGATTGCAGGAGCGACTTGGTACTATCAAACCAGCCCATCTTGGCACTGGTGCCTCCATGGGTCTGGTAACCATCCTGCCTATCGTAGCTTTTCAGGAGCCAGCCGGTCACTCCCAGCCATAGGCCCCCAGACACAAATCTCGGCCCGTTTCCCTGGCAAACAAAAGTAAGCTGCCCCGCTTCTGGATGGCAGATTGCAGGAGCTATTTAGTACTATCAAACCAGCCCGACTTGGCACTGGTGCCACCTCTGGTCTGGGAACCATCCTGCCTATCGTGGATTTTCAGGGGCCAGCCGGCCACTCTCAGCCATATGCCCCCAAACACAAACCACGGCCCTTTTCTCTGGCAAACAAAACTCAACTGCCCCTCTTCTGGATGGCAAATTGCAGGACGCACTTGGTACTACGAAAACAGCCCGACTTGGCACTGATGCCACCTTGGGTCAGGGAGCCATCCTGCGGATCGAGCTTTTTAAGGAGCCAGCCGGCCACGCCCTGCCATACACCGCCAAAATCAAACCACGGAACTTTTCTCCAGCAAACAAAAATCCGCTGCCCCGCGTCTGGATGGCAGATTGCAGGAGCCACTTTGCACCATCAAACCAGCCCGACTTGGCACTGGTGCCACCTTGGATCTGGGAACCATCCTGCCTATCGTGGATGTTCAGGGGCCAGCCAGCCACTCTCAGCCATAGGCCCCCAAAAACAAACCACGGTATATTACTCTGGTAAACAAAACTCAACTGCCCCTCTTCTGGATGGCAAATTGCAGGACGCACTTGGTACTACAAAAGCCGCCGGACTTGGCACTGGTGCCACCTTGGGTCTGGTCACCATCCTGCGTATCGTGCATTTTAAGGAGCCAGCTGGCCACTCCCAGCCATAGGCCCCCAGACACAAAATTCTGCCCGTTTCCCTGGCAAACAAAAGTAAGCTACCCCGCTTCTGGATGGCAGATTGCAGGAGCCACTTTGCACCATCAAACCAGCCCAACTTGGCACTGGTGCCACCTTGGGTCTGGGAACCATCCTGCGTATCGTGGATTCTAAGGAGCCAGCCGGCCACTCACAGGCACAGGCCCCCAAACAAAAACAACGGCTCTTTTCCCTGGAAAACAAAACTCGCCTGCCAACTTTTTGATGGCAGATTGCAGGAGCTATTTAGTACTATCAAACCAGCCCGACTTGGCACTGGTGCCACTATGGGTCTGGTCACCATCCTGCCTATCGTAGCATTTCAGGAGCCAGTCGGTCACTCCCAGCCGTAGGCCCCCAGACACAAACCTCGGCCCGTTTCCCTGGCAAACAAAAGTAAGCTGCCCCGCTTCTGGATGGCAGATTGCAGGAGCCACTTGGTACTATCAAACCAGCCCAACTTGGCACTGGTGCCACCATGGGTCTGGTCACCATCCTGCCTATCGTAGCTTTTCAGGGGCCAGCCAGCCAGCCCCAGGCACTGGCCCCCAGACCAGAATTTCGGCCCGTTTCCATGGCAAACAAAAGTAAGCTACCCCGCTTCTGGATGGCAGATTGCAGGAGCCACTTTGCACCATCAAACCAGCCCAACTTGACACTGGTGCCACCTCTGGCCTGGGAACCATCCTGCGTATCGTGGATTCTAAGCAGCCACCCGGCCACTCCCAGCCACAAGGCCCCAAACACAAACAACGGCGCTTTTCCCTGGAAAACAAAACTCGCCTGCCAACTTTTTGATGGCAGATTGCAGGAGCCACTTGGTACTATCAAATCAGCCCAACTTGGCACTGCTGCTACCATGGGTCTGGTAATCATCCTGCCTACTGTAGCTTTTCAGGAGCCAGCCGGTCACTCCCAGCCATGGGCGCCCAGAAAAAATTTTGGCCCGTTTCCCTGGCAAACAAAAGTAAGCTACCCCGCTTCTGGATGGCAGATTGCAGGAGCCACTTTGCACTATTAAACCAGCCCAACATGGCACTGGTGCCACCTTGGGTCTGGCCACCATCCTGCCAATCGTAGCTTTTCAGGAGCCAGCCGGTCATTCCCAGCCTTAGGCCCCAAGAGAAAAACCTCGGCCCGTTTCCCTAGCAAACAAAAGTAAGCTACCCCGCTTCTGGATGGCAGATTGCAGGAGCCACTTTGCACCATCAAACTGGCCCGACTTGTCACTGGTGCCACCTCAGGTCTGGGAACCATCCTGCGTATCGTGGATTCTAATTAGCCAGCCGGCCACTCCCAGCCACAGGCCCCCAAACACAAACAACGGTGCTTATCCCCGGAAAACAAAACTCGCCTGCCTAATTTTGATGGCAGATTGCCGGAACCACTTGGTACTATCAAACCAGCCCGACTTGGCACTGGTGCCACCTCTGGTCTGGGAACCATCCTGCGTATCGTGGATTCTAAGGAGGCAGCCGGCCACTCCCAGCCACAGGCCCCCAAACACAAAGAACCGCGCTTTTCCCGGAAAAACAAAACTGGCCTGCCAACTTTTTGATGGCAGATTGCAGGAGCCACTTGGTACTATCAAACCAGCCCAACTTGGCACTGGTGCCTACATGGGTCTGGTCACCATCCTGCCTATCGTAGCTTTTCAGGACATAGCCGGTCACTCCCAGCCGTAGGCCCCCAGACACAAACCTCGGCCCATTTCCCTGGCAAACAAATGTAAGTTGCTCCGCTTCTGGATGGCAGATTGCCGGAACCACTTGGTATTATCAAATCAGCCCCACTTGGCACTGGTGCCACCTTGGGTCTGGGAACCATCCTGCGTATTGTGGATTCTAAGGCGCCAGCCGCCCACTCCCAGCCACAGGCCCCCAAACACAGACAACGGCGGTTTTCCCTGGAAAACAAAACTCGCCTGCCAACTTTTTGATGGCAGATTGCAGGAGCCACTTGGTACTATCAAACCAGCCCGACTTGGCACTGGTGCCACCTTGGGTCTGGCAACGATGCTGCGTATCATGGAATTTAAGGAGCCAGCCGGCCACTCCCAGCCACAGGACCCAAACACATACCACAGCCCTTTTCTTTGGTAAACAAAACTCAGGTGCCCTGCTTTTGGATGGCAGATTGCAGGAGGCACTTGGTACTATCAAACCAGCCCGACTTGGCACTGGTGCCTCCATGGGTCGGGTCACCATCCTGCGTATCGTAGCTTTTCAGGAGCCAGCCGGTCACTCCCAGCCATAGGCGCCCAGACACAAAGCTCTGCCCGTTTCCCTGGCAAACAAAAGTAAGCTACCCCGCTTCTGGATGGCAGATTGCAGGAGACACTTTGCACCATCAAACCAGCCCGACTTGGCACTGGTGCCACCTTGGCTCTGGGAACCATGCTGCGTAACGTAGATTCTAAGGCGCCAGGCGGCCACTCCCAGCCACAGGCCCCCAAACACAAACAACAGCGCTTTTCTCTGGCAAACAAAACTCAGTTGCCCTGCTTTTGAATGGCAGATTGCAGGAGCGACTTGGTACTATCAAACCAGCCCAACTTGGCACTGGTGCCACCATGGGTCTGGTCACCATCCTGCCTATCGTAGCTTTTCAGGAGCCAGCCGGTCACTCCCAGCCATAGGCCCCCAGACAAAAACCTCGGCCCGTTTCCCTGGCAAACAAAAGTAAGCTGCGCCGCTTCTGGAAGGCAGATTGCAGGAGTTATTTAGTACTATCAAACCAGCCACACGTGGCAATGGTGCCACCTTGGATCTGGGAACCATCTTGCCTATCGTGGATTCTAAGGAGCCAGCCGGCCTCTCTCAGCCATATGACCCGAAACACAAAACACGGCCCTTTTCTCTGGCAAACAAAACTCAACTGCCCCTCTTCTGGATGGCAGATTGCAGGAGCCACTTGGTACTATCAAACCAGCCCTACTTGGCACTGGTGCCACCTTGGGTCTGGGAATCATGCTGCGTATCATGGATTTTCAGGAGCCAGCCCGCCACTGCAAGCTACAGGCCCCCAAACATAAACAACAGCCTTTTTCTCTGGCAAAAAAAATTCAGCTGCCCCGCTTCTGGATGTCAGATTGCAGGAGCCACTTGGTACTATCAAACCAGCCCAACTTGGCACTGGTGCCAACTTGGGTCTGGGAACCATCCTGCGTATCGTGGATTCTAAGTAGCCAGCTGGCCACTCCCAGCCACAGGACCCCAAACACAAACAACGGCGCTTTTCCCTGGAAAACAAAACTGGCCTGCCAACTTTTTGATGGCAGATTGCAGGAGCGACTGGGTACTATCAAACCAGCCCAACTTGGCACTGGTGCCACCATGGGTCTGGTCACCATCCTGCCTATCGTAGCTTTTCAGGAGCCAGCCGGTCATTCCCAGCCATAGACCCCCACACACAAACCTCGGCCCGTTTCCCTGGCAAACAAAAGTAAGCTGCCCCGCTTCTGGATGGCAGATTGCAGGAGCAACTTGGCATCATCAAACCAGCCCGACTTGGCACTGGTGCCACCTCTGGTCTGGGAACCATCCTGCGTATCGTGGGTTCTAAGGAGCCATCCGGCCACTCCCATCCACAGGCCCCCAATCACAAACAACGGCGCTTTTCCCTGGAAAACAAAACTCGCCTGATAGCTTTTTGATGGCAGAGTGCAGGAGCCACTTGGTACAATCAAACCAGCCCAACTTGGCACTGGTGCCACTATGGGTCTGGTCATCATCCTGCCTATCGTAGCATTTCAGGAGCCAGTCGGTCACTCCCAGCCGTAGGCCCCCAGACACAAACCTCGCCCCGTTTCCCTGGCAAACAAAATTAAGCTGCCCCGCTTCTGGATGGCAGATTGCAGGAGCCACTTGGTACTATCAAACCAGCCCAACTTGGCACTGCTGCCACCATGGGTCTGGTCACCATCCTGCCTATCGTAGCTTTTCAGGGGCCAGCCATCCAGCCCCAGGCACTGGCCCCCAGACAAGAATTTCGGCCCGTTTCCCTGGCAAACAAAAGTAAGCTACCCCGCTTCTGGATGGCAGATTGCAGGAGCCACTTTGCACCATCAAACCAGCCCAACTTGACACTGGTGCCACCTCTGGCCTGGGAACCATCCTGCGTATCGTGGATTCTAAGGAGCCAGCCGGCCACTCCCAGCCACAGGCCCCCAAACACAAACAACGGCGCTTTTCCCCGGAAAACAAAACTCGCCTGCCAATATTTTGATGGCAGATTGCAGGAGCCACTTGGTACTATCAAACCAGCCCAACTTGGCACTGGTGCCACCATGGGTCTGGGAACCATCCTGCCTAGCATAGCTTTTCAGGAGCCAGGAGGTCACTCCCAGCCATAGACCCCCAGACACAAACCTCGGCCCGTTTCCATGGAAAACAAAAGTAAGCTGCCCCGATTCTGGATGGCAGATTGCAGGAGCCACTTGGTACTATCAAATTAGCCCAACTTGGCACTGGTGCCACCATGGGTCTGGTAAACATCCTGCCTATCGTAGCTTTTCAGGAGCCAGCCAGTCACTCCCTGCCATAGGGCACCAGACAAATACCTCGGCCCGTTTCCCTGGCAAACAAAAGTAAGCTGCCCCGCTTCTGGATGGCAGATTGCAGGAGCCACTTGGTACTATCAAACCAGCCCGACTTGGCACTGGTGCCACCTTGGATCTGGGAACCATGCTGCGTAACGTGGATTCTAAGACGACAGGCGGCCACTCCCAGCCACAGGGCCCCAAACACAAACAACGGCGCTTTTCCCTGGAAAACAAAACTCGCCTGCCAACTTTTTGATGGCAGATTGCAGGAGCCACTTGGTACTATCAAATCAGCCCAACTTGGCACTGCTGCTACCATGGGTCTGGTAATCATCCTGCCTACTGTAGCTTTTCAGGAGCCAGCCGGTCACTCCCAGCCATAGGCCCCCAGAAAATAAACTCGGCCCGTTTCCCTGGCAAACAAAAGTAAGCTACCCCGCTTCTGGATGGCAGATTGCAGGAGCCACTTTGCACCATCAAACTATCCCGACTTGGCACTGGTGCCACCTCGGGTCTGGGAACCATCCTGCGTATCGTGGATTCTAATTAGCCAGCCGGCCACTCCCAGCCACAGGCCCCCAAACACAAACAACGGCGCTTTTCCCTGGAAAACAAAACTCGCCTGCCAACTTTTTGATGGCAGATTGCAGGAGCCACTTGGTACTATCAAATCAGCCCAACTTGGCACTGCTGCTACCATGGGTCTGGTAATCATCCTGCCTACTGTAGCTTTTCAGGAGCCAGCCGGTCACTCCCAGCCATAGGCCCCCAGAAAAAAAACTCGGCCCGTTTCCCTGGCAAACAAAAGTAAGCTACCCCGCTTCTGGATGGCAGATTGCAGGAGCCACTTTGCACCATCAAACTATCCCGACTTGGCACTGGTGCCACCTCGGGTCTGGGAACCATCCTGCGTATCGTGGATTCTAATTAGCCAGCCGGCCACTCCCAGCCACAGGCCCCCAAACACAAACAACGGCGCTTTTCCCTGGAAAACAAAACTCGCCTGCCAACTTTTTGATGGCAGATTGCGGGAGCCACTTGGTACTATCAAACCAGCCCAACTTGGCACTGGTGCCACCATGGGTCTGGTCACCATCCTGCCTATCGTAGCTTTTCAGGAGCCAGCCGGTCACTCCCAGCCATAGGCCCCGAGACACAAACCTCGGCCCGTTTCCCTGGCAAACAAAAGTAAGCTACCCCGCTTCTGGATGGCAGATTGCAGGAGCCACTTTGCACCATCAAACCAGCCCGACTTGGCACTGGTGCCACGTTGGGTCTGGGAACCATGCTGCGTAACGTAGATTCTAAGGCGCCAGCCGCCCACTCCCAGCCACATGCCCCCAAACACAAACAACGGCGCTTTTCCCTGGAAAACAAAACTCGCCTGCCAACATTTGATGGCAGATTGCAGGAGCCACTTGGTACTATCAAACCAGCCCAACTTGGCACTGGTGCCACCATGGGTCTGGTCACCATCCTGCCTATCGTAGCTTTTCAGGAGCCAGCCGGTCACTCCCAGCCATAGGCCCCCAGACACAAACCTCGGCCCGTTTCCCTGGCAAACAAAAGTAAGCTGCCCCGCTTCTGGATGGCAGATTGCAGGAGCCACTTGGTACTATCAAACCAGCCCGACTTGGCACTGGTGCCACCTTGGATCTGGGAACCATGCTGCGTAACGTGGATTCTAAGACGACAGGCGGCCACTCCCAGCCACAGGGCCCCAAACACAAACAACGGCGCTTTTCCCTGGAAAACAAAACTCGCCTGCCAACTTTTTGATGGCAGATTGCAGGAGCCACTTGGTACTATCAAATCAGCCCAACTTGGCACTGCTGCTACCATGGGTCTGGTAATCATCCTGCCTACTGTAGCTTTTCAGGAGCCAGCCGGTCACTCCCAGCCATAGGCCCCCAGAAAATAAACTCGGCCCGTTTCCCTGGCAAACAAAAGTAAGCTACCCCGCTTCTGGATGGCAGATTGCAGGAGCCACTTTGCACCATCAAACTATCCCGACTTCGCACTGGTGCCACCTCGGGTCTGGGAACCATCCTGCGTATCGTGGATTCTAATTAGCCAGCCGGCCACTCCCAGCCACAGGCCCCCAAACACAAACAACGGCGCTTTTCCCTGGAAAACAAAACTCGCCTGCCAACTTTTTGATGGCAGATTGCAGGAGCCACTTGGTACTATCAAATCAGCCCAACTTGGCACTGCTGCTACCATGGGTCTGGTAATCATCCTGCCTACTGTAGCTTTTCAGGAGCCAGCCGGTCACTCCCAGCCATAGGCCCCCAGAAAAAAACCTCGGCCCGTTTCCCTGGCAAACAAAAGTAAGCTACCCCGCTTCTGGATGGCAGATTGCAGGAGCCACTTTGCACCATCAAACTATCCCGACTTGGCACTGGTGCCACCTCGGGTCTGGGAACCATCCTGCGTATCGTGGATTCTAATTAGCCAGCCGGCCACTCCCAGCCACAGGCCCCCAAACACAAACAACGGCGCTTTTCCCTGGAAAACAAAACTCGCCTGCCAACTTTTTGATGGCAGATTGCAGGAGCCACTTGGTACTATCAAACCAGCCCAACTTGGCACTGGTGCCACCATGGGTCTGGTCACCATCCTGCCTATCGTAGCTTTTCAGGAGCCAGCCGGTCACTCCCAGCCATAGGCCCCGAGACACAAACCTCGGCCCGTTTCCCTGGCAAACAAAAGTAAGCTACCCCGCTTCTGGATGGCAGATTGCAGGAGCCACTTTGCACCATCAAACCAGCCCGACTTGGCACTGGTGCCACCTCTGGTCTGGGAACCATCCTTCGTATCGTGGATTCTAAGGAGCCAGCTGGCCACTCCCAGCCACAGGCCCCCAAACAAAAACAACGGCGCTTTTCCCTGGAAAACAATACTGGCTTGCCAACATTTTGATGGCAGATTGCAGGAGCCACTTGGTACTATCAAACCATCCCGACTTGGCACTGGTGCCACGTTGGGTCTGGGAACCATGCTGCGTAACGTAGATTCTAAGGCGCCAGCCGCCCACTCCCAGCCACATGCCCCCAAACACAAACAACGGCGCTTTTCCCTGGAAAACAAAACTCGCCTGCCAACATTTGATGGCAGATTGCAGGAGCCACTTGGTACTATCAAACCAGCCCAACTTGGCACTGGTGCCACCATGGGTCTGGTCACCATCCTGCCTATCGTAGCTTTTCAGGAGCCAGCCGGTCACTCCCAGCCATAGGCCCCCAGACACAAACCTCGGCCCGTTTCCCTGGCAAACAAAAGTAAGCTGCCCCGCTTCTGGATGGCAGATTGCAGGAGCCACTTGGTACTATCAAACCAGCTCGACTTGGCACTGGTGCCTCCATGGGTCTGGTAACCATGCTGCGTAACGTAGATTCTAAGGCGCCAGGCGGCCACTCCCAGCCACAGGCCGCCAAACACAAACAACGGCGCTTTTCCCTGGAAAACAAAACTCGCCTGCCAACTTTTTGATGGCAGATTGCAGGAGCCACTTGGTACT
Source organism: Melospiza georgiana (assembly GCF_028018845.1). Lineage (NCBI taxonomy): Eukaryota > Metazoa > Chordata > Aves > Passeriformes > Passerellidae > Melospiza > Melospiza georgiana. Next base: position 95,340,786 of record NC_080431.1, read on the forward strand.
ATCAAACCAGCCCAACTTGGCACTGCTGCCACCATGGGTCTGGTCACCATCCTGCCTATCGTAGCTTTTCAGTAGCCAGCCGGTCACTCCCAGCCATAGACCCCCACACACAAACCTCGGCCCATTTCCATGGAAAACAAAAGTAAGCTGCCCCGCTTCTGGATGGCAGATTGCAGGATCCACTTGGTACTATCAAACCAGCCCGACTTGGCACTGGTGCCACCTTGGCTCTGGGAACCATGCTGCGTAACGTAGATTCTGAGACGACAGGCGGCCACTCCCAGCCACAGGCCTCCAAACAAAATCAATGGCGCTTTTCCCTGGAAAACAAAACTCGCCTGCCAACTTTTTGATTGCAGATTGCAGGAGCCACTTGGTACTATCAAACCAGCCCAACTTGGCACTGGTGCCACCATGGGTCTGGTCACCATCCTGCCTATCGTAGCTTTTCAGGAGCCAGCCGGTCACTCCCAGCCATAGGCCCCCAGAAAAAAACCTCGGCCCGTTTCCCTGGCAAACAAAAGTAAGCTACCCCGCTTCTGGATGGCAGATTGCAGGAACCACTTGGTACTATCAAACTAGCCCAACTTGGCAATGGTGCCACCTCTGGTCTGGGAACCATCCTGCGTATCGTGGATTCTATGGAGCCAGCCGGCCATTCGCAGCCACAGGCCCCCAAACACAAACAACGGCGCTTTTCCCTGGAAAACAAAACTCGTCTGCCAATATTTTGATGGCAGATTGCAGGAGCCACTTGGTACTATCAAACCAGCCCAACTTGGCACTGGTGCCACCATGGGTCTGGTCACCATCCTGCCTATCGTAGCTTTTCAGGAGCCAGCCGGTCACTCCCAGCCATAGGCCCCGAGACACAAACCTCGGCCCGTTTCCCTGGCAAACAAAAGTAAGCTACCCCGCTTCTGGATGGCAGATTGCAGGAGCCACTTTGCACCATCAAACCAGCCCGACTTGGCACTGGTGCCACCTCTGGTCTGGGAACCATCCTTCATATCGTGGATTCTAAGGATCCAGCTGGCCACACCCAGCCACAGGCCCCCAAACACAAACAACGGCGCTTTTCCCTGGAAAACAAAACTCGCCTGCCAACATTTTGATGGCAGATTGCAGGAGCCACTTGGTACTATCAAACCAGCCCAACTTGGCACTGGTGCCACCATGGGTCTGGTCACCATCCTGCCTATCGTAGCTTTTCAGGAGCCAGCCGGTCACTCCCAGCCATAGGCCCCCAGACACAAACCTCGGCCCGTTTCCCTGGCAAACAAAAGTAAGCTGACCCGCTTCTGGATGGCAGATTGCAGGAGCCACTTGGTACTATCAAACCAGCCCAACTTGGCACTGGTGCCACCTTGGGTCTGGGAACCATGCTGCGTAACGTAGATTCTAAGGCGCCAGCCGCCCACTCCCAGCCACATGCCCCCAAACACAAACAACGGCGCTTTTCCCTGGAAAACAAAACTCGCCTGCCAACTTTTTGATGGCAGATTGCAGGAGCCACTTGGTACTATCAAACCAGCCCAACTTGGCACTGGTGCCACCATGGGTCTGGTCACCATCCTGCCTATCGTAGCTTTTCAGGAGCCAGCCGGTCACTCCCAGCCATAGGCCCCCAGACACAAACCTCGGCCCGTTTCCCTGGCAAACAAAAGTAAGCTGCCCCGCTTCTGGATGGCAGATTGCAGGAGCCACTTGGTACTATCAAACCAGCCCGACTTGGCACTGGTGCCACCTTGGCTCTGGGAACCATGCTGCGTAACGTAGATTCTGAGACGACAGACGGCCACTCCCAGCCACAGGCCTCCAAACAAAATCAATGGCGCTTTTCCCTGGAAAACAAAACTCGCCTGCCAACTTTTTGATGGCAGATTGCAGGAGCCACTTGGTACTATCAAACCAGCCCAACTTGGCACTGGTGCCACCATGGGTCTGGTCACCATCCTGCCTATCGTAGCTTTTCAGGAGCCAGCCGGTCACTCCCAGCCATAGGCCCCCAGACACAAACCTCGGCCCGTTTCCCTGGCAAACAAAAGTAAGCTGCCCCGCTTCTGGATGGCAGATTGCAGGAGCCACTTGGTACTATCAAACCAGCCCAACTTGGCACTGGTGCCACCTTGGGTCTGGGAACCATGCTGCGTAATGTAGATTCTAAGGCGCCAGCCGCCCACTCCCAGCCACATGCCCCCAAACACAAACAACGGCGCTTTTCCCTGGAAAACAAAACTCGCCTGCCAACTTTTTGATGGCAGATTGCAGGAGCCACTTGGTACTATCAAACCAGCCCAACTTGGCACTGCTGCCACCATGGGTCTGGTCACCATCCTGCCTATCGTAGCTTTTCAGGAGCCAGCCGGTCACTCCCAGCCATAGGCCCCCAGACACAAACCTCGGCCCGTTTCCCTGGCAAACAAAAGTAAGCTGACCCGCTTCTGGATGGCAGATTGCAGGAGCCACTTGGTACTATCAAACCAGCCCAACTTGGCACTGGTGCCACCTTGGGTCTGGGAACCATGCTGCGTAACGTAGATTCTAAGGCGCCAGCCGCCCACTCCCAGCCACATGCCCCCAAACACAAACAACGGCGCTTTTCCCTGGAAAACAAAACTCGCCTGCCAACTTTTTGATGGCAGATTGCAGGAGCCACTTGGTACTATCAAACCAGCCCAACTTGGCACTGCTGCCACCATGGGTCTGGTCACCATCCTGCCTATCGTAGCTTTTCAGGAGCCAGCCGGTCACTCCCAGCCATAGGCCCCCAGACACAAAACTCGGCCCGTTTCCCTGGCAGACAAAAGTAAGCTGCCCCGCTTCTGGATGGCAGATTGCAGGAGCCACTTGGTACTATCAAACCAGCCCGACTTGGCACTGGTGCCACCTTGGCTCTGGGAACCATCCTGCCTATCGTGGATTTTCAGGGGCCAGCCGGCCACTCTCAGCCATATGCCCCCAAACACAAACCACGGCCCTTTTCTCTGGCAAACAAAACTCAACTGCCCCTCTTCTGGATGGCAAATTGCAGGACGCACTTGGTAGTACGAAAACCGCCCGACTTGGCACTGATGCCACCTTGGGTCAGGGAACCATCCTGCGTATCGGGCTTTTTAAGGAGCCAGCTGGCCACGCCCAGCCATATACCCCCAAAAACAACCACGGAACTTTTCTCCAGCAAACAAAAAACTGCTGCCCCGCGTCTGGATGGCAGATTGCAGGAGCCACTTTGCACCATCAACCCAGCCCAACTTGGCACTGGTGCCACCTTGGATCTGGGAACCATTCTGCCTATCGTGGATTTTCAGGGGCCAGACGGCCACTCTCAGCCATAGGCCACCAAACACAAACCACGGCCCTTTACTCTGGTAAACAAAACTCAACTGCCCCTCTTCTGGATGGCAAATTGCAGGACGCACTTGGTACTACAAAACCAGCCCGACTTGGCACTGGTGCCACCTTGGGTCTGGTCACCATACTGCCTATCGTAGCTTTTCAGGAGCCAGCCGGTCACTCCCAGCCATAGGACCCCAGACACAAACCTCGGCCCGTTTCCCTGGTAAGCAAAATTATGATACCCCGCTTCTGGATGGCAAATTGCAGGAGCCACATGGTACTATCAAACCAGCCCAACTTAGCACCTGTGCCACCTCTGGTCTGGGCACCATCCTGCTTATCGTAGCTTTTCAGGAGCCAGCCGGTGATTCCCAGCCACAGGCCCCCAAACACAATCAACGGCGCTTTTCCCTGGAAAATAAAACTGACCTGCCAACATTTGATGGCAGATTGCAGGAGACACTTTGCAACATAAAACCAGCCCGACTTGGCACTGCTGCAACGTTGGATCTGGGAACCATCCTGCGTATCGTGGATTCTATGCAGCCCACCGGCCACTCCCAGTCACAGGCCCCCAAACACAAACAAGGGCGCTTTTCCCTGGAAAACAAAAGTGGCCTGCCAACTTTTTGATGGCAGATTGCAGGAGCCACTTGGTACTATCAAACCAGCCCAACTTGGCACTGGTGCCACCTTGGGTCTGGTCACCATCCTGCCTATCGTAGCTTTTCAGGAGCCAGCCGGTCATTCCCAGCCATAGACCCCCAGACACAAACCTCGGCCCGTTTCCCTGGCAAACAAAAGTAAGCTGCCCCGCTTCTGGATGGCAGATTGCAGGAGCCACTTGGTACTATCAAACCAGCCCGACTTGGCACTGGTGCCACCTTGGGTCTGGGAACCATGCTGCGTAACGTAGATTCTGAGACGACAGGCGGCCACTCCCAGCCACAGGCCTCCAAACAAAATCAATGGCGCTTTTCCCTGGAAAACAAAACTCGCCTGCCAACTTTTTGATTGCAGATTGCAGGAGCCACTTGGTACTATCAAACCAGCCCAACTTGGCACTGGTGCCTCCATGGGTCTGGTCACCATCCTGCCTATCATAGCTTTTCAGGAGCCAGCCGGTCACTCCCAGCCATGGGCGCCCAGAAAAAATTTTGGCCCGTTTCCCTGGCAAACAAAAGTAAGCTACCCCGCTTCTGGATGGCAGATTGCAGGAGCCACTTTGCACTATTAAACCAGCCCAACATGGCACTGGTGCCACCTTGGGTCTGGCCACCATCCTGCCTATCGTAGCTTTTCAGGAGCCAGCCGGTCATTCCCAGCCTTAGGCCCCAAGAGAAAAACCTCGGCCCGTTTCCCTAGCAAACAAAATTCAGCTGCCGCGCTTCTGGATGGCAGATTGCAGGAGCCACTTGGTAGTATCAAACCAGCCCAACTTGGCACTGGTGCCACCTTGGGTCTGGGAACCATCCTGCGTATCGTGGATTCTAAGTAGCCAGCCGGCCACTCCCAGCCACAGGCCCCCAAACACAAACAACGGTGCTTATCCCCGGAAAACAAAACTTGCCTGCCAAATTTTGATGGCAGATTGCCGGAACCACTTGGTACTATCAAACCAGCCCGACTGGGCACTGGTGCCACCTTGGGTCTGGGAACCATCCTGCGTATCGTGGATTCTAAGGAGGCAGCCTGCCACTCCCAGCCACAGGCCCCCAAACACAAACAACGGCGCTTTTCCCTGAAAAACAAAACTCGCCTGCCAACTTTTTGATGGCAGATTGCAGGAGCCACTTGGTACTATCAAACCAGCCCAACTTGGCACTGGTGCCTACATGGGTCTGGTCACCATCCTGCCTATGTAGCTTTTCAGGACGTAGCCGGTCACTCCCAGCCATAGGCCCCCAGACACAAACCTCGGCCCATTTCCCTGGCAAGCAAAAGTAAGTTGCCCCGCTTCTGGATGGCAGATTGCCGGAACCACTTGGTATTATCAAACCAGCCCGACTTGGCACTGGTGCCACCTTGGGTCTGGGAACCATCCTGCGTATTGTGGATTCTAATTAGCCAGCCGGCCACTCCCAGCCACAGGCCCCCAAACACAAACAACGGCGCTTTTCCCTGGAAAACAAAACTCGCCTGCCAACATTTTGATGGCAGATTGCAGGAGCCACTTGGTACTATCAAACCAGCCCAACTTGGCACTGGTGTCTCCATGGGTCTGGTCACCATCCTGCCTATCGTAGCTTTTCTGGACCTAGCTGGTCACTCCCAGCCATAGGCCGCCAGACACAAACCTCGGCCCGTTTCCCTGGCAAACAAAAGTAAGCTGCCCCGCTTCTGGATGGCAGATTGCAGGAGCCACTTGGTACTATCAAACCAGCCCGACTTGGCACTGGTGCCACCTTGGGTCTGGGAACCATGCTGCGTAACGTAGATTCTAAGGCGCCAGCCGCCCACTCCCAGCCACAGGCCCCCAAACACAAACAACGGCGCTTTTCCCTGGAAAGCAAAACTCGCCTGCCAACTTTTTGATGGCAGATTGCAGGAGCCACTTGGTACTATCAAACCAGCCCAACTTGGCACTGGTGCCACCATGGGTCTGGTCACCATCCTGCCTATCGTAGCTTTTCTGGACCTAGCCGGTCACTCCCAGCCATAGGCCCCCAGACACAAACCTTGGCCTGTTTCCCTGGCAAACAAAAGTAAGCTGCCCCGCTTCCGGATGGCAGATTGCAGGAGCCACTTGGTACTATCAAACCAGCCCGACTTGGCACTGGTGCCACTTTGGCTCTGGGAACCATGCTGCCTATCGTGGATTTTCAGGGGCCAGCCGGCCACTCTCAGCCATATGCCCCCAAACACAAACCACGGCCCTTTTCTCTGGCAAACAAAACTCAACTGCCCCTCTTCTGGATGGCAAATTGCAGGACGCACTTGGTACTACGAAAACCGCCCGACTTGGCACTGATGCCAACTTGGGTCAGGGAACCATCCTGCGTATCGGGCTTTTTAAGGAGCCAGCCGGCCACGCCCTGCCATATACCCCCCAAAACAACCACGGAACTTTTCTCCAGCAAACAAAAATCTGCTGCCCCGCGTTTGGATGGCAGATTGCAGGAGCCACTTTGCACCATCAACCCAGCCCAACTTGGCACTGGTGCCACCTTGGATCTGGGAACCATTCTGCCTATCGTGGATTTTCAGGGGCCAGACGGCCACTCTCAGCCATAGGCCACCAAACACAAACCACGGCCCTTTACTCTGGAAAACAAAACTCAACTGCCCCTCTTCTGGATGGCAGATTGCAGGACGCACTTGGTACTACAAAACCAGCCCGACTTGGCACTGGTGCCACCTTGGGTCTGGTCACCATACTGCCTATCGTAGCTTTTCAGGAGCCAGCCGGTCACTCCCAGCCATAGGCTCCCAGACACAAACCTCGGCCCGTTTCCCTGGCAAACAAAATTAAGATACCCCGCTTCTGGATGGCAGATTGCAGGAGCCACATGGTACTATCAAACCAGCCCAACTTGGCACTTGTGCCACCTCTGGTCTGGGCACCACCATGCCTATCGTAGCTTTTCCGGAGCCAGCCGGTCATTCCCAGCCACAGGCCCCCAAACACAAACAACGGCGCTTTTCCCTGGAAAACAAAACTGGCCAGCCAACATTTGATGGTAGATTGCAGGAGACACATTGCAACATAAAACCAGCCTGACTTGGCACTGCTGCCACGTTGGATCTCGGAAACATCCTGCCTATCATGGATTTTCAGGAGCCAGCCGGCCACTCCCAGCCACATGCCCCAAACACAAACAACAGCGCTTTTCCCTGGAAAACCAAACTCGCCTGCCAGCTTTATGATGGCAGATTGCAGGAGCCACTTGGTACTATCAAACCAGCCCGACTTGGCACTGGTGCCACCATGGGTCTGGTCACCATCCTGCCTATCATAGCTTTTCAGGAGCCAGCCAGTCACTCCCAGCCATAGGCCCCCAGACACAAACCTCGGCCCGTTTCCCTGGCAAACAAAATTAAGATACCCCGCTTCTGGATGGCAGATTGCAGGAGCCACTTTGCACCATCAAACTAACCCAACTTGGCACTGGTGCCCCCTCTGGCCTGGGAACCATCCTGCGTATCGTGGATTCTATGCAGCCCACCGGCCACTCCCAGTCACAGGCCACCAAACAAAATCAATGGCGCTTTTCCCTGGAAAACAAAACTCGCCTGCCAACTTTTTGATTGCAGATTGCAGGAGCCACTTGGTACTATCAAACCAGCCCAACTTGGCACTGGTGCCACCATGGGTCTGGCCACCATCCTGCCTATCGTAGCTTTTCAGGAGCCAGCCGGTCATTCCCAGCCTTAGGCCCCGAGACACAAAGCTCGGCCCGTTTCCCTGGCAAACAAAAGTAAGCTGCCCCGCTTCTGGATGGCAGTTTGCAGGAGCCACTTTGCACCATCAAACTGGCCCGACTTGTCACTGGTGCCACCTCAGTTCTGGGAACCATCCTGCGTATCGTGGATTCTAATTAGCCAGCCGGCCACTCCCAGCCACAGGCCCCCAAACACAAACAACGGTGCTTTTCCCTGGAAAACAAAACTCGCCTGCCAAATTTAGATGGCAGATTGCAGGAGCCACTTGGTACTATCAAACCAGCCCAACTTGGCACTGGTGCCTCCATCGGTCTGGTCACCATCCTGCCTATCGTAGCTTTTCCATACCTAGCCGGTCACTCCCAGCCATAGGCCCCCAGACACAAACCTCGGCTCGTTTCCCTGGCAAACAAAAGTAAGCTGCCCCGCTTCTGGATGGCAGAGTGCCGGAACCACTTGGTACTATCAAACCAGCCCGACTTGGCACTGGTGCCACCTTGGGTCTGGGAACCATCCTGCGTATCGTGGATTCTAAGGAGGCAGCCGGCCACTCCCAGCCACAGGCCCCCAAACACAAACAACGGAGCTTTTCCCTGAAAAACAAAATGCGCCTGCCAACTTTTTGATGGCAGATTGCAGGAGCCACTTGGTACTATCAAACCAGCCCAACTTGGCACTGGTGCCTACATGGGTCTGGTCACCATCCTGCCTATCGTAGCTTTTCTGGACATAGCCGGTCACTCCCAGCCATAGGCCCCCAGACACAAACCTCGGCCCATTTCCCTGGCAAACAAAAGTAAGCTGCCCCGCTTCTGGATGGCAGATTACCGGAACCAATTGGTATTATCAAACCAGCCCGACTTGGCACTGGTGCCACCTTGGGTCTGGGAACCATCCTGCGTATTGTGGATTCTAAGGAGGCAGCCGGCCACTCCCAGCCACAGGCCCCCAAACACAAACAACGGCGCTTTTCCCCGGAAAACAAAACTCGCCTGCCAACTTTTTGATGGCAGATTGCAGGAGCCACTTGGTACTATCAAACCAGCCCAACTTGGCACTGGTGCCACCATGGGTCTGGTCACCATCCTGCCTATCGTAGCTTTTCTGGACCTAGCCGGTCACTCCCAGCCATAGGCCCCCAGACACAAACCTCGGCCCGTTTCCCTGGCAAACAAAAGTAAGCTGCCCCGCTTCTGGATGGCAGATTGCAGGAGCCACTTGGTACTATCAAACCAGCCCGACTTGGCACTGGTGCCACCTTGGGTCTGGGAACCATCCTGCCTATTGTGGATTTTCAGGGGCCAGCCGGCCACTCTCAGCCATATGCCCCCAAACACAAACCACGGCCCTTTTCTCTGGCAAACAAAACTCAACTGCCCCTCTTCTGGATGGCAAATTGCAGGACGCACTTGGTACTACGAAAACAGCCCGACTTGGCACTGATGCCACCTTGGGTCAGGGAACCATCCTGCGTATCGGGCTTTTTAAGGAGCCAGCCGGCCACGCCCAGCCATATACCCCCAAAAACAACCACGGAACTTTTCTCCAGCAAACAAAAATCTGCTGCCCCGCGTCTGGATGGCAGATTGCAGGAGCCACTTTGCACCATCAACCCATCCCAACTTGGCACTGGTGCCACCTTGGGTGTGGGAAACATCCTGCGTATCGTGGATTCTTAGGAGGCAGCCGGCCACTCCGAGCCACAGGCCCCCAAACAAAAACCTAGGCCCATTTCTCTGGCAAACAAAAGTAAGCTGCCCCGCTTCTGGATGGCAGATTGCAGGAGACACTTGGGACTATGAAACCAGCCCAACTTGGCACTGGTGCCACCTCTGATCTGGGAACCATGCTGCCTATCGTGGATTTTCAGGGGCCAGCCGGCCACTCTCAGCCATATGCCCCCAAACAGAAACCTCGGCCCGTTTCTCTGGCAAACAAAACTCAACTGCCCCTCTTCTGGAGGGCAAATTGCAGGATGAACTTGATACTAAAACCGCAGGCCGACTTGGCACTGGTGCCACCTTGGGTCTGGGAACCATCCTGCGTATCTTGGGTTCAAAGGAGCCAGCCGGCCACTCCCAGCCACAGGCCCCCAAACACAAACAACGGCACTTTTCCCTGGAAAACAAAACTCGCCTGCCAACTTTTTGATGGCAGATTGCAGGAGCCACTTGGTACTATCAAACCAGCCCAACTTGGCACTGCTGCTACCATGGGTCTGGTAACCATCCTGCCTATTGTAGCTTTCCAGGTGCCAGCCGGTCACTCCCAGCCATAGGTCCCCAGTCACAAACCTCGGCCCGTTTCCCTGGCAAACAAATGTAAGCTGCCCCGCTTCAGGATGGCAGATTGCAGGAGCCACTTGGTACTATCAAACCAGCCCGACTTGGCACTGGTGCCACCTTGGGTCTGGGAACCATGCTGCGTAACGTAGATTCTAAGGCGCCAGCCGGCCACACCCAGCCACAGGCCCCCAAACACAAACAACGGTGCTTTTCCCTGGAAAACAAAACTCAACTGCCCCTCTTCTGGATGGCAAATTGCAGGACGCACTTGGTACTATAAAAACAGCCCGACTTGGCACTGGTGCCACCTTGGGTCTGGGAACCATCTTGCGTATCGATCTTTTTATAGAGACAGCCGGCCACTCCCAGCCATATGCCCCCAAAAATGAACCACGGACTTGTTCTCTGGCAAACAAAACTCAGCTGCCCCACGTCGGGATGGCAGATTGCAGGAGCCACTTGGTACTATCAAACCAGCCCAACTTGGCACTGGTGCCACCTTGGGTCTGGGAACCATCCTGCGTATTGTGAATTGTCAGGAGCCAGCCGACCACTCTCGGCCACAGACCCCAAACAAAAACAACGGCCCGGTTCACAGGCAAACAAAACTCAGCTGCCCCGCTTCTGGATGGGAGATTGCAGGAGGCACTTGACACTGTCAAACCAGCCCCACTTGGCACTGGTGCCACCTTGGGTCTGGGAACCATGCTGCGTATCATGGATTTTCAGGAGCCAGCCGGCCACTGCAAGCCACAGGCCCCCAAACAAAAACCACAGCCTTTTTCTCTGGCAAACAAAATTCAGCTGCCCCACTTCTGGATGGCAGATTGCAGGAGCCATTTGGGACTATCACACCAGCACAACATGGCACTGTTGCCACCTTGGATCTGGGAAACATCCTACCTATCGTGGATTTTCAGGGGCCAGCCGGCCACTCTCAGCCATAGGCCCCAAACACAAACCACGGCCCTTTTCTCTGGCAAACAAAACTCAACTGCCCCTCTTCTCGATGGCAGATTGCAGGAGCCACTTGGTACTATCAAACCAGCCCTACTTGGCACTGGTGCCACCTTGGGTCTGGGAAGCATGCAGCGTATCATGGATTTTCAGGAGCCAGCCCGCCACTGCGAGCTAGAGGCCCCCAAACACAAACAACAGCCTTTTTCTCTGGCAAACAAAATTCAGCTGCCCCGCTTCTGGATGGCAGATTGCAGGAGCCACTTGGTAGTATCAAACCAGTCCGACTTGGCACTGGTGCCAACTTGGGTCTGGGAACCATCCTGCGTATCGTGGATTCTAAGTAGCCTTCTGGCCACTCCCAGCCACAGGCCCCCAAACACAAACAACGGTGCTTTTCCCTGGAAAACAAAACTGGCCTGCCAACTTTTTGATGGCAGATTGCAGGAGCCACTTGGTACTATCAAACCAGCCCAACTTGGCACTGATGCCACCATGGGTATGGTCACCATCCTGCTTATCGTAGCATTTCAGGAGCCAGCCGGTCACTCCCAGCCGTAGGCCCCCAGACACAAACCTCGGCCCGTTTCCCTGGCAAACAAAATTAAGCTGCCCCGCTTCTGGATGGGAGATTGCAGGAGCCACTTGGTACTATCAAACCAGCCCAACTTGGCACTGGTGCCACCATGGGTCTGGTCACCATCCTGCCTATCGTAGCTTTTCAGGGGCCAGCCAGCCAGCCGCAGGCACTGGCCCCCAGACAAGAATTTCGGCCCGTTTCCATGGCAAACAAAAGTAAGCTACCCCGCTTCTGGATGGCAGACTGTAGGAGCCACTTTGCACCATCAAACCAGCCCAACTTGACACTGGTGCCACCTCTGGCCTGGGAACCATGCTGCGTATTGTGGATTCTAAGCAGCCACCCGGCCACTCCCAGCCACAGGCGCCCAAACACAAACAACGGCGCTTTTCCCCGGAAAACAAAACTCGCCTGCCAACATTTTGATGGCAGATTGCAGGAGCCACTTGGTACTATCAAACCAGCCCGACTTGGCACTGGTGCCACCTTGGGTCTGGGAACCATCCTGCCTATTGTGGATTTTCAGGGGCCAGCCGGCCACTCTCAGCCATATGCCCCCAAACACAAACCACGGCCCTTTCCTCTGGCAAACAAAACTCAACTGCCCCTCTTCTGGATGGCAAATTGCAGGACGCACTTGGTACTACGAAAACAGCCCGACTTGGCACTGATGCCACCTTGGGTCAGGGAACCATCCTGCGTATCGGGCTTTTTAAGGAGCCAGCCGGCCACGCCCAGCCATATACCCCCAAAAACAACCACGGAACTTTTCTCCAGCAAACAAAAATCTGCTGCCCCGCGTCTGGATGGCAGATTGCAGGAGCCACTTTGCACCATCAACCCAACCCAACTTGCCACTGGTGCCACCTTGGGTGTGGGAAACATCCTGCGTGTCGTGGATTCTTAGGAGCCAGCCGGCCACTCCGAGCCACAGGCCCCCAAACAAAAACCTAGGCCCATTTCTCTGGCAAACAAAAGTAAGCTGCCCCGCTTCTGGATGGCAGATTGCAGGAGACACTTGGGACTATGAAACCAGCCCAACTTGGCACTGGTGCCACCTCTGATCTGGGAACCATCCTGCCTATCGTGGATTTTCAGGGGCCAGCCGGCCACTCTCAGCTATATGCCCCCAAACAGAAACCTCGGCCCGTTTCTCTGGCAAACAAAACTCAACTGCCCCTCTTCTGGAGGGCAAATTGCAGGATGAACTTGATACTAAAACCGCAGGCCGACTTGGCACTGGTGCCACCTTGGGTCTGGGAACCATCCTGCGTATCTTGGGTTCAAAGGAGCCAGCCGGCCACTCCCAGCCACAGGCCCCCAAACACAAACAACGGCACTTTTCCCTGGAAAACAAAACTCGCCTGCCAACTTTTTGATGGCAGATTGCAGGAGCCACTTGGTACTATCAAACCAGCCCAACTTGGCACTGCTGCTACCATGGGTCTGGTAACCATCCTGCCTATTGTAGCTTTCCAGGTGCCAGCCGGTCACTCCCAGCCATAGGTCCCCAGTCACAAACCTCGGCCCGTTTCCCTGGCAAACAAACGTAAGCTGCCCCGCTTCAGGATGGCAGATTGCAGGAGCCACTTGGTACTATCAAACCAGCCCGACTTGGCACTGGTGCCACCTTGGGTCTGGGAACCATGCTGCGTAACGTAGATTCTAAGGCGCCAGCCCGCCACACCCAGCCACAGGCCCCCAAACACAAACAACGGTGCTTTTCCCTGGAAAACAAAACTCAACTGCCCCTCTTCTGGATGGCAAATTGCAGGAGCCACTTGGTACTATAAAAACAGCCCGACTTGGCACTGGTGCCACCTTGGGTCTGGGAACCATCTTGCGTATCGATCTTTTTATAGAGACAGCCGGCCACTCCCAGCCATATGCCCCCAAAAATGAACCACGGACTTGTTCTCTGGCAAACAAAACTCAGCTGCCCCATGTCGGGATGGCAGATTGCAGGAGCCACTTGGTACTATCAAACCAGCCCGACTTGGCACTGGTGCCACTTTGGGTCTGGGAAACATCCTGCGTATTGTGAATTGTCAGGAGCCAGCCGACCACTCTCGGCCACAGACCCCAAACAAAAACAACGGCCCGGTTCACAGGCAAACAAAACTCAGCTGCCCCGCTTCTGGATGGGAGATTGCAGGAGGCACTTGACACTGTCAAACCAGCCCCACTTGGCACTGGTGCCACCTTGGGTCTGGGAACCATGCTGCGTATCATGGATTTTCAGGAGCCAGCCGGCCACTGCAAGCCACAGGCCCCCAAACAAAAACCACAGCCTTTTTCTCTGGCAAACAAAATTCAGCTGCCCCACTTCTGGATGGCAGATTGCAGGAGCCATTTGGGACTATCACACCAGCACAACATGGCACTGTTGCCACCTTGGATCTGGGAAACATCCTACCTATCGTGGATTTTCAGGGGCCAGCGGGCCACTCTCAGCCATAGGCCCCAAACACAAACCACGGCCCTTTTCTCTGGCAAACAAAACTCAACTGCCCCTCTTCTGGATGGCAGATTGCAGGAGCCACTTGGTACTATCAAACCAGCCCTACTTGGCACTGGTGCCACCTTGGGTCTGGGAAGCATGCAGCGTATCATGGATTTTCAGGAGCCAGCCCGCCACTGCGAGCTAAAGGCCCCCAAACACAAACAACAGCCTTTTTCTCTGGCAAACAAAATTCAGCTGCCCCGCTTCTGGATGGCAGATTGCAGGAGCCACTTGGTAGTATCAAACCAGTCCGACTTGGCACTGGTGCCAACTTGGGTCTGGGAACCATCCTGCGTATCGTGGATTCTAAGTAGCCAGCTGGCCACTCCCAGCCACAGGCCCCCAAACACAAACAACGGTGCTTTTCCCTGGAAAACAAAACTGGCCTGCCAACTTTTTGATGGCAGATTGCAGGAGCCACTTGGTACTATCAAACCAGCCCAACTTGGCACTGATGCCACCATGGGTATGGTCACCATCCTGCTTATCGTAGCATTTCAGGAGCCAGCCGGTCACTCCCAGCCGTAGGCCCCCAGACAAATACCTCGGCCCGTTTCCCTGGCAAACAAAATTAAGCTGCCCCGCTTCTGGATGGGAGATTGCAGGAGCCACTTGGTACTATCAAACCAGCCCAACTTGGCACTGGTGCCACCATGGGTCTGGTCACCATCCTGCCTATCGTAGCTTTTCAGGGGCCAGCCAGCCAGCCGCAGGCACTGGCCCCCAGACAAGAATTTCGGCCCGTTTCCATGGCAAACAAAAGTAAGCTACCCCGCTTCTGGATGGCAGACTGTAGGAGCCACTTTGCACCATCAAACCAGCCCAACTTGACACTGGTGCCACCTCTGGCCTGGGAACCATGCTGCGTGTTGTGGATTCTAAGCAGCCACCCGGCCACTCCCAGCCACAGGCCCCCAAACACAAACAACGGCGCTTTTCCCCGGAAAACAAAACTCGCCTGCCAACATTTTGATGGCAGATTGCAGGAGCCACTTGGTACTATCAAACCAGCCCAACTTGGCACTGGTGCCACCATGGGTCTGGTCACCATCCTGCCTAGCATAGCTTTTCAGGAGCCAGGAGGTCACTCCCAGCCATAGACCCCCAGACAGAAACCTCGGCCCGTTTCCATGGAAAACAAAAGTAAGCTGCCCCGCTTCTGGATGGCAGATTGCAGGAGCCACTTGGTACTATCAAATTAGCCCAACTTGGCACTGGTGCCACCATGGGTCTGGTAAACATCCTGCCTATCGTAGCTTTTCAGGAGCCAGCCAGTCACTCCTTGCCATAGGGCCCCAGACAAATACCTCGGCCCGTTTCCCTGGCAAACAAAAGTAAGCTGCCCCGCTTCTGGATGGCAGATTGCAGGAGCCACTTGGTACCATCAAACCAGCCCGACTTGGCACTGGTGCCACCTTGGATCTGGGAACCATGCTGCGTAACGTGGATTCTAAGACGACAGGCGGCCACTCCCAGCCACAGGGCCCCAAACACAAACAACGGCGCTTTTCCCTGGAAAACAAAACTCGCCTGCCAAATTTTGATGGCAGATTGCAGGAGCCACTTGGTACTATCAAATCAGCCCAACTTGGCACTGGTGCCACCATGGGTCTGGTCACCATCCTGCCTATCGTAGCTTTTCAGGAGCCAGCCGGACACTCCCAACCATAGGCCCCCAGAAAAAAACCTCGGCCCGTTTCCCTGGCAAACAAAAGTAACCTACCCCGCTTCTGGATGGCAGATTGCAGGAGCCACTTTGCACCATCAAACTATCCCGACTTGGCACTGGTGCCACCTCTGGTCTGGGAACCATCCTGCGTATCGTGGATTCTAATTAACCAGCCGGCCACTCCCAGCCACAGGCCCCCAAACACAAACAACGGCGCTTTTCCCTGGAAAACAAAACTCGC
Source organism: Melospiza georgiana (assembly GCF_028018845.1). NCBI lineage: Eukaryota > Metazoa > Chordata > Aves > Passeriformes > Passerellidae > Melospiza > Melospiza georgiana. The sequence continues at coordinate 95,356,743 of NC_080431.1, forward strand.
CTGCCAACTTTTTGATGGCAGATTGCAGAAGCCACTTGGTACTATCAAACCAGCCCAACTTGGCACTGGTGCCACCACTGGTCTGGGAACCATCCTGCGTATCGTGGATTCTAAGGAGCCAGCCGGCCACTCCCAGCCACAGGACCCCAGACACAAAGCTCTGCCCGTTTCCCTGACAAACAAAATTAAGCTACCCCGCTTCTGGATGGCAGATTGCAGGAGCTATTTAGTACTATCAAACCAGCCCGACTTGGCACTGGTGCCACCTTGGCTCTGGGAACCATCCTGCCTATTGTGGATTTTGTGGTGTCAGCCGGCCACTCACAGCCATATGCCCTCAAACACAAACCACGGCCCTTTTCTCTGGCAAACAAAACTCAACTGCCCCTCTTCTGGAAGGCAAATTGCAGGACGCACTTGGTACTACAAAAACAGCCCAACTTGGCACTGGTGCCTCCTCTGGTCTGGGAACCATGCTGCGTATCGTGGATTCTAAGGAGCCAGCCGGCCACTCCCAGACACAGGCCCCCAAACACAAACAACGGCTCTTTTCCCTGGAAAACAAAACTCGCCTACCAACTTTTTGATGGCAGATTGCAGGAGCCACTTCGTGCTATCAAACCAGCGCTATTTGGCACGTGTGCCACCATGGGTCTTGTCACAATCCTGCCTATCGTAGCTTTTCAGGAGGCAGCCGGTCACTCCCAGCCACAGGCGCACAGACACAAACCTCGGCCCATGTCCATGGTAAATAAAAGTAAGCTGCCCCGCTTCTGCATGGCAGATTGCAGGAACCACTTGGTACTATCAAACCAGCCCAACTTGGCACTGGTGCCTCCATGGGTCTGGTAACCATCCTGCCTATCGTAGCTTTTCAGGAGTCAGCCGGTCAGTCCCAGCCACAGGCCCCAGACACAAAGCTCTGCCCGATTCCCTGGCAAACAAAAGTAAGCTACCCCGCTTCTGGATGGCAGATTGCAGGAGCCACTTTGAAGCATCAAACCAGCCCGACTTGGCACTGGTGCCACCTCTGGTCTGGGAACCATCCTGCGTATCGTGGATTCTAAGGAGCCAGCTGGCCACTCCCAGTCACAGGCCCACAAACAGAAACAACGGCGCTTTTCCCTGGAAACAAAACTGGCCTGCCAAATTTTTGATGGCAGATTGCAGGAGCCACCTGGTACTATCAAACCAGCCCAACTTGGCACTGGTGCCACCATGGGTCTGGTCACCATCCTGCCTATCGTAGCTTTTCAGGAGCCAGCCGGTCACTCCCAGCCATAGGCCCCCAGACAAAAACCTCGGCCCGTTTCCCTGGCAAACAAAAGCAAGCTGCCCCGCTTCTGGATGGCAGATTGCAGGAGCCACTTGGTACCATCAAACCAGCCCGACTTGGCACTGGTGCCACCTTGGATCTGGGAACCATGCTGCGTAACGTGGATTCTAAGACGACAGGCGGCCACTCCCAGCCACAGGGCCCCAAACACAAACAACGGCGCTTTTCCCTGGAAAACAAAACTCGCCTGCCAAATTTTGATGGCAGATTGCAGGAGCCACTTGGTACTATCAAATCAGCCCAACTTGGCACTGGTCCCACCATGGGTCTGGTAATCATCCTGCCTACTGTAGCTTTTCAGGAGCCAGCCGGACACTCCCAACCATAGGCCCCCAGAAAAAAACCTCGGCCCGTTTCCCTGGCAAACAAAAGTAAGCTGCCCCGCTTCTGGATGGCAGATTGCTGGACGCACTTGGTACTATCAAACCAGCCCGACTTGGCACTGGTGCCACCTCTGGTCTGGGAACCATGCTGCGTAACGTAGATTGTAAGGCGCCAGCCGGCCACTCCCATCCACAGGCCCCCAATCACAAACAACGGCGCTTTTCCCTGGAAAACAAAACTCGCCTGCCAACTTTTTGATGGCAGATTGCAGGAGCCACTTGGTACTATGAAACCAGCCCAACCTGGCACTGATGCCACCATGGGTCTGGTCAGCATCCTGCCTATCGGAGCTTTTCAGGAGCCAGCCGGTCACTCCCAGCCATAGGCCGCCAGACACAAACCTCGGCCCGTTTCCCTGGCAAACAAAAGTAAGCTACCCCGCTTCTGGATGGCAGATTGCAGGAGCCACTTGGTACTATCAAACCAGCCCAACTTGGCACTGGTGCCTCCATGGGTCTGGTAACCATCCTGCCTATCGTAGCTTTTCAGGAGCCAGCCGGTCACTCTCCGCCATAGGCCCCAAACACAAATCTCTGCCCGTTTCCCCGGCAAACAAAAGTAAGCTACCCCGCTTCAGGATGGCAGATTGCAGGAGCCACTTTGAGCCATCAAACCAGCCCGACTTGGCACTGGTGCCACCTCGGGTCTGGGAACCATCCTGCGTACTGTGGATTCTAAGGAGCCAGCCGGCCACTCCCAGCCACAGGGCCCCAAACACAAACAACGGCGCTTTTCCCTGGAAAACAAAACTCGCCTGCCAAATTTTTGATGGCAGATTGCAGGAGCCGCTTAGTACTATCAAACCAGCCCAACTTGGCACTGGTGCCACCATGGGTCTGGTCACCATCCTGCCTATCGTAGCTTGTCAGGGGCCAGCCGGTCACTCCCAGCCTTAGGCCCCCAGTCACAAACCTCGGCCCGTTTCCCTGGCAAACAAAAGTAAGCTGCCCCGCTTCTGGATGGCAGATTGCAGGAGCCACTTGGTACTATCAAACCAGCCCGACTTGGCACTGGTGCCACCTTGGGTCTGGGAACCATGCTCCGTAAAGTAGATTCTAAGGGGCCAGGCGGCCACTCCCAGCCACAGGCCGCCAAACACAAACAACGGCGCTTTTCCCTGGAAAACAAAATTCTCCTGCCAACTTTTTGATGGCAGATTGCAGGAGCCACTTGGTACTATCAAACCAGCCCAACTTGGCACTGCTGCCACCATGGGTCTGGTCACCATCCTGCCTATCGTGGATTTTCAGGGGCCAGCCGGCCACTCTCTGCCATATGCCCCCAAACACAAACCACGGCCCTTTTCTCTGGCAAACAAAACTCAACTGCCCCTCTTCTGGACGGCAAATTGCAGGACGCACTTGGTACTACGAAAACAGCCCGACTTGGCACTGATGCCACCTTGGGTCAGGGAACCATCCTGCGTATCGGGCTTTTTAAGGAGCCAGCCGGCCACTCCCATCCATATACCGCCAAAAACAAACCACGGAACTTTTCTCCAGCAAACAAAAATCCGCTGCCCCGCGTCTGGATGGCAGATTGCAGGAGCCACTTTGCACCATCAAACCAGCCCGAATTGGCACTGGTGCCACCTTGGATCTGGGAACCATCCTGCCTATCGTGGATTTTCAGGGGCCAGTCGGCCACTCTCAGCCATAGGCCCCCAAACACAAACCACGGAACTTTACTCTGGTAAACAAAACTCAACTGCCCCTCTTCTGAATGGCAAATTGCAGGACGCACTTGGTACTACAAAACCAGCCCGACTTGGCACTGGTGCCACATTGGGTCTGGTCACCATCCTGCGTATCGTGCATTTTAAGGAGCCAGTTGGCCACTCTCAGCCATAGGCCCCCAGACACAAAGCTCTGCCCGTTTCCCTGGCAAACAAAAGTAAGCTGCCCCGCTTCTGGATGGCAGATTAGAGGAGCCACTTTGCACCTTCAAACCAGCCCAACTTGGCACTGCTGCCACCTTGGGTCTGGGAACCATCCTGCGTATCGTGGATTCTAAGGAGCCAGCCGGCCACTCCCAGCCACAGTTCCCCAAACACAAACAACGGCGCTTTTCCCTGGAAAACAAAACTGGCCTGCAATCTTTTTGATGGCAGATTGCAGGAGCCACTTTGTAACATAAAACCAGCCCGACTTGGCACTGGTCCCACCTTGGATCTCGGAACCATCCTGCCTATCGTGGATTTTCAGGGGCCAGCCGGCCACTCTCAGCCATGTACCCCCAAACAAAAACCACGGCCCTTTCCTCTGGCCAACAAAACTCAACTGCCCCTCTTCTGGATGGCAAATTGCAGGAGCCACTTGCTACTACAAAACCAGCCCAACTTGGCACTGGTGCCACCTTGGCTCTGGGAACCATGCTGCGTATCGTGGATTCTAATGAGCCAGCCGGCCACTCCCAGTCACAGGCGCCCAAAAAAAACCAAAGATCTTTTCACTTGCAAACAAAAATCGGCTACCCCGCTTCTGGAGGGCAGATTGCAGGAGACACTTTGCACCATCAAACCAGCCCGACTTGGCACTGGTGCCACCTTTGGTCTGGGAACCATGCTGCGTAACGTGGATTTTCAGGGGCCAGCCGGCCACTCTCAGCCATATGCCCTCAAGCACAAACCACGGCCCTTTTCTCTGGCAAACAAAACTCAACTGCCCCTCTTCTGGAGGGCAAATTGCAGGACGCACTTGGTACTACAAAAACAGCCCAACTTGGCACTGGTGCCACCATGGGTCTGGTAACCATCCTGCCTATCGTAGCTTTTCAGGAGCCAGCCGGTCACTCTCAGCCATAGGCCGCCAGACACAAACCTCGGCCCGTTTCCCTGGCAAACAAAAGTAAGCTACCCCGCTTCTGGATGGCAAATTGCAGGAGCCACTTTGCACCATCAAACTGGCCCGACTTGCCACTGGTGCCACCTCTGGTCTGGGAAACATCCTGCGTATCGTGGATTCAAAGGAGCCAGCTGGCCACTCCCAGCCGCAGGCCCCCAAACACAAACAACGGCGCTTTTCCCTGGAAAGCAAAACTCGCCTGCCAACTTTTTGATGGCCGATTGCAGGAGCCACATTGCAATATAAAACCAGCCCGACTCGGCACTGGTTCCTCCTTGGATCTCCGAACCATCCTGCCTATCGTGGATTTTCAGGGGCCAGCCGGCCACTCTCAGCCATGTACCCCCAAACAAAATCCACGGCCCTTTCCTCTGGCAAACAAAACTCAACTGCCCCTCTTCTGGATGGCAAATTGCAGGAGCCACTTGCTACTACAAAACCAGCCCAACTTGGCACTGGTGCCACTTCTGGTCTGGGAACCATCCTGCGTATCGTGGATTCTAAGGAGCCAGCCGGCCACTCCCAGCCACAGGCCCCCAAACAAAAACAACGGCGCTTTTCCCTGGAAAACAAAACTCGCCTGCCAACTTTTTGATGGCAGATTGCAGGAGCTATTTAGTACTATCAAACCAGCCCGACTTGGCACTGGTGCCACCTTGGCTCTGGGAACCATACTGCCTATTGTGGATTTTCAGGAGTCAGCCGGCCACTCTCAGCCATATGCCCTCAAACACAAACCACGGCCCTTTCCTCTGGCAAACAAAAATCAACTGCCCCTCTTCTGGAAGGCAAATTGCAGGACGCAATTGGTACTACAAAAACAGCCCAACTTGGCACTGGTGCCACCTCTGGCCTGGGAACCATCCTGCGTATCGAGCTTTTTAAGGAGCCAGCCGGCCACTCCCAGCCATATGCCCCCAAAAATGAACCACGGACTTGTTCTCTGGCAAACAAAAATCAGCTGCCCCGCGTCGGGATGGCAGATTGCAGGAGCCACTTTGCACCATCAAACCAGCCCGACTTGGCTCTGGTGCCACCTTGGGTCTGGGAACCATTCTGCCTATCGTGGATTTTCAGGGGCCAGCCGGCCACTCTGAGCCATAGGCCCCCAAACAAAAACCACGGCCCTTTTCTCTGGCAAACAAAACTCAGCTGCCCCGCATCTGGATGGCAGATTGCAGGACTCACTTGGTAAAATCAAACCAGCCCAACTTGGCACTGGTGCCACCTTGGGTCTGGGAACCATCCTGCGTATTGTGGATTGTCAGGAGCCAGCCGACCACTCTCGGCCAGAGACCCCAATCAAAAACAACGGCCCGATTCACAGGCAAAAAAATCTCAGCTGCCCCACTTGTGGATGGGAGATTGCAGGAGGCGCTTGACACTGTCAAACCAGCCCAACTTGGCACTGGTGCCACCTTGGGTCTGGGAACGATGCTGCGTATCATGGAATTTAAGGAGCCAGCCGGCCACTCCCAGCCACAGGACCCAAACACATACCACAGCCCTTTTCTTTGGCAAACAAAACTCAGCTGCCCTGCTTTTGGATGGCAGATTGCAGGAGCCACTTGGTACTATCAAACCAGCCCAACTTGGCACTGGTGCCTCCATGGGTCTGGTCACCATCCTGCGTATCGTAGCTTTTCAGGAGCCAGCCGGTCAGTCCCAGCCATAGGCCCCAGACACAAAGCTCTGCCCGTTTCCCTGGCAAACAAAAGTAAGCTACCCCGCTTCTGGATGGCAGATTGCAGGAGACACTTTGAACCATCAAATCAGCCCGACTTGGCACTGGTGCCACCTCTGGTCTGGAAACCATCCTGCGTATCGTGGATTCTTAGGAGCCAGCTGGCCACTCCCAGCCACAGGCCCCCAAACACAAACAACGGCGCTTTTCCCTGAAAAACCAAACTGGCCTGCCAACTTTTTGATGGCAGATTGCAGGAGCCACTTGGTACTATCAAACCAGCCCAACTTGGCACTGGTGCCACCTTGGCTCTGGGAACCATGCTGCGTAACGTAGATTCTAAGGCGCCAGCCGGCCACTCCCAGCCACAGGCCCCCAAACACAAACAACGGCGCTTTTCCCTGGAAAACAAAACTCGCCTGCCAACTTTTTGATGGCAGATTGCAGGAGCCACTTGGTACTATCAAACCAGCCCAACTTGGCACTGGTGCTACCATGAATCTGGTCACCATCCTGCCTATCGTAGCTTTTCAGGAGCCAGCCGGTCACTTCCAGCCATAGGCCCCCAGACAAAAACCTCGGCCCGTTTCCCTGGCAAACAAAAGTAAGCTGCCCCGCTTCTGGATGGCAGATTGCAGGAGTTATTTAGTACTATCAAACCAGCCAGACGTGGCACTGGTGCCACCTTGGATCTGGGAACCATCTTGCCTATCGTGGATTTTAAGGAGCCAGCCAGCCTCTCTCAGCCATATGCCCCCAAACACAAACCACGGCCCTTTTCTCTGGCAAAAAAAACTCAACTGCCCCGCTTCTGGATGGCAGATTGCAGGAGCCACTTGGTACTATCAAACCAGCCCAACTTGGCACTGGTGCCACCATGGGTCTGGTCACCATCCTGCCTATCGTAGCTTTTCAGGGGCCAGCCAGGAAGCCACAGGCACTGGCCCCCAGACAAGAATTTCGGCCCGTTTCCATGGCAAACAAAAGTAAGCTACCCCGCTTCTGGATGGCAGATTGTAGGAGCCACTTTGCACCATCAAACCAGCCCAACTTGACACTGGTGCCACCTCTGGCCTGGGAACCATCCTGCGTTTTGTGGATTCTAAGCAGCCACCCGGCCACTCCGACCCACAGGCGCCCAAACACAAACAACGGCGCTTTTCCCCGGAAAACAAAACTCGCCTGCCAACATTTTGATGGCAGATTGCAGGAGCCACTTGGTACTATCAAACCAGCCCAACTTGGCACTGGTGCCACCATGGGTCTGGTCACCGTCCTGCCTAGCATAGCTTTCCAGGAGCCAGGAGGTCACTCCCAGCCATAGACCCCCAGACAGAAACCTCGGCCCATTTCCATGGAAAACAAAATTCAGCTGCCCCGCTTCTGGATGGCAGATTGCAGGAGCCACTTGGTAGTATCAAACCAGTCCGACTTAGCACTGGTGCCAACTTGGGTCTGGGAACCATCCTGCGTATCGTGGATTCTAAGTAGCCAGCTGGCCACTCCCAGCCACAGGCCCCCAAACAAAAACAACGGTGCTTTTCCCTGTAAAACAAAACTGGCCTGCCAGCTTTTTGATGGCAGATTGCAGGAGCCACTTGGTACTATCAAACCAGCCCAACTTGGCACTGGTGCCACCATGGGTCTGGTCACCATCCTGCCTATCGTAGCTTTTCAGGAGCCAGCCGGTCACTCCCAGCCATGGGCCCCCAGCCACAAACCTCGGCCTGTTTCCCTGGCACACAAAAGTAAGCTACCCCGCTTCTGGATGGCAGATTGCAGGAGCAACTTGGCATCATCCAACCAGCCCGACTTGGCACTGGTGCCACCTTGGGTCTGGGAACCATGCTGCGTATCGTGGGTTCTAAGGAGCCAGCCAGCCACTCCCAGCCACAGGCCCCCAATCACAAACAACGGCGCTTTTCCCTGGAAAACAAAATTCGCCTGCTAGCTTTTTGATGGCAGAGTGCAGGAGCCACTTGGTACTATCAAACCAGCCCAACTTGGCACTGGTGCCACTATGGGTCTGGTCACCATCCTGCCTATCGTAGCATTTCAGGAGCCAGCCGGTCATTCCCAGCCGTAGGCCTCTAGACACAAACTTCGGCCCGTTTCCCTGGCAAACAAAATTAAGCTGCCCCGCTTCTGGATGGCAGATTGCAGGAGCCACTTGGTACTATCAAACCAGCCCGACTTGGCACTGGTGCCACCATGGGTCTGGTCACCATCCTGCCTATCGTAGCTTTTCAGCGGCCAGCCATCCAGCCCCAGGCACTGGACCCCAGACAAGAATTTCGGCCCATTTCCCTGGCAAACAAATGTAAGCTACCCCGCTTCTGGATGGCAGATTGCAGGAGCCACTTTGCACCATCAAACCAGCCCAACTTGACACTGGGGCCACCTCTGGCCTGGGAACCATCCTGCGTATTGTGGATTCTAAGCAGCCACCCGGCCACTCCGAGCCACAGGCCCCCAAACACAAACAACGGCGCTTTTCCCCGGAAAACAAAACTGGCCTGCCAACATTTTGATGGCAGATTGCAGGAGCCACTTGGTACTATCAAACCAGCCCAACTTGGCACTGGTGCCACCATGGGTCTGGTCACCATCCTGCCTAGCATAGCTTTTCAGGAGCCAGGAGGTCACTCCCAGCCATAGACCCCCAGACAGAAACCTCGGCCCGTTTCCAAGGAAAACAAAAGTAAGCTGCCCCGCTTCTGGATGGCAGATTGCAGGAGCCACTTGGTACTATCAAACCAGCCCGACTTGGCACTGGTGCCACCTTGGATCTGGGAACCATGCTGCGTAACGTGGATTCTAAGACGACAGACGGCCACTCCCAACCACAGGGCCCCAAACACAAACAACGGCGCTTTTCCCTGGAAAACAAAACTCGCCTGGCAACTTTTTGATGGCAGATTGCAGGAGCCACTTGGTACTATCAAACCAGCCCAACTTGGCACTGGTGCCTCCATGGGTCTGGTCACCATCCTGCCTATCGTAGCTTTTCAGGAGCCAGCCGGTCACTCCCAGCCATAGGCCCCAGACAAAAAGCTCTGCCCGTTTCCCTGGCAAACAAAAGTAAGCTACCCCGCTTCTGGATGGCAGATTGCAGGAGCCACTTTGAACCATCAAACCAGCCCGACTTGGCACTGGTGCCACCTCTGGTCTGGGAACCATCCTGCGTATCGTGGATTCTAAGGAGCCAGCTGGCCACTCCCAGCCACAGGCCCACAAACACAAACAACGGCGCTTTTCCCTGGAAAACAAAACTGGCCTGCCAAATTTTTGATGGCAGATTGCAGGAGCCACTTGGTACTATCAAACCAGCCCAACTTGGCAATGGTGCCACCATGGGTCTGGTCACCATCCTGCCTATCGTAGCTTTTCAGGAGCCAGGTGGTCACTCCCAGCCATAGGCCCCCAGACACAAACCTCGGCCCGTTTCCCTGGCAAACAAAAGTAAGCTGCCCCGCTTCTGGATGGCAGATTGCAGGAGCCACTTGGTACTATCAAACCAGCCCAACTTGGCACTGGTGCCACCTTGGGTCTGGGAACCATGCTGCGTAACGTAAATTCTAAGGCGCCAGGCGGCCACTCCTAGCCACAGGCCGCCAAACACAAACAACGGCGCTTTTCCCTGGAAAACAAAACTCGCCTGGCAACTTTTTGATGGCAGATTGCAGGAGCCACTTGGTACTATCAAACCAGCCCAACTTGGCACTGGTGCCACCATGGGTCTGGTCACAATCCTGCCTATCGTAGCTTTTCCGGAGCCAGCCGGTCACTCCCAGCCATAGGCCCCGAGACAAAATCCTCGGCACGTTTCCCTGGCAAACAAAAGTAAGCTGCCCCGCTTCTGCATGGCAGATTGCAGGAGCCACTTGGTACTATCAAACCAGCCCAACTTGGCACTGGTGCCTCCATGGATCTGGTAACCATCCTGCCTATCGTAGCTTTACAGGAGCCAGCCGGTCACTCCCAGCCATAGGCCCCAAACACAAAGCTCTGCCCGTTTCCCCGGCAAACAAAAGTAAGCTACCTCGCTTCTGGATGGCAGATTGCAGGAGCCACTTGGTACTATCAAACTATCCCAACTTGGCACTGGTGCCACCTCGGGTCTGGGAACCATCCTGCGTATCGTGGATTCTAATTAGCCAGCCGGCCACTCCCAGCCACAGGCCCCCAAACACAAACAACGGTGCTTTTCCCTGGAAAACAAAACTCGCCTGGCAACTTTTTGATGGCAGATTGCAGGAGCCACTTGGTACTATCAAACCAGCCCTACTTGGCACTGGTGCCACCACTGGTCTGGGAACCATCCTGCGTATCGTGGATTCTAAGGAGCCAGCCGGCCACTCCCAGCCACAGGACCCCAGACACAAAGCTCTGCCCGTTTCCCTGACAAACAAAATTAAGCTACCCCGCTTCTGGATGGCAGATTGCAGGAGCTATTTAGTACTATCAAACCAGCCCGACTTGGCACTGGTGCCACATTGGCTCTGGGAACCGTCCTGCCTATCGCGGATTTTGTGGGGTCAGCCGGCCACTCTCAGTTATATGCCCTCAAACACAAACCACGGCCCTTTTCTCTGGCAAACAAAACTCAACTGCCCCACTTCTGGAAGGCAAATTGCAGGACGCACTTGGTACTACAAAGTACTACTAAAACAGCCCAACTTGGCACTGGTGCCACCTTGGGTCTGGGAACCATTCTGCGTATCGTGGATTTTCAGGGGCCAGCCGGCCACTCCCAGCCACAGGGCCCCAAACACAAACAACGGCGCTTTTCCCTGGAAAACAAAACTCGACTGCCAACTTTTTGATGGCAGATTGCAGGAGCCACTTGGTGCTATCAAACCAGCCAACTTGGCACTGGTGCCACCATGGGTCTGGTCACAATCCTGCCTATCGTAGCTTTTCAGGAGCCAGCCGGTCACTCCCAGCCATAGGCGCCCAGACACAAAGCTCGGCCCATTTCCATGGTAAACAAAAGTAAGCTGCCCCGCTTCTGGATGGCAGATTGCAGGAACCACTTGGTACTATCAAACCAGCCCGACTTGGCACTGGTGCCACCTTGGGTCTGGGAACCATCCTGCGTATCGTGGATTCTAAGGAGCCAGCCGGCCACTCCCAGCCACAGGACCCCAAACACAAACAACAGCGCTTTTCTCTGCCAAACAAAACTCAGTTGCCCTGCTTTTGGATGGCAGATTGCAGGAGCGACTTGGTACTATCAAACCAGCCCAACTTGGCACTGGTGCCTCCATGGGTCTGGTAACCATCCTGCCTATCGTATCTTTTCAGGAGCCAGCCGGTCACTCCCAGCCATAGGCCCCAAACACAAAGCTCTGCCCGTTTCCCCGGCAAACAAAAGTAAGCTACCTCGCTTCTGGATGGCAGATTGCAGGAGCCACTTGGTACTATCAAACCAGCCCAACTTGGCACTGGTGCCACCTTGGGTCTGGGAACCATCCTGCGTATCGTGGATTCTAATTAGCCAGCCGGCCACTCCCAGCCACAGGCCCCCAAACACAAACAACGTTGCTTTTCCCTGGAAAACAAAACTCGCCTGGCAACTTTTTGATGGCAGATTGCAGGAGCCACTTGGTACTATCAAACCAGCCCTACTTGGCACTGGTGCCACCACTGGTCTGGGAACCATCCTGCGTATCGTGGATTCTAAGGAGCCAGGAGGCCACTCCCAGCCACAGGACCCCAGACACAAAGCTCTGCCCGTTTCCCTGACAAACAAAAGTAAGCTGCCCCGCTTCTGGATGGCAGATTGCAGGAGCCACTTGGTACTATCAAACCAGCCCGACCTGGCACTGGTGCCACCATGGGTCTGGTAACCATCCTGCCTATCGTAGCTTTTCAGGAGCCAGCCGGTCACTCCCAGCCATAGGTCCCAAACACAAAGCTCTGCCCGTTTCCCCGGCAAACAAAAGTAAGCTACCTCGCTTCTGGATGGCAGATTGCAGGAGCCACTTGGTACTATCAAACCAGCCCAACTTGGCACTGGTGCCACCTCTGGTCTGGGAACCATCCTGCGTATCGTGGATTCTAATTAGCCAGCCGGCCACTCCCAGCCACAGGCCCCCAAACACAAACAACGGTGCTTTTCCCTGGAAAACAAAACTCGCCTGGCAACTTTTTGATGGCAGATTGCAGGAGCCACTTGGTACTATCAAACCAGCCCTACTTGGCACTGCTGCCACCACTGGTCTGGGAACCATCCTGCGTATCGTGGATTCTAAGGAGCCAGCCGGCGAATCACAGCCACAGGACCCCAGACACAAAGCTCTGCCCGTTTCCCTGACAAACAAAATTAAGCTACCCCGCTTCTGGATGGCAGATTGCAGGAGCTATTTAGTACTATCAAACCAGCCCGACTTGGCACTGGTGCCACATTGGCTCTGGGAACCGTCCTGCCTATCGTGGATTTTGTGGGGTCAGCCGGCCACTCTCAGCCATATGCCCTCAAACACAAACCACGGCCCTTTTCTCTGGCAAACAAAACTCAACTGCCCCACTTCTGGAAGGCAAATTGCAGGAGCCACTTGGTACTACAAAAACAGCCCAACTTGGCACTGGTGCCACCTTGGATCTGGGAACCATGCTGCGTAACGTGGATTCTAAGACGACAGACGGCCACTCCCAACCACAGGGCCCCAAACACAAACAACGGCGCTTTTCCCTGGAAAACAAAACTCGCCTGGCAACTTTTTGATGGCAGATTGCAGGAGCCACTTGGTACTATCAAACCAGCCCAACTTGGCACTGGTGCCTCCATGGGTCTGGTCACCATCCTGTCTATCGTAGCTTTTCAGGAGCCAGCCGGTCACTCCCAGCCATAGGCCCCAGACAAAAAGCTCTGCCCGTTTCCCTGGCAAACAAAAGTAAGCTACCCCGCTTCTGGATGGCAGATTGCAGGAGCCACTTTGAACCATCAAACCAGCCCGACTTGGCACTGGTGCCACCTCTGGTCTGGGAACCATCCTGCGTATCGTGGATTCTAAGGAGCCAGCTGGCCACTCCCAGCCACAGGCCCACAAACACAAACAACGGCGCTTTTCCCTGGAAAACAAAACTGGCCTGCCAAATTTTTGATGGCAGATTGCAGGAGCCACTTGGTACTATCAAACCAGCCCAACTTGGCAATGGTGCCACCATGGGTCTGGTCACCATCCTGCCTATCGTAGCTTTTCAGGAGCCAGGTGGTCACTCCCAGCCATAGGCCCCCAGACACAAACCTCGGCCCGTTTCCCTGGCAAACAAAAGTAAGCTGCCCCGCTTCTGGATGGCAGATTGCAGGAGCCACTTGGTACTATCAAACCAGCCCAACTTGGCACTGGTGCCACCTTGGGTCTGGGAACCATGCTGCGTAAGGTAAATTCTAAGGCGCCAGGCGGCCACTCCTAGCCACAGGCCGCCAAACACAAACAACGGCGCTTTTCCCTGGAAAACAAAACTCGCCTGGCAACTTTTTGATGGCAGATTGCAGGAGCCACTTGGTACTATCAAACCAGCCCAACTTGGCACTGGTGCCACCATGGGTCTGGTCACAATCCTGCCTATCGTAGCTTTTCCGGAGCCAGCCGGTCACTCCCAGCCATAGGCCCCGAGACAAAAACCTCGGCACGTTTCCCTGGCAAACAAAAGTAAGCTGCCCCGCTTCTGCATGGCAGATTGCAGGAGCCACTTGGTACTATCAAACCAGCCCAACTTGGCACTGGTGCCTCCATGGATCTGGTAACCATCCTGCCTATCGTAGCTTTACAGGAGCCAGCCGGTCACTCCCAGCCATAGGCCCCAAACACAAAGCTCTGCCCGTTTCCCCGGCAAACAAAAGTAAGCTACCTCGCTTCTGGATGGCAGATTGCAGGAGCCACTTGGTACTATCAAACTATCCCAACTTGGCACTGGTGCCACCTCGGGTCTGGGAACCATCCTGCGTATCGTGGATTCTAATTAGCCAGCCGGCCACTCCCAGCCACAGGCCCCCAAACACAAACAACGGTGCTTTTCCCTGGAAAACAAAACTCGCCTGGCAACTTTTTGATGGCAGATTGCAGGAGCCACTTGGTACTATCAAACCAGCCCTACTTGGCACTGGTGCCACCACTGGTCTGGGAACCATCCTGCGTATCGTGGATTCTAAGGAGCCAGCCGGCCACTCCCAGCCACAGGACCCCAGACACAAAGCTCTGCCCGTTTCCCTGACAAACAAAATTAAGCTACCCCGCTTCTGGATGGCAGATTGCAGGAGCTATTTAGTACTATCAAACCAGCCCGACTTGGCACTGGTGCCACATTGGCTCTGGGAACCGTCCTGCCTATCGCGGATTTTGTGGGGTCAGCCGGCCACTCTCAGTTATATGCCCTCAAACACAAACCACGGCCCTTTTCTCTGGCAAACAAAACTCAACTGCCCCACTTCTGGAAGGCAAATTGCAGGACGCACTTGGTACTACAAAGTACTACAAAAACAGCCCAACTTGGCACTGGTGCCACCTTGGGTCTGGGAACCATTCTGCGTATCGTGGATTTTCAGGGGCCAGCCGGCCACTCCCAGCCACAGGGCCCCAAACACAAACAACGGCGCTTTTCCCTGGAAAACAAAACTCGACTGCCAACTTTTTGATGGCAGATTGCAGGAGCCACTTGGTGCTATCAAACCAGCCAACTTGGCACTGGTGCCACCATGGGTCTGGTCACAATCCTGCCTATCGTAGCTTTTCAGGAGCCAGCCGGTCACTCCCAGCCATAGGCGCCCAGACACAAAGCTCGGCCCATTTCCATGGTAAACAAAAGTAAGCTGCCCCGCTTCTGGATGGCAGATTGCAGGAACCACTTGGTACTATCAAACCAGCCCGACTTGGCACTGGTGCCACCTTGGGTCTGGGAACCATCCTGCGTATCGTGGATTCTAAGGAGCCAGCCGGCCACTCCCAGCCACAGGACCCCAAACACAAACAACAGCGCTTTTCTCTGCCAAACAAAACTCAGTTGCCCTGCTTTTGGATGGCAGATTGCAGGAGCGACTTGGTACTATCAAACCAGCCCAACTTGGCACTGGTGCCTCCATGGGTCTGGTAACCATCCTGCCTATCGTATCTTTTCAGGAGCCAGCCGGTCACTCCCAGCCATAGGCCCCAAACACAAAGCTCTGCCCGTTTCCCCGGCAAACAAAAGTAAGCTACCTCGCTTCTGGATGGCAGATTGCAGGAGCCACTTGGTACTATCAAACCAGCCCAACTTGGCACTGGTGCCACCTTGGGTCTGGGAACCATCCTGCGTATCGTGGATTCTAATTAGCCAGCCGGCCACTCCCAGCCACAGGCCCCCAAACACAAACAACGTTGCTTTTCCCTGGAAAACAAAACTCGCCTGGCAACTTTTTGATGGCAGATTGCAGGAGCCACTTGGTACTATCAAACCAGCCCTACTTGGCACTGGTGCCACCACTGGTCTGGGAACCATCCTGCGTATCGTGGATTCTAAGGAGCCAGGAGGCCACTCCCAGCCACAGGACCCCAGACACAAAGCTCTGCCCGTTTCCCTGACAAACAAAATTAAGCTACCCCGCTTCTGGATGGCAGATTGCAGGAGCTATTTAGTACTATCAAACCAGCCCGACTTGGCACTGGTGCCACATTGGCTCTGGGAACCGTCCTGCCTATCGTGGATTTTGTGGGGTCAGCCGGCCACTCTCAGCCATATGCCCCCAAACACAAACCACGGCCCTTTTCTCTGGCAAACAAATCTCAACTGCCCCACTTCTGGAAGGCAAATTGCAGGACGCACTTGGTACTACAAAAACAGCCCAACTTGGCACTGGTGCCACCTTGGGTCTGGGAACCATTCTGCCTATCGTGGATTTTCAGGGGCCAGCCGGCCACTCCCAGCCACAGGGCCCCAAACACAAACAACGGCGCTTTTCCCTGGAAAACAAAACTCGACTGCCAACTTTTTGATGGCAGATTGCAGGAGCCACTTGGTGCTATCAAACCAGCCAACTTGGCACTGGTGCCACCATGGGTCTGGTCACAATCCTGCCTATCGTAGCTTTTCAGGAGCCAGCCGGTCACTCCCAGCCATAGGCGCCCAGACACAAAGCTCGGCCCATTTCCATGGTAAACAAAAGTAAGCTGCCCCGCTTCTGGATGGCAGATTGCAGGAACCACTTGGTACTATCAAACCAGCCCGACTTGGCACTGGTGCCACCTTGGGTCTGGGAACCATCCTGCGTATCGTGGATTCTAAGGAGCCAGCCGGCCACTCCCAGCCACAGGACCCCAAACACAAACAACAGCGCTTTTCTCTGCCAAACAAAACTCAGTTGCCCTGCTTTTGGATGGCAGATTGCAGGAGCGACTTGGTACTATCAAACCAGCCCAACTTGGCACTGGTGCCTCCATGGGTCTGGTAACCATCCTGCCTATCGTATCTTTTCAGGAGCCAGCCGGTCACTCCCAGCCATAGGCCCCAGACACAAAGCTCTGCCCGTTTCCCTGGCAAACAAAAGTAAGCTACCCCGCTTCTGGATGGCAGATTGCAGGAGCCACTTTGAACCATCAAACCAGCCCGACTTGGCACTGGTGCCACCTCTGGTCTGGGAACCATGCTGCGTATCGTGGATTCTAAGGAGCCAGCTGGCCACTCCCAGCCACAGGCCCACAAACATAAACAACGGCGCTTTTCCCTGGAAAACAAAACTCGCCTGCTAGCTTTTTGATGGCAGATTGCAGGAGCCACTTGGTACTATCAAACCAGCCCAACTTGGCACTGGTGCCACCATGGGTCTGGTCACCATCCTGCCTATCGTAGCTTTTCAGGAGCCAGCCGATCACTCCTAGCCATAGGCCCCGAGACACAAACCTCGGCCCGTTTCCCTGGCAAACAAAAGTAAGCTGCCCCGCCTCTGGATGGCAGATTGCAGGAGCCACTTGGTACTATCAAACCAGCCCGACTTGGCACTGGTGCCACCTTGGCTCGGGGTACCATGCTGCGTAACGTAGATTCTAAGGCGCCAGGCGGCCACTCCCAGCCCTAGGCCCCCAAATACAAACAACGGCGCTTTTCCCTGGAAAACGAAACTCGCCTGCCAAATTTTGATGGCAGATTGCAGGAGCCACTTGGTACTATCAAACCAGCCCAACTTGGCATTGGTGCCACCATGGGTCTGGTCACCATACTGCCTATCGTAGCTTTTCCGGAGCCAGCCGGTCACTCCCAGCCATAGGCCCCCAGACAAAATCCTCGGCCCGTTTCCCTGGCAAACAAAAGTAAGTTAACCCGCTTCCGCATGGCAGATTGCAGGAGCCACTTTGCACAATCAAACTAGCCCGACTTGGCACTGCTGCCACCTCTAGTCTGGGGACCATCCTGCTTATCGTGGGTTCTAAGGATCCGGTTTGCCACTCCAAGCCACAGGCCCCCAAACACAAACAATGGCGCTTTTCCCTGGAAAAAAAAACTCGACTGCCGACTTTTTGATGGCAGATTGCAGGAGCCACTTGGTACTATCAAACCAGCCCAACTTGGCACTGGTGCCACCATGGGTCTGGTCACCATCCTGCCTATCGTAGCTTTTCAGGAGCCAGCCGGTCACTCCCAGCCATAGGCCCCCAGACACAAAACCTCGGCCCGTTTCCCTGGCAAACAAAAGTAAGCTGCCCCGCTTCTGGATGGCAGATTGCAGGAGCCACTTTGAACCATCAAACCAGCCCGACTTGGAACTGGTGCCACCTTGGGCCTGGAAACCATCCTGCGTATCGTGGATTCCAAGGAGGCAGCCGGCCACTCCCAACCACAGGGCCCCAAACGCAAACAACGGCGCTTTTCCCTGGAAAACAAAATGCGCCTGCCAACTTTTTGACGGCAGATTGCAGGAGCCACTTGGTACTATCAAACCAGCCCGACTTGGCACTGGTGCCACCTCTGGTCTGGGAACTGTCCTGCGTATCGTGGATTCTAAGGAGCCAGCCGGCCACTCCCAGCCACAGGCCCCCAAACACAAACAACGGCGCTTGTCCCTGGAAAACAAAACTCGCCTGCCAAATTTTGATGGAAGATTGCAGGAGCCACTTGGTACTATCAAACCAGCCCGACTTGGCACTGCTGCCACCATGGGTCTGGTCACCATCCTGCCTATCGTAGCTTTTCAGGAGCCAGCCGGTCACTCCCAGCCATAGGCGCCCAGACACAAAGCTCGGCCCATTTCCATGGTAAACAAAAGTAAGCTGCCCCGCTTCTGTATGGCAGATTGCAGGAACCACTTGGTACTATCAAACCAGCCCGACTTGGCACTGGTGCCACCTTGGGTCTGGGAACCATCCTGCGTATCGTGGATTCTAAGGAGCCAGCCGGCCACTCCCAGCCACAGGACCCCAAACACAAACAACAGCGCTTTTCTCTGGCAAACAAAACTCAGTTGCCCTGCTTTTGGATGGCAGATTGCAGGAGCGACTTGGTACTATCAAACCAGCCCAACTTGGCAGTGGTGCCTCCATGGGTCTGGTAACCATCCTGCCTATCGTAGCTTTTCAGGAGCCAGCCGGTCACTCCCAGCCATAGGCCCCAGACAAAAAGCTCTGCCCGTTTCCCTGGCAAACAAAAGTAAGCTACTCCGCTTCTGGATGGCAGATTGCAGGAGCCACTTTGAACCATCAAACCAGCCCGACTTGGCACTGGTGCCACCTCTGGTCTGGGAACCATCCTGCGTATCGTGGATTCTAAGGAGCCAGCCAGCCACTCCCAGCCACAGGCCCACAAACACAAACAACGGCGCTTTTCCCTGGAAAACAAAACTGGCCTGCCAAATTTTTGATGGCAGATTGCAGGAGCCACTTGGTACTATCAAACCAGCCCAACTTGGCAATGGTGCCACCATGGGTCTGGTCACCATCCTGACTATCGTAGCTTTTCAGGAGCCAGGTGGTCACTCCCAGCCATAGGCCCCCAGACACAAACCTCGGCCCGTTTCCCTGGCAAACAAAAGTAAGCTGCCCCGCTTCTGGATGGCAGATTGCAGGAGCCACTTGGTACTATCAAACCAGCCCGACTTGGCACTGGTGCCAACTTGGGTCTGGGAACCATGCTGCGTAACGTAGATTCTAAGGCGCCAGGCGGCCACTCCTAGCCACAGGCCGCCAAACACAAACAACGGCGCTTTTCCCTGGAAAACAAAACTCGCCTGCCAACTTTTTGATTGCAGATTGCAGGAGCCACTTGGTACTATCAAACCAGCCCAACTTGGCACTGGTGCCACCATGGGTCTGGTCACCATCCTGCCTATCGTAGCTTTTCAGGAGCCAGCCGGTCACTCCCAGCCATAGGCCCCAAACACAAAGCTCTGCCCGTTTCCCCGGCAAACAAAAGTAAGCTACCCCGCTTCTGGATGGCAGATTGCAGGAGCCACTTTAAACCATCAAACCAGCCCGACTTGGCACTGGTGCCACCTCGGGTCTGGGAACCATCCTGCGTATCGTGGATTCTAAGGAGCCAGCCGGCCACTCACATCCACAGGCCCCCAAACACAAACAACGGCGCTTTTCCCTGGAAAACAAATCTGGCCTGCCAATTTTTTGATGGCAGATTGCAGGAGCCACTTGGTACTATCAAACCAGCCCAACTTGGCACTGGTGCCACCATGGGTATGGTCACCATCCTGCCTATCGTAGCTTTTCAGGACCTAGCCGGTCACTCTCAGCCATAGGCCCCCAAACACAAACCTCGGCCCGTTTCCCTGGCAAACAATATTAAGCTGCCCCGCTTCTGGATGGCAGATTGCAGGAGCCACTTGGTACTATCAAACCAGCCCGACTTGGCACTGGTGCCACCTTGGCTCTGGGAACCATGCTGCGTAACGTAGATTCTAAGGCGCCAGGCAGCCACTCCCAGCCACAGGCCCCCAAACACAAACAACGGCGCTTTTCCCCGGAAAACAAAACTCGCCTGCCAACATTTTGATGGCAGATTGCAGGAGCCACTTGGTACTATCAAACCAGCCCAACTTGGCACTGGTGCCACCATGGGTCTGGGAACCATCCTGCCTAGCATAGCTTTTCAGGAGCCAGGAGGTCACTCCCAGCCATAGACCCCCAGACAGGAACCTCGGCCAGTTTCCATGGAAAACAAAAGTAAGCTGCCCCGCTTCTGGATGGCAGATTGCAGGAGCCACTTTGCACCATGAAACTATCCCGACTTGGCACTGGTGCCACCTCGGGTCTGGGAACCATCCTGCGTATCGTGGATTCTAATTAGCCAGCCGGCCACTCGCAGCCACAGGCCCCCAAACACAAACAACGGTGCTTTTCCCTGGAAAACAAAACTCGCCTGGCAACTTTTTGATGGCAGATTGCAGGAGCCACTTGGTACTATCAAACCAGCCCAACTTGGCACTGGTGCCACCACTGGTCTGGGAACCATCCTGCGTATCGTGGATTCTAAGGAGCCAGCCGGCCACTCCCAGCCACAGGACCCCAGACACAAAGCTCTGCCCGTTTCCCTGACAAACAAAATTAAGCTACCCCGCTTCTGGATGGCAGATTGCAGGAGCTATTTAGTACTATCAAACCAGCCCGACTTGGCACTGGTGCCACCTTGGCTCTGGGAACCATCCTGCCTATTGTGGATTTTGTGGTGTCAGCCGGCCACTCTCAGCCATATGCCCTCAAACACAAGCCACGGCCCTTTTCTCTGGCAAACAAAACTCAACTGCCCCGCTTCTGGAAGGCAAATTGCAGGACGCACTTGGTACTACAAAAACAGCCCAACTTGGCACTGGTGCCACCTTGGGTCTGGGAACCATCCTGCGTATCGTGGATTCTAAGGAGCCAGCCGGCCACTCCCAGCCACAGGACCCCAAACACAAACAACAGCGCTTTTCTCTGGCAAACAAAACTCAGTTGCCCTGATTTTGGATGGCAGATTGCAGGAGCGACTTGGTACTATCAAACCAGCCCAACTTGGCACTGGTGCCTCCATGGGTCTGGTCACCATCCTGCCTATCGTAGCTTTTCAGGAGCCAGCCGGTCACTCCCAGCCATAGGCCCCAGACACAAAGCTCTGCCCGTTTCCCTGGCAAACAAAAGTAAGCTACCCCGCTTCTGGATGGCAGATTGCAGGAGCCACTTTGAACCATCAAACCAGCCCGACTTGGCACTGGTGCCACCTCTGGTCTGGGAACCATGCTGCGTATCGTGGATTCTAAGGAGCCAGCTGGCCACTCCCAGCCACAGGCCCACAAACATAAACAACGGCGCTTTTCCCTGGAAAACAAAACTGGCCTGCCAAATATTTGATGGCAGATTGCAGGAGCCACTTGGTACTATCAAACCAGCCCAACTTGGCACTGGTGCCACCATGGGTCTGGTCACAATCCTGCCTATCGTAGCTTTTCAGGAGCCAGCCGGTCACTCCCAGCCATAGGCCCCGAGACACAAACCTCGGCCCGTTTCCCTGGCAAACAAAAGTAAGCTGCCCCGCCTCTGGATGGCAGATTGCAGGAGCCACTTGGTACTATCAAACCAGCCCGACTTGGCACTGGTGCAACCTTGGCTCTGGGTACCATGCTGCGTAACGTAGATTCTAAGGCGCCAGGCGGCTACTCCCAGCCCTAGGCCCCCAAATACAAACAACGGCGCTTTTCCCTGGAAAACGAAACTCGCCTGCCAAATTTTGATGGCAGATTGCAGGAGCCACTTGGTACTATCAAACCAGCCCAACTTGGCATTGGTGCCACCATGGGTCTGGTCACCATACTGCCTATCGTAGCTTTTCCGGAGCCAGCCGGTCACTCCCAGCCATAGGCCCCCAGACAAAATCCTCGGCCCGTTTCCCTGGCAAACAAAAGTAAGTTAACCCGCTTCCGCATGGCAGATTGCAGGAGCCACTTTGCACAATCAAACTAGCCCGACTTGGCACTGCTGCCACCTCTAGTCTGGGGACCATCCTGCTTATCGTGGGTTCTAAGGATCCGGTTTGCCACTCCAAGCCACAGGCCCCCAAACACAAACAATGGCGCTTTTCCCTGGAAAACAAAACTCGACTGCCAACTTTTTGATGGCAGATTGCAGGAGCCACTTGGTACTATCAAACCAGCCCAACTTGGCACTGGTGCCACCATGGGTCTGGTCACCATCCTGCCTATCGTAGCTTTTCAGGAGCCAGCCGGTCACTCCCAGCCATAGGCCCCCAGACACAAAACCTCGGCCCGTTTCCCTGGCAAACAAAAGTAAGCTGCCCCGCTTCTGGATGGCAGATTGCAGGAGCCACTTTGAACCATCAAACCAGCCCGACTTGGAACTGGTGCCACCTTGGGCCTGGAAACCATCCTGCGTATCGTGGATTCTAAGGAGGCAGCCGGCCACTCCCAACCACAGGGCCCCAAACGCAAACAACGGCGCTTTTCCCTGGAAAACAAAATGCGCCTGCCAACTTTTTGACGGCAGATTGCAGGAGCCACTTGGTACTATCAAACCAGCCCGACTTGGCACTGGTGCCACCTCTGGTCTGGGAACTGTCCTGCGTATCGTGGATTCTAAGGAGCCAGCCGGCCACTCCCAGCCACAGGACCCCAAACACAAACAACAGCGCTTTTCTCTGGCAAACAAAACTCAGTTGCCCTGCTTTTGGATGGCAGATTGCAGGAGCGACTTGGTACTATCAAACCAGCCCAACTTGGCACTGGTGCCTCCATGGGTCTGGTCACCATCCTGCCTATCGTAGCTTTTCAGGAGCCAGCCGGTCACTCCCAGCCATAGGCCCCAGACAAAAAGCTCTGCCCGTTTCCCTGGCAAACAAAAGTAAGCTACTCCACTTCTGGATGGCAGATTGCAGGAGCCACTTTGAACCATCAAACCAGCCCGACTTGGCACTGGTGCCACCTCTGGTCTGGGAACCATCCTGCGTATCGTGGATTCTAAGGAGCCAGCTGGCCACTCCCAGCCACAGGCCCACAAACACAAACAACGGCGCTTTTCCCTGGAAAACAAAACTGGCCTGCCAAATTTTTGATGGCAGATTGCAGGAGCCACTTGGTACTATCAAACCAGCCCAACTTGGCAATGGTGCCACCATGGGTCTGGTCACCATCCTGCCTATCGTAGCTTTTCAGGAGCCAGGTGGTCACTCCCAGCCATAGGCCCCCAGACACAAAGCTCTGCCCGTTTCCCTGGCAAACAAAAGTAAGCTGCCCCGCTTCTGGATGGCAGATTGCAGGAGCCACTTGGTACTATCAAACCAGCCCGACTTGGCACTGGTGCCACCTTGGGTCTGGGAACCATGCTGCGTAACGTAGATTCTAAGGCGCCAGGCGGCCACTCCTAGCCACAGGCAGCCAAACACAAACAACGGCGCTTTTCCCTGGAAAACAAAACTCGCCTGCCAACTTTTTGATTGCAGATTGCAGGAGCCACTTGGTACTATCAAACCAGCCCAACTTGGCACTGGTGCCACCATGGGTCTGGTCACCATCCTGCCTATCGTAGCTTTTCAGGAGCCAGCCGGTCACTCCCAGCCATAGGCCCCCAGACAAAAACCTCGGCCCGTTTCCCTGGCAAACAAAAGTAAGCTGCCCCGCTTCTGGATGGCAGATTGCAGGAGCCACTTGGTACTATCAAACCAGCCCGACTTGGCACTGGTGCCACCATGGGTCTGGGAACCATCCTGCCTAGCATAGCTTTTCAGGAGCCAGGTGGTCACTCCCAGCCATAGACCCCCAGACAGGAACCTCGGCCAGTTTCCATGGAAAACAAAAGTAAGCTGCCCCGCTTCTGGATGGCAGATTGTAGGACGCACTTTGCATCATCAAACTATCCCGACTTGGCACTGGTGCCACCTCGGGTCTGGGAACCATCCTGCGTATCGTGGATTCTAATTAGCCAGCCGGCCACTCGCAGCCACAGGCCCCCAAACACAAACAACGGTGCTTTTCCCTGGAAAACAAAACTCGCCTGGCAACTTTTTGATGGCAGATTGCAGGAGCCACTTGGTACTATCAAACCAGCCCAACTTGGCACTGGTGCCACCACTGGTCTGGGAACCATCCTGCGTATCGTGGATTCTAAGGAGCCAGCCGGCCACTCCCAGCCACAGGACCCCAGACACAAAGCTCTGCCCGTTTCCCTGACAAACAAAATTAAGCTACCCCGCTTCTGGATGGCAGATTGCAGGAGCTATTTAGTACTATCAAACCAGCCCGACTTGGCACTGGTGCCACCTTGGCTCTGGGAACCATCCTGCCTATTGTGGATTTTGTGGGGTCAGCCGGCCACTCTCAGCCATATGCCCTCAAACACAAACCACGGCCCTTTTCTCTGGCAAACAAAACTCAACTGCCCCGCTTCTGGAAGGCAAATTGCAGGACGCACTTGGTACTACAAAAACAGCCCAACTTGGCACTGGTGCCACCTTGGGTCTGGGAACCATTCTGCCTATCGTGGATTTTCAGGGGCCAGCCGGCCACTCCCAGCCACAGGGCCCCAAACACAAACAACGGCGCTTTTCCCTGGAAAACAAAACTCGACTGCCAACTTTTTGATGGCAGATTGCAGGAGCCACTTGGTGCTATCAAACCAGCCAACTTGGCACTGGTGCCACCATGGGTCTGGTCACAATCCTGCCTATCGTAGCTTTTCAGGAGCCAGCCGGTCACTCCCAGCCATAGGCGCCCAGACACAAAGCTCGGCCCATTTCCATGGTAAACAAAAGTAAGCTGCCCCGCTTCTGTATGGCAGATTGCAGGAACCACTTGGTACTATCAAACCAGCCCGACTTGGCACTGGTGCCACCTTGGGTCTGGGAACCATCCTGCGTATCGTGGATTCTAAGGAGCCAGCCGGCCACTCCCAGCCACAGGACCCCAAACACAAACAACAGCGCTTTTCTCTGGCAAACAAAACTCAGTTGCCCTGCTTTTGGATGGCAGATTGCAGGAGCGACTTGGTACTATCAAACCAGCCCAACTTGGCACTGGTGCCTCCATGGGTCTGGTCACCATCCTGCCTATCGTAGCTTTTCAGGAGCCAGCCGGTCACTCTCAGCCATAGGCCCCAGACACAAAGCTCTGCCCGTTGCCCTGGCAAACAAAAGTAAGCTACCCCGCTTCTGGATGGCAGATTGCAGGAGCCACTTGGTACTATCAAACCAGCCCGACTTGGCACTGGTGCCACCTCTGGTCTGGGAACCATGCTGCGTATCGTGGATTCTAATGAGCCAGCCGGCCACTCCCAGTCACAGGCGCCCAAAAAAAACCAAAGATCTTTTCTCTTGCAAACAAAAATCGGCTACCCCGCTTCTGGATGGCAGATTGCAGGAGACACTTTGCACCATCAAACCAGCCCGACTTGGCACTGGTGCCACCTTTGGTCTGGGAACCATGCTGCGTAACGTGGATTTTCAGGGGCCAGCCGGCCACTCTCAGCCATATGCCCTCAAGCACAAACCACGGCCCTTTTCTCTGGCAAACAAAACTCAACTGCCCCTCTTCTGGAGGGCAAATTGCAGGACGCACTTGGTACTACAAAAACAGCCCAACTTGGCACTGGTGCCACCATGGGTCTGGTAACCATCCTGCCTATCGTGGATTTTCAGGAGCCAGCCGGTCACTCCCAGCCATAGGACCCCAGACAAAAACCTCGGCCCGTTTCCCTGGCAAACAAAAGTAAGCTACCCCGCTTCTGGATGGCAAATTGCAGGAGCCACTTTGCACCATCAAACTGGCCCGACTGGCCACTGGTGCCACCTCTGGTCTGGGAAACATCCTGCGTATCGTGGATTCAAAGGAGCCAGCTGGCCACTCCCATCCGCAGGCCCCCAAACACAAACAACGGCGCTTTTCCCTGGAAAGCAAAACTCGCCTGCCAACTTTTTGATGGCAGATTGCAGGAGCCACATTGCAATATAAAACCAGCCCGACTCGGCACTGGTTCCACCATGGATCTCCGAACCATCCTGCCTATCGTGGATTTTCAGGGGCTAACCGGCCACTCTCAGCCATGTACCCCCAAACAAAATCCACGGCCCTTTCCTCTGGCAAACAAAACTCAACTGCCCCTCTTCTGGATGGCAAATTGCAGGAGCCACTTGCTACTACAAAACCAGCCCAACTTGGCACTGGTGCCACCTTGGCTCTGGGAACCATCCTACGTATCGTGGATTCTAAGGAGGCAGCCGGCCACTCCCAACCACAGGGCCCCAAACGCAAACAACGGCGCTTTTCCCTGGAAAACAAAATGCGCCTGCCAACTTTTTGACGGCAGATTGCAGGAGCCACTTGGTACTATCAAACCAGCCCGACTTGGCACTGGTGCCACCTCTGGTCTGGGAACTGTCCTGCGTATCGTGGATTCTAAGGAGCCAGCCGGCCACTCCCAGCCACAGGCCCCCAAACACAAACAACGGCGCTTTTCCCTGGAAAACAAAACTTGCCTGCCAAATTTTGATGGCAGATTGCAGGAGCCACTTGGTACTATCAAACCAGCCCAACATGGCACTGCTGCCACCATGGGTCTGGTCACCATCCTGCCTATCGTATCTTTTCAGGAGCCAGCCGGTCACTCCCAGCCATAGGCGCCCAGACACAAAGCTCGGCCCATTTCCATGGTAAACAAAAGTAAGCTGCCCCGCTTCTGTATGGCAGATTGCAGGAACCACTTGGTACTATCAAACCAGCCCGACTTGGCACTGGTGCCACCTTGGGTCTGGGAACCATCCTGCGTATCGTGGATTCTAAGGAGCCAGCCGGCCACTCCCAGCCACAGGACCCCAAACACAAACAACAGCGCTTTTCTCTGGCAAACAAAACTCAGTTGCCCTGCTTTTGGATGGCAGATTGCAGGAGCGACTTGGTACTATCAAACCAGCCCAACTTGGCACTGGTGCCTCCATGGGTCTGGTCACCATCCTGCCTATCGTAGCTTTTCAGGAGCCAGCCGGTCACTCCCAGCCATAGGCCCCAGACAAAAAGCTCTGCCCGTTTCCCTGGCAAACAAAAGTAAGCTACCCCGCTTCTGGATGGCAGATTGCAGGAGCCACTTTGAACCATCAAACCAGCCCGACTTGGCACTGGTGCCACCTCTGGTCTGGGAACCATACTGCGTATCGTGGATTCTAAGGAGCCAGCTGGCCACTCCCAGCCACAGGCCCCCAAACACAAACAACGGCGCTTTTCCCTGGAAAACAAAACTGGCCCGCCAAATTTTTGATGGCAGATTGCAGGAGCCACTTGGTACTATCAAACCAGCCCAACTTGGCAATGGTGCCACCATGGGTCTGGTCACCATCCTGCCTATCGTAGATTTTCAGGAGCCAGGTGGTCACTCCCAGCCATAGGCCCCCAGACACAAACCTCGGCCCGTTTCCCTGGCAAACAAAAGTAAGCTGCCCCGCTTCTGGATGGCAGATTGCAGGAGCCACTTGGTACTATCAAACCAGCCCGACTTGGCACTGGTGCCACCTTGGGTCTGGGAACCATGCTGCGTAACGTAGATTCTAAGGCGCCAGGCGGCCACTCCTAGCCACAGGCCGCCAAACACAAACAACGGCGCTTTTCCCTGGAAAACAAAACTCGCCTGCCAACTTTTTGATGGCAGATTGCAGGAGCCACTTGGTACTATCAAACCAGCCCAACTTGGCACTGGTGCCACCACTGGTCTGGGAACCATCCTGCGTATCGTGGATTCTAAGGAGCCAGCCGGCCACTCTCAGCCATATGCCCTCAAGCACAAACCACGGCCCTTTTCTCTGGCAAAAAAAACTCAACTGCCCCTCTTCTGGAGGGCAAATTGCAGGACGCACTTGGTACTATAAAAACAGCCCAACTTGGCACTGGTGCCACCTCTGGCCTGGGAACCATCCTGCGTATCGAGCATTTTAAGGAGCCAGCCGGCCCCTCTCAGCCATATGCCCCCAAAAACGAACCACGGACTTGTTCTCTGGCAAACAAAAATCAGCTGCGCCGCGTTGGGATGGCAGATTGCAGGAGCCACTTTGCACCATCAAACCAGCCCGACTTGGCACTGGTGCCACCTTGGATCTGGGAACCATCCTGCCTATCGTGGATTTTCAGGAGTCAGCCGGCCACTCTGAGCCATAGGCCCCCAAACAAAAACCACGGCCCTTTTCTCTGGCAAACAAAACTCAACTGCCCCTCTTCTGGATGGCAGATTGCAGGAGCCACTTGGTACTATCAAACCAGCCCAACTTGGCACTGGTGCCTCCATGGGTCTGGTCACCATCCTGCCTATCGTAGCTTTTCAGGAGCCAGCCGGTCACTCTCAGCCATAGGCCGCCAGACACAAACCTCGGCCCGTTTCCCTGGCAAACAAAAGTAAGCTGCCCCGCTTCTAGATGGCAGATTGCAGGAGCCACTTGGTACTTTCAAACCAGCCCGACTTGGCAGTGATGCCACCTTGGCTCTGGGAACCATCCTGCCTATCGTGCATTTTCAGGGGCCAGCCGGCCACTCTCAGCCATATGCCCCCAAACACAAACCACGGCCCTTTTCTCTGGCAAACAAAACTCAACTGCCCCTCTTCTGGATGGCAAATTGCAGGACGCACTTGGTACTACGAAAACAGCCCGACTTGGCACTGATGCCACCTTGGCTCTGGGAACCATGCTGCGTATCGTGGATTCTAATGAGCCAGCCGGCCACTCCCAGTCACAGGCGCCCAAAAAAACCCAAAGATCTTTTCTAGTGCAAACAAAAATCGGCTACCCCGCTTCTGGATGGCAGATTGCAGGAGACACTTTGCACCATCAAACCAGCCCGACTTGGCACTGGTGCCACCTTTGGTCTGGGAACCATGCTGCGTAACGTGGATTTTCAGGGGCCAGCCGGCCACTCTCAGCCATATGCCCTCAAGCACAAACCACGGCCCTTTTCTCTGGCAAACAAAACTCAACTGCCCCTCTTCTGGAGGGCAAATTGCAGGACGCACTTGGTACTACAAAAACAGCCCAACTTGGCACTGGTGCCACCATGGGTCTGGTAACCATCCTGCCTATCGTAGCTTTTCAGGAGCCAGCCGGTCACTCCCAGCCATAGGACCCCAGACAAAAACCTCGGCCCGTTTCCCTGGCAAACAAAAGTAAGCTACCCCGCTTCTGGATGGCAAATTGCAGGAGCCACTTTGCACCATCAAACTGGCCCGACTGGCCACTGGTGCCACCTCTGGTCTGGGAAACATCCTGCGTATCGTGGATTCAAAGGAGCCAGCTGGCCACTCCCATCCGCAGGCCCCCAAACACAAACAACGGCGCTTTTCCCTGGAAAGCAAAACTCGCCTGCCAACTTTTTGATGGCAGATTGCAGGAGCCACATTGCAATATAAAACCAGCCCGACTCGGCACTGGTTCCACCTTGGATCTCCGAACCATCCTGCCTATTGTGGATTTTCAGGGGCTAACCGGCCACTCTCAGCCATGTACCCCCAAACAAAATCCACGGCCCTTTCCTCTGGCAAACAAAACTCAACTGCCCCTCTTCTGGATGGCAAATTGCAGGAGCCACTTGCTACTACAAAACCAGCCCAACTTGGCACTGGTGCCACCTTGGCTCTGGGAACCATGCTGCGTATCGTGGATTCTAATGAGCCAGCCGGCCACTCCCAGCCACAGGCGCCCAAAAAAAACCAAAGACTTTTCTCTTGCAAACAAAAATCGGCTACCCCGCTTCTGGATGGCAGATTGCAGGAGACACTTTGCACCATCAAACCAGCCCGACTTGGCACTGGTGCCACCTTGGGTCTGGGAACCATGCTGCTTGCGTGGATTTTCAGGAGCCAGCCGGCCACTCTCAGCCATATGCCCTCAAGCACAAACCACGGACCTTTTCTCTGGCAAAAAAAACTCAACTGCCCCTCTTCTGGAGGGCAAATTGCAGGACGCACTTGGTACTATAAAAACAGCCCAACTTGGCACTGGTGCCACCTCTGGCCTGGGAACCATCCTGCGTATCG
Source organism: Melospiza georgiana (assembly GCF_028018845.1). Classification (NCBI taxonomy): domain Eukaryota; kingdom Metazoa; phylum Chordata; class Aves; order Passeriformes; family Passerellidae; genus Melospiza; species Melospiza georgiana. The sequence continues at coordinate 95,386,959 of NC_080431.1, forward strand.
AGCATTTTAAGGAGCCAGCCGGCCCCTCTCAGCCATATGCCCCCAAAAACGAACCACGGACTTGTTCTCTGGCAAACAAAAATCAGCTGCGCCGCGTTGGGATGGCAGATTGCAGGAGCCACTTTGCACCATCAAACCAGCCCGACTTGGCACTGGTGCCACCTTGGATCTGGGAACCATTCTGCCTATCGTGGATTTTCAGGAGTCAGCCGGCCACTCTGAGCCATAGGCCCCCAAACAAAAACCACGGCCCTTTTCTCTGGCAAACAAAACTCAACTGCCCCTCTTCTGGATGGCAGATTGCAGGAGCCACTTGGTACTATCAAACCAGCCCAACTTGGCACTGGTGCCTCCATGGGTCTGGTCACCATCCTGCCTATCGTAGCTTTTCAGGAGCCAGCCGGTCACTCTCAGCCATAGGCCGCCAGACACAAACCTCGGCCCGTTTCCCTGGCAAACAAAAGTAAGCTGCCCCGCTTCTAGATGGCAGATTGCAGGAGCCACTTGGTACTTTCAAACCAGCCCGACTTGGCAGTGATGCCACCTTGGCTCTGGGAACCATCCTGCCTATCGTGCATTTTCAGGGGCCAGCCGGCCACTCTCAGCCATATGCCCCCAAACACAAACCACGGCCCTTTTCTCTGGCAAACAAAACTCAACTGCCCCTCTTCTGGATGGCAAATTGCAGGACGCACTTGGTACTACGAAAACAGCCCGACTTGGCACTGATGCCACCTTGGCTCTGGGAACCATCCTGCGTATCGGGCTTTTTAAGGAGCCAGCCGGCCACGCCCAGCCATATACCGCCAAAAACAAACCACGGAACTTTTCTCCAGCAAACAAAAATCCGCTGCCCCGCGTCTGGATGGCAGATTGCTGGAGCCACTTTGCACCATCAAACAAGCCCGACTTGGCTCTGGTGCCACCTTGGATCTGGGAACCATTCTGCCTATCGTGGATTTTCAGGGGCCAGCCGGCCACTCTCAGCCATAGGCCCCCAAAAACAAACCATGGCACTTTACTCTGGTAAACAAAACTCAACTACCCCTCTTCTGGATGGCAAATTGCAGGACGCACTTGGTACTACAAAAGCAGCCCGACTTGGCACTGGTACCACCTTGGGTCTGGTCACCATCCTGCGTATCGTGCATTTTAAGGAGCCAGCTGGCCACTCCCAGCCATAGGCCCCCAGACACAAAATTCTGCCCGTTTCCCTGGCAAACAAAAGTAAGCTACCCCGCTTCTGGATGGCAGATTGCAGGAGCCACTTTGCACCATCAAACCAGCCCAACTTGGCACTGGTGCCACTTCTGGTCTGGGAACCATCCTGCGTATCGTGGATTCTAAGGAGCCAGCCGGCCACTCCCAGCCACAGGCCCCCAAACAAAAACAACTGCGCTTTTCCCTGGAAAACAAAACTCGCCTGCCAACTTTTTGATGGCAGATTGCAGGAGCTATTTAGTACTATCAAACCAGCCCAATTTGGCACTGGTGCCACCTAGGCTCTGGGAACCATGCTGCGTAACGTAGATTCTAAGGCGCCAGCCGGTCACTCTCAGCCATAGGCCCCCAGACAAAAACCTCGGCCCGTTTCCCTGGCAAACAAAAGTAAGCTGCCCCGCTTCTGCATGGCAGATTGCAGGAGCCACTTGGTACTATCAAACCAGCCCAACTTGGCACTGGTGCCTCCATGGGTCTGGTAACCATCCTGCCTATCGTAGCTTTTCAGGAGCCAGCCGGTCACTCCCAGCCATAGGCCCCAAACACAAAGCTCTGCCCGTTTCCCCGGCAAACAAAAGTAAGCTACCCCGCTTCTGGATGGCAGATTGCAGGAGCCACTTTAAACCATCAAACCAGCCCGACTTGGCACTGGTGCCACCTCGGGTCTGGGAACCATCCTGCGTATCGTGGATTCTAAGGAGCCAGCTGGCCACTCCCAGCCACAGGCCCACAAACATAAACAACAGCGCTTTTCCCTGGAAAACAAAACTCGCCTGCCAACTTTTTGATGGCAGATTGCAGGAGCCACTTGGTACTATCAAACCAGCCCAACTTGGCACTGGTGCCACCATGGGTCTGGTCACCATCCTGCCTATCGTAGCTTTTCAGGAGCCAGCCGGTCACTCCCAGCCATAGGCCCCCAAACACAAACCTCGGCCCGTTTCCCTGGCAAACAAAAGTAAGCTAACCCGCTTCTGGATGGCAGATTGCAGGAGCCACTTGGTACTATCAAACCAGCCCGACTTGGCACTGGTGCCACCTTGGCTCTGGGAACCATGCTGCGTAACGTAGATTCTAAGGCGCCAGGCGGCCACTCCCAGCCATAGGCCCCCAAATACAAACAACGGCGCTTTTCCCTGGAAAACGAAACTCGCCTGCCAAATTTTGATGGCAGATTGCAGGAGCCACTTGGTACTATCAAACCAGCCCAACTTGGCACTGGTGCCACCATGGGTCTGGTCACCATACTGCCTATCGTAGCTTTTCCGGAGCCAGCCGGTCACTCCCAGCCATAGGCCCCGAGACAAAATCCTCGGCCCGTTTCCCTGGCAAACAAAAGTAAGTTAACCCGCTTCCGGATGGAAGATTGCAGGAGCCACTTTGCACCATCAAACTAGCCCGACTTGGCACTGGTGCCACCTCTGGTCTGGGGACCATCCTGCTTATCGTGGATTTTCAGGGGCCAGCCGGCCACTCTCTGCCATATGCCCCCAAACACAAACCACGGCCCTTTTCTCTGGCAAACAAAACTCAACTGCCCCTCTTCTGGTCGGCAAATTGCAGGACGCACTTGGTACTACGAAAACAGCCCGACTTGGCACTGATGCCACATTGGGTCATGGAACCATCCTGCGTATCGAGCTTTTTAAGGAGCCAGCCGGCCACTCCCATCCATATACCGCCAAAAACAAACCACGGAACTTTTCTCCAGCAAACAAAAATCTGCTGCCCTGCGTCTGGATGGCAGATTGCATGAGCCACTTTGCACCATCAAACCAGCCCGAATTGGCACTGGTGCCACCTTGAATCTGGGAACCATCCTGCCTATCGTGGATTTTCAGGGGCCAGTCGGCCACTCTCAGCCATAGGCCCCCAAACACAAACCACGGAACTTTACTCTGGTAAATAAAACTCAACTGCCCCTCTTCTGGATGGCAAATTGCAGGACGCACTTGGTACTACAAAACCAGCCCGACTTGGCACTGGTGCCACCTTGGGTCTGGTCACCATCCTGCGTATCGTGCATTTTAAGGAGCCAGTTGGCCACTCCAAGCCATAGGCCCCCAGACACAAAGCTCTGCCCGTTTCCCTGGCAAACAAAAGTAAGCTGCCCCGCTTCTGGATGGCAGATTAGAGGAGCCACTTTGCACCTTCAAACCAGCCCAACTTGGCACTGGTGTCACCTTGGGTCTGGGAACCATCCTGCGTATCGTGGATTCTAAGGAGCCAGCCGGCCACTCCCAGCCACAGTTCCCCAAACACAAACAACGGCGCTTTTCCCTGGAAAACAAAACTCGCCTGCCAACTTTTTGATGGCAGATTGCAGGAGCCACTTTGTAACATAAAACCAGCCCGACTTGGCACTGGTCCCCCCTTGGATCTCGGAACCATCCTGCCTATCGTGGATTTTCAGGGGCCAGCCGGCCACTCTCAGCCATGTACCCCCAAACAAAAACCACGGCCCTTTCCTCTGGCAAACAAAACTCAACTGCCCCTCTTCTGGATGGCAAATTGCAGGAGCCACTTGCTACTACAAAACCAGCCCAACTTGGCACTGGTGCCACCTTGGCTCTGGGAACCATGCTGCGTATCGTGGATTCTAATGAGCCAGCCGGCCACTCCCAGTCACAGGCGCCCAAAAAAAACCAAAGATCTTTTCTCTTGCAAACAAAAATCGGCTACCCCGCTTCTGGATGGCAGATTGCAGGAGACACTTTGCACCATCAAACCAGCCCGACTTGGCACTGGTGCCACCTTTGGTCTGGGAACCATGCTGCGTAACGTGGATTTTCAGGGGCCAGCCGGCCACTCTCAGCCATATGCCCTCAAGCACAAACCACGGCCCTTTTCTCTGGCAAACAAAACTCAACTGCCCCTCTTCTGGAGGGCAAATTGCAGGACGCACTTGGTACTACAAAAACAGCCCAACTTGGCACTGGTGCCACCATGGGTCTGGTAACCATCCTGCCTATCGTAGCTTTTCAGGAGCCAGCCGGTCACTCCCAGCCATAGGACCCCAGACAAAAACCTCGGCCCGTTTCCCTGGCAAACAAAAGTAAGCTACCCCGCTTCTGGATGGCAAATTGCAGGAGCCACTTTGCACCATCAAACTGGCCCGACTGGCCACTGGTGCCACCTCTGGTCTGGGAAACATCCTGCGTATCGTGGATTCAAAGGAGCCAGCTGGCCACTCTCATCCGCAGGCCCCCAAACACAAACAACGGCGCTTTTCCCTGGAAAGCAAAACTCGCCTGCCAACTTTTTGATGGCAGATTGCAGGAGCCACATTGCAATATAAAACCAGCCCGACTCGGCACTGGTTCCACCATGGATCTCCGAACCATCCTGCCTATCGTGGATTTTCAGGGGCTAACCGGCCACTCTCAGCCATGTACCCCCAAACAAAATCCACGGCCCTTTCCTCTGGCAAACAAAACTCAACTGCCCCTCTTCTGGATGGCAAATTGCAGGAGCCACTTGCTACTACAAAACCAGCCCAACTTGGCACTGGTGCCACCTTGGCTCTGGGAACCATGCTGCGTATCGTGGATTCTAATGAGCCAGCCGGCCACTCCCAGCCACAGGCGCCCAAAAAAAACCAAAGACTTTTCTCTTGCAAACAAAAATCGGCTACCCCGCTTCTGGATGGCAGATTGCAGGAGACACTTTGCACCATCAAACCAGCCCGACTTGGCACTGGTGCCACCTTGGGTCTGGGAACCATGCTGCTTGCGTGGATTTTCAGGAGCCAGCCGGCCACTCTCAGCCATATGCCCTCAAGCACAAACCACGGCCCTTTTCTCTGGCAAAAAAAACTCAACTGCCCCTCTTCTGGAGGGCAAATTGCAGGACGCACTTGGTACTACAAAAACAGCCCAACTTGGCACTGGTGCCACCTCTGGCCTGGGAACCATCCTGCGTATCGAGCATTTTAAGGAGCCAGCCGGCCCCTCTCAGCCATATGCCCCCAAAAACGAACCACGGACTTGTTCTCTGGCAAACAAAAATCAGCTGCGCCGCGTTGGGATGGCAGATTGCAGGAGCCACTTTGCACCATCAAACCAGCCCGACTTGGCACTGGTGCCACCTTGGATCTGGGAACCATTCTGCCTATCGTGGATTTTCAGGAGTCAGCCGGCCACTCTGAGCCATAGGCCCCCAAACAAAAACCACGGCCCTTTTCTCTGGCAAACAAAACTCAACTGCCCCTCTTCTGGATGGCAGATTGCAGGAGCCACTTGGTACTATCAAACCAGCCCAACTTGGCACTGGTGCCTCCATGGGTCTGGTCACCATCCTGCCTATCGTAGCTTTTCAGGAGCCAGCCGGTCACTCTCAGCCATAGGCCGCCAGACACAAACCTCGGCCCGTTTCCCTGGCAAACAAAAGTAAGCTGCCCCGCTTCTAGATGGCAGATTGCAGGAGCCACTTGGTACTTTCAAACCAGCCCGACTTGGCAGTGATGCCACCTTGGCTCTGGGAACCATCCTGCCTATCGTGCATTTTCAGGGGCCAGCCGGCCACTCTCAGCCATATGCCCCCAAACACAAACCACGGCCCTTTTCTCTGGCAAACAAAACTCAACTGCCCCTCTTCTGGATGGCAAATTGCAGGACGCACTTGGTACTACGAAAACAGCCCGACTTGGCACTGATGCCACCTTGGCTCTGGGAACCATCCTGCGTATCGAGCTTTTTAAGGAGCCAGCCGGCCACGCCCAGCCATATACCGCCAAAAACAAACCACGGAACTTTTCTCCAGCAAACAAAAATCCGCTGCCCCGCGTCTGGATGGCAGATTGCTGGAGCCACTTTGCACCATCAAACAAGCCCGACTTGGCTCTGGTGCCACCTTGGATCTGGGAACCATTCTGCCTATCGTGGATTTTCAGGGGCCAGCCGGCCACTCTCAGCCATAGGCCCCCAAAAACAAACCATGGCACTTTACTCTGGTAAACAAAACTCAACTGCCCCTCTTCTGGATGGCAAATTGCAGGACGCACTTGGTACTACAAAAGCAGCCCGACTTGGCACTGGTACCACCTTGGGTCTGGTCACCATCCTGCGTATCGTGCATTTTAAGGAGCCAGCTGGCCACTCCCAGCCATAGGCCCCCAGACACAAAATTCTGCCCGTTTCCCTGGCAAACAAAAGTAAGCTACCCCGCTTCTGGATGGCAGATTGCAGGAGCCACTTTGCACCATCAAACCAGCCCAACTTGGCACTGGTGCCACTTCTGGTCTGGGAACCATCCTGCGTATCGTGGATTCTAAGGAGCCAGCCGGCCACTCCCAGCCACAGGCCCCCAAACAAAAACAACTGCGCTTTTCCCTGGAAAACAAAACTCGCCTGCCAACTTTTTGATGGCAGATTGCAGGAGCTATTTAGTACTATCAAACCAGCCCAATTTGGCACTGGTGCCACCTTGACTCTGGGAACCATGCTGCGTAACGTAGATTCTAAGGCGCCAGCCGGTCACTCTCAGCCATAGGCCCCCAGACAAAAACCTCGGCCCGTTTCCCTGGCAAACAAAAGTAAGCTGCCCCGCTTCTGCATGGCAGATTGCAGGAACCACTTGGTACTATCAAACCAGCCCAACTTGGCACTGGTGCCTCCATGGGTCTGGTAACCATCCTGCCTATCGTAGCTTTTCAGGAGCCAGCCGGTCAGTCCCAGCCATAGGCCCCAAACACAAAGCTCTGCCCGTTTCCCCGGCAAACAAAAGTAAGCTACCCCGCTTCTGGATGGCAGATTGCAGGAGCCACTTTGAACCATCAAACCAGCCCGACTTGGCACTGGTGCCACCTCGGGTCTGGGAACCATCCTGCGTATCGTGGATTCTAAGGAGCCAGCCGGCCACTCCCAGCCACAGGCCCCCAAACAAAAACAACTGCGCTTTTCCCTGGAAAACAAAACTCGCCTGCCAACTTTTTGATGGCAGATTGCAGGAGCTATTTAGTACTATCAAACCAGCCCGACTTGGCACTGGTGCCACCTTGGCTCTGGGAACCATCCTGCCTATTGTGGATTTTCAGGAGTCAGCCGGCCACTCTCAGCCATATGCCCTCAAACACAAACCACGGCCCTTTTCTCTGGCAAACAAAACTCAACTGCCCCTCTTCTGGAAGGCAAATTGCAGGACGCAATTGGTACTACAAAAACAGCCCAACTTGGCACTGGTGCCACCTCTGGCCTGGGAACCATCCTGCGTATCGAGCTTTTTAAGGGGCCAGCCGGCCACTCCCAGCCATATGCCCCCAAAAATGAAGAACGGACTTGTTCTCTGGCAAACAAAAATCAGCTGCCCCGCGTCGGGATGGCAGATTGCAGGAGCCACTTTGCACCATCAAACCAGCCCGACTTGGCTCTGGTGCCACCTTGGGTCTGGGAACCATTCTGCCTATCGTGGATTTTCAGGGGCCAGCCGGCCACTCTGAGCCATAGGCCCCCAAACAAAAACCACGGCCCTTTTCTCTGGCAAACAAAACTCAGCTGCCCCGCTTCTGGATGGCAGATTGCAGGACTCACTTGGTAAAATCAAACCAGCCCAACTTGGCACTGGTGCCATCTTGGGTCTGGGAACCATCCTGCGTATTGTGGATTGTCAGGAGCCAGCCGACCACTCTCGGCCAGAGACCCCAATCAAAAACAACGGCCCGATTCACAGGCAAAAAAATCTCAGCTGCCCCACTTGTGGATGGGAGACTGCAGGAGGCGCTTGACACTGTCAAACCAGCCCGACTTGGCACTGGTGCCACCTTGGGTCTGGGAACGATGCTGCGTATCATGGAATTTAAGGAGCCAGCCGGCCACTCCCAGCCACAGGACCCCAAACACAAACAACAGCGCTTTTCTTTGGCAAACAAAACTCAGCTGCCCTGCTTTTGGATGGCAGATTGCAGGAGCCACTTGGTACTATCAAACCAGCCCAACTTGGTACTGGTGCCTCCATGGGTCTGGTCACCATCCTGCGTATCGTAGCTTTTCAGGAGCCAGCCGGTCACTCCCAGCCATAGGCCCCAGACACAAAGCTCTGCCCGTTTCCCTGGCAAACAAAAGTAAGCTACCCCGCTTCTGGATGGCAGATTGCAGGAGACACTTTGCACCATCAAACCAGCCCGACTTGGCACTGGTGCCAGTTCTGGTCTGGAAACCATCCTGCGTATCGTGGATTCTTAGGAGCCAGCTGGCCACTCCCAGCCACAGGGCCCCAAACACAAACAACGGCGCTTTTCCCTGAAAAACCAAACTGGCCTGCCAACTTTTTTATGGCAGATTGCAGGAGCCACTTGGTACTATCAAACCAGCCCAACTTGGCACTGGTGCCACCTTGGCTCTGGGAACCATGCTGCGTAACGTAGATTCTAAGGCGCCAGCCGGCCACTCCCAGCCACAGGCCCCCAAACACAAACAACGGCGCTTTTCCCTGGAAAACAAAACTCGCCTGCCAACATTTTGATGGCAGATTGCAGGAGCCACTTGGTACTATCAAACCAGCCCAACTTGGCTCTGGTGCTACCATGAATCTGGTCACCATCATGCCTATCGTAGCTTTTCAGGAGCCAGCCGGTCACTCCCAGCCATAGGCCCCCAGACAAAAACCTCGGCCCGTTTCCCTGGCAAACAAAAGTAAGCTGCCCTGCTTCTGGATGGCAGATTGCAGGAGTTATTTAGTACTATCAAACCAGCCAGACGTGGCACTGGTGCCACCTTGGATCTGGGAACCATCTTGCCTATCGTGGATTTTAAGGAGCCAGCCGGCCTCTCTCAGCCATATGCCTCCAAACACAAACCACGGCCCTTTTCTCTGGCAAAAAAAACTCAACTGCCACGCTTCTGGATGGCAGATTGCAGGAGCCACTTGGTACTATCAAACCAGCCCAACTTGGCACTGGTGCCTCCATGGGTCTGGTCACCATCCTGCCTATCGTAGCTTTTCAGGGGCCAGTCAGCCAGCCCCAGGCACTGGCCCCCAGACAAGAATTTCGGCCCGTTTCCATGGCAAACAAAAGTAAGCTACCCCGCTTCTGGATGGCAGATTGTAGGAGCCACTTTTCACCATCAAACCAGCCCAACTTGACACTGGTGCCACCTCTGGCCTGGGAACCATCCTGCGTATTGTGGATTCTAAGCAGCCACCCGGCCACTCCGACCCACGGCCCCCAAACACAAACAACGGCGCTTTTCCCCGGAAAACAAAACTCGCCTGCCAACATTTTGATGGCAGATTGAAGGAGCCACTTGGTACTATCAAACCAGCCCAACTTGGCACTGGTGCCACCATGGGTCTGGTCACCGTCCTGCCTAGCATAGCTTTTCAGGAGCCAGGAGGTCACTCCCAGCCATAGACCCCCAGACAGAAACCTCGGCCCGTTTCCATGGAAAACAAAATTCAGCTGCCCCGCTTCTGGATGGCAGATTGCAGGAGCCACTTGGTAGTATCAAACCAGTCCGACTTAGCACAGGTGCCAACTTGGGTCTGGGAACCATCCTGCGTATCGTGGATTCTAAGTAGCCAGCTGGCCACTCCCAGCCACAGGCCCCCAAACACAAACAACGGTGCTTTTCCCTGGAAAACAAAACTGGCCTGCCAACTTTTTGATGGCAGATTGCAGGAGCCACTTGGTACTATCAAACCAGCCCGTCTTGGCACTGGTGCCTCCATGGGTCTGGTCACAATCCTGCCTATCGTAGCTTTTCAGGAGCCAGCCGGTCACTCCCAGCCATAGGCCCCCAGCCACAAACCTCGGCCCGTTTCCCTGGCACACAAAAGTAAGCTACCCCGCTTCTGGATGGCAGATTGCAGGAGCAACTTGGCATCATCAAACCAGCCCGACTTGGCACTGGTGCCACCTCTGGTCTGGGAACCATCCTGCATATCGTGGGTTCTAAGGAGCCAGCCAGCCACTCCCAGCCACAGGCCCCCAAACAAAAACAACGGCACTTTTCCCTGGAAAACAAAACTCGCCTGCTAGCTTTTTGATGGCAGAGTGCAGGAGCCACTTGGTACTATCAAACCAGCCCAACTTGGCACTGGTGCCACTATGGGTATGGTCACCATCCTGCTTATCGTAGCATTTCAGGAGCCAGCCGGTCACTCCCAGCCATAGGCCCCCAGACAAATACCTCGGCCCGTTTCCCTGGCAAACAAAATTAAGCTGCCCCGCTTCTGGATGACAGATTGCAGGAGCCACTTGGTACTATCAAACCAGCCCGACTTGGCACTGGTGCCACCTTGGATCTGGGAACCATCCTGCCTATCGTAGCTTTTCAGCGGCCAGCCATCCAGCCCCAGGCACTGGCCCCCAGACAAGAATTTCGGCCCATTTCCCTGGCAAACAAAAGTAAGCTACCCCGCTTCTGGATGGCAGATTGCAGGAGCCACTTTGCACCATCAAACCAGCCCAACTTGACACTGGTGCCACCTCTGGCCTGGGAACCATCCTGCGTATTGTGGATTCTAAGCAGCCACCCGGCCACTCCGAGCCACAGGCCCCCAAACACAAACAACGGCGCTTTTCCCCGGAAAACAAAACTCGCCTGCCAACATTTTGATGGCAGATTGCAGGAGCCACTTGGTACTATCAAACCAGCCCAACTTGGCACTGGTGCCACCATGGGTCTGGTCACCATCCTGCCTAGCATAGCTTTTCAGGAGCCAGGAGGTCACTCCCAGCCATAGACCCCCAGACAGAAACCTCGGCCCGTTTCCAAGTAAAACAAAAGTAAGCTGCCCCGCTTCTGGATGGCAGATTGCAGGAGCCACTTGGTACTATCAAACCAGCCCGACTTGGCACTGGTGCCACCTTGGATCTGGGAACCATGCTGCGTATCGTGGATTCTAAGACGACAGGCGGCCACTCCCAGCCACAGGGCCCCAAACACAAACAACGGCGCTTCTCCCTGGAAAACAAAACTCGCCTGCCAACTTTTTGATGGCAGATTGCAGGAGCCACTTGGTACTATCAAATCAGCCCAACTTGGCACTGCTGCTACCATGGGTCTGGTATTCATCCTGCCTACTGTAGCTTTTCAGGAGCCAGCCGGTCACTCCCAGCCATAGGCCTCCAGAAAGAAACCTCGGCCCTTTTCCCTGGCAAACAAAAGTAAGCTACCCCGCTTCTGGATGGCAGATTGCAGGAGCCACTTTGCACCATCAAACTATCCCGACTTGGCACTGGTGCCACCTCTGGTCTGGGAACCATCCTGCGTATCGTGGATTCTAATTAGCCAGTCGGCCACTCCCAGCCACAGGCCCCCAAACACAAACAACGGCGCTTTTCCCTGGAAAACAAAACTCGCCTGCCAACTTTTTGATGGCAGATTGCAGGAGCCACTTGGTACTATCAAACCAGCCCAACCTGGCACTGGTGCCACCACTGGTCTTGGAACCATCCTGCGTATCGTGGATTCTAAGGAGCCAGCCGGCCACTCCATGCCACAGGACCCCAGACAAAAAGCTCTGCCCGTTTCCCTGACAAACAACATTAAGCTACCCCGCTTCTGGATGGCAGATTGCAGGAGCTATTTAGTACTATCAAACCAGCCCGACTTGGCACTGGTGCCACCTTGGCTCTGGGAACCATCCTGCCTATTGTGGATTTTGTGGCGTCAGCCGGCCACTCTCAGCCATACGCCCTCAAACACAAACCACGGCCCTTTTCTCTGGCAAACAAAACTCAACTGCCCCTCTTCTGGAAGGCAAATTGCAGGACGCACTTGGTACTACAAAAACAGCCCAACTTGGCACAGGTGCCACCTTGGGTCTGGGAACCATTCTGCCTATCGCGGATTTTCAGGAGCCAGCCGGCCACTCTGAGCCATAGGCCCCCAAACAAAAACCACGGCCCTTTTCTCTGGCAAACAAAACTCAGCTGCCCCACTTCTCGATGGCAGATTGCAGGAGCCACTTGGTACTATCAAACCAGCCCAAATTGGCACTGGTGTCACCATGGGCCTGGTCACCATCTTGCCTATCGTAGCTTTTCAGGAGCCAGCCGGTCACTCCCAGCCATAGGCCCCCAGACACAAAACCTCGGCCCGTTTCCCTGGCAAACCAAAGTAAGCTGCCCCGCTTCTGGATGGCAGATTGCAGGAACCACTTGGTACTATCAAACCAGCCCGACTTGGAACTGGTGCCACCTTGGGCCTGGAAACCATCCTGCGTATCGTGGATTCTAAGGAGACAGCCGGCCACTCCCAACCACAGGGCCCCAAACGCAAACAACGGCGCTTTTCCCTGGAAAACAAAATGTGCCTGCCAACTTTTTGACGGCAGATTGCAGGAGCCACTTGGTACTATCAAACCAGCCCGACTTGGCACTGGTGCCACCTCTGGTCTCGGAACTGTCCAGCGTATCGTGGATTCTCAGGAGCCAGCCGGCCACTCCGAGCCACAGGCCCCCAAACACAATCAATGGCGCTTTTCCCTGGAAAACAAAACTGGCCTGCCAACATTTTGATGGCAGATTGCAGGAGCCACTTGGTACTATCAAACCAGCCCAACTTGGCACTGGTGCCACCATGGATCTGGTCACCATCCTGCCTAGCATAGCTTTTCAGGAGCCAGGAGGTCACTCCCAGCCATAGACCTCCAGACAGGAACCTCGGCCAGTTTCCATGGAAAACAAAAGTAAGCTGCCCCGCTTCTGGATGGCAGATTGCAGGAGCCACTTTGAACCATCAAACTATCCCGACTTGGCACTGGTGCCACCTCGGGTCTGGGAACCATCCTGCGTATCGTGGATTCTAATTAGCCAGCCGGCCACTCCCAGCCACAGGCCCTCAAACACAAACAACGGCGCTTTTCCCTGGAAAACAAAACTCGCCTGGCAACTTTTTGATGGCAGATTGCAGGAGCCACTTGGTACTATCAAACCAGCCCAACTTGGCACTGGTGCCACCACTGCTCTGGGAACCATCCTGCGTATCGTGGATTCTAAGGAGCCAGCCGGCCACTCCCAGCCACAGGACCCCAGACACAAAGCTCTGCCCGTTTCCCTGACAAACAAAATAAAGCTACCCCGCTTCTGGATGGCAGATTGCAGGAGCTATTTAGTACTATCAAACCAGCCCGACTTGGCACTGGTGCCACCTTGGGTCTGGGAACCATCCTGCCTATTGTGGATTTTGTGGTGTCAGCCGGCCACTCTCAGCCATATGCCCTCAAACACAAACCACGGCCCTTTTCTCTGGCAAACAAAACTCAACTGCCCCACTTCTGGAAGGCAAATTGCAGGACGCACTTGGTACTACAAAAACAGCCCAACTTGGCACTGGTGCCACCTTGGGTCTGGGAACCATTCTGCCTATCGTGGATTTTCAGGGGCCAGCCGGCCACTCCCAGCCACAGGGCCCCAAACACAAACAACGGCGCTTTTCCCTGGAAAACAAAACTCGCCTGCCAACTTTTTGATGGCAGATTGCAGGAGCCACTTGGTGCTATCAAACCAGCCAACTTGGCACTGGTGCCACCATGGGTCTGGTCACAATCCTGCCTATCGTAGCTTTTCAGGAGCCAGCCGGTCACTCCCAGCCATAGGCGCCCAGACACAAATCTCGGCCCATTTCCATGGTAAACAAAAGTAAGCTGCCCCGCTTCTGGATGGCAGATTGCAGGAACCACTTGGTACTATCAAACCACCCCGACTTGGCACTGGTGCCACCTTGGGTCTGGGAACCATCCTGCGTATCGTGGATACTAAGGAGCCAGCCGGCCACTCCCAGCCACAGGACCCCAAACACAAACAACAGCGCTTTTCTCTGGCAAACAAAACTCAGTTGCCCTGCTTTTGGATGGCAGATTGCAGGAGCCACTTGGTACTATCAAACCAGCCCAACTTGGCACTGGTGCCTCCATGGGTCTGGTAACCATCCTGCCTATCGTAGCTTTTCAGGAGCCAGCCGGTCACTCCCAGCCATAGGCCCCAGACAAAAAGCTCTGCCCGTTTCCCTGGCAAACAAAAGTAAGCTACCCCGCTTCTGGATGGCAGATTGCAGGAGCCACTTTGAACCATCAAACCAGCCCGACTTGGCACTGGTGCCACCTCTGGTCTGGGAACCATACTGCGTATCGTGGATTCTAAGGAGCCAGCTGGCCACTCCCAGCCACAGGCCCCCAAACACAAACAACGGCGCTTTTCCCTGGAAAACAAAACTGGCCCGCCAAATTTTTGATGGCAGATTGCAGGAGCCACTTGGTACTATCAAACCAGCCCAACTTGGCAATGGTGCCACCATGGGTCTGGTCACCATCCTGCCTATCGTAGATTTTCAGGAGCCAGGTGGTCACTCCCAGCCATAGGCCCCCAGACACAAACCTCGGCCCGTTTCCCTGGCAAACAAAAGTAAGCTGCCCCGCTTCTGGATGGCAGATTGCAGGAGTCACTTGGTACTATCAAACCAGCCCGACTTGGCACTGGTGCCACCTTGGGTCTGGGAACCATGCTGCGTAACGTAGATTCTAAGGCGCCAGGCGGCCACTCCTAGCCACAGGCCGCCAAAGACAAACAACGGCGCTTTTCCCTGGAAAACAAAACTCGCCTGCCAACTTTTTGATGGCAGATTGCAGGAGCCACTTGGTACTATCAAACCAGCCCAACTTGGCACTGGTGCCACCATGGGTCTGGTCACAATCCTGCCTATCGTAGCTTTTCAGGAGCCAGCCGGTCACTCCCAGCCATAGGCCCCCAGCCACAAACCTCGGCCCGTTTCCCTGGCAAACAAAAGTAAGCTGCCCCGCTTCTGGATGGCAGATTGCAGGAGCCACTTTGCACCATCAAACTATCCCGACTTGGCACTGGTGCCACCTCGGGTCTGGGAACCATCCTGCGTATCGTGGATACTAAGGAGCCAGCCGGCCACTCCCAGCCACAGGCCCCCAAACACAAACAACTGCGCTTTTCCCTGGAAAACAAAACTCGCCTGCCAACTTTTTGATGGCAGATTGCAGGAGCCACTTGGTACTATCAAACCAGCCCAACTTGGCACTGGTGCCACCACTGGTCTGGGAACCATCCTGCGCATCGTGGATTCTAAGGAGCCAGCCGGCCACTCCCAACCACAGGACCCCAGACACAAAGCTCTGCCCGTTTCCCTGACAAACAAAATTAAGCTACCCCGCTTCTGGATGGCAGATTGCAGGAGCTATTTAGTACTATCAAACCAGCCCGACTTGGCACTGGTGCCACCTTGGCTCTGGGAACCATCCTGCCTATTGTGGATTTTGTGGGGTCAGCCGGCCACTCTCAGCCATATGCCCTCAAACACAAACCACGGCCCTTTTCTCTGGCAAACAAAACTCAACTGCCCCACTTCTGGAAGGCAAATTGCAGGACGCACTTGGTACTACAAAAACAGCCCAACTTGGCACTGGTGCCACCTCTGGTCTGGGAACCATCCTGCGTATCGTGGATTCTAAGGAGCCAGCTGGCCACTCCCAGCCACAGGCCCACAAACATAAACAACAGCGCTTTTCCCTGGAAAACAAAACTCGCCTGCCAACTTTTTGATGGCAGATTGCAGGAGCCACTTGGTACTATCAAACCAGCCCAACTTGGCACTGGTGCCACCATGGGTCTGGTCACCGTCCTGCCTATCGTAGCTTTTCAGGAGCCAGCCGGTCACTCCCAGCCATAGGCCCCCAAACACAAACCTCGGCCCGTTTCCCTGGCAAACAAAAGTAAGCTACCCCGCTTCTGGATGGCAGATTGCAGGAGCCACTTGGTACTATCAAACCAGCCCGACTTGGAACTGGTGCCACCTTGGGCCTGGAAACCATCCTGCGTATCGTGGATTCTAAGGAGACAGCCGGCCACTCCCAACCACAGGGCCCCAAACGCAAACAACGGCGCTTTTCCCTGGAAAACAAAATGTGCCTGCCAACTTTTTGACGGCAGATTGCAGGAGCCACTTGGTACTATCAAACCAGCCCGACTTGGCACTGGTGCCACCTCTGGTCTCGGAACTGTCCAGCGTATCGTGGATTCTCAGGAGCCAGCCGGCCACTCCGAGCCACAGGCGCCCAAACACAATCAATGGCGCTTTTCCCTGGAAAACAAAACTGGCCTGCCAACATTTTGATGGCAGATTGCAGGAGCCACTTGGTACTATCAAACCAGCCCAACTTGGCACTGGTGCCACCATGGATCTGGTCACCATCCTGCCTAGCATAGCTTTTCAGGAGCCAGGAGGTCACTCCCAGCCATAGACCTCCAGACAGGAACCTCGGCCAGTTTCCATGGAAAACAAAAGTAAGCTGCCCCGCTTCTGGATGGCAGATTGCAGGAGCCACTTTGAACCATCAAACTATCCCGACTTGGCACTGGTGCCACCTCGGGTCTGGGAACCATCCTGCGTATCGTGGATTCTAATTAGCCAGCCGGCCACTCCCAGCCACAGGCCCTCAAACACAAACAACGGTGCTTTTCCCTGGAAAACAAAACTCGCCTGGCAACTTTTTGATGGCAGATTGCAGGAGCCACTTGGTACTATCAAACCAGCCCAACTTGGCACTGGTGCCACCACTGCTCTGGGAACCATCCTGCGTATCGTGGATTCTAAGGAGCCAGCCGGCCACTCCCAGCCACAGGACCCCAGACACAAAGCTCTGCCCGTTTCCCTGACAAACAAAATTAAGCTACCCCGCTTCTGGATGGCAGATTGCAGGAGCTATTTAGTACTATCAAACCAGCCCGACTTGGCACTGGTGCCACCTCTGGTCTGGGAACCATCCTGCCTATTGTGGATTTTGTGGTGTCAGCCGGCCACTCTCAGCCATATGCCCTCAAACACAAACCACGGCCCTTTTCTCTGGCAAACAAAACTCAACTGCCCCACTTCTGGAAGGCAAATTGCAGGACGCACTTGGTACTACAAAAACAGCCCAACTTGGCACTGGTGCCACCTTGGGTCTGGGAACCATTCTGCCTATCGTGGATTTTCAGGGGCCAGCCGGCCACTCCCAGCCACAGGGCCCCAAACACAAACAACGGCGCTTTTCCCTGGAAAACAAAACTCGCCTGCCAACTTTTTGATGGCAGATTGCAGGAGCCACTTGGTGCTATCAAACCAGCCAACTTGGCACTGGTGCCACCATGGGTCTGGTCACCATCCTGCCTATCGTAGCTTTTCAGGAGCCAGCCGGTCACTCCCAGCCATAGGCGCCCAGACACAAATCTCGGCCCGTTTCCCTGGGAAACAAAAGTAAGCTGCCCCGCTTCTGGATGGCAGATTGCAGGAACCACTTGGTACTATCAAACCACCCCGACTTGGCACTGGTGCCACCTTGGGTCTGGGAACCATCCTGCGTATCGTGGATACTAAGGAGCCAGCCGGCCACTCCCAACCACAGGACCCCAAACACAAACAACAGCGCTTTTCTCTGGCAAACAAAACTCAGTTGCCCTGCTTTTGGATGGCAGATTGCAGGAGCCACTTGGTACTATCAAACCAGCCCAACTTGGCACTGGTGCCTCCATGGGTCTGGTAACCATCCTGCCTATCGTAGCTTTTCAGGAGCCAGCCGGTCACTCCCAGCCATAGGCCCCAGACAAAAAGCTCTGCCCGTTTCCCTGGCAAACAAAAGTAAGCTACCCCGCTTCTGGATGGCAGATTGCAGGAGCCACTTTGAACCATCAAACCAGCCCGACTTGGCACTGGTGCCACCTCTGGTCTGGGAACCATACTGCGTATCGTGGATTCTAAGGAGCCAGCTGGCCACTCCCAGCCACACGCCCCCAAACACAAACAACGGCGCTTTTCCCTGGAAAACAAAACTGGCCCGCCAAATTTTTGATGGCAGATTGCAGGAGCCACTTGGTACTATCAAACCAGCCCAACTTGGCAATGGTGCCACCATGGGTCTGGTCACCATCCTGCCTATCGTAGATTTTCAGGAGCCAGGTGGTCACTCCCAGCCATAGGCCCCCAGACACAAACCTCGGCCCGTTTCCCTGGCAAACAAAAGTAAGCTGCCCCGCTTCTGGATGGCAGATTGCAGGAGCCACTTGGTACTATCAAACCAGCCCGACTTGGCACTGGTGCCACCTTGGGTCTGGGAACCATGCTGCGTAACGTAGATTCTAAGGCGCCAGGCGGACACTCCTAGCCACAGGCCGCCAAAGACAAACAACGGCGCTTTTCCCTGGAAAACAAAACTCGCCTGCCAACTTTTTGATGGCAGATTGCAGGAGCCACTTGGTACTATCAAACCAGCCCAACTTGGCACTGGTGCCACCATGGGTCTGGTCACAATCCTGCCTATCGTAGCTTTTCAGGAGCCAGCCGGTCACTCCCAGCCATAGGCCCCCAGACAAAAACCTCGGCCCGTTTCCCTGGCAAACAAAAGTAAGCTGCCCCGCTTCTGGATGGCAGATTGCAGGAGCCACTTGGTACTATCAAACCAGCCCAACTTGGCACTGGTGCCTCCATGGGTCTGGTAACCATCCTGCCTATCGTAGCTTTTCAGGAGCCAGCCGGTCACTCCCAGCCATAGGCCCCCAGAAAAAATCCTCAGCCCGTTTCCCTGGCAAACAAAAGTAAGCTACCCCGCTTCTGGATGGCAGATTGCAGGAGCCACTTTGCACCATCAAACTATCCCGACTTGGCACTGGTGCCACCTCGGGTCTGGGAACCATCCTGCGTATCGTGGATACTAAGGAGCCAGCCGGCCACTCCCAGCCACAGGCCCCCAAACACAAACAACTGCGCTTTTCCCTGGAAAACAAAACTCGCCTGGCAACTTTTTGATGGCAGATTGCAGGAGCCACTTGGTACTATCAAACCAGCCCAACTTGGCACTGGTGCCACCACTGGTCTGGGAACCATCCTGCGCATCGTGGATTCTAAGGAGCCAGCCGGCCACTCCCAACCACAGGACCCCAGACACAAAGCTCTGCCCGTTTCCCTGACAAACAAAATTAAGCTACCCCGCTTCTGGATGGCAGATTGCAGGAGCTATTTAGTACTATCAAACCAGCCCGACTTGGCACTGGTGCCACCTTGGCTCTGGGAACCATCCTGCCTATTGTGGATTTTGTGGGGTCAGCCGGCCACTCTCAGCCATATGCCCTCAAACACAAACCACGGCCCTTTTCTCTGGCAAACAAAACTCAACTGCCCCACTTCTGGAAGGCAAATTGCAGGACGCACTTGGTACTACAAAAACAGCCCAACTTGGCACTGGTGCCACCTCTGGTCTGGGAACCATCCTGCGTATCGTGGATTCTAAGGAGCCAGCTGGCCACTCCCAGCCACAGGCCCACAAACATAAACAACAGCGCTTTTCCCTGGAAAACAAAACTCGCCTGCCAACTTTTTGATGGCAGATTGCAGGAGCCACTTGGTACTATCAAACCAGCCCAACTTGGCACTGGTGCCACCATGGGTCTGGTCACCATCCTGCCTATCGTAGCTTTTCAGGAGCCAGCCGGTCACTCCCAGCCATAGGCCCCCAAACACAAACCTCGGCCCGTTTCCCTGGCAAACAAAAGTAAGCTACCCCGCTTCTGGATGGCAGATTGCAGGAGCCACTTGGTACTATCAAACCAGCCCGACTTGGCACTGGTGCCACCTTGGGTCTGGGAACCATGCTGCGTAACGTAGATTCTAAGGCGCCAGGCGGCCACTCCCAGCCATAGGCCCCCAAATACAAACAACGGCGCTTTTCCCTGGAAAACGAAACTCGCCTGCCAAATTTTGATGGCAGATTGCAGGAGCCACTTGGTACTATCAAACCAGCCCAACTTGGCACTGGTGCCACCATGGGTCTGGTCATCATACTGCCTATCGTAGCTTTTCCGGAGCCAGCCGGTCACTCCCAGCCATAGGCCCCGAGACAAAATCCTCGGCCCGTTTCCCTGGCAAACAAAAGTAAGTTAACCCGCTTCCGGATGGAAGATTGCAGGAGCCACTTTGCACCATCAAACTAGCCCGACTTGGCACTGGTGCCACCTCTGGTCTGGGGACCATCCTGCTTATCGTGGATTTTCAGGGGCCAGCCGGCCACTCTCTGCCATATGCCCCCAAACACAAACCACGGCCCTTTTCTCTGGCAAACAAAACTCAACTGCCCCTCTTCTGGTCGGCAAATTGCAGGACGCACTTGGTACTACGAAAACAGCCCGACTTGGCACTGATGCCACATTGGGTCATGGAACCATCCTGCGTATCGAGCTTTTTAAGGAGCCAGCCGGCCACTCCCATCCATATACCGCCAAAAACAAACCACGGAACTTTTCTCCAGCAAACAAAAATCCGCTGCCCCGCGTCTGGATGGCAGATTGCATGAGCCACTTTGCACCATCAAACCAGCCCGAATTGGCACTGGTGCCACCTTGGATCTGGGAACCATCCTGCCTATCGTGGATTTTCAGGGGCCAGTCGGCCACTCTCAGCCATAGGCCCCCAAACACAAACCACGGAACTTTACTCTGGTAAATAAAACTCAACTGCCCCTCTTCTGGATGGCAAATTGCAGGACGCACTTGGTACTACAAAACCAGCCCGACTTGGCACTGGTGCCACCTTGGGTCTGGTCACCATCCTGCGTATCGTGCATTTTAAGGAGCCAGTTGGCCACTCCAAGCCATAGGCCCCCAGACACAAAGCTCTGCCCGTTTCCCTGGCAAACAAAAGTAAGCTGCCCCGCTTCTGGATGGCAGATTAGAGGAGCCACTTTGCACCTTCAAACCAGCCCAACTTGGCACTGGTGTCACCTTGGGTCTGGGAACCATCCTGCGTATCGTGGATTCTAAGGAGCCAGCCGGCCACTCCCAGCCACAGTTCCCCAAACACAAACAACGGCGCTTTTCCCTGGAAAACAAAACTCGCCTGCCAACTTTTTGATGGCAGATTGCAGGAGCCACTTTGTAACATAAAACCAGCCCGACTTGGCACTGGTCCCACCTTGGATCTCGGAACCATCCTGCCTATCGTGGATTTTCAGGGGCCAGCCGGCCACTCTCAGCCATGTACCCCCAAACAAAAACCACGGCCCTTTCCTCTGGCAAACAAAACTCAACTGCCCCTCTTCTGGATGGCAAATTGCAGGAGCCACTTGCTACTACAAAACCAGCCCAACTTGGCACTGGTGCCACCTTGGCTCTGGGAACCATGCTGCGTATCGTGGATTCTAATGAGCCAGCCGGCCACTCCCAGTCACAGGCGCCCAAAAAAAACCAAAGATCTTTTCTCTTGCAAACAAAAATCGGCTACCCCGCTTCTGGATGGCAGATTGCAGGAGACACTTTGCACCATCAAACCAGCCCGACTTGGCACTGGTGCCACCTTTGGTCTGGGAACCATGCTGCTTGCGTGGACTTTCAGGAGCCAGCCGGCCACTCTCAGCCATATGCCCTCAAGCACAAACCACGGCCCTTTTCTCTGGCAAACAAAACTCAACTGCCCCTCTTCTGGAGGGCAAATTGCAGGACGCACTTGGTACTACAAAAACAGCCCAACTTGGCACTGGTGCCACCATGGGTCTGGTAACCATCCTGCCTATCGTAGCTTTTCAGGAGCCAGCCGGTCACTCCCAGCCATAGGACCCCAGACAAAAACCTCGGCCCGTTTCCCTGGCAAACAAAAGTAAGCTACCCCGCTTCTGGATGGCAAATTGCAGGAGCCACTTTGCACCATCAAACTGGCCCGACTGGCCACTGGTGCCACCTCTGGTCTGGGAAACATCCTGCGTATCGTGGATTCAAAGGAGCCAGCTGGCCACTCCCATCCGCAGGCCCCCAAACACAAACAACGGCGCTTTTCCCTGGAAAGCAAAACTCGCCTGCCAACTTTTTGATGGCAGATTGCAGGAGCCACATTGCAATATAAAACCAGCCCGACTCGGCACTGGTTCCACCTTGGATCTCCGAACCATCCTGCCTATTGTGGATTTTCAGGGGCTAACCGGCCACTCTCAGCCATGTACCCCCAAACAAAATCCACGGCCCTTTCCTCTGGCAAACAAAACTCAACTGCCCCTCTTCTGGATGGCAAATTGCAGGAGCCACTTGCTACTACAAAACCAGCCCAACTTGGCACTGGTGCCACCTTGGCTCTGGGAACCATGCTGCGTATCGTGGATTCTAATGAGCCAGCCGGCCACTCCCAGCCACAGGCGCCCAAAAAAAACCAAAGACTTTTCTCTTGCAAACAAAAATCGGCTACCCCGCTTCTGGATGGCAGATTGCAGGAGACACTTTGCACCATCAAACCAGCCCGACTTGGCACTGGTGCCACCTTGGGTCTGGGAACCATGCTGCTTGCGTGGATTTTCAGGAGCCAGACGGCCACTCTCAGCCATATGCCTTCAAGCACAAACCACGGCCCTTTTCTCTGGCAAAAAACTCAACTGCCCCTCTTCTGGAGGGCAAATTGCAGGACGCACTTGGTACTATAAAAACAGCCCAACTTGGCACTGGTGCCACCTCTGGCCTGGGAACCATCCTGCGTATCGAGCATTTTAAGGAGCCAGCCGGCCCCTCTCAGCCATATGCCCCCAAAAACGAACCACGGACTTGTACTCTGGCAAACAAAACTCAGCTGCCCCTCTTCTGGATGGCAGATTGCAGGAGCCACTTGGTACTATCAAACCAGCCCAACTTGGCACTGGTGCCACCATGGGTCTGGTCACCATCCTGCCTATCGTAGCTTTTCAGGAGCCAGCCGGTCACTCTCAGCCATAGGCCGCCAGACACAAACCTCGGCCCGTTTCCCTGGCAAACAAAAGTAAGCTGCCCCGCTTCTAGATGGCAGATTGCAGGAGCCACTTGGTACTTTCAAACCAGCCCGACTTGGCAGTGATGCCACCTTGGCTCTGGGAACCATCCTGCCTATCGTGCATTTTCAGGGGCCAGCCGGCCACTCTCAGCCATATGCCCCCAAACACAAACCACGGCCCTTTTCTCTGGCAAACAAAACTCAACTGCCCCTCTTCTGGATGGCAAATTGCAGGACGCACTTGGTACTACGAAAACAGCCCGACTTGGCACTGATGCCACCTTGGCTCTGGGAACCATCCTGCGTATCGAGCTTTTTAAGGAGCCAGCCGGCCACGCCCAGCCATATACCGCCAAAAACAAACCACGGAACTTTTCTCCAGCAAACAAAAATCCGCTGCCCCGCGTCTGGATGGCAGATTGCTGGAGCCACTTTGCACCATCAAACAAGCCCGACTTGGCTCTGGTGCCACCTTGGATCTGGGAACCATCCTGCCTATCGTGGATTTTCAGGGGCCAGCCGGCCACTCTCAGCCATAGGCCCCCAAAAACAAACCATGGCACTTTACTCTGGTAAACAAAACTCAACTGCCCCTCTTCTGGATGGCAAATTGCAGGACGCACTTGGTACTACAAAAGCAGCCCGACTTGGCACTGGTACCACCTTGGGTCTGGTCACCATCCTGCGTATCGTGCATTTTAAGGAGCCAGCTGGCCACTCCCAGCCATAGGCCCCCAGACACAAAATTCTGCCCGTTTCCCTGGCAAACAAAAGTAAGCTACCCCGCTTCTGGATGGCAGATTGCAGGAAACACTTTGCACCATCAAACCAGCCCAACTTGGCACTGGTGCCACTTCTGGTCTGGGAACCATCCTGCGTATCGTGGATTCTAAGGAGCCAGCCGGCCACTCCCAGCCACAGGCCCCCAAACAAAAACAACTGCGCTTTTCCCTGGAAAACAAAACTCGCCTGCCAACTTTTTGATGGCAGATTGCAGGAGCTATTTAGTACTATCAAACCAGCCCAACTTGGCACTGGTGCCACCTTGGCTCTGGGAACCATGCTGCGTAACGTAGATTCTAAGGCGCCAGCCGGTCACTCTGAGCCATAGGCAACCAGACAAAAACCTCGGCCCGTTTCCCTGGCAAACAAAAGTAAGCTGCCCCGCTTCTGCATGGCAGATTGCAGGAGCCACTTGGTACTATCAAACCAGCCCAACTTGGCACTGGTGCCTCCATGGGTCTGGTAACCATCCTGCCTATCGTAGCTTTTCAGGAGCCAGCCGGTCACTCCCAGCCATAGGCCCCAAACACAAAGCTCTGCCCGTTTCCCCGGCAAACAAAAGTAAGCTACCCCGCTTCTGGATGGCAGATTGCAGGAGCCACTTTAAACCATCAAACCAGCCCGACTTGGCACTGGTGCCACCTCTGGTCTGGGAACCATCCTGCGTATCGTGGATTCTAAGGAGCCAGCTGGCCACTCCCAGCCACAGGCCCACAAACATAAACAACAGCGCTTTTCCCTGGAAAACAAAACTCGCCTGCCAACTTTTTGATGGCAGATTGCAGGAGCCACTTGGTACTATCAAACCAGCCCAACTTGGCACTGGTGCCACCATGGGTCTGGTCACCATCCTGCCTATCGTAGCTTTTCAGGAGCCAGCCGGTCACTCCCAGCCATAGGCCCCCAAACACAAACCTCGGCCCGTTTCCCTGGCAAACAAAAGTAAGCTAACCCGCTTCTGGATGGCAGATTGCAGGAGCCACTTGGTACTATCAAACCAGCCCGACTTGGCACTGGTGCCACCTTGGCTCTGGGAACCATGCTGCGTAACGTAGATTCTAAGGCGCCAGGCGGCCACTCCCAGCCATAGGCCCCCAAATACAAACAACGGCGCTTTTCCCTGGAAAACGAAACTCGCCTGCCAAATTTTGATGGCAGATTGCAGGAGCCACTTGGTACTATCAAACCAGCCCAACTTGGCACTGGTGCCACCATGGGTCTGGTCACCATACTGCCTATCGTAGCTTTTCCGGAGCCAGCCGGTCACTCCCAGCCATAGGCCCCGAGACAAAATCCTCGGCCCGTTTCCCTGGCAAACAAAAGTAAGTTAACCCGCTTCCGGATGGAAGATTGAAGGAGCCACTTTGCACCATCAAACTAGCCCGACTTGGCACTGGTGCCACCTCTGGTCTGGGGACCATCCTGCTTATCGTGGATTTTCAGGGGCCAGCCGGCCACTCTCTGCCATATGCCCCCAAACACAAACCACGGCCCTTTTCTCTGGCAAACAAAACTCAACTGCCCCTCTTCTGGTCGGCAAATTGCAGGACGCACTTGGTACTACGAAAACAGCCCGACTTGGCACTGATGCCACATTGGGTCATGGAACCATCCTGCGTATCGAGCTTTTTAAGGAGCCAGCCGGCCACTCCCATCCATATACCGCCAAAAACAAACCACGGAACTTTTCTCCAGCAAACAAAAATCCGCTGCCCCGCGTCTGGATGGCAGATTGCATGAGCCACTTTGCACCATCAAACCAGCCCGAATTGGCACTGGTGCCACCTTGGATCTGGGAACCATCCTGCCTATCGTGGATTTTCAGGGGCCAGTCGGCCACTCTCAGCCATAGGCCCCCAAACACAAACCACGGAACTTTACTCTGGTAAATAAAACTCAACTGCCCCTCTTCTGGATGGCAAATTGCAGGACGCACTTGGTACTACAAAACCAGCCCGACTTGGCACTGGTGCCACCTTGGGTCTGGTCACCATCCTGCGTATCGTGCATTTTAAGGAGCCAGTTGGCCACTCCAAGCCATAGGCCCCCAGACACAAAGCTCTGCCCGTTTCCCTGGCAAACAAAAGTAAGCTGCCCCGCTTCTGGATGGCAGATTAGAGGAGCCACTTTGCACCTTCAAACCAGCCCAACTTGGCACTGGTGTCACCTTGGGTCTGGGAACCATCCTGCGTATCGTGGATTCTAAGGAGCCAGCCGGCCACTCCCAGCCACAGTTCCCCAAACACAAACAACGGCGCTTTTCCCTGGAAAACAAAACTCGCCTGCCAACTTTTTGATGGCAGATTGCAGGAGCCACTTTGTAACATAAAACCAGCCCGACTTGGCACTGGTCCCACCTTGGATCTCGGAACCATCCTGCCTATCGTGGATTTTCAGGGGCCAGCCTGCCACTCTCAGCCATGTACCCCCAAACAAAAACCACGGCCCTTTTCCTCTGGCAAACAAAACTCAACTGCCCCTCTTCTGGATGGCAAATTGCAGGAGCCACTTGCTACTACAAAACCAGCCCAACTTGGCACTGGTGCCACCTTGGCTCTGGGAACCATGCTGCGTATCGTGGATTCTAATGAGCCAGCCGGCCACTCCCAGTCACAGGCGCCCAAAAAAAACCAAAGATCTTTTCTCTTGCAAACAAAAATCGGCTACCCCGCTTCTGGATGGCAGATTGCAGGAGACACTTTGCACCATCAAACCAGCCCGACTTGGCACTGGTGCCACCTTGGGTCTGGGAACCATGCTGCGTAACGTGGATTTTCAGGGGCCAGCCGGCCACTCTCAGCCATATGCCCTCAAGCACAAACCACGGCCCTTTTCTCTGGCAAACAAAACTCAACTGCCCCTCTTCTGGAGGGCAAATTGCAGGACGCACTTGGTACTACAAAAACAGCCCAACTTGGCACTGGTGCCACCATGGGTCTGGTAACCATCCTGCCTATCGTAGCTTTTCAGGAGCCAGCCGGTCACTCCCAGCCATAGGACCCCAGACAAAAACCTCGGCCCGTTTCCCTGGCAAACAAAAGTAAGCTACCCCGCTTCTGGATGGCAAATTGCAGGAGCCACTTTGCACCATCAAACTGGCCCGACTGGCCACTGGTGCCACCTCTGGTCTGGGAAACATCCTGCGTATCGTGGATTCAAAGGAGCCAGCTGGCCACTCCCATCCGCAGGCCCCCAAATACAAACAACGGCGCTTTTCCCTGGAAAGCAAAACTCGCCTGCCAACTTTTTGATGGCAGATTGCAGGAGCCACATTGCAATATAAAACCAGCCCGACTCGGCACTGGTTCCACCATGGATCTCCGAACCATCCTGCCTATCGTGGATTTTCAGGGGCTAACCGGCCACTCTCAGCCATGTACCCCCAAACAAAATCCACGGCCCTTTCCTCTGGCAAACAAAACTCAACTGCCCCTCTTCTGGATGGCAAATTGCAGGAGCCACTTGCTACTACAAAACCAGCCCAACTTGGCACTGGTGCCACCTTGGCTCTGGGAACCATGCTGCGTATCGTGGATTCTAATGAGCCAGCCGGCCACTCCCAGCCACAGGCGCCCAAAAAAAACCAAAGACTTTTCTCTTGCAAACAAAAATCGGCTACCCCGCTTCTGGATGGCAGATTGCAGGAGACACTTTGCACCATCAAACCAGCCCGACTTGGCACTGGTGCCACCTTGGGTCTGGGAACCATGCTGCTTGCGTGGATTTTCAGGAGCCAGCCGGCCACTCTCAGCCATATGCCCTCAAGCACAAACCACGGCCCTTTTCTCTGGCAAAAAAAACTCAACTGCCCCTCTTCTGGAGGGCAAATTGCAGGACGCACTTGGTACTACAAAAACAGCCCAACTTGGCACTGGTGCCACCTCTGGCCTGGGAACCATCCTGCGTATCGAGCATTTTAAGGAGCCAGCCGGCCCCTCTCAGCCATATGCCCCCAAAAACGAATCACGGACTTGTTCTCTGGCAAACAAAACTCAGCTGCGCCGCGTTGGGATGGCAGATTGCAGGAGCCACTTTGCACCATCAAACCAGCCCGACTTGGCACTGGTGCCACCTTGGATCTGGGAACCATTCTGCCTATCGTGGATTTTCAGGAGTCAGCCGGCCACTCTGAGCCATAGGCCCCCAAACAAAAACCACGGCCCTTTTCTCTGGCAAACAAAACTCAACTGCCCCTCTTCTGGATGGCAGATTGCAGGAGCCACTTGGTACTATCAAACCAGCCCAACTTGGCACTGGTGCCTCCATGGGTCTGGTCACCATCCTGCCTATCGTAGCTTTTCAGGAGCCAGCCGGTCACTCTCAGCCATAGGCCGCCAGACACAAACCTCGGCCCGTTTCCCTGGCAAACAAAAGTAAGCTGCCCCGCTTCTAGATGGCAGATTGCAGGAGCCACTTGGTACTTTCAAACCAGCCCGACTTGGCACTGGTGCCATCTTGGCTCTGGGAACCATCCTGCCTATCGTGCATTTTCAGGGGCCAGCCGGCCACTCTCAGCCATATGCCCCCAAACACAAACCACGGCCCTTTTCTCTGGCAAACAAAACTCAACTGCCCCTCTTCTGGATGGCAAATTGCAGGACGCACTTGGTACTACGAAAACAGCCCGACTTGGCACTGATGCCACCTTGGCTCTGGGAACCATCCTGCGTATCGAGCTTTTTAAGGAGCCAGCCGGCCACGCCCAGCCATATACCGCCAAAAACAAACCACGGAACTTTTCTCCAGCAAACAAAAATCCGCTGCCCCGCGTCTGGATGGCAGATTGCTGGAGCCACTTTGCACCATCAAACAAGCCCGACTTGGCACTGGTGCCACCTTGGATCTGGGAACCATTCTGCCTATCGTGGATTTTCAGGGGCCAGCCGGCCACTCTCAGCCATAGGCCCCCAAAAACAAACCATGGCACTTTACTCTGGTAAACAAAACTCAACTGCCCCTCTTCTGGATGGCAAATTGCAGGACGCACTTGGTACTACAAAAGCAGCCCGACTTGGCACTGGTACCACCTTGGGTCTGGTCACCATCCTGCGTATCGTGCATTTTAAGGAGCCAGCTGGCCACTCCCAGCCATAGGCCCCCAGACACAAAGCTCTGCCCGTTTCCCTGGCAAACAAAAGTAAGCTACCCCGCTTCTGGATGGCAGATTGCAGGAGCCACTTTGCACCATCAAACCAGCCCAACTTGGCACTGGTGCCACTTCTGGTCTGGGAACCATCCTGCGTATCGTGGATTCTAAGGAGCCAGCCGGCCACTCCCAGCCACAGGCCCCCAAACAAAAACAACTGCGCTTTTCCCTGGAAAACAAAACTCGCCTGCCAACTTTTTGATGGCAGATTGCAGGAGCTATTTAGTACTATCAAACCAGCCCGACTTGGCACTGGTGCCACCTTGGCACTGGGAACCATCCTGCCTATTGTGGATTTTCAGGAGTCAGCCGGCCACTCTCAGCCATATGCCCTCAAACACAAACCACGGCCCTTTTCTCTGGCAAACAAAACTCAACTGCCCCTCTTCTGGAAGGCAAAGTGCAGGACGCAATTGGTACTACAAAAACAGCCCAACTTGGCACTGGTGCCACCTCTGGCCTGGGAACCATCCTGCGTATCGAGCTTTTTAAGGGGCCAGCCGGCCACTCCCAGCCATATGCCCCCAACAATGAACCACGGACTTGTGCTCTGGCAAACAAAAATCAGCTGCCCCGCGTCGGGATGGCAGATTGCAGGAGCCACTTTGCACCATCAAACCAGCCCGACTTGGCTCTGGTGCCACCTTGGGTCTGGGAACCATTCTGCCTATCGTGGATTTTCAGGGGCCAGCCGGCCACTCTGAGCCATAGGCCCCCAAACAAAAACCACGGCCCTTTTCTCTGGCAAACAAAACTCAGCTGCCCCGCTTCTGGATGGCAGATTGCAGGACTCACTTGGTAAAATCAAACCAGCCCAACTTGGCACTGGTGCCACCTTGGGTCTGGGAACCATCCTGCGTATTGTGGATTGTCAGGAGCCAGCCGACCACTCTCGGCCAGAGACCCCAATCAAAAACAACGGCCCGATTCACAGGCAAAAAAATCTCAGCTGCCCCACTTGTGGATGGGAGATTGCAGGAGGCGCTTGACACTGTCAAACCAGCCCAACTTGGCACTGGTGCCACCTTGGGTCTGGGAACGATGCTGCGTATCATGGAATTTAAGGAGCCAGCCGGCCACTCCCAGCCACAGGACCCAAACACATACCACAGCCCTTTTCTTTGGCAAACAAAACTCAGCTGCCCTGCTTTTGGATGGCAGATTGCAGGAGCCACTTGGTACTATCAAACCAGCCCAACTTGGTACTGGTGCCTCCATGGGTCTGGTCACCATCCTGCGTATCGTAGCTTTTCAGGAGCCAGCCGGTCACTCCCAGCCATAGGCCCCAGACACAAAGCTCTGCCCGTTTCCCTGGCAAACAAAAGTAAGCTACCCCGCTTCTGGATGGCAGATTGCAGGAGACACTTTGCACCATCAAACCAGCCCGACTTGGCACTGGTGCCACCTCTGGTCTGGAAACCATCCTGCGTATCGTGGATTCTTAGGAGCCAGCCAGCCACTCCCAGCCACAGGGCCCCAAACACAAACAACGGCGCTTTTCCCTGAAAAACCAAACTGGCCTGCCAACTTTTTGATGGCAGATTGCAGGAGCCACTTGGTACTATCAAACCAGCCCAACTTGGCACTGGTGCCACCTTGGCTCTGGGAACCATGCTGAGTAACGTAGATTCTAAGGCGCCAGCCGGCCACTCCCAGCCACAGGCCCCCAAACACAAACAACGGCGCTTTTCCCTGGAAAACAAAACTCGCCTGCCAACATTTTGATGGCAGATTGCAGGAGCCACTTGGTACTATCAAACCAGCCCAACTTGGCTCTGGTGCTACCATGAATCTGGTCACCATCCTGCCTATCGTAGCTTTTCAGGAGCCAGCCGGTCACTCCCAGCCATAGGCCCCCAGACAAAAACCTCGGCCCGTTTCCCTGGCAAAGAAAAGTAAGCTGCCCCGCTTCTGGATGGCAGATTGCAGGAGTTATTTAGTACTATCAAACCAGCCAGACGTGGCACTGGTGCCACCTTGGATCTGGGAACCATCTTGCCTATCGTGGATTTTAAGGAGCCAGCCAGCCTCTCTCAGCCATATGCCCCCAAACACAAACCACGGCCCTTTTCTCTGGCAAAAAACCCTCAACTGCCACGCTTCTGGATGGCAGATTGCAGGAGCCACTTGGTACTATCAAACCAGCCCAACTTGGCACTGGTGCCACCATGGGTGTGGTCACCATCCTGCCTATCGTAGCTTTTCAGGGGCCAGTCAGCCAGCCCCAGGCACTGGCCCCCAGACAAGAATTTCGGCCCGTTTCCATGGCAAACAAAAGTAAGCTACCCCGCTTCTGGATGGCAGATTGTAGGAGCCACTTTGCACCATCAAACCAGCCCAACTTGACACTGGTGCCACCTCTGGCCTGGGAACCATCCTGCGTA
The DNA here is from genome assembly GCF_028018845.1 of Melospiza georgiana. Classification (NCBI taxonomy): domain Eukaryota; kingdom Metazoa; phylum Chordata; class Aves; order Passeriformes; family Passerellidae; genus Melospiza; species Melospiza georgiana. Next base: position 95,418,209 of record NC_080431.1, read on the forward strand.
TTGTGGATTCTAAGCAGCCACCCGGCCACTCCGACCCACGGCCCCCAAACACAAACAACGGCGCTTTTCCCCGGAAAACAAAACTCGCCTGCCAACATTTTGATGGCAGATTGCAGGAGCCACTTGGTACTATCAAACCAGCCCAACTTGGCACTGGTGCCACCATGGGTCTGGTCACCGTCCTGCCTAGCATAGCTTTCCAGGAGCCAGGAGGTCACTCCCAGCCATAGACCCCCAGACAGAAACCTCGGCCCGTTTCCATGGAAAACAAAAGTAAGCTGCCCCGCTTCTGGATGGCAGATTGCAGGAGCCACTTGGTAGTATCAAACAAGTCCGACTTAGCACTGGTGCCAACTTGGGTCTGGGAACCATCCTGCGTATCGTGGATTCTAAGTAGCCAGCTGGCCACTCCCAGCCACAGGCCCCCAAACACAAACAACGGTGCTTTTCCCTGGAAAACAAAACTGGCCTGCCAACTTTTTGATGGCAGATTGCAGGAGCCACTTGGTACTATCAAACCAGCCCGTCTTGGCACTGGTGCCACCATGGGTCTGGTCACCATCCTGCCTATCGTAGCTTTTCAGGAGCCAGCCGGTCACTCCCAGCCATAGGCCCCCAGCCACAAACCTCGGCCCGTTTCCCTGGCACACAAAAGTAAGCTACCCCGCTTCTGGATGGCAGATTGCAGGAGCAACTTGGCATCATCAAACCAGCCCGACTTGGCACTGGTGCCACCTCTGGTCTGGGAACCATCCTGCGTATCGTGGGTTCTAAGGAGCCAGCCAGCCACTCCCAGCCACAGGCCCCCAAACAAAAACAACGGCAATTTTCCCTGGAAAACAAAACTCGCCTGCTAGCTTTTTGATGGCAGAGTGCAGGAGCCACTTGGTACTATCAAACCAGCCCAACTTGGCACTGGTGCCACTATGGGTATGGTCACCATCCTGCTTATCGTAGCATTTCAGGAGCCAGCCGGCCACTCCCAGCCGTAGGCCCCCAGACAAATACCTCGGCCCGTTTCCCTGGCAAACAAAATTAAGCTGCCCCGCTTCTGGATGACAGATTGCAGGAGCCACTTGGTACTATCAAACCAGCCCGACTTGGCACTGGTGCCACCTTGGATCTGGGAACCATCCTGCCTATCGTAGCTTTTCAGCGGCCAGCCATCCAGCCCCTGGCACTGGCCACCAGACAAGAATTTCGGCCCATTTCCCTGGCAAACAAAAGTAAGCTACCCCGCTTCTGGATGGCAGATTGCAGGAGCCACTTTGCACCCTCAAACCAGCCCAACTTGACACTGGTGCCACCTCTGGCCTGGGAACCATCCTGCGTATTGTGGATTCTAAGCAGCCACCCGGCCACTCCGAGCCACAGGCCCCCAAACACAAACAACGGCGCTTTTCCCCGGAAAACAAAACTCGCCTGCCAACATTTTGATGGCAGATTGCAGGAGCCACTTGGTACTATCAAACCAGCCCAACTTGGCACTGGTGCCACCATGGGTCTGGTCACCATCCTGCCTAGCATAGCTTTTCAGGAGCCAGGAGGTCACTCCCAGCCATAGACCCCCAGACAGAAACCTCGGCCCGTTTCCAAGGAAAACAAAAGTAAGCTGCCCCGCTTCTGGATGGCAGATTGCAGGAGCCACTTGGTACTATCAAACCAGCCCGACTTGGCACTGGTGCCACCTTGGATCTGGGAACCATGCTGCGTATCGTGGATTCTAAGACGACAGGCGGCCACTCCCAGCCACAGGGCCCCAAACACAAACAACGGCGCTTTTCCCTGGAAAACAAAACTCGCCTGCCAACTTTTTGATGGCAGATTGCAGGAGCCACTTGGTACTATCAAATCAGCCCAACTTGGCACTGCTGCTACCATGGGTCTGGTATTCATCTTGCCTACTGTAGCTTTTCAGGAGCCAGCCGGTCACTCCCAGCCATAGGCCTCCAGAAAGAAACCTCGGCCCGTTTCCCTGGCAAACAAAAGTAAGCTACCCCGCTTCTGGATGGCAGATTGCAGGAGCCACTTTGCACCATCAAACTATCCCGACTTGGCACTGGTGCCACCTCTGGTCTGGGAACCATCCTGCGTATCGTGGATTCTAATTAGCCAGTCGGCCACTCCCAGCCACAGGCCCCCAAACACAAACAACGGCGCTTTTCCCTGGAAAACAAAACTCGCCTGCCAACTTTTTGATGGCAGATTGCAGGAGCCACTTGGTACTATCAAACCAGCCCAACCTGGCACTGGTGCCACCACTGGTCTTGGAACCATCCTGCGTATCGTGGATTCTAAGGAGCCAGCCGGCCACTCCATGCCACAGGACCCCAGACAAAAAGCTCTGCCCGTTTCCCTGACAAACAACATTAAGCTACCCCGCTTCTGGATGGCAGATTGCAGGAGCTATTTAGTACTATCAAACCAGCCCGACTTGGCACTGGTGCCACCTTGGCTCTGGGAACCATCCTGCCTATTGTGGATTTTGTGGGGTCAGCCGGCCACTCTCAGCCATATGCCCTCAAACACAAACCACGGCCCTTTACTCTGGCAAACAAAACTCAACTGCCCCTCTTCTGGAAGGCAAATTGCAGGACGCACTTGGTACTACAAAAACAGCCCAACTTGGCACAGGTGCCACCTTGGGTCTGGGAACCATTCTGCCTATCGCGGATTTTCAGGGGCCAGCCGGCCACTCTGAGCCATAGGCCCCCAAACAAAAACCACGGCCCTTTTCTCTGGCAAACAAAACTCAGCTGCCCCACTTCTCGATGGCAGATTGCAGGAGCCACTTGGTACTATCAAACCAGCCCAACTTGGCACTGGTGTCACCATGGGCCTGGTCACCATCCTGCCTATCGTAGCTTTTCAGGAGCCAGCCGGTCACTCCCAGCCATAGGCCCCCAGACACAAAACCTCGGCCCGTTTCCCTGGCAAACCAAAGTAAGCTGCCCTGCTTCTGGATGGCAGATTGCAGGAACCACTTGGTACTATCAAACCAGCCCGACTTGGAACTGGTGCCACCTTGGGCCTGGAAACCATCCTGCGTATCGTGGATTCTAAGGAGGCAGCCGGCCACTCCCAACCACAGGGCCCCAAACGCAAACAACGGCGCTTTTCCCTGGAAAACAAAATGCGCCTGCCAACTTTTTGACGGCAGATTGCAGGAGCCACTTGGTACTATCAAACCAGCCCGACTTGGCACTGGTGCCACCTCTGGTCTCGGAACTGTCCAGCGTATCGTGGATTCTAAGGAGCCAGCCGGCCACTCCCAGCCACAGGCCCCCAAACACAATCAATGGCGCTTTTCCCTGGAACACAAAACTGGTCTGCCAAAATTTTGATGGCAGATTGCAGGAGCCACTTGGTACTATCAAACCAGCCCGACTTGGCACTGGTGCCACCTTGGCTCTGGGAACCATCCTGCCTATTGTGGATTTTGTGGGGTCAGCCGGCCACTCTCAGCCATATGCCCTCAAACACAAACCACGGCCCTTTTCTCTGGCAAACAAAACTCAACTGCCCCACTTCTGGAAGGCAAATTGCAGGACGCACTTGGTACTACAAAAACAGCCCAACTTGGCACTGGTGCCACCTTGGGTCTGGGAACCATTCTGCCTATCGTGGATTTTCAGGGGCCAGCCGGCCACTCCCAGCCACAGGGCCCCAAACACAAACAACGGCGCTTTTCCCCGGAAAACAAAACTCGACTGCCAACTTTTTGATGGCAGATTGCAGGAGCCACTTGGTGCTATCAAACCAGCCAACTTGGCACTGGTGCCACCATGGGTCTGGTCACAATCCTGCCTATCGTAGCTTTTCAGGAGCCAGCCGGTCACTCCCAGCCATAGGCGCCCAGACACAAAGCTCGGCCCATTTCCATGGTAAAGAAAAGTAAGCTGCCCCGCTTCTGGATGGCAGATCGCAGGAACCACTTGGTACTATCAAACCACCCCGACTTGGCACTGGTGCCACCTTGGGTCTGGGAACCATCCTGCGTATCGTGGATTCTAAGGAGCCAGGCGGCCACTCCCAACCACAGGACCCCAAAAACAAACAACAGCGCTTTTCTCTGGCAAACAAAACTCAGTTGCCCTGCTTTTGGATGGCAGATTGCAGGAGCCACTTGGTACTATCAAACCAGCCCAACTTGGCACTGGTGCCTCCATGGGTCTGGTAACCATCCTGCCTATCGTAGCTTTTCAGGAGCCAGCCGGTCAGTCCCAGCCATAGGCCCCAGACACAAAGCTCTGCCCGTTTCCCTGGCAAACAAAAGTAAGCTGCCCCGGTTCTGGATGGCAGATTGCAGGAGCCACTTGGTACTATCAAACCAGCCCGACATGGCACTGGTGCCACCTTGGCTCTGGGAACCATGCTGCGTAACGTAGATTCTAAGGCGCCAGGCGGCCACTCCCAGCCATAGGCCCCCAAATACAAACAACGGCGCTTTTCCCTGGAAAACGAAACTCGCCTGCCAAATTTTGATGGCAGATTGCAGGAGCCACTTGGTACTATCAAACCAGCCCAACTTGGCACTGCTGCCACCATGGGTCTGGTCACCATACTGCCTATCGTAGCTTTTCCGGAGCCAGCCGGTCACTCCCAGCCATAGGCCCCGAGACAAAATCCTCGGCCCGTTTCCCTGGCAAACAAAAGTAAGTTAACCCGCTTCCGGATGGAAGATTGCAGGAGCCACTTTGCACCATCAAACTAGCCCGACTTGGCACTGGTGCCACCTCTGGTCTGGGGACCATCCTGCTTATCGTGGGTTCTAAGGAGCCGGTTTGCCACTCCCAGCCACAGGCCCCCAAAAACAAACAATGGCGCTTTTCCCTGGAAAACAAAACTCGACTGCCAACTTTTTGATGGCAGATTGCCGGAGCCACTTGGTACTATCAAACCAGCCCAACTTGGCACTGGTGCCACCATGGGTCTGGTCACCATCCTGCCTATCGTAGCTTTTCAGGAGCCAGCCGGTCACTCCCAGCCATAGGCCCCCAGACACAAAACCTCGGCCCGTTTCCCTGGCAAACAAAAGTAAGCTGCCCCGCTTCTGGATGGCAGATTGCAGGAACCACTTGGTACTATCAAACCAGCCAGACTTGGAACTGGTGCCACCTTGGGCCAGGAAACCATCCTGCGTATCGTGGATTCTAAGGAGGCAGCCGGCCACTCCCAACCACAGGGCCCCAAACACAAACAATGGCGCTTTTCCCTGGAAAACAAAACTCGCCTGCCAACTTTTTGATGGCAGATTGCAGGAGCCACTTGGTACTATCAAACCAGCCCAACTTGGCACTGGTGCCACCATGGGTCTGGTAACCATCCTGCCTATCGTACCTTTTCAGGTGCCAGCCGGTCACTCCCAGCCATAGGCCCCCAGCCACAAACCTCGGCCCGTTTCCTTGGCAAACAAAAGTAAGCTGCCCCGCTTCTGGATGGCAGATTGCAGGAGCCACTTGGTACTATCAAACCAGCCCAACTTGGCACTGGTGCCTCCATGGGTCTGGTAACCATCCGGCCTATCGTAGCTTTTCAGGAGCCAGCCGGTCACTCCCTGCCATAGGCCCCAAACACAAAGCTCTGCCCGTTTCCCCGGCAAACAAAAGTAAGCTACCGCGCTTCTGGATGGCAGATTGCAGGAGCCATTTTGAACCATCAAACCAGCCCGACTTGGCACTGGTGCCACCTTGGATCTCGGAACCATCCTGCCTATCGTGGATTCTAAGGAGGCAGACGGCCACTCCCAGCCACAGGGCCCCAAACACAAACAACGGCGCTTTTCCCTGGAAAACAAAATGCGCCTGCCAACTTTTTGATGGCAGATTGCAGGAGCCACTTGGTACTATCAAACCAGCCCAACTTGGCACTGGTGCCACCTCTGGTTTGGGAACTGTCCTGCGTATCGTGGATTCTAAGGAGTCAGCCGGCCACTCCCAGCCACAGGCCCCCAAACACAAACAACGGCGCTTTTCCCTGGAAAACAAAACTCGCCTGCCAAATTTTGATGGCAGTTTGCAGGAGCCACTTGGTACTATCAAACCAGCCCAACTTGGCACTGCTGCCACCATGGTTCTGGTAACCATCCTGCCTATCGTAGGTTTTCCGGAGCCAGCCGGTCACTCCCAGCCATAGCCCCCAGACACAAACCTCGACCCGTTTCCCTGGCAAACAAAAGTAAGCTGCCCCGCTTCTGGATGGCAGATTGCAGGAGCCACTTGTTACTATCAAACCAGCCCGACTTGGCACTGGTGCCACCTTGGGTCTGGGAACCATGCTGCGTATCGTGTATTCTAAGGAGCCAGCCGGCCACTCCCAGCCACAGGACCCCAAACACAATCAATGGCGCTTTTCCCTGGAAAACAAAACTCGCCTGCCAACTTTTTGATGGCAGATTGCAGGAGCCACTTGGTACTATCAAACCAGCCCAACTTGGCACTGGTGCCACCATGGGTCTGGTAACCATCCGGCCTATCGTAGCTTTTCATGAGCCAGCCGGTCACTCCCAGCCATAGGCCCCCAGCCACAAACCTCGGCCCGTTTCCCTGGCAAACAAAAGTAAGCTACCGCGCTTCTGGATGGCAGATTGCAGGAACCACTTTGCACCATCAAAGCAGCCCGACTTGGCACTGGTTCCACCTCTGGTCTGGGAACCATCCTGCGTATCGTGGATTCTAATTAGCCAGCCGGCCACTCCCAGCCACACGCCCCCAAATAAAAACAACGGCGCTTTTTCCTGGAAAACAAATCTCGCCTGCCAATTTTTTGATGGCAGATTACAGGAGCCACTTGGTACTATCAAACCAGCCCAACTTGGCACTGGTGCCACCATGGGTCTGGTCACCATCCTGCCTATCGTAGCTTTTCAGGAGCCAGCCGGTCACTCCCAGCCATAGGCCCCCAGACACAAACCTCGGCACGTTTCCCTGGCAAACAAAAGTAAGCTGCCCCGCTTCTGGATGGCAGATTGCAGGAGCCACTTGGTAGTATAGAACCAGCCCAACTTGGCACTGGTGCCACCTTGGGTCTGGGAACGATGCTGCGTATCGTGGGTTCTAAGGAGCCAGCCGGCCACTCCCAGCCACAGGCCCCCAAACACAAACAACGGCGCTTTTCCCTGGAAAACAAAACTGGCCTGCCAACTTTTTGATGGCAGATTGCAGGAGCCACTTGGTGCTATCAAACCAGCCCAACTTGGCACTGGTGCCACCATGGGTCTGGTCACCATCCTGCCTATCGTAGCTTTTCAGGAGCCAGCCGGTCACTCCCAGCCATAGGCCCCCAAACACAAACCTCGGCCCGTTTCCCTGGCAAACAAAAGTAAGCTACACCGCTTCTGGATGGCAGATTGCAGGAGCCACTTTGCACCATCAAACTATCCCGACTTGGCACTGGTGCCACCTCTGGTCTGGGAACCATCCTGCGTATCGTGGATTCTAATTAGCCAGCCGGCCACTCCCAGCCACAGGCCCCCAAACACAAACAACGGCGCTTTTCCCTGGAAAACAAAACTCGCCTGCCAACTTTTTGATGGCAGATTGCAGGAGCCACTTGGTACTATCAAACCAGCCCAACTTGGCACTGGTGCCACCACTGGTCTGGGAACCATCCTGCGTATTGTGGATTCTAAGGAGCCAGCCGGTCACTCCCAGCCACAGGACCCCAGACACAAAGCTCTGCCCGTTTCCCTGAAAAACAAAATTAAGCTACCCCGCTTCTGGATGGCAGATTGCAGGAGCTATTTAGTACTATCAAACCAGCCCGACTTGGCACTGGTGCCACCTTGGCTCTGGGAACCATCCTGCCTATTTTGGATTTTGTGGGGTCAGCCGGCCACTCTCAGCCATATGCCCTCAAACACAAACCACGGCCCTTTTCTCTGGTAAAAAAACTCAACTGCCCCTCTTCTGGAAGGCAAATTGCAGGACGCACTTGGTACTACAAAAACAGCCCAACTTGGCACTGGTGCCACCTTGGGTCTGGGAAGCATTCTGCCTATCGTGGATTTTCAGGGGCCAGCCGGCCACTCCCAGCCACAGGCCCCCAAACACAAACAACGGCGCTTTTCCCTGGAAAACAAAACTCGACTGCCAACTTTTTGATGGCAGATTGCAGGAGCCACTTGGTGCTATCAAACCAGCCAACTTGGCACTGGTGCCACCATGGGTCTGGTCACAATCCTGCCTCTCGTAGCTTTTCAGGAGCCAGCCGGTCACTCCCAGCCACAGGACCCCAAACACAAACAACAGCGCTTTTCTCTGGCAAACAAAACTCAGTTGCCCTGCTTTTGGATGGCAGATTGCAGGAGCCACTTGGTACTATCAAACCAGCCCAACTTGGCACTGGTGCCTCCATGAGTCTGGTAACCATCCTGCCTATCGTAGCTTTTCAGGAGCCAGCCGGTCACTCCCAGCCATAGGCCCCAGACACAAAGCTCTGCCCGTTTCCCTGGCAAACAAAAGTAAGCTACCCCGCTTCTGGATGGCAGATTGCAGGAGCCACTTTGAAGCATCAAACCAGCCCGACTTGGCACTGGTGCCACCTCTGGTCTGGGAACCATCCTGCGTATCGTGTATTCTAAGGAGCCAGCTGGCCACTCCAAGCCACAGGCCCACAAACATAAACAACGGCGATTTTCCCTGGAAAACAAAACTCGCCTGCTAGCTTTTTGATGGCAGATTGCAGGAGCCACTTGGTACTATCAAACCAGCCCAACTTGGCACTGCTGCCACCATGGGTCTGGTCACCATCCTGCCTATCGTAGCTTTTCAGGAGCCAGCCGGTCACTCCCAGCCATAGGCCCCGAGACACAAACCTCGGCCCGTTTCCCTGGCAAACAAAAGTAAGCTACCCCGCTTCTGGATGGCAGATTGCAGGAGCCACTTGGTACTATCAAACCAGCCCGACTTGGCACTGGTGCCACCTCTGGTCTGGGGACCATCCTGCTTATCGTGGGTTCTAAGGAGCCGGTTTGCCACTCCCAGCCACAGGCCCCCAAAAACAAACAATGGCGCTTTTCCCTGGAAAACAAAACTCGACTGCCAACTTTTTGATTGCAGATTGTAGGAGCCACTTGGTACTATCAAACCAGCCCAACTTGGCACTGGTGCCACCATGGGTCTGGTCACCATCCTGCCTATCGTAGCTTTTCAGGAGCCAGCCGGTCACTCCCAGCCATAGGCCCCCAGACACATAACTTCGGTCCGTTTCCCTGGCAAACAAAAGTAAGCTGCCCCGCTTCTGGATGGCAGATTGCAGGAACCACTTGGTACTATCAAACCAGCCGGACTTGGAACTGGTGCCACCTCTGGTCTGGGAACCATCCTGCGTATCGTGGATTCTAAGGAGGCAGCCGGCCACTCCCAACCAAAGGGCCCCAAACGCAAACAACGGCGCTTTTCCCTGGAAAACAAAATGCGCCTGCCAACTTTTTGACGGCAGATTGCAGGAGCCACTTGGTACTATCAAACCAGCCCGACTTGGCACTGGTGCCACCTCTGGTCTGGGAACTGTCCTGCGTATCGTGGATTCTAAGGAGCCAGCCGGCCACTCCCAGCCACAGGCCCCCAAACACAAACAACGGCGCTTTTCCCTGGAAAACAAAACTCGCCTGCCAACTTTTTGATGGCAGATTGCAGGAGCCACTTGGTACTATCAAACCAGCCCAACTTGGCACTGCTGCCACCATGGGTCTGGTCACCATCCTGCCTATCGTAGCTTTTCAGGAGCCAGCCGGTCACTCCCAGCCATAGGCCCTCAGCCACAAACCTCGGCCCGTTTCCCTGGCAAACAAAAGTAAGCTACCCCGCTTCTGGATGGCAGATTGCAGGAACCACTTTGCACCATCAAAGAAGCCCGACTTGTCACTGGTTCCACCTCTGGTCTGGGAACCATCCTGCGTATCGTGGATTCTAATTAGCCAGCCGGCCACTCCCAGCCACACGCCCCCAAATACAAACAACGGCGCTTTTTCCTGGAAAACAAATCTCGCCTGCCAATTTTTTGATTGCAGATTACAGGAGCCACTTGGTACTATCAAACCAGCCCAACTTGGCACTGGTGCCACCATGGGTCTGGTCACCATCCTGCCTATCGTAGCTTTTCAGGAGCCAGCCGGTCACTCCCAGCCATAGGCCCCCAGACACAAACCTCGGCACGTTTCCCTGGCAAACAAAAGTAAGCTGCCCCGCTTCTGGATGGCAGATTGCAGGAGCCACTTGGTAGTATCAAACCAGCCCAACTTGGCACTGGTGCTACCTTGGGTCTGGGAACGATTCTGCGTATCGTGGGTTCTAACGAGCCAGCCGGGCACTCCCAGCCACAGGCCCCCAAACACAAACAACGGCGCTTTTCCCTGGAAAACAAAACTGGCCTGCCAACTTTTTGATGGCAGATTGCAGGAGCCACTTGGTGCTATCAAACCAGCCCAACTTGGCACTGGTGCCACCATGGGTCTGGTCACCATCCAGCCTATCGTAGCTTTTCAGTAGCCAGCCGGTCACTCCCAGCCATAGGCCCACAGACACAAAACCTCGACCAGTTTCCCTGGCAAACAAAAGTAAGCTGCCCCGGTTCTGGATGGCAGATTGCAGGAGCCACTTGGTACTATCAAACCAGCCCGACATGGCACTGGTGCCACCTTGGCTCTGGGAACCATGCTGCGTAACGTAGATTCTAAGGCGCCAGGCGGCCACTCCCAGCCATAGGCCCCCAAATACAAACAACGGCGCTTTTCCCTGGAAAACAAAACTCGCCTGCCAAATTTTGATGGCAGATTGCAGGAGCCACTTGGTACTATCAAACCAGCCCAACTTGGCAATGGTGCCACCATGGGTCTGGTCACCATCCTGCCTATCGTAGCTTTTCCGGAGCCAGCCGGTCACTCCCAGCCATAGGCCCCGAGACAAAATCCTCGGCCCGTTTCCCTGGCAAACAAAAGTAAGTTAACCCGCTTCCGGATGGAAGATTGCAGGAGCCACTTTGCACCATCAAACTAGCCCGACTTGGCACTGGTGCCACCTCTGGTCTGGGGACCATCCTGCTTATCGTGGGTTCTAAGGAGCCGGTTTGCCACTCCCAGCCACAGGCCCCCAAAAACAAACAATGGCGCTTTTCCCTGGAAAACAAAACTCGACTGCCAACTTTTTGATGGCAGATTGCAGGAGCCACTTGGTACTATCAAACCAGCCCAACTTGGCACTGGTGCCACCATGGGTCTGGTCACCATCCTGCCTATCGTAGCTTTTCAGGAGCCAGCCGGTCACTCCCAGCCATAGGCCCCCAGACACAAAACCTCGGCCCGTTTCCCTGGCAAACAAAAGTAAGCTGCCCCGCTTCTGGATGGCAGATTGCAGGAACCACTTGGTACTATCAAACCAGCCAGACTTGGAACTGGTGCCACCTTGGGCCTGGAAACCATCCTGCGTATCGTGGATTCTAAGGAGGCAGCCGGCCACTCCCAACCACAGGGCCCCAAACACAAACAACGGCGCTTTTCCCTGGAAAACAAAATGCGCCTGCCAACTTTTTGACGGCAGATTGCAGGAGCCACTTGGTGCTATCAAACCAGCCCGACTTGGCACTGGTGCCACCTCTGGTCTGGGAACTGTCCTGCGTATCGTGGATTCTAAGGAGCCAGCCGGCCACTCCCAGCCACAGGCCCCCAAACACAAACAACGGCGCTTTTCCCTGGAAAACAAAACTCGCCTGCCAAATTTTGATGGCAGATTGCAGGAGCCACTTGGTACTATCAAACCAGCCCAACTTGGCAATGGTGCCACCATGGGTCTGGCCACCATCCTGCCTATCGTAGCTTTTCAGGAGCCAGCCGGTCACTCCGGGCCATAGCCCCCAGACACAAACCTCGGCCCGTTTCCCTGGCAAACAAAAGTAAGCTGCCCCGCTTCTGGATGGCAGATTGCAGGAGCCACTTGGTACTATCAAACCAGCCCAACTTGGCACTGGTGCCACCTCTGGTCTTGGAACCATGCTGCGTATCGTGGATTCTGAGGAGCCAGCCGGCCACTCCCAGCCACAGGCCCCCAAACACAATCAATGGCGCTTTTCCCTGGAAAACAAAACTCGCCTGCCAACTTTTTGATGGCAGATTGCAGGAGCCACTTGGTACTATCAAACCAGCCCAACTTGGCACTGGTGCCACCATGGGTCTGGTAACCATCCTGCCTATCGTAGCTTTTCAGGAGCCAGCCGGTCACTCCCAGCCATAGGCCCCCAGCCACAAACCTCGGCCCGTTTCCCTGGCAAACAAAAGTAAGCTACCGCGCTTCTGGATGGCAGATTGCAGGAACCACTTTGCACCATCAAAGCAGCCCGACTTGTCACTGGTTCCACCTCTGGTCTGGGAACCATCCTGCGTATCGTGGATTCTAGTTAGCCAGTCGGCCCCTCCCAGCCACACACCCCCAAATACAAACAACGGCGCTTTTCCCTGGAAGACAAAACTTGACTGCCAACTTTTTGATGGCAGAGTGCAGGAGCCACTTGGTGCTATCAAACCAGCCAACTTGGCACTGGTGCCACCATGGGTCTGGTCACAATCCGGCCTATCGTAGCTTTTCAGGAGCCAGCCGGTCACTCCCAGCCATAGGCGCCCAGACACAAAGCTCGGCCCATTTCCATGGTAAACAAATGTAAGCTGCCCCGCTTCTGGATGGCAGATTGCAGGAACCACTTGGTACTATCAAACCAGCCCGACTTGGCACTGGTGCCACCTTGGGTCTGGGAACCATCCTGCGTATCGTGGATTCTAAGGAGCCAGCCCCCCACTCCCAGCCACAGGACCCCAAACACAAACAACAGCACTTATCTCTGGCAAACAAAACTCAGTTGCCCTGCTTTTTGATGGCAGATTGCAGGAGCCACTTGGTACTATCAAACCAGCCCAACTTGGCACTGGTGCCACCATGGGTCTGGTAACCATCCTGCCTATCGTAGCTTTTCAGGAGCCAGCCGGTCACTCCCAGCCATAGGCCCCCAGCCACAAACCTCGGCCCGTTTCCCTGGCAAACAAAAGTAAGCTACCGCGCTTCTGGATGGCAGATTGCAGGAACCACTTTGCACCATCAAAGAAGCCCGACTTGTCACTGGTTCCACCTCTGGTCTGGGAACCATCCTGCGTATCGTGGATTCTAATTAGCCAGCCGGCCACTCCCAGCCACACACCCCCAAATACAAACAACGGCGCTTTTCCCTGGAAGACAAAACTTGACTGCCAACTTTTTGATGGCAGATTGCAGGAGCCACTTGGTGCTATCAAACCAGCCAACTTGGCACTGGTGCCACCATGGGTCTGGTCACAATCCTGCCTATCGTAGCTTTTCAGGAGCCAGCCGGTCACTCCCAGCCATAGGCGCCCAGACACAAAGCTCGGCCCATTTCCATGGTAAACAAATGTAAGCTGCCCCGCTTCTGGATGGCAGATTGCAGGAATCACTTGGTACTATCAAACCAGCCCGACTTGGCACTGGTGCCACCTTGGGTCTGGGAACCATCCTGCGTATCGTGGATTCTAAGGAGCCAGCCGGCCACTCCCAGCCACAGGACCCCAAACACAAACAACAGCGCTTTTCTCTGGCAAACAAAACTCAGTTGCCCTGCTTTTGGATGGCAGATTGCAGGAGCCACTTGGTACTATCAAACCAGCCCAAATTGGCACTGGTGCCCCCATGGGTCTGGTCACCATCCTGCCTATCGGAGCTTTTCAGGAGCCAGCCGGTCACTCCCCGCCATAGGCCCCCAGACACAAACCTCGGCCCGTTTCCCTGGCAAACAAAAGTAAGCTGCCCCGCTTCTGGATGGCAGATTGCGGGAGCCACTTGGTACTATCAAACCAGCCCGACTTGGCACTGGTGCCACCTCTGGTCTGGGAACCATGCTGCGTAACGTAGATTCTAAGGAGCCAGCCGGCCACTCCCGTCCACAGGCCCCCAAACACAAACAACGGCGCTTTTCCCTGGAAAACAAAACTCGCCTGCCAACTTTTTGATGGCAGATTGCAGGAGCCACTGGGTACTATGAAACCAGCCCAACTTGGCAATGCTGCCACCATGGGTCTGGTCAGCATCCTGCCTATCGGAGCTTTTCAGGAGCCAGCCGGTCACTCCCAGCCATAGGCCCCCAGACGGAAACCTCGGCCCGTTTCCCTGGCAAACAAAAGTAAGCTGCCCCGCTTCTGGATGGCAGATTGCAGGAGCCACTTGGTACTATCAAAGCAGCCCAACTTGGCACTGGTGCCTCCATGGGTCTGGTAACCATCCGGCCTATCGTAGCTTTTCAGGAGCCAGCCGGTCACTCCCTGACATAGGCCCCAAACACAAAGCTCTGCCCGTTTCCCCGGCAAACAAAAGTAAGCTACCGCGCTTCTGGATGGCAGATTGCAGGAGCCATTTTGAACCATCAAACCAGCCCGACTTGGCACTGGTGCCACCTTGGATCTCGGAACCATCCTGCCTATCGTGGATTTTCAGGGGCCAGCCGGCCACTCTCAGTCATGTACCCCGAAACAACAACCACGGCCCTTTCCTCTGGCCAACAAAACTCAACTTCCCCTCTTCTGGATGGCAAATTGCAGGAGCCACTTGCTACTACAAAACCAGCCCAACTTGGCACTGGTTCCACCTTGGGTCTAGTCACCATTCTGCATATCGTGCATTTTAAGGAGCCAGCTGGCCACTCCCAGCCATAGGCCCCCTGCCACAAACCTCGGCCCGTTTCCCTGGCAAACAAATGTAAGCTACCGCGCTTCTGGATGGCAGATTGCAGGAGCCACTTTACACCATCAAACCAGCCCAACTTGGCACTGGTGCCACCGTGGCTCTGGGAACCATGCTGCGTAACGTAGATTCTAAGGCGCCAGCCGGCCACTCCCAGCCACAAGCCCACAAACTCAAAAAACGGCGCTTTTCCCTGGAAAACAAAACTGGCCTGCCAACTTTTTGATGGCAGATTGCAGGAGCCACTTGGTACTATCAAACCACCCAACTTGGCACTGGTGCCACCATGGGTCTGGTAACCATACTGCCTATCGTAGCTTTTCCGGAGCCAGCCGGTCACTCCCAGCCATAGGCGCCCAGACACAAATGTCGGCCCGTTTCCATGGTAAACAAAAGTAAGCTGCCCTGCTTCTGGATGGCAGATTGCAGGAACCACTTGGTACTATCAAACCAGCCCGACTTGGCACTGGTGCCTCCTTGGGTCTGGGAACCATCCTGCGTATCGTGGATTCTAATTAGCCATCCGGCCTTTCCCAACCACAGCTCCCAAACACGAACACTGGCGCTTTTCCCTGGAAAACAAAACTCGCCTGCCAACTTTTTGATGGCAGATTGCAGGAGCCACTTGGTGCTATCAAACCAGCCCAACTTGGCACTGGTGCCACCATGGGTCTGGTCACCATCCTGCCTATCGTAGCTTTTCAGTAGCCAGCCGGTCACTACCAGCCATAGGCCCCCAGACACAAAACCTCGACCCGTTTCCCTGGCAAACAAAAGTAAGCTGCCCCGCTTCTGGATGGCAGATTGCAGGAACCACTTGGTACTATCAAACCAGCCCGACTTGGAACTGGTGCCACCTTGGGCCTGGAAACCATCCTGCGTATCGTGGATTCTAAGGAGGCAGCCGGCCACTCCCAGCCACAGGGCCCCAAACACAAACAACGGCGCTTTTCCCTGGAAAACAAAATGCGCCTGCCAACTTTTTGATGGCAGATTGCAGGAGCCACTTGGTACTATCAAACCAGCCCAACTTGGCACTGGTGCCACCTCTGGTCTGGGAACCATCCTGCGTATCGTGGATTCTAAGGAGCCAGCCGGCCACTCCCAGCCACAGGCCCCCAAACACAAACAACGGCGCTTTTCCCTGGAAAACAAAACTCGCCTGCCAAATTTTGATGGCAGTTTGCAGGAGCCACTTGGTACTATCAAACCAGCCCAACTTGGCACTGGTGCCTCCATGGGTCTGGTAACCATCCTGCCTATCGTAGGTTTTCCGGAGCCAGCCGGTCACTCCGGGCCATAGCCCCCAGACACAAACCTCGGCCCGTTTCCCTGGCAAACAAAAGTAAGCTGCCCCGCTTCTGGATGGCAGATTGCAGGAGCCACTTGGTACTATCAAACCACCCCGACTTGGCAATGGTTCCACCTCGGGTCTGGGAACCATCCTGCGTATCGTGGATTCTAAGGAGCCAGCTGGCCACTCCCTGCCACAGGCCCACAAACATAAACAACGGCGATTTTCCCTGGAAAACAAAACTCGCCTGCTAGCTTTTTGATGGCAGATTGCAGGAGCCACTTGGTACTATCAAACCAGCCCAACTTGGCACTGCTGCCACCATGGGTCTGGTCACCATCCTGCCTATCGTAGCTTTTCAGGAGCCAGCCGGTCACTCCCAGCCATAGGCCCCCAAACACAAACCTCGGCCCGTTTCCCTGGCAAACTAAAGTAAGCTACCCCGCTTCTGGATGGCAGATTGCAGGAGCCACTTGGTACTATCAAACCAGCCCGACTTGGCACTGGTGCCACCTTGGCTCTGGGAACCATGCTGCGTAACGTAGATTCTAAGGCACCAGGCGGCCACTCCCAGCCATAGGCCCCCAAATACAAACAACGGCGCTTTTCCCTGGAAAACAAAACTCGCCTGCTAAATTTTGATGGCAGATTGCAGGAGCCACTTGGTACTATCAAACCAGCCCAACTTGGCACTGGTGCCACCATGGGTCTGGTCACCATACAGCCTATCGTAGCTTTTCCGGAGCCAGCCGGTCTCTCCCAGCCATAGGCCCCGAGACAAAATCCTCGGCCCGTTTCCCTGGCAAACAAAAGTAAGTTAACCCGCTTCCGGATGGAAGATTGCAGGAGCCACTTTGCACCATCAAACTAGCCCGACTTGGCACTGGTGCCACCTCTGGTCTGGGGACCATCCTGCTTATCGTGGGTTCTAAGGAGCCGGTTTGCCACTCCCAGCCACAGGCCCCCAAAAACAAACACTGGCGCTTTTCCCTGGAAAACAAAACTCGACTGCCAACTTTTTGATGGCAGATTGTAGGAGCCACTTGGTACTATCAAACCAGCCCAACTTGGCACTGGTGCCACCATGGGTCTGGTCACCATCCTGCCTATCGTAGCTTTTCAGGAGCCAGCCGGTCACTCCCAGCCATAGGCCCCCAGACACAAAACTTCGGTCCGTTTCCCTGGCAAACAAAAGTAAGCTGCCCCGCTTCTGGATGGCAGATTGCAGGAACCACTTGGTACTATCAAACCAGCCGGACTTGGAACTGGTGCCACCTTGGGCCTGGAAACCATCCTGCGTATCGTGGATTCTAAGGAGGCAGCCGGCCACTCCCAACCAAAGGGCCCCAAACACAAACAACGGCGCTTTTCCCTGGAAAACAAAATGCGCCTTCCAACTTTTTGACGGCAGATTGCAGGAGCCACTTGGTACTATCAAACCAGCCCGACTTGGCACTGGTTCCACCTCTGGTCTGGGAACTGTCCTGCGTATCGTGGATTCTAAGGAGCCAGCCGGCCACTCCCAGCCACAGGCCCCCAAACACAAACAACGGCGCTTTTCCCTGGAAAACAAAACTCGCCTGCCAAATTTTGATGGCAGATGGCAGGAGCCACTTGGTACTATCAAACCAGCCCAACTTGGCATTGGTGCCACCATGGGTCTGGTAACCATCCTGCCTATCGTAGCTTTTCAGGAGCCAGCCGGTCACTCCGGGCCATAGCCCCCAGACACAAACCTCGGCCCGTTTCCCTGGCAAACAAAAGTAAGCTGCCCCGCTTCTGGATGGCAGATTGCAGGAGCCACTTGGTACTATCAAACCAGCCCAACTTGGCACTGGTGCCACCTTGGGTCTGGGAACCATGCTGCGTATCGCGAATTCTAAGGAGCCAGCCGGCCACTCCCAGCCACAGGCCCCCAAACACAATCAATGGCGCTTTTCCCTGGAAAACAAAACTCGCCTGCCAACTTTTTGATGGCAGATTGCAGGAGCCACTTGGTACTATCAAACCAGCCCAACTTGGCACTGGTGCCACCATAGGTCTGGTCACCATCCTGCCTATCGTAGCTTTTCAGGAGCCAGCCGGTCACTCCCAGCCATAGGCCCCCAGCCACAAACCTCGGCCCGTTTCCCTGGCAAACAAAAGTAAGCTACCGCGCTTCTGGATGGCAGATTGCAGGAACCACTTTGCACCATCAAAGCAGCCCGACTTGGCAATGGTTCCACCTCTGGTCTGGGAACCATCCTGCGTATCGTGGATTCTAAGGAGCCAGCTGGCCACTCCCAGCCACAGGCCCACAAACATAAACAACGGCGATTTTCCCTGGAAAACAAAACTCGCCTGCTAGCTTTTTGATGGCAGATTGCAGGAGCCACTTGGTACTATCAAACCAGCCCAACTTGGCACTGCTGCCACCATGGGTCTGGTCACCATCCATCCTATCGTAGCTTTTCAGGAGCCAGCCGGTCACTCCCAGCCATAGGCCCCCAAACACAAACCTCGGCCCGTTTCCCTGGCAAACAAAAGTAAGCTACCCCGCTTCTGGATGGCAGATTGCAGGAGCCACTTGGTACTATCAAACCAGCCCGACTTGGCACTGGTGCCACCTTGGCTCTGGGAACCATGCTGCGTAACGTAGATTCTAAGGCACCAGGCGGCCACTCCCAGCCATAGGCCCCCAAATACAAACAACGGCGCTTTTCCCTGGAAAACAAAACTCGCCTGCCAAATTTTGATGGCAGATTGCAGGAGCCACTTGGTACTATCAAACCAGCCCAACATGGCACTGGTGCCACCATGGGTCTGGTCACCATACTGCCTATCGTAGCTTTTCCGGAGCCAGCCGGTCACTCCCAGCCATAGGCCCCGAGACAAAATCCTCGGCCCGTTTCCCTGGCAAACAAAAGTAAGTTAACCCGCTTCCGGATGGAAGATTGCAGGAGCCACTTTGCACCATCAAACTAGCCCGACTTGGCACTGGTGCCACCTCTGGTCTGGGGACCATCCTGCTTATCGTGGGTTCTAAGGAGCCGGTTTGCCACTCCCAGCCACAGGCCCCCAAAAACAAACACTGGCGCTTTTCCCTGGAAAACAAAACTCGATTGCCAAATTTTGATGGCAGATTGTAGGAGCCACTTGGTACTATCAAACCAGCCCAACTTGGCACTGGTGCCACCATGGGTCTGGTCACCATCCTGCCTATCGTAGCTTTTCAGGAGCCAGCCGGTCACTCCCAGCCATAGGCCCCCAGACACAAAACTTCGGTCCGTTTCCCTGGCAAACAAAAGTAAGCTGCCCCGCTTCTGGATGGCAGATTGCAGGAACCACTTGGTACTATCAAACCAGCCGGACTTGGAACTGGTGCCACCTTGGGCCTGGAAACCATCCTGCGTATCGTGGATTCTAAGGAGGCAGCCGGCCACTCCCAACCAAAGGGCCCCAAACACAAACAACGGCGCTTTTCCCTGGAAAACAAAATGCGCCTGCCAACTTTTTGACGGCAGATTGCAGGAGCCACTTGGTACTATCAAACCAGCCCGACTTGGCACTGGTGCCACCTCTGGTCTGGGAACTGTCCTGCGTATCGTGGATTCTAAGGAGCCAGCCGGCCACTCCCAGCCACAGGCCCCCAAACACAAACAACGGCGCTTTTCCCTGGAAAACAAATCTCGCCTGCCAAATTTTGATGGCAGATGGCAGGAGCCACTTGGTACTATCAAACCAGCCCAACTTGGCATTGGTGCCACCATGGGTCTGGTAACCATCCTGCCTATCGTAGCTTTTCAGGAGCCAGCCGGTCACTCCGGGCCATAGCCCCCAGACACAAACCTCGGCCCGTTTCCCTGGCAAACAAAAGTAAGCTGCCCCGCTTCTGGATGGCAGATTGCAGGAGCCACTTGGTACTATCAAACCAGCCCAACTTGGCACTGGTGCCACCTTGGCTCTGGGAACCATGCTGCGTATCGTGGATTCTAAGGAGCCAGCCGGCCACTCCCAGCCACAGGCCCCCAAACATAAACAACGGCGCTTTTCCCTGGAAAACAAAACTCGCCTGCGAACTTTTTGATGGCAGATTGCAGGAGCCACTTGGTACTATCAAACCAGCCCAACTTGGCACTGGTGCCACCATAGGTCTGGTCACCATCCTGCGTATCGTAGCTTTTCATGAGCCAGCCGGTCACTCCCAGCCATAGGCCCCCAGCCACAAACCTCGGCCCGTTTCCCTGGCAAACAAAAGTAAGCTACCGCGCTTCTGGATGGCAGATTGCAGGAACCACTTTGCACCATCAAAGCAGCCCGACTTGGCAATGGTTCCACCTCTGGTCTGGGAACCATCCTGCGTATCGTGGATTCTAATTAGCCAGCCGGCCACTCCCAGCCACAGGCCCCCAAATACAAACAACGGAGCTTTTCCCTGGAAAACAAATCTCGCCTGCCAAATTTTTGATGGCAGATTGCAGGAGCCACTTGGTACTATCAAACCAGCCCAACTTGGCACTGGTGCCACCATGGGTCTGGTCACCATCCTGCCTATCGTAGCTTTTCAGGAGCCAGCCGGTCACTCTCAGCCATAGGCCCCCAGACACAAACCTCGGCACGTTTCCCTGGCAAACAAAAGTAAGCTGCCCCGCTTCTGGATGGCAGATTGCAGGAGCCACTTGGTAGTATCAAACCAGCCCAACTTGGCACTGGTGCCACCTTGGGTCTGGGAACGATGCTGCGTATCGTGGGTTCTAAGGAGCCAGCCGGCCACTCCCAGCCACAGGCCCCCAAACAAAAACAACGGCGCTTTTCCCTGGAAAACAAAACTGGCCTGCCAACTTTTTGATGGCAGATTGCAGGAGCCACTTGGTGCTATCAAACCAGCCCAACTTGGCACTGGTGCCACCATGGGTCTGGTCACCATCCTGCCTATCGTAGCTTTTCAGGAGCCAGCCGGTCACTCCCAGCCATAGGCCCCCAGACATAAACCTCGGCACGTTTCCCTGGCAAACAAAAGTAAGCTGCCCCGCTTCTGGATGGCAGATTGCAGGAGCCACTTTGCACCATCAAACTGGCCCGACTTGGCACTGGTGCCACCTTGGGTCTGGGAACCATGCTGCGTATCGTGGATTCTAAGGAGCCAGCCGGCCATTCCCAGCCACAGGCCCCCAAACACAATCAATGGCGCTTTTCCCTGGAAAACAAAATGCGCCTGCCAACTTTTTGATGGCAGATTGCAGGAGCCACTTGGTACTATCAAACCAGCCCAAATTGGCACTGGTGCCACCATGGGTCTGGTCACCATCCTGCCTATCGTAGCTTTTCAGGAGACAGCCGGTAACTCCGAGCCATAGCCCTCAGACACAAACCTCGGCCCGTTTCCCTGGCAAACAAAAGTAAGCTGCCCCGCTTCTGGATGGCAGATTGTAGGACGCACTTGGTACTATCAAACCAGCCAAACTTGGCACTGGTGCCACCTTGGGTCTGGGAACCATGCTGCGTATCGTGGATTCTAAGGAGCCAGCCGGCCACTCCCAGCCACAGCCCCCAAACACAATCAATGGCCCTTTTCCCTGGAAAACAAAACTCGCCTGCACACTTTTTGATGGCAGATTGCAGGAGCCACTTGGTACTATCAAACCAGCCCAACTTGGCACTGGTGCCACCATGGGTCTGGTCACCATCCTGCCTATCGTAGATTTTCAGGAGCCAGCCGGTCACTCCCAGCCATAGGCCCCCAGCCACAAACCTCGGCCCGTTTCCCTGGCAAACAAAAGTAAGCTACCGCGCTTCTGGATGGCAGATTGCAGGAACCACTTTGCACCATCAAAGCAGCCCGACTTGGCACTGGTTCCACCTCTGGTCTGGGAACCATCCTGCGTATCGCGGATTCTATTTAGCCAGCCGGCCACTCCCAACCACAGGCCCCCAAACACAAACAACAGCGCTTTTCCCTGGAAAACAAAACTCGCCTGCCAACTTTTTGATGGCAGATTGCAGGAGCCACTTGGTACTATCAAACCAGCCCAACTTGGCACTGGTGCCACCATGGGTCTGGTAACCATCCTGCCTATCGTAGCTTTTCAGGAGCCAGCCGGTCACTCCCAGCCATAGGCCCCCAGACACAAACCTCGGCCCGTTTCCCTGGCAAACAAAAGTAAGCTACCGCGCTTCTGGATGGCAGATTGCAGGAACCACTTTGCACCATCAAAGCAGCCCGACTTGTCACTGGTTCCACCTCTGGTCTGGGAACCATCCTGCGTATCGTGGATTCTTATTAGCCAGCCGGCCACTCCCAGCCACACACCCCCAAATACAAATAACGGCGCTTTTCCCTGGAAAACAAATCTCGCCTGCCAACTTTTTGATGGCAGATTACAGGAGCCACTTGGTGCTATCAAACCAGCCCAACTTGGCACTGGTGCCACCATGGGTCTGGTAACCATCCTGCCTATCGTAGCTTTTCAGGAGCCAGCCGGTCACTCCCAGCCATAGGCCCCCAGAAAAAAACCTCGGCCCGTTTCCCTGGCAAACAAAAGTAAGCTGCCCCGATTCTGGATGGCAGATTGCAGGAACCACTTGGTACTATCAAACCAGCCCGACTTGGCACTGGTGCCACCTCTGGTCTGGGAACAATCCTGCGTATCGTAGATTCTAATTAGCCAGCCGGCCACTCCCAACCACAGGCCCCCAAACACAAACAACGGCGCTTTTCCCTGGAAAACAAAACTCGCCTGCCAACTTTTGGATGGCAGATTGCAGGAGCCACTTTGCAACATAAAACCAGCCCGACTTGGCACTGGTGCCACCTTGGATCTGGGAACCATCCTGCCTATCGGGGATTTTCAGGAGCCAGCCGGCCACTCCCAGCCACATGCCCCCAAACACAAACAATGGCGCTTTTCCCTGGAAAACAAAACTCGCCTGCCAACTTTTTGATGGCAGATTGCAGGAGCCACTTGGTACTATCAAACCAGCCCAACTTGGCACTGGTGCCACAATGGGTCTTGTCACCATACTGCCTATCGTAGCTTTTCAGGAGCCAGCCGGTCACTCCCAGCCATAGGCCCCCAAATACAAACAACGGCGCTTTTCCCTGGAAAACAAAACTCGCCTGCCAAATTTTTGATGGCAGATTGCAGGAGCCACTTGGTACTATCAAACCAGCCCAACTTGGCACTGCTGCCACCATGGGTCTGGTCACCATACTGCCTATCGTAGCTTTTCAGGAGCCAGCCGGTCACTCCCAGCCATAGGCCCCCAGACAAAATCCTCGGCCCGTTTCCCTGGCAAACAAAAGTAAGTTAACCCGCTTCCGGATGGCAGATTGCAGGAGCCACTTTGCACCATCAAACTAGCCCGACTTGGCACTGGTGCCACCTCTGGTCTGGGGACCATCCTGCTTATCGTGGGTTCTAAGGAGCCGGTTTGCCACTCCCAGCCACAGGCCCCCAAACACAAACAACGGCGCTTTTCCCTGGAAAACAAAACTTGCCTGCCAAATTTTGATGGCAGATTGCAGGAGACACTTGGTACTATCAAACCAGCCCAACTTGGCACTGCTGCCACCATGGGTCTGGTCACCATCCTGCCTATCGTAGCTTTTCAGGAGCCAGCCGGTCACTCCCAGCCATAGGCCCCCAGACACAAACCTCGGCCCGTTTCCCTGCAAACAAAAGTAAGCTGCCCCGCTTCTGGATGGCAGATTGCAGGAACCACTTGGTACTATCAAACCAGCCCGACTTGGCACTGGTGCCACCTCTGGTCTGGGAACCATCCTGCGTTTTGTGGATTCTAAGGAGCCAGCCGGCCACTCCCAGCCACAGGCCCCCAAACACAAACAACGGCGCTTTTCCCTGGAAAACAAAACTCGACTGCCAACTTTTTGATGGCAGATTGCAGGAGCCACTTGGTGCTATCAAACCAGCCCAACTTGGCACTGGTGCCACCATGGGTCTGGTAAACATCCTGCCTATCGTAGCTTTTCAGGAGCCAGCCGGTCACTCCCAGCCATAGGCCCCCAGACACAAACCTCGGCCCGTTTCCCTGGCAAACAAAAGTAAGCTGCCCCGCTTTTGGATGGCAGATTGCAGGAACCACTTGATACTATCAAACCAGCCTACCTTGGCAATGGTGCCACCTTGGATCTGGGAAACATCCTGCGTATCGTGGATTCTAAGGAGCCAGCCGGCCACTCCCAACCACAGGCCCCCAAACACAAACAACGGCGCTTTTCCCTGGAAGACAAAACTGGCCTGCCAACTTTTTGATGGCAGATTGCAGGAGCCACTTGGTAATATCAAATGAGCCCGACTTGGCACTGGTGCCACCTTGGGTCTGGGAACCATGCTGCGTATCGTCGATTCTAATTAGCCAGCCGGCCACTCCCAACCACAGGCCCCCAAACACAAACAACGGCGCTTTTACCTGGAAAACAAAACTCGCCTGCCAACTTTTTGATGGCAGATTGCAGGAGCCACTTTGCACCATCAAACCAGCCCGACTTGGCACTGGTGCCACCTTGGATCTGGGAACCATCCTGCCTATCGTGGATTTTCAGGAGCCAGCCGGCCACTCCCAGCCACATGCCCCCAAAAACAAACACTGGCGCTTTTCCCTGGAAAACAAAACTCGACTGCCAACTTTTTGATGGCAGATTGTAGGAGCCACTTGGTACTATCAAACCAGCCCAACTTGGCACTGGTGCCACCATGGGTCTGGTCACCATCCTGCCTATCGTAGCTTTTCAGGAGACAGCCGGTCACTCCCAGCCATAGGCCCCCAGACACAAAACTTCGGTCCGTTTCCCTGGCAAACAAAAGTAAGTTAACCCGCTTCCGGATGGAAGATTGCAGGAGCCACTTTGCACCATCAAACTAGCCCGACTTGGCACTGGTGCCACCTCTGGTCTGGGGACCATCCTGCTTATCGTGGGTTCTAAGGAGCCGGTTTGCCACTCCCAGCCACAGGCCCCCAAAAACAAACACTGGCGCTTTTCCCTGGAAAACAAAACTCGACTGCCAACTTTTTGATGGCAGATTGTAGGAGCCACTTGGTACTATCAAACCAGCCCAACTTGGCACTGGTGCCACCATGGGTCTGGTCACCATCCTGCCTATCGTAGCTTTTCAGGAGCCAGCCGGTCACTCCCAACCAAAGGGCCCCAAACACAAACAACGGCGCTTTTCCCTGGAAAACAAAATGCGCCTTCCAACTTTTTGACGGCAGATTGCAGGAGCCACTTGGTACTATCAAACCAGCCCGACTTGGCACTGGTTCCACCTCTGGTCTGGGAACTGTCCTGCGTATCGTGGATTCTAAGGAGCCAGCCGGCCACTCCCAGCCACAGGCCCCCAAACACAAACAACGGCGCTTTTCCCTGGAAAACAAAACTCGCCTGCCAAATTTTGATGGCAGATGGCAGGAGCCACTTGGTACTATCAAACCAGCCCAACTTGGCATTGGTGCCACCATGGGTCTGGTAACCATCCTGCCTATCGTAGCTTTTCAGGAGCCAGCCGGTCACTCCGGGCCATAGCCCCCAGACACAAACCTCGGCCCGTTTCCCTGGCAAACAAAAGTAAGCTGCCCCGCTTCTGGATGGCAGATTGCAGGAGCCACTTGGTACTATCAAACCAGCCCAACTTGGCACTGGTGCCACCTTGGCTCTGGGAACCATGCTGCGTATCGTGGATTCTAAGGAGCCAGCCGGCCACTCCCAGCCACAGGCCCCCAAACATAAACAACGGCGCTTTTCCCTGGAAAACAAAACTCGCCTGCGAACTTTTTGATGGCAGATTGCAGGAGCCACTTGGTACTATCAAACCAGCCCAACTTGGCACTGGTGCCACCATAGGTCTGGTCACCATCCTGCCTATCGTAGCTTTTCAGGAGCCAGCCGGTCACTCCCAGCCATAGGCCCCCAGCCACAAACCTCGGCCCGTTTCCCTGGCAAACAAAAGTAAGCTACCGCGCTTCTGGATGGCAGATTGCAGGAACCACTTTGCACCATCAAAGCAGCCCGACTTGGCAATGGTTCCACCTCTGGTCTGGGAACCATCCTGCGTATCGTGGATTCTAAGGAGCCAGCTGGCCACTCCCAGCCACAGGCCCACAAACATAAACAACGGCGATTTTCCCTGGAAAACAAAACTCGCCTGCTAGCTTTTTGATGGCAGATTGCAGGAGCCACTTGGTACTATCAAACCAGCCCAACTTGGCACTGCTGCCACCATGGGTCTGGTCACCATCCATCCTATCGTAGCTTTTCAGGAGCCAGCCGGTCACTCCCAGCCATAGGCCCCCAAACACAAACCTCGGCCCGTTTCCCTGGCAAACAAAAGTAAGCTACCCCGCTTCTGGATGGCAGATTGCAGGAGCCACTTGGTACTATCAAACCAGCCCGACTTGGCACTGGTGCCACCTTGGCTCTGGGAACCATGCTGCGTAACGTAGATTCTAAGGCACCAGGCGGCCACTCCCAGCCATAGGCCCCCAAATACAAACAACGGCGCTTTTCCCTGGAAAACAAAACTCGCCTGCCAAATTTTGATGGCAGATTGCAGGAGCCACTTGGTACTATCAAACCAGCCCAACATGGCACTGGTGCCACCATGGGTCTGGTCACCATACTGCCTATCGTAGCTTTTCCGGAGCCAGCCGGTCACTCCCAGCCATAGGCCCCGAGACAAAATCCTCGGCCCGTTTCCCTGGCAAACAAAAGTAAGTTAACCCGCTTCCGGATGGAAGATTGCAGGAGCCACTTTGCACCATCAAACTAGCCCGACTTGGCACTGGTGCCACCTCTGGTCTGGGGACCATCCTGCTTATCGTGGGTTCTAAGGAGCCGGTTTGCCACTCCCAGCCACAGGCCCCCAAAAACAAACACTGGCGCTTTTCCCTGGAAAACAAAACTCGACTGCCAAATTTTGATGGCAGATTGTAGGAGCCACTTGGTACTATCAAACCAGCCCAACTTGGCACTGGTGCCACCATGGGTCTGGTCACCATCCTGCCTATCGTAGCTTTTCAGGAGCCAGCCGGTCACTCCCAGCCATAGGCCCCCAGACACAAAACTTCGGTCCGTTTCCCTGGCAAACAAAAGTAAGCTGCCCCGCTTCTGGATGGCAGATTGCAGGAACCACTTGGTACTATCAAACCAGCCGGACTTGGAACTGGTGCCACCTTGGGCCTGGAAACCATCCTGCGTATCGTGGATTCTAAGGAGGCAGCCGGCCACTCCCAACCAAAGGGCCCCAAACACAAACAACGGCGCTTTTCCCTGGAAAACAAAATGCGCCTGCCAACTTTTTGACGGCAGATTGCAGGAGCCACTTGGTACTATCAAACCAGCCCGACTTGGCACTGGTGCCACCTCTGGTCTGGGAACTGTCCTGCGTATCGTGGATTCTAAGGAGCCAGCCGGCCACTCCCAGCCACAGGCCCCCAAACACAAACAACGGCGCTTTTCCCTGGAAAACAAATCTCGCCTGCCAAATTTTGATGGCAGATGGCAGGAGCCACTTGGTACTATCAAACCAGCCCAACTTGGCATTGGTGCCACCATGGGTCTGGTAACCATCCTGCCTATCGTAGCTTTTCAGGAGCCAGCCGGTCACTCCGGGCCATAGCCCCCAGACACAAACCTCGGCCCGTTTCCCTGGCAAACAAAAGTAAGCTGCCCCGCTTCTGGATGGCAGATTGCAGGAGCCACTTGGTACTATCAAACCAGCCCAACTTGGCACTGGTGCCACCTTGGCTCTGGGAACCATGCTGCGTATCGTGGATTCTAAGGAGCCAGCCGGCCACTCCCAGCCACAGGCCCCCAAACATAAACAACGGCGCTTTTCCCTGGAAAACAAAACTCGCCTGCGAACTTTTTGATGGCAGATTGCAGGAGCCACTTGGTACTATCAAACCAGCCCAACTTGGCACTGGTGCCACCATAGGTCTGGTCACCATCCTGCGTATCGTAGCTTTTCATGAGCCAGCCGGTCACTCCCAGCCATAGGCCCCCAGCCACAAACCTCGGCCCGTTTCCCTGGCAAACAAAAGTAAGCTACCGCGCTTCTGGATGGCAGATTGCAGGAACCACTTTGCACCATCAAAGCAGCCCGACTTGGCAATGGTTCCACCTCTGGTCTGGGAACCATCCTGCGTATCGTGGATTCTAATTAGCCAGCCGGCCACTCCCAGCCACAGGCCCCCAAATACAAACAACGGAGCTTTTCCCTGGAAAACAAATCTCGCCTGCCAAATTTTTGATGGCAGATTGCAGGAGCCACTTGGTACTATCAAACCAGCCCAACTTGGCACTGGTGCCACCATGGGTCTGGTCACCATCCTGCCTATCGTAGCTTTTCAGGAGCCAGCCGGTCACTCTCAGCCATAGGCCCCCAGACACAAACCTCGGCACGTTTCCCTGGCAAACAAAAGTAAGCTGCCCCGCTTCTGGATGGCAGATTGCAGGAGCCACTTGGTAGTATCAAACCAGCCCAACTTGGCACTGGTGCCACCTTGGGTCTGGGAACGATGCTGCGTATCGTGGGTTCTAAAGAGCCAGCCGGCCACTCCCAGCCACAGGCCCCCAAACAAAAACAACGGCGCTTTTCCCTGGAAAACAAAACTGGCCTGCCAACTTTTTGATGGCAGATTGCAGGAGCCACTTGGTGCTATCAAACCAGCCCAACTTGGCACTGGTGCCACCATGGGTCTGGTCACCATCCTGCCTATCGTAGCTTTTCAGGAGCCAGCCGGTCACTCCCAGCCATAGGCCCCCAGACATAAACCTCGGCACGTTTCCCTGGCAAACAAAAGTAAGCTGCCCCGCTTCTGGATGGCAGATTGCAGGAGCCACTTTGCACCATCAAACTGGCCCGACTTGGCACTGGTGCCACCTTGGGTCTGGGAACCATGCTGCGTATCGTGGATTCTAAGGAGCCAGCCGGCCATTCCCAGCCACAGGCCCCCAAACACAATCAATGGCGCTTTTCCCTGGAAAACAAAATGCGCCTGCCAACTTTTTGATGGCAGATTGCAGGAGCCACTTGGTACTATCAAACCAGCCCAAATTGGCACTGGTGCCACCATGGGTCTGGTCACCATCCTGCCTATCGTAGCTTTTCAGGAGACAGCCGGTAACTCCGAGCCATAGCCCTCAGACACAAACCTCGGCCCGTTTCCCTGGCAAACAAAAGTAAGCTGCCCCGCTTCTGGATGGCAGATTGTAGGACGCACTTGGTACTATCAAACCAGCCAAACTTGGCACTGGTGCCACCTTGGGTCTGGGAACCATGCTGCGTATCGTGGATTCTAAGGAGCCAGCCGGCCACTCCCAGCCACAGCCCCCAAACACAATCAATGGCCCTTTTCCCTGGAAAACAAAACTCGCCTGCACACTTTTTGATGGCAGATTGCAGGAGCCACTTGGTACTATCAAACCAGCCCAACTTGGCACTGGTGCCACCATGGGTCTGGTCACCATCCTGCCTATCGTAGATTTTCAGGAGCCAGCCGGTCACTCCCAGCCATAGGCCCCCAGCCACAAACCTCGGCCCGTTTCCCTGGCAAACAAAAGTAAGCTACCGCGCTTCTGGATGGCAGATTGCAGGAACCACTTTGCACCATCAAAGCAGCCCGACTTGGCACTGGTTCCACCTCTGGTCTGGGAACCATCCTGCGTATCGCGGATTCTATTTAGCCAGCCGGCCACTCCCAACCACAGGCCCCCAAACACAAACAACGGCGCTTTTCCCTGGAAAACAAAACTCGCCTGCCAACTTTTTGATGGCAGATTGCAGGAGCCACTTGGTACTATCAAACCAGCCCAACTTGGCACTGGTGCCACCATGGGTCTGGTAACCATCCTGCCTATCGTAGCTTTTCAGGAGCCAGCCGGTCACTCCCAGCCATAGGCCCCCAGACACAAACCTCGGCCCGTTTCCCTGGCAAACAAAAGTAAGCTACCGCGCTTCTGGATGGCAGATTGCAGGAACCACTTTGCACCATCAAAGCAGCCCGACTTGTCACTGGTTCCACCTCTGGTCTGGGAACCATCCTGCGTATCGTGGATTCTTATTAGCCAGCCGGCCACTCCCAGCCACACACCCCCAAATACAAATAACGGCGCTTTTCCCTGGAAAACAAATCTCGCCTGCCAACTTTTTGATGGCAGATTACAGGAGCCACTTGGTGCTATCAAACCAGCCCAACTTGGCACTGGTGCCACCATGGGTCTGGTAACCATCCTGCCTATCGTAGCTTTTCAGGAGCCAGCCGGTCACTCCCAGCCATAGGCCCCCAGAAAAAAACCTCGGCCCGTTTCCCTGGCAAACAAAAGTAAGCTGCCCCGATTCTGGATGGCAGATTGCAGGAACCACTTGGTACTATCAAACCAGCCCGACTTGGCACTGGTGCCACCTCTGGTCTGGGAACAATCCTGCGTATCGTAGATTCTAATTAGCCAGCCGGCCACTCCCAACCACAGGCCCCCAAACACAAACAACGGCGCTTTTCCCTGGAAAACAAAACTCGCCTGCCAACTTTTGGATGGCAGATTGCAGGAGCCACTTTGCAACATAAAACCAGCCCGACTTGGCACTGGTGCCACCTTGGATCTGGGAACCATCCTGCCTATCGGGGATTTTCAGGAGCCAGCCGGCCACTCCCAGCCACATGCCCCCAAACACAAACAATGGCGCTTTTCCCTGGAAAACAAAACTCGCCTGCCAACTTTTTGATGGCAGATTGCAGGAGCCACTTGGTACTATCAAACCAGCCCAACTTGGCACTGGTGCCACAATGGGTCTTGTCACCATACTGCCTATCGTAGCTTTTCAGGAGCCAGCCGGTCACTCCCAGCCATAGGCCCCCAAATACAAACAACGGCGCTTTTCCCTGGAAAACAAAACTCGCCTGCCAAATTTTTGATGGCAGATTGCAGGAGCCACTTGGTACTATCAAACCAGCCCAACTTGGCACTGCTGCCACCATGGGTCTGGTCACCATACTGCCTATCGTAGCTTTTCAGGAGCCAGCCGGTCACTCCCAGCCATAGGCCCCCAGACAAAATCCTCGGCCCGTTTCCCTGGCAAACAAAAGTAAGTTAACCCGCTTCCGGATGGCAGATTGCAGGAGCCACTTTGCACCATCAAACTAGCCCGACTTGGCACTGGTGCCACCTCTGGTCTGGGGACCATCCTGCTTATCGTGGGTTCTAAGGAGCCGGTTTGCCACTCCCAGCCACAGGCCCCCAAACACAAACAACGGCGCTTTTCCCTGGAAAACAAAACTTGCCTGCCAAATTTTGATGGCAGATTGCAGGAGACACTTGGTACTATCAAACCAGCCCAACTTGGCACTGCTGCCACCATGGGTCTGGTCACCATCCTGCCTATCGTAGCTTTTCAGGAGCCAGCCGGTCACTCCCAGCCATAGGCCCCCAGACACAAACCTCGGCCCGTTTCCCTGCAAACAAAAGTAAGCTGCCCCGCTTCTGGATGGCAGATTGCAGGAACCACTTGGTACTATCAAACCAGCCCGACTTGGCACTGGTGCCACCTCTGGTCTGGGAACCATCCTGCGTTTTGTGGATTCTAAGGAGCCAGCCGGCCACTCCCAGCCACAGGCCCCCAAACACAAACAACGGCGCTTTTCCCTGGAAAACAAAACTCGACTGCCAACTTTTTGATGGCAGATTGCAGGAGCCACTTGGTGCTATCAAACCAGCCCAACTTGGCACTGGTGCCACCATGGGTCTGGTAAACATCCTGCCTATCGTAGCTTTTCAGGAGCCAGCCGGTCACTCCCAGCCATAGGCCCCCAGACACAAACCTCGGCCCGTTTCCCTGGCAAACAAAAGTAAGCTGCCCCGCTTCTGGATGGCAGATTGCAGGAACCACTTGATACTATCAAACCAGCCTACCTTGGCAATGGTGCCACCTTGGATCTGGGAAACATCCTGCGTATCGTGGATTCTAAGGAGCCAGCCGGCCACTCCCAACCACAGGCCCCCAAACACAAACAACGGCGCTTTTCCCTGGAAGACAAAACTGGCCTGCCAACTTTTTGATGGCAGATTGCAGGAGCCACTTGGTAATATCAAATGAGCCCGACTTGGCACTGGTGCCACCTTGGGTCTGGGAACCATGCTGCGTATCGTCGATTCTAATTAGCCAGCCGGCCACTCCCAACCACAGGCCCCCAAACACAAACAACGGCGCTTTTACCTGGAAAACAAAACTCGCCTGCCAACTTTTTGATGGCAGATTGCAGGAGCCACTTTGCACCATCAAACCAGCCCGACTTGGCACTGGTGCCACCTTGGATCTGGGAACCATCCTGCCTATCGTGGATTTTCAGGAGCCAGCCGGCCACTCCCAGCCACATGCCCCCAAACACAAACAACGGCGCTTTTCCCTGGAAAACAAAACTCGCCTGCCAACTTTTTGATGGCAGATTGCAGGAGCCACTTGGTACTATCAAACCAGCCCAACTTGGCACTGGTGCCACCATGGGGCTGGTAACCATCCTGCCTATGGTAGCTTTTCAGGAGCCAGCCAGTCACCCCCAGCCGTAGGCCCCCAGACAAAAATTTCGGCCCGTTTCCCTGGCAAACAAAAGTAAGCTGCCCCGCTTCTGGATGGCAGATTGCAGGACGCACTTGGTACTACGAAAACAGCCCGACTTGGCACTGATGCCACCTTGGGTCAGGGAACCATGCTGCGTATCGAGCTTTTTAAGGAGCCAGCCGGTCACGCCCAGCCATATACCCCCAAAAACAAACCACGGAACTTTTCTCCAGCAAACAAAAATCCGCAGCCCCGCGTCTGGATGGCAGATTGCAGGAGCCACTTTGCACCATCAAACCAGCCCGACTTGGCACTGGTGCCACCTTGGATCTGGGAACCATCCTGCCTATCGTGGATTTTCAGGGGCCAGCCGGCAAATCTCAGCCATAGGCCCCCAAACACAAACCACGGCAGTTTGCTCTGGTAAACAAAACTCAACTGCCCCTCTTCTGGATGGCAAATTGCAGGACACACTTGGTACTACAAAACCAGCCCGACTTGGCACTGGTGCCACCATGGGTCTGGTCACCATTCTGCATATCGTGCATTTTCAGGAGCCAGCTGGCCACTCCCAGCCATAGGCCCCCAGACACAAAGCTCTGCCCGTTTCCCTGGCAAACAAATGTAAGCTACCCCGCTTCTGGATGGCAGATTGCAGGAGCCACTTTGCACCATCAAACCAGCCCGACTTGGCACTGGTGCCACCTTGGGTCTGGGAACCATCCTGCGTATCGTGGATTCTAAGGAGCCAGCTGGCCACTCTCAGCCACAGGCCCCCAAACACAAACAACGGCGCTTTTCCCTGGAAAACAAAACTCGCCTGCCAATTTTTTGATGGCAGATTGCAGGAGCCACTTGGTACTATCAAACCAGCCCAACTTGGCACTGGTGCCACCATGGGTCTGGTCACCATACTGCCTATCGTAGCTTTTCCGGAGCCAGCCGGTCACTCCCAGCCATAGGCCCCCAGACAAAATCCTCGGCCCGTTTCCCTGGCAAACAAAAGTAGGTTAACCCGCTTCCGGATGGCAGATTGCAGGAGCCACTTTGCACCATCAAACTAGCCCGACTTGGCACTGGTGCCACCTCTGGTCTGGTCACCATCCTGCTTATCGTGGGTTCTAAGGAGCCGGTTTGCCACTCCCAGCCACAGGCCCCCAAACACAAACAATGGCGCTTTTCCCTGGAAAACAAAACTCGACTGCCAAATTTTTGATGGCAGATTGCAGGAGCCACTTGGTACTATCAAACCAGCCCAACTTGGCACTGGTGCCACCATGGGTCTGGTCACCATCCTGCCTATCGTAGCTTTTCAGGAGCCAGCCGGTCACTCCCAGCCATAGGCCCCCAAACACAAATATCGGCCCGTTTCCATGGTAAACAAAAGTAAGCTGCCCTGCTTCTGGATGGCAGATTGCAGGAACCACTTGGTACTATCAAACCAGCCCGACTTGGCACTGGTGCCTCCTTGGGTCTGGGAACCATCCTGCGTATCGTGGATTCTAATTAGCCATCCAGCCTTTCCCAACCACAGCCCCCAAACACGAACACTGGCGCTTTTCCCTGGAAAACAAAACTCGCCTGCCAACTTTTAGATGGCAGATTGCAGGAGCCACTTGATGCTATCAAACCAGCCCAACTTGGCACTGGTGCCACCATGGGTCTGGTCACCATCCTGCCTATCGTAGCTTTTCAGTAGCCAGACGGTCACTCCCAGCCATAGGCCCCCAGACACAAAACCTCGACCCGTTTCCCTGGCAAACAAAAGTAAGCTGCCCCGCTTCTGGATGGCAGATTGGAGGAACCACTTGGTACTATCAAACCAGCCAGACTTGGAACTAGTGCCACCTTGGGCCTGGAAACCATCCTGCGTATCGTGGATTCTAAGGAGGCAGCCGGCCACTCCCAGCCACAGGGCCCCAAACACAAACAACGGCGCTTTTCCCTGGAAAACAAAATGCGCCTGCCAACTTTTTGATGGCAGATTGCAGGAGCCACTTGGTACTATCAAACCAGCCCGACTTGGCACTGGTGCCACCATGGGTCTGGTAACCATCCTGCCTATCGTAGCTTTTCATGAGCTAGCCGGTCACTCCCAGCCATAGGCCCCCAGCCACAAACCTCGGCCCGTTTCCCTGGCAAACAAAAGTAAGCTACCCCGCTTCTGGATGGCAGATTGCAGGAACCACATTGCACCATCAAAGCAGCCCGACTTGGCACTGGTTCCACCTCTGGTCTGGGAACCATCCTGCGTATCGTGGATTATATGGAGCCAGCCGGCCACTCCCAGCCACACGCCCCCAAATACAAACAACGGCGCTTTTCCCTGAAAAACAAATCTCGCCTGCCAATTTTTTGATGGCAGATTACAGGAGCCACTTGGTACTATCAAACCAGCCCAACTTGGCACTGGTGCCACCATGGGTCTGGTAACCATCCTGCCTATCGTAGCTTTTCAGGAGCCAGCCGGTCACTCCCAGCCATAGGCCGCCAGACACAAACCTCGGCCCGTTTCCCTGGCAAACAAAAGTAAGCTGCCCTGCTTCTGGATGGCAGATTGCAGGACGCACTTGGTACTATCAAACCAGCCCAACTTGGCACTGGTGCCACCTTGGGTCTGGGAACCATCCTGCGTATCGTGGATTCTAAGGTGCCAGCCGGCCACTCCCAGCCACAGCCCCCAAACACAATCAATGGCGCTTTTCCCTGGAAAACAAAACTCGCCTGCCAACTTTTTGATGGCAGATTGCAGGAGCCACTTGGTGCTATCAAACCAGCCCAACTTGGCACTGGTGCCACCATGGGTCTGGTAACCATCCTGCCTATCGTGGATTTTCAGGGGCCAGCCGGCCACTCTCAGCCATGTACCCCCAAACAAAAACCACGGCCCTTTCGTCTGGCAAACTAAACTCAACTGCCCCTCTACTGGATGGCAAATTGCAGGAGCCACTTGCTACTACAAAACCAGCCCGACTTGGCACTGGTGCCACCTTGGCTCTGGGAACCATGCTGCGTATCGTGGATTCTAAGGAGCCAGCCGGCCACTCCCAGCCACAGGCCCCCAAAAAATACCAAAGACCTTTTCTCTTGCAAACAAAAATCGGCTGCCCCGCTTCTGGATGGCAGATTGCAGGAGCCACTTAGCACCATCAAACCAGCCCGACTTGGCACTGGTGCCACCTTGGGTCTGGGAACCATCCTGCGTTTTGTGGATTCTAAGGAGCCAGCCGGCCACTCCCAGCCACAGGCCCCCAAACACAAACAACGGCGCTTTTCCCTGGAAAACAAAACTCGCCTGCCAACATTTGATGGCAGATTTCAGGAGCCACTTGGTGCTATCAAACCAGCCCAACTTGGCACTGGTGCCACCATGGGTCGGGTCACCATCCTGCCTAACGTAGCTTTTCAGGAGCCAGCCGGTCACTGCCAGCCATAGGCCCCCAGACACAAACCTCGGCCCGTTTCCCTGGCAAACCAGAGTAAGCTGCCC
This sequence comes from Melospiza georgiana, assembly GCF_028018845.1. Lineage (NCBI taxonomy): Eukaryota > Metazoa > Chordata > Aves > Passeriformes > Passerellidae > Melospiza > Melospiza georgiana. Next base: position 95,454,275 of record NC_080431.1, read on the forward strand.
CGCTTCTGGATGGCAGATTGCAGGAGCCACTTTGAACCATCAAATTAGCCCGACTTGGCACTGGTGCCACCTCTGGTCTGGGAACCATCCTGCGTATCGTGGATTCTAATTAGCCAGCCGGCCACTCCCAGCCACAGGACCCCAGACAAAAACAACGGCGCTTTTCCCTGGAAAACAAAACTCGCCTGCCAACATTTTGATGGCAGATTGCAGGAGCCACTTGGTACTATCAAACCAGCCCAACTTGGCACTGGTGCCACCATGGGTCTGGTAACCATCCTGCGTTTTGTGGATTCTAAGGAGCCAGCCGGCCACTCCCAGCCACAGGCCCCCAAACACAAACAACGGCGCTTTTCCCTGGAAAACAAAACTCGCCTGCCAACATTTGATGGCAGATTTCAGGAGCCACTTGGTGCTATCAAACCAGCCCAACTTGGCGCTGGTGCCACCTCTGGTCTGGGAACCATCCTGCGTTTTGTGGATTCTAAGGAGCCAGCCGGCCACTCCCAGCCACAGGCACCCAAACACAAACAAAGGCGCTTTTCCCTGGAAAACAAAACTCGCCTGCCAACTTTTTGATGGCAGATTGCAGGTGCCTGAAAAGCTACGATAAGCAGGATGGTGACCAGACCCATGGTGGCACCAGTGCCAAGTTGGCCTGATTTGATAGTACCAAGTGGCTCCTGCAATCTGCCATCAAAAATTTGGCAGGCGAGTTTTATTTTGCGGGGAAATGCGCCGTTGTTTGTGTTTGGGGCCCTGTGGCTGGGAGTGGCCCCCTTGCGTCTTAGAATAATCGTACGCAGCATGGTTCCCAGACCCAAGGTGGCATCAGTGCCAAGTCGGGCTGGTTTGATAGTACCAAGTGGTTCCTGGAATCTGCCATCCAGATGCGGGGCAGCTTACTTTTTTTTGCCAGGGAAACGGGCCGAGGTTTGTTTCTCGGGGCCTATGGCTGGGAGTGACCGACTGTCTCCTGAAAAGCTACGATAGGCAGGATGGTGACCAGACCCATGGTGGCACCAGTGCCAAGTTGGGCTGGTTTGATAGCACCAAGTGGCTCCTGCAATCTGCCATCAAAATGTTGGCAGGCGAGTTTTGTTTTCCAGGGAAAAGCGCCGTTGTTTGTGTTTGGGGGCCTGTGGCTGGGAGTGGCCGGCTGGCTCCTTAGAACCCACGATACGCAGGATGGTTCCCAGACCCAAGGTGGCACCAGTGCCAAGTTGGGCTGGTTTGATAGTACCAAGTGGCTCCTGCAATCTGCCATCCAGAAGCGGGGCAGCTTACTTTTGTTTGCCAGGGAAACGTGCCGAGGTTTTTGTCTGGGGGCCTATGGCTGGGAGTGACCGGCTGGCTCCTGAAAAGCTACGATAGGCAGGATGGTGACCAGACCCATGGTGGCACCAGTGCCAAGTTGGGCTGGTTTGATAGTACCAAGTGGCTCCTGTAATCTGCCATCAAAAAATTGGCAGGCGAGATTTGTTTTCCAGGAAAAAGCGCCGTTGTTTGTATTTGGGGGCGTGTGGCTGGGAGTGGCCGGCTGGCTAATTAGAATCTACGTTACGCAGCATGGTTCCCAGAGCCAAGGTGGCACCAGTGCCAAGTTGGGCTGGTTTGATGGTGCAAAGTGGCTCCTGCAATCTGCCATCCAGAAGCGCGGCAGCTTACATTTGTTTGCCAGGGAAACGGGCCGAGGTTTGTGGCTGGGGGCCTATGGCTGGGAGTGGCCAGCTGGCTCCTTAAAATGCACGATATGCAGAATGGTGACTAGACCCAAGGTGGAACCAGTGCCAAGTTGGGCTGGTTTTGTAGTAGCAAGTGGCTCCTGCAATTTGACATCCAGAAGAGGGGCAGTTGAGTTTTGTTGGCCAGAGGAAAGGGCCGTGGTTGTTGTTTCGGGGTACATGACTGAGAGTGGCCGGCTGGCCCCTGAAAATCCACGATAGGCAGTATGGTTCCGAGATCCAAGGTGGCACCAGTGCCAAGTCGGGCTGGTTTGATGTTTCAAAATGGCTCCTGCAATCTGCCATCCAGAAGCGGGGTAGCTTACTTTTGTTTGCCGGGGAAACGGGCAGAGCTTTGTGTTTGGGGCCTATGGCTGGGACTGACCGGCTGGCTCCTGAAAAGCTACGATATGCAGGATGGTGACCAGACCCATGGAGGCACCAGTGCCAAGTTGGGCTGGTTTGATAGTACCAAGTGGCTCCTGCAATCTGCCATCCAGAAGCAAGGCAGCTTACTTTTGTTTGCCAGGGAAACGGGCCGAGGTTTGTGTCTGGCGGCCTATGGCTGGGAGTGACCGGCTGGCTCCTGAAAAGCTCCGATAGGCAGGATGCTGACCAGACCCATGGTGGCACCAGTGCCAAGTTGGGCTGGTTTGATAGTACCAAGTGGCTCCTGCAATCTGCCATCAAAAAGTTGGCAGGCGAGTTTTGTTTTCCATGGAAAAGCGCCGTTGTTTGTGTTTGGGGGCCTGTGGACGGGAGTGGCCGGCTGGCTCCTTAGAATCTACGTTACGCAGCATGGTTCCCAGACCAGAGGTGGCACCAGTGCCAAGTTGGGCTGGTTTGATAGTAGCAAGTGCGTCCTACAATCTGCCATCCAGAAGCGGGGCAGCTTACTTTTGTTTGCCAGGGAAACGGGCCGAGGTTTGTGTCTGGGGGCTATGGCTCGGAGTGACCGGCTGGCTCCTGAAAAGCTACGATAGGCAGGATGGTGACCAGACCCATGGTGGCACCAGTGCCAAGTTGGGCTGGTTTGATAGTACCAAGTGGCTCCTGCAATCTGCCATCAAAAAGTTGGCAGGCGAATTTTGTTTTCCAGGGAAAAGCGCCGTTGTTTGTGTTTGGGGGCCTGTGGATGGGAGTGGCCGGCTGCCTCCTTAGAATCCACGATACGCAGGATGGTTCCCAGACCAGAGGTGGCACCAGTGCCAAGTCGGGCCAGTTTGATGGTGCAAAGTGGCTCCTGCAATCTGCCATCCAGAAGAGCGGTAGCTTACTTTTGTTTGCCAGGGAAACGGGCCGAGGTATTGTGTCTGGGGGCCTATGGCTTGGAGTGACCGGCTGGCTCCTGAAAAGCTACGATAGGCAGGATGGTGACCAGACCCATGGTGGCACCAGTGCCAAGTTGGGCTGGTTTGATAGTACCAAGTGGCTCCTGCAATCTGCCATCCAAAAGCAGGGCAACTGAGTTTTGTTTGCCAGAGAAAAGCGCTGTTGTTTGTGTTTGGGGTCCTGTGGCTGGGAGTGGCCGGCTGGCTCCTTAGAACCCACGATACGCAGCATCGTTCCCAGACCCAAGGTGGCACCAGTGCCAAGTCTGGCTGGTTTGATACTACCAAGTGGCTCCTGCAATCTGCCATCCAGAAGCGGGGCAGCTTAGTTTTGTTTGCCAGGGAAACGGGCCGAGGTTTTGTGTCTGGGGGACTATGGCTGGGAGTGACCGGCTGGCTCCTGAAAAGCTACGATAGGCAGGATGGTGACCAGACCAGTGGTGGCACCAGTGCCAAGTTGGGCTGGTTTGATAGTACCAAGTGGCTCCTGTAATCTGCCATCAAAAAATTGGCAGGCGAGATTTGTTTTCCAGGAAAAAGCGCCGTTGTTTGTATTTGGGGGCGTGTGGCTGGGAGTGGCCGGCTGGCTAATTAGAATCCACGATACGCAGGATGGTTCCCAGACCAGAGGTGGAACCAGTGCCAAGTCGGGCTGCTTTGATGGTGCAAAGTGGTTCCTGCAATCTGCCATCCAGAAGAGCGGTAGCTTACTTTTGTTTGCCAGGGAAACGGGCCGAGGTTTGTGGCTGGGGGCCTATGGCTGGGAGTGACCGGCTGGCTCATGAAAAGCTATGATAGGCAGGATGGTTCCCAGAGCCAAGGTGGCACCAGTGCCAAGTTGGGCTGGTTTGATAGTACCAAGTGGCTCCTGCAATCTGCCATCAAAAAGTTGGCAGGCGAGTTTTTTTTTCCAGGGAAAAGCGCCATTGTTTGTGTTTGGGGGCCTGTGGCTGGGAGTGGCAAACCGGCTCCTTAGAACCCACGATAAGCAGGATGGTCCCCAGACCAGAGGTGGCACCAGTGCCAAGTCAGGCTAGTTTGATGGTGCAAAGTGGCTCCTGCAATCTGCCATCCGGAAGCGGGTTAACTTACTTTTGTTTGCCAGGGAAACAGGCCGAGGATTTTGTCTGGGGGCCTATGGCTGGGAGTGACCGGCTGGCTCCGGAAAAGCTACGATAGGCAGGATGGTGACCAGACCCAAGGTGGCACCAGTGCCAAGTTGGGCTGGTTTGATAGTACCAAGTGGCTCCTGCAATCTGCCATCAAAATTTGGCAGGCGAGTTTTGTTTTTCAGGGAAACGCGCCGTTTTTTGTGTTTGGGGGCCTATGGCTGATAGTGACCGGCTGGCTCCGGAAAAGCTACGATAGGCAGTATGGTGACAAGACCCATGGTGGCACCATTGCCAAGTTGGGCTGGTTTGATAGTACCAAGTGGCTCCTGCAATCTGCCATCAAAACTTTGGCAGGCGAGTTTTGTTTTCCAGGGAAAAGCGCCGTTGTTTGTGTTTGGGGGCCTGTGGCTGAGAGTGGCCAGCTGGCTCCTTATAATCCACGATACGCAGGATGTTTCCCAGACCCAAGGTGGCACCAGTGCCAAGTCGGGCTGGTTTGATGGTGCAAAGTGGCTCCTGCAATCTGCCATCCAGAAGCGGGGTAGCTTACATTTGTTTGCCAGGGAAACGGGCAGAGCTTTTTGTCTGGGAGCCTATGGCTGGGAGTGGCCAGCTGGCTCCTGAAAATGCACGATATGCAGAATGGTGACCAGACCCAAGGTGGCACCAGTGCCAAGTCGGGCTGGTTTTGTAGTACCAAGTGTGTCCTGCAATTTGCCATCCAGAAGAGGGGCAGTTGAGTTTTGTTTACCAGAGTAAAGAGCCGTGGCTTGTGTTTGGGGGCCTATGGCTGAGAGTTGCCGGCTGGCCCCTGAAAATCCACGATAGGCAGGATGGTTCCCAGATCCAAGGTGGCACCAGTGCCAAGTCGGGCTGGTTTGATGGTGCAAAGTGGCTCCTGCAATCTGCCATCCAGACGCGGGACAGCGGATTTTTGTTTTTTCTGGAGAAAAGTTCCGTGGTTTGTATTTGGGGGTATATGACTGGGCGTGACCGCCTGGCTCCTTAAAAAGCTCGATACGCAGCATGGTTCCCTGACCCAAGGTGGCATCAGTGCCAAGTCGGGCTGTTTTCGTAGTACCAAGTGCGTCCTGCAATCTGCCATCCAGAAGCGGGGCAGCTTACTTTTGTTTGCCAGGTAAACGGGCCGAAATTTTTGTATGGGGGCCTACGGCTGGGGGTGACTGGCTGGCTCCTGAAAAGCTACGATAGGCAGGATGGTGACCAGCCCCATGGTGGCACCAGTGCCAAGTTGGGCTGGTTTGATAGTACCAAGTGGCTCCTGCAATCTGCCATCAAAATGTTGGCAGGCGAGTTTTGTTTTCCAGGGAAAAGCGCCGTTGTTTGTGTTTGGGGGCATGTGCCTGGGAGTGGCCGGCTGGCTCCTGAAAATCCACGATAGGCAGGATGGTTCCCAGATCCAAGGTGGCACCAGTGCCAAGTCGGGCTGGTTTTATGTTGCAAAGTGGCTCCTGCAATCTGCCATCAAAAAGTTGCCAGGCGAGTTTTGTTTTCCAGGGAAAAGCGCCGTTCTTTTTGTTTGGGTGCCTGTGGTTGGGAGTGGCCGGCTGGCTAATTAGAATCTACGATACGCAGCATGGTTCCCAGACCCAAGGTGGCACCAGTGCCAAGTTGGGGTGGTTTGATAGTACCAAGTGGTTCCTGCAATCTGCCATCACAAATTTGGCAGGCCAGTTTTGTTTTCCAGGGAAAAGCGCCGTTGTTTGTATTTGGGGGCCTCGGGCTGGGGGTGACCGGCTGGCTCCGGAAAAGCTACGATAGGCAGTATGGTGACAAGACCCATGGTGGCACCAGTGCCATGTTGGGCTGGTTTGATAGTACCAAGTGGCTCCTGCAATCTGCCATCAAAAATTTGGAAGGCCAGTTTTGTTTTCCAGGGAAAAGCGCCGTTGTTTGTGTTTGTGTGCCTGTGGCAGGGAGTGGCCGGCTGGCGCCTTTGAATCTACGTTACGCAGGATGGTTCCCAGACCCAAGGTGGCACCAGTGCCAAGTTGGGCTGGTTTGATGGTGCAAAGTGGCTCCTGCAATCTGCCATCCAGAAGCGGGGTAGCTTACATTTGTTTGCCAGGTAAACGGGCCGAGGTTTGTGGCTGGGGGCCTATGGCCCGGAGTGACCGGCTGTCTCCTGAAAACCTACGATAGGCAGGGTGGTTACCAGACCCATGGTGGCACCAGTGCCAAGTTGGGCTGGTTTGATAGTACCAAGTGGCTCCTGCAATCTTCCATCAAAATTTGGCAGGCGAGTTTTGTTTTCCAGGGAAAAGCGCCGTTGTTTGTGTTTGGGGGCCTGTGGCTGGGAGTGGCCGGCTGGCTCCTTAGAATCCACGATACGCAGGACAGTTCCCAGACCAGAGGTGGCACCAGTGCCAAGTCGGGCTGGTTTGATATTACCAAGTGGCTCCTGCAATCTGCCGTCAAAAAGTTGGCAGGCGCATTTTGTTTTCCAGGGAAAAGCACCGTTGTTTGTGTTTGGGGCCCTGTGGCTGGGAGTGGCCGGCTGCCTCCTTAGAATCCACGATACGCAGGATGGTTTCCAGGCCCAAGGTGGCACCAGTTCCAAGTCGGGCTGGTTTGATAGTACCAAGTGGTTCCTTCAATCTGCCATCTAGAAGCGGGGCAGCTTACTTTTGTTTGCCAGGGAAACGGGTCGAGGTTTTGTGTCTGGGGGCCTATGGCTGGGAGTGACCGGCTGGCTACTGAAAAGCTACGATAGGCAGGATGGTGACCAGACCCATGGTGGCACCAGTGCCAAGTTGGGCTGGTTTGATAGCACCAAGTGGCTCCTGCAATCTGCCATCAAAAAGTTGGCAGGCGAGTTTTGTTTTCCAGGGAAAAGCGCCAGTGTTCGTGTTTGGGAGCTCTGGTTGGGAAAGGCCGGATGGCTAATTAGAATCCACGATACGCAGCATGGTTCCCAGACCCAAGGAGGCACCAGTGCCAAGTCGGGCTGGTTTGATAGTACCAAGTGGTTCCTGCAATCTGCCATCCAGAAGCAGGGCAGCTTACTTTTGTTTACCATGGAAACGGGCCGACATTTGTGTCTGGGCGCCTATGGCTGGGAGTGACCGGCTGGCTCCGGAAAAGCTACGATAGGCAGTATGGTGACAAGACCCATGGTGGCACCAGTGCCAAGTTGGGTGGTTTGATAGTACCAAGTGGCTCCTGCAATCTGCCATCAAAAAGTTGGCAGGCCAGTTTTGTTTTCCAGGGAAAAGCGCCGTTTTTTGTGTTTGTGGGCCTGTGGCTGGGAGTGGCCGGCTGGCGCCTTAGAATCTACGTTACGCAGCATGGTTCCCAGACCCACGGTGGCACCAGTGCCAAGTTGGGCTGGTTTGATGGTGCAAAGTGGCTCCTGCAATCTGCCATCCAGAAGCGCGGTAGCTTACATTTGTTTGCCAGGGAAACGGGCCGAGGTTTGTGGCTGGGGGCCTATGGCTGGGAGTGGCCAGCTGGCTCCTTAAAATGCACGATATGCAGAATGGTGACTAGACCCAAGGTGGAACCAGTGCCAAGTTGGGCTGGCTTTGTAGTAGCAAGTGCCTCCTGCAATTTGCCATCCAGAAGAGGGGCAGTTGAGTTTTGTTGGCCAGAGGAAAGGGCCGTGGTTGTTGTTTCGGGGTACATGACTGAGAGTGGCCGGCTGGCCCCTGAAAATCCACGATAGGCAGTATGGTTCCGAGACCCAAGGTGGCACCAGTGCCAAGTCGGGCTGGTTTGATGGTTCAAAGTGGCTCCTGCAATCTGCCATCCAGAAGCGTGGTAGCTTACTTTTGTTTGCCGGGGAAACGGGCCGAGCTTTGTGTTTTGGGCCTATGGCTGGGACTGACCGGCTGGCTCCTGAAAAGCTACGATAGGCCGGATGGTTACCAGACCCATGGAGGCACCAGTGCCAAGTTGGGCTGGTTTGATAGTACCAAGTGGCTCCTGCAATCTGCCATCCAGAAGCGGGGCAGCTTACTTTTGTTTGCCAGGGAAACGGGCCGAGGTTTGTGTCTGGCGGCCTATGGCTGGGAGTGACCGGCTGGCTCCTGAAAAGCTCCAATAGGCAGGATGCTGACCAGACCCATGGTGGCAGCGGTGCCAAGTTGGGCTGGTTTGATAGTACCCAGTGGCTCCTGCAATCTGCCATCAAAAAGTTGGCAGGCGAGTTTTGTTTTCCAGGGAAAAGCGCCGTTGTTGGTGTTTGGGGGCCTGTGGACGGGAGTGGCCGGCTGGCTCCTTAGAATGTACGTTACGCAGCATGGCTCCCAGACCAGAGGTGGCACCAGTGCCAAGTCGGGCTGGTTTGATAGTACCAAGTGGCTCCCGCAATCTGCCATCCAGAAGCGGGGCAGCTTACTTTTGTTTGCCAGGGAAACGGGCCGAGGTTTGTGTCTGGGGGCCTATGGCTGGGAGTGACCGGCTGGCTCCTGAAAAGCTACGATAGGCAGGATGGTGACCAGACCCATGGTGGCACCAGTGCCAATTTGGGCTGGTTTGATAGTACCAAGTGGCTCCTGCAATCTGCCATCCAAAAGCAGGGCAACTGAGTTTTGTTTGCCAGAGAAAAGCGCTGTTGTTTGTGTTTGGGGTCCTGTGGCTGGGAGTGGCCGGCTGGCTCCTTAGAATCCACGATACGCAGGATGGTTCCCAGACCCAAGGTGGCACCAGTGCTAAGTCGGGCTGGTTTGATAGTACCAAGTGGTTCCTGCAATCTGCCATCCAGAAGCGGGGCAGCTTACTTTTGTTTACCATGGAAATGGGCCGAGCTTTGTGTCTGGGCACCTATGGCTGGGAGTGACCGGCTGGCTCCTGAAAAGCTACGATAGGCAGGATTGTGACCAGACCCATGGTGGCACCAGTGCCAAGTTGGCTGGTTTGATAGCACCTAGTGGCTCCTGCAATCTGCCATCAAAAAGTTGGCAGTCGAGTTTTGTTTTCCAGGGAAAAGCGCCGTTGTTTTTATTTGGGGGTGTGTGGCTGGGAGTGGCCGGCTGGCTAATTAGAATCCACGATACGCAGGATGGTTCCCAGACCCATGGTGGCACCAGTGCCAAGTTGGGCTGGTTTGATAGTACCAAGTGGCTCCTGCAATCTGCCATCCAGAAGCGCGGTAGCTTACTTTTGTTTGCAAGGGAAACAGGCCGAGGTTTGTGGCTGGGGGCCTATGGCTGGGAGTGACCACCTGGCTCCTGAAAAGCTACGATAGGCAGGATGGTTACCAGACCCATGGTGGCACCAGTGCCAAGTTGGGCTGGTTAGATAATACCAAGTGGCTCCTGCAATCTGCCATCAAAAAGTTGGCAGGCGAGTTTTGTTTTCCAGGGAAAAGCGCCATTGATTGTGTTTGGGGACCTGTGGCTGGGAGTGGCCGGCTGGCTCCTTAGAATCCACGATACACCGCATGGTTCCCAGACCCAAGGTGGCACCAGTGCCAAGTTGGGCTGGTTTGATAGTACCAAGTGGCTTCTGCAATCTGCCATCCAGAAGCGGGGCAGCTTACTTTTGTTTGCCAGGGAAACGGGCCGAGGTTTGTGTCTGGGGGCTATGGCCCGGAGTGACCGGCTGGCCCCTGAGAAGCTACGATAGGCAGGATGGTGACCAGACCCATGGTGGCACCAGTGCCATGTTGGGCTGGTTTGATAGTTCCAAGTGGCTCCTGCAATCTGCCATCAAATTTTGGCAGGCGAGTTTTGTTTTCCAGGGAAAAGCGCCGTTGTTTGTGTTTGGGGGCCTGTGGCTGGGAGTGGCCGGCTGGCTCCTTAGAATCCACGATACGCAGGACAGTTCCCAGACCAGAGGTGGCACCAGTGTCAAGTCGGGCTGGTTTGATAGTACCAAGCGGCTCCTGCAATCTGCCGTCAAAAAGTTGGCAGGCGCATTTTGTTTTCCAGGGAAAAGCGTCGTTGTTTGTGTTTGGGGCCCTTTGGTTGGGAGTGGCCGGCTGCCTCCTTAGAATCCACGATACGCAGGATGGTTTCCAGGCCCAAGGTTGCACCAGTTCCAAGTCGGGCTGGTTTGATAGTACCAAGTGGCTCCTGCAATCTGCCATCCGGAAGCGGGTTAACTTACTTTTGTTTGCCAGGGAAACGGGCCGAGGATTTTGTCTCGGGGCCTATGGCTGGGAGTGACCGGCTGGCTCCGGAAAAGCTACGATAGGCAGTATGGTGACCAGACCCATGGTGGCACCAGTGCCAAGTTGGGCTGGTTTGATAGTACCAAGTGGCTCCTGCAATCTGCCATCAAAATTTGGCAGGCGAGTTTCGTTTTCCTGGGAAAAGCGCCGTTGTTTGTATTTGGGGACCTATGGCTGGGAGTGGCCGCCTGGCGCCTTAGAATCTACGTTACGCAGCATGGTTCCCAGAGCCAAGGTGGCACCAGTGCCAAGTCGGGCTGGTTTGATAGTACCAAGTGGCTCCTGCAATCTGCCATCCAGAGTCGGGGTAGCTTACTTTTGTTTGCCAGGGAAACGGGCCGAGGTTTGTGTCTGGCGGCCTATGGCTGAGAGTGACGGGCTGGCTCCTGAAAAGCTACAGTAGGCAGGATGATTACCTGACCCATGGTAGCAGCAGTGCCAAGTTGGGCTGATTTGATAGTACCAAGTGGCTCCTGCAATCTGCCATCAAAATGTTGGCAGTCGAGTTTTGTTTTCCAGGGAAAAGCGCCGTTGTTTGTGTTTGGGGCCCTGTGGCTGGGAGTGGCCGCCTGTCGTCTAAGAATCCACGTTACGCAGCATGGTTCCCAGATCCAAGGTGGCACCAGTGCCAAGTCGGGCTGGTTTTATAGTACCAAGTGGCTCCTGCAATCTGCCATCCAGAAGCGGGGCAGCTTACTTTTGTTTTCCAGGGAAACGGGCCGAGGTATTTGTCTGGGGCCCTATGGCAGGGAGTGACTGGCTGGCTCCTGAAAAGCTACGATAGGCAGGATGGTGACCAGACCCATGGTGGCACCAGTGCCAAGTTGGGCTGGTTTGATAGCACCAAGTGGCTCCTGCAATCTGCCATCCAGAAGCGGGGCAGCTTACTTTTGTTTTCAATGGAAACTGGCCGAGGTCCCTGTCTGGGGGTCTATGGCTGGGAGTGACCTCCTGGCTCCTGAAATGCTATGCTAGGCAGGATGGTGACCAGACCCATGGTGGCACCAGTGCCAAGTTGGGCTGATTTGATAGTACCAAGTGGCTCCTGCAATCTGCCATCAAAATGTTGGCAGGCGAGTTTTGTTTTCCGGGGAAAAGCGCCGTTGTTTGTGTTTGGGGGCCTGTGGCTGGGAGTGGCTGCCTGGCGCCTTAGAATCTATGTTACGCAGCATGGTTCCGAGAGCCAAGGTGGCACCAGTGCCAAGTCGGGCTGGTTTGATAGTACCAAGTGGCTCCTGCAATCTGCCATCCAGAAGCGGGACAGCTTACTTTTGTTTGCCAGGGAAACGGGCCGAGGTTGGTGTCTGGCGGCCTATGGCTGAGAGTCACCGGCTAGGTCCTGAAAAGCTCCGATAGGCAGGATGGTGACCATACCCATGGTGGCACCAGTGCCAAGTAGGGCTGGTTTGATAGTACCAAGTGGCTCCTGCAATCTGCCATCAAATTTTGCAGGCCAGATTTTTTTTCCAGGGAAAAGCGCCGTTGTTTGTGTTTGGGGGCCTGTGGCTGGGAGTGGCCGGCTGGCTCCTTAGAATCCACGATACGCAGGATGGTTCCCAGACCCGAGGTGGCACCAGTGCCAAGTCGGGCTGGTTTGATGGTTCAAAGTGGCTCCTGCAATCTGCCATCCAGAAGCGGGGTAGCTTACTTTTATTTGCCGGGGAAACGGGCAGAGCTTTGTGTTTGGGGCCTATGGCTGGGACTGACCGGCTGGCTCCTGAAAAGGTACGATAGGCAGGATGGTTACCAGACCCATAGAGGCACCAGTGCCAAGTTGGGCTGGTTTGATAGTACCAAGTGGCTCCTGCAATCTGCCATCCAGAAGCGGGGCAGCTTACTTTTGTTTGCCAGGGAAACGGGCCGAGGTTTTTGTCTGGCGGCCTATGGCTGAGAGTGACCGGCTGGCTCCTGAAAAGCTACAGTAGGCAGGATGCTGACCAGACCCATGGTAGCAGCAGTGCCAAGTTGGGCTGATTTGATAGTACCAAGTGGCTCCTGCAATCTGCCATCAAAAGGTTGGCAGACGAGTTTTGTTTTCCAGGGAAAAGCGCCGTTGTTTGTGTTTGGGGCCCTGTGGCTGGGAGAGGCCGCCTGTCGTCTTAGAATCCACGTTACGCAACATGGTTCCCAGATCCAATGTGGCACCAGTGCCAAGTCGGGCTGGTTTGAGAGTATCAAGTGGCTCCTGCAATCTGCCATCCAGAAGCGGGGCAGCTTACTTTTGTTTTCCACTGAACCTGGCCGAGGTTCCTGTCTGGGGGTCTATGGCTGGGAGTGACCTCCTGGCTCCTGAAAAGCTATGCTAGGCAGGATGGTGACCAGACCCATGGTGGCACCAGTGCCAAGTTGGGCTGGTTTGATAGTACCAAGTGGCTCCTGCAATCTGCCATCAAAATGTTGGCAGGCGAGTTTTGTTTTCCGGGGAAAAGCGCCGTTGTTTGTGTTTGGGGGCCTGTGGCTGGGAGTGGCTGCCTGGCGCCTTAGAATCTACGTTACGCAGCATGGTTCCCAGAGCCAAGGTGGCACCAGTGCCAAGTCGGGCTGGTTTGATAGTACCAAGTGGCTCCTGCAATCTGCCATCCAGAAGCGGGGCAGCTTAATTTTGTTTGCCAGGGAAACGGGCCGAGGTTGGTGTCTGGCAGCCTATGGCTGAGAGTGACCGGCTAGGTCCTGAAAAGATACGATAGGCAGGATGGTGACCATACCCATGGTGGCACCAGTGCCAAGATGGGCTGGTTTGATAGTACCAAGTGGCTCCTGCAATCTGCCATCAAAAAGTTTGCAGGCCAGATTTGTTTTCCAGGGAAAAGCGCCGTTGTTTGTGTTTGGGGGCCTGTGGCTGGGAGTGGCCGGCTGGCTCCTTAGAACCCACGATACGCAGCATCGTTCCCAGACCCGAGGTGGTACCAGTGCCAAGTCGGGCTGGTTTGATGGTTCAAAGTGGCTCCTGCAATCTGCCATCCAGAAGCGGGGTAGCTTACTTTTGTTTGCCAGGGAAACGGGCAGAGCTTTGTGTTTGGGGCCTATGGCTGGGACTGACCGGCTGGCTCCTGAAAAGCTACGATAGGCAGGATGGTTACCAGACCCATGGAGGCACCAGTGCCAAGTTGAGCTGGTTTGATAGTACCAAGTGGCTCCTGCAATCTGCCATCCAGAAGCGGGGCAGCTTACTTTTGTTTGCCAGGGAAACGGGCCGAGGTTTGTGTCTGGGGGCCTATGGCTGGGAGTGACCACCTGGCTCCTGAAAAGCTACGATAGGCAGGATGGTGACCAGACCCATGGTGGCACCATTGCCAAGTTGGGCTGGTTTGACAGTACCAAGTGGCTCCTGCAATCTGCCATCAAAAATTTGGCAGGCCAGTTTTGTTTTCCAGGGAAAAGCGCGGTTGTTTGTGTTTGTGGGCCTGTGGCTGGGAGTGGCCAGCTGGCTCCTTAGAATCCACGATACGCAGGATGGTTCCCAGACCAGAGGTGGCACCAGTGCCAAGTCGGGTTGGTTTGATGGTGCAAAGTGGCTCCTGCAATCTGCCATCCAGAAGCGGGGTAGCTTACTTTTGTTTGCCAGGGAAACGGGCAGAGCTTCTTGTCTGTGGCCTATGGCTGGGAGTGACCGGCTGGCTCCTGAAAAGCTACGATAGGCAGGATGGTTACCAGACCCATAGTGGCACCAGTGCCAAGTCGGGCTGGTTTGATAGTACCAAGTGGCTCCTGCAATCTGCCGTCAAAAAGTTGGCAGGCGCATTTTGTTTTCCAGGGAAAAGCGCCGTTGTTTTTGTTTGGGGCCCTGTGGTTGGGAGTGGCCGGCTGCCTCCTTAGAATCCACGATACGCAGGATGGTTTCCAGGCCCAAGGTGGCACCAGTTCCAAGTCGGGCTGGTTTGATAGTACCAAGTGGTTCCTGCAATCTGCCATCCAGAAGCGGGGCAGCTTACTTTTGTTTGCCAGGGAAACGGGCCGAGGTTTTGTGTCTTGGGGCCTATGGCTGGGAGTGACCGGCTGGCTCCTGAAAAGCTACGATAGGCAGGATGGTGACCAGACCCATGGTGGCACCAGTGCCTAGTTGGGCTGGTTTGATAGTACCAAGTGGCTCCTGCAATCTGCCATCAATATGTTGGCAGTCGAGTTTTGTTTTCCAGGGAAAAGCGCCATTGTTTGTGTTTGGGGGCCTGTGGCTGGGAGTGGCAAACCGGCTCCTTAGAACCCACGATAAGCAGGATGGTCCCCAGACCAGAGGTGGCACCAGTGCCAAGTCGGGCTAGTTTGATAGTGCAAAGTGGCTCCTGCAATCTGCCATGCGGAAGCGGGTTAACTTACTTTTGTTTGCCAGGGAAACTGGCGAGGGTTTGTCTGGGGGCCTGTGGCTGGGAGTGACCGGCTGGCTCCGGAAAAGCTACGATAGGCAGTATGGTGACCAGACCCATGGTGGCACCAGTGCCAAGTTGGGCTGGTTTGATAGTAGCAAGTGGCTCCTGCAATCTGCCATCAAAATTTGGCAGGCGAGTTTCGTTTTCCAGGGAAAAGCGCCGTTGTTTGTGTTTGGGGCCCTGTGGCTGGGAGTGGCCGGCTGGCCCCTGAAAATCCACGATAGGCAGAAATGTTCCCAGACCCAAGGTGGCACCAGTGCCAAGTTGGGCTGTTTTTGTAGTACCAAGTGCGTCCTGCAATTTGCCTTCCAGAAGTGGGGCAGTTGAGTTTTGTTTGCCAGAAAAAAGGGCCGTGGTTTGTGTTTGAGGGCATATGGCTGAGAGTGGCCGGCTGACCCCAAAAAATCCACAATAGGCAGGATGGTTCCCAGAGCCAAGGTGTAACCAGTGCCAAGTCGGGCTGGTTTGATAGTACTAAATAGCTCCTGCAATATGCCATCCAGAAGCGGGGTAGCTTTATTTTGTTTGTCAGGGAAACGGGCAGAGCATTGTGTCTGGGGTCCTGTGGCTGGGAGTGGCCGGCTGGCTCCTTAGAATCCACGATACGCAGGATGGTTCCCAGACCAGTGGTGGCACCAGTGCCAAGTTGGGCTGGTTTGATAGTACCAAGTGGCTCCTGCAATCTGCCATCAAAATGTTGGCAGGCGAGTTTTGTTTTCCGGGGAAAAGCGCCTTTGTTTGTGTTTGGGAGCCTGTGGCTGGGAGTGGCTGCCTGGCTCCTTAGAATCTACGCTACGCAGCATGGTTCCCAGAGCCAAGGTGGCACCAGTGCCAAGTCGGGCTGGTTTGATAGTACCAAGTGGCTCCTGCAATCTGCCATCCAGAAGCGGGGCAGCTTACTTTTGTTTGCCAGGGAAACGGGCCGAGGTTTTTGTCTGGGGGCCTATGGCTGGGAGTGACCGGCTGGCTCCTGAAAAGCTATGCTAGGCAGGATGGTGACCAGACCCATGGTGGCACCAGTGCCAAGTTGGGCTGGTTTGATAGTACCAAGTGGCTCCTGCAATCTGCCATCAAAAAGTTGGCAGGCGAGTTTTGTTTTCCAGGGAAAAGCGCCGTTGTTTGTGTTTGGGGGCCTGTGGCTGGGAGTGGCCGCCTGGCGTCTTAGAATCTACGTTACGCAGCATGGTTCCCAGACCCAAGGTGGCACCAGTGCCAAGTCGGGCTGGTTTGATAGTACCAAGTGGCTCCTGCAATCTGCCATCCAGAAGCGGGGCAGCTTACTTTTGTTTGCCAGGGAAACGGGCCGAGGTTTGTGTCTGGGGGCCTATGGCTGGGAGTGACCGGCTGGCTCCTGAAAAGCTACGATAGGCAGGATGGTGACCAGACCCATGGTGGCACCAGTGCCAAGTTGGGCTGGTTTGATAGTACCAAGTGGCTCCTGCAATCTGCCATCAAAATTTGCCAGGCGAGATTTGTTTTCCAGGGAAAAGCACCGTTGTTTGTGTTTGGGGGCCTGTGGCTGGGACTGGCCGGCTGGCTAATTAGAATCCACGATACGCAGGATGGTTCCCAGAGCCAAGGTGGCACCAGTGCCAAGTCGGGCTGGTTTGATAGTACCAAGTGGCTCCTGCAATCTGCCATCCAGAAGCGGGGCAGCTTACTTTTTTTTGCCAGGGTAACGGGCCGAGGTTTTTGTCTGGGGGCCTATGGCTGGGAGTGACCGGCTGGCTCCTGAAAAGCTACGATAGGCAGGATTGTGACCAGACCCATGGTGGCACCAGCGCCAAGTTGGGCTGGTTTGATAGTACCAAGTGGCTCCTGCAATATGCCATCAAAAAGTTGGCAGGCGAGTTTTGTTTTCCAGGGAAAAGCGCCGTTGTTTGTGTTTGGCGGCCTGTGGCTAGGAGTGGCCGCCTGGCGCCTTAGAATCTACGTTACGCAGCATGGTTCCCAGAGCCAAGGTGGCACCAGTGCCAAGTCGGGCTGGTTTGATAGTACCAAGTGGCTCCTGCAATCTGCCATCCAGAAGCGGGGCAGCTTACTTTTGTTTGCCAGGGAAACGGGCCGAGGTTTGTGTCTGGGGGCCTATGGCTGGGAGTGACCACCTGGCTCCTGAAAAGCTACGATAGGCAGGATGGTGACCAGACCCATGGTGGCACCAGTGCCAAGTTGGGCTGGTTTGATAGTACCAAGTGGCTCCTGCAATCTGCCAGCAAAAATTTGGCAGGCCAGTTTTGTTTTCCAGGGAAACACGCCGTTGTTTGTGTTTGTGGGCCTGTGGCTGGGAGTGGCCAGCTGGCTCCTTAGAATCCACGATACGCAGGATGGTTCCCAGACCAGAGGTGGCACCAGTGCCAAGTCGGGCTGGTTTGATGGTTCAAAGTGGCTCCTGCAATCTGCCATCCAGAAGCGGGGTAGCTTACTTTTGTTTGCCAGGGAAACGGGCAGAGCTTTTTGTCTGGGGCCTATGGCTGGGAGTGACCGGCTGGCTCCTGAAAAGCTACGATAGGCAGGATGGTTACCAGACCCATGGAGGCACCAGTGCCAAGTTGGGCTGGTTTGATAGTACCAAGTGGCTCCTGCAATCTGCCATCCAAAAGCAGGGCGACTGAGTTTTGTTTGCCAGAGAAAAGCGCTGTTGTTTGTGTTTGGGGTCCTGTGGCTGGGAGTGGCCGGCTGGCTCCTTAGAATCCACGATACGCAGGATGGTTCCCAGACCCAAGGTGGCACCAGTGCCAGGTCGGGCTGGTTTGATAGTACCAAGTGGTTCCTGCAATCTGCCATCCAGAAGCGGGGCAGCTTACTTTTGTTTACCATGGAAATGGGCCGAGTTTTGTGTCTGGGCGCCTATGGCTGGGAGTGACCGGCTGGCTCCTGAAAAGCTACGATAGGCAGGATTGTGACCAGACCCATGGTGGCAGCAGTGCCAAGTTGGGCTGGTTTGATAGTACCAAGTGGCTCCTGCAATCTGCCATCAAAATTTGGCAGGCGCATTTTGTTTTCCAGGGAAAAGCGCCGTTGTTTGTGTTTGGGGCCCTGTGGTTGGGAGTGGCCGGCTGCCTCCTTAGAATCCACGATACGCAGGATGGTTTCCAGGCCCAAGGTGGCACCAGTTCCAAGTCGGGCTGGTTTGATAGTACCAAGTGGTTCCTGCAATCTGCCATCCAGAAGCGGGGCAGCTTACTTTTGTTTGCCAGGGAAATGGGCCGAGGTTTTGTGTCTGGGGGCCTATGGCTGGGAGTGACCGGCTGGCTCCTGAAAAGCTACGACAGGCAGGATGGTGACCAGACCCATGGTGGCACCAGTGCCAAGTTGGGCTGGTTTGATAGTACCAAGTGGCTCCTGCAATCTGCCATCAAAAAGTTGGCAGTCGAGTTTTGTTTTCCAGGGAAAAGCGCCATTGTTTGTGTTTGGGGGCCTGTGGCTGGGAGTGGCAAACCGACTCCTTAGAACCCACGATAAGCAGGATGGTCCCCAGACCAGAGGTGGCACCAGTGCCAAGTCGGGCTAGTTTGATGGTGCAAAGTGGCTCCTGCAATCTGCCATCCGGAAGCGGGTTAACTTACTTTTGTTTGCCAGGGAAACGGGCCGAGGGTTTTGTCTGGGGGCCTATGGCTGGGAGTGACGGGCTGGCTCCGGAAAAGCTACGATAGGCAGTATGGTGACCAGACCCATGGTGGCACCAGTGCCAAGTTGGGCTGGTTTGATAGTACCAAGTGGCTCCTGCAATCTGCCATCAAAATTTGGCAGGCGAGTTTCGTTTCCCAGGGAAAAGCGCCGTTGTTTGTTTTTGGGGCCCTGTGGCTGGGAGTGGCCGGCTGGCCCCTGAAAATCCACGATAGGCAGAATGGTTCCCAGACCCAAGGTGGCACCAGTGCCAAGTTGGGCTGTTTTTGTAGTACCAAGTGCGTCCTGCAATTTGCCTTCCAGAAGTGGGGCAGTTGAGTTTTGTTTGCCAGAAAAAAGGGCCGTGGTTTGTGTTTGAGGGCATATGGCGGAGAGTGGCCGGCTGACCCCACAAAATCCACAATAGGCAGGATGGTTCCCAGAGCCAAGGTGGCACCAGTGCCAAGTCGGGCTGGTTTGATAGTACTAAATAGCTCCTGCAATCTGCCATCCAGAAGCGGGGTAGCTTTATTTTGTTTGTCAGGGAAACGGGCAGAGCTTTGTGTCTGGGGTCCTGTGGCTAGGAGTGGCCGGCTGGCTCCTTAGAATCCACGATACGCAGGATGGTTCCCAGACCAGTGGTGGCACCAGTGCCAAGTTGGGCTGGTTTGATAGTACCAAGTGGCTCCTGCAATCTGCCATCAAAAAGTTGCCAGGCGAGTTTTGTTTTCCAGGGAAAAGCACCGTTGTTTGTGTTTGGGGGCCTGTGGCTGGGAGTGGCCGGCTGGCTAATTAGAATCCACGATACGCAGGATGGTTCCCAGACCCGAGGTGGCACCAGTGCCAAGTCGGGATAGTTTGATGGTGCAAAGTGGCTCCTGCAATCTGCCATCCAGATGCGGGGCAGCTTACTTTTGTTTTCCATGGAAACTGGCCGAGGTTCCTGTCTGGGGGTCTATGGCTGGGAGTGACCTCCTGGCTCCTGAAAAGCTATGCTAGGCAGGATGGTGACCAGACCCATGGTGGCACCAGTGCCAAGTTGGGCTGGTTTGATAGCACCAAGTGGCTCCTGCAATCTGCCATCAAAAAGTTGGCAGGCGAGTTTTGTTTTCCAGGGAAAAGCGCCAGTGTTCGTGTTTGGGAGCTGTGGTTGGGAAAGGCCGGATGGCTAATTAGAATCCACGATACGCAGGATGGTTCCCAGACCCAAGGAGGCACCAGTGCCAAGTCGGGCTGGTTTGATAGTACCAAGTGGTTCCTGCAATCTGCCATCCAGAAGCAGGGCAGGTTACTTTTGTTTACCGTGGAAACGGGCCGACATTTGTGTCTGGGCGCCTATGGCTGGGAGTGACCGTCTGGCTCCGGAAAAGCTACGATAGGCAGTATGGTGACAAGACCCATGGTGGCACCAGTGCCAAGTTGGGTGGTTTGATAGTACCAAGTGGCTCCTGCAATCTGCCATCAAAAAGTTGGCAGGCCAGTTTTGTTTTCCAGGGAAAAGCGCCGTTATTTGTGTTTGTGGGCCTGTGGCTGGGAGTGGCCGGCTGGCGCCTTAGAATCTACGTTACGCAGCATGGTTCCCAGAGCCACGGTGGCACCAGTGCCAAGTTGGGCTGGTTTGATGGTGCAAAGTGGCTCCTGCAATCTGCCATCCAGAAGCGCGGTAGCTTACATTTGTTTGCCAGGGAAGCGGGCCGAGGTTTGTGGCTGGGGGCCTATGGCTGGGAGTGGCCAGCTGGCTCCTTAAAATGCACGATATGCAGAATGGTGACTAGACCCAAGGTGGAACCAGTGCCAAGTTGGGCTGGTTTTGTAGTAGCAAGTGGCTCCTGCAATTTGCCATCCAGAAGAGGGGCAGTTGAGTTTTGTTGGCCAGAGGAAAGGGCCGTGGTTGTTGTTTCGGGGTACATGACTGAGAGTGGCCGGCTGGCCCCTGAAAATCCACGATAGGCAGGATGGTTCCGAGACCCAAGGTGGCACCAGTGCCAAGTCGGGCTGGTTTGATGGTTCAAAGTGGCTCCTGCAATCTGCCATCCAGAAGCGTGGTAGCTTACTTTTGTTTGCCGGGGAAACGGGCAGAGCTTTGTGTTTGGGGCCTATGGCTGGGACTGACCGGCTGGCTCCTGAAAAGCTACGATAGGCCGGATGGTTACCAGACCCATGGAGGCACCAGTGCCAAGTTGGCTGGTTTGATAGTACCAAGTGGCTCCTGCAATCTGCCATCCAGAAGCGGGGCAGCTTACTTTTGTTTGCCAGGGAAACGGGCCGAGGTTTGTGTCTGGCAGCCTATGGCTGGGAGCGACCGGCTGGCTCCTGAAAAGCTCCAATAGGCAGGATGGTGACCAGACCCATGGTGGCAGCGGTGACAAGTTGGGCTGGTTTGATAGTACCCAGTGGCTCCTGCAATCTGCCATCAAAAAGTTGGCAGGCGAGTTTTGTTTTCCAGGGAAAAGCGCCGTTGTTTGTGTTTGGGGGCCTGTGGACGGGAGTGGCCGGCTGGCTCCTTAGAATGTACGTTACGCAGCATGGTTCCCAGACCCAAGGTGGCACCAGTGCCAAGTCGGGCTGGTTTGACAGTACAAAGTGGCTCCTGCAATCTGCCATCCAGAAGCGGGGCAGCTTACTTTTGTTTGCCAGGGAAACGGGCCGAGGTTTGTGTCTGGGGGCCTATGGCTGGGAGTGACCGGCTGGCTCCTGAAAAGCTACGATAGGCAGGATGGTGACCAGACCCATGGTGGCACCAGTGCCAATTTGGGCTGGTTTGATAGTACCAAGTGGCTCCTGCAATCTGCCATCCAAAAGCAGGGCAACTGAGTTTTGTTTGCCAGAGAAAAGCGCTGTTGTTTGTGTTTGGGGTCCTGTGGCTGGGAGTGGCCGGCTGGCTCCTTAGAATCCACGATACGCAGGATGGTTCCCAGACCCAAGGTGGCACCAGTGCTAAGTCGGGCTGTTTTGATAGTACCAAGTGGTTCCTGCAATCTGCCATCCAGAAGCGGGGCAGCTTACTTTTGTTTACCATGGAAATGGGCCGAGCTTTGTGTCTGGGCGCCTATGGCTGGGAGTGAACGGCTGGCTCCTGAAAAACTACGATAGGCAGGATTGTGACCAGACCCATGGTGGCACCAGTGCCAAGTTGGCTGGTTTGATAGCACCAAGTGGCTCCTGCAATCTGCCATCAAAAAGTTGGCAGTCGAGTTTTGTTTTCCAGGGAAAAGCGCCGTTGTTTTTATTTGGGGGTGTGTGGCTGGGAGTGGCCGGCTGGCTAATTAGAATCCACGATACGCAGGATGGTTCCCAGACCCATGGTGGCACCAGTGCCAAGTTGGGCTGGTTTGATAGTACCAAGTGGCTCCTGCAATCTGCCATCCAGAAGCGCGGTAGCTTACTTTTTTTTGCAAGGGAAACGGGCCGAGGTTTTGTGTCTGGGGGCCTATGGCTGGGAGTGACCACCTGGCTCCTGAAAAGCTACGATAGGCAGGATGGTTACCAGACCCATGGTGGCACCAGTGCCAAGTTGGGCTGGTTTGATAATACCAAGTGGCTCCTGCAATCTGCCATCAAAAAGTTGGCAGGCGAGTTTTGTTTTCCAGGGAAAAGCGCCATTGATTGTGTTTGGGGAGCTGTGGCTGGGAGTGGCCGGCTGGCTCCTTAGAATCCACGATACACAGCATGGTTCCCAGACCCAAGGTGGCACCAGTGCCAAGTCGGGCTGGTTTGACAGTACAAAGTGGCTCCTGCAATCTGCCATCCAGAAGCGGGGCAGCTTACTTTTGTTTGCCAGGGAAACGGGCCGAGGTTTGTGTCTGGGGGCCTATGGCTGGGAGTGACCGGCTGGCTCCTGAAAAGCTACGATAGGCAGGATGGTGACCAGACCCATGGTGGCACCAGTGCCAATTTGGGCTGGTTTGATAGTACCAAGTGGCTCCTGCAATCTGCCATCCAAAAGCAGGGCAACTGAGTTTTGTTTGCCAGAGAAAAGCGCTGTTGTTTGTGTTTGGGGGCCTGTGGCTGGGAGTGGCCGGCTGGCTCCTTAGAATCCACGATACGCAGG
The DNA here is from genome assembly GCF_028018845.1 of Melospiza georgiana. Classification (NCBI taxonomy): domain Eukaryota; kingdom Metazoa; phylum Chordata; class Aves; order Passeriformes; family Passerellidae; genus Melospiza; species Melospiza georgiana. The sequence continues at coordinate 95,476,599 of NC_080431.1, forward strand.
ATGGTTCCCAGACCCAAGGTGGCACCAGTGCTAAGTCGGGCTGGTTTGATAGTACCAAGTGGTTCCTGCAATCTGCCATCCAGAAGCGGGGCAGCTTACTTTTGTTTACCATGGAAATGGGCCGAGCTTTGTGTCTGGGCGCCTATGGCTGGGAGTGACCGGCTGGCTCCTGAAAAACTACGATAGGCAGGATTGTGACCAGACCCATGGTGGCACCAGTGCCAAGTTGGGCTGGTTTGATAGTACCAAGTGGCTCCTGCAATCTGCCATCCAGAAGCGCAGTAGCTTACTTTTTTTTGCAAGGGAAACGGGCCGAGGTTTTGTGTCTGGGGGCCTATGGCTGGGAGTGACCACCTGGCTCCTGAAAAGCTACGATAGGCAGGATGGTTACCAGACCCACGGTGGCACCAGTGCCAAGTTGGGCTGGTTTGATAATACCAAGTGGCTCCTGCAATCTGCCATCAAAAAGTTGGCAGGCGAGTTTTGTTTTCCAGGGAAAAGCGCCACTGATTGTGTTTGGGGACCTGTGGCTGGGAGTGGCCGGCTGGCTCCTTAGAATCCACGATACACAGCATGGTTCCCAGACCCAAGGTGGCACCAATGCCAAGTTGGGCTGGTTTGATAGTACCAAGTGGCTTCTGCAATCTGCCATCCAGAAGCGGGGCAGCTTACTTTTGTTTGCCAGGGAAACGGGCCGAGGTTTGTGTCTGGGGGCTATGGCCCGGAGTGACCGGCTGGCTCCTGAGAAGCTACCATAGGCAGGATGGTGACCAGACCCATGGTGGCACCAGTGCCATGTTGGGCTGGTTTGATAGTACCAAGTGGCTCCTGCAATCTGCCATCAAAATTTGGCAGGCGAGTTTTGTTTTCCAGGGAAAAGCGCCGTTGTTTGTGTTTGTGTGCCTGTGGCTGGGAGTGGCCGGCTGGCTCCTTAGAATCCACGATACGCAGGACAGTTCCCAGACCAGAGCTGGCACCAGTGCCAAGTCGGGCTGGTTTGATAGTACCAAGCGGCTCCTGCAATCTGCCATCAAAATTTGGCAGGCGAGTTTTGTTTTCCAGGGAAAAGCGCCGTTGTTTGTGTTTGGGGCCCTGTGGCTGGGAGTGGCCGCCTGTCGTCTTAGAATCCACGTTACGCAGCATGGTTCCCAGATCCAAGGTGGCACCAGTGCCAAGTCGGGCTGGTTTGATAGTACCAAGTGGCTCCTGCAATCTGCCATCCAGAAGCGGGGCAGCTTACTTTTGTTTGCCAGGGAAACGGGCCGAGGTATTTGTCTGGGGCCCTATGGCAGGGAGTGACTGGCTGGCTCCTGAAAAGCTACGATAGGCAGGATGGTGACCAGACCCATGGTGGCACCAGTGCCAAGTTGGGCTGGTTTGATACTACCAAGTGGCTCCTGCAATCTGCCATCCAGAAGCGGGGCAGCTTACTTTTGTTTTCAATGGAAACTGGCCGAGGTCCCTGTCTGGGTGTCTATGGCTGGGAGTGACCTCCTGGCTCCTGAAATGCTATGCTAGGCAGGATGGTGACCAGACCCATGGTGGCACCAGTGCCAAGTTGGGCTGGTTTGATAGTACCAAGTGGCTCCTGCAATCTGCCATCAAAATGTTGGCAGGCGAGTTTTGTTTTCCGGGGAAAAGCGCCGTTGTTTGTGTTTGGGGGCCTGTGGCTGGGAGTGGCTGCCTGGCGCCTTAGAATCTACGTTACGCAGCATGGTTCCCAGAGCCAAGGTGGCACCAGTGCCAAGTCGGGCTGGTTTGATAGTACCAAGTGGCTCCTGCAATCTGCCATCCAGAAGCGGGGCAGCTTACTTTTGTTTGCCAGGGAAACGGGCCGAGGTTGGTGTCTGGCGGCCTATGGCTGAGAGTGACCGGCTAGGTCCTGAAAAGCTACGATAGGCAGGATGGTGACCATACCCATGGTGGCACCAGTGCCAAGTTGGGCTGGTTTGATAGTACCAAGTGGCTCCTGCAATCTGCCATCAAATTTTGCAGGCCAGATTTGTTTTCCAGGGAAAAGCGCCGTTGTTTGTGTTTGGGGGCCTGTGGCTGGGAGTGGCCGGCTGGCTCCTTAGAATCCACGATACGCAGGATGGTTCCCAGACCCGAGGTGGCACCAGTGCCAAGTCGGGCTGGTTTGATGGTTCAAAGTGGCTCCTGCAATCTGCCATCCAGAAGCGGGTTAGCTTACTTTTATTTGCCGGGGAAACGGGCAGAGCTTTGTGTTTGGGGCCTATGGCTGGGACTGACCGGCTGGCTCCTGAAAAGGTACGATAGGCAGGATGGTTACCAGACCCATAGAGGCACCAGTGCCAAGTTGGGCTAGTTTGATAGTACCAAGTGGCTCCTGCAATCTGCCATCCAGAAGCGGGGCAGCTTACTTTTGTTTGCCAGGGAAACGGGCCGAGGTTTGTGTCTGGCGGCCTATGGCTGAGAGTGACCGGCTGGCTCCTGAAAAGCTACAGTAGGCAGGATGGTGACCAGACCCATGGTAGCACCAGTGCCAAGTTGGGCTGATTTGATAGTACCAAGTGGCTCCTGCAATCTGCCATCAAAAGGTTGGCAGACGAGTTTTGTTTTCCAGGGAAAAGCGCCGTTGTTTGTGTTTGGGGCCCTGTGGCTGGGAGTGGCCGCCTGTCGTCTTAGAATCCACCTTACGCAGCATGGTTCCCAGATCCAAGGTGGCACCAGTGCCAAGTCGGGCTGGTTTGATAGTACCAAGTGGCTCCTGCAATCTGCCATCCAGAAGGGGGGCAGCTTACTTTTGTTTGCCAGGGAAACGGGCCGAGGTATTTGTCTGGGGCCCTATGGCAGGGAGTGACTGGCTGGCTCCTGAAAAGCTACGATAGGCAGGAGGGTGACCAGACCCATGGTGGCACCAGTGCCAAGTTGGCGTGGTTTGATAGTATCAAGTGGCTCCTGCAATCTGCCATCCAGAAGCGGGGCAGCTTACTTTTGTTTTCCACGGAACCTGGCCGAGGTTCCTGTCTGGGGGTCTATGGCTGGGAGTGACCTCCTGGCTCCTGAAAAGCTATGCTAGGCAGGATGGTGACCAGACCCATGGTGGCACCAGTGCCAAGTTGGGCTGGTTTGATAGTACCAAGTGGCTCCTGCAATCTGCCATCCAGAAGCGGGGCAGCTTACTTTTGTTTGCCAGGGAAACGGGCCGAGGTTTGTGTCTGGGGACCTATGGCTGGGAGTGACCACCTGGCTCCTGAAAAGCTACGATAGGCAGGATGGTGACCAGACCCATGGTGGCACCATTGCCAAGTTGGGCTGGTTTGACAGTACCAAGTGGCTCCTGCAATCTGCCATCAAAAATTTGGCAGGCCAGTTTTGTTTTCCAGGGAAAAGCGCTGTTGTTTGTGTTTGTGGGCCTGTGGCTGGGAGTGGCCAGCTGGCTCCTTAGAATCCACGATACGCAGGATGGTTCCCAGACCAGAGTTGGCACCAGTGCCAAGTCGGGCTGGTTTGATGGTTCAAAGTGGCTCCTGCAATCTGCCATCCAGAAGCGGGGTAGCTTACTTTTGTTTGCCAGGGAAACGGGCAGAGCTTTTTGTCTGTGGCCTATGGCTGGGAGTGACCGGCTGGCTCCTGAAAAGCTACGATAGGCAGGATGGTTACCAGACCCATGGAGGCACCAGTGCCAAGTTGGGCTGGTTTGATAGTACCAAGTCGCTCCTGCAATCTGCCATCAAAAAGCAGGGCAACTGAGTTTTGTTTGCCAGAGAAAAGCGCTGTTGTTTGTGTTTGGGGTCCTGTGGCTGGGAGTGGCCGGCTGGCTACTTAGAATCCATGATACGCAGGATGGTTCCCAGACCCAAGGTGGCACCAGTGCCAGGTCGGGCTGGTTTGATAGTACCAAGTGGTTCCTGCAATCTGCCATCCAGAAGCGGGGCAGCTTACTTTTGTTTACCATGGAAATGGGCCGAGATTTGTGTCTGGGCGCCTATGGCTGGGAGTGACCGGCTGCCTCCTGAAAAGCTACGATAGGCAGGATTGTGACCAGACCCATGGTGGCAGCAGTGCCAAGTTGGGCTGGTTTGATAGTACCAAGTGGCTCCTGCAATCTGCCATCAAAATTTGGCAGGCGAGTTTTGTTTTCCAGGGAAAAGCGCCGTTGTTTGTGTTTGGGGGCCTGTGGCTGGGAGTGGCCGGCTGGCTCCTTAGAATCCACGATACGCAGGACAGTTCCCAGACCAGAGGTGGCACCAGTGCCAAGTCGGGCTGGTTTGATAGTACCAAGTGGCTCCTGCAATCTGCCGTCAAAAAGTTGGCAGGCGCATTTTGTTTTCCAGGGAAAAGCGCCGTTGTTTTTGTTTGGGGCCCTGTGGTTGGGAGTGGCCGGCTGCCTCCTTAGAATCCACGATACGCAGGATGGTTTCCAGGCCCAAGGTGGCACCAGTGCCAAGTCGGGCTGGTTTGATAGTACCAAGTGGTTCCTGCAATCTGCCATCCAGAAGCGGGGCAGCTTACTTTTGTTTGCCAGGGAAACGGGCCGAGGTTTTGTGTCTGGGGGCCTATGGCTGGGAGTGACCGGCTGGCTCCTGAAAAGCTACGATAGGCAGGATGGTGACCAGACCCATGGTGGCACCAGTGCCAAGTTGGGCTGGTTTGATAGTACCAAGTGGCTCCTGCAATCTGCCATCAATATGTTGGCAGTCGAGTTTTGTTTTCCAGGGAAAAGCGCCATTGTTTGTGTTTGGGGGCCTGTGGCTGGGAGTGGCAAACCGGCTCCTTAGAACCCACGATAAGCAGGATGGTCCCCAGACCAGAGGTGGCACCAGCGCCAAGTCGGGCTAGTTTGATAGTGCAAAGTGGCTCCTGCAATCTGCCATGCGGAAGCGGGTTAACTTACTTTTGTTTGCCAGGGAAACGGGCCGAGGGTTTGCCTGGGGGCCTGTGGCTGGGAGTGACCGGCTGGCTCCGGAAAAGCTACGATAGGCAGTATGGTGACCAGATCCATGGTGGCACCAGTGCCAAGTTGGGCTGGTTTGATAGTAGCAAGTGGCTCCTGCAATCTGCCATCAAAATTTGGCAGGCGAGTTTCGTTTTCCAGGGAAAAGCGCCGTTGTTTGTGTTTGGGGCCCTGTGGCTGGGAGTGGCCGGCTGGCCCCTGAAAATCCACGATAGGCAGAATGGTTCCCAGACCCAAGGTGGCAGCAGTGCCAAGTTGGGCTGTTTTTGTAGTACCAAGTGCGTCCTGCAATTTGCCTTCCAGAAGTGGGGCAGTTGAGTTTTGTTTGCCAGACAAAAGGGCCGTGGTTTGTGTTTGAGGGCATATGGCTGAGAGTGGCCGGCTGACCCCACAAAATCCACAATAGGCAGGATGGTTCCCAGAGCCAAGGTGGCACCAGTGCCAAGTCGGGCTGGTTTGATAGTACTAAATAGCTCCTGCAATCTGCCATCCAGAAGCGGGGTAGCTTTATTTTGTTTGTCAGGGAAAGGGGCAGAGCTTTGTGTCTGGGGTCCTGTGGCTGGGAGTGGCCGGCTGGCTCCTTAGAATCCACGATACGCAGGATGGTTCCCAGACCAGTGGTGGCACCAGTGCCAAGTTGGGCTGGTTTGATAGTACCAAGTGGCTCCTGCAATCTGCCATCAAAATGTTGGCAGGCGAGTTTTGTTTTCCGGGGAAAAGCGCCGTTGTTTGTGTTTGGGGGCCTGTGGCTGGGAGTGGCTGCCTGGCGCCTTAGAATCTACGTTACGCAGCATGGTTCCCAGACCCAAGGTGGCACCAGTGCCAAGTCGGGCTGGTTTGATAGTACCAAGTGGCTCCTGCACTCTGCCATCCAGAAGCGGGGCAGCTTACTTTTGTTTGCCAGGGAAACGGGCCGAGGTATTTGTCTGGGGGCCTATGGCTGGGAGTGACCGGCTGGCTCATGAAAAGCTACGATAGGCAGGATTGTGACCAGACCCATGGTGGCACCAGTGCCAAGTTGGGCTGGTTTGATAGTACCAAGTGGCTCCTGCAATCTGCCATCAAAAAGTTGGCAGGCGAGTTTTGTTTTCCAGGGAAAAGCGCCGTTGTTTGTGTTTGGCGGCCTGTGGCTGGGAGTGGCCGCCTGGCGCCTTAGAATCTACGTTACGCAGCATGGTTCCCAGAGCCAAGGTGGCACCAGTGCCAAGTCGGGCTGGTTTGATAGTACCAAGTGGCTCCTGCAATCTGCCATCCAGAAGCGGGGCAGCTTACTTTTGTTTGCCAGGGAAACGGGCCGAGGTTTCTGTCTGGGCGCCTATGGCTGGGAGTGACCGGCTGGCTCCTGAAAAGCTACGATAGGCTGGATTGTGACCAGACCCATGGTGGCAGCAGTGCCAAGTTGGGCTGGTTTGATAGTACCAAGTGGCTCCTGCAATCTGCCATCAAAATTTGGCAGGCGACTTTTGTTTTCCAGGGATAAGCGCCGTTGTTTGTGTTTGGGGGCCTGTGGCTGGGAGTGGCCGGCTGGCTCCTTAGAATCCACGATACGCAGGACAGTTCCCAGACCAGAGGTGGCACCAGTGCCAAGTCGGGCTGGTTTGATAGTACCAAGTGGCTCCTGCAATCTGCCGTCAAAAAGTTGGCAGGCGCATTTTGTTTTCCAGGGAAAAGCGCCGTTGTTTGTGTTTGGGGCCCTGTGGTTGGGAGTGGCCGGCTGCCTCCTTAGAATCCACGATACGCAGGATGGTTTCCAGGCCCAAGGTGGCACCAGTTCCAAGTTGGGCTGGTTTGATAGTACCAAGTGGCTCCTGCAATCTGCCATCAAAATTTGCCAGGCGAGTTTTGTTTTCCAGGGAAAAGCACCGTTTGTGTTTGGGGGACTGTGGCTGGGACTGGCCGGCTGGCTAATTAGAATCCACGATACGCAGGATGGTTCCCAGACCCGAGGTGGCACCAGTGCCAAGTCGGGATAGTTTGATGGTGCAAAGTGGCTCCTGCAATCTGCCATCCAGATGCGGGGCAGCTTACTTTTGTTTTCCATGGAAACTGGCCGAGGTTCCTGTCTGGGGGTCTATGGCTGGGAGTGACCTCCTGGCTCCTGAAAAGCTATGCTAGGCAGGATGGTGACCAGACCCATGGTGGCACCAGTGCCAAGTTGGGCTGGTTTGATAGTACCAAGTGGCTCCTGCAATCTGCCATCAAAATGTTGGCAGGCGAGTTTTGTTTTCCGGGGAAAAGCGCCGTTGTTTGTGTTTGGGGGCCTGTGGCTGGGAGTGGCTGCCTGGCTCCTTAGAATCTGCGTTACGCAGCATGGTTCCCAGAGCCAAGGTGGCACCAGTGCCAAGTCGGGCTGGTTTGATAGTACCAAGTGGCTCCTGCAATCTGCCATCCAGAAGCGGGGCAGCTTACTTTTGTTTGCCAGGGAAACGGGCCGAGGTTTTTGTCTGGGGGCCGATGGCTGGGAGTGACCGCCTGGCTCCTGAAAAGCTACGATAGGCAGGATGGTGACCAGACCCATGGTGGCACCAGTGCCAAGTTGGGCTGGTTTGATAGTACCAAGTGGCTCCTGCAATCTGCCATCAAAAATTTGGCAGGCCAGTTTTGTTTTCCAGGGAAACACGCCGTTGTTTGTGTTTGTGGGCCTGTGGCTGGGAGTGGCCAGCTGGCTCCTTAGAATCCACGATACGCAGGATGGTTCCCAGACCAGAGGTGGCACCAGTGCCAAGTCGGGCTGGTTTGATGGTTCAAAGTGGCTCCTGCAATCTGCCATCCAGAAGCGGGGTAGCTTACTTTTGTTTGCCAGGGAAACGGGCAGAGCTTTTTGTCTGGGGCCTATGGCTGGGAGTGACCGGCTGGCTCCTGAAAAGCTACGATAGGCAGGATGGTGACCAGACCCATGGAGGCACCAGTGCCAAGTTGGGCTGGTTTGATAGTACCAAGTCGCTCCTGCAATCTGCCATCCAAAAGCAGGGCAACTGAGTTTTGTTTGCCAGAGAAAAGCGCTGTTGTTTGTGTTTGGGGTCCTGTGGCTGGGAGTGGCCGGCTGGCTCCTTAGAATCCACGATACGCAGGATGGTTCCCAGACCCAAGGTGGCACCAGGGCCAGGTCGGGCTGGTTTGATAGTACCAAGTGGTTCCTGCAATCTGCGATCCAGAAGCGGGGCAGCTTACTTTTGTTTACCATGGAAATGGGCCGAGTTTTGTGTCTGGGCGCCTATGGCTGGGAGTGACCACCTGGCTCCTGAAAAGCTACGATAGGCAGGATTGTGACCAGACCCATGGTGGCAGCAGTGCCAAGTTGGGCTGGTTTGATAGTACCAAGTGGCTCCTGCAATCTGCCATCAAAATTTGGCAGGCGACTTTGTTTCCCAGGGAAAAGCGCCGTTGTTTGTGTTTGGGGGCCTGTGGCTGGGAGTGGCCGGCTGGCTCCTTAGAATCCACGATACGCAGGACAGTTCCCAGACCAGAGGTGGCACCAGTGCCAAGTCGGGCTGGTTTGATAGTACCAAGTGGCTCCTGCAATCTGCCGTCAAAAATTTGGCAGGCGCATTTTGTTTTCCAGGGAAAAGCGCCGTTGTTTGTGTTTGGGGCCCTGTGGTTGGGAGTGGCCGGCTGCCTCCTTAGAATCCACGATACGCAGGATGGTTTCCAGGCCCAAGGTGGCATCAGTTCCAAGTTGGGCTGGTTTGATAGTACCAAGTGGTTCCTGCAATCTGCCATCCAGAAGCGGGGCAGCTTACTTTTGTTTGCCAGGGAAACGGGCCGAGGTTTTGTGTCTGGGGGCCTATGGCTGGGAGTGACCGGCTGGCTCCTGAAAAGCTACGACAGGCAGGATGGTGACCAGACCCATGGTGGCACCAGTGCCAAGTTGGGCTGGTTTGATAGTACCAAGTGGCTCCTGCAATCTGCCATCAAAAAGTTGGCAGTCGAGTTTTGTTTTCCAGGGAAAAGCGCCATTGTTTGTGTTTGGGGGCCTGTGGCTGGGAGTGGCAAACCGGCTCCTTAGAACCCACGATAAGCAGGATGGTCCCCAGACCAGAGGTGGCACCAGTGCCAAGTCGGGCTAGTTTGATGGTGCAAAGTGGCTCCTGCAATCTGCCATCCGGAAGCGGGTTAACTTACTTTTGTTTGCCAGGGAAACGGGCCGAGGGTTTTGTCTGGGGGCCTATGGCTGGGAGTGACGGTCTGGCTCCGGAAAAGCTACGATAGGCAGTATGGTGACCAGACCCATGGTGGCACCAGTGCCAAGTTGGGCTGGTTTGATAGTACCAAGTGGCTCCTGCAATCTGCCATCAAAATTTGGCAGGCGAGTTTTGTTTTCCGGGGAAAAGCGCCGTTGTTTGTGTTTGGGGCCCTGTGGCTGGGAGTGGCCGGCTGGCCCCTGAAAATCCACGATAGGCAGAATGGTTCCCAGACCCAAGGTGGCACCAGTGCCAAGTTGGGCTGTTTTTGTAGTACCAAGTGCGTCCTGCAATTTGCCTTCCAGAAGTGGGGCAGTTGAGTTTTGTTTGCCAGACAAAAGGGCCGTGGTTTGTGTTTGAGGGCATATGGCTGAGAGTGGCCGGCTGACCCCACAAAATCCACGATAGGCAGGATGGTTCCCAGAGCCAAGGTGGCACCAGTGCCAAGTCGGGCTGATTTGATAGTACCAAGTGGCTCCTGCAATCTGCCATCCAGAAGCGGGGCAGCTTACTTTTGTTTGCCAGGGAAACGGGCCGAGGTTTCTGTCTGGCGGCCTATGGCTGGGAGTGACCGGCTGGCTCCTGAAAAGCTACGATAGGCAGGATGGTGACCAGGCCCATGGTGGCACCAGGGCCAAGTTGGGCTGGTTTGATAGTACCAAGTGGCTCCTGCAATCTGCCATCAATATGTTGGCAGGCGAGTTTTGTTTTCCGGGGAAAAGCGCCGTTGTTTGTGTTTGGGCGCCTGTGGCTCGGAGTGGCCGGGTGGCTGCTTAGAATCCACAATACGCAGGATGGTTCCCAGGCCAGATGTGGCACCAGTGCCAAGTCGGGCTGTTTTCGTAGTACCAAGTGCGTCCTGCAATTTGCCGTCCAGAAGAGGGGCAGTTGAGTTTTGTTTGCCAGAGAAAAGGGCCGTGGTTTGTGTTTGGGGGCATATGGCTGAGAGAGGCCGGCTGGCCCCTGAAAATCCACGATAGGCAGGATGGTTCCCAGACCCAAGGTGGCATCAGTGCCAAGTCGGGCTGGTTTGATAGTAATAAATAGCTCCTGCAATCTGCCATCCAGAAGCGGGGCAGCTTACTTTTGTTTGCCAGGGAAACGGGCCGAGGTTTCTGTCTGGGGGCCTATGGCTGGGAGTGACCGGCTGGCTCCTGAAAAGCTACGATAGGCAGGATGGTGACCAGACCCATGGTGGCACCAGTGCCAAGTTGGGCTGGTTTGATAGTACCAAGTGGCTCCTGCAATCTGCCATCAAAAAGTTGGCAGGCGAGTTTTGTTTTCCAGGGAAAAGCGCCGTTGTTTGTGTTTGGGGGCCTGCGGCTGGGAGTGGCCGACTGGCGCCTTAGAATCTACGTTACGCAGCATGGTTCCCAGACCCAAGGTGGCACCAGTGCCAAGTCGGGCTGGTTTGATAGTACCAAGTGGCTCCTGCAATCTGCCATCCAGAAGCGGGGCAGCTTACTTTTGTTTGCCAGGGTAACGGGCCGAGGTTTGTGTCTGGGGGCCTATGGCTGGGAGTGACCGGCTGGCTCCTGAAAAGCTACGATAGGCAGGATGGTGACCAGACCCATGGTGGCACCAGTGCCAAGTTGGGCTGGTTTGATAGTACCAAGTGGCTCCTGCAATCTGCCATCAAAAAGTTGGCAGGCGAATTTTGTTTTTCAGGGAAAAGCGACATTGTTTGTGTTTGGGGGCCTGTGGCTGGGAGTGGCCGCCTGGCGCCTTAGAATCTACGTTACGCAGCATGGTTCCCAGACCCAAGGTGGCACCAGTGCCAAGTCGGGCTGGTTTGACAGTACAAAGTGGCTCCTGCAATCTGCCATCCAGAAGCGGGGCAGCTTACTTTTGTTTGCCAGGGAAACGGGCCGAGGTTTGTGACTGGGGGCCTATGGCTGGGAGTGACCAGCTGGCTCCTGAAAAGCTCCGATAGGCAGGATTGTGACCAGACCCATGGTGGCACCAGTGCCAAGTTGGGCTGGTTTGATAGTACTAAGCGGCTCCTGCAATCTGCCATCAAAAAGTTGGCAGGCGAGTTTTGTTTTCCAGGGACAAGCGCCGTTGTTTGTGTTTGGGGGCCTGTGGCTGGGAGTTGCCGGCTGGCTCCTTAGAATCCACGATACGCAGGATGGTTCCCAGACCCGAGGTGGCACCAGTGCCAAGTCGGGCTGGTTTGATGGTTCAAAGTGGCTCCTGCAATCTGCCATCCAGAAGCGGGGTAGCTTACTTTTGTTTGCCGGGGAAACGGGCAGAAATTTGTGTTTGGGGCCTATGGCTGGGACTGATCGGCTGGCTCCTGAAAAGCTACGATAGGCAGGATGGTGACCAGACCCATGGTGGCACCAGTGCCAAGTTGGGCTGGTTTGATAGTACCAAGTGGCTCCTGCAATCTGCCATCAAATTTTGGCAGGCCAGTTTTGTTTTCCAGGGAAAAGCGCCGTTGTTTGTGTTTGGGGGCCTGCGGCTGGGAGTGGCCGACTGGCGCCTTAGAATCTACGTTACGCAGCATGGTTCCCAGACCCAAGGTGGCACCAGTGCCAAGTCGGGCTGGTTTGATAGTACCAAGTGGTTCCTGCAATCTGCCATGCAGAAGCGGGGCAGCTTACTTTTATTTACCATGGAAATGGGCCGAGCTTTGTGTCTGGGCGCCTATGGCTGGAAGTGACCGGCTGGCTCCTGAAAAGCTACGATAGGCAGGATTGTGACAAGACCCATGGTGGCACCAGTGCCAAGTTGGGCTGGTTTGATAGCACCAAGTGGCTCCTGCAATCTGCCATCAAAAAGTTGGCAGGCGAGTTTTGTTTTCCAGGGAAAAGAGCCGTTGTTTGTGTTTGGGGGCCTGTGGCTGGGAGTGGCCGGCTGGCTCCTTAGAATCCACGATACGCAGGATGGTTCCCAGACCAGAGGTGGCACCAGTGCCAAGTTGGGCTGTTTTTGCAGTACCAAGTGCGTCCTGCAATTTGCCTTCCAGAAGAGGGGCAGTTGAGTTTTGTTTGCCAGAGAAAAGCGCTGTTGTTTGTGTTTGGGGTCCTGTGGCTGGGAGTGGCCGGCTGGCTCCTTAGAATCCACGATACGCAGGATGGTTCCCAGACCCAAGGTGGCACCAGTGCCAAGTCGGGCTGGTTTGATAGTACTAAATAGCTCCTGCAATCTGCCATCCAGAAGCGGGGTAGCTTAATTTTGTTTGTCAGGGTAACGGGCAGAGCTTTGTGTCTGGGGTCCTGTGGCTGGGACTGGCCGGCTGGCTCCTTAGAATCCACGACACGCAGGATGGTTCCCAGACCAGTGGTGGCACCAGTGCCAAGTTGGGCTGGTTTGATAGTACCAAGTGGCTCCTGCAATCTGCAATCAAAAAGTTGGCAGGCGAGTTTTGTTTTCCAGGGAAAAGCGCCGTTGTTTGTGTTTGGGGGCCTGTGGATGGGAGTGGCCGGCTGGCTAATTAGAATCCACGATACGCAGGATGGTTCCCAGACCCGAGGTGGCACCAGTGCCAAGTCGGGATAGTTTGATGGTGCAAAGTGGCTCCTGCAATCTGCCATCCAGAAGCGGGGTAGCTTACTTTTGTTTGCCAGGGAAACGGGCCGAGGTTTTTTTCTGGGGGCCTATGGCTGGGAGTGACCGGCTGGCTCCTGAAAAGCTCCCATAGGCAGGATGATTACCAGACCCATGGTGGCACCAGTGCCAAGTTGGGCTGATTTGATAGTACCAAGTGGCTCCTTCAATCTGCCATCCAAAAGTTGGCAGGCGAGTTTTGTTTTCCAGGGAAAAGCGCCGTTGTTTTTGTTTGGGGCCCTGTGGCTGGGAGTGGCCGCCTGTCGTCCAAGAATCCACGTTACGCAGCATGGTTCCAGGATCCCAGGTGGCACCAGTGCCAAGTCGGGCTGGTTTGATAGTACCAAGTGGCTCCTGCAATCTGCCATCCAGAAGCGGGGCAGCTTACTTTTGTTTGCCAGGGAAACGGGCCGAGGTATTTCTCTGGGGCCCTATGGCAGGGAGTGACTGGCTGGCTCCTGAAAAGCTACGATAGGCAGGATGGTTACCAGACCCATGGTGGCACCAGTGCCAAGTTTGGCTAAATTGATAGTACCAAGTGGCTCCTGCAATCTGCCATCCAGAAGCGGGGCAGCTTACTTTTGTGTGCCATGGAAACGGGCCGAGGTTTCTGTCTGGGGGTCTATGGCTGGGAGTGACCTCCTGGCTCCTGAAAAGCTATGCTAGGCAGGATGGTGACCAGACCCATGGTGGCACCAGTGCCAAGTTGGGCTGGTTTGATAGTACCAAGTGGCTCCTGCAATCTGCCATCAAAATGTTGGCAGGCGAGTTTTGTTTTCCGGGGAAAAGCGCCATTGTTTGTGTATGGGGGCCTGTGGCTCGAAGTGGCCGGGTGGCTGCTTAGAATCCACAATACGCAGGATGGTTCCCAGGCCAGAGGTGGCACCAGTGTCAAGTTGGACTGGTTTGATGGTGCAAAGTGGCTCCTACAATCTGCCATCCAGAAGCGGGGTAGCTTACTTTTGTTTGCCATGGAAACGGGCCGAAATTCTTGTCTGGGGGCCAGTGCCTGGGGCTGGCTGGCTGGCCCCTGAAAAGCTACGATAGGCAGGATGGTGACCAGACCCATGGTGGCACCAGTGCCAAGTTGGGCTGGTTTGATAGTACCAAGTGGCTCCTGCAATCTGCCATCCAGAAGCGGGGCAGCTTACTTTTGTTTGCCAGGGAAACGGCCGAGGTATTTGTCTGGGGGCCTACGGCTGGGAGTGACCGGCTGGCTCCTGAAATGCTATGATAAGCAGGATGGTGACCAGACCCATAGTGGCACCAGTGCCAAGTTGGGCTGGTTTGATAGTACCAAGTGGCTCCTGCACTCTGCCATCAAAAAGCTAGCAGGCGAGTTTTGTATTCCAGGGAAAAGTGCCGTTGTTTGTGTTTGGGGGCCTGTGGCTGGGAGTGGCCGGCTGGCTCCTTAGAACCCACGATACGCAGGATGGTTCCCAGACCAGAGGTGGCACCAGTGCCAAGTCGGGCTGGTTTGATGATGCCAAGTTGCTCCTGCAATCTGCCATCCAGAAGCGGGGTAGCTTACTTTTGTGTGCCAGGGAAACGGGCCGAGGTTTGTGGCTGGGGGCCTATGGCTGGGAGTGACCGGCTGGCTCCTGAAAAGCTACGATAGGCAGGATGGTGACCAGACCCATGGTGGCACCAGTGCCAAGACGGGCTGGTTTGATAGTACCAAGTGGCTCCTGCAATCTGCCATCAAAATTTGGCAGGCCAGTTTTGTTTTCCAGGGAAAAGCTCCGTTGTTTGTGTTTGGGGGCCTGTGGCTGGGAGTGGCCAGCTGGCTACTTAGAATCCCCGATACGCAGGATTGTTCCCAGACCCAAGTTGGCACCAGTGCCAAGTAGGGCTGGTTTGATAGTACCAAGTGGCTCCTGCAATCTGCCATCCAGAAGAGGGGCAGTTGAGTTTTGTTTGCCAGAGAAAGAGGCTGTTGTTTGTGTTTGGGGCCTATGGCTGAGAGTGGCCGGCTGGCCCCTGAAAATCCACGATAGGTAGGATGTTTCCCAGATCCAAGGTGGCAGCAGTGCCATGTTGTGCTGGTGTCATAGTCCCAAATGGCTCCTGCAATCTGCCATCCAGAAGTGTTGCAGCTGAATTTTGTTTGCCAGAGAAAAAGGCTGTGGTTTTTGTTTGGGGGCCAGTGGCTTGCAGTGGCCGGCTGGCTCCTGAAAATCCATGATACGCAGCATGGTTCCCAGACCCAAGGTGGCACCAGTGCCAAGTGGGGCTGGTTTGACAGTGTCAAGTGCCTCCTGCAATCTCCCATCCAGAAGCGGGGCAGCTGAGTTTTCTTTGCCTGTGAACCGGGCCGTTGTTTGTGATTGGGGTCTGTGGCCGAGAGTGGTCGGCTGGCTCCTGACAATCCACAATACGCAGGATGGTTCCCCGACCCAAGGTGGCACCAGTGCCAAGTCGGGCTGGTTTGATAGTACCAAGTGGCTCCTGCAATCTGCCATCCAGAAGCGGTGCAGCTGAGTTCTGTTTGCCAGAGGAAAGGACCGTGGGTTGTGTTTGGGGGCATATGGCTGGGAGTGGCCGGCTGTCTCAATAAAAAGATCGATACGCAGGATGGTTCCCAGACCCAAGGTGGCACCAGTGCCAAGTCAGGCTGTTTTTATAGTACCAAGTGCGTCCTGCAATTTGCCGTCCAGAAGAGGGGCAGTTGAGTTTTGTTTGCCAGGGAAAAGCACCGTTGTTTGTGTTTGGGGGCTTGTGGCTGGGAGAGGCCGGCTGGCGCCTTAGAATCTACGTTACGCAGCATGGTTCCCAGACCCAAGGTGGCACCAGTGCCAAGTCGGGCTGGTTTGATAGTCCCAAGTGTCTCCTGCAATCTGCCATCCTGAAGCGGGGCAGCTTACTTTTGTTTGCCAGGGAAACGTGCCGAGGTTTGTGACTGGGGGCCTATGGCTGGGAGTGACCGGCTGGCACCTGGAAAGCTACAATAGGCAGGATGGTTACCAGACCCATGGTGGCAGCAGTGCCAAGTTGGGCTGGTTTGATAGTACCAAGCGGCTCCTGCAATCTGCCATCAAAAAGTTGGCAGGCGAGTTTTGTTTTCCAGGGAAAAGTGCCGTTGTTTGTGTTTGGCGGCCTGTGGCTGGGAGTGGCCGGCTGGCTCCTTAGAACCCAAGATACGCAGGATGGTTCCCAGACCCAAGGTGGCACCAGTGCCAAGTCGGCCTGCGGTTTTAGTATCAAGTTCATCCTGTAATTTGCCCTCCAGAAGAGGGGCAGTTGAGTTTTGTTTGCCAGAGAAACGGGCCGAGGTTTCTGTTTGGGGGCATATGGCTGAGAATGGCCGGCTGGCCCCTGAAAATCCACGATAGGCAGGATGGTTCCCAGATCAGAGGTGGCACCAGTGCCAAGTTGGGCTGGTTTGATAGTCCCAAGTGTCTCCTGCAATCTGCCATCCAGAAGCGGGGCAGTTTACTTTTGTTTGCCAGAGAAATGGGCCTAGGTTTTTGTTTGGGGGCCTGTGGCTAGGAGTGGCCGGCTGGCTCCTAAGAATCCACGATACGCAGGATGTTTCCCACACCCAAGGTGGCACCAGTGCCAAGTCGGGCTGGTTTGATAGTACCAAGTGGCTCCTGCAAACTCCATCAAAATGTTGGCAGGCGTGTTTTGTTTTCCAGGGAACAGCGCCGTTGATTTTGTTTGGGGGCCTGTGGCTGGGAGTGGCCGGCTGGCTCCTTAGAATCCACGATACGCAGCATGGTTCCCAGACCCAAGGTGGCACCAGAGCCAAGACGGGCTGGTTTGATAACACCAAGTGGCTCCTGCAATCTGCCATCCAGAAGTGAGGCAGCTAAGTTTTGTTTGCCAGAAAAAAGGGCCGTGGTTTTTGTTTGGGGGCCTCTGGCTGGGAGTAGCCGGCTGGCTCCTTAAAATCCACAATAGGCAGGATGGTTCCCAGAGCCAAGGTGGCACAAGTGCCAAGTCGGGCTGGTTTGATAGTACTAAATAGCTCCTGCAATCTGCCATCCAGAAGCGGGGTAGCTTAATTTTGTTTGTCAGGGAAACGGGCAGAGATTTGTGTCTGGGGTCCTGTGGCTGGGAGTGGCCGGCTGGCTCCTTAGAATCCACGATACGCAGGATGGTTCCCAGACCAGAGGTTGCACCAGTGCCAAGTCGGGCTGGTTTGATGTTTCAAAGTGGCTCCTCCAATCTGCCATCCAGAAGCGGGGTAGCTTACTTTTGTTTGCCGGGGAAACGGGCAGAGATTTGTGTTTGGGGCCTATGGCTGGGACTGATCGGCTGGCTCCTGAAAAGCTACGATAGGCAGGATGGTGACCAGACCCATGGTGGCAGCAGTGCCAAGTTGGGCTGGTTTGATAGTACCAAGTGGCTCCTGCAATCTGCCATCCAAAAGTTGTCAGGCGAGTTTTGTTTTCCAGGGAAAAGCGCCGTTGTTTGTGTTTGGCGGCCTGTGGCTGGGAGTGGCCGCCTGGCGCCTTAGAATCTACGTTAGGCAGCATGCTTACCAGACCCATGGAGGCACCAGTGCCAAGTCGGGCTGGTTTGATAGTACCAAGTGGCTCCTGCAATCTGCCATCCAGAAGCGGGGCAGCTTACTTTTGTTTGCCAGGGAAACGGGCCGAGGTTTGTGTCTGGGGGCCTATGGCTGGGAGTGACCGGCTGGCTCCTGAAAAGCTACGATAGGCAGGATGGTGACCAGACCCATGGTGGCACCAGTGCCAAGTTGGGCTGGTTTGATAGTACCAAGTGGCTCCTGCAATCTGCCATCAAAAATTTGGCAGGCGAGTTTTGTTTTCCAGGGAAAAGCGCCATTGTTTGTGTTTGTGGGCCTGTGGCTGGGACTGGCCAGCTGGCTCCATAGAATCCACGATACGCAGGATGGTTCCCAGACCAGAGGTGGCACCAGTGCCAAGTCGGGATTGTTTGATGGTTCAAAGTGGCTCCTGCAATCTACCATCCAGAAGCGGGGTAGCTTACTTTTGTTTGCCAGGGAATCGGGCAGAGCTTTGTGCCTGGGGCCTATGGCTGGGACTGACCGGCTGGCTCCTGAAAAGCTACGATAGGCAGGATGGTTACCAGACCCATGGAGGCACCAGTGCCAAGTTGGGCTGGTTTGATAGTACCAAGTGGTTCCTGCAATCTGCCATGCAGAAGCGGGGCAGCTTACTTTTATTTACCATGGAAATGGGCCGAGCTTTGTGTCTGGGCGCCTATGGCTGGAAGTGACCGGCTGGCTCCTGAAAAGCTACGATAGGCAGGATTGTGACAAGACCCATGGTGGCACCAGTGCCAAGTCGGGCTGGTTTGATAGTACCAAGTGGTTCCTGCAATCTGCCATCCAGAAGCGGGGCAGCTTACTTTTGTTTGCCAGGGAAACGGGCCGAGGTTTTGTGTCTGGGGGCCTATGGCTGGGAGTGACCGGCTGGCTCCTGAAAAGCTACGATAGGCAGGATGGTGACCAGACCCATGGTGGCACCAGTGCCAAGTTGGGCTGGTTTGATAGTACCAAGTGGCTCCTGCAATCTGCCATCAATATGTTGACAGTCGAGTTTTGTTTTCCAGGGAAAAGCGCCATTGTTTGTGTTTGGGGGCCTGTGGCTGGGAGTGGCAAACCGGCTCCTTAGAACCCACGATAAGCAGGATGGTCCCCAGACCAGAGGTGGCACCAGTGCCAAGTCGGGCTAGTTTGATAGTGCAAAGTGGCTCCTGCAATCTGCCATGCGGAAGCGGGTTAACTTACTTTTGTTTGCCAGGGAATCGGGCTGAGGGTTTGTCTGGGGGCCTGTGGCTGGGAGTGACCGGCTGGCTCCGGAAAAGCTACGATAGGCAGTATGGTGACCAGACCCATGGTGGCATCAGTGCCAAGTTGGGCTGGTTTGATAGTAGCAAGTGGCTCCTGCAATCTGCCATCAAAAGGTTGGCAGACGAGTGTTGTTTTCCAGGGAAAAGCGCCGTTGTTTGTGTTTGGGGCCCTGTGGCTGGGAGTGGCCGGCTGGCCCCTTAAAATCCACGATAGGCAGAATGGTTCCCAGACCCAAGGTGGCACCAGTGCCAAGTTGGGCTGTTTTTGTATTACCAAGTGCGTCCTGCAATTTGCCTTCCAGAAGTGGGGCAGTTGAGTTTTGTTTGCCAGACAAAAGGGCCGTGGTTTGTGTTTGAGGGCATATGGCTGAGAGTGGCCGGCTGACCCCACAAAATCCACAATAGGCAGGATGGTTCCCAGAGCCAAGGTGGCACCAGTGCCAAGTCGGGCTGGTTTGATAGTACTAAATAGCTCCTGCAATCTGCCATCCAGAAGCGGGGTAGCTTACTTTTGTTTGCCAGGGAAACGGGCCGAGGTTTGTGTCTGGGCGCCTATGGCTGGGAGTGACCGGCTGGCTCCTGAAAAGCTACGATAGGCAGGATTGTGACCAGACCCATGGTGGCAGCAGTGCCAAGTTGGGCTGGTTTGATAGTACCAAGTGGCTCCTGCAATCTGCCATCAAAATTTGGCAGGCGACTTTTGTTTTCCAGGGAAAAGCGCCGTTGTTTGTGTTTGGGGGCCTGTGGCTGGGAGTGGCCGGCTGGCTCCTTAGAACCCGCGATACGCAGGACAGTTCCCAGACCAGAGGTGGCACCAGTGACAAGTCGGGCTGGTTTGATAGTACCAAGTGGCTCCTGCAATCTGCCGTCAAAAAGTTGGCAGGCGCATTTTGTTTTCCAGGGAAAAGCGCCGTTGTTTGTGTTTGGGGCCCTGTGGTTGGGAGTGGCCGGCTGCCTCATTAGAATCCACGATACGCAGGATGGTTTCCAGGCCCAAGGTGGCACCAGTTCCAAGTTGGGCTGGTTTGATAGTACCAAGTGGTTCCTGCAATCTGCCATCCAGAAGCGGGGCAGCTTACTTTTGTTTGCCAGGTAAACGGGCCGAGGTTTTGTGTCTGGGGGCCTATGGCTGGGAGTGACCGGCTGGCTCCTGAAAAGCTACGATAGGCAGGATGGTGACCAGACCCATGGTGGCAGCAGTGCCAAGTTGGGCTGGTTTGATAGTACCAAGTGGCTCCTGCAATCTGCCATCAAAATTTGCCAGGCGAGTTTTGTTTTCCAGGGAAAAGCACCGTTGTTTGTGTTTGGGGGCCTGTGGCTGGGACTGGCCGGCTGGCTAATTAGAATCCACGATACGCAGGATGGTTCCCAGACCCGAGGTGGCACCAGTGCCAAGTCGGGATAGTTTGATGGTGCAAAGTGGCTCCTGCAATCTGCCATCCAGATGCGGGGCAGCTTACTTTTGTTTTCCATGGAAACTGGCCGAGGTTCCTGTGTGGGGGTCTATGGCTGGGAGTGACCTCCTGGCTCCTGAAAAGCTATGCTAGGCAGGATGGTGACCAGACCCATGGTGGCACCAGTGCCAAGTTGGGCTGGTTTGATAGTACCAAGTGGCTCCTGCAATCTGCCATCAAAATGTTGGCAGGCGAGTTTTGTTTTCCGGGGAAAAGCGCCGTTGTTTGTGTTTGGGGGCCTGTGGCTGGGAGTGGCTGCCTGGCTCCTTAGAATCTGCGTTACGCAGCATGGTTCCCAGAGCCAAGGTGGCACCAGTGCCAAGTCGGGCTGGTTTGATAGTACCAAGTGGCTCCTGCAATCTGCCATCCAGAAGCGGGGCAGCTTACTTTTGTTTGCCAGGGAAACGGGCCGAGGTTTTTGTCTGGGGGCTGATGGCTGGGAGTGACCGGCTGGCTCCTGAAAAGCTACGATAGGCAGGATTGTGACCAGACCCATGGTGGCACCCGTGCCAAGTCGGGCTGGTTTGATACTACCAAGTGGCTCCTGAAATCTGCCATCCAGAAGCGGGGCAGCTTACTTTTGTTTGCCAGGGAAACGGGCCGAGGTTTGTGTCTGGGGGCCTATGGCTGGGAGTGACCACCTGGCTCCTGAAAAGCTACGATAGGCAGGATGGTGACCAGACCCATGGTGGCACCAGTGCCAAGTTGGGCTGGTTTGATAGTACCAAGTGGCTCCTGCAATCTGCCATCAAAAATTTGGCAGGCCAGTTTTGTTTTCCAGGGAAACACGCCGTTGTTTGTGTTTGTGGGCCTGTGGCTGGGAGTGGCCAGCTGGCTCCTTAGAATCCACGATACGCAGGATGGTTCCCAGACCAGAGGTGGCACCAGTGCCAAGTCGGGCTGGTTTGATGGTTCAAAGTGGCTCCTGCAATCTGCCATCCAGAAGCGGGGTAGCTTACTTTTGTTTGCCAGGGAAACGGGCAGAGCTTTTTGTCTGGGGCCTATGGCTGGGAGTGACCGGCTGGCTCCTGAAAAGCTACGATAGGCAGGATGGTTACCAGACCCATGGAGGCACCAGTGCCAAGTTGGGCTGGTTTGATAGTACCAAGTCGCTCCTGCAATCTGCCATCCAAAAGCAGGGCAACTGAGTTTTGTTTGCCAGAGAAAAGCGCTGTTGTTTGTGTTTGGGGTCCTGTGGCTGGGAGTGGCCGGCTGGCTCCTTAGAATCCACGATACGCAGGATGGTTCCCAGACCCAAGGTGGCACCAGTGCCAGGTCGGGCTGGTTTGATAGTACCAAGTGGTTCCTGCAATCTGCCATCCAGAAGCGGGGCAGCTTACTTTTGTTTACCATGGAAATGGGCCGAGTTTTGTGTCTGGGCGCCTATGGCTGGGAGTGACCGGCTGGCTCCTGAAAAGCTACGATAGGCAGGATTGTGACCAGACCAGTGGTGGCACCAGTGCCAAGTTGGGCTGGTTTGATAGTACCAAGTGGCTCCTGCAATCTGCCATCAAAATTTGGCAGGCGACTTTGTTTCCCAGGGAAAAGCGCCGTTGTTTGTGTTTGGGGGCCTGTGGCTGGGAGTGGCCGGCTGGCTCCTTAGAATCCACGATACGCAGGACAGTTCCCAGGCCAGAGGTGGCACCAGTGCCAAGTCGGGCTGGTTTGATAGTACCAAGTGGCTCCTGCAATCTGCCGTCAAAAAGTTGGCAGGCGCATTTTGTTTTCCAGGGAAAAGCGCCGTTGTTTGTGTTTGGGGCCCTGTGGTTGGGAGTGGCCGGCTGCCTCCTTAGAATCCACGATACGCAGGATGGTTTCCAGGCCCAAGGTGGCACCAGTTCCAAGTCGGGCTGGTTTGATAGTACCAAGTGGTTCCTGCAATCTGCCATCCAGAAGCGGGGCAGCTTACTTTTGTTTGCCAGGGAAACGGGCCGAGGTTTTGTGTCTGGGGGCCTATGGCTGGGAGTGACCGGCTGGCTCCTGAAAAGCTACGACAGGCAGGATGGTGACCAGACCCATGGTGGCACCAGTGCCAAGTTGGGCTGGTTTGATAGTACCAAGTGGCTCCTGCAATCTGCCATCAAAAAGTTGGCAGTCGAGTTTTGTTTTCCAGGGAAAAGCGCCATTGTTTGTGTTTGGGGGCCTGTGGCTGGGAGTGGCAAACCGGCTCCTTAGAACCCACGATAAGCAGGATGGTCCCCAGACCAGAGGTGGCACCAGTGCCAAGTCGGGCTAGTTTGATGGTGCAAAGTGGCTCCTGCAATCTGCCATCCGGAAGCGGGTTAACTTACTTTTGTTTGCCAGGGAAACGGGCCGAGGGTTTTGTCTGGGGGCCTATGGCTGGGAGTGACGGTCTGGCTCCGGAAAAGCTACGATAGGCAGTATGGTGACCAGACCCATGGTGGCACCAGTGCCAAGTCGGGCTGGTTTGATAGTACCAAGTGGCTCCTGCAATCTGCCATCAAAATTTGGCAGGCGAGTTTTGTTTTCCGGGGAAAAGCGCCGTTGTTTGTGTTTGGGGGCCTGTGGCTGGGAGTGGCCGGCTGGCCCCTGAAAATCCACGATAGGCAGAATGGTTCCCAGACCCAAGGTGGCACCAGTGCCAAGTTGGGCTGTTTTTGTAGTACCAAGTGCGTCCTGCAATTTGCCTTCCAGAAGTGGGGCAGTTGAGTTTTGTTTGCCAGACAAAAGGGCCGTGGTTTGTGTTTGAGGGCATATGGCTGAGAGTGGCCGGCTGACCCCACAAAATCCACAATAGGCAGGATGGCTCCCAGAGCCAAGGTGGCACAAGTGCCAAGTCGGGCTGGTTTGATAGTACTAAATAGCTCCTGCAATCTGCCATCCAGAAGCGGGGTAGCTTAATTTTGTTTGTCAGGGAAACGGGCAGAGCTTTGTGTCTGGGGTCCTGTGGCTGGGAGTGGCCGGCTGGCTCCTTAGAATCCACGATACGCAGGATGGTTCCCAGACCAGTGGTGGCACCAGTGCCAAGTTGGGCTGGTTAGATAGTACCAAGTGGCTCCTGCAATCTGCCATCAAAAAGTTGCCAGGCGAGTTTTGTTTTCCAGGGAAAAGCACCGTTGTTTGTGTTTGGGGGCCTGTGGCTGGGAGTGGCCGGCTGGCTAATTAGAATCCACGATACGCAGGATGGTTCCCAGACCCGAGGTGGCACCAGTGCCAAGTCGGGATAGTTTGATGGTGCAAAGTGGCTCCTGCAATCTGCCATCCAGATGCGGGGCAGCTTACTTTTGTTTTCCATGGAAACTGGCCGAGGTTCCTGTCTGGGGGTCTATGGCTGGGAGTGACCTCCTGGCTCCTGAAAAGCTATGCTAGGCAGGATGGTGACCAGACCCATGGTGGCACCAGTGCCAAATAGGGCTGGTTTGATAGTACCAAGTGGCTCCTGCAATCTGCCATCAAAATGTCGGCAGGCGAGTTTTGTTTTCCGGGGAAAAGCGCCGTTGTTTGTGTTTGGCCGCCTGTGGCTGGGAGTGGCTGCCTGGCGCCTTAGAATTTACGTTAGGCAGCATGGTTACCAGAGCCAAGGTGGCACCAGTGCCAAGTCGGGCTGGTTTGATAGTACCAAGTGGCTCCTGCAATCTGCCATCCAGAAGCGGGGCAGCTTACTTTTGTTTGCCAGGGAAACGGGCCGAGGTTTTTGTCTGGGGGCCTATGGCTGGGAGTGACCGGCTGGCTCCTGAAAAGCTACGATAGGCAGGATTGTGACCAGACCCATGGCTGCACCAGTGCCAAGTTGGGCTGGTTTGATAGTACCAAGTGGCTCCTGCAATCTGCCATCAAAATGTTGGCAGGCGAGTTTTGTTTTCCAGGGAAAAGCGCCGTTGTTTGTGTTTGGCGGCCTGTGGCTAGGAGTGGCCGCCTGGCGCCTTAAAATCTACGTTACGCAGCATGGTTCCCAGACCCAAGGTGGCACCAGTGCCAAGTCGGGCTGGTTTGATAGTACCAAGTGGCTCCTGCAATCTGCCATCCAGAAGCGGGGCAGCTTACTTTTGTTTGCCAGGGAAACGGGCCGAGGTTTGTGTCTGGGGGCCTATGGCTGGGAGTGACCAGCTGGCTCCTGAAAAGCTACGATAGGCAGGATGGTGACCAGAAACCACGATACGCAGGATGGTTCCCAGACCCATGGTGGCACCAGTGCCAAGTTGGGCTGATTTGATAGTACCAAGTGGCTCCTGCAATCTGCCATCAAAAAGTTGGCAGGCGAGTTTTGTTTTCCAGGGAAAAGCTACGTTGTTTTTGTTTGGGGGCCTGTGGCTGGGAGTGGCCGGCTGGCTCCTTAAAAAGATCGATACGCAGGATGGTTCCCAGACCCATGGGGGCATCAGTGCCAAGTCGGGCTGTTTTCATAGAACCAAGTGGCTCCTGCAATCTGCCATCCAGAAGCGGGGCAGCTTACTTTTGTTTGCCAGAGAAAAGGGCCGTGGTTTTTGTTTGGGGGCCTATGGCTCAGAGTGGCCAGCTGGCCCCTGAAAATCCACGATAGGCAGAATGGTTCCCAGACCCAAGGTGGCACCAGTGCCAAGTTGGGCTGTGTTTGTAGTACCAAGTGCGTCCTGCAATTTACCCTCCAGAAGAGGGGCAGTTGAGTTTTGTTTGCCAGAGGAAAGGGCCGTGGTTTGAGTTTGAGGGCATATGGCTGAGAGTGGCCGGCTGACCCCAGAAAATCCACAATAGGCAGGATGGTTCCCAGAGCCAAGGTGGCACCAGTGCCAAGTCGGGCTGGTTTGATAGTAATAAATAGCTCCTGCAATCTGCCATCCAGAAGCGGGGCAGCTTAATTTTGTTTGTCAGGGAAACGGGCAGAGCTTTGTGTCTGGGGTCCTGTGGCTGGGAGTGGCCGGCTGGCTCCTTAGAATCCACGATACGCAGGATGGTTCCCAGACCAGTGGTGGCACCAGTGCCAAGTTGGGCTGGATTAATAGTACCAGGTGCGTCCTGCAATCTGCCATCCAGAAGCGGGGCATCTTTATTTTGTTTGCCAGGGAAACGGGCCGAGGTTTGTGTCTGGGGGCCTATGGCTGGGAGTGACCAGCTGGCTCCTGAAAAGCTACGATAGGCAGGATGGTGACCAGACCCATGGTGGCACCAGTGCCAAGTTGGGCTGGTTTGATAGTACCAAGTGGCTCCTGCAATCTGCCATCAAAAATTTGGCAGGCGAGTTTTCTTTTCCAGGGAAAAGCGCCATTGTTTGTGTTTGGGGGCCTGTGGCTGGGAGTGGCCGGCTGGCTAATTAGAATCCACGATACGCAGGATGGTTCCCAGACCAGAGGTGGGACCAGTGCCAAGTCGGGATAGTGTGATGGTGCAAAGTGGCTCCTGCAATCTGCCATCCAGAAGCGGGGCAGCTGAGTTTTGTTTGCCGGAGAAAAGGGCCGTGGTTCGTTTTTGGGGGCATATGGCTGGGAGTGGCCGGCTGGCTCCTTAAAAAGCTCGATACGCAGGATGGTTCCCAGACCCAAGGTGGCACCAGTGCCAAGTTGGGCTGTTTTTGTTGTACCAAGTGCGTCCTGCAATTTACCCTCCAGAAGAGGGGCAGCTTACTTTTGTTTGCCAGGGAAACGGGCCCAGGCTTGTGTCTGGGGGCCTATGGCTGGGAGTGACCGGCTAGGTCCTGAAAAGCTACGATAGGCAGGATGGTGGCCAGACCCATGGTGGCAGCAGTTCCAAGGTGGGCTGATTTGATAGTACCAAGTGGCTCCTGCAATCTGCCATCAAAAAGTTGGCAGGCCAGTTTTGTTTTCCAGGGAAAAGCGACGTTGTTTGTGTTTGGGGCCCTGTGGCTGGGAGTGGCCGGCTGGCTCCTTAGAATCCACGATACGCAGGATGGTTCCCAGACCAGAGGTGGCACCAGTGCCAATTCGGGCTGATTTGATAGTACCAAGTGGCTCCTGCAATCTGCCATCCAGAAGCGGGGCAGCTTACTTTTGTTTGCCAGGGAAACGGGCCGAGGTTTCTGTCTGGCGGCCTATGGCTGGGAGTGACCGGCTGGCTCCTGAAAAGCTACGATAGGCAGGATGGTGACCAGGCCCATGGTGGCACCAGGGCCAAGTTGGGATGGTTTGATAGTACCAAGTGGCTCCTGCAATCTGCCATCAATATGTTGGCAGGCGAGTTTTGTTTTCCGGGGAAAAGCGCCGTTGTTTGTGTTTTGGCGCCTGTGGCTCGGAGTGGCCGGGTGGCTGCTTAGAATCCACAATACGCAGGATGGTTCCCAGGCCAGAGGTGGCACCAGTGCCAAGTCGGGCTGTTTTTGTAGTACCAAGTGCGTCCTGCAATTTGCCTTCCAGAAGAGGGGCAGTTGAGTTTTGTTTGCCAGAGAAAAGGGCCGTGGTTTGTGTTTGAGGGCATATGGCTGAGAGTGGCCGGCTGACCCCACAAAATCCACTATAGGCAGGATGGTTCCCAGAGCCAAGGTGGCACCAGTGCCAAGTCGGGCTGGTTTGATAGTAATAAATAGCTCCTGCAATCTGCCATCCAGAAGCGGGGTAGCTTAATTTTGTTTGTCAGGGTAACGGGCAGAGCTTTGTGTCTGGGGTCCTGTGGCTCGGAGTGGCCGGCTGGCTCCTTAGAATCCACGACACGCAGGATGGTTCCCAGACCAGTGGTGGCACCAGTGCCAAGTTGGGCTGGTTTGATAGTACCAAGTGGCTCCTGCAATCTGCAATCAAAAAGTTGGCAGGCGAGTTTTGTTTTCCAGGGAAAAGCGCCGTTGTTTGTGTTTGGGGGCCTGTGGATGGGAGTGGCCGGCTGGCTAATTAGAATCCACGATACGCAGGATGGTTCCCAGGCCAGAGGTGGCACCAGTGCCAAGTCGGGATAGTTTGATGGTGCAAAGTGGCTCCTGCAATCTGCCATCCAGAAGCGGGGTAGCTTACTTTTGTTTGCCAGGGAAACGGGCCGAGGTTTTTTTCTGGGGGCCTATGGCTGGGAGTGACCGGCTGGCTCCTGAAAAGTTCCCATAGGCAGGATGATTACCAGACCCATGGTGGCACCAGTGCCAAGTTGGGCTGATTTGATAGTACCAAGTGGCTCCTTCAATCTGCCATCCAAAAGTTGGCAGGCGAGTTTTGTTTTCCAGGGAAAAGCGCCGTTGTTTTTGTTTGGGGCCCTGTGGCTGGGAGTGGCCGCCTGTCGTCCAAGAATCCACGTTACGCAGCATGGTTCCAGGATCCCAGGTGGCACCAGTGCCAAGTCGGGCTGGTTTGATAGTACCAAGTGGCTCCTGCAATCTGCCATCCAGAAGCGGGGCAGCTTACTTTTGTTTGCCAGGGAAACGGGCCGAGGTATTTCTCTGGGGCCCTATGGCAGGGAGTGACTGGCTGGCTCCTGAAAAGCTACGATAGGCAGGATGGTTACCAGACCCATGGTGGCACCAGTGCCAAGTTGGGCTAAATTGATAGTACCAAGTGGCTCCTGCAATCTGCCATCCAGAAGCGGGGCAGCTTACTTTTGTTTGCCATGGAAACGGGCCGAGGTTTCTGTCTGGGGGTCTATGGCTGGAAGTGACCTCCTGGCTCCTGAAAAGCTATGCTAGGCAGGATGGTGACCAGACCCATGGTGGCACCAGTGCCAAGTTGGGCTGGTTTGATAGTACCAAGTGGCTCCTGCAATCTGCCATCAAAATGTTGGCAGGCGAGTTTTGTTTTCCGGGGAAAAGCGCCGTTGTTTGTGTTTGGGGGCCTGTGGCTCGGAGTGGCCGGGTGGCTGCTTAGAATCCACAATACGCAGGATGGTTCCCAGGCCAGAGGTGGCACCAGTGTCAAGTTGGACTGGTTTGATGGTGCAAAGTGGCTCCTACAATCTGCCATCCAGAAGCGGGGTAGCTTACTTTTGTTTGCCATGGAAACGGGCCGAAATTCTTGTCTGGGGGCCAGTGCCTGGGGCTGGCTGGCTGGCCCCTGAAAAGCTACGATAGGCAGGATGGTGACCAGACCCATGGTGGCACCAGTGCCAAGTTGGGCTGGTTTGATAGTACCAAGTGGCTCCTGCAATCTGCCATCCAGAAGCGGGGCAGCTTACTTTTGTTTGCCAGGGAAACGGCCGAGGTATTTGTCTGGGGGCCTACGGCTGGGAGTGACCGGCTGGCTCCTGAAATGCTATGATAAGCAGGATGGTGACCAGACCCATAGTGGCACCAGTGCCAAGTTGGGCTGGTTTGATAGTACCAAGTGGCTCCTGCACTCTGCCATCAAAAAGCTAGCAGGCGAGTTTTGTTTTCCAGGGAAAAGTGCCGTTGTTTGTGTTTGGGGGCCTGTGGCTGGGAGTGGCCGGCTGGCTCCTTAGAACCCACGATACGCAGGATGGTTCCCAGACCAGAGGTGGCACCAGTGCCAAGTCGGGCTGGTTTGATGATGCCAAGTTGCTCCTGCAATCTGCCATCCAGAAGCGGGGTAGCTTACTTTTGTGTGCCAGGGAAACGGGCCGAGGTTTGTGGCTGGGGGCCTATGGCTGGGAGTGACCGGCTGGCTCCTGAAAAGCTACGATAGGCAGGATGGTGACCAGACCCATGGTGGCACCAGTGCCAAGACGGGCTGGTTTGATAGTACCAAGTGGCTCCTGCAATCTGCCATCAAAATTTGGCAGGCCAGTTTTGTTTTCCAGGGAAAAGCTCCGTTGTTTGTGTTTGGGGGCCTGTGGCTGGGAGTGGCCAGCTGGCTACTTAGAATCCACGATACGCAGGATGGTTCCCAGACCCAAGTTGGCACCAGTGCCAAGTCGGACTGGTTTGATACTATCAAGTGGCTCCTGCAATCTGCCATCCAGAAGCGGGGCAGCTGAATTTTGTTTGCCAGAGAAAAAGGCTGTTGTTTGTGTTTGGGGGCCTGTAGCTTGCAGTTGCGGGCTGGCTCCTGAAAATCCATGATACGCAGCATGCTTCCCAGACCCAAGGTGGCACCAGTGCCAAGTAGGGCTGGTTTGATAGTACCAAGTGGCTCCTGCAATCTGCCATCCAGAAGAGGGGCAGTTGAGTTTTGTTTGCCAGAGAAAAGGGCCGTGGTTTGTGTTTGGGGCCTATGGCTGAGAGTGGCCGGCTGGCCCCTGAAAATCCACGATAGGTAGGATGTTTCCCAGATCCAAGGTGGCAGCAGTGCCATGTTGTGCTGGTGTGATAGTCCCAAATGGCTCCTGCAATCTGCCATCCAGAAGTGGGGCAGCTGAATTTTGTTTGCCAGAGAAAAAGGCTGTGGTTTTTGTTTGGGGGCCAGTGGCTTGCAATGGCCGGCTGGCTCCTGAAAATCCATGATACGCAGCATGGTTCCCAGACCCAAGGTGGCACCAGTGCCAAGTGGGGCTGGTTTGACAGTGTCAAGTGCCTCCTGCAATCTGCCATCCAGAAGCGGGGCAGCTGAGTTTTCTTTGCCTGTGAACCGGGCCGTTGTTTGTGATTGGGGTCTGTGGCCGAGAGTGGTCGGCTGGCTCCTGACAATCCACAATATGCAGGATGGTTCCCCGACCCAAGGTGGCACCAGTGCCAAGTCGGGCTGGTTTGATAGTACCAAGTGGCTCCTGCAATCTGCCATCCAGAAGCGGTGCAGCTGAGTTCTGTTTGCCAGAGGAAAGGACCGTGGGTTGTGTTTGGGGGCATATGGCTGGGAGTGGCCGGCTGTCTCAATAAAAAGATCGATACGCAGGATGGTTCCCAGACCCAAGGTGGCACCAGTGCCAAGTCAGGCTGTTTTTATAGTACCAAGTGCGTCCTGCAATTTGCCATCCAGAAGAGGGGCAGTTGAGTTTTGTTTGCCAGGGAAAAGCACCGTTGTTTGTGTTTGGGGGCTTGTGGCTGGGAGAGGCCGGCTGGCGCCTTAGAATCTACGTTACGCAGCATGGTTCCCAGACCCAAGGTGGCACCAGTGCCAAGTCGGGCTGGTTTGATAGTCCCAAGTGTCTCCTGCAATCTGCCATCCTGAAGCGGGGCAGCTTACTTTTGTTTGCCAGGGAAACGTGCCGAGGTTTGTGACTGGGGGCCTATGGCTGGGAGTGACCGGCTGGCACCTGGAAAGCTACAATAGGCAGGATGGTTACCAGACCCATGGTGGCACCAGTGCCAAGTTGGGCTGGTTTGATAGTACCAAGTGGCTCCTGCAATCTGCCATCAAAAAGTTGGCAGGCGAGTTTTGTTTTCCAGGGAAAAGTGCCGTTGTTTGTGTTTGGCGGCCTGTGGCTGGGAGTGGCCGGCTGGCTCCTTAGAACCCAAGATATGCAGGATGGTTCCCAGACCCAAGGTGGCACCAGTGCCAAGTCGGCCTGCGGTTTTAGTATCAAGTTCATCCTGCAATTTGCCCTCCAGAAGAGGGGCAGTTGAGTTTTGTTTGCCAGAGAAACGGGCCGAGGTTTCTGTTTGGGGGCATATGGCTGACAATGGCCGGCTGGCCCCTGAAAATCCACGATAGGCAGGATGGTTCCCAGATCAGAGGTGGCACCAGTGCCAAGTTGGGCTGGTTTGATAGTCCCAAGTGTCTCCTGCAATCTGCCATCCAGAAGCGGGGCAGCTTACTTTTGTTTGCCAGAGAAATGGGCCTAGGTTTTTGTTTGGGGGCCTGTGGCTAGGAGTGGCCGGCTGGCTCCTAAGAATCCACGATACGCAGGATGTTTCCCACACCCAAGGTGGCACCAGTGCCAAG
Organism: Melospiza georgiana; assembly: GCF_028018845.1. Lineage (NCBI taxonomy): Eukaryota > Metazoa > Chordata > Aves > Passeriformes > Passerellidae > Melospiza > Melospiza georgiana. The sequence continues at coordinate 95,507,128 of NC_080431.1, forward strand.
TCGGGCTGGTTTGATAGTACCAAGTGGCTCCTGCAAACTCCATCAAAATGTTGGCAGACGTGTTTTGTTTTCCAGGGAACAGCGCCGTTGATTTTGTTTGGGGGCCTGTGGCTGGGAGTGGCCGGCTGGCTCCTTAGAATCCACGATACGCAGCATGGTTCCCAGACCCAAGGTGGCACCAGTGCCAAGACGGGCTGGTTTGATAACACCAAGTGGCTCCTGCAATCTGCCATCCAGAAGTGAGGCAGCTAAGTTTTGTTTGCCAGAAAAAAGGGCCGTGGTTTTTGTTTGGGGGCCTCTGGCTGGGAGTAGCCGGCTGGCTCCTTAAAATCCACAATAGGCAGGATGGTTCCCAGAGCCAAGGTGGCACCAGTGCCAAGTCGGGCTGGTTTGATAGTACTAAATAGCTCCTGCAATCTGCCATCCAGAAGCGGGGTAGCTTAATTTTGTTTGTCAGGGAAACGGGCAGAGCTTTGTGTCTGGGGTCCTGTGGCTGGGAGTGGCCGGCTGGCTCCTTAGAATCCACGATACGCAGGATGGTTCCCAGACCAGAGGTGGCACCAGTGCCAAGTCGGGCTGGTTTGATGTTTCAAAGTGGCTCCTGCAATCTGCCATCCAGAAGCGGGGTAGCTTACTTTTGTTTGCCGGGGAAACGGGCAGAGATTTGTGTTTGGGGCCTATGGCTGGGACTGATCGGCTGGCTCCTGAAAAGCTACGATAGGCAGGATGGTGACCAGACCCATGGTGGCACCAGTGCCAAGTTGGGCTGGTTTCATAGTACCAAGTGGCTCCTGCAATCTGCCATCCAAAAGTTGTCAGGCGAGTTTTGTTTTCCAGGGAAAAGCGCCGTTGTTTGTGTTTGGCGGCCTGTGGCTGGGAGTGGCCGCCTGGCGCCTTAGAATCTACGTTAGGCAGCATGGTTACCAGACCCATGGAGGCACCAGTGCCAAGTCGGGCTGGTTTGATAGTACCAAGTGGCTCCTGCAATCTGCCATCCAGAAGCGGGGCAGCTTACTTTTGTTTGCCAGGGAAACGGGCCGAGGTTTGTGTCTGGGGGCCTATGGCTGGGAGTGACCGGCTGGCTCCTGAAAAGGTACGATAGGCAGGATGGTGACCAGACCCATGGTGGCACCAGTGCCAAGTTGGGCTGGTTTGATAGTACCAAGTGGCTCCTGCAATCTGCCATCAAAAATTTGGCAGGCCAGTTTTGTTTTCCAGGGAAAAGCGCCGTTGTTTGTGTTTGTGGGCCTGTGGCTGGGACTGGCCAGCTGGCTCCATAGAATCCACGATACGCAGGATGGTTCCCAGACCAGAGGTGGCACCAGTGCCAAGTCGGGATTGTTTGATGGTTCAAAGTGGCTCCTGCAATCTGCCATCCAGAAGCGGGGTAGCTTACTTTTGTTTGCCAGGGAATCGGGCAGAGCTTTGTGCCTGGGGCCTATGGCTGGGACTGACCGGCTGGCTCCTGAAAAGCTACGATAGGCAGGATTGTTACCAGACCCATGGAGGCACCAGTGCCAAGTTGGGCTGGTTTGATAGTACCAAGTGGTTCCTGCAATCTGCCATGCAGAAGCGGGGCAGCTTACTTTTATTTACCATGGAAATGGGCCGAGCTTTGTGTCTGGGCGCCTATGGCTGGAAGTGACCGGCTGGCTCCTGAAAAGCTACGATAGGCAGGATTGTGACAAGACCCATGGTGGCACCAGTGCCAAGTTGGGCTGGTTTGATAGCACCAAGTGGCTCCTGCAATCTACCATCAAAAAATTGGCAGGCGAGTTTTGTTTTCCAGGGAAAAGAGCCGTTGTTTGTGTTTGGGGGCCTGTGGCTGGGAGTGGCCGGCTGGCTCCTTAGAATCCACGATACGCAGGATGGTTCCCAGACCAGAGGTGGCACCAGTGCCAAGTTGGGCTGTTTTTGTAGTACCAAGTGCGTCCTGCAATTTGCCTTCCAGAAGAGGGGCAGTTGAGTTTTGTTTGCCAGAGAAAAGGGCCGTGGTTTGTGTTTGAGGGCATATGGCTGAGAGTGGCCGGCTGACCCCACAAAATCCACAATAGGCAGGATGGTTCCCAGAGCCAAGGTGGCACCAGTGCCAAGTCGGGCTGGTTTGATAGTACTAAAAAGCTCCTGCAATCTGCCATCCAGAAGCGGGGTAGCTTAATTTTGTTTGTCAGGGAAACGGGCAGAGCTTTGTGTCTGGGGTCCTGTGGCTGGGAGTGGCCGGCTGGCTCCTTAGAATCCACGATACGCAGGATGGTTCCCAGACCAGTGGTGGCACCAGTGACAAGTTGGGCTGGTTTGATAGTACCAAGTGGCTCCTGCAATCTGCCATCAAAAATTTGGCAGGCCAGTTTTGTTTTCCAGGGAAAAGCGCCGTTGTTTGTGTTTGGGGGCCTGTGGCTGGGAGTGGCCGGCTGGCTAATTAGAATCCACGATACGCAGGATGGTTCCCAGACCAGAGGTGGCACCAGTGCCAAGTCGGGATAGTTTCATGGTGCAAAGTGGCTCCTGCAATCTGCCATACAGAAGCTGGGCAGCTTACTTTTGTTTTCCATGGAAACGGGCCGAGGTTTCTGTCTGGGGGTCTATGGCTGGGAGTGACCTCCAGGCTCCTGAAAAGCTATGCTAGGCAGGATGGTGACCAGACCCATGGTGGCACCAGTGCCAAGTTGGGCTGGTTTGATAGTACCAAGTGGCTCCTGCAATCTGCCATCAATATGTTGGCAGGCGAGTTTTGTTTTCCGGGGAAAATCGCCGTTGTTTGTGTTTGGGCGCCTGTGGCTCGGAGTGGCCGGGTGGCTGCTTAGAATCCACAATACGCAGGATGGTTCCCAGGCCAGAGGTGGCACCAGTGCCAAGTCGGGCTGTTTTCGTAGTACCAAGTGGCTCCTGCAATTTGCCGTCCAGAAGAGGGGCAGTTGAGTTTTGTTTGCCAGAGAAAAGGGCCGTGGTTTGTGTTTGGGGGCATATGGCTGAGAGTGGCCGGCTGGCCCCTGAAAATCCACGATAGGCAGGATGGTTCCCAGACCCAAGGTGGCATCAGTGCCAAGTCGGGCTGGTTTGATAGTAATAAATAGCTCCTGCAATCTGCCATCCAGAAGCGGGGCAGCTTACTTTTGTTTGCCAGGGAAACGGGCCGAGGTTTGTGTCTGTGGGCCTATGGCTGGGAGTGACCGGCTGGCTCCTGAAAAGCTACGATAGGCAGGATGGTGACCAGACCCATGGTGGCACCAGTGCCAAGTTGGGCTGGTTTGATAGTACCAAGTGGCTCCTGCAATCTGCCATCAAAAAGTTGGCAGGCCAATTTTGTTTTCCAGGGAAAAGCGACATTGTTTGTGTTTGGGGGCCTGTGGCTGGGAGTGGCCGCCTGGCGCCTTAGAATCTACGTTACGCAGCGTGATTCCCAGACCCAAGGTGGCACCAGTGCCAAGTCGGGCTGGTTTGATAGTACTAAATAGCTCCTGCAATCTGCCATCCAGAAGCGGGGTAGCTTAATTTTGTTTGTCAGGGAAACGGGCAGAGCTTTGTGTCTGGGGTCCTGTGGCTGGGAGTGGCCGGCTGGCTCCTTAGAATCCACGATACGCAGGATGGTTCCCAGACCAGTGGTGGCACCAGTGCCAAGTTGGGCTGGTTTGATAGTACCAAGTGGCTCCTGCAATCTGCCATCAAAAAGTTGGCAGGCGAGTTTTGTTTTCCAGGGAAAAGCGCCGTTGTTTGTGTTTGGGGGCCTGTGGCTGGGAGTGGCCGGCTGGCTAATTAGAATCCACGATACGCAGGATGGTTCCCAGACCCGAGGTGGCACCAGTGCCAAGTCGGGATAGTTTGATGGTGCAAAGTGGCTCCTGCAATCTGCCATCCAGAAGCGGGGCAGCTTACTTTTGTTTGCCAGGGAAACGGGCCGAGGTATTTGTCTGGGGCCCTATGGCAGGGAGTGACTGGCTGGCTCCTGAAAAGCTACGATAGGCAGGATGTTTACCAGACCCATGGTGGCACCAGTGCCAAGTTGGGCTAAATTGATAGTACCAAGTGGCTCCTGCAATCTGCCATCCAGAAGCGGGGCAGCTTACTTTTGTTTGCCATGGAAACGGGCCGAGGTTTCTGTCTGGGGGTCTATGGCTGGGAGTGACCTCCTGGCTCCTGAAAAGCTATGCTAGGCAGGATGGTGACCAGACCCATGGTGGCACCAGTGCCAAGTTGGGCTGGTTTGATAGTACCAAGTGGCTCCTGCAATCTGCCATCAAAATGTTGGCAGGCGAGTTTTGTTTTCCGGGGAAAAGCGCCATTGTTTGTGTTTGGGGGCCTGTGGCTCGGAGTGGCCGGGTGGCTGCTTAGAATCCACAATACGCAGGATGGTTCCCAGGCCAGAGGTGGCACCAGTGTCAAGTTGGGCTGGTTTGATGGTGCAAAGTGGCTCCTACAATCTGCCATCCAGAAGCGGGGTAGCTTACTTTTGTTTGCCATGGAAACGGGCCGAAAATCTTGTCTGGGGGCCAGTGCCTGGGGCTGGCTGGCTGGCCCCAGAAAAGCTACGATAGGCAGGATGGTGACCAGACCCATGGTGGCACCAGTGCCAAGTTGCGCTGGTTTGATAGCACCAAGTGGCTCCTGCAATCTACCATCAAAATGTTGGCAGGCGAGTTTTGTTTTCCAGGGAAAAGAGCCGTTGTTTGTGTTTGGGGGCCTGTGGCTGGGAATGGCCGGCTGGCTCCTTAGAATCCACGATACGCAGGATGGTTCCCAGACCAGAGGTGGCACCAGTGCCAAGTTGGGCTGTTTTTGTAGTACCAAGTGCGTCCTGCAATTTGCCTTCCAGAAGAGGGGCAGTTGAGTTTTGTTTGCCAGAGAAAAGGGCCGTGGTTTGTGTTTGAGGGCATATGGCTGAGAGTGGCCGGCTGACCCCACAAAATCCACAATAGGCAGGATGGTTCCCAGAGCCAAGGTGGCACCAGTGCCAAGTCGGGCTGGTTTGATAGTACTAAATAGCTCCTGCAATCTGCCATCCAGAAGAGGGGTAGCTTAATTTTGTTTGTCAGGGAAACGGGCAGAGCTTTGTGTCTGGGGTCCTGTGGCTGGGAGTGGCCGGCTGGCTCCTTAGAATCCACGATACGCAGGATGGTTCCCAGACCAGTGGTGGCACCAGTGACAAGTTGGGCTGGTTTGATAGTACCAAGTGGCTCCTGCAATCTGCCATCAAAAAGTTGGCAGGCGAGTTTTGTTTTCCAGGGAAAAGCGCCGTTGTTTGTGTTTGGGGGCCTGTGGCTGGGAGTGGCCGGCTGGCTAATTAGAATCCACGATACGCAGGATGGTTCCCAGACCAGAGGTGGCACCAGTGCCAAGTCGGGATAGTTTGATGGTGCAAAGTGGCTCCTGCAATCTGCCATCCAGAAGCGGGGCAGCTTACTTTTGTTTTCCATGGAAAAGGGCCGAGGTTTCTGTCTGGGGGTCTATGGCTGGGAGTGACCTCCAGGCTCCTGAAAAGCTATGCTAGGCAGGATGGTGACCAGACCCATGGTGGCACCAGTGCCAAGTTGGGCTGGTTTGATAGTACCAAGTGGCTCCTGCAATCTGCCATCAATATGTTGGCAGGCGAGTTTTGTTTTCCGGGGAAAAGCGCCGTTGTTTGTGTTTGGGCGCCTGTGGCTCGGAGTGGCCGGGTGGCTGCTTAGAATCCACAATACGCAGGATGGTTCCCAGACCAGAGGTGGCACCAGTGCCAAGTCGGGCTGTTTTCGTAGTACCAAGTGCGTCCTGCAATTTGCCGTCCAGAAGAGGGGCAGTTGAGTTTTGTTTGCCAGAGAAAAGGGCCGTGGTTTGTGTTTGAGGGCATATGGCTGAGAGTGGCCGGCTGACCCCACAAAATCCACAATAGGCAGGATGGTTCCCAGAGCCAAGGTGGCACCAGTGCCAAGTCGGGCTGGTTTGATAGTACTAAATAGCTCCTGCAATCTGCCATCCAGAAGCGGGGTAGCTTAATTTTGTTTGTCAGGGAAACGGGCAGAGCTTTGTGTCTGGGGTCCTGTGGCTGGGAGTGGCCGGCTGGCTCCTTAGAATCCACGATACGCAGGATGGTTCCCAGACCAGTGGTGGCACCAGTGCCAAGTTGGGCTGGTTTGATAGTACCAAGTGGCTCCTGCAATCTGCCATCAAAAAGTTGGCAGGCGAGTTTTGTTTTCCAGGGAAAAGCGCCGTTGTTTGTGTTTGGGGGCCTGTGGCTGGGAGTGGCCGGCTGGCTAATTAGAATCCACGATACGCAGGATGGTTCCCAGACCCGAGGTGGCACCAGTGCCAAGTCGGGCTGGTTTGATGGTGCAAAGTGGCTCCTGCAATCTGCCATCCAGAAGCGGGGCAGCTTACTTTTGTTTGCCAGGGAAACGGGCCGAGGTATTTGTCTGGGGCCCTATGGCAGGGAGTGACTGGCTGGCTCCTGAAAAGCTACGATAGGCAGGATGTTTACCAGACCCATGGTGGCACCAGTGCCAAGTTGGGCTAAATTGATAGTACCAAGTGGCTCCTGCAATCTGCCATCCAGAAGCGGGGCAGCTTACTTTTGTTTGCCATGGAAACGGGCCGAGGTTTCTGTCTGGGGGTCTATGGCTGGGAGTGACCTCCTGGCTCCTGAAAAGCTATGCTAGGCAGGATGGTGACCAGACCCATGGTGGCACCAGTGCCAAGTTGGGCTGGTTTGATAGTACCAAGTGGCTCCTGCAATCTGCCATCAAAATGTTGGCAGGCGAGTTTTGTTTTCCGGGGAAAAGCGCCATTGTTTGTGTTTGGGGGCCTGTGGCTCGGAGTGGCCGGGTGGCTGCTTAGAATCCACAATACGCAGGATGGTTCCCAGGCCAGAGGTGGCACCAGTGTCAAGTTGGGCTGGTTTGATGGTGCAAAGTGGCTCCTACAATCTGCCATCCAGAAGCGGGGTAGCTTACTTTTGTTTGCTAGGGAAACGGGCCGAGGTTTGTGACTGGGGGCCTATGGCTGGGAGTGACCGGCTGGCTCCTGAAAAGCTCCGATAGGCAGGATGGTGACCAGACCCATGGTGGCACCAGTGCCAAGTTGGGCTGGTTTGATAGTACTAAGCGGCTCCTGCAATCTGCCATCAAAAAGTTGGCAGGCGAGTTTTGTTTGCCAGGGACAAGCGTCGTTGTTTGTGTTTGGGGGCCTGTGGCTGGGAGTGGCCGGCTGGCTCCTTAGAATCCACGATACGCAGGATGGTTCCCAGACCCGAGGTGGCACCAGTGCCAAGTCGGGCTGGTTTGATGGTTCAAAGTGGCTCCTGCAATCTGCCATCCAGAAGCGGGGTAGCTTACTTTTGTTTGCCGGGGAAACGGGCAGAGATTTGTGTTTGGGGCCTATGGCTGGGACTGATCGGCTGGCTCCTGAAAAGCTACGATAGGCAGGATGGTGACCAGACCCATGGTGGCACCAGTGCCAAGTTGGGCTGGTTTGATAGTACCAAGTGGCTCCTGCAATCTGCCATCAAAAATTTGGCAGGCCAGTTTTGTTTTCCAGGGAAAAGCGCCGTTGTTTGTGTTTGTGGGCCTGTGGCTGGGACTGGCCAGCTGGCTCCTTAGAATCCACGATACGCATGATGGTTCCCAGACCAGAGGTGGCACCAGTGCCAAGTCGGGATAGTTTGATGGTTCAAAGTGGCTCCTGCAATCTGCCATCCAGAAGCGGGGTAGCTTACTTTTGTTTGCCAGAGAATCGGGCAGAGCTTTGTGTCTGGGGCCTATGGCTGGGACTGACCGGCTGGCTCCTGAAAAGCTACGATAGGCAGGATGGTTACCAGACCCATGGAGGCACCAGTGCCAAGTTGGGCTGGTTTGATAGTACCAAGTGTCTCCTGCAATCTGCCATGCAGAAGCGGGGCAGCTTACTTTTATTTACCATGGAAATGGGCCGAGCTTTGTGTCTGGGCGCCTATGGCTGGAAGTGACCGGCTGGCTCCTGAAAAGCTACGATAGGCAGGATTGTGACAAGACCCATGGTGGCACCAGTGCCAAGTTGGGCTGGTTTGATAGCACCAAGTGGCTCCTGCAATCTGCCATCAAAAAGTTGGCAGGCGAGTTTTGTTTTCCAGGGAAAAGAGCCGTTGTTTGTGTTTGGGGGCCTATGGCTCAGAGTGGCCGGCTGGCTCCTTAGAATCCACGATACGCAGGATGGTTCCCAGACCAGAGGTGGCACCAGTGCCAAGTTGGGCTGTTTTTGTAGTACCAAGTGCGTCCTGCAATTTGCCTTCCAGAAGAGGGGCAGTTGAGTTTTGTTTGCCAGAGAAAAGGGCCGTGGTTTGTGTTTGAGGGCATATGGCTGAGAGTGGCCGGCTGACCCCACAAAATCCACTATAGGCAGGATGGTTCCCAGAGCCAAGGTGGCACCAGTGCCAAGTCGGGCTGGTTTGATAGTACTAAATAGCTCCTGCAATCTGCCATCCAGAAGCGGGGTAGCTTAATTTTGTTTGTCAGGGTAACGGGCAGAGCTTTGTGTCTGGGGTCCTGTGGCTGGGAGTGGCCGGCTGGCTCCTTAGAATCCACGACACGCAGGATGGTTCCCAGACCAGTGGTGGCACCAGTGCCAAGTTGGGCTGGTTTGATAGTACCAAGTGGCTCCTGCAATCTGCAATCAAAAAGTTGGCAGGCGAGTTTTGTTTTCCAGGGAAAAGCGCCGTTGTTTGTGTTTGGGGGCCTGTGGATGGGAGTGGCCGGCTGGCTAATTAGAATCCACGATACGCAGGATGGTTCCCAGACCCGAGGTGGCACCAGTGCCAAGTCGGGATAGTTTGATGGTGCAAAGTGGCTCCTGCAATCTGCCATCCAGAAGCGGGGTAGCTTACTTTTGTTTGCCAGGGAAACGGGCCGAGGTTTTTTTCTGGGGGCCTATGGCTGGGAGTGACCGGCTGGCTCCTGAAAACTCCCATAGGCAGGATGATTACCAGACCCATGGTGGCACCAGTGCCAAGTTGGGCTGATTTGATAGTACCAAGTGGCTCCTTCAATCTGCCATCCAAAAGTTGGCAGGCGAGTTTTGTTTTCCAGGGAAAAGCGCCGTTGTTTTTGTTTGGGGCCCTGTGGCTGGGAGTGGCCGCCTGTCGTCCAAGAATCCACGTTACGCAGCATGGTTCCAGGATCCCAGGTGGCACCAGTGCCAAGTCGGACTGGTTTGATAGTACCAAGTGGCTCCTGCAATCTGCCATCCAGAAGCGGGGCAGCTTACTTTTGTTTGCCAGGGAAACGGGCCGAGGTATTTCTCTGGGGCCCTATGGCAGGGAGTGACTGGCTGGCTCCTGAAAAGCTACGATAGGCAGGATGGTTACCAGACCCATGGTGGCACCAGTGCCAAGTTGGGCTAAATTGATAGTACCAAGTGGCTCCTGCAATCTGCCATCCAGAAGCGGGGCAGCTTACTTTTGTTTGCCATGGAAACGGGCCGAGGTTTCTGTCTGGGGGTCTATGGCTGGGAGTGACCTCCTGGCTCCTGAAAAGCTATGCTAGGCAGGATGGTGACCAGACCCATGGTGGCACCAGTGCCAAGTTGGGCTGGTTTGATAGTACCAAGTGGCTCCTGCAATCTGCCATCAAAATGTTGGCAGGCGAGTTTTGTTTTCCGGGGAAAAGCGCCGTTGTTTGTGTTTGGGGGCCTGTGGCTCGGAGTGGCCGGGTGGCTGCTTAGAATTCACAATACGCAGGATGGTTCCCAGGCCAGAGGTGGCACCAGTGTCAAGTTGGACTGGTTTGATGGTGCAAAGTGGCTCCTACAATCTGCCATCCAGAAGCGGGGTAGCTTACTTTTGTTTGCCATGGAAACGGGCCGAAATTCTTGTCTGGGGGCCAGTGCCTGGGGCTGGCTGGCTGGCCCCTGAAAAGCTACGATAGGCAGGATGGTGACCAGACCCATGGTGGCACCAGTGCCAAGTTGGGCTGGTTTGATAGTACCAAGTGGCTCCTGCAATCTGCCATCCAGAAGCGGGGCAGCTTACTTTTGTTTGCCAGGGAAACGGCCGAGGTATTTGTCTGGGGGCCTACGGCTGGGAGTGACCGGCTGGCTCCTGAAATGCTATGATAAGCAGGATGGTGACCAGACCCATAGTGGCACCAGTGCCAAGTTGGGCTGGTTTGATAGTACCAAGTGGCTCCTGCACTCTGCCATCAAAAAGCTAGCAGGCGAGTTTTGTTTTCCAGGGAAAAGTGCCGTTGTTTGTGTTTGGGGGCCTGTGGCTGGGAGTGGCCGGCTGGCTCCTTAGAACCCACGATACGCAGGATGGTTCCCAGACCAGAGGTGGCACCAGTGCCAAGTCGGACTGGTTTGATACTATCAAGTGGCTCCTGCAATCTGCCATCCAGAAGCGGGGCAGCTGAATTTTGTTTGCCAGAGAAAAAGGCTGTTGTTTGTGTTTGGGGGCCTGTAGCTTGCAGTTGCGGGCTGGCTCCTGAAAATCCATGATACGCAGCATGCTTCCCAGACCCAAGGTGGCACCAGTGCCAAGTAGGGCTGGTTTGATAGTACCAAGTGGCTCCTGCAATCTGCCATCCAGAAGAGGGGCTGTTGAGTTTTGTTTGCCAGAGAAAAGGGCCGTGGTTTGTGTTTGGGGCCTATGGCTGAGAGTGGCCGGCTGGCCCCTGAAAATCCACGATAGGTAGGATGTTTCCGAGATCCAAGGTGGCAGCAGTGCCATGTTGTGCTGGTGTGATAGTCCCAAATGGCTCCTGCAATCTGCCATCCAGAAGTGGGGCAGCTGAATTTTGTTTGCCAGAGAAAAAGGCTGTGGTTTTTGTTTGGGGGCCAGTGGCTTGCAGTGGCCGGCTGGCTCCTGAAAATCCATGATACGCAGCATGGTTCCCAGACCCAAGGTGGCACCAGTGCCAAGTCGGGCTGGTTTGATAGTACCAAGTGGCTCCTGCAATCTGCCATCCAGAAGCGGTGCAGCTGAGTTCTGTTTGCCAGAGGAAAGGACCGTGGGTTGTGTTTGGGGGCATATGGCTGGGAGTGGCCGGCTGTCTCAATAAAAAGATCGATACGCAGGATGGTTCCCAGACCCAAGGTGGCACCAGTGCCAAGTCGGGCTGGTTTGATAGTCCCAAGTGTCTCCTGCAATCTGCCATCCTGAAGCGGGGCAGCTTACTTTTGTTTGCCAGGGAAACGTGCCGAGGTTTGTGACTGGGGGCCTATGGCTGGGAGTGACCGGCTGGCACCAGGAAAGCTACAATAGGCAGGATGGTTACCAGACCCATGGTGGCAGCAGTGCCAAGTTGGGCTGGTTTGATAGTACCAAGTGGCTCCTGCAATCTGCCATCAAAAAGTTGGCAGGCGAGTTTTGTTTTCCAGGGAAAAGTGCCGTTGTTTGTGTTTGGCGGCCTGTGGCTGGGAGTGGCCGGCTGGCTCCTTAGAACCCAAGATACGCAAGATGGTTCCCAGACCCAAGGTGGCACCAGTGCCAAGTCGGCCTGCGGTTTTAGTATCAAGTTCATCCTGCAATTTGCCCACCAGAAGAGGGGCAGTTGAGTTTTGTTTGCCAGAGAAACGGGCCGAGGTTTCTGTTTGGGGGCATATGGCTGACAATGGCCGGCTGGCCCCTGAAAATCCACGATAGGCAGGATGGTTCCCAGATGAGAGGTGGCACCAGTGCCAAGTTGGGCTGGTTTGATAGTCCCAAGTGTCTCCTGCAATCTGCCATCCAGAAGCGGGGCAGCTTACTTTTGTTTGCCAGAGAAATGGGCCTAGGTTTTTGTTTGGGGGCCTGTGGCTAGGAGTGGCCGGCTGGCTCCTAAGAATCCACGATACGCAGGATGTTTCCCACACCCAAGGTGGCACCAGTGCCAAGTCGGGCTGGTTTGATAGTACCAAGTGGCTCCTGCAAACTCCATCAAAATGTTGGCAGGCGTGTTTTGTTTTCCAGGGAACAGCGCCGTTGATTTTGTTTGGGGGCCTGTGGCTGGGAGTGGCCGGCTGGCTCCTTAGAATCCACGATACGCAGCATGGTTGCCAGACCCAAGGTGGCACCAGAGCCAAGACGGGCTGGTTTGATAACACCAAGTGGCTCCTGCAATCTGCCATCCAGAAGTGAGGCAGCTAAGTTTTGTTTGCCAGAAAAAAGGGCCGTGGTTTTTGTTTGGGGGCCTCTGGCTGGGAGTAGCCGGCTGGCTCCTTAAAATCCACAATAGGCAGGATGGTTCCCAGAGCCAAGGTGGCACCAGTGCCAAGTCGGGCTGGTTTGATAGTACTAAATAGCTCCTGCAATCTGCCATCCAGAAGCGGGGTAGCTTAATTTTGTTTGTCAGGGAAACGGGCAGAGCTTTGTGTCTGGGGTCCTGTGGCTGGGAGTGGCCGGCTGGCTCCTTAGAATCCACGATACGCAGGATGGTTCCCAGACCAGAGGTGGCAACAGTGCCAAGTCGGGCTGGTTTGATGTTTCAAAGTGGCTCCTGCAATCTGCCATCCAGAAGCGGGGTAGCTTACTTTTGTTTGCCGGGGAAACGGGCAGAGATTTGTGTTTGGGGCCTATGGCTGGGACTGATCGGCTGGCTCCTGAAAAGCTACGATAGGCAGGATGGTGACCAGACCCATGGTGGCAGCAGTGCCAAGTTGGGCTGGTTTCATAGTACCAAGTGGCTCCTGCAATCTGCCATCCAAAAGTTGTCAGGCGAGTTTTGTTTTCCAGGGAAAAGCGCCCTTGTTTGTGTTTGGCGGCCTGTGGCTGGGAGTGGCCGCCTGGCGCCTTAGAATCTACGTTAGGCAGCATGGTTACCAGACCCATGGAGGCACCAGTGCCAAGTCGGGCTGGTTTGATAGTACCAAGTGGCTCCTGCAATCTGCCATCCAGAAGCGGGGCAGCTTACTTTTGTTTGCCAGGGAAACGGGCCGAGGTTTGTGTCTGGGGGCCTATGGCTGGGAGTGACCGGCTGGCTCCTGAAAAGCTACGATAGGCAGGATGGTGACCAGACCCATGGTGGCACCAGTGCCAAGTTGGGCTGGTTTGATAGTACCAAGTGGCTCCTGCAATCTGCCATCAAAAATTTGGCAGGCCAGTTTTGTTTTCCAGGGAAAAGCGCCGTTGTTTGTGTTTGTGGGCCTGTGGCTGGGACTGGCCAGCTGGCTCCATAGAATCCACGATACGCAGGATGGTTCCCAGACCAGAGGTGGCACCAGTGCCAAGTTGGGCTGTTTTTGTAGTACCAAGTGCGTCCTGCAATTTGCCTTCCAGAAGAGGGGCAGTTGAGTCTTGTTTGCCAGAGAAAAGGGCCGTGGTTTGTGTTTGAGGGCATATGGCTGAGAGTGGCCGGCTGACCCCACAAAATCCACAATAGGCAGGATGGTTCCCAGAGCCAAGGTGGCACCAGTGCCAAGTCGGGCTGGTTTGATAGTACTAAAAAGCTCCTGCAATCTGCCATCCAGAAGCGGGGTAGCTTAATTTTGTTTGTCAGGGAAACGGGCAGAGCTTTGTGTCTGGGGTCCTGTGGCTGGGAGTGGCCGGCTGGCTCCTTAGAATCCACGATACGCAGGATGGTTCCCAGACCAGTGGTGGCACCAGTGACAAGTTGGGCTGGTTTGATAGTACCAAGTGGCTCCTGCAATCTGCCATCAAAAAGTTGGCAGGCCAGTTTTGTTTTCCAGGGAAAAGCGCCGTTGTTTGTGTTTGGGGGCCTGTGGCTGGGAGTGGCCGGCTGGCTAATTAGAATCCACGATACGCAGGATGGTTCCCAGACCAGAGGTGGCACCAGTGCCAAGTCGGGATAGTTTCATGGTGCAAAGTGGCTCCTGCAATCTGCCATCCAGAAGCTGGGCAGCTTACTTTTGTTTTCCATGGAAACGGGCCGAGATTTCTGTCTGGGGGTCTATGGCTGGGAGTGACCTCCAGGCTCCTGAAAAGCTATGCTAGGCAGGATGGTGACCAGACCCATGGTGGCACCAGTGCCAAGTTGGGCTGGTTTGATAGTACCAAGTGGCTCCTGCAATCTGCCATCAATATGTTGGCAGGCGAGTTTTGTTTTCCGGGGAAAGCGCCGTTGTTTGTGTTTGGGCGCCTGTGGCTCGGAGTGGCCGGGTGGCTGCTTAGAATCCACAATACGCAGGATGGTTCCCAGGCCAGAGGTGGCACCAGTGCCAAGTCGGGCTGTTTTCGTAGTACCAAGTGGCTCCTGCAATTTGCCGTCCAGAAGAGGGGCAGTTGAGTTTTGTTTGCCAGAGAAAAGGGCCGTGGTTTGTGTTTGGGGGCATATGGCTGAGAGTGGCCGGCTGGCCCCTGAAAATCCACGATAGGCAGGATGGTTCCCAGACCCAAGGTGGCATCAGTGCCAAGTCGGGCTGGTTTGATAGTAATAAATAGCTCCTGCAATCTGCCATCCAGAAGCGGGGCAGCTTACTTTTGTTTGCCAGGGAAACGGGCCGAGGTTTGTGTCTGTGGGCCTATGGCTGGGAGTGACCGGCTGGCTCCTGAAAAGCTACGATAGGCAGGATGGTGACCAGACCCATGGTGGCACCAGTGCCAAGTTGGGCTGGTTTGATAGTACCAAGTGGCTCCTGCAATCTGCCATCAAAAAGTTGGCAGGCCAATTTTGTTTTCCAGGGAAAAGCGACATTGTTTGTGTTTGGGGGCCTGTGGCTGGGAGTGGCCGCCTGGCGCCTTAGAATCTACGTTACGCAGCGTGATTCCCAGACCCAAGGTGGCACCAGTGCCAAGTCGGGCTGGTTTGACAGTACAAAGTGGCTCCTGCAATCTGCCATCCAGAAGCGGGGCAGCTTACTTTTGTTTGCCAGGGAAACGTGCCGAGGTTTGTGACTGGGGGCCTATGGCTGGGAGTGACCGGCTGGCTCCTGAAAAGCTCCGATAGGCAGGATGGTGACCAGACCCATGGTGGCACCAGTGCCAAGTTGGGCTGGTTTGATAGTACTAAGGGGCTCCTGCAATCTGCCATCAAAAAGTTGGCAGGCGAGTTTTGTTTGCCAGGGACAAGCGCCGTTGTTTGTGTTTGGGGGCCTGTGGCTGGGAGTGGCCGGCTGGCTCCTTAGAATCCACGATACGCAGGATGGTTCCCAGACCAGAGGTGGGACCAGTGCCAAGTCGGGATAGTTTGATGGTTCAAAGTGGCTCCTGCAATCTGCCATCCAGAAGCGGGGTAGCTTACTTTTGTTTGCCAGAGAATCGGGC
Source organism: Melospiza georgiana (assembly GCF_028018845.1). Lineage (NCBI taxonomy): Eukaryota > Metazoa > Chordata > Aves > Passeriformes > Passerellidae > Melospiza > Melospiza georgiana. The sequence continues at coordinate 95,522,264 of NC_080431.1, forward strand.
AGAGCTTTGTGTCTGGGGCCTATGGCTGGGACTGACCGGCTGGCTCCTGAAAAGCTACGATAGGCAGGATGGTTACCAGACCCATGGAGGCACCAGTGCCAAGTTGGGCTGGTTTGATAGTACCAAGTGGTTCCTGCAATCTGCCATGCAGAAGCGGGGCAGCTTACTTTTATTTACCATGGAAATGGGCCGAGCTTTGTGTCTGGGCGCCTATGGCTGGAAGTGACCGGCTGGCTCCTGAAAAGCTACGATAGGCAGGATTGTGACAAGACCCATGGTGGCACCAGTGCCAAGTTGGGCTGGTTTGATAGCACCAAGTGGCTCCTGCAATCTGCCATCAAAAAGTTGGCAGGCGAGTTTTGTTTTCCAGGGAAAAGAGCCGTTGTTTTTGTTTGGGGGCCTGTGGCTGGGAGTGGCCGGCTGGCTCCTTAGAATCCACGATACGCAGGATGGTTCCCAGACCAGAGGTGGCACCAGTGCCAAGTTGGGCTGTTTTTGTAGTACCAAGTGCGTCCTGCAATTTGCCTTCCAGAAGAGGGGCAGTTGAGTCTTGTTTGCCAGAGAAAAGGGCCGTGGTTTGTGTTTGAGGGCATATGGCTGAGAGTGGCCGGCTGACCCCACAAAATCCACAATAGGCAGGATGGTTCCCAGAGCCAAGGTGGCACCAGTGCCAAGTCGGGCTGGTTTGATAGTACTAAATAGCTCCTGCAATCTGCCATCCAGAAGCGGGGTAGCTTAATTTTGTTTGTCAGGGAAACGGGCAGAGCTTTGTGTCTGGGGTCCTGTGGCTGGGAGTGGCCGGCTGGCTCCTTAGAATCCACGATACGCAGGATGGTTCCCAGACCAGTGGTGGCACCAGTGCCAAGTTGGGCTGGTTTGATAGTACCAAGTGGCTCCTGCAATCTGCCATCAAAAAGTTGGCAGGCGAGTTTTGTTTTCCAGGGGAAAGCGCCGTTGTTTGTGTTTGGGGGCCTGTGGCTGGGAGTGGCCGGCTGGCTAATTAGAATCCACGATACGCAGGATGGTTCCCAGACCCGAGGTGGCACCAGTGCCAAGTCGGGATAGTTTGATGGTGCAAAGTGGCTCCTGCAATCTGCCATCCAGAAGCGGGGCAGCTTACTTTTGTTTGCCAGGGAAACGGGCCGAGGTATTTGTCTGGGGCCCTATGGCAGGGAGTGACTGGCTGGCTCCTGAAAAGCTACGATAGGCAGGATGTTTACCAGACCCATGGTGGCACCAGTGCCAAGTTGGGCTGGTTTGATAGTACCAAGTGGCTCCTGCAATCTGCCATCCAGAAGCGGGGCAGCTTACTTTTTTTTGCCATGGAAACGGGCCGAGGTTTCTGTCTGGGGGTCTATGGCTGGGAGTGACCTCCTGGCTCCTGAAAAGCTATGCTAGGCAGGATGGTGACCAGACCCATGGTGGCACCAGTGCCAAGTTGGGCTGGTTTGATAGTACCAAGTGGCTCCTGCAATCTGCCATCAAAATGTTGGCAGGCGAGTTTTGTTTTCCGGGGAAAAGCGCCATTGTTTGTGTTTGGGGGCCTGTGGCTCGGAGTGGCCGGGTGGCTGCTTAGAATCCACAATACGCAGGATGGTTCCCAGGCCAGAGGTGGCACCAGTGTCAAGTTGGGCTGGTTTGATGGTGCAAAGTGGCTCCTACAATCTGCCATCCAGAAGCGGGGTAGCTTACTTTTGTTTGCCATGGAAACGGGCCGAAAATCTTGTCTGGGGGCCAGTGCCTGGGGCTGGCTGGCTGGCCCCAGAAAAGCTACGATAGGCAGGATGGTGACCAGACCCATGGTGGCACCAGTGCCAAGTTGCGCTGGTTTGATAGCACCAAGTGGCTCCTGCAATCTACCATCAAAATGTTGGCAGGCGAGTTTTGTTTTCCAGGGAAAAGAGCCGTTGTTTGTGTTTGGGGGCCTGTGGCTGGGAATGGCCGGCTGGCTCCTTAGAATCCACGATACGCAGGATGGTTCCCAGACCAGAGGTGGCACCAGTGCCAAGTTGGGCTGTTTTTGTAGTACCAAGTGCGTCCTGCAATTTGCCTTCCAGAAGAGGGGCAGTTGAGTTTTGTTTGCCAGAGAAAAGGGCCGTGGTTTGTGTTTGAGGGCATATGGCTGAGAGTGGCCGGCTGACCCCACAAAATCCACAATAGGCAGGATGGTTCCCAGAGCCAAGGTGGCACCAGTGCCAAGTCGGGCTGGTTTGATAGTACTAAATAGCTCCTGCAATCTGCCATCCAGAAGAGGGGTAGCTTAATTTTGTTTGTCAGGGAAACGGGCAGAGCTTTGTGTCTGGGGTCCTGTGGCTGGGAGTGGCCGGCTGGCTCCTTAGAATCCACGATACGCAGGATGGTTCCCAGACCAGTGGTGGCACCAGTGACAAGTTGGGCTGGTTTGATAGTACCAAGTGGCTCCTGCAATCTGCCATCAAAAAGTTGGCAGGCGAGTTTTGTTTTCCAGGGAAAAGCGCCGTTGTTTGTGTTTGGGGGCCTGTGGCTGGGAGTGGCCGGCTGGCTAATTAGAATCCACGATACGCAGGATGGTTCCCAGACCAGAGGTGGCACCAGTGCCAAGTCGGGATAGTTTGATGGTGCAAAGTGGCTCCTGCAATCTGCCATCCAGAAGCTGGGCAGCTTACTTTTGTTTTCCATGGAAAAGGGCCGAGGTTTCTGTCTGGGGGTCTATGGCTGGGAGTGACCTCCAGGCTCCTGAAAAGCTATGCTAGGCAGGATGGTGACCAGACCCATGGTGGCACCAGTGCCAAGTTGGGCTGGTTTGATAGTACCAAGTGGCTCCTGCAATCTGCCATCAATATGTTGGCAGGCGAGTTTTGTTTTCCGGGGAAAAGCGCCGTTGTTTGTGTTTGGGCGCCTGTGGCTCGGAGTGGCCGGGTGGCTGCTTAGAATCCACAATACGCAGGATGGTTCCCAGGCCAGAGGTGGCACCAGTGCCAAGTCGGGCTGTTTTCGTAGTACCAAGTGCGTCCTGCAATTTGCCGTCCAGAAGAGGGGCAGTTGAGTTTTGTTTGCCAGAGAAAAGGGCCGTGGTTTGTGTTTGGGGAGATATGGCTGAGAGTGGCCGGCTGGCCCCTGAAAATCCACGATAGGCAGGATGGTTCCCAGACCCAAGGTGGCATCAGTGCCAAGTCGGGCTGGTTTGATAGTAATAAATAGCTCCTGCAATCTGCCATCCAGAAGCGGGGCAGCTTACTTTTGTTTGCCAGGGAAACGGGCCGAGGTTTCTCTCTGGGGGTCTATGGCTGGGAGTGACCGGCTGGCTCCTGAAAAGCTACGATAGGCAGGATGGTGACCAGACCCATGGTGGCACCAGTGCCAAGTTGGGCTGGTTTGATAGTACCAAGTGGCTCCTGCAATCTGCCATCAAAAAGTTGGCAGGCGAGTTTTGTTTTCCAGGGAAAAGCGCCGTTGTTTGTGTTTGGGGGCCTGCGGCTGGGAGTGGCCGACTGGCGACTTAGAATCTACGTTACGCAGCATGGTTCCCAGACCCAAGGTGGCACCAGTGCCAAGTCGGGCTGGTTTGATAGTACCAAGTGGCTCCTGCAATCTGCCATCCAGAAGCGGGGCAGCTTACTTTTGTTTGCCAGGGAAACGGGCCGAGGTTTGTGTCTGTGGGCCTATGGCTGGGAGTGACCGGCTGGCTCCTGAAAAGCTACGATAGGCAGGATGGTGACCAGACCCATGGTGGCACCAGTGCCAAGTTGGGCTGGTTTGATAGTACCAAGTGGCTCCTGCAATCTGCCATCAAAAGTTGGCAGGCGAATTTTGTTTTCCAGGGAAAAGCGACATTGTTTGTGTTTGGGGGCCTGTGGCTGGGAGTGGCCGCCTGGCGCCTTAGAATCTACGTTACGCAGCATGGTTCCCAGACCCAAGGTGGCACCAGTGCCAAGTCGGGCTGGTTTGACAGTACAAAGTGGCTCCTGCAATCTGCCATCCAGAAGCGGGGCAGCTTACTTTTGTTTGCCAGGGAAACGGGCCGAGGTTTGTGACTGGGGGCCTATGGCTGGGAGTGACCGGCTGGCTCCTGAAAAGCTCCGATAGGCAGGATGGTGACCAGACCCATGGTGGCACCAGTGCCAAGTTGGGCTGGTTTGATAGTACTAAGCGGCTCCTGCAATCTGCCATCAAAAAGTTGGCAGGCGAGTTTTGTTTGCCAGGGACAAGCGTCGTTGTTTGTGTTTGGGGGCCTGTGGCTGGGAGTGGCCGGCTGGCTCCTTAGAATCCACGATACGCAGGATGGTTCCCAGACCCGAGGTGGCACCAGTGCCAAGTCGGGCTGGTTTGATGGTTCAAAGTGGCTCCTGCAATCTGCCATCCAGAAGCGGGGTAGCTTACTTTTGTTTGCCGGGGAAACGGGCAGAGATTTGTGTTTGGGGCCTATGGCTGGGACTGATCGGCTGGCTCCTGAAAAGCTACGATAGGCAGGATGGTGACCAGACCCATGGTGGCACCAGTGCCAAGTTGGGCTGGTTTGATAGTACCAAGTGGCTCCTGCAATCTGCCATCAAAAATTTTGCAGGCCAGTTTTGTTTTCCAGGGAAAAGCGCCGTTGTTTGTGTTTGTGGGCCTGTGGCTGGGACTGGCCAGCTGGCTCCTTAGAATCCACGATACGCAGGATGGTTCCCAGACCAGAGGTGGCACCAGTGCCAAGTCGGGACTGTTTGATGGTTCAAAGTGGCTCCTGCAATCTGCCATCCAGAAGCGGGGTAGCTTACTTTTGTTTGCCAGAGAATCGGGCAGAGCTTTGTGTCTGGGGCCTATGGCTGGGAGTGACCGGCTGGCTCCTGAAAAGCTACGATAGGCAGGATGGTTACCAGACCCATGGAGGCACCAGTGCCAAGTTGGGCTGGTTTGATAGTACCAAGTGGTTCCTGCAATCTGCCATGCAGAAGCGGGGTAGCTTACTTTTATTTACCATGGAAATGGGCCGAGCTTTGTGTCTGGGCGCCTATGGCTGGAAGTGACCGGCTGGCTCCTGAAAAGCTACGATAGGCAGGATTGTGACAAGACCCATGGTGGCACCAGTGCCAAGTTGGGCTGGTTTGATAGCACCAAGTGGCTCCTGCAATCTGCCATCAAAAAGTTGGCAGGCGAGTTTTGTTTTCCAGGGAAAAGAGCCGTTGATTTTGTTTGGGGGCCTGTGGCTGGGAGTGGCCGGCTGGCTCCTTAGAATCCACGATACGCAGGACAGTTCCCAGACCAGAGGTGGCACCAGTGCCAAGTCGGGATAGTTTGATGGTTCAAAGTGGCTCCTGCAATCTGCCATCCAGAAGCGCGGTAGCTTACTTTTGTTTGCCAGAGAATCGGGCAGAGCTTTGTGTCTGGGGCCTATGGCTGGGACTGACCGGCTGGCTCCTGAAAAGCTACGATAGGCAGGATGGTTACCAGACCCATGGAGGCACCAGTGCCAAGTTGGGCTGGTTTGATAGTACCAAGTGGTTCCTGCAATCTGCCATGCAGAAGCGGGGTAGCTTACTTTTATTTACCATGGAAATGGGCCGAGCTTTGTGTCTGGGCGCCTATGGCTGGAAGTGACCGGCTGGCTCCTGAAAAGCTACGATAGGCAGGATTGTGACAAGACCCATGGTGGCACCAGTGCCAAGTTGGGCTGGTTTGATAGCACCAAGTGGCTCCTGCAATCTGCCATCAAAAAGTTGGCAGGCGAGTTTTGTTTTCCAGGGAAAAGAGCCGTTGTTTTTGTTTGGGGGCCTGTGGCTGGGAGTGGCCGGCTGGCTCCTTAGAATCCACGATACGCAGGATGGTTCCCAGACCAGAGGTGGCACCAGTGCCAAGTTGGGCTGTTTTTGTAGTACCAAGTGCGTCCTGCAATTTGCCTTCCAGAAGAGGGGCAGTTGAGTCTTGTTTGCCAGAGAAAAGGGCCGTGGTTTGTGTTTGAGGGCATATGGCTGAGAGTGGCCGGCTGACCCCACAAAATCGACAATAGGCAGGATGGTTCCCAGAGCCAAGGTGGCACCAGTGCCAAGTCGGGCTGGTTTGATAGTACTAAATAGCTCCTGCAATCTGCCATCCAGAAGCGGGGTAGCTTAATTTTGTTTGTCAGGGAAACGGGCAGAGCTTTGTGTCTGGGGTCCTGTGGCTGGGAGTGGCCGGCTGGCTCCTTAGAATCCACGATACGCAGGATGGTTCCCAGACCAGTGGTGGCACCAGTGCCAAGTTGGGCTGGTTTGATAGTACCAAGTGGCTCCTGCAATCTGCCATCAAAAAGTTGGCAGGCGAGTTTTGTTTTCCAGGGAAAAGCGCCGTTGTTTGTGTTTGGGGGCCGGTGGCTGGGAGTGGCCGGCTGGCTAATTAGAATCCACGATACGCAGGATGGTTCCCAGACCCGAGGTGGCACCAGTGCCAAGTCGGGATAGTTTGATGGTGCAAAGTGGCTCCTGCAATCTGCCATCCAGAAGCGGGGCAGCTTACTTTTGTTTGCCAGGGAAACGGGCCGAGGTATTTGTCTGGGGCCCTATGGCAGGGAGTGACTGGCTGGCTCCTGAAAAGCTACGATAGGCAGGATGTTTACCAGACCCATGGTGGCACCAGTGCCAAGTTGGGCTAAATTGATAGTACCAAGTGGCTCCTGCAATCTGCCATCCAGAAGCGGGGCAGCTTACTTTTGTTTTCCATGGAAACGGGCCGAGGTTTCTGTCTGGGGGTCTATGGCTGGGAGTGACCTCCTGGCTCCTGAAAAGCTATGCTAGGCAGGATGGTGACCAGACCCATGGTGGCACCAGTGCCAAGTTGGGCTGGTTTGATAGTACCAAGTGGCTCCTGCAATCTGCCATCAAAATTTTGGCAGGCGAGTTTTGTTTTCCGGGGAAAAGTGCCATTGTTTGTGTTTGGGGGCCTGTGGCTCGGAGTGGCCGGGTGGCTGCTTAGAATCCACAATACGCAGGATGGTTCCCAGGCCAGAGGTGGCACCAGTGTCAAGTTGGGCTGGTTTGATGGTGCAAAGTGGCTCCTACAATCTGCCATCCAGAAGCGGGGTAGCTTACTTTTGTTTGCCATGGAAACGGGCCGAAAATCTTGTCTGGGGGCCAGTGCCTGGGGCTGGCTGGCTGGCCCCTGAAAAGCTACGATAGGCAGGATGGTGACCAGACCCATGGTGGCACCAGTGCCAAGTTGCGCTGGTTTGATAGCACCAAGTGGCTCCTGCAATCTACCATCAAAATGTTGGCAGGCGAGTTTTGTTTTCCAGGGAAAAGAGCCGTTGTTTGTGTTTGGGGGCCTGTGGCTGGGAATGGCCGGCTGGCTCCTTAGAATCCACGATACGCAGGATGGTTCCCAGACCAGAGGTGGCACCAGTGCCAAGTTGGGCTGTTTTTGTAGTACCAAGTGCGTCCTGCAATTTGCCTTCCAGAAGAGGGGCAGTTGAGTTTTGTTTGCCAGAGAAAAGGGCCGTGGTTTGTGTTTGAGGGCATATGGCTGAGAGTGGCCGGCTGACCCCACAAAATCCACAATAGGCAGGATGGTTCCCAGAGCCAAGGTGGCACCAGTGCCAAGTCGGGCTGGTTTGATAGTACTAAATAGCTCCTGCAATCTGCCATCCAGAAGAGGGGTAGCTTAATTTTGTTTGTCAGGGAAACGGGCAGAGCTTTGTGTCTGGGGTCCTGTGGCTGGGAGTGGCCGGCTGGCTCCTTAGAATCCACGATACGCAGGATGGTTCCCAGACCAGTGGTGGCACCAGTGACAAGTTGGGCTGGTTTGATAGTACCAAGTGGCTCCTGCAATCTGCCATCAAAAAGTTGGCAGGCGAGTTTTGTTTTCCAGGGAAAAGCGCCGTTGTTTGTGTTTGGGGGCCTGTGGCTGGGAGTGGCCGGCTGGCTAATTAGAATCCACGATACGCAGGATGGTTCCCAGACCAGAGGTGGCACCAGTGCCAAGTCGGGATAGTTTGATGGTGCAAAGTGGCTCCTGCAATCTGCCATCCAGAAGCTGGGCAGCTTACTTTTGTTTTCCATGGAAAAGGGCCGAGGTTTCTGTCTGGGGGTCTATGGCTGGGAGTGACCTCCAGGCTCCTGAAAAGCTATGCTAGGCAGGATGGTGACCAGACCCATGGTGGCACCAGTGCCAAGTTGGGCTGGTTTGATAGTACCAAGTGGCTCCTGCAATCTGCCATCAATATGTTGGCAGGCGAGTTTTGTTTTCCGGGGAAAAGCGCCGTTGTTTGTGTTTGGGCGCCTGTGGCTCGGAGTGGCCGGGTGGCTGCTTAGAATCCACAATACGCAGGATGGTTCCCAGGCCAGAGGTGGCACCAGTGCCAAGTCGGGCTGTTTTCGTAGTACCAAGTGCGTCCTGCAATTTGCCGTCCAGAAGAGGGGCAGTTGAGTTTTGTTTGCCAGAGAAAAGGGCCGTGGTTTGTGTTTGGGGGCATATGGCTGAGAGTGGCCGGCTGGCCCCTGAAAATCCACGATAGGCAGGATGGTTCCCAGACCCAAGGTGGCATCAGTGCCAAGTCGGGCTGGTTTGATAGTAATAAATAGCTCCTTCAATCTGCCATCCAGAAGCGGGGCAGCTTACTTTTGTTTGCCAGGGAAACGGGCCGAGGTTTCTCTCTGGGGGTCTATGGCTGGGAGTGACCGGCTGGCTCCTGAAAAGCTACGATAGGCAGGATGGTGACCAGACCCATGGTGGCACCAGTGCCAAGTTGGGCTGGTTTGATAGTACCAAGTGGCTCCTGCAATCTGCCATCAAAAAGTTGGCAGGCGAGTTTTGTTTTCCAGGGAAAAGCGCCGTTGTTTGTGTTTGGGGGCCTGCGGCTGGGAGTGGCCGACTGGCGACTTAGAATCTACGTTACGCAGCATGGTTCCCAGACCCAAGGTGGCACCAGTGCCAAGTCGGGCTGGTTTGATAGTACCAAGTGGCTCCTGCAATCTGCCATCCAGAAGCGGGGCAGCTTACTTTTGTTTTCCAGGAAACGGGCCGAGGTTTGTGTCTGTGGGCCTATGGCTGGGAGTGACCGGCTGGCTCCTGAAAAGCTACGATAGGCAGGATGGTGACCAGACCCATGGTGGCACCAGTGCCAAGTTGGGCTGGTTTGATAGTACCAAGTGGCTCCTGCAATCTGCCATCAAAAGTTGGCAGGCGAATTTTGTTTTCCAGGGAAAAGCGACATTGTTTGTGTTTGGGGGCCTGTGGCTGGGAGTGGCCGCCTGGCGCCTTAGAATCTACGTTACGCAGCATGGTTCCCAGACCCAAGGTGGCACCAGTGCCAAGTCGGGCTGGTTTGACAGTACAAAGTGGCTCCTGCAATCTGCCATCCAGAAGCGGGGCAGCTTACTTTTGTTTGCCAGGGAAACGGGCCGAGGTTTGTGACTGGGGGCCTATGGCTGGGAGTGACCGGCTGGCTCCTGAAAAGCTCCGATAGGCAGGATGGTGACCAGACCCATGGTGGCACCAGTGCCAAGTTGGGCTGGTTTGATAGTACTAAGCGGCTCCTGCAATCTGCCATCAAAAAGTTGGCAGGCGAGTTTTGTTTGCCAGGGACAAGCGTCGTTGTTTGTGTTTGGGGGCCTGTGGCTGGGAGTGGCCGGCTGGCTCCTTAGAATCCACGATACGCAGGATGGTTCCCAGACCCGAGGTGGCACCAGTGCCAAGTCGGGCTGGTTTGATGGTTCAAAGTGGCTCCTGCAATCTGCCATCCAGAAGCGGGGTAGCTTACTTTTGTTTGCCGGGGAAACGGGCAGAGATTTGTGTTTGGGGCCTATGGCTGGGACTGATCGGCTGGCTCCTGAAAAGCTACGATAGGCAGGATGGTGACCAGACCCATGGTGGCACCAGTGCCAAGTTGGGCTGGTTTGATAGTACCAAGTGGCTCCTGCAATCTGCCATCAAAAATTTGGCAGGCCAGTTTTGTTTTCCAGGGAAAAGCGCCGTTGTTTGTGTTTGTGGGCCTGTGGCTGGGACTGGCCAGCTGGCTCCTTAGAATCCACGATACGCAGGATGGTTCCCAGACCAGAGGTGGCACCAGTGCCAAGTCGGGATAGTTTGATGGTTCAAAGTGGCTCCTGCAATCTGCCATCCAGAAGCGGGGTAGCTTACTTTTGTTTGCCAGAGAATCGGGCAGAGCTTTGTGTCTGGGGCCTATGGCTGGGACTGACCGGCTGGCTCCTGAAAAGCTACGATAGGCAGGATGGTTACCAGACCCATGGAGGCACCAGTGCCAAGTTGGGCTGGTTTGATAGTACCAAGTGGTTCCTGCAATCTGCCATGCAGAAGCGGGGCAGCTTACTTTTATTTACCATGGAAATGGGCCGAGCTTTGTGTCTGGGCGCCTATGGCTGGAAGTGACCGGCTGGCTCCTGAAAAGCTACGATAGGCAGGATTGTGACAAGACCCATGGTGGCACCAGTGCCAAGTTGGGCTGGTTTGATAGCACCAAGTGGCTCCTGCAATCTGCCATCAAAAAGTTGGCAGGCGAGTTTTGTTTTCCAGGGAAAAGAGCCGTTGTTTTTGTTTGGGGGCCTGTGGCTGGGAGTGGCCGGCTGGCTCCTTAGAATCCACGATACGCAGGATGGTTCCCAGACCAGAGGTGGCACCAGTGCCAAGTTGGGCTGTTTTTGTAGTACCAAGTGCGTCCTGCAATTTGCCTTCCAGAAGAGGGGCAGTTGAGTTTTGTTTGCCAGAGAAAAGGGCCGTGGTTTGTGTTTGAGGGCATATGGCTGAGAGTGGCCGGCTGACCCCACAAAATCCACAATAGGCAGGATGGTTCCCAGAGCCAAGGTGGCACCAGTGCCAAGTCGGGCTGGTTTGATAGTACTAAATTGCTCCTGCAATCTGCCATCCAGAAGCGGGGTAGCTTAATTTTGTTTGTCAGGGAAACGGGCAGAGCTTTGTGTCTGGGGTCCTGTGGCTGGGAGTGGCCGGCTGGCTCCTTAGAATCCACGATACGCAGGATGGTTCCCAGACCAGTGGTGGCACCAGTGCCAAGTTGGGCTGGTTTGATAGTACCAAGTGGCTCCTGCAATCTGCCATCAAAAAGTTGGCAGGCGAGTTTTGTTTTCCAGGGAAAAGCGCCGTTGTTTGTGTTTGGGGGCCTGTGGCTGGGAGTGGCCGGCTGGCTAATTAGAATCCACGATACGCAGGATGGTTCCCAGACCCGAGGTGGCACCAGTGCCAAGTCGGGATAGTTTGATGGTGCAAAGTGGCTCCTGCAATCTGCCATCCAGAAGCGGGGCAGCTTACTTTTGTTTGCCAGGGAAACGGGCCGAGGTATTTGTCTGGGGCCCTATGGCAGGGAGTGACTGGCTGGCTCCTGAAAAGCTACGATAGGCAGGATGTTTACCAGACCCATGGTGGCACCAGTGCCAAGTTGGGCTAAATTGATAGTACCAAGTGGCTCCTGCAATCTGCCATCCAGAAGCGGGGCAGCTTACTTTTGTTTGCCAGGGAAACGGGCCGAGGTTTCTGTCTGGGGGTCTATGGCTGGGAGTGACCTCCTGGCTCCTGAAAAGCTATGCTAGGCAGGATGGTGACCAGACCCATGGTGGCACCAGTGCCAAGTTGGGCTGGTTTGATAGTACCAAGTGGCTCCTGCAATCTGCCATCAAAATGTTGGCAGGCGAGTTTTGTTTTCCGGGGAAAAGCGCCGTTGTTTGTGTTTGGGGGCCTGTGGCTCGGAGTGGCCGGGTGGCTGCTTAGAATCCACAATACGCAGGATGGTTCCCAGGCCAGAGGTGGCACCAGTGTCAAGCTGGTCTGGTTTGATGGTGCAAAGTGGCTCCTACAATCTGCCATCCAGAAGCGGGGTAGCTTACTTTTGTTTGCCATGGAAACGGGCCGAAAATCTTGTCTGGGGGCCAGTGCCTGGGGCTGGCTGGCTGGCCCCTGAAAAGCTACGATAGGCAGGATGGTGACCAGACCCATGGTGGCACCAGTGCCAAGTTGCGCTGGTTTGATAGCACCAAGTGGCTCCTGCAATCTACCATCAAAAAGTTGGCAGGCGAGTTTTGTTTTCCAGGGAAAAGAGCCGTTGTTTGTGTTTGGGGGCCTGTGGCTGGGAGTGGCCGGCTGGCTCCTTAGAATCCACGATACGCAGGATGGTTCCCAGACCAGAGGTGGCACCAGTGCCAAGTTGGGCTGTTTTTGTAGTACCAAGTGCGTCCTGCAATTTGCCTTCCAGAAGAGGGGCAGTTGAGTTTTGTTTGCCAGAGAAAAGGGCCGTGGTTTGTGTTTGAGGGCATATGGCTGAGAGTGGCCGGCTGACCCCACAAAATCCACAATAGGCAGGATGGTTCCCAGAGCCAAGGTGGCACCAGTGCCAAGTCGGGCTGGTTTGATAGTACTAAATAGCTCCTGCAATCTGCCATCCAGAAGCGGGGTAGCTTAATTTTGTTTGTCAGGGAAACGGGCAGAGCTTTGTGTCTGGGGTCCTGTGGCTGGGAGTGGCCGGCTGGCTCCTTAGAATCCACGATACGCAGGATGGTTCCCAGACCAGTGGTGGCACCAGTGCCAAGTTGGGCTGGTTTGATAGTACCAAGTGGCTCCTGCAATCTGCCATCAAAACGTTGGCAGGCGAGTTTTGTTTTCCAGGGAAAAGCGCCGTTGTTTGTGTTTGGGGGCCTGTGGCTGGGAGTGGCCAGCTGGCTAATTAGAATCCACGATACGCAGGATGGTTCCCAGACCAGAGGTGGCACCAGTGCCAAGTCGGGATAGTTTCATGGTGCAAAGTGGCTCCTGCAATCTGCCATCCAGAAGCGGGGCAGCTTACTTTTGTTTTCCATGGAAAAGGGCCGAGGTTTCTGTCTGGGGGTCTATGGCTGGGAGTGACCTCCAGGCTCCTGAAAAGCTATGCTAGGCAGGATGGTGACCAGACCCATGGTGGCACCAGTGCCAAGTTGGGCTGGTTTGATAGTACCAAGTGGCTCCTGCAATCTGCCATCAATATGTTGGCAGGCGAGTTTTGTTTTCCGGGGAAAAGCGCCGTTGTTTTTGTTTGGGCGCCTGTGGCTCGGAGTGGCCGGGTGGCTGCTTAGAATCCACAATACGCAGGATGGTTCCCAGGCCAGAGGTGGCACCAGTGCCAAGTCGGGCTGTTTTCGTAGTACCAAGTGCGTCCTGCAATTTGCCGTCCAGAAGAGGGGCAGTTGAGTTTTGTTTGCCAGAGAAAAGGGCCGTGGTTTGTGTTTGGGGGCATATGGCTGAGAGTGGCCGGCTGGCCCCTGAAAATCCACGATAGGCAGGATGGTTCCCAGACCCAAGGTGGCATCAGTGCCAAGTCGGGCTGGTTTGATAGTAATAAATAGCTCCTGCAATCTGCCATCCAGAAGCGGGGCAGCTTACTTTTGTTTGCCAGGGAAACGGGCCGAGGTTTTTGTCTGGGGGCAAAAGGCTGGGAGTGACCGGCTGGCTCCTGAAAAGCTACGATAGGCAGGATGGTGACCAGACCCATGGTGGCACCAGTGCCAAGTTGGGCTGGTTTGATAGTACCAAGTGGCTCCTGCAATCTGCCATCAAAAAGTTGGCAGGCGAGTTTTGTTTTCCAGGGAAAAGCGCCGTTGTTTGTGTTTGGGGGCCTGCGGCTGGGAGTGGCCGACAGGCGCCTTAGAATCTACGTTACGCAGCATGGTTCCCAGACCCAAGGTGGCACCAGTGCCAAGTCGGGCTGGTTTGATAGTACCAAGTGGCTCCTGCAATCTGCCATCCAGAAGCGGGGCAGCTTACTTTTGTTTGCCAGGGAAACGTGCCGAGGTTTGTGACTGGGGGCCTATGGCTGGGAGTGACCGGCTGGCTCCTGAAAAGCTACGATAGGCAGGATGGTGACCAGACCCATGGTGGCACCAGTGCCAAGTTGGGCTGGTTTGATAGTACCAAGTGGCTCCTGCAATCTGCCATCAAAAAGTTGGCAGACGAATTTTGTTTTCCAGGGAAAAGCGACATTGTTTGTGTTTGGGGGCCTGTGGCTGGGAGTGGCCGCCTGGCGCCTTAGAATCTACGTTACGCAGCATGGTTCCCAGACCCAAGGTGGCACCAGTGCCAAGTTGGGCTGGTTTGACAGTACAAAGTGGCTCCTGCAATCTGCCATCCAGAAGCGGGGCAGCTTACTTTTGTTTGCCAGGGAAACGGGCCGAGGTTTGTGACTGGGGGCCTATGGCTGGGAGTGACCGGCTGGCTCCTGAAAAGCTCCGATAGGCAGGATGGTGACCAGACCCATGGTGGCACCAGTGCCAAGTTGGGCTGGTTTGATAGTACTAAGCGGCTCCTGCAATCTGCCATCAAAAAGTTGGCAGGCGAGTTTTGTTTGCCAGGGACAAGCGCCGTTGTTTGTGTTTGGGGGCCTGTGGCTGGGAGTGGCCGGCTGGCTCCTTAGAATCCACGATACGCAGGATGGTTCCCAGACCCGAGGTGGCACCAGTGCCAAGTCGGGCTGGTTTGATGGTTGAAAGTGGCTCCTGCAATCTGCCATCCAGAAGCGGGGTAGCTTACTTTTGTTTGCCGGGGAAACGGGCAGAGATTTGTGTTTGGGGCCTATGGCTGGGACTGATCGGCTGGCTCCTGAAAAGCTACGATAGGCAGGATGGTGACCAGACCCATGGTGGCACCAGTGCCAAGTTGGGCTGGTTTGATAGTACCAAGTGGCTCCTGCAATCTGCCATCAAAAATTTGGCAGGCCAGTTTTGTTTTCCAGGGAAAAGCGCCGTTGTTTGTGTTTGTGGGCCTGTGGCTGGGACTGGCCAGCTGGCTCCTTAGAATCCACGATACGCAGGATGGTTCCCAGACCAGAGGTGGCACCAGTGCCAAGTCGGGATAGTTTGATGGTTCAAAGTGGCTCCTGCAATCTGCCATCCAGAAGCGGGGTAGCTTACTTTTGTTTGCCAGAGAATCGGGCAGAGCTTTGTGTCTGGGGCCTATGGCTGGGACTGACCGGCTGGCTCCTGAAAAGCTACGATAGGCAGGATGGTTACCAGACCCATGGAGGCACCAGTGCCAAGTTGGGCTGGTTTGATAGTACCAAGTGGTTCCTGCAATCTGCCATGCAGAAGCGGGGCAGCTTACTTTTATTTACCATGGAAATGGGCCGAGCTTTGTGTCTGGGCGCCTATGGCTGGAAGTGACCGGCTGGCTCCTGAAAAGCTACGATAGGCAGGATTGTGACAAGACCCATGGTGGCACCAGTGCCAAGTTGGGCTGGTTTGATAGCACCAAGTGGCTCCTGCAATCTGCCATCCAGAAGCGGGGTAGCTTAATTTTGTTTGTCAGGGAAACGGGCAGAGCTTTGTGTCTGGGGTCCTGTGGCTGGGAGTGGCCGGCTGGCTCCTTAGAATCCACGATACGCAGGATGGTTCCCAGACCAGTGGTGGCACCAGTGCCAAGTTGGGCTGGTTTGATAGTACCAAGTGGCTCCTGCAATCTGCCATCAAAAAGTTGGCAGGCGAGTTTTGTTTTCCAGGGAAAAGCGCCGTTGTTTGTGTTTGGGGGCCTGTGGCTGGGAGTGGCCGGCTGGCTACTTAGAATCCACGATACGCAGGATGGTTCCCAGACCCGAGGTGGCACCAGTGCCAAGTCGGGATAGTTTGATGGTGCAAAGTGGCTCCTGCAATCTGCCATCCAGAAGCGGGCAGCTTACTTTTGTTTGCCAGGGAAACGGGCCGAGGTATTTGTCTGGGGCCCTATGGCAGGGAGTGACTGGCTGGCTCCTGAAAAGCTACGATAGGCAGGATGTTTACCAGACCAATGGTGGCACCAGTGCCAAGTTGGGCTAAATTGATAGTACCAAGTGGCTCCTGCAATCTGCCATCCAGAAGCGGGGCAGCTTACTTTTGTTTTCCATGGAAACGGGCCGAGGTTTCTGTCTGGGGGTCTATGGCTGGGAGTGACCTCCTGGCTCCTGAAAAGCTATGCTAGGCAGGATGGTGACCAGACCCATGGTGGCACCAGTGCCAAGTTGGGCTGGTTTGATAGTACCAAGTGGCTCCTGCAATCTGCCATCAAAATGTTGGCAGGCGAGTTTTGTTTGCCAGGGACAAGCGCCATTGTTTGTGATTGGGGGCCTGTGGCTGGGAGTGGCCGGCTGGCTCCTTAGAATCCACGATACGCAGGATGGTTCCCAGACCAGAGGTGGCACCAGTGCCAAGTCGGGCTGGTTTGATGGTTCAAAGTGGCTCCTGCAATCTGCCATCCAGAAGCGGGGTAGCTTACTCTTGTTTGCCGGGGAAACGAGCAGAGATTTGTGTTTGGGGCCTATGGCTGGGACTGATCGGCTGGCTCCTGAAAAGCTCCGATAGGCAGGATGGTGACCAGACCCATGGTGGCACCAGTGCCAAGTTGGGCTGGTTTGATAGTACCAAGTGGCTCCTGCAATCTGCCATCAAAAATTTGGCAGGCCAGTTTTGTTTTCCAGGGAAAAGCGCCGTTGTTTGTGTTTGTGGGCCTGTGGCTGGGACTGGCCAGCTGGCTCCTTAGAATCCACGATACGCAGGATGGTTCCCAGACCAGAGGTGGCACCCGTGCCAAGTCGGGATAGTTTGATGGTTCAAAGTGGCTCCTGCAATCTGCCATCCAGAAGCGGGGTAGCTTACTTTTGTTTGCCAGAGAATCGGGCAGAGATTTGTGTCTGGGGCCTATGGCTGGGACTGACCGGCTGGCTCCTGAAAAGCTACGATAGGCAGGATGGTTACCAGACCCATGGAGGCACCAGTGCCAAGTTGGGCTGGTTTGATAGTACCAAGTGGTTCCTGCAATCTGCCATGCAGAAGCGGGGCAGCTTACTTTTATTTACCATGGAAATGGGCCGAGATTTGTGTCTGGGCGCCTATGGCTGGAAGTGACCGGCTGGCTCCTGAAAAGCTACGATAGGCAGGATTGTGACAAGACCCATGGTGGCACCAGTGCCAAGTTGGGCTGGTTTGATAGCACCAAGTGACTCCTGCAATCTGCCATCAAAAAGTTGGCAGGCGAGTTTTGTTTTCCAGGGAAAAGAGCCGTTGTTTTTGTTTCGGGGCCTGTGGCTGGGAGTTGTCGGCTGGCTCCTTAGAATCCACGATACGCAGGATGGTTCCCAGACCAGAGGTGGCACCAGTGCCAAGTTGGGCTGTTTTTGTAGTACCAAGTGCGTCCTGCAATTTGCCTTCCAGAAGAGGGGCAGTTGAGTTTTGTTTGCCAGAGAAAAGGGCCGTGGTTTGTGTTTGAGGGCATATGGCTGAGAGTGGCCGGCTGACCCCACAAAATCCACAATAGGCAGGATGGTTCCCAGAGCCAAGGTGGCACCAGTGCCAAGTCGGGCTGGTTTGATAGTACTAAAAAGCTCCTGCAATCTGCCATCCAGAAGCGGGGTAGCTTAATTTTGTTTGTCAGGGAAACGGGCAGAGCTTTGTGTCTGGGGTCCTGTGGCTGGGAGTGGCCGGCTGGCTCCTTAGAATCCACGATACGCAGGATGGTTCCCAGACCAGTGGTGGCACCAGTGCCAAGTCGGACTGGTTTGATACTACCAAGTGGCTCCTGCAATCTGCCATCCAGAAGCGGGGCAGCTGAATTTTGTTTGCCAGAGAAAAAGGCTGTTGTTTGTGTTTGGGGGCCTGTAGATTGCAGTTGCGGGCTGGCTCCTGAAAATCCATGATACGCAGCATGCTTCCCAGACCCAAGGTGGCACCAGTGCCAAGTAGGGCTGGTTTGATAGTACCAAGTGGCTCCTGCAATCTGCCATCCAGAAGAGGGGCAGTTGAGTTTTGTTTGCCAGAGAAAAGGGCCGTGGTTTGTGTTTGGGGCCTATGGCTGAGAGTGGCCGGCTGGCCCCTGAAAATCCACCATAGGCAGGATGGTGACCAGACCCATGGTGGCACCAGTGCCAAGTTGGGCTGGTTTGATAGTACCAAGTGGCTCCTGCAATCTGCCATCAAAAGTTGGCAGGCGAGTTTTGTTTTCCAGGGAAAAGCGCCGTTGTTTGTGTTTGGGGGCCTGCGGCGGGGAGTGGCCGACTGGCGCCTTAGAATCTACGTTACGCAGCATGGTTCCCAGAGCCAAGGTGGCACCAGTGCCAAGTCGGGCTGGTTTGATAGTACCAAGTGGCTCCTGCAATCTGCCATCCAGAAGCGGGGCAGCTTACTTTTGTTTGCCAGGGAAACGGGCCGAGCTTTGTGTCTGGGGGCCTATGGCTGGGAGTGACCGGCTGGCTCCTGAAAAGCTACGATAGGCAGGATGGTGACCAGACCCATGGTGGCACCAGTGCCAAGTTGGGCTGGTTTGATAGTACTAAGCGGCTCCTGCAATCTGCCATCAAAAAGTTGGCAGGCGAGTTTTGTTTGCCAGGGACAAGTGCCATTGTTTGTGATTGGGGGCCTGTGGCTGGGAGTGGCCGGCTGGCTCCTTAGAATCCACGATACGCAGGATGGTTCCCAGACCAGAGGTGGCACCAGTGCCAAGTCGGGCTGGTTTGATAGTACCAAGTGGCTCCTGCAATCGGCCATCCAGAAGCGGGGTAGCTTACTTTTGTTTGCCGGGGAAACGAGCAGAGATTTGTGTTTGGGGCCTATGGCTGGGACTGATCGGCTGGCTCCTGAAAAGCTACGATAGGCAGGATGGTGACCAGACCCATGGTGGCACCAGTGCCAAGTTGGGCTGGTTTGATAGTACCAAGTGGCTCCTGCAATCTGCCATCAAAAATTTGGCAGGCCAGTTTTGTTTTCCAGGGAAAAGCGCCGTTGGTTGTGTTTGTGGGCCTGTGGCTGGGACTGGCCAGCTGGCTCCTTAGAATCCACGATACGCAGGATGGTTCCCAGACCAGAGGTGGCACCAGTGCCAAGTCGGGATAATTTGATGGTTCAAAGTGGCTCCTGCAATCTGCCATCCAGAAGCGGGGTAGCTTACTTTTGTTTGCCAGAGAATCGGGCAGAGCTTTGTGTCTGGGGCCTATGGCTGGGACTGACCGGCTGGCTCCTGAAAAGCTACGATAGGCAGGATGGTTACCAGACCCATGGAGGCACCAGTGCCAAGTTGGGCTGGTTTGATAGTACCAAGTGGTTCCTGCAATCTGCCATGCAGAAGCGGGGCAGCTTACTTTTATTTACCATGGAAATGGGCCGAGCTTTGTGTCTGGGCACCTATGGCTGGAAGTGACCGGCTGGCTCCTGAAAAGCTACGATAGGCAGGATTGTGACAAGACCCATGGTGGCACCAGTGCCAAGTTGGGCTGGTTTGATAGCACCAAGTGACTCCTGCAATCTGCCATCAAAAAGTTGGCAGGCGAGTTTTGTTTTCCAGGGAAAAGAGCCGTTGTTTTTGTTTCGGGGCCTGTGGCTGGGAGTTGTCGGCTGGCTCCTTAGAATCCACGATACGCAGGATGGTTCCCAGACCAGAGGTGGCACCAGTGCCAAGTTGGGCTGTTTTTGTAGTACCAAGTGCGTCCTGCAATTTGCCTTCCAGAAGAGGGGCAGTTGAGTTTTGTTTGCCAGAGAAAAGGGCCGTGGTTTGTGTTTGGGGGCATATGGCTGAGAGTGGCCGGCTGACCCCACAAAATCCACAATAGGCAGGATGGTTCCCAGACCCGAGGTGGCACCAGTGCCAAGTCGGGCTGGTTTGATAGTACTAAATAGCTCCTGCAATCTGCCATCCAGAAGCGGGGTAGCTTAATTTTGTTTGTCAGGGAAACGGGCAGAGCTTTGTGTCTGGGGTCCTGTGGCTGGGAGTGGCCGGCTGGCTCCTTAGAATCCACGATACGCAGGATGGTTCCCAGACCAGTGGTGGCACCAGTGCCAAGTTGGGCTGGTTTGATAGTACCAAGTGGCTCCTGCAATCTGCCATCAAAAAGTTGGCAGGCGAGTTTTGTTTTCCAGGGAAAAGCGCCGTTGTTTGTGTTTGGGGGCCTGTGGCTGGGAGTGGCCGGCTGGCTAATTAGAATCCACGATACGCAGGATGGTTCCCAGACCCGAGGTGGCACCAGTGCCAAGTCGGGATAGTTTGATGGTGCAAAGTGGCTCCTGCAATCTGCCATCCAGAAGCGGGGCAGCTTACTTTTGTTTGCCAGGGAAACGGGCCGAGGTATTTGTCTGGGGCCCTAAGGCAGGGAGTGACTGGCTGGCTCCTGAAAAGCTACGATAGGCAGGATGTTTACCAGACCCATGGTGGCACCAGTGCCAAGTTGGGCTAAATTGATAGTACCAAGTGGCTCCTGCAATCTGCCATCCAGAAGCGGGGCAGCTTACTTTTGTTTTCCATGGAAACGGGCCGAGGTTTCTTTCTGGGGATTCTATGGCTGGGAGTGACCTCCTGGCTCCTGAAAAGCTATGCTAGGCAGGATGGTGACCAGACCCATGGTGGCACCAGTGCCAAGTTGGGCTGGTTTGATAGTACCAAGTGGCTCCTGCAATCTGCCATCAAAATGTTGGCAGGCGGGTTTTGTTTTCCGGGGAAAAGCGCCGTTGTTTGTGTTTGGGGATCTGTGGCTCGGAGTGGCCGGGTGGCTGCTTAGAATCCACAATACGCAGGATGGTTCCCAGGCCAGAGGTGGCACCAGTGTCAAGTTGGGCTGGTTTGATGGTGCAAAGTGGCTCCTACAATCTGCCATCCAGAAGCGGGGTAGCTTACTTTTGTTTGCCATGGAAACGGGCCGAAAATCTTGTCTGGGGCCAGTGCCTGGGGCTGGCTGGCTGGCCCCTGAAAAGCTACGATAGGCAGGATGGTGACCAGACCCATGGTGGCACCAGTGCCAAGACGGGCTGGTTTGATAGTACCAAGTGGCTCCTGCAATCTGCCATCAAAAAGTTGGCAGGCCAGTTTTGTTATCCAGGGAAAAGCGCCGTTGTTTGTGTTTGGGGGCCTGTGGCTGGGAGTGGCCAGTTGGCTACTTAGAATCCACGATACGCAGGATGGTTCCCAGACCCAAGTTGGCACCAGTGCCAAGTCGGACTGGTTTGATACTACCAAGTGGCTCCTGCAATCTGCCATCCAGAAGCGGGGCAGCTGAATTTTGTTTGCCAGAGAAAAAGGCTGTTGTTTGTGTTTGGGGGCCTGTAGATTGCAGTTGCGGGCTGGCTCCTGAAAATCCATGATACGCAGCATGCTTCCCAGACCCAAGGTGGCACCAGTGCCAAGTAGGGCTGGTTTGATAGTACCAAGTGGCTCCTGCAATCTGCCATCCAGAAGAGGGGCAGTTGAGTTTTGTTTGCCAGAGAAAAGGGCCGTGGTTTGTGTTTGGGGCCTATGGCTGAGAGTGGCCGGCTGGCCCCTGAAAATCCACCATAGGCAGGATGGTGACCAGACCCATGGTGGCACCAGTGCCAAGTTGGGCTGGTTTGATAGTACCAAGTGGCTCCTGCAATCTGCCATCAAAAAGTTGGCAGGCGAGTTTTGTTTTCCAGGGAAAAGCGCCGTTGTTTGTGTTTGGGGGCCTGCGGCGGGGAGTGGCCGACTGGCGCCTTAGAATCTACGTTACGCAGCATGGTTCCCAGAGCCAAGGTGGCACCAGTGCCAAGTCGGGCTGGTTTGATAGTACCAAGTGGCTCCTGCAATCTGCCATCCAGAAGCGGGGCAGCTTACTTTTGTTTGCCAGGGAAACGGGCCGAGCTTTGTGTCTGGGGGCCTATGGCTGGGAGTGACCGGCTGGCTCCTGAAAAGCTACGATAGGCAGGATGGTGACCAGACCCATAGTGGCACCACTGCCAAGTTGGGCTGGTTTGATAGTACTAAGCGCCTCCTGCAATCTGCCATCAAAAAGTTGGAGGCGAATTTTGTTTTCCAGGGACAAGCGCCGTTGTTTGTGTTTGGGGGCCTGTGGCTGGGAGTGGCCGGCTGGCTCCTTAAAATCCACGATACGCAGGATGGTTCCCAGACCCGAGGTGGCACCAGTGCCAAGTCGGGCTGGTTTGATGGTTCAAAGTGGCTCCTGCAATCTGCCATCCAGAAGCGGGGTAGCTTACTTTTGTTTGCCGGGGAAACGGGCAGAGATTTGTGTTTGGGGCCTATGGCTGGGACTGATCGGCTGGCTCCTGAAAAGCTACGATTGGCAGGATGGTGACCAGACCCATGGTGGCACCAGTGCCAAGTCGGGCTGGTTTGATAGTACCAAGTGGCTCCTGCAATCTGCCATCAAAAATTTGGCAGGCCAGTTTTGTTTTCCAGGGAAAAGCGACGTTGTTTGTGTTTGTGGGCCTGTGGCTGGGACTGGCCAGCTGGCTCCTTAGAATCCACGATACGCAGGATGGTTCCCAGACCAGTGGTGGCACCAGTGGCAAGTTGGGCTGGTTTGATAGTACCAAGTGGCTCCTGCAATCTGCCATCAAAAAGTTGGCAGGCGAGTTTTGTTTTCCAGGGAAAAGCGACGTTGTTTGTGTTTGTGGGCCTGTGGCTGGGAGTGGCCGGCTGGCTCCTTAGAATCCACGATACGCAGGATGGTTCCCAGACCCGAGGTGGCACCAGTGCCAAGTCGGGATAGTTTGATGGTGCAAAGTGGCTCCTGCAATCTGCCATCCAGAAGCGGGGTAGCTTACTTTTGTTTGCCAGGGAAACGGGCCGAGGTTTTTTTCTGGGGGCCTATGGTTGGGAGTGACCGGCTGGCTCCTGAAAAGCTACAGTAGGCAGGATGATTACCAGACCCATGGTGGCACCAGTGCCAAGTTGGGCTGGTTTGATAGTACCAAGTGGCTCCTGCAATCTGCCATCCAGAAGCGGGGCAGCTTACTTTTGTTTGCCAGGGAAACGGGCCGAGGTATTTGTCTGGGCGCCTACGGCTGGGAGTGACCGGCTGGCTCCTGAAATGCTATGATAAGCAGGATGGTGACCAGGCCCATAGTGGCACCAGTGCCAAGTTGGGCTGGTTTGATAGTACCAAGTGGCTCCTGCAATCTGCCATCAAAAAGCTAGCAGGCGAGTTTTGTTTTCCAGGGAAAAGTGCCGTTGGTTTTGTTTGGGGACCTGTGGCTAGGAGTGGCCGGCTGGCTCTTTAGAAGCCACGATACGCAGCATGGTTCCCAGACCCAAGGTGGCACCAGTGCCAAGTCGGTCTGGTTTGATGATGCCAAGTTGCTCCTGCAATCTGCCATCCAGAAGCGGGGTAGCTTACTTTTGTGTGCCAGGGAAACGGGCCGAGCTTTGTGTCTGGGGGCCTGTGGCTGGGAGTGACCGGCTGGCTCCTGAAAAGCTACGATAGGCAGGATGGTGACCAGACCCATGGTGGCACCAGTGCCAAGACGGGCTGGTTTGATAGTACCAAGTGGCTCCTGCAATCTGCCATCAAAAAGTTGGTAGGCCAGTTTTGTTTTCCAGGGAAAAGCACCGTTGTTTGTGTTTGGGGGCCTGTGGCTGGGAGTGGCCAGCTGGCTACTTAGAATCCACGATACGCAGGATGGTTCCCAGACCCAAGTTGGCACCAGTGCCAAGTCGGACTGGTTTGATACTACCAAGTGGCTCCTGCAATCTGCCATCCAGAAGCGGGGCAGCAGAATTTTGTTTGCCAGAGAAAAAGGCTGTTGTTTGTGTTTGGGGGCCTGTAGCTTGCAGTTGCGGGCTGGCTCCTGAAAATCCATGATACGCAGCATGCTTCCCAGACCCAAGGTGGCACCAGTGCCAAGTAGGGCTGGTTTGATAGTACCAAGTGGCTCCTGCAATCTGCCATCCAGAAGAGGGGCAGTTGAGTTTTGTTTGCCAGAGAAAAGGGCCGTGGTTTGTGTTTGGGGCCTATGGCTGAGAGTGGCCGGCTGGCCCCTGAAAATCCACGATAGGTAGGATGTTTCCCAGATCCAAGGTGGCAGCAGTGCCATGTTGTGCTGGTGTGATAGTCCCAAATGGCTCCTGCAATCTGCCATCCAGAAGTGGGGCAGCTGAATTTTGTTTGCCAGAGAAAAAGGCTGTGGTTTTTGTTTGGGGGCCTGTGGCTTGCAGTGGCCGGCTGACTCCTGAAAATCCATGATACGCAGCATGGTTCCCAGACCCAAGGTGGCACCAGTGCCAAGTGGGGCTGGTTTGACAGTGTCAAGTGCCTCCTGCAATCTCCCATCCAGAAGCGGGGAAGCTGAGTTTTCTTTGCCTGTGAACCGGGCCGTTGTTTTTGATTGGGGTCTGTGGCCGAGAGTGGTCGGCTGGCTCCTGACAATCCACAATACGCAGGATGGTTCCCAGACCCAAGGTGGCACCAGTGCCAAGTCGGGCTGGTTTGATAGTACCAAGTGGCTCCTGCAATCTGCCATCCAGAAGCGGTGCAGCTGAGTTTTGTTTGCCAGAGGAAAGGACCGTGGGTTGTGTTTGGGGGCATATGGCTGGGAGTGGCCGGCTGTCTCAATAAAAAGATCGATACGCAGGATGGTTCCCTGACCCAAGGTGGCACCAGTGCCAAGTCAGGCTGTTTTTATAGTACCAAGTGCGTCCTGCAATTTGCCATCCAGAAGAGGGGCAGTTGAGTTTTGTTTGCCAGGGAAAAGCACCGTTGTTTGTGTTTGGGGGCTTGTGGCTGGGAGTGGCCGGCTGGCGCCTTAGAATCTACGTTACGCAGCATGGTTCCCAGACCCAAGGTGGCACCAGTGACAAGTCGGGCTGGTTTGATAGTACCAAGTGGCTCCTGCAATCTGCCATCCTGAAGCGGGGCAGCTTACTTTTGTTTGCCAGGGAAACGGGCCGAGGTTTGTGACTGGGGGCCTATGGCTGGGAGTGACCGGCTGGCACCTGGAAAGCTACAATAGGCAGGATGGTTACCAGACCCATGGTGGCACCAGTGCCAAGTTGGGCTGGTTTGATAGTACCAAGTGGCTCCTGCAATCTGCCATCAAAAAGTTGGCAGGCGAGTTTTGTTTTCCAGGGAAAAGTGCCGTTGTTTGTGTTTGGGGGCCTGTGGCTGGGAGTGGCCGGCTGGCTCCTTTGAACCCAAGTTACGCAGGATGGTTCCCAGACCCAAGGTGGCACCAGTGCCAAGTCGGCCTGCGGTTTTAGTATCAAGTTCATCCTGCAATTTGCCCTCCAGAAGAGGGGCAGTTGAGTTTTGTTTGCCAGAGAAACGGGCCGAGTTTTCTGTTTGGGGGCATATGGCTGAGAGTGGCCGGCTGGCCCCTGAAAATCCACGATAGGCAGGATGGTTCCCAGATCAGAGGTGGCACCAGTGCCAAGTTGGGCTGGTTTGATAGTCCCAAGTGTCTCCTGCAATCTGCCATCCAGAAGCGGGGCAGCTTACTTTTGTTTGCCAGAGAAATGGGCCTAGGTTTTTGTTTGGGGGCCTGTGGCTAGGAGTGGCCGGCTGGCTCCTTAGAATCCACGATACGCAGGATGTTTCCCACACCCAAGGTGGCAGCAGTGCCAAGTCGGGCTGGTTTGATAGTACCAAGTGGCTCCTGCAAACTCCATCAAAATGTTGGCAGGCGTGTTTTGTTTTCCAGGGAACAGCGCCGTTGATGTTGTTTGGGGGCCTGTGGCTGGGAGTGGCCGGCTGGCTCCTTAGAATCCACGATACGCAGGATGGTTCCCAGACCAGAGGTGGCACCAGTGCCAAGTCGGGATTGTTTGATGGTTCAAAGTGGCTCCTGCAATCTGCCATCCAGAAGCGGGGTAGCTTACTTTTGTTTGCCAGGGAATCGGGCAGAGCTTTGTGTCTGGGGCCTATGGCTGGGACTGACCGGCTGGCTCCTGAAAAGCTACGATAGGCAGGATGGTTACCAGACCCATGGAGGCACCAGTGCCAAGTTGGGCTGGTTTGATAGTACCAAGTGGTTCCTGCAATCTGCCATGCAGAAGCGGGGCAGCTTACTTTTATCTACCATGGAAATGGGCCGAGCTTTGTGTCTGGGCGCCTATGGCTGGAAGTGACCGGCTGGCTCCTGAAAAGCTACGATAGGCAGGATTGTGACAAGACCCATGGTGGCACCAGTGCCAAGTTGGGCTGGTTTGATAGCACCAAGTTGCTCCTGCAATCTACCATCAAAAAGTTGGCAGGCGAGTTTTGTTTTCCAGGGAAAAGAGCCGTTGTTTGTATTTGGGGGCCTGTGGCTGGGAGTGGCCGGCTGGCTCCTTAGAATCCACGATACGCAGGATGGTTCCCAGACCAGAGGTGGCACCAGTGCCAAGTTGGGCTGTTTTTGTAGTACCAAGTGCGTCCTGCAATTTGCCTTCCAGAAGAGGGGCAGTTGAGTTTTGTTTGCCAGAGGAAAGGGCCGTGGTTTGTGTTTGAGGGCATATGGCTGAGAGTGGCCGGCTGACCCCACAAAATCCACAATAGGCAGGATGGTTCCCAGAGCCAAGGTGGCACCAGTGCCAAGTCGGGCTGGTTTGATAGTACTAAATAGCTCCTGCAATCTGCCATCCAGAAGCGGGGTAGCTTAATTTTGTTTGTCAGGGAAACGGGCAGAGCTTTGTGTCTGGGGTCCTTTGGCTGGGAGTGGCCGGCTGGCTCCTTAGAATCCACGATACGCAGGATGGTTCCCAGACCAGTGGTGGCACCAGTGACAAGTTGGGCTGGTTTGATAGTACCAAGTGGCTCCTGCAATCTGCCATCAAAAAGTTGGCAGGCGAGTTTTGTTTTCCAGGGAAAAGCGCCGTTGTTTGTGTTTGGGGGCCTGTGGCTGGGAGTGGCCGGCTGGCTAATTAGAATCCACGATACGCAGGATGGTTCCCAGACCCGAGGTGGCACCAGTGCCAAGTCGGGATAGTTTGATGATGCAAAGTGGCTCCTGCAATCTGCCATCCAGAAGCGGGGCAGCTTACTTTTGTTTGCCAGGGAAACGGGCCGAGGTTTCTGTCTGGGGGTCTATGGCTGGGAGTGACCTCCTGGCTCCTGAAAAGCTATGCTAGGCAGGATGGTGACCAGACCCATGGTGGCACCAGTGCCAAGTTGGGCTGGTTTGATAGTACCAAGTGGCTCCTGCAATCTGCCATCAATATGTTGGCAGGCGAGTTTTGTTTTCCGGGAAAAAGCGCCGTTGTTTGTGTTTGGGCGCCTGTGGCTCGGAGTGGCCGGGTGGCTGCTTAGAATCCACAATACGCAGGATGGTTCCCAGGCCAGAGGTGGCACCAGTGCCAAGTCGGGCTGTTTTCGTAGTACCAAGTGCGTCCTGCAATTTGCCGTCCAGAAGAGGGGCAGTTGAGTTTTGTTTGCCAGAGAAAAGGGCCGTGGTTTGTGTTTGGGGGCATATGGCTGAGAGTGGCCGGCTGGCCCCTGAAAATCCACGATAGGCAGGATGGTTCGCAGACCCAAGGTGGCATCAGTGCCAAGTCGGGCTGGTTTGATAGTAATAAATAGCTCCTGCAATCTGCCATCCAGAAGCGGGGCAGCTTACTTTTGTTTGCCAGGGAAACGGGCCGAGGTTTGTGACTGGGGGCCTATGGCTGGGAGTGACCGGCTGGCTCCTGAAAAGCTCCGATAGGCAGGATGGTGACCAGACCCATGGTGGCACCAGTGCCAAGTTGGGCTGGTTTGATAGTACTGAGCGGCTCCTGCAATCTGCCATCAAAATGTTGGCAGGCCAGTTTTGTTTTCCAGGGAAAAGCGCCGTTGTTTGTGTTTGTGGGCCTGTGGCTGGGACTGGCCAGCTGGCTCCTTAGAATCCACGATACGCAGGATGGTTCCCAGACCAGAGGTGGCACCAGTGCCAAGTCGGGATAGTTTGATGGTTCAAAGTGGCTCCTGCAATCTGCCATCCAGAAGCGGGGTAGCTTACTTTTGTTTGCCAGAGAATCGGGCAGAGCTTTGTGTCTGGGGCCTATGGCTGGGACTGACCGGCTGGCTCCTGAAAAGCTACGATAGGCAGGATGGTTACCAGACCCATGGAGGCACCAGTGCCAAGTTGGGCTGGTTTGATAGTACCAAGTGGTTCCTGCAATCTGCCATGCAGTAGCGGGGCAGCTTACTTTTATTTACCATGGAAATGGGCCGAGCTTTGTGTCTGGGGCGCCTATGGCTGGAAGTGACCGGCTGGCTCCTGAAAAGCTACGAGAGGCAGGATTGTGACAGGACCCATGGTGGCACCAGTGCCAAGTTGGGCTGGTTTGATAGTACCAAGTGGCTCCTGCAATCTGCCATCAAAAAGTTGGAGGCGAATTTTGTTTTCCAGGGAAAAGCGACATTGTTTGTGTTTGGGGGCCTGTGGCTCGGAGTGGCCGGGTGGCTGCTTAGAATCCACAATACGCAGGATGGTTCCCAGGCCAGAGGTGGCACCAGTGTCAAGTTGGGCTGGTTTGATGGTGCAAAGTGGCTCCTACAATCTGCCATCCAGAAGCGGGGTAGCTTACTTTTGTTTGCCATGGAAACGGGCCGAAAATCTTGTCTGGGGGCCAGTGCCTGGGGCTGGCTGGCTGGCCCCTGAAAAGCTACGATAGGCAGGATGGTGACCAGACCCATGGTGGCACCAGTGCCAAGACGGGCTGGTTTGATAGTACCAAGTGGCTCCTGCAATCTGCCATCAAAAAGTTGGCAGGCCAGTTTTGTTTTCCAGGGAAAAGCACCGTTGTTTGTGTTTGGGGGCCTGTGGCTGGGAGTGGCCAGCTGGCTACTTAGAATCCACGATACGCAGGATGGTTCCCAGACCCAAGTTGGCACCAGTGCCAAGTCGGACTGGTTTGATACTACCAAGTGGCTCCTGCAATCTGCCATCCAGAAGCGGGGCAGCTGAATTTTGTTTGCCTGAGAAAAAGGCTGTTGTTTGTGTTTGGGGGCCTGTAGATTGCAGTTGCGGGCTGGCTCCTGAAAATCCATGATACGCAGCATGCTTCCCAGACCCAAGGTGGCACCAGTGCCAAGTAGGGCTGGTTTGATAGTACCAAGTGGCTCCTGCAATCTGCCATCCAGAAGCGGGGCAGCTTACTTTTGTTTGTCAGGGAAACGGGCCGAGGTTTGTGACTGGGGGCCTATGGCTGGGAGTGACCGGCTGGCTCCTGAAAAGCTCCGATAGGCAGGATGGTGACCAGACCCATGGTGGCACCAGTGCCAAGTTGGGCTGGTTTGATAGTACTAAGCGGCTCCTGCAATCTGCCATCAAAATGTTGGCAGGCGAGTTTTGTTTGCCAGGGACAAGCGCCGTTGTTTGTGTTTGGGAGCCTGTGGCTGGGAGTGGCCGGCTGGCTCCTTAAAATCCACGATACGCAGGATGGTTCCCAGACCCGAGGTGGCACCAGTGCCAAGTCGGGCTGGTTTGATGGTTCAAAGTGGCTCCTGCAATCTGCCATCCAGAAGCGGGGTAGCTTACTTTTGTTTGCCGGGGAAACGGGCAGAGATTTGTGTTTGGGGCCTATGGCTGGGACTGATCGGCTGGCTCCTGAAAAGCTACGATAGGCAGGATGGTGACCAGACCCATGGTGGCACCAGTGCCAAGTTGGGCTGGTTTGATAGTACCAAGTGGCTCCTGCAATCTGCCATCAAAAATTTGGCAGGCCAGTTTTGTTTTCCAGGGAAAAGCGACGTTGTTTGTGTTTGTGGGCCTGTGGCTGGGACTGGCCAGCTGGCTCCTTAGAATCCACGATACGCAGGATGGTTCCCAGACCAGAGGTGGCACCAGTGCCAAGTCGGGATAGTTTGATGGTTCATAGTGGCTCCTGCAATCTGCCATCCAGAAGCGGGGTAGCTTACTTTTGTTTGCCAGAGAATCGGGCAGAGCTTTGTTTCTGGGGCCTATGACTGGGACCGACCGGCTGGCTCCTGAAAAGCTACGATAGGCAGGATGGTTACCAGACCCATGGAGGCACCAGTGCCAAGTTGGGCTGGTTTGATAGTACCAAGTTGTTCCTGCAATCTGCCATGCAGAAGCGGGGCAGCTTACTTTTATTTACCATGGAAATGGGCCGAGCTTTGTGTCTGGGCGCCTATGGCTGGAAGTGACCGGCTGGCTCCTGAAAAGCTACGAGAGGCAGGATTGTGACAAGACCCATGGTGGCACCAGTGCCAAGTCGGGCTGGTTTGATAGCACCAAGTGGCTCCTGCAATCTGCCATCAAAAAGTTGGCAGGCGAGTTTTGTTTTCCAGGGAAAAGAGCCGTTGTTTGTGTTTGGGGGCCTGTGGCTGGGAGTGGCCGGCTGGCTCCTTAGAATCCACGATACGCAGGATGGTTCCCAGACCAGAGGTGGCACCAGTGCCAAGTTGGGCTGTTTTTGTAGTACCAAGTGCGTCCTGCAATTTGCCTTCCAGAAGAGGGGCAGTTGAGTTTTGTTTGCCAGAGAAAAGGGCCGTGGTTTGTGTTTGAGGGCATATGGCTGAGAGTGGCCGGCTGACCCCACAAAATCCACAATAGGCAGGATGGTTCCCAGAGCCAAGGTGGCACCAGTGCCAAGTCGGGCTGGTTTGATAGAACTAAATAGCTCCTTCAATCTGCCATCCAGAAGCGGGGTAGCTTAATTTTGTTTGTCAGGGAAACGGGCAGAGCTTTGTGTCTGGGGTCCTGTGGCTGGGAGTGGCCGGCTGGCTCCTTAGAATCCACGATACGCAGGATGGTTCCCAGACCAGTGGTGGCACCAGTGCCAAGTTGGGCTGGTTTGATAGTACCAAGTGGCTCCTGCAATCTGCCATCAAAAAGTTGGCAGGCGAGTTTTGTTTTCCAGGGAAAAGCGCCGTTGTTTGTGTTTGGGGGCCTGTGGCTGGGAGTGGCCGGCTGGCTAATTAGAATCCACGATAGGCAGGATGGTTCCCAGACCCGAGGTGGCACCAGTGCCAAGTCGGGCTGGTTTGATGATGCCAAGTTGCTCCTGCAATCTGCCATCCAGAAGCGGGGTAGCTTACTTTTGTGTGCCAGGGAAACGGGCCGAGGTTTGTGTCTGGGGGCCT
The DNA here is from genome assembly GCF_028018845.1 of Melospiza georgiana. NCBI lineage: Eukaryota > Metazoa > Chordata > Aves > Passeriformes > Passerellidae > Melospiza > Melospiza georgiana. Next base: position 95,552,949 of record NC_080431.1, read on the forward strand.
ATGGCTGGGAGTGACCGGCTGGCTCCTGAAAAGCTACGATAGGCAGGATGGTGACCAGACCCATGGTGGCACCAGTGCCAAGACGGGCTGGTTTGATAGTACCAAGTGGCTCCTGCAATCTGCCATCAAAAAGTTGGTAGGCCAGTTTTGTTTTCCAGGGAAAAGCACCGTTGTTTGTGTTTGGGGGCCTGTGGCTGGGAGTGGCCAGCTGGCTCCTTAGAATCCACGATACGCAGGATGGTTCCCAGACCCAAGTTGGCACCAGTGCCAAGTAGGGCTGGTTTGATAGTACCAAGTGGCTCCTGCAATCTGCCATCCAGAAGAGGGGCAGTTGAGTTTTGTTTGCCAGAGAAAAGGGCCGTGGTTTGTGTTTGGGGCCTATGGCTGAGAGTGGCCGGCTGGCCCCTGAAAATCCACGATAGGTAGGATGTTTCCCAGATCCAAGGTGGCAGCAGTGCCATGTTGTGCTGGTGTGATAGTCCCAAATGTCTCCTGCAATCTGCCATCCAGAAGTGGGGCAGCTGAATTTTGTTTGCCAGAGAAAAAGGCTGTGGTTTTTGTTTGGGGGCCTGTGGCTTGCAGTGGCCGGCTGACTCCTGAAAATCCATGATACGCAGCATGGTTCCCAGACCCAAGGTGGCACCAGTGCCAAGTGGGGCTGGTTTGACAGTGTCAAGTGCCTCCTGCAATCTCCCATCCAGAAGCGGGGCAGCTGAGTTTTCTTTGCCTGTGAACCGGGCCGTTGTTTTTGATTGGGGTCTGTGGCCGAGAGTGGTCGGCTGGCTCCTGACAATCCACAATACGCAGGATGGTTCCCAGACCCAAGGTGGCACCAGTGCCAAGTCGGGCTGGTTTGATAGTACCAAGTGGCTCCTGCAATCTGCCATCCAGAAGCGGTGCAGCTGAGTTTTGTTTGCCAGAGGAAAGGACCGTGGGTTGTGTTTGGGGGCATATGGCTGGGAGTGGCCGGCTGTCTCAATAAAAAGATCGATACGCAGGATGGTTCCCTGACCCAAGGTGGCACCAGTGCCAAGTCAGGCTGTTTTTATAGTACCAAGTGCGTCCTGCAATTTGCCATCCAGAAGAGGGGCAGTTGAGTTTTGTTTGCCAGGGAAAAGCACCGTTGTTTGTGTTTGGGGGCTTGTGGCTGGGAGTGGCCGGCTGGCGCCTTAGAATCTACGTTACGCAGCATGGTTCCCAGACCCAAGGTGGCACCAGTGACAAGTCGGGCTGGTTTGATAGTACCAAGTGGCTCCTGCAATCTGCCATCCTGAAGCGGGGCAGCTTACTTTTGTTTGCCAGGGAAACGGGCCGAGGTTTGTGACTGGGGGCCTATGGCTGGGAGTGACCGGCTGGCACCTGGAAAGCTACAATAGGCAGGATGGTTACCAGACCCATGGTGGCACCAGTGCCAAGTTGGGCTGGTTTGATAGTACCAAGTGGCTCCTGCAATCTGCCATCAAAAAGTTGGCAGGCGAGTTTTGTTTTCCAGGGAAAAGTGCCGTTGTTTGTGTTTGGGGGCCTGTGGCTGGGAGTGGCCGGCTGGCTCCTTTGAACCCAAGATACGCAGGATGGTTCCCAGACCCAAGGTGGCACCAGTGCCAAGTCGGCCTGCGGTTTTAGTATCAAGTTCATCCTGCAATTTGCCATCCAGAAGAGGGGCAGTTGAGTTTTGTTTGCCAGAGAAACGGGCCGAGGTTTCTGTTTGGGGGCATATGGCTGAGAGTAGCCTGCTGGCCCCTGAAAATCCACGATAGGCAAGATGGTTCCCAGATCAGAGGTGGCACCAGTGCCAAGTTGGGCTGGTTTGATAGTCCCAAGTGTCTCCTGCAATCTGCCATCCAGAAGCGGGGCAGCTTACTTTTGTTTGCCAGAGAAATGGGCCTAGGTTTTTGTTTGGGGGCCTGTGGCTAGGAGTGGCCGGCTGGCTCCTAAGAATCCACGATACGCAGGATGTTTCCCACACCCAAGGTGGCACCAGTGCCAAGTCGGGCTGGTTTGATAGTACCAAGTGGCTCCTGCAAACTCCATCAAAATGTTGGCAGGCGTGTTTTGTTTTCCAGGGAACAGCGCCGTTGATGTTGTTTGGGGGCCTGTGGCTGGGAGTGGCTGGCTGGCTCCTTAGAATCCACGATACGCAGGATGGTTCCCAGACCAGAGGTGGCACCAGTGCCAAGTCGGGACTGTTTGATGGTTCAAAGTGGCTCCTGCAATCTGCCATCCAGAAGCGGGGTAGCTTACTTTTGTTTGCCAGGGAATCGGGCAGAGCTTTGTGTCTGGGGCCTATGGCTGGGACTGACCGGCTGGCTCCTGAAAAGCTACGATAGGCAGGATGGTTACCAGACCCATGGAGGCACCAGTGCCAAGTTGGGCTGGTTTGATAGTACCAAGTGGTTCCTGCAATCTGCCATGCAGAAGCGGGGCAGCTTACTTTTATCTACCATGGAAATGGGCCGAGCTTTGTGTCTGGGCACCTATGGCTTAAAGTGACCGGCTGGCTCCTGAAAAGCTACGATAGTCAGGATTGTGACAAGACCCATGGTGGCACCAGTGCCAAGTCGGGCTGGTTTGATAGTACCAAGTGGCTCCTGCAATCTGCCATCCTGAAGCGGGGCAGCTTACTTTTGTCTGCCAGAGGAAAGGACCGTGGGTTTTGTTTGGGGGCATATGGCTGGGAGTGGCCGGCTGTCTCAATAAAAAGATCGATACGCAGGATGGTTCCCAGACCGAAGGTGGCACCAGTGCCAAGTCAGGCTGTTTTTGTAGTACCAAGTGCGTCCTGCAATTTGCCTTCCAGAAGAGGGGCAGTTGAGTTTTGCTTGCCAGAGAAAAGGGCCGTGGTTTGTGTTTGAGGGCATATGGCTGAGAGTGGCCGGCTGACCCCACAAAATCCACAATAGGCAGGATGGTTCCCAGAGCCAAGGTGGCACCAGTGCCAAGTCGGGCTGGTTTGATAGTACTAAATAGCTCCTGCAATCTGCCATCCAGAAGCGGGGTAGCTTAATTTTGTTTGTCAGGGAAACGGGCAGAGCTTTGTGTCTGGGGTCCTGTGGCTGGGAGTGGCCTGCTGGCTCCTTAGAATCCACGATACGCAGGATGGTTCCCAGACCAGTGGTGGCACCAGTGACAAGTTGGGCTGGTTTGATAGTACCAAGTGGCTCCTGCAATCTGCCATCAAAAAGTTGGCAGGCGAGTTTTGTTTTCCAGGAAAAAGCGCCGTTGTTTGTGTTTGGGGGCCTGTGGCTGGGAGTGGCCGGCTGGCTAATTAGAATCCACGATACGCAGGATGGTTCCCAGACCAGAGGTGGCACCAGTGCCAAGTCGGGATAGTTTGATGGTGCAAAGTGGCTCCTGCAATCTGCCATCCAGAAGCGGGGCAGCAGAATTTTGTTTGCCAGAGAATCGGGCAGAGCTTTGTGTCTGGGGCCTATGGCTGGGACTGACCGGCTGGCTCCTGAAAAGCTACGATAGGCAGGATGGTTACCAGACCCATGGAGGCACCAGTGCCAAGTTGGGCTGGTTTGATAGTACCAAGTGGTTCCTGCAATCTGCCATGCAGTAGCGGGGCAGCTTACTTTTATTTACCATGGAAATGGGCCGAGCTTTGTGTCTGGGCGCCTATGGCTGGAAGTGACCGGCTGGCTCCTGAAAAGCTACGAGAGGCAGGATTGTGACAGGACCCATGGTGGCACCAGTGCCAAGTTGGGCTGGTTTGATAGCACCAAGTGGCTCCTGCAATCTGCCATCAAAATTTGGCAGGCGAGTTTTGTTTTCCAGGGAAAAGAGCCGTTGTTTGTGTTTGGGGGCCTGTGGCTGGGAGTGGCCGGCTGGCTCCTTAGAATCCACGATACGCAGGATGGTTCCCAGACCAGAGGTGGCACCAGTGCCAAGTCGGGCTGGTTTGATGGTTCAAAGTGGCTCCTGCAATCTGCCATCCAGAAGCGGGGCAGCTTACTTTTGTTTTCCATGGAAACGGGCCGAGGTTTCTGTCTGGGGGTCTATGGCTGGGAGTGACCTCCAGGCTCCTGAAAAGCTATGCTAGGCAGGATGGTGACCAGACCCATGGTGGCACCAGTGCCAAGTTGGGCTGGTTTGATAGCACCAAGTGGCTCCTGCAATCTGCCATCAATATGTTGGCAGGCGAGTTTTGTTTTCCGGGGAAAAGCGCCGTTGTTTTTGTTTGGGCGCCTGTGGCTCGGAGTGGCCGGGTGGCTGCTTAGAATCCACAATACGCAGGATGGTTCCCAGGCCAGAGGTGGCACCAGTGCCAAGTCGGGCTGTTTTCGTAGTACCAAGTGCGTCCTGCAATTTGCCGTCCAGAAGAGGGGCAGTTGAGTTTTGTTTGCCAGAGAAAAGGGCCGTGGTTTGTGTTTGGGGGCATATGGCTGAGAGTGGCCGGCTGGCCCCTGAAAATCCACGATAGGCAGGATGGTTCCCAGACCCAAGGTGGCATCAGTGCCAAGTCGGGCCGGTTTGATAGTAATAAATAGCTCCTGCAATCTGCCATCCAGAAGCGGGGCAGCTTACTTTTGTTTGCCATGGAAACGGGCCGAGGTTTCTGTCTGGGGGTCTATGGCTGGGAGTGACCGGCTGGCTCCTGAAAAGCTACGATAGGCAGGATGGTGACCAGACCCATGGTGGCACCAGTGCCAAGTTGGGCTGGTTTGATAGTACCAAGTGGCTCCTGCAATCTGCCATCAAAAAGTTGGCAGGCCAGTTTTGTTTTCCAGGGAAAAGCGCCGTTGTTTGTGTTTGGGGGCCTGCGGCTGGGAGTGGCCGACTGGCGCCTTAGAATCTACGTTACACAGCATGGTTCCCAGACCCAAGGTGGCACCAGTGCCAAGTCGGGCTGGTTTGATAGTACCAAGTGGCTCCTGCAATCTGCCATCCAGAAGCGGGGCAGCTTACTTTTGTTTGCCAGGGAAACGGGCCGAGGTTTGTGTCTGTGGGCCTATGGCTGGGAGTGACCGGCTGGCTCCTGAAAAGCTACGATAGGCAGGATGGTGACCAGACCCATGGTGGCACCAGTGCCAAGTAGGGCTGGTTTGATAGTACCAAGTGGCTCCTGCAATCTGCCATCAAAAAGTTGGAGGCGAATTTTGTTTTCCAGGGAAAAGCGACATTGTTTGTGTTTGGGGCCCTGTGGCTCGGAGTGGCCGGGTGGCTGCTTAGAATCCACAATACGCAGGATGGTTCCCAGGCCAGAGGTGGCACCAGTGTCAAGTTGGGCTGGTTTGATGGTGCAAAGTGGCTCCTACAATCTGCCATCCAGAAGCGGGGTAGCTTACTTTTGTTTGCCATGGAAACGGGCCGAAAATCTTGTCTGGGGGCCAGTGCCTGGGGCTGGCTGGCTGGCCCCTGAAAAGCTACGATAGGCAGGATGGTGACCAGACCCATGGTGGCACCAGTGCCAAGACGGGCTGGTTTGATAGTACCAAGTGGCTCCTGCAATCTGCCATCAAAAAGTTGGCAGGCCAGTTTTGTTTTCCAGGGAAAAGCACCGTTGTTTGTGTTTGGGGGCCTGTGGCTGGGAGTGGCCAGCTGGCTACTTAGAATCCACGATACGCAGGATGGTTCCCAGACCCAAGTTGGCACCAGTGCCAAGTCGGACTGGTTTGATACTACCAAGTGGCTCCTGCAATCTGCCATCCAGAAGCGGGGCAGCTGAATTTTGTTTGCCTGAGAAAAAGGCTGTTGTTTGTGTTTGGGGGCCTGTAGATTGCAGTTGCGGGCTGGCTCCTGAAAATCCATGATACGCAGCATGCTTCCCAGACCCAAGGTGGCACCAGTGCCAAGTCGGGCTGGTTTGATAGTACCAAGTGGCTCCTGCAATCTGCCATCCAGAAGCGGGGCAGCTTACTTTTGTTTGCCAGGGAAACGGGCCGAGGTTTGTGACTGGGGGCCTATGGCTGGGAGTGACCGCCTGGCTCCATAAAAGCTCCGATAGGCAGGATGGTGACCAGACCCATGGTGGCACCAGTGCCAAGTTGGGCTGGTTTGATAGTACTAAGCGGCTCCTGCAATCTGCCATCAAAATGTTGGCAGGCGAGTTTTGTTTGCCAGGGACAAGCGCCGTTGTTTGTGATTGGGGGCCTGTGGCTGGGAGTGGCCGGCTGGCTCCTTAAAATCCATGATACGCAGGATGGTTCCCAGACCCGAGGTGGCACCAGTGCCAAGTCGGGCTGGTTTGATGGTTCAAAGTGGCTCCTGCAATCTGCCATCCAGAAGCGGGGTAGCTTACTTTTGTTTGCCGGGGAAACGGGCAGAGATTTGTGTTTGGGGCCTATGGCTGGGACTGATCGGCTGGCTCCTGAAAAGCTACGATAGGCAGGATGGTGACCAGACCCATGGTGGCACCAGTGCCAAGTTGGGCTGGTTTGATAGTACCAAGTGGCTCCTGCAATCTGCCATCAAAAATTTGGCAGGCCAGTTTTGTTTTCCAGGGAAAAGCGACGTTGTTTGTGTTTGTGGGCCTGTGGCTGGGACTGGCCAGCTGGCTCCTTAGAATCCACGATACGCAGGATGGTTCCCAGACCAGAGGTGGCACCAGTGCCAAGTCGGGATAGTTTGATGGTTCATAGTGGCTCCTGCAATCTGCCATCCAGAAGCGGGGTAGCTTACTTTTGTTTGCCAGAGAATCGGGCAGAGCTTTGTTTCTGGGGCCTATGACTGGGACCGACCGGCTGGCTCCTGAAAAGCTACGATAGGCAGGATGGTTACCAGACCCATGGAGGCACCAGTGCCAAGTTGGGCTGGTTTGATAGTACCAAGTTGTTCCTGCAATCTGCCATGCAGAAGCGGGGCAGCTTACTTTTATTTACCATGGAAATGGGCCGAGCTTTGTGTCTGGGCGCCTATGGCTGGAAGTGACCGGCTGGCTCCTGAAAAGCTACGAGAGGCAGGATTGTGACAAGACCCATGGTGGCACCAGTGCCAAGTTGGGCTGGTTTGATAGCACCAAGTGGCTCCTGCAATCTGCCATCAAAAAGTTGGCAGGCGAGTTTTGTTTTCCAGGGAAAAGAGCCGTTGTTTGTGTTTGGGGGCCTGTGGCTGGGAGTGGCCGGCTGGCTCCTTAGAATCCACGATACGCAGGATGGTTCCCAGACCAGAGGTGGCACCAGTGCCAAGTTGGGCTGTTTTTGTAGTACCAAGTGCGTCCTGCAATTTGCCTTCCAGAAGAGGGGCAGTTGAGTTTTGTTTGCCAGAGAAAAGGGCCGTGGTTTGTGTTTGAGGGCATATGGCTGAGAGTGGCCGGCTGACCCCACAAAATCCACAATAGGCAGGATGGTTCCCAGAGCCAAGGTGGCACCAGTGCCAAGTCGGGCTGGTTTGATAGAACTAAATAGCTCCTGCAATCTGCCATCCAGAAGCGGGGTAGCTTAATTTTGTTTGTCAGGGAAACGGGCAGAGCTTTGTGTCTGGGGTCCTGTGGCTGGGAGTGGCCGGCTGGCTCCTTAGAATCCACGATACGCAGGATGGTTCCCAGACCAGTGGTGGCACCAGTGCCAAGTTGGGCTGGTTTGATAGTACCAAGTGGCTCCTGCAATCTGCCATCAAAAAGTTGGCAGGCGAGTTTTGTTTTCCAGGGAAAAGCGCCGTTGTTTGTGTTTGGGGGCCTGTGGCTGGGAGTGGCCGGCTGGCTCCTTAAAACCCACGATACGCAGGATGGTTCCCAGACCAGAGGTGGCACCAGTGCCAAGTCGGGCTGGTTTGATGATGCCAAGTTGCTCCTGCAATCTGCCATCCAGAAGCGGCGTAGCTTACTTTTGTGTGCCAGGGAAACGGGCCGAGGTTTGTGTCTGGGGGCCTATGGCTGGGAGTGACCGGCTGGCTCCTGAAAAGCTACGATAGGCAGGATGGTGACCAGACCCATGGTGGCACCAGTGCCAAGACGGGCTGGTTTGATAGTACCAAGTGGCTCCTGCAATCTGCCATCAAAAAGTTGGTAGGCCAGTTTTGTTTTCCAGGGAAAAGCACCGTTGTTTGTGTTTGGGGGCCTGTGGCTGGGAGTGGCCAGCTGGCTACTTAGAATCCACGATACGCAGGATGGTTCCCAGACCCAAGTTGGCACCAGTGCCAAGTCGGACTGGTTTGATACTACCAAGTGGCTCCTGCAATCTGCCATCCAGAAGCGGGGCAGCAGAATTTTGTTTGCCAGAGAAAAAGGCTGTTGTTTGTGTTTGGGGGCCTGTAGCTTGCAGTTGCGGGCTGGCTCCTGAAAATCCATGATACGCAGCATGCTTCCCAGACCCAAGGTGGCACCAGTGCCAAGTAGGGCTGGTTTGATAGTACCAAGTGGCTCCTGCAATCTGCCATCCAGAAGAGGGGCAGTTGAGTTTTGTTTGCCAGAGAAAACGGCCAGGGTTTGTGTTTGGGGCCTATGGCTGAGAGTGGCCGGCTGGCCCCTGAAAATCCACGATAGGTAGGATGGTTCCCAGATCCAAGGTGGCAGCAGTGCCATGTTGTGCTGGTGTGATAGTCCCAAATGGCTCCTGCAATCTGCCATCCAGAAGTGGGGCAGCTGAATTTTGTTTGCCAGAGAAAAAGGCTGTGGTTTTTGTTTGGGGGCCTGTGGCTTGCAGTGGCCGGCTGACTCCTGAAAATCCATGATACGCAGCATGGTTCCCAGACCCAAGGTGGCACCAGTGCCAAGTGGGGCTGGTTTGACAGTGTCAAGTGCCTCCTGCAATCTCCCATCCAGAAGCGGGGCAGCTGAGTTTTCTTTGCCTGTGAACCGGGCCGTTGTTTTTGATTGGGGTCTGTGGCCGAGAGTGGTCGGCTGGCTCCTGACAATCCACAATACGCAGGATGGTTCCCAGACCCAAGGTGGCACCAGTGCCAAGTCGGGCTGGTTTGATAGTACCAAGTGGCTCCTGCAATCTGCCATCCAGAAGCGGTGCAGCTGAGTTTTGTTTGCCAGAGGAAAGGACCGTGGGTTGTGTTTGGGGGCATATGGCTGGGAGTGGCCGGCTGTCTCAATAAAAAGATCGATACGCAGGATGGTTCCCTGACCCAAGGTGGCACCAGTGCCAAGTCAGGCTGTTTTTATAGTACCAAGTGCGTCCTGCAATCTGCCATCCAGAAGAGGGGCAGTTGAGTTTTGTTTGCCAGGGAAAAGCACCGTTGTTTGTGTTTGGGGGCTTGTGGCTGGGAGTGGCCGGCTGGCGCCTTAGAATCTACGTTACGCAGCATGGTTCCCAGACCCAAGGTGGCACCAGTGACAAGTCGGGCTGGTTTGATAGTACCAAGTGGCTCCTGCAATCTGCCATCCTGAAGCGGGGCAGCTTACTTTTGTTTGCCAGGGAAACGGGCCGAGGTTTGTGACTGGGGGCCTATGGCTGGGAGTGACCGGCTGGCACCTGGAAAGCTACAATAGGCAGGACGGTTACCAGACCCATGGTGGCACCAGTGCCAAGTTGGGCTGGTTTGATAGTACCAAGTGGCTCCTGCAATCTGCCATCAAAAAGTTGGCAGGCGAGTTTTGTTTTCCAGGGAAAAGTGCCGTTGTTTGTGTTTGGGGGCCTGTGGCTGGGAGTGGCCGGCTGGCTCCTTTGAACCCAAGATACGCAGGATGGTTCCCAGACCCAAGGTGGCACCAGTGCCAAGTCGGCCTGCGGTTTTAGTATCAAGTTCATCCTGCAATTTGCCCTCCAGAAGAGGGGCAGTTGAGTTTTGTTTGCCAGAGAAACGGGCCGAGGTTTCTGTTTGGGGGCATATGGCTGAGAGTAGCCTGCTGGCCCCTGAAAATCCACGATAGGCAAGATGGTTCCCAGATCAGAGGTGGCACCAGTGCCAAGTTGGGCTGGTTTGATAGTCCCAAGTGTCTCCTGCAATCTGCCATCCAGAAGCGGGGCAGCTTACTTTTGTTTGCCAGAGAAATGGGCCTAGGTTTTTGTTTGGGGGCCTGTGGCTAGGAGTGGCCGGCTGGCTCCTAAGAATCCACGATACGCAGGATGTTTCCCACACCCAAGGTGGCACCAGTGCCAAGTCGGGCTGGTTTGATAGTACCAAGTGGCTCCTGCAAACTCCATCAAAATGTTGGCAGGCGTGTTTTGTTTTCCAGGGAACAGCGCCGTTGATGTTGTTTGGGGGCCTGTGGCTGGGAGTGGCCGGCTGGCTCCTTAGAATCCACGATACGCAGGATGGTTCCCAGACCAGAGGTGGCACCAGTGCCAAGTCGGGACTGTTTGATGGTTCAAAGTGGCTCCTGCAATCTGCCATCCAGAAGCGGGGTAGCTTACTTTTGTTTGCCAGGGAATCGGGCAGAGCTTTGTGTCTGGGGCCTATGGCTGGGACTGACCGGCTGGCTCCTGAAAAGCTACGATAGGCAGGATGGTTACCAGACCCATGGAGGCACCAGTGCCAAGTTGGGCTGGTTTGATAGTACCAAGTGGTTCCTGCAATCTGCCATGCAGAAGCGGGGCAGCTTACTTTTATCTACCATGGAAATGGGCCGAGCTTTGTGTCTGGGCACCTATGGCTGGAAGTGACCGGCTGGCTCCTGAAAAGCTACGATAGTCAGGATTGTGACAAGACCCATGGTGGCACCAGTGCCAAGTCGGGCTGGTTTGATAGTACCAAGTGGCTCCTGCAATCTGCCATCCTGAAGCGGGGCAGCTTACTTTTGTCTGCCAGAGGAAAGGACCGTGGGTTTTTTTTGGGGGCATATGGCTGGGAGTGGCCGGCTGTCTCAATAAAAACATCGATACGCAGGATGGTTCCCAGACCGAAGGTGGCACCAGTGCCAAGTCAGGCTGTTTTTGTAGTACCAAGTGCGTCCTGCAATTTGCCTTCCAGAAGAGGGGCAGTTGAGTTTTGCTTGCCAGAGAAAAGGGCCGTGGTTTGTGTTTGAGGGCATATGGCTGAGAGTGGCCGGCTGACCCCACATTTTCCACAATAGGCAGGATGGTTCCCAGAGCCAAGGTGGCACCAGTGCCAAGTCGGGCTGGTTTGATAGTACTAAATAGCTCCTGCAATCTGCCATCCAGAAGCGGGGTAGCTTAATTTTGTTTGTCAGGGAAACGGGCAGAGCTTTGTGTCTGGGGTCCTGTGGCTGGGAGTGGCCTGCTGGCTCCTTAGAATCCACGATACGCAGGATGGTTCCCAGACCAGTGGTGGCACCAGTGACAAGTTGGGCTGGTTTGATAGTACCAAGTGGCTCCTGCAATCTGCCATCAAAAAGTTGGCAGGCGAGTTTTGTTTTCCAGGGAAAAGCGCCGTTGTTTGTGTTTGGGGGCCTGTGGCTGGGAGTGGCCGGCTGGCTAATTAGAATCCACGATACGCAGGATGGTTCCCAGACCAGAGGTGGCACCAGTGCCAAGTCGGGATAGTTTGATGGTGCAAAGTGGCTCCTGCAATCTGCCATCCAGAAGCGGGGCAGCTTACTTTTGTTTTCCATGGAAACGGGCCGAGGTTTCTGTCTGGGGGTCTATGGCTGGGAGTGACCTTCTTGCTCCTGAAAAGCTATGCTAGGCAGGATGGTGACCAGACCCATGGTGGCACCAGTGCCAAGTTGGGCTGGTTTGATAGTACCAAGTGGCTCCTGCAATCTGCCATCAATATGTTGGCAGGCGAGTTTTGTTTTCCGGGAAAAAGCGCCGTTGTTTGTGTTTGGGCGCCTGTGGCTCGGAGTGGCCGGGTGGCTGCTTAGAATCCACAATACGCAGGATGGTTCCCAGGCCAGAGGTGGCACCAGTGCCAAGTCGGGCTGTTTTCGTAGTACCAAGTGCGTCCTGCAATTTGCCGTCCAGAAGAGGGGCAGTTGAGTTTTGTTTGCCAGAGAAAAGGGCCGTGGTTTGTGTTTGGGGGCATATGGCTGAGAGTGGCCGGCTGGCCCCTGAAAATCCACGATAGGCAGGATGGTTCGCAGACCCAAGGTGGCATCAGTGCCAAGTCGGGCTGGTTTGATAGTAATAAATAGCTCCTGCAATCTGCCATCCAGAAGCGGGGCAGCTTACTTTTGTTTGCCAGGGAAACGGGCCGAGGTTTGTGTCTCGGGGCCTATGGCTGGGAGTGACCGGCTGGCTCCTGAAAAGCTACGATAGGCAGGATGGTGACCAGACCCATGGTGGCACCAGTGCCAAGTTGGGCTGGTTTGATAGTACCAAGTGGCTCCTGCAATCTGCCATCAAAAAGTTGGCAGGCGAGTTTTGTTTTCCAGGGAAAAGCGCCGTTGTTTGTGTTTGGGGGCCTGCGGCTGGGAGTGGCCGACTGGCGCCTTAGAATCTACGTTACGCAGCATGGTTCCCAGACCCAAGGTGGCACCAGTGCCAAGTCGGGCTGGTTTGATAGTACCAAGTGGCTCCTGCAATCTGCCATCCAGAAGCGGGGCAGCTTACTTTTGTTTGCCAGGGAAACGGGCCGAGGTTTGTGTCTGGGGGCCTATGGCTGGGAGTGACCGGCTGGCTCCTGAAAAGCTACGATAGGCAGGATGATGACCAGACCCATGGTGGCACCAGTGCCAAGTTGGGCTGGTTTGATAGTACCAAGTGGCTCCTGCAATCTGCCATCAAAAAGTTGGGAAGCGAATTTTGTTTTCCAGGGAAAAGCGACATTGTTTGTGTTTGGGGGCCTGTGGCTGGGAGTGGCCGCCTGGCGCCTTAGAATCTACATTACGCAGCATGGTTCCCAGACCCACGGTGGCACCAGTGCCAAGTCGGGCTGGTTTGACAGTACAAAGTGGCTCCTGCAATCTGCCATCCAGAAGCGGGGCAGCTTACTTTTGTTTGCCAGGGAAACGGGCCGAGGTTTGTGACTGGGGGCCTATGGCTGGGAGTGACCGGCTGGCTCCTGAAAAGCTCCGATAGGCAGGATGGTGACCAGACCCATGGTGGCACCAGTGCCAAGTTGGGCTGGTTTGATAGTACTAAGCGGCTCCTGCAATCTGCCATCAAAAAGTTGGCAGGCGAGTTTTGTTTGCCAGGGACAAGCGCCGTTGTTTGTGTTTGGGGGCCTGTGGCTGGGAGTGGCCGGCTGGCTCCTTAGAATCCACGATACGCAGGATGGTTCCCAGACCCGAGGTGGCACCAGTGACAAGTTGGGCTGGTTTGATGGTTCAAAGTGGCTCCTGCAATCTGCCATCCAGAAGCGGGGTAGCTTACTTTTGTTTGCCGGGGAAACCTGGCAGAGATTTGTGTTTGGGGCCTATGGCTGGGACTGTTCGGCTGGCTCCTGAAAAGCTACGATAGGCAGGATGGTGACCAGACCCATGGTGGCACCAGTGCCAAGTTGGGCTGGTTTGATAGTACCAAGTGGCTCCTGCAATCTGCCATCAAAAATTTGGCAGGCCAGTTTTGTTTTCCAGGGAAAAGCGCCGTTGTTTGTGTTTGTGGGCCTGTGGCTGGGACTGGCCAGCTGGCTCCTTAGAATCCACGATACGCAGCATGGTTCCCAGACCAGAGGTGGCACCAGTGCCAAGTCGGGATAGTTTGATGGTTCAAAGTGGCTCCTGCAATCTGCCATCCAGAAGCGGGGTAGCTTACTTTTGTTTGCCAGGGTATCGGGCAGAGCTTTGTGTCTGGGGCCTATGGCTGGGACTGACCGGCTGGCTCCTGAAAAGCTACGATAGGCAGGATGGTTACCAGACCCATGGAGGCACCAGTGCCAAGTTGGGCTGGTTTGATAGTACCAAGTGGTTCCTGCAATCTGCCATGCAGTAGCGGGGCAGCTTACTTTTATTTACCATGGAAATGGGCCGAGCTTTGTGTCTGGGCGCCTATGGCTGGAAGTGACCGGCTGGCTCCTGAAAAGCTACGAGAGGCAGGATTGTGACAAGACCCATGGTGGCACCAGTGCCAAGTTGGGCTGGTTTGATAGCACCAAGTGGCTCCTGCAATCTGCCATCAAAAATTTGGCAGGCGAGTTTTGTTTTCCAGGGAAAAGAGCCGTTGTTTGTGTTTGGGGGCCTGTGGCTGGGAGTGGCCGGCTGGCTCCTTAGAATCCACGATACGCAGGATGGTTCCCAGACCAGAGGTGGCACCAGTGCCAAGTTGGGCTGTTTTTGTAGTACCAAGTGCGTCCTGCAATTTGCCTTCCAGAAGAGGGGCAGTTGAGTTTTGTTTGCCAGAGAAACGGGCCGTGGTTTGTGTTTGAGGGCATATGGCTGAGAGTGGCCGGCTGACCCCACAAAATCCACAATACGCAGGATGGTTCCCAGAGCCAAGGTGGCACCAGTGCCAAGTCGGGCTGGTTTGATAGTACTAAATAGCTCCTGCAATCTGCCATCCAGAAGCGGGGTAGCTTAATTTTGTTTGTCAGGGAAACGGGCAGAGCTTTGTGTCTGGGGTCCTGTGGCTGGGAGTGGCCGGCTGGCTCCTTAGAATCCACGATACGCAGGATGGTTCCCAGACCAGTGGTGGCACCAGTGCCAAGTTGGGCTGGTTTGATAGTACCAAGTGGCTCCTGCAATCTGCCATCAAAAAGTTGGCAGGCGAGTTTTGTTTTCCAGGGAAAAGCGCCGTTGTTTGTGTTTGGGGGCCTGTGGCTGGGAGTGGCCGGCTGGCTAATTAGAATCCACGATACGCAGGATGGTTCCCAGACCCGAGGTGGCACCAGTGCCAAGTTGGGATAGTTTGATGGTGCAAAGTGGCTCCTGCAATCTGCCATCCAGAAGCGGGGCAGCTTACTTTTGTTTGCCAGGGAAACGGGCCGAGGTATTTGTCTGGGGCCCTATGGCAGGGAGTGACTGGCTGGCTCCTGAAAAGCTACGATAGGCAGGATGTTTACCAGACCCATGGTGGCACCAGTGCCAAGTTGCGCTAAATTGATAGTACCAAGTGGCTCATGCAATCTGCCATCCAGAAGCGGGGCAGCTGACTTTTGTTTTCCATGGAAACGAGCCGAGGTTTCTGTCTGGGGGTCTATGGCTGGGAGTGACCTCCTGGCTCCTGAAAAGCTATGCTAGGCAGGATGGTGACCAGACCCATGGTGGCACCAGTGCCAAGTTGGGCTGGTTTGATAGTACCAAGTGGCTCCTGCAATCTGCCATCAAAATGTTGGCAGGCGAGTTTTGTTTTCCGGGGAAAAGCGCCGTTGTTTGTGTTTGGGGGTCTGCGGCTCGGAGTGGCCGGGTGGCTGCTTAGAATCCACAATACGCAGGATGGTTCCCAGGCCAGAGGTGGCACCAGTGTCAAGTTGGGCTGGTTTGATGGTGCAAAGTGGCTCCTACAATCTGCCATCCAGAAGCGGGGTAGCTTACTTTTGTTTGCCATGGAAACGGGCCGAAAATCTTGTCTGGGGGCCAGTGCCTGGGGCTGGCTGGCTGGCCCCTGAAAAGCTACGATAGGCAGGATGGTGACCAGACCCATGGTGGCACCAGTGCCAAGACGGGCTGGTTTGATAGTACCAAGTGGCTCCTGCAATCTGCCATCAAAAAGTTGGCAGGCCAGTTTTGTTTTCCAGGGAAAAGCACCGTTGTTTGTGTTTGGGGGCCTGTGGCTGGGAGTGGCCAGCTGGCTACTTAGAATCCACGATACGCAGGATGGTTCCCAGACCCAAGTTGGCACCAGTGCCAAGTCGGACTGGTTTGATACTACCAAGTGGCTCCTGCAATCTGCCATCCAGAAGCGGGGCAGCTGAATTTTGTTTGCCAGAGAAAAAGGCTGTTGTTTGTGTTTGGGGGCCTGTAGATTGCAGTTGCGGGCTGGCTCCTGAAAATCCATGATACGCAGCATGCTTCCCAGACCCAAGGTGGCACCAGTGCCAAGTAGGGCTGGTTTGATAGTACCAAGTGGCTCCTGCAATCTGCCATCCAGAAGAGGGGCAGTTGAGTTTTGTTTGCCAGAGAAAAGGGCCGTGGTTTGTGTTTGGGGCCTATGGCTGAGAGTGGCCGGCTGGCCCCTGAAAATCCATAATAGGCAGGATGGTGACCAGACCCATGGTGGCACCAGTGCCAAGTTGGGCTGGTTTGATAGTACCAAGTGGCTCCTGCAATCTGCCATCAAAAAGTTGGCAGGCAAGTTTTGTTTTCCAGGGAAAAGCGCCGTTGTTTGTGTTTGGGGGCCTGCGGCGGGGAGTGGCCGACTGGCGCCTTAGAATCTACGTTACGCAGCATGGTTCCCAGAGCCAAGGTGGCACCAGTGCCAAGTCGGGCTGGTTTGATAGTACCAAGTGGCTCCTGCAATCTGCCATCCAGAAGCGGGGCAGCTTACTTTTGTTTGCCAGGGAAACGGGCCGAGGTTTGTGTCTGGGGGCCTATGGCTGGGAGTGACCGGCTGGCTCCTGAAAAGCTACGATAGGCAGGATGGTGACCAGACCCATGGTGGCACCAGTGCCAAGTTGGGCTGGTTTGATAGTACCAAGTGGCTCCTGCAATCTGCCATCAAAAAGTTGGCAGGCGAGTTTTGTTTGCCAGGGACAAGCGCCGTTGTTTGTGTTTGGGGGCCTGTGGCTGGGAGTGGCCGGCTGGCTCCTTAAAATCCACGATACGCAGGATGGTTCCCAGACCCGAGGTGGCACCAGTGCCAAGTCGGGCTGGTTTGATGGTGCAAAGTGGCTCCTACAATCTGCCATCCAGAAGCGGGGTAGCTTACTTTTGTTTGCCGGGGAAACGGGCAGAGATTTGTGTTTGGGGCCTATGGCTGGGACTGATCGGCTGGCTCCTGAAAAGCTACGATAGGCAGGATGGTGACCAGACCCATGGTGGCACCAGTGCCAAGTTGGGCTGGTTTGATAGTACCAAGTGGCTCCTGCAATCTGCCATCAAAAATTTGGCAGGCCAGTTTTGTTTTCCAGGGAAAAGCGCCGTTGTTTGTGTTTGTGGGCCTGTGGCTGGGAGTGGCCAGCTGGCTCCTTAGAATCCACGATACGCAGGATGGTTCCCAGACCAGAGGTGGCACCAGTGCCAAGTCGGGATAGTTTGATGGTTCAAAGTGGCTCCTGCAATCTGCCATCCAGAAGCGGGTTAGCTTACTTTTGTTTGCCAGAGAATCGGGCAGAGCTTTGTGTCTGGGGCCTATGGCTGGGACTGACCGGCTGGCTCCTGAAAAGCTACGATAGGCAGGATGGTTACCAGACCCATGGAGGCACCAGTGCCAAGTTGGGCTGGTTTGATAGTACCAAGTGGTTCCTGCAATCTGCCATGCAGAAGCGGGGCAGCTTACTTTTATTTACCATGGAAATGGGCCGAGCTTTGTGTCTGGGCGCCTATGGCTGGAAGTGACCGGCTGGCTCCTGAAAAGCTACGATAGGCAGGATTGTGACAAGACCCATGGTGGCACCAGTGCCAAGTTGGGCTGGTTTGATAGCACCAAGTGGCTCCTGCAATCTGCCATCAAAAAGTTGGCAGGCGAGTTTTGTTTTCCAGGGAAAAGAGCCGTTGTTTGTTTTTGGGGGCCTGTGGCTGGGAGTGGCCGGCTGGCTCCTTAGAATCCACGATACGCAGGATGGTTCCCAGACCAGAGGTGGCACCAGTGCCAAGTTGGGCTGTTTTTGTAGTACCAAGTGCGTCCTGCAATTTGCCTTCCAGAAGAGGGGCAGTTGAGTTTTGTTTGCCAGAGAAAAGGGCCGTGGGTTTTGTTTGGGGGCATATGGCTGGGAGTGGCCGGCTGTCTCAATAAAAAGATCGATACGCAGGATGGTTCCCAGACCGAAGGTGGCACCAGTGCCAAGTCAGGCTGTTTTTGTAGTACCAAGTGCGTCCTGCAATTTGCCTTCCAGAAGAGGGGCAGTTGAGTTTTGCTTGCCAGAGAAAAGGGCCGTGGTTTGTGTTTGAGGGCATATGGCTGAGAGTGGCCGGCTGACCCCACAAAATCCACAATAGGCAGGATGGTTCCCAGAGCCAAGGTGGCACCAGTGCCAAGTCGGGCTGGTTTGATAGTACTAAATAGCTCCTGCAATCTGCCATCCAGAAGCGGGGTAGCTTAATTTTGTTTGTCAGGGAAACGGGCAGAGCTTTGTGTCTGGGGTCCTGTGGCTGGGAGTGGCCTGCTGGCTCCTTAGAATCCACGATACGCAGGATGGTTCCCAGACCAGTGGTGGCACCAGTGACAAGTTGGGCTGGTTTGATAGTACCAAGTGGCTCCTGCAATCTGCCATCAAAAAGTTGGCAGGCGAGTTTTGTTTTCCAGGGAAAAGCGCCGTTGTTTGTGTTTGGGGGCCTGTGGCTGGGAGTGGCCGGCTGGCTAATTAGAATCCACGATACGCAGGATGGTTCCCAGACCAGAGGTGGCACCAGTGCCAAGTCGGGATAGTTTGATGGTGCAAAGTGGCTCCTGCAATCTGCCATCCAGAAGCGGGGCAGCAGAATTTTGTTTGCCAGAGAATCGGGCAGAGCTTTGTGTCTGGGGCCTATGGCTGGGACTGACCGGCTGGCTCCTGAAAAGCTACGATAGGCAGGATGGTTACCAGACCCATGGAGGCACCAGTGCCAAGTTGGGCTGGTTTGATAGTACCAAGTGGTTCCTGCAATCTGCCATGCAGTAGCGGGGCAGCTTACTTTTATTTACCATGGAAATGGGCCGAGCTTTGTGTCTGGGCGCCTATGGCTGGAAGTGACCGGCTGGCTCCTGAAAAGCTACGAGAGGCAGGATTGTGACAGGACCCATGGTGGCACCAGTGCCAAGTTGGGCTGGTTTGATAGCACCAAGTGGCTCCTGCAATCTGCCATCAAAAAGTTGGCAGGCGAGTTTTGTTTTCCAGGGAAAAGAGCCGTTGTTTGTGTTTGGGGGCCTGTGGCTGGGAGTGGCCGGCTGGCTCCTTAGAATCCACGATACGCAGGATGGTTCCCAGACCAGAGGTGGCACCAGTGCCAAGTCGGGCTGGTTTGATGGTTCAAAGTGGCTCCTGCAATCTGCCATCCAGAAGCGGGGCAGCTTACTTTTGTTTTCCATGGCAACGGGCCGAGGTTTCTGTCTGGGGGTCTATGGCTGGGAGTGACCTCCAGGCTCCTGAAAAGCTATGCTAGGCAGGATGGTGACCAGACCCATGGTGGCACCAGTGCCAAGTTGGGCTGGTTTGATAGTACCAAGTGGCTCCTGCAATCTGCCATCAATATGTTGGCAGGCGAGTTTTGTTTTCCGGGGAAAAGCGCCGTTGTTTTTGTTTGGGCGCCTGTGGCTCGGAGTGGCCGGGTGGCTGCTTAGAATCCACAATACGCAGGATGGTTCCCAGGCCAGAGGTGGCACCAGTGCCAAGTCGGGCTGTTTTCGTAGTACCAAGTGGCTCCTGCAATTTGCCGTCCAGAAGAGGGGCAGTTGAGTTTTGTTTGCCAGAGAAAAGGGCCGTGGTTTGTGTTTGGGGGCATATGGCTGAGAGTGGCCGGCTGGCCCCTGAAAATCCACGATAGGCAGGATGGTTCCCAGACCCAAGGTGGCATCAGTGCCAAGTCGGGCTGGTTTGATAGTAATAAATAGCTCCTGCAATCTGCCATCCAGAAGCGGGGCAGCTTACTTTTTTTTGCCATGGAAACGGGCCGAGGTTTCTGTCTGGGGGTCTATGGCTGGGAGTGACCGGCTGGCTCCTGAAAAGCTACGATAGGCAGGATGGTGACCAGACCCATGGTGGCACCAGTGCCAAGTTGGGCTGGTTTGATAGTACCAAGTGGCTCCTGCAATCTGCCATCAAAAAGTTGGCAGGCGAGTTTTGTTTTCCAGGGAAAAGCGCCGTTGTTTGTGTTTGGGGGCCTGCGGCTGGGAGTGGCCGACTGGCGCCTTAGAATCTACGTTACGCAGCATGGTTCCCAGACCCAAGGTGGCACCAGTGCCAAGTCGGGCTGGTTTGATAGTACCAAGTGGCTCCTGCAATCTGCCATCCAGAAGCGGGGCAGCTTACTTTTGTTTGCCAGGGAAACGGGCCGAGGTTTGTGTCTGTGGGCCTATGGCTGGGAGTGACCGGCTGGCTCCTGAAAAGCTACGATAGGCAGGATGGTGACCAGACCCATGGTGGCACCAGTGCCAAGTAGGGCTGGTTTGATAGTACCAAGTGGCTCCTGCAATCTGCCATCAAAAAGTTGGAGGCGAATTTTGTTTTCCAGGGAAAAGCGACATTGTTTGTGTTTGGGGCCCTGTGGCTCGGAGTGGCCGGGTGGCTGCTTAGAATCCACAATACGCAGGATGGTTCCCAGGCCAGAGGTGGCACCAGTGTCAAGTTGGGCTGGTTTGATGGTGCAAAGTGGCTCCTACAATCTGCCATCCAGAAGCGGGGTAGCTTACTTTTGTTTCCCATGGAAACGGGCCGAAAATCTTGTCTGGGGGCCAGTGCCTGGGGCTGGCTGGCTGGCCCCTGAAAAGCTACGATAGGCAGGATGGTGACCAGACCCATGGTGGCACCAGTGCCAAGACGGGCTGGTTTGATAGTACCAAGTGGCTCCTGCAATCTGCCATCAAAAAGTTGGCAGGCCAGTTTTGTTTTCCAGGGAAAAGCACCGTTGTTTGTGTTTGGGGGCCTGTGGCTGGGAGTGGCCAGCTGGCTACTTAGAATCCACGATACGCAGGATGGTTCCCAGACCCAAGTTGGCACCAGTGCCAAGTCGGACTGGTTTGATACTACCAAGTGGCTCCTGCAATCTGCCATCCAGAAGCGGGGCAGCTGAATTTTGTTTGCCTGAGAAAAAGGCTGTTGTTTGTGTTTGGGGGCCTGTAGATTGCAGTTGCGGGCTGGCTCCTGAAAATCCATGATACGCAGCATGCTTCCCAGACCCAAGGTGACACCAGTGCCAAGTAGGGCTGGTTTGATAGTACCAAGTGGCTCCTGCAATCTGCCATCCAGAAGCGGGGCAGCTTACTTTTGTTTGCCAGGGAAACGGGCCGAGGTTTGTGACTGGGGGCCTATGGCTGGGAGTGACCACCTGGCTCCATAAAAGCTCCGATAGGCAGGATGGTGACCAGACCCATGGTGGCACCAGTGCCAAGTTGGGCTGGTTTGATAGTACTAAGCGGCTCCTGCAATCTGCCATCAAAATGTTGGCAGGCGAGTTTTGTTTGCCAGGGACAAGCGCCGTTGTTTGTGTTTGGGGGCCTGTGGCTGGGAGTGGCCGGCTGGCTCCTTAAAATCCACGATACGCAGGATGGTTCCCAGACCCGAGGTGGCACCAGTGCCAAGTCGGGCTGGTTTGATGGTTCAAAGTGGCTCCTGCAATCTGCCATCCAGAAGCGGGGTAGCTTACTTTTGTTTGCCGGGGAAACGGGCAGAGATTTGTGTTTGGGGCCTATGGCTGGGACTGATCGGCTGGCTCCTGAAAAGCTACGATAGGCAGGATGGTGACCAGACCCATGGTGGCACCAGTGCCAAGTTGGGCTGGTTTGATAGTACCAAGTGGCTCCTGCAATCTGCCATCAAAAATTTGGCAGGCCAGTTTTGTTTTCCAGGGAAAAGCGACGTTGTTTGTGTTTGTGGGCCTGTGGCTGGGACTGGCCAGCTGGCTCCTTAGAATCCACGATACGCAGGATGGTTCCCAGACCAGAGGTGGCACCAGTGCCAAGTCGGGATAGTTTGATGGTTCATAGTGGCTCCTGCAATCTGCCATCCAGAAGCGGGGTAGCTTACTTTTGTTTGCCAGAGAATCGGGCAGAGCTTTGTTTCTGGGGCCTATGACTGGGACCGACCGGCTGGCTCCTGAAAAGCTACGATAGGCAGGATGGTTACCAGACCCATGGAGGCACCAGTGCCAAGTTGGGCTGGTTTGATAGTACCAAGTTGTTCCTGCAATCTGCCATGCAGAAGCGGGGCAGCTTACTTTTATTTACCATGGAAATGGGCCGAGCTTTGTGTCTGGGCGCCTATGGCTGGAAGTGACCGGCTGGCTCCTGAAAAGCTACGATAGGCAGGATTGTGACAAGACCCATGGTGGCACCAGTGCCAAGTTGGGCTGGTTTGATAGCACCAAGTGGCTCCTGCAATCTGCCATCAAAAAGTTGGCAGGCGAGTTTTGTTTTCCAGGGAAAAGAGCCGTTGTTTGTTTTTGGGGGCCTGTGGCTGGGAGTGGCCGGCTGGCTCCTTAGAATCCACGATACGCAGGATGGTTCCCAGACCAGAGGTGGCACCAGTGCCAAGTTGGGCTGTTTTTGTAGTACCAAGTGCGTCCTGCAATTTGCCTTCCAGAAGAGGGGCAGTTGAGTTTTGTTTGCCAGAGAAAAGGGCCGTGGTTTGTGTTTGAGGGCATATGGCTGAGAGTGGCCGGCTGACCCCACAAAATCCACAATAGGCAGGATGGTTCCCAGAGCCAAGGTGGCACCAGTGCCAAGTCGGGCTGGTTTGATAGAACTAAATAGCTCCTGCAATCTGCCATCCAGAAGCGGGGTAGCTTAATTTTGTTTGTCAGGGAAACGGGCAGAGCTTTGTGTCTGGGGTCCTGTGGCTGGGAGTGGCCGGCTGGCTCCTTAGAATCCACGATACGCAGGATGGTTCCCAGACCAGTGGTGGCACCAGTGCCAAGTTGGGCTGGTTTGATAGTACCAAGTGGCTCCTGCAATCTGCCATCAAAAAGTTGGCAGGCGAGTTTTGTTTTCCAGGGAAAAGCGCCGTTGTTTGTGTTTGGGGGCCTGTGGCTGGGAGTGGCCGGCTGGCTAATTAGAATCCACGATAGGCAGGATGGTTCCCAGACCCGAGGTGGCACCAGTGCCAAGTCGGGCTGGTTTGATGATGCCAAGTTGCTCCTGCAATCTGCCATCCAGAAGCGGGGTAGCTTACTTTTGTGTGCCAGGGAAACGGGCCGAGGTTTGTGTCTGGGGGCCTATGGCTGGGAGTGACCGGCTGGCTCCTGAAAAGCTACGATAGGCAGGATGGTGACCAGACCCATGGTGGCACCAGTGCCAAGACGGGCTGGTTTGATAGTACCAAGTGGCTCCTGCAATCTGCCATCAAAAAGTTGGTAGTCCAGTTTTGTTTTCCAGGGAAAAGCACCGTTGTTTGTGTTTGGGGGCCTGTGGCTGGGAGTGGCCTGCTGGCTCCTTAAAATCCACGATACGCAGGATGGTTCCCAGACCCGAGGTGGCACCAGTGCCAAGTCGGGCTGGTTTGATGGTGCAAAGTGGCTCCTACAATCTGCCATCCAGAAGCGGGGTAGCTTACTTTTGTTTGCCGGGGAAACGGGCAGAGATTTGTGTTTGGGGCCTATGGCTGGGACTGATCGGCTGGCTCCTGAAAAGCTACGATAGGCAGGATGGTGACCAGACCCATGGTGGCACCAGTGCCAAGTTGGGCTGGTTTGATAGTACCAAGTGGCTCCTGCAATCTGCCATCAAAAATTTGGCAGGCCAGTTTTGTTTTCCAGGGAAAAGCGCCGTTGTTTGTGTTTGTGGGCCTGTGGCTGGGAGTGGCCAGCTGGCTCCTTAGAATCCACGATACGCAGGATGGTTCCCAGACCAGAGGTGGCACCAGTGCCAAGTCGGGATAGTTTGATGGTTCAAAGTGGCTCCTGCAATCTGCCATCCAGAAGCGGGTTAGCTTACTTTTGTTTGCCAGAGAATCGGGCAGAGCTTTGTGTCTGGGGCCTATGGCTGGGACTGACCGGCTGGCTCCTGAAAAGCTACGATAGGCAGGATGGTTACCAGACCCATGGAGGCACCAGTGCCAAGTTGGGCTGGTTTGATAGTACCAAGTGGTTCCTGCAATCTGCCATGCAGAAGCGGGGCAGCTTACTTTTATTTACCATGGAAATGGGCCGAGCTTTGTGTCTGGGCGCCTATGGCTGGAAGTGACCGGCTGGCTCCTGAAAAGCTACGATAGGCAGGATTGTGACAAGACCCATGGTGGCACCAGTGCCAAGTTGGGCTGGTTTGATAGCACCAAGTGGCTCCTGCAATCTGCCATCAAAAAGTTGGCAGGCGAGTTTTGTTTTCCAGGGAAAAGAGCCGTTGTTTGTTTTTGGGGGCCTGTGGCTGGGAGTGGCCGGCTGGCTCCTTAGAATCCACGATACGCAGGATGGTTCCCAGACCAGAGGTGGCACCAGTGCCAAGTTGGGCTGTTTTTGTAGTACCAAGTGCGTCCTGCAATTTGCCTTCCAGAAGAGGGGCAGTTGAGTTTTGTTTGCCAGAGAAAAGGGCCGTGGGTTTTGTTTGGGGGCATATGGCTGGGAGTGGCCGGCTGTCTCAATAAAAAGATCGATACGCAGGATGGTTCCCAGACCGAAGGTGGCACCAGTGCCAAGTCAGGCTGTTTTTGTAGTACCAAGTGCGTCCTGCAATTTGCCTTCCAGAAGAGGGGCAGTTGAGTTTTGCTTGCCAGAGAAAAGGGCCGTGGTTTGTGTTTGAGGGCATATGGCTGAGAGTGGCCGGCTGACCCCACAAAATCCACAATAGGCAGGATGGTTCCCAGAGCCAAGGTGGCACCAGTGCCAAGTCGGGCTGGTTTGATAGTACTAAATAGCTCCTGCAATCTGCCATCCAGAAGCGGGGTAGCTTAATTTTGTTTGTCAGGGAAACGGGCAGAGCTTTGTGTCTGGGGTCCTGTGGCTGGGAGTGGCCTGCTGGCTCCTTAGAATCCACGATACGCAGGATGGTTCCCAGACCAGTGGTGGCACCAGTGACAAGTTGGGCTGGTTTGATAGTACCAAGTGGCTCCTGCAATCTGCCATCAAAAAGTTGGCAGGCGAGTTTTGTTTTCCAGGGAAAAGCGCCGTTGTTTGTGTTTGGGGGCCTGTGGCTGGGAGTGGCCGGCTGGCTAATTAGAATCCACGATACGCAGGATGGTTCCCAGACCAGAGGTGGCACCAGTGCCAAGTCGGGATAGTTTGATGGTGCAAAGTGGCTCCTGCAATCTGCCATCCAGAAGCGGGGCAGCAGAATTTTGTTTGCCAGAGAATCGGGCAGAGCTTTGTGTCTGGGGCCTATGGCTGGGACTGACCGGCTGGCTCCTGAAAAGCTACGATAGGCAGGATGGTTACCAGACCCATGGAGGCACCAGTGCCAAGTTGGGCTGGTTTGATAGTACCAAGTGGTTCCTGCAATCTGCCATGCAGTAGCGGGGCAGCTTACTTTTATTTACCATGGAAATGGGCCGAGCTTTGTGTCTGGGCGCCTATGGCTGGAAGTGACCGGCTGGCTCCTGAAAAGCTACGAGAGGCAGGATTGTGACAGGACCCATGGTGGCACCAGTGCCAAGTTGGGCTGGTTTGATAGCACCAAGTGGCTCCTGCAATCTGCCATCAAAAAGTTGGCAGGCGAGTTTTGTTTTCCAGGGAAAAGAGCCGTTGTTTGTGTTTGGGGGCCTGTGGCTGGGAGTGGCCGGCTGGCTCCTTAGAATCCACGATACGCAGGATGGTTCCCAGACCAGAGGTGGCACCAGTGCCAAGTCGGGCTGGTTTGATGGTTCAAAGTGGCTCCTGCAATCTGCCATCCAGAAGCGGGGCAGCTTACTTTTGTTTTCCATGGCAACGGGCCGAGGTTTCTGTCTGGGGGTCTATGGCTGGGAGTGACCTCCAGGCTCCTGAAAAGCTATGCTAGGCAGGATGGTGACCAGACCCATGGTGGCACCAGTGCCAAGTTGGGCTGGTTTGATAGTACCAAGTGGCTCCTGCAATCTGCCATCAATATGTTGGCAGGCGAGTTTTGTTTTCCGGGGAAAAGCGCCGTTGTTTTTGTTTGGGCGCCTGTGGCTCGGAGTGGCCGGGTGGCTGCTTAGAATCCACAATACGCAGGATGGTTCCCAGGCCAGAGGTGGCACCAGTGCCAAGTCGGGCTGTTTTCGTAGTACCAAGTGCGTCCTGCAATTTGCCGTCCAGAAGAGGGGCAGTTGAGTTTTGTTTGCCAGAGAAAAGGGCCGTGGTTTGTGTTTGGGGGCATATGGCTGAGAGTGGCCGGCTGGCCCCTGAAAATCCACGATAGGCAGGATGGTTCCCAGACCCAAGGTGGCATCAGTGCCAAGTCGGGCTGGTTTGATAGTACTAAATAGCTCCTGCAATCTGCCATCCAGAAGCGGGGCAGCTTACTTTTTTTTGCCATGGAAACGGGCCGAGGTTTCTGTCTGGGGGTCTATGGCTGGGAGTGACCGGCTGGCTCCTGAAAAGCTACGATAGGCAGGATGGTGACCAGACCCATGGTGGCACCAGTGCCAAGTTGGGCTGGTTTGATAGTACCAAGTGGCTCCTGCAATCTGCCATCAAAAAGTTGGCAGGCGAGTTTTGTTTTCCAGGGAAAAGCGCCGTTGTTTGTGTTTGGGGGCCTGCGGCTGGGAGTGGCCGACTGGCGCCTTAGAATCTACGTTACGCAGCATGGTTCCCAGACCCAAGGTGGCACCAGTGCCAAGTCGGGCTGGTTTGATAGTACCAAGTGGCTCCTGCAATCTGCCATCCAGAAGCGGGGCAGCTTACTTTTGTTTGCCAGGGAAACGGGCCGAGGTTTGTGTCTGTGGGCCTATGGCTGGGAGTGACCGGCTGGCTCCTGAAAAGCTACGATAGGCAGGATGGTGACCAGACCCATGGTGGCACCAGTGCCAAGTAGGGCTGGTTTGATAGTACCAAGTGGCTCCTGCAATCTGCCATCAAAAAGTTGGAGGCGAATTTTGTTTTCCAGGGAAAAGCGACATTGTTTGTGTTTGGGGCCCTGTGGCTCGGAGTGGCCGGGTGGCTGCTTAGAATCCACAATACGCAGGATGGTTCCCAGGCCAGAGGTGGCACCAGTGTCAAGTTGGGCTGGTTTGATGGTGCAAAGTGGCTCCTACAATCTGCCATCCAGAAGCGGGGTAGCTTACTTTTGTTTCCCATGGAAACGGGCCGAAAATCTTGTCTGGGGGCCAGTGCCTGGGGCTGGCTGGCTGGCCCCTGAAAAGCTACGATAGGCAGGATGGTGACCAGACCCATGGTGGCACCAGTGCCAAGACGGGCTGGTTTGATAGTACCAAGTGGCTCCTGCAATCTGCCATCAAAAAGTTGGCAGGCCAGTTTTGTTTTCCAGGGAAAAGCACCGTTGTTTGTGTTTGGGGGCCTGTGGCTGGGAGTGGCCAGCTGGCTACTTAGAATCCACGATACGCAGGATGGTTCCCAGACCCAAGTTGGCACCAGTGCCAAGTCGGACTGGTTTGATACTACCAAGTGGCTCCTGCAATCTGCCATCCAGAAGCGGGGCAGCTGAATTTTGTTTGCCTGAGAAAAAGGCTGTTGTTTGTGTTTGGGGGCCTGTAGATTGCAGTTGCGGGCTGGCTCCTGAAAATCCATGATACGCAGCATGCTTCCCAGACCCAAGGTGACACCAGTGCCAAGTAGGGCTGGTTTGATAGTACCAAGTGGCTCCTGCAATCTGCCATCCAGAAGCGGGGCAGCTTACTTTTGTTTGCCAGGGAAACGGGCCGAGGTTTGTGACTGGGGGCCTATGGCTGGGAGTGACCGCCTGGCTCCATAAAAGCTCCGATAGGCAGGATGGTGACCAGACCCATGGTGGCACCAGTGCCAAGTTGGGCTGGTTTGATAGTACTAAGCGGCTCCTGCAATCTGCCATCAAAATGTTGGCAGGCGAGTTTTGTTTGCCAGGGACAAGCGCCGTTGTTTGTGTTTGGGGGCCTGTGGCTGGGAGTGGCCGGCTGGCTCCTTAAAATCCACGATACGCAGGATGGTTCCCAGACCCGAGGTGGCACCAGTGCCAAGTCGGGCTGGTTTGATGGTTCAAAGTGGCTCCTGCAATCTGCCATCCAGAAGCGGGGTAGCTTACTTTTGTTTGCCGGGGAAACGGGCAGAGATTTGTGTTTGGGGCCTATGGCTGGGACTGATCGGCTGGCTCCTGAAAAGCTACGATAGGCAGGATGGTGACCAGACCCATGGTGGCACCAGTGCCAAGTTGGGCTGGTTTGATAGTACCAAGTGGCTCCTGCAATCTGCCATCAAAAATTTGGCAGGCCAGTTTTGTTTTCCAGGGAAAAGCGACGTTGTTTGTGTTTGTGGGCCTGTGGCTGGGACTGGCCAGCTGGCTCCTTAGAATCCACGATACGCAGGATGGTTCCCAGACCAGAGGTGGCACCAGTGCCAAGTCGGGATAGTTTGATGGTTCATAGTGGCTCCTGCAATCTGCCATCCAGAAGCGGGGTAGCTTACTTTTGTTTGCCAGAGAATCGGGCAGAGCTTTGTTTCTGGGGCCTATGACTGGGACCGACCGGCTGGCTCCTGAAAAGCTACGATAGGCAGGATGGTTACCAGACCCATGGAGGCACCAGTGCCAAGTTGGGCTGGTTTGATAGTACCAAGTTGTTCCTGCAATCTGCCATGCAGAAGCGGGGCAGCTTACTTTTATTTACCATGGAAATGGGCCGAGCTTTGTGTCTGGGCGCCTATGGCTGGAAGTGACCGGCTGGCTCCTGAAAAGCTACGATAGGCAGGATTGTGACAAGACCCATGGTGGCACCAGTGCCAAGTTGGGCTGGTTTGATAGCACCAAGTGGCTCCTGCAATCTGCCATCAAAAAGTTGGCAGGCGAGTTTTGTTTTCCAGGGAAAAGAGCCGTTGTTTGTTTTTGGGGGCCTGTGGCTGGGAGTGGCCGGCTGGCTCCTTAGAATCCACGATACGCAGGATGGTTCCCAGACCAGAGGTGGCACCAGTGCCAAGTTGGGCTGTTTTTGTAGTACCAAGTGCGTCCTGCAATTTGCCTTCCAGAAGAGGGGCAGTTGAGTTTTGTTTGCCAGAGAAAAGGGCCGTGGTTTGTGTTTGAGGGCATATGGCTGAGAGTGGCCGGCTGACCCCACAAAATCCACAATAGGCAGGATGGTTCCCAGAGCCAAGGTGGCACCAGTGCCAAGTCGGGCTGGTTTGATAGAACTAAATAGCTCCTGCAATCTGCCATCCAGAAGCGGGGCAGCTTAATTTTGTTTGTCAGGGAAACGGGCAGAGCTTTGTGTCTGGGGTCCTGTGGCTGGGAGTGGCCGGCTGGCTCCTTAGAATCCACGATACGCAGGATGGTTCCCAGACCAGTGGTGGCACCAGTGCCAAGTTGGGCTGGTTTGATAGTACCAAGTGGCTCCTGCAATCTGCCATCAAAAAGTTGGCAGGCGAGTTTTGTTTTCCAGGGAAAAGCGCCGTTGTTTGTGTTTGGGGGCCTGTGGCTGGGAGTGGCCGGCTGGCTAATTAGAATCCACGATAGGCAGGATGGTTCCCAGACCCGAGGTGGCACCAGTGCCAAGTCGGGCTGGTTTGATGATGCCAAGTTGCTCCTGCAATCTGCCATCCAGAAGCGGGGTAGCTTACTTTTGTGTGCCAGGGAAACGGGCCGAGGTTTGTGTCTGGGGGCCTATGGCTGGGAGTGACCGGCTGGCTCCTGAAAAGCTACGATAGGCAGGATGGTGACCAGACCCATGGTGGCACCAGTGCCAAGACGGGCTGGTTTGATAGTACCAAGTGGCTCCTGCAATCTGCCATCAAAAAGTTGGTAGTCCAGTTTTGTTTTCCAGGGAAAAGCACCGTTGTTTGTGTTTGGGGGCCTGTGGCTGGGAGTGGCCAGCTGGCTCCTTAAAATCCACGATACGCAGGATGGTTCCCAGACCCGAGGTGGCACCAGTGCCAAGTCGGGCTGGTTTGATGGTGCAAAGTGGCTCCTACAATCTGCCATCCAGAAGCGGGGTAGCTTACTTTTGTTTGCCGGGGAAACGGGCAGAGATTTGTGTTTGGGGCCTATGGCTGGGACTGATCGGCTGGCTCCTGAAAAGCTACGATAGGCAGGATGGTGACCAGACCCATGGTGGCACCAGTGCCAAGTTGGGCTGGTTTGATAGTACCAAGTGGCTCCTGCAATCTGCCATCAAAAATTTGGCAGGCCAGTTTTGTTTTCCAGGGAAAAGCGCCGTTGTTTGTGTTTGTGGGCCTGTGGCTGGGAGTGGCCAGCTGGCTCCTTAGAATCCACGATACGCAGGATGGTTCCCAGACCAGAGGTGGCACCAGTGCCAAGTCGGGATAGTTTGATGGTTCAAAGTGGCTCCTGCAATCTGCCATCCAGAAGCGGGTTAGCTTACTTTTGTTTGCCAGAGAATCGGGCAGAGCTTTGTGTCTGGGGCCTATGGCTGGGACTGACCGGCTGGCTCCTGAAAAGCTACGATAGGCAGGATGGTTACCAGACCCATGGAGGCACCAGTGCCAAGTTGGGCTGGTTTGATAGTACCAAGTGGTTCCTGCAATCTGCCATGCAGAAGCGGGGCAGCTTACTTTTATTTACCATGGAAATGGGCCGAGCTTTGTGTCTGGGCGCCTATGGCTGGAAGTGACCGGCTGGCTCCTGAAAAGCTACGATAGGCAGGATTGTGACAAGACCCATGGTGGCACCAGTGCCAAGTTGGGCTGGTTTGATAGCACCAAGTGGCTCCTGCAATCTGCCATCAAAAAGTTGGCAGGCGAGTTTTGTTTTCCAGGGAAAAGAGCCGTTGTTTGTTTTTGGGGGCCTGTGGCTGGGAGTGGCCGGCTGGCTCCTTAGAATCCACGATACGCAGGATGGTTCCCAGACCAGAGGTGGCACCAGTGCCAAGTTGGGCTGTTTTTGTAGTACCAAGTGCGTCCTGCAATTTGCCTTCCAGAAGAGGGGCAGTTGAGTTTTGTTTGCCAGAGAAAAGGGCCGTGGGTTTTGTTTGGGGGCATATGGCTGAGAGTGGCCGGCTGACCCCACAAAATCCACAATAGGCAGGATGGTTCCCAGAGCCAAGGTGGCACCAGTGCCAAGTCGGGCTGGTTTGATAGTACTAAATAGCTCCTGCAATCTGCCATCCAGAAGCGGGGTAGCTTAATTTTGTTTGTCAGGGAAACGGGCAGAGCTTTGTGTCTGGGGTCCTGTGGCTGGGAGTGGCCTGCTGGCTCCTTAGAATCCACGATACGCAGGATGGTTCCCAGACCAGTGGTGGCACCAGTGACAAGTTGGGCTGGTTTGATAGTACCAAGTGGCTCCTGCAATCTGCCATCAAAAAGTTGGCAGGCGAGTTTTGTTTTCCAGGGAAAAGCGCCGTTGTTTGTGTTTGGGGGCCTGTGGCTGGGAGTGGCCGGCTGGCTAATTAGAATCCACGATACGCAGGATGGTTCCCAGACCAGAGGTGGCACCAGTGCCAAGTCGGGATAGTTTGATGGTGCAAAGTGGCTCCTGCAATCTGCCATCCAGAAGCGGGGCAGCAGAATTTTGTTTGCCAGAGAATCGGGCAGAGCTTTGTGTCTGGGGCCTATGGCTGGGACTGACCGGCTGGCTCCTGAAAAGCTACGATAGGCAGGATGGTTACCAGACCCATGGAGGCACCAGTGCCAAGTTGGGCTGGTTTGATAGTACCAAGTGGTTCCTGCAATCTGCCATGCAGTAGCGGGGCAGCTTACTTTTATTTACCATGGAAATGGGCCGAGCTTTGTGTCTGGGCGCCTATGGCTGGAAGTGACCGGCTGGCTCCTGAAAAGCTACGAGAGGCAGGATTGTGACAGGACCCATGGTGGCACCAGTGCCAAGTTGGGCTGGTTTGATAGCACCAAGTGGCTCCTGCAATCTGCCATCAAAAAGTTGGCAGGCGAGTTTTGTTTTCCAGGGAAAAGAGCCGTTGTTTGTGTTTGGGGGCCTGTGGCTGGGAGTGGCCGGCTGGCTCCTTAGAATCCACGATACGCAGGATGGTTCCCAGACCAGAGGTGGCACCAGTGCCAAGTCGGGCTGGTTTGATGGTTCAAAGTGGCTCCTGCAATCTGCCATCCAGAAGCGGGGCAGCTTACTTTTGTTTTCCATGGCAACGGGCCGAGGTTTCTGTCTGGGGGTCTATGGCTGGGAGTGACCTCCAGGCTCCTGAAAAGCTATGCTAGGCAGGATGGTGACCAGACCCATGGTGGCACCAGTGCCAAGTTGGGCTGGTTTGATAGTACCAAGTGGCTCCTGCAATCTGCCATCAATATGTTGGCAGGCGAGTTTTGTTTTCCGGGGAAAAGCGCCGTTGTTTTTGTTTGGGCGCCTGTGGCTCGGAGTGGCCGGGTGGCTGCTTAGAATCCACAATACGCAGGATGGTTCCCAGGCCAGAGGTGGCACCAGTGCCAAGTCGGGCTGTTTTCGTAGTACCAAGTGCGTCCTGCAATTTGCCGTCCAGAAGAGGGGCAGTTGAGTTTTGTTTGCCAGAGAAAAGGGCCGTGGTTTGTGTTTGGGGGCATATGGCTGAGAGTGGCCGGCTGGCCCCTGAAAATCCACGATAGGCAGGATGGTTCCCAGACCCAAGGTGGCATCAGTGCCAAGTCGGGCTGGTTTGATAGTAATAAATAGCTCCTGCAATCTGCCATCCAGAAGCGGGGCAGCTTACTTTTTTTTGCCATGGAAACGGGCCGAGGTTTCTGTCTGGGGGTCTATGGCTGGGAGTGACCGGCTGGCTCCTGAAAAGCTACGATAGGCAGGATGGTGACCAGACCCATGGTGGCACCAGTGCCAAGTTGGGCTGGTTTGATAGTACCAAGTGGCTCCTGCAATCTGCCATCAAAAAGTTGGCAGGCGAGTTTTGTTTTCCAGGGAAAAGCGCCGTTGTTTGTGTTTGGGGGCCTGCGGCTGGGAGTGGCCGACTGGCGCCTTAGAATCTACGTTACGCAGCATGGTTCCCAGACCCAAGGTGGCACCAGTGCCAAGTCGGGCTGGTTTGATAGTACCAAGTGGCTCCTGCAATCTGCCATCCAGAAGCGGGGCAGCTTACTTTTGTTTGCCAGGGAAACGGGCCGAGGTTTGTGTCTGTGGGCCTATGGCTGGGAGTGACCGGCTGGCTCCTGAAAAGCTACGATAGGCAGGATGGTGACCAGACCCATGGTGGCACCAGTGCCAAGTAGGGCTGGTTTGATAGTACCAAGTGGCTCCTGCAATCTGCCATCAAAAAGTTGGAGGCGAATTTTGTTTTCCAGGGAAAAGCGACATTGTTTGTGTTTGGGGCCCTGTGGCTCGGAGTGGCCGGGTGGCTGCTTAGAATCCACAATACGCAGGATGGTTCCCAGGCCAGAGGTGGCACCAGTGTCAAGTTGGGCTGGTTTGATGGTGCAAAGTGGCTCCTACAATCTGCCATCCAGAAGCGGGGTAGCTTACTTTTGTTTCCCATGGAAACGGGCCGAAAATCTTGTCTGGGGGCCAGTGCCTGGGGCTGGCTGGCTGGCCCCTGAAAAGCTACGATAGGCAGGATGGTGACCAGACCCATGGTGGCACCAGTGCCAAGACGGGCTGGTTTGATAGTACCAAGTGGCTCCTGCAATCTGCCATCAAAAAGTTGGCAGGCCAGTTTTGTTTTCCAGGGAAAAGCACCGTTGTTTGTGTTTGGGGGCCTGTGGCTGGGAGTGGCCAGCTGGCTACTTAGAATCCACGATACGCAGGATGGTTCCCAGACCCAAGTTGGCACCAGTGCCAAGTCGGACTGGTTTGATAGTACCAAGTGGCTCCTGCAATCTGCCATCCAGAAGCGGGGCAGCTGAATTTTGTTTGCCTGAGAAAAAGGCTGTTGTTTGTGTTTGGGGGCCTGTAGATTGCAGTTGCGGGCTGGCTCCTGAAAATCCATGATACGCAGCATGCTTCCCAGACCCAAGGTGACACCAGTGCCAAGTAGGGCTGGTTTGATAGTACCAAGTGGCTCCTGCAATCTGCCATCCAGAAGCGGGGCAGCTTACTTTTGTTTGCCAGGGAAACGGGCCGAGGTTTGTGACTGGGGGCCTATGGCTGGGAGTGACCGCCTGGCTCCATAAAAGCTCCGATAGGCAGGATGGTGACCAGACCCATGGTGGCACCAGTGCCAAGTTGGGCTGGTTTGATAGTACTAAGCGGCTCCTGCAATCTGCCATCAAAATGTTGGCAGGCGAGTTTTGTTTGCCAGGGACAAGCGCCGTTGTTTGTGTTTGGGGGCCTGTGGCTGGGAGTGGCCGGCTGGCTCCTTAAAATCCACGATACGCAGGATGGTTCCCAGACCCGAGGTGGCACCAGTGCCAAGTCGGGCTGGTTTGATGGTTCAAAGTGGCTCCTGCAATCTGCCATCCAGAAGCGGGGTAGCTTACTTTTGTTTGCCGGGGAAACGGGCAGAGATTTGTGTTTGGGGCCTATGGCTGGGACTGATCGGCTGGCTCCTGAAAAGCTACGATAGGCAGGATGGTGACCAGACCCATGGTGGCACCAGTGCCAAGTTGGGCTGGTTTGATAGTACCAAGTGGCTCCTGCAATCTGCCATCAAAAATTTGGCAGGCCAGTTTTGTTTTCCAGGGAAAAGCGACGTTGTTTGTGTTTGTGGGCCTGTGGCTGGGACTGGCCAGCTGGCTCCTTAGAATCCACGATACGCAGGATGGTTCCCAGACCAGAGGTGGCACCAGTGCCAAGTCGGGATAGTTTGATGGTTCATAGTGGCTCCTGCAATCTGCCATCCAGAAGCGGGGTAGCTTACTTTTGTTTGCCAGAGAATCGGGCAGAGCTTTGTTTCTGGGGCCTATGACTGGGACCGACCGGCTGGCTCCTGAAAAGCTACGATAGGCAGGATGGTTACCAGACCCATGGAGGCACCAGTGCCAAGTTGGGCTGGTTTGATAGTACCAAGTTGTTCCTGCAATCTGCCATGCAGAAGCGGGGCAGCTTACTTTTATTTACCATGGAAATGGGCCGAGCTTTGTGTCTGGGCGCCTATGGCTGGAAGTGACCGGCTGGCTCCTGAAAAGCTACGATAGGCAGGATTGTGACAAGACCCATGGTGGCACCAGTGCCAAGTTGGGCTGGTTTGATAGCACCAAGTGGCTCCTGCAATCTGCCATCAAAAAGTTGGCAGGCGAGTTTTGTTTTCCAGGGAAAAGAGCCGTTGTTTGTGTTTGGGGGCCTGTGGCTGGGAGTGGCCGGCTGGCTCCTTAGAATCCACGATACGCAGGATGGTTCCCCGACCAGAGGTGGCACCAGTGCCAAGTTGGGCTGTTTTTGTAGTACCAAGTGCGTCCTGCAATTTGCCTTCCAGAAGAGGGGCAGTTGAGTTTTGTTTGCCAGAGAAAAGGGCCGTGGTTTGTGTTTGAGGGCATATGGCTGAGAGTGGCCGGCTGACCCCACAAAATCCACAATAGGCAGGATGGTTCCCAGAGCCAAGGTGGCACCAGTGCCAAGTCGGGCTGGTTTGATAGAACTAAATAGCTCCTGCAATCTGCCATCCAGAAGCGGGGTAGCTTAATTTTGTTTGTCAGGGAAACGGGCAGAGCTTTGTGTCTGGGGTCCTGTGGCTGGGAGTGGCCGGCTGGCTCCTTAGAATCCACGATACGCAGGATGGTTCCCAGACCAGAGGTGGCACCAGTGCCAAGTCGGGATAGTTTGATGGTTCATAGTGGCTCCTGCAATCTGCCATCCAGAAGCGGGGTAGCTTACTTTTGTTTGCCAGAGAATCGGGCAGAGCTTTGTTTCTGGGGCCTATGACTGGGACCGACCGGCTGGCTCCTGAAAAGCTACGATAGGCAGGATGGTTACCAGACCCATGGAGGCACCAGTGCCAAGTTGGGCTGGTTTGATAGTACCAAGTTGTTCCTGCAATCTGCCATGCAGAAGCGGGGCAGCTTACTTTTATTTACCATGGAAATGGGCCGAGCTTTGTGTCTGGGCGCCTATGGCTGGAAGTGACCGGCTGGCTCCTGAAAAGCTACGATAGGCAGGATTGTGACAAGACCCATGGTGGCACCAGTGCCAAGTTGGGCTGGTTTGATAGCACCAAGTGGCTCCTGCAATCTGCCATCAAAAAGTTGGCAGGCGAGTTTTGTTTTCCAGGGAAAAGAGCCGTTGTTTGTGTTTGGGGGCCTGTGGCTGGGAGTGGCCGGCTGGCTCCTTAGAATCCACGATACGCAGGATGGTTCCCCGACCAGAGGTGGCACCAGTGCCAAGTTGGGCTGTTTTTGTAGTACCAAGTGCGTCCTGCAATTTGCCTTCCAGAAGAGGGGCAGTTGAGTTTTGTTTGCCAGAGAAAAGGGCCGTGGTTTGTGTTTGAGGGCATATGGCTGAGAGTGGCCGGCTGACCCCACAAAATCCACAATAGGCAGGATGGTTCCCAGAGCCAAGGTGGCACCAGTGCCAAGTCGGGCTGGTTTGATAGAACTAAATAGCTCCTGCAATCTGCCATCCAGAAGCGGGGTAGCTTAATTTTGTTTGTCAGGGAAACGGGCAGAGCTTTGTGTCTGGGGTCCTGTGGCTGGGAGTGGCCGGCTGGCTCCTTAGAATCCACGATACGCAGGATGGTTCCCAGACCAGTGGTGGCACCAGTGCCAAGTTGGGCTGGTTTGATAGTACCAAGTGGCTCCTGCAATCTGCCATCAAAAAGTTGGCAGGCGAGTTTTGTTTTCCAGGGAAAAGCGCCGTTGTTTGTGTTTGGGGGCCTGTGGCTGGGAGTGGCCGGCTGGCTAATTAGAATCCACGATAGGCAGGATGGTTCCCAGACCCGAGGTGGCACCAGTGCCAAGTCGGGCTGGTTTGATGATGCCAAGTTGCTCCTGCAATCTGCCATCCAGAAGCGGGGTAGCTTACTTTTGTGTGCCAGGGAAACGGGCCGAGGTTTGTGTCTGGGGGCCTATGGCTGGGAGTGACCGGCTGGCTCCTGAAAAGCTACGATAGGCAGGATGGTGACCAGACCCATGGTGGCACCAGTGCCAAGACGGGCTGGTTTGATAGTACCAAGTGGCTCCTGCAATCTGCCATCAAAAAGTTGGTAGTCCAGTTTTGTTTTCCAGGGAAAAGCACCGTTGTTTGTGTTTGGGGGCCTGTGGCTGGGAGTGGCCAGCTGGCTACTTAGAATCCACGATACGCAGGATGGTTCCCAGACCCAAGTTGGCACCAGTGCCAAGTCGGACTGGTTTGATACTACCAAGTGGCTCCTGCAATCTGCCATTCAGAAGCGGGGCAGCAGAATTTTGTTTGCCAGAGAAAAAGGCTGTTGTTTGTGTTTGGGGGCCTGTAGCTTGCAGTTGCGGGCTGGCTCCTGAAAATCCATGATACGCAGCATGCTTCCCAGACCCAAGGTGGCACCAGTGCCAAGTAGGGCTGGTTTGATAGTACCAAGTGGCTCCTGCAATCTGCCATCCAGAAGAGGGGCAGTTGAGTTTTGTTTGCCAGAGAAAACGGCCGTGGTTTGTGTTTGGGGCCTATGGCTGAGAGTGGCCGGCTGGCCCCTGAAAATCCACGATAGGTAGGATGTTTTCCAGATCCAAGGTGGCAGCAGTGCCATGTTGTGCTGGTGTGATAGTCCCAAATGGCTCCTGCAATCTGCCATCCAGAAGTGGGGCAGCTGAATTTTGTTTGCCAGAGAAAAAGGCTGTGGTTTTTGTTTGGGGGCCTGTGGCTTGCAGTGGCCGGCTGACTCCTGAAAATCCATGATACGCAGCATGGTTCCCAGACCCAAGGTGGCACCAGTGCCAAGTGGGGCTGGTTTGACAGTGTCAAGTGCCTCCTGCAATCTCCCATCCAGAAGCGGGGCAGCTGAGTTTTCTTTGCCTGTGAACCGGGCCGTTGTTTTTGATTGGGGTCTGTGGCCGAGAGTGGTCGGCTGGCTCCTGACAATCCACAATACGCAGGATGGTTCCCAGACCCAAGGTGGCACCAGTGCCAAGTCGGGCTGGTTTGATAGTACCAAGTGGCTCCTGCAATCTGCCATCCAGAAGCGGTGCAGCTGAGTTTTGTTTGCCAGAGGAAAGGACCGTGGGTTGTGTTTGGGGGCATATGGCTGGGAGTGGCCGGCTGTCTCAATAAAAAGATCGATACGCAGGATGGTTCCCTGACCCAAGGTGGCACCAGTGCCAAGTCAGGCTGTTTTTATAGTACCAAGTGCGTCCTGCAATCTGCCATCCAGAAGAGGGGCAGTTGAGTTTTGTTTGCCAGGGAAAAGCACCGTTGTTTGTGTTTGGGGGCTTGTGGCTGGGAGTGGCCGGCTGGCGCCTTAGAATCTACGTTACGCAGCATGGTTCCCAGATCCAAGGTGGCACCAGTGACAAGTCGGGCTGGTTTGATAGTACCAAGTGGCTCCTGCAATCTGCCATCCTGAAGCGGGGCAGCTTACTTTTGTTTGCCAGGGAAACGGGCCGAGGTTTGTGACTGGGGGCCTATGGCTGGGAGTGACCGGCTGGCACCTGGAAAGCTACAATAGGCAGGACGGTTACCAGACCCATGGTGGCACCAGTGCCAAGTTGGGCTGGTTTGATAGTACCAAGTGGCTCCTGCAATCTGCCATCAAAAAGTTGGCAGGCGAGTTTTGTTTTCCAGGGAAAAGTGCCGTTGTTTGTGTTTGGGGGCCTGTGGCTGGGAGTGGCCGGCTGGCTCCTTTGAACCCAAGATACGCAGGATGGTTCCCAGACCCAAGGTGGCACCAGTGTCAAGTCGGCCTGCGGTTTTAGTATCAAGTTCATCCTGCAATTTGCCCTCCAGAAGAGGGGCAGTTGAGTTTTGTTTGCCAGAGAAACGGGCCGAGGTTTCTGTTTGGGGGCATATGGCTGAGAGTAGCCTGCTGGCCCCTGAAAATCCACGATAGGCAAGATGGTTCCCAGATCAGAGGTGGCACCAGTGCCAAGTTGGGCTGGTTTGATAGTCCCAAGTGTCTCCTGCAATCTGCCATCCAGAAGCGGGGCAGCTTACTTTTGTTTGCCAGAGAAATGGGCCTAGGTTTTTGTTTGGGGGCCTGTGGCTAGGAGTGGCCGGCTGGCTCCTAAGAATCCACGATACGCAGGATGTTTCCCACACCCAAGGTGGCACCAGTGCCAAGTCGGGCTGGTTTGATAGTACCAAGTGGCTCCTGCAAACTCCATCAAAATGTTGGCAGGCGTGTTTTGTTTTCCAGGGAACAGCGCCGTTGATGTTGTTTGGGGGCCTGTGGCTGGGAGTGGCCGGCTGGCTCCTTAGAATCCACGATACGCAGGATGGTTCCCAGACCAGAGGTGGCACCAGTGCCAAGTCGGGACTGTTTGATGGTTCAAAGTGGCTCCTGCAATCTGCCATCCAGAAGCGGGGTAGCTTACTTTTGTTTGCCAGGGAATCGGGCAGAGCTTTGTGTCTGGGGCCTATGGCTGGGACTGACCGGCTGGCTCCTGAAAAGCTACGATAGGCAGGATGGTTACCAGACCCATGGAGGCACCAGTGCCAAGTTGGGCTGGTTTGATAGTACCAAGTGGTTCCTGCAATCTGCCATGCAGAAGCGGGGCAGCTTACTTTTATCTACCATGGAAATGGGCCGAGCTTTGTGTCTGGGCACCTATGGCTGGAAGTGACCGGCTGGCTCCTGAAAAGCTACGATAGTCAGGATTGTGACAAGACCCATGGTGGCACCAGTGCCAAGTCGGGCTGGTTTGATAGTACCAAGTGGCTCCTGCAATCTGCCATCCTGAAGCGGGGCAGCTTACTTTTGTCTGCCAGAGGAAAGGACCGTGGGTTTTGTTTGGGGGCATATGGCTGGGAGTGGCCGGCTGTCTCAATAAAAAGATCGATACGCAGGATGGTTCCCAGACCGAAGGTGGCACCAGTGCCAAGTCAGGCTGTTTTTGTAGTACCAAGTGCGTCCTGCAATTTGCCTTCCAGAAGAGGGGCAGTTGAGTTTTGCTTGCCAGAGAAAAGGGCCGTGGTTTGTGTTTGAGGGCATATGGCTGAGAGTGGCCGGCTGACCCCACAAAATCCACAATAGGCAGGATGGTTCCCAGAGCCAAGGTGGCACCAGTGCCAAGTCGGGCTGGTTTGATAGTACTAAATAGCTCCTGCAATCTGCCATCCAGAAGCGGGGTAGCTTAATTTTGTTTGTCAGGGAAACGGGCAGAGCTTTGTGTCTGGGGTCCTGTGGCTGGGAGTGGCCTGCTGGCTCCTTAGAATCCACGATACGCAGGATGGTTCCCAGACCAGTGGTGGCACCAGTGACAAGTTGGGCTGGTTTGATAGTACCAAGTGGCTCCTGCAATCTGCCATCAAAAAGTTGGCAGGCGAGTTTTGTTTTCCAGGGAAAAGCGCCGTTGTTTGTGTTTGGGGGCCTGTGGCTGGGAGTGGCCGGCTGGCTAATTAGAATCCACGATACGCAGGATGGTTCCCAGACCAGAGGTGGCACCAGTGCCAAGTCGGGATAGTTTGATGGTGCAAAGTGGCTCCTGCAATCTGCCATCCAGAAGCGGGGCAGCTTACTTTTGTTTGCCATGGAAACGGGCCGAGGTTTCTGTCTGGGGGTCTATGGCTGGGAGTGACCTTCTTGCTCCTGAAAAGCTATGCTAGGCAGGATGGTGACCAGACCCATGGTGGCACCAGTGCCAAGTTGGGCTGGTTTGATAGTACCAAGTGGCTCCTGCAATCTGCCATCAATATGTTGGCAGGCGAGTTTTGTTTTCCGGGAAAAAGCGCCGTTGTTTGTGTTTGGGCGCCTGTGGCTCGGAGTGGCCGGGTGGCTGCTTAGAATCCACAATACGCAGGATGGTTCCCAGGCCAGAGGTGGCACCAGTGCCAAGTCGGGCTGTTTTCGTAGTACCAAGTGCGTCCTGCAATTTGCCGTCCAGAAGAGGGGCAGTTGAGTTTTGTTTGCCAGAGAAAAGGGCCGTGGTTTGTGTTTGGGGGCATATGGCTGAGAGTGGCCGGCTGGCCCCTGAAAATCCACGATAGGCAGGATGGTTCGCAGACCCAAGGTGGCATCAGTGCCAAGTTGGGCTGGTTTGATAGTACCAAGTGGCTCCTGCAATCTGCCATCAAAAAGTTGGCAGGCGAGTTTTGTTTTCCAGGGAAAAGCGCCGTTGTTTGTGTTTGGGGGCCTGCGGCTGGGAGTGGCCGACTGGCGCCTTAGAATCTACGTTACGCAGCATGGTTCCCAGACCCAAGGTGGCACCAGTGCCAAGTCGGGCTGGTTTGATAGTACCAAGTGGCTCCTGCAATCTGCCATCCAGAAGCGGGGCAGCTTACTTTTGTTTGCCAGGGAAACGGGCCGAGGTTTGTGTCTGGGGGCCTATGGCTGGGAGTGACCGGCTGGCTCCTGAAAAGCTACGATAGGCAGGATGATGACCAGACCCATGGTGGCACCAGTGCCAAGTTGGGCTGGTTTGATAGTACCAAGTGGCTCCTGCAATCTGCCATCAAAAAGTTGGGAAGCGAATTTTGTTTTCCAGGGAAAAGCGACATTGTTTGTGTTTGGGGGCCTGTGGCTGGGAGTGGCCGCCTGGCGCCTTAGAATCTACATTACGCAGCATGGTTCCCAGACCCACGGTGGCACCAGTGCCAAGCCGGGCTGGTTTGACAGTACAAAGTGGCTCCTGCAATCTGCCATCCAGAAGCGGGGCAGCTTACTTATGTTTGCCAGGGAAACGGGCCGAGGTTTGTGACTGGGGGCCTATGGCTGGGAGTGACCGGCTGGCTCCTGAAAAGCTCCGATAGGCAGGATGGTGACCAGACCCATGGTGGCACCAGTGCCAAGTTGGGCTGGTTTGATAGTACTAAGCGGCTCCTGCAATCTGCCATCAAAAAGTTGGCAGGCGAGTTTTGTTTGCCAGGGACAAGCGCCGTTGTTTGTGTTTGGGGGCCTGTGGCTGGGAGTGGCCGGCTGGCTCCTTAGAATCCACGATACGCAGGATGGTTCCCAGACCCGAGGTGGCACCAGTGCCAAGTTGGGCTGGTTTGATGGTTCAAAGTGGCTCCTGCAATCTGCCATCCAGAAGCGGGGTAGCTTACTTTTGTTTGCCGGGGAAACGGGCAGAGATTTGTGTTTGGGGCCTATGGCTGGGACTGTTCGGCTGGCTCCTGAAAAGCTACGATAGGCAGGATGGTGACCAGACCCATGGTGGCACCAGTGCCAAGTTGGGCTGGTTTGATAGTACCAAGTGGCTCCTGCAATCTGCCATCAAAAATTTGGCAGGCCAGTTTTGTTTTCCAGGGAAAAGCGCCGTTGTTTGTGTTTGTGGGCCTGTGGCTGGGACTGGCCAGCTGGCTCCTTAGAATCCACGATACGCAGCATGGTTCCCAGACCAGAGGTGGCACCAGTGCCAAGTCGGGATAGTTTGATGGTTCAAAGTGGCTCCTGCAATCTGCCATCCAGAAGCGGGGTAGCTTACTTTTGTTTGCCAGGGTATCGGGCAGAGCTTTGTGTCTGGGGCCTATGGCTGGGACTGACCGGCTGGCTCCTGAAAAGCTACGATAGGCAGGATGGTTACCAGACCCATGGAGGCACCAGTGCCAAGTTGGGCTGGTTTGATAGTACCAAGTGGTTCCTGCAATCTGCCATCAAAAAGTTGGGAAGCGAATTTTGTTTTCCAGGGAAAAGCGACATTGTTTGTGTTTGGGGGCCTGTGGCTGGGAGTGGCCGCCTGGCGCCTTAGAATCTACATTACGCAGCATGGTTCCCAGACCCACGGTGGCACCAGTGCCAAGTCGGGCTGGTTTGACAGTACAAAGTGGCTCCTGCAATCTGCCATCCAGAAGCGGGGCAGCTTACTTTTGTTTGCCAGGGAAACGGGCCGAGGTTTGTGACTGGGGGCCTATGGCTGGGAGTGACCGGCTGGCTCCTGAAAAGCTCCGATAGGCAGGATGGTGACCAGACCCATGGTGGCACCAGTGCCAAGTTGGGCTGGTTTGATAGTACTAAGCGGCTCCTGCAATCTGCCATCAAAAAGTTGGCAGGCGAGTTTTGTTTGCCAGGGACAAGCGCCGTTGTTTGTGTTTGGGGGCCTGTGGCTGGGAGTGGCCGGCTGGCTCCTTAGAATCCACGATACGCAGGATGGTTCCCAGACCCGAGGTGGCACCAGTGCCAAGTTGGGCTGGTTTGATGGTTCAAAGTGGCTCCTGCAATCTGCCATCCAGAAGCGGGGTAGCTTACTTTTGTTTGCCGGGGAAACGGGCAGAGATTTGTGTTTGGGGGCTATGGCTGGGACTGTTCGGCTGGCTCCTGAAAAGCTACGATAGGCAGGATGGTGACCAGACCCATGGTGGCACCAGTGCCAAGTTGGGCTGGTTTGATAGTACCAAGTGGCTCCTGCAATCTGCCATCAAAAATTTGGCAGGCCAGTTTTGTTTTCCAGGGAAAAGCGCCGTTGTTTGTGTTTGTGGGCCTGTGGCTGGGACTGGCCAGCTGGCTCATTAGAATCCACGATACGCAGCATGGTTCCCAGACCAGAGGTGGCACCAGTGCCAAGTCGGGATAGTTTGATGGTTCAAAGTGGCTCCTGCAATCTGCCATCCAGAAGCGGGGTAGCTTACTTTTGTTTGCCAGGGTATCGGGCAGAGCTTTGTGTCTGGGGCCTATGGCTGGGACTGACCGGCTGGCTCCTGAAAAGCTACGATAGGCAGGATGGTTACCAGACCCATGGAGGCACCAGTGCCAAGTTGGGCTGGTTTGATAGTACCAAGTGGTTCCTGCAATCTGCCATGCAGTAGCGGGGCAGCTTACTTTTATTTACCATGGAAATGGGCCGAGCTTTGTGTCTGGGCGCCTATGGCTGGAAGTGACCGGCTGGCTCCTGAAAAGCTACGAGAGGCAGGATTGTGACAAGACCCATGGTGGCACCAGTGCCAAGTTGGGCTGGTTTGATAGCACCAAGTGGCTCCTGCAATCTGCCATCAAAAATTTGGCAGGCGAGTTTTGTTTTCCAGGGAAAAGAGCCGTTGTTTGTGTTTGGGGGCCTGTGGCTGGGAGTGGCCGGCTGGCTCCTTAGAATCCACGATACGCAGGATGGTTCCCAGACCAGAGGTGGCACCAGTGCCAAGTTGGGCTGTTTTTGTAGTACCAAGTGCGTCCTGCAATTTGCCTTCCAGAAGAGGGGCAGTTGAGTTTTGTTTGCCAGAGAAAAGGGCCGTGGTTTGTGTTTGAGGGCATATGGCTGAGAGTGGCCGGCTGACCCCACAAAATCCACAATAGGCAGGATGGTTCCCAGAGCCAAGGTGGCACCAGTGCCAAGTCGGGCTGGTTTGATAGTACTAAATAGCTCCTGCAATCTGCCATCCAGAAGCGGGGTAGCTTAATTTTGTTTGTCAGGGAAACGGGCAGAGCTTTGTGTCTGGGGTCCTGTGGCTGGGAGTGGCCGGTTGGCTCCTTAGAATCCACGATACGCAGGATGGTTCCCAGACCAGTGGTGGCACCAGTGCCAAGTTGGGCTGGTTTGATAGTACCAAGTGGCTCCTGCAATCTGCCATCAAAATGTTGGCAGGCGAGTTTTGTTTTCCGGGGAAAAGCGCCGTTGTTTGTGTTTGGGGGTCTGCGGCTCGGAGTGGCCGGGTGGCTGCTTAGAATCCACAATACGCAGGATGGTTCCCAGGCCAGAGGTGGCACCAGTGTCAAGTTGGGCTGGTTTGATGGTGCAAAGTGGCTCCTACAATCTGCCATCCAGAAGCGGGGTAGCTTACTTTTGTTTGCCATGGAAACGGGCCGAAAATCTTGTCTGGGGGCCAGTGCCTGGGGCTGGCTGGCTGGCCCCTGAAAAGCTACGATAGGCAGGATGGTGACCAGACCCATGGTGGCACCAGTGCCAAGACGGGCTGGTTTGATAGTACCAAGTGGCTCCTGCAATCTGCCATCAAAAAGTTGGCAGGCCAGTTTTGTTTTCCAGGGAAAAGCACCGTTGTTTGTGTTTGGGGGCCTGTGGCTGGGAGTGGCCAGCTGGCT
This sequence comes from Melospiza georgiana, assembly GCF_028018845.1. Lineage (NCBI taxonomy): Eukaryota > Metazoa > Chordata > Aves > Passeriformes > Passerellidae > Melospiza > Melospiza georgiana. The sequence continues at coordinate 95,597,352 of NC_080431.1, forward strand.
ACTTAGAATCCACGATACGCAGGATGGTTCCCAGACCCAAGTTGGCACCAGTGCCAAGTCGGACTGGTTTGATACTACCAAGTGGCTCCTGCAATCTGCCATCCAGAAGCGGGGCAGCTGAATTTTGTTTGCCAGAGAAAAAGGCTGTTGTTTGTGTTTGGGGGCCTGTAGATTGCAGTTGCGGGCTGGCTCCTGAAAATCCATGATACGCAGCATGCTTCCCAGACCCAAGGTGGCACCAGTGCCAAGTAGGGCTGGTTTGATAGTACCAAGTGGCTCCTGCAATCTGCCATCCAGAAGAGGGGCAGTTGAGTTTTGTTTGCCAGAGAAAAGGGCCGTGGTTTGTGTTTGGGGCCTATGGCTGAGAGTGGCCGGCTGGCCCCTGAAAATCCATAATAGGCAGGATGGTGACCAGACCCATGGTGGCACCAGTGCCAAGTTGGGCTGGTTTGATAGTACCAAGTGGCTCCTGCAATCTGCCATCAAAAAGTTGGCAGGCGAGTTTTGTTTTCCAGGGAAAAGCGCCGTTGTTTGTGTTTGGGGGCCTGCGGCGGGGAGTGGCCGACTGGCGCCTTAGAATCTACGTTACGCAGCATGGTTCCCAGAGCCAAGGTGGCACCAGTGCCAAGTCGGGCTGGTTTGATAGTACCAAGTGGCTCCTGCAATCTGCCATCCAGAAGCGGGTCAGCTTACTTTTGTTTGCCAGGGAAACGGGCCGAGGTTTGTGTCTGGGGGCCTATGGCTGGGACTGACCGGCTGGCTCCTGAAAAGCTACGATAGGCAGGATGGTGACCAGACCCATGGTGGCACCAGTGCCAAGTTGGGCTGGTTTGATAGTACCAAGTGGCTCCTGCAATCTGCCATCAAAAAGTTGGCAGGCGAATTTTGTTTTCCAGGGAAAAGCGACATTGTTTGTGTTTGGGGGCCTGTGGCTGGGAGTGGCCGCCTGGCGCCTTAGAATCTACGTTACGCAGCATGGTTCCCAGAGCCAAGGTGGCACCAGTGCCAAGTCGGGCTGGTTTGATAGTACCAAGTGGCTCCTGCAATCTGCCATCCAGAAGCGGGGCAGCTTACTTTTGTTTGCCAGGGAAACGGGCCGAGGTTTGTGACTGGGGGCCTATGGCTGGGAGTGACCAGCTGGCTCCTGAAAAGCTACGATAGGCAGGATGGTGACCAGACCCATGGTGGCACCAGTGCCAAGTTGGGCTGGTTTGATAGTACTAAGCGGCTCCTGCAATCTGCCATCAAAAAGTTGGCAGGCGAGTTTTGTTTGCCAGGGACAAGCGCCGTTGTTTGTGTTTGGGGGCCTGTGGCTGGGAGTGGCCGGCTGGCTCCTTAAAATCCACGATACGCAGGATGGTTCCCAGACCCGAGGTGGCACCAGTGCCAAGTCGGGCTGGTTTGATGGTGCAAAGTGGCTCCTACAATCTGCCATCCAGAAGCGGGGTAGCTTACTTTTGTTTGCCGGGGAAACGGGCAGAGATTTGTGTTTGGGGCCTATGGCTGGGACTGATCGGCTGGCTCCTGAAAAGCTACGATAGGCAGGATGGTGACCAGACCCATGGTGGCACCAGTGCCAAGTTGGGCTGGTTTGATAGTACCAAGTGGCTCCTGCAATCTGCCATCAAAAATTTGGCAGGCCAGTTTTGTTTTCCAGGGAAAAGCGCCGTTGTTTGTGTTTGTGGGCCTGTGGCTGGGACTGGCCAGCTGGCTCCTTAGAATCCACGATACGCAGGATGGTTCCCAGACCAGAGGTGGCACCAGTGCCAAGTCGGGATAGTTTGATGGTTCAAAGTGGCTCCTGCAATCTGCCATCCAGAAGCGGGTTAGCTTACTTTTGTTTGCCAGAGAATCGGGCAGAGCTTTGTGTCTGGGGCCTATGGCTGGGAGTGACCGGCTGGCTCCTGAAAAGCTACGATAGGCAGGATGGTTACCAGACCCATGGAGGCACCAGTGCCAAGTTGGGCTGGTTTGATAGTACCAAGTGGTTCCTGCAATCTGCCATGCAGAAGCAGGGCAGCTTACTTTTATTTACCATGGAAATGGGCCGAGCTTTGTGTCTGGGCGCCTATGGCTGGAAGTGACCGGCTGGCTCCTGAAAAGCTACGATAGGCAGGATTGTGACAAGACCCATGGTGGCACCAGTGCCAAGTTGGGCTGGTTTGATAGCACCAAGTGGCTCCTGCAATCTGCCATCAAAAAGTTGGCAGGCGAGTTTTGTTTTCCAGGGAAAAGAGCCGTTGTTTGTTTTTGGGGGCCTGTGGCTGGGAGTGGCCGGCTGGCTCCTTAGAATCCACGATACGCAGGATGGTTCCCAGACCAGAGGTGGCACCAGTGCCAAGTTGGGCTGTTTTTGTAGTACCAAGTGCGTCCTGCAATTTGCCTTCCAGAAGAGGGGCAGTTGAGTTTTGTTTGCCAGAGAAAAGGGCCGTGGTTTGTGTTTGAGGGCATATGGCTGAGAGTGGCCGGCTGACCCCACAAAATCCAGAATAGGCAGGATGGTTCCCAGAGCCAAGGTGGCACCAGTGCCAAGTCGGGCTGGTTTGATAGTACTAAATAGCTCCTGCAATCTGCCATCCAGAAGCGGGGTAGCTTAATTTTGTTTGTCAGGGAAACAGGCAGAGCTTTGTGTCTGGGGTCCTGTGGCTGGGAGTGGCCGGCTGGCTCCTTAGAATCCACGATACGCAGGATGGTTCCCAGACCAGTGGTGGCACCAGTGCCAAGTTGGGCTGGTTTGATAGTACCAAGTGGCTCCTGCAATCTGCCATCAAAAAGTAGGCAGGCGAGTTTTGTTTTCCAGGGAAAAGTGCCGTTGTTTGTGTTTGGGGGCCTGTGGCTGGGAGTGGCCGACTGGCTAATTAGAATCCACGATAGGCAGGATGGTTCCCAGACCCGAGGTGGCACCAGTGCCAAGTCGGGATAGTTTGATGGTGCAAAGTGGCTCCTGCAATCTGCCATCCAGAAGCGGGGTAGCTTACTTTTGTTTGCCAGGGAAACGGGCCGAGGTTTTTTTTGGGGGCCTATGGTTGGGAGTGACCGGCTGGCTCCTGAAAAGCTACAGTAGGCAGGATGATTACCAGACCCATGGTGGCACCAGTGCCAAGTTGGGCTAAATTGATAGTACCAAGTGGCTCCTGCAATCTGCCATCCAGATGCGGGGCAGTTTACTTTTGTTTTCCATGGAAACGGGCCGAGGTTTCTGTCTGGGGGTCTATGGCTGGGAGTGACCTCCTGGCTCCTGAAAAGCTATGCTAGGCAGGATGGTGACCAGACCCATGGTGGCACCAGTGCCAAGTTGGGCTGGTTTGATAGTACCAAGTGGCTCCTGCAATCTGCCATCAAAATGTTGGCGGGCGAGTTTTGTTTTCCGGGGAAAAGCGCCGTTGTTTGTGTTTGGGGGCCTGTGGCTCGGAGTGGCCGGGTGGCTGCTTAGAATCCACAATACGCAGGATGGTTCCCAGGCCAGAGGTGGCACCAGTGTCAAGTTGGGCTGGTTTGATGGTGCAAAGTGGCTCCTACAATCTGCCATCCAGAAGCGGGGTAGCTTACTTTTGTTTGCCATGGAAACGGGCCGAAATTCTTGTCTGGGGGCCAGTGCCTGGGGCTGGCTGGCTGGCCCCTGAAAAGCTACGATAGGCAGGATGGTGACCAGACCCATGGTGGCACCAGTGCCAAGTTGGGCTGGTTTGATAGTACCAAGTGGCTCCTGCAATCTGCCATCCAGAAGCGGGGCAGCTTACTTTTGTTTGCCAGGGAAACGGGCCGAGGTATTTGTCTGGGGGCCTACGGCTGGGAGTGACCGGCTGGCTCCTGAAATGCTATGATAAGCAGGATGGTGACCAGACCCATAGTGGCACCAGTGCCAAGTTGGGCTGGTTTGATAGTACCAAGTGGCTCCTGCACTCTGCCATCAAAATCTAGCAGGCGAGTTTTGTTTTCCAGGGAAAAGTGCCGTTGTTTGTGTTTGGGGGCCTGTGGCTGGGAGTGGCCGGCTGGCTCCTTAGAACCCACGATACGCAGGATGGTTCCCAGACCAGAGGTGGCACCAGTGCCAAGTCGGGCTGGTTTGATGATGCCAAGTTGCTCCTGCAATCTGCCATCCAGAAGCGGGGTAGCTTACTTTTGTGTGCCAGGGAAACGGGCCGAGGATTGTGGCTGGGGGCCTATGGCTGGGAGTGACCGGCTGGCTCCTGAAAAGCTACGATAGGCAGGATGGTGACCAGACCCATGGTGGCACCAGTGCCAAGACGGGCTGGTTTGATAGTACCAAGTGGCTCCTGCAATCTGCCATCAAAATTTGGTAGGCCAGTTTTGTTTTCCAGGGAAAAGCACCGTTGTTTGTGTTTGGGGGCCTGTGGCTGGGAGTGGCCAGCTGGCTACTTAGAATCCACGATACGCAGGATGGTTCCCAGACCCAAGTTGGCACCAGTGCCAAGTCGGACTGGTTTGATACTACCAAGTGGCTCCTGCAATCTGCCATCCAGAAGCGGGGCAGCTGAATTTCGTTTGCCAGAGAAAAAGGCTGTTGTTTGTGTTTGGGGGCCTGTAGCTTGCAGTTGCGGTCTGGCTCCTGAAAATCCACAATACGCAGCATGCTTCCCAGACCCAAGGTGGCACCAGTGCCAAGTAGGGCTGGTTTGATAGTACCAAGTGGCTCCTGCAATCTGCCATCCAGAAGAGGGGCAGTTGAGTTTTGTTTGCCAGAGAAAAGGGCCGTGGTTTGTGTTTGGGGCCTATGGCTGAGAGTGGCCGGCTGGCCCCTGAAAATCCACGATAGGTAGGATGTTTCCCAGATCCAAGGTGGCAGCAGTGCCATGTTGTGCTGGTGTGATAGTCCCAAATGGCTCCTGCAATCTGCCATCCAGAAGTGGGGCAGCTGAATTTTGTTTGCCAGAGAAAAAGGCTGTGGTTTTTGTTTGGGGGCCTGTGGCTTGCAGTGGCCGGCTGACTCCTGAAAATCCATGATACGCAGCATGGTTCCCAGACCCAAGGTGGCACCAGTGCCAAGTGGGGCTGGTTTGACAGTGTCAAGTGCCTCCTGCAATCTCCCATCCAGAAGCGGGGCAGCTGAGTTTTCTTTGCCTGTGAACCGGGCCGTTGTTTTTGATTGGGGTCTGTCGCCGAGAGTGGTCGGCTGGCTCCTGACAATCCACAATACGCAGGATGGTTCCCAGACCCAAGGTGGCACCAGTGCCAAGTCGGGCTGGTTTGATTGTACCAAGTGCGTCCTGCAATCTGCCATCCAGAAGCGGGGCAGCTGAGTTTTGTTTGGCAGAGGAAAGGACCGTGGGTTGTGTTTGGGGGCATATGGCTGGGAGTGGCCGGCTGTCTCAATAAAAAGATCGATACGCAGGATGGTTCCCTGACCCAAGGTGGCACCAGTGCCAAGTCAGGCTGTTTTTATAGTACCAAGTGCGTCCTGCAATTTGCCATCCAGAAGAGGGGCAGTTGAGTTTTGTTTGCCAGGGAAAAGCACCGTTGTTTGTGTTTGGGGGCTTGTGGCTGGGAGTGGCCGGCTGGCGCCTTAGAATCTACGTTACGCAGCATGGTTCCCAGACCCAAGGTGGCACCAGTGCCAAGTTGGGCTGGTTTGATAGTACCAAGTGGCTCCTGCAATCTGCCATCCTGAAGCGGGGCAGCTTACTTTTGTTTGCCAGGGAAACGGGCCGAGGTTTGTGACTGGGGGCCTATGGCTGGGAGTGACCGGCTGGCACCTGGAAAGCTACAATAGGCAGGATGCTGACCAGACCCATGGTGGCACCAGTGCCAAGTTGGGCTGGTTTGATAGTACCAAGTGGCTCCTGCAATCTGCCATCAAAATGTTGGCAGGCGTGTTTTGTTTTCCAGGGAACAGCGCCGTTGATTTTTTTTGGGGGCCTGTGGCTGGGAGTGGCCGGCTGGCTCCTTAGAATCCACGATACGCAGCATGGTTCCCAGACCCAAGGTGGCACCAGAGCCAAGACGGGCTGGTTTGATAACACCAAGTGGCTCCTGCAATCTGCCATCCAGAAGTGAGGCAGCTAAGTTTTGTTTGCCAGAAAAAAGGGCCGTGGTTTTTGTTTGGGGGCCTCTGGCTGGGAGTAGCCGGCTGGCTCCTTAAAATCCACAATAGGCAGGATGGTTCCCAGAGCCAAGGTGGCACCAGTGCCAAGCCGGGCTGGTTTGATAGTACCAAGTGGCTCCTGCAATCTGCCATCCAGAAGCGGGGTAGCTTAATTTTGTTTGTCAGGGAAACGGGCAGAGCTTTGTGTCTGGGGTCCTGTGGCTGGGAGTGGCCGGCTGGCTCCTTAGAATCCACGATACGCAGGATGGTTCCCAGACCAGTGGTGGCACCAGTGCCAAGTTGGGCTGGTTTGATAGTACCAAGTGGCTCCTGCAATCTGCCATCAAAAAGTTGGCAGGGGAGTTTTGTTTTCCAGGGAAAAGCGCCGTTGTTTGTGTTTGGGGGCCTATGGTTGGGAGTGGCCGGCTGGCTAATTAGAATCCACGATACGCAGGATGGTTCCCAGACCAGTGGTGGCACCAGTGCCAAGTTGGGCTGGTTTGATAGTACCACGTGGCTCCTGCAATCTGCCATCAAAAAGTTGGCAGGCGAGTTTTGTTTTCCAGGGAAAAGCGCCGTTGTTTGTGTTTGGGGGCCTGTGGCTGGGAGTGGCCGCCTGTCGTCTTAGAATCCACGTTACGCAGCATGGTTCCAGGATCCAAGGTGGCACCAGTGCCAAGTCGGGCTGGTTTGATGGTGCAAAGTGGCTCCTACAATCTGCCATCCAGAAGCGGGGTAGCTTACTTTTGTTTGCCATGGAAACGGGCCGAAATTCTTGTCTGGGGGCCAGTGCCTGGGGCTGGCTGGCTGGCCCCTGAAAAGCTACGATAGGCAGGATGGTGACCAGACCCATGGTGGCACCAGTGCCAAGACGGGCTGGTTTGATGGTGCAAAGTGGCTCCTGCACTCTGCCATCCAGAAGCGGGGTAGCTTACTTTTGTTTGCCAGGGAAACGGGCCGAGGTTTTTTTCTGGGGGCCTATGGTTGGGAGTGACCGGCTGGCTCCTGAAAAGCTACAGTAGGCAGGATGATTACCAGACCCATGGTGGCACCAGTGCCAAGTTGGGCTGATTTGATAGCACCAAGTGGCTCCTGCAATCTGCCATCAAAAAGTTGGCAGGCGAGTTTTGTTTTCCAGGGAAAAGCGCCGTTGTTTGTGATTGGGGGCCTGTGGCTGGGAGTGGCCGCCTGTCGTCTTAGAATCCACGTTACGCAGCATGGTTCCAGGATCCAAGGTGGCACCAGTGCCAAGTCGGGCTGGTTTGATGGTGCAAAATGGCTCCTACAATCTGCCATCCAGAAGCGGGGTAGCTTACTTTTGTTTGCCATGGAAACGGGCCGAAATTCTTGTCTGGGGGCCAGTGCCTGGGGCTGGCTTGCTGGCCCCTGAAAAGCTACGATAGGCAGGATGGTGACCAGACCCATGGTGGCACCAGTGCCAAGTCGGGCTGGTTTGATAGTACCAAGTGGCTCCTGCAATCTGCCATCCAGAAGCGGTGCAGCTGAGTTTTGTTTGCCAGAGGAAAGGACCGTGGGTTTTGTTTGGGGGCATATGGCTGGGAGTGTCCGGCTGTCTCAATAAAAAGATCGATACGCAGGATGGTTCCCAGACCCAAGGTGGCACCAGTGCCAAGTCAGGCTGTTTTTATAGTACCAAGTGCGTCCTGCAATTTCCCATCCAGAAGAGGGGCAGTTGAGTTTTGTTTGCCAGGGAAAAGCACCGTTGTTTGTGTTTGGGGGCTTGTGGCTGGGAGTGGCCGGCTGGCGCCTTAGAATCTACGTTACGCAGCATGGTTCCCAGACCCAAGGTGGCACCAGTGCCAAGTCGGGCTGGTTTGATAGTACCAAGTGGCTCCTGCAATCTGCCATCCTGAAGCGGGGCAGCTTACTTTTGTCTGCCAGGGAAACGGGCCGAGGTTTGTGACTGGGGGCCTATGGCTGGGAGTGACCGGCTGGCACCTGGAAAGCTACAATAGGCAGGATGGTTACCAGACCCATGGTGGCAGCAGTGCCAAGTTGGGCTGGTTTGATAGTACCAAGTGGCTCCTGCAATCTGCCATCAAAAAGTTGGCAGGCGAGTTTTGTTTTCCAGGGAAAAGTGCCGTTGTTTGTGTTTGGGGTCCTGTGGCTGGGAGTGGCCGGCTGGCTCCTTTGAACCCAAGATACGCAGGATGGTTCCCAGACCCAAGGTGGCACCAGTGCCAAGTCGGCCTGCGGTTTTAGTATCAAGTTCATCCTGCAATTTGCCCTCCAGAAGAGGGGCAGTTGAGTTTTGTTTGCCAGGGAAACGGGCCGAGGTTTCTGTTTGGGGGCATATGGCTGAGAGTGGCCGGCTGGCCCCTGAAAATCCATGATAGGCAGGATGGTTACCAGAGCCAAGGTGGCACCAGTGCCAAGTTGGGCTGGTTTGATAGTCCCAAGTGTCTCCTGCAATCTGCCATCCAGAAGCGGGGCAGCTTACTTTTGTTTGCCAGAGAAATGGGCCTAGGTTTTTGTTTGGGGGCCTGTGGCTAGGAGTGGCCGGCTGGCTCCTAAGAATCCACGATACGCAGGATGTTTCCCACACCCAAGGTGGCACCAGTGCCAAGTCGGGCTGGTTTGATAGTACCAAGTGGCTCCTGCAAACTCCATCAAAATGTTGGCAGGCGTGTTTTGTTTTCCAGGGAACAGCGCCGTTGATTTTGTTTGGGGGCCTGTTGCTGGGAGTGGCCGGCTGGCTCCTTAGAATCCACGATACGCAGCATGGTTCCCAGACCCAAGGTGGCACCAGAGCCAAGACGGGCTGGTTTGATAACACCAAGTGGCTCCTGCAATCTGCCATCCAGAAGTGAGGCAGCTAAGTTTTGTTTGCCAGAAAAAAGGGCCGTGGTTTTTGTTTGGGGGCCTCTGGCTGGGAGTAGCCGGCTGGCTCCTTAAAATCCACAATAGGCAGGATGGTTCCCAGACCCATGGTGGCACCAGTGCCAAGCCGGGCTGGTTTGATAGTACCAAGTGGCTCCTGCAATCTGCCATCCAGAAGCGGGGTAGCTTAATTTTGTTTGTCAGGGAAACGGGCAGAGCTTTGTGTCTGGGGTCCTGTGCCTGGGAGTGGCCGGCTGGCTCCTTAGAATCCACGATACGCAGGATGGTTCCCAGACCAGTGGTGGCACCAGTGCCAAGTTGGGCTGGTTTGATAGTACCAAGTGGCTCCTGCAATCTGCCATCAAAAAGTTGGCAGGCGAGTTTTGTTTTCCAGGGAAAAGCGCCGTTGTTTGTGTTTGGGGGCCTGTGGCTGGGAGTGGCCGGCTGGCTAATTAGAATCCACGATACGCAGGATGGTTCCCAGACCCGAGGTGGCACCAGTGCCAAGTCGGGATAGTTTGATGGTGCAAAGTGGCTCCTGCACTCTGCCATCCAGAAGTGGGGTAGCTTACTTTTGTTTGCCAGGGAAACGGGCCGAGGTTTTTTTCTGGGGGCCTATGGTTGGGAGTGACCGGCTGGCTGCTGAAAAGCTACAGTAGGCAGGATGATTACCAGACCCATGGTGGCACCAGTGCCAAGTTGGGCTGATTTGATAGCACCAAGTGGCTCCTGCAATCTGCCATCAAAAAGTTGGCAGGCGAGTTTTGTTTTCCAGGGAAAAGCGCCGTTGTTTGTGTTTGGGGGCCTGTGGCTGGGAGTGGCCGCCTGTCGTCTTAGAATCCACGTTACGCAGCATGGTTCCAGGATCCAAGGTGGCACCAGTGCCAAGTCGGGCTGGTTTGATGGTGCAAAGTGGCTCCTACATTCTGCCATCCAGAAGCGGGGTAGCTTACTTTTGTTTGCCATGGAAACGGGCCGAAAATCTTGTCTGGGGGCCAGTGCCTGGGGCTGGCTGGCTGGCCCCTGAAAAGCTACGATAGGCAGGATGGTGACCAGACCCATGGTGGCACCAGTGCCAAGTCGGGCTGGTTTGATAGTACCAAGTGGCTCCTGCAATCTGCCATCCAGAAGCGGGGCAGCTTACTTTTGTTTTCCATGGAAACGGGCCGAGGTATTTGTCTGGGCGCCTACGGCTGGGAGTGACCGGCTGGCTCCTGAAATGCTATGATAAGCAGGATGGTGACCAGACCCATAGTGGCACCAGTGCCAAGTTGGGCTGGTTTGATAGTACCAAGTGGCTCCTGCACTCTGCCATCAAAAAGCTAGCAGGCGAGTTTTGTTTTCCAGGGAAAAGTGCCGTTGTTTGTGTTTGGGGGCCTGTGCCTGGGAGTGGCCGGCTGGCTCCTTAAAACCCACGATACGCAGGATGGTTCCCAGACCAGAGGTGGCACCAGTGCCAAGTCGGGCTGGTTTGATGATGCCAAGTTGCTCCTGCAATCTGCCATCCAGAAGCGGCGTAGCTTACTTTTGTGTGCCAGGGAAACGGGCCGAGGTTTGTGGCTGGGGGCCTATGGCTGGGAGTGACCGGCTGGCTCCTGAAAAGCTACGATAGGCAGGATGGTTACCAGACCCATGGTGGCACCAGTGCCAAGACGGGCTGGTTTGATAGTACCAAGTGGCTCCTGCAATCTGCCATCAAAAAGTTGGCAGGCCAGTTTTGTTTTCCAGGGAAAAGCACCGTTGTTTGTGTTTGGGGGCCTGTGGCTGGGAGTGGCCAGCTGGCTACTTAGAATCCACGATACGCAGGATGGTTCCCAGACCCAAGTTGGCACCAGTGCCAAGTCGGGCTGGTTTGATACTACCAAGTGGCTCCTGCAATCTGCCATCCAGAAGCGGGGCAGCTTACTTTTGTTTGCCAGAGAAAAAGGCTGTTGTTTGTGTTTGGGGGCCTGTAGCTTGCAGTTGCGGGCTGGCTCCTGACAATCCACAATACGCAGCATGCTTCCCAGACCCAAGGTGGCACCAGTGCCAAGTAGGGCTGGTTTGATAGTACCAAGTGGCTCCTGCAATCTGCCATCCAGAAGAGGGGCAGTTGAGTTTTGTTTGCCAGAGAAAAGGGCCGTGGTTTGTGTTTGGGGCCTATGGCTGAGAGTGGCCGGCTGGCCCCTGAAAATCCACGATAGGTAGGATGTTTCCCAGATCCAAGGTGGCAGCAGTGCCATGTTGTGCTGGTGTGATAGTCCCAAATGGCTCCTGCAATCTGCCATCCAGAAGTGGGGCAGCTGAATTTTGTTTGCCAGAGAAAAAGGCTGTGGTTTTTGTTTGGGGGCCTGTGGCTTGCAGTGGCCGTCTGGCTCCTGAAAATCCATGATACGCAGCATGGTTCCCAGACCCAAGGTGGCACCAGTGCCAAGTGGGGCTGGTTTGACAGTGTCAAGTGCCTCCTGCAATCTCCCATCCAGAAGCGGGGCAGCTGAGTTTTCTTTGCCTGTGAACCGGGCCGTTGTTTGTGATTGGGGTCTGTGGCCGAGAGTGGTCGGCTGGCTCCTGACAATCCACAATACGCAGGATGGTTCCCAGACCCAAGGTGGCAGCAGTGCCAAGTCGGGCTGGTTTGATAGTACCAAGTGGCTCCTGCAATCTGCCATCCAGAAGCGGTGCAGCTGAGTTTTGTTTGCCAGAGGAAAGGACCGTGGGTTGTGTTTGGGGGCATATGGCTGGGAGTGGCCGGCTGTCTCAATAAAAAGATCGATACGCAGGATGGTTCCCAGACCCAAGGTGGCACCAGTGCCAAGTCAGGCTGTTTTTATAGTACCAAGTGCGTCCTGCAATTTCCCATCCAGAAGAGGGGCAGTTGAGTTTTGTTTGCCAGGGAAAAGCACCGTTGTTTGTGTTTGGGGGCTTGTGCCTGGGAGTGGCCAGCTGGCGCCTTAGAATCTACGTTACACAGCATGGTTCCCAGACCCAAGGTGGCACCAGTGCCAAGTCGGGCTGGTTTGATAGTACCAAGTGGCTCCTGCAATCTGCCATCCTGAAGCGGGGCAGCTTACTTTTGTCTGCCAGGGAAACGGGCCGAGGTTTGTGACTGGGGGCCTATGGCTGGGAGTGACCGGCTGGCACCTGGAAAGCTACAATAGGCAGGATGGTTACCAGACCCATGGTGGCACCAGTGCCAAGTTGGGCTGGTTTGATAGTACCAAGTGGCTCCTGCAATCTGCCATCAAAAATTTGGCAGGCCAGTTTTGTTTTCCAGGGAACAGCGCCGTTGATTTTGTTTGGGGGCCTGTGGCTGGGAGTGGCCGGCTGGCTCCTTAGAATCCACGATACGCAGCATGGTTCCCAGACCCAAGGTGGCACCAGAGCCAAGGTGGGCTGGTTTGATAACACCAAGTGGCTCCTGCAATCTGCCATCCAGAAGTGAGGCAGCTAAGTTTTGTTTGCCAGAAAAAAGGGCCGTGGTTTTTGTTTGGGGGCCTCTGGCTGGGAGTAGCCGGCTGGCTCCTTAAAATCCACAATAGGCAGGATGGTTCCCAGAGCCAAGGTGGCACCAGTGCCAAGCCGGGCTGGTTTGATAGTACCAAGTGGCTCCTGCAATCTGCTATCCAGAAGCGGGGCAGCTGAGTTTTGTTTGCCAGAGAAAAGGGCCGTGGGTTGTGTTTGGGGGCATATGCCTGGGAGTGGCCACCTGGCTCCTTAAAATGCACGATATGCCGCATGGTAACCAGACGCAAGGTGGCACCAGTGCCAAGTCGGGCTGTTTTTGTAGTACCAAGTAGCTCCTGCAATTTGCCATCCAGAAGCGGGGCAGCTAAATTTTGTTTGCTAGAGAAAAGGGCTGTGGTTTGTGTTTGGGGGCCTATGGCTGAGAGTGGCCGGCTGGCCCCTGAAAATCAACGATAGGCAGGATGGTTCCCAGATACCAAGGTGGCACCAGTGCCAAGTAAGGCTGGTTGTATGATTCAAAGTGACTCCTGCAATCTACCATCCAGAAGCGGGGCAGCTGAGTTTTTTTTGCCAGAGAAAAGGTCCGTTGTTTGTTTTTGGGGCATACGGCTGGGAATTGCCGGCTGGCTCCTTAAAATGCTCGATACGCAGGATGGTTCCCGGACCCAAGGTGGCACCAGTGCCAAGTGGGACTCTTTTTGTAGCACCAAGTGCAATTTGCCATCCAGAAGAGGGGCAGTTGAGTTTTGTTTGCCAGAGAAAAGGGCCGGGGTTTGTGTTTGGGGGCCTATGGCTGGGAGTGACCGGCTGGCCCCTGAAAATCCACGATACGCAGGATGGTTCCCAGATCCAAGGTGGTACCAATACCAAGTCGGGCTGGTTTGATAGCATCAAGTGGCTCCTGCAAACGGCCATCCAGAAGCGTGGCAGCTGAGTTTTGTTTGCCAGGGAAATGGGCCGTTGTTTGTGTTTGGGGGCCTGTGGCTGGGAGTGTTCGGCTGGTTCCTGAATATGTACGATACGCAGGATGGTTCCCAGACCCAAGGTGGCACCAGTGCCATGTTGTGCTGGTGTGATAGTCCCAAGTGGCTCCTGCAATCTGCCATCCACAAGTGGGGCAGCTGATTTTTGTTTGCCAGAGAAAAGGTCCGTGGTTTGGTTTTGGGGGCATATGGCTCAGAGTGGCCGGCTGGCCCCTGAAAATCCACGATACACAGGATGGTTCCCAGATCCAAGGTGGCACCTGTGCCAAGTCGGGCTGATTTGATAGTACTAAGTATCTCCTGCAATCTGCCATCCAGAAGCGGGGCAGCTTACTTTTGTTTGCCAGAGAAATGGGCCTAGGTTTTTGTTTGGGGGCCTGTGGCTAGGAGTGGCCGGCTGGCTCCTTAGAATCCACGATACGCAGGATGTTTCCCACACCCAAGGTGGCACCAGTGCCAAGTCGGGCTGGTTTGATAGTACCAAGTGGCTCCTGCAAACTCCATCAAAATGTTGGCAGGCGTGTTTTGTTTTCCAGGGAACAGCGCCGTTGATGTTGTTTGGGGGCCTGTGGCTGGGAGTGGCCGGCTGGCTCCTTAGAATCCACGATACGCAGCATGGTTCCCAGACCCAAGGTGGCACCAGAGCCAAGACGGGCTGGTTTGATAACACCAAGTGGCTCCTGCAATCTGCCATCCAGAAGTGAGGCAGCTAAGTTTTGTTTGCCAGAAAAAAGGGCCGTGGTTTTTGTTTGGGGGCCTCTGGCTGGGAGTAGCCGGCTGGCTCCTTAAAATCCACAATAGGCAGGATGGTTCCCAGAGCCAAGGTGGCACCAGTGCCAAGTCGGGCTGGTTTGATAGTACTAAATAGCTCCTGCAATCTGCCATCCAGAAGCGGGGTAGCTTAATTTTGTTTGTCAGGGAAACGGGCAGAGCTTTGTGTCTGGGGTCCTGTGGCTGGGAGTGGCCGGCTGGCTCCTTAGAATCCACGATACGCAGGATGGTTCCCAGACCAGTGGTGGCACCAGTGCCAAGTTGGGCTGGTTTGATAGTACCAAGTGGCTCCTGCAATCTGCCATCAAAAATTTGGCAGGCGAGTTTTGTTTTCCAGGGAAAAGCGCCGTTGTTTGTGTTTGGGGGCCTGTGGCTGGGAGTGGCCGGCTGGCTAATTAGAATCCACGATAGGCAGGATGGTTCCCAGACCCGAGGTGGCACCAGTGCCAAGTCGGGATAGTTTGATGGTGCAAAGTGGCTCCTGCACTCTGCCATCCAGAAGCGGGGTAGCTTACTTTTGTTTGCCAGGGAAACGGGCCGAGGTTTTTTTCTGGGGGCCTATGGTTGGGAGTGACTGGCTGGCTCCTGAAAAGCTACAGTAGGCAGGATGATTACCAGACCCATGGTGGCACCAGTGCCAAGTTGGGCTGATTTGATAGTACCAAGTGGCTCCTGCAATCTGCCATCAAAAAATTGGCAGGCGAGTTTTGTTTGCCAGGGAAAAGCGCCGTTGTTTGTGTTTGGGGGCCTGTGGCTGGGAGTGGCCGCCTGTCGTCTTAGAATCCACGTTACGCAGCATGGTTCCAGGATCCAAGGTGGCACCAGTGCCAAGTCGGGCTGGTTTGATAGTACCAAGTGGCTCCTGCAATCTGCCATCTAGAAGCGGGGCAGCTTACTTTTGTTTGCCAGGGAAAAGGGCCGAGGTATTTGTCTGGGGCCCTATGGCAGGGAGTGACTGGCTGGCTCCTGAAAAGCTACGATAGGCAGGATGTTTACCAGAACCATGGTGGCACCTGTGCCAAGTTGCGCTAAATTGATAGTACCAAGTGGCTCCTGCAATCTGCCATCCAGAAGCGGGGCAGCTTACTTTTGTTTTCCATGGAAACGGGCCGAGGTTTCTGTCTGGGGGTCTATGGCTGGGAGTGACCTCCTGGCTCCTGAAAAGCTATGCTAGGCAGGATGGTGACCAGACCCATGGTGGCACCAGTGCCAAGTTGGGCTGGTTTGATAGTACCAAGTGGCTCCTGCAATCTGCCATCAAAATGTTGGCAGGCGAGTTTTGTTTTCCGGGGAAAAGCGCCGTTGTTTGTGTTTGGGGGCCTGTGACTCGGAGTGGCCGGGTGGCTGCTTAGAATCCACAATACGCAGGATGGTTCCCAGGCCAGAGGTGGCACCAGTGTCAAGTTGGGCTGGTTTGATGGTGCAAAGTGGCTCCTACAATCTGCCATCCAGAAGCGGGGTAGCTTACTTTTGTTTGCCATGGAAACGGGCCGAAATTCTTGTCTGGGGGCCAGTGCCTGGGGCTGGCTGGCTGGCCCCTGAAAAGCTACGATAGGCAGGATGGTGACCAGACCCATGGTGGCACCAGTGCCAAGTTGGGCTGGTTTGATAGTACCAAGTGGCTCCTGCAATCTGCCATCCAGAAGCGGGGCAGCTTACTTTTGTTTGCCAGGGAAACGGGCCGAGGTATTTGTCTGGGCGCCTACGGCTGGGAGTGACCGGCTGGCTCCTGAAATGCTATGATAAGCAGGATGGTGACCAGACCCATAGTGGCACCAGTGCCAAGTTGGGCTGGTTTGATAGTACCTAGTGGCTCCTGCACTCTGCCATCAAAAAGCTAGCAGGCGAGTTTTGTTTTCCAGGGAAAAGTGCCGTTGTTTGTGTTTGGGGGCCTGTGGCTGGGAGTGGCCGGCTGGCTCCTTAGAACCCACGATACGCAGGATGGTTCCCAGACCAGTGGTGGCACCAGTGCCAAGTCGGGCTGGTTTGATGATGCCAAGTTGCTCCTGCAATCTGCCATCCAGAAGCGGGGTAGCTTACTTTTGTGTGCCAGGGAAACGGGCCGAGGTTTGTGTCTGGGGGCCTATGGCTGGGAGTGACCAGCTGGCTCCTGAAAAGCTACGATAGGCAGGATGGTGACCAGACCCATGGTGGCACCAGTGCCAAGTTGGGCTGGTTTGATAGTACCAAGTGGCTCCTGCAATCTGCCATCAAAAAGTTGGCAGGCCAGTTTTGTTTTCCAGGGAAAAGCACCGTTGTTTGTGTTTGTGGGCCTGTGGCCAGCTGGCTACTTAGAATCCACGATACGCAGGATGGTTCCCAGACCCAAGTTGGCACCAGTGCCAAGTCGGGCTGGTTTGATACTACCAAGTGGCTCCTGCAATCTGCCATCCAGAAGCGGGGCAGCTGAATTTTGTTTACCAGCGAAAAAGGCTGTTGTTTGTGTTTGGGGGCCTGTAGCTTGCAGTTGCGGGCTGGCTCCTGAAAATCCATGATACGCAGCATGCTTCCCAGACCCAAGGTGGCACCAGTGCCAAGTAGGGCTGGTTTGATAGTACCAAGTGGCTCCTGCAATCTGCCATCCAGAAGAGGGGCAGTTGAGTTTTGTTTGCCAGAGAAAAGGGCCGTGGTTTGTGTTTGGGGGCCTATGGCTGAGAGTGGCCGGCTGGCCCCTGAAAATCCACGATAGGTAGGATGTTTCCCAGATCCAAGGTGGCAGCAGTGCCATGTTGTGCTGGTGTGATAGTCCCAAATGGCTCCTGCAATCTGCCATCCAGAAGTGGGGCAGCTGAATTTTGTTTGCCAGAGAAAAAGGCTGTGGTTTTTGTTTGGGGGCCTGTGGCTTGCAGTGGCCGGCTGGCTCCTGAAAATCCATGATACGCAGCATGTTTCCCACACCCAAGGTGGCACCAGTGCCAAGTGGGGCTGGTTTGACAGTGTCAAGTGCCTCCTGCAATCTCCCATCCAGAAGCGGGGCAGCTGAGTTTTCTTTACCTGTGAACCGGGCCGTTGTTTGTGATTGGGGTCTGTGGCCGAGAGTGGTCGGCTGGCTCCTGACAATCCACAATACGCAGGATGGTTCCCAGACCCATGGTGGCACCACTGCCAAGTCGGGCTGGTTTGATAGTACCAAGTGGCTCCTGCAATCTGCCATCCAGAAGCGGTGCAGCTGAGTTTTGTTTGCCAGAGGAAAGGACCGTGGGTTTTGTTTGGGGGCATAGGGCTGGGAGTGGCCGGCTGTCTCAATAAAAAGATCGATACGCAGGATGGTTCCCAGACCCAAGGTGGCACCAGTGCCAAGTCAGGCTGTTTTTATAGTACCAAGTGCGTCCTGCAATTTGCCATCCAGAAGAGGGGCAGTTGAGTTTTGTTTGCCAGGGAAAAGCACCGTTGTTTGTGTTTGGGGGCTTGTGGCTGGGAGTGGCCGGCTGGCGCCTTAGAATCTACGTTACGCAGCATGGTTCCCAGACCCAAGGTGGCACCAGTGCCAAGTCGGGCTGGTTTGATAGTACCAAGTGGCTCCTGCAATCTGCCATCCAGAAGCGGGGCAGCTTACTTTTGTCTGCCAGGGAAACGGGCCGAGGTTTGTGACTGGGGGCCTATGGCTGGGAGTGACCGGCTGGCACCTGGAAAGCTACAATAGGCAGGATGGTTACCAGACCCATGGTGGCAGCAGTGCCAAGTTGGGCTGGTTTGATAGTACCAAGTGGCTCCTGCAATCTGCCATCAAAAAGTTGGCAGGCGAGTTTTGTTTTCCAGGGAAAAGTGCCGTTGTTTGTGTTTGGGGGCTTGTGGCTGGGAGTTGCCGGCTGGCTCCTTTGAACCCAAGATACGCAGGATGTTTCCCAGACCCAAGGTGGCACCAGTGCCAAGTCGGCCTGCGGTTTTAGTATCAATTTCATCCTGCAATTTGCTCTCCAGAAGAGGAGCAGTTGAGTTTTGTTTGCCAGAGAAACGGGCCGAGGTTTCTGTTTTGGGGCATATGGCTGAGAGTGGCCGGCTGGCCCCTGAAAATCCACGATAGGCAGGATGGTTCCCAGATCAGAGGTGGCACCAGTGCCAAGTTGGGCTGGTTTGATAGTCCCAAGTGTCTCCTGCAATCTGCCATCCAGAAGCGGGGCAGCTTACTTTTGTTTGCCAGAGAAATGGGCCTAGGTTTTTGTTTGGGGGCCTGTGGCTAGGAGTGGCCGGCTGGCTCCTAAGAATCCACGATACGCAGGATGTTTCCCACACCCAAGGTGGCACCAGTGCCAAGTCGGGCTGGTTTGATAGTACCAAGTGGCTCCTGCAAACTCCATCAAAATGTTGCCAGGCGTGTTTTTTTTTCCACGGAACAGCGCCGTTGATTTTTTTTGGGGGCCTGTGGCTGGGAGTGGCCGGCTGGCTCCTTAGAATCCACGATACGCAGCATGGTTCCCAGACCCAAGGTGGCACCAGAGCCAAGACGGGCTGGTTTGATAACACCAAGTGGCTCCTGCAATCTGCCATCCAGAAGTGAGGCAGCTAAGTTTTGTTTGCCAGAAAAAAGGGCCGTGGTTTTTGTTTGGGGGCCTCTGGCTGGGAGTAGCCGGCTGGCTCCTTAAAATCCACAATAGGCAGGATGGTTCCCAGAGCCAAGGTGGCACCAGTGCCAAGCCGGGCTGGTTTGATAGTACCAAGTGGCTCCTGCAATCTGCCATCTAGAAGCGGGGTAGCTTAATTTTGTTTGTCAGGGAAACGGGCAGAGCTTTGTGTCTGGGGTCCTGTGGCTGGGAGTGGCCGGCTGGCTCCTTAGAATCCACGATACGCAGGATGGTTCCCAGACCAGTAGTGGCACCAGTGCCAAGTTGGGCTGGTTTGATAGTACCAAGTGGCTCCTGCAATCTGCCATCAAAAAGTTGGCAGGCGAGTTTTGTTTTCCAGGGAAAAGCGCCGTTGATTGTGTTTGGGGGCCTGTGGCTGGGAGTGGCCGGCTGGCTAATTAGAATCCACGATACGCAGGATGGTTCCCAGACCAGTGGTGGCACCAGTGCCAAGTTGGGCTGGTTTGATAGTACCAAGTGGCTCCTGCAATCTGCCATCAAAAAGTTGGCAGGCGAGTTTTGTTTTCCAGGGAAAAGCGCCGTTGTTTGTGTTTGGGGGCCTGTGGCTGGGAGTGGCCGCCTGTCGTCTTAGAATCCACGTTACGCAGCATGGTTCCAGGATCCAAGGTGGCACCAGTGCCAAGTCGGGCTGGTTTGATGGTGCAAAGTGGCTCCTACAATCTGCCATCCAGAAGCGGGGTAGCTTACTTTTGTTTGCCATGGAAACGGGCCGAAATTCTTGTCTGGGGGCCAGTGCCTGGGGCTGGCTGGCTGGCCCCTGAAAAGCTACGATAGGCAGGATGGTGACCAGACCCATGGTGGCACCAGTGCCAAGTCGGGCTGGTTTGATGGTGTAAAGTGGCTCCTGCACTCTGCCATCCAGAAGCGGGGTAGCTTACTTTTGTTTGCCAGGGAAACGGGCCGAGGTTTTTTTCTGGGGGCCTATGGTTGGGAGTGACCGGCTGGCTCCTGAAAAGCTACAGTAGGCAGGATGATTACCAGACCCATGGTGGCACCAGTGCCAAGTTGGGCTGATTTGATAGCACCAAGTGGCTCCTGCAATCTGCCATCAAAAAGTTGGCAGGCGAGTTTTGTTTTCCAGGGAAAAGCGCCGTTGTTTGTGTTTGGGGGCCTGTGGCTGGGAGTGGCCGCCTGTCGTCTTAGAATCCACGTTACGCAGCATGGTTCCAGGATCCAAGGTGGCACCAGTGCCAAGTCGGGCTGGTTTGATGGTGCAAAATGGCTCCTACAATCTGCCATCCAGAAGCGGGGTAGCTTACTTTTGTTTGCCATGGAAACGGGCCGAAATTCTTGTCTGGGGGCCAGTGCCTGGGGCTGGCTGGCTGGCCCCTGAAAAGCTACGATAGGCAGGATGGTGACCAGACCCATGGTGGCACCAGTGCCAAGTCGGGCTGGTTTGATAGTACCAAGTGGCTCCTGCAATCTGCCATCCAGAAGCGGTGCAGCTGAGTTTTGTTTGCAGGGGAAAGGACCGTGGGTTTTGTTTGGGGGCATATGGCTGGGAGTGGCCGGCTGTCTCAATAAAAAGATCGATACGCAGGATGGTTCCCAGACCCAAGGTGGCACCAGTGCCAAGTCAGGCTGTTTTTATCGTACCAAGTGCGTCCTGCAATTTCCCATCCAGAAGAGGGGCAGTTGAGTTTTGTTTGCCAGGGAAAAGCACCGTTGTTTGTGTTTGGGGGCTTGTGGCTGGGAGTGGCCGGCTGGCGCCTTAGAATCTACGTTACGCAGCATGGTTCCCAGACCCAAGGTGGCACCAGTGCCAAGTCGGGCTGGTTTGATAGTACCAAGTGGCTCCTGCAATCTGCCATCCTGAAGCGGGGCAGCTTACTTTTGTCTGCCAGGGAAACGGGCCGAGGTTTGTGACTGGGGGCCTATGGCTGGGAGTGACCGGCTGGCACCTGGAAAGCTACAATAGGCAGGATGGTTACCAGACCCATGGTGGCAGCAGTGCCAAGTTGGGCTGGTTTGATAGTACCAAGTGGCTCCTGCAATCTGCCATCAAAAAGTTGGCAGGCGAGTTTTGTTTTCCTGGGAAAAGTGCCGTTGTTTGTGTTTGGGGTCCTGTGGCTGGGAGTGGCCGGCTGGCTCCTTTGAATCCAAGATACGCAGGATGGTTCTCAGACCCAAGGTGGCACCAGTGCCAAGTCGGCCTGCGGTTTTAGTATCAAGTTCATCCTGCAATTTGCCCTCCAGAAGAGGGGCAGTTGAGTTTTGTTTGCCAGGGAAACGGGCCGAGGTTTCTGTTTGGGGGCATATGGCTGAGAGTGGCCGGCTGGCCCCTGAAAATCCATGATAGGCAGGATGGTTACCAGAGCCAAGGTGGCACCAGTGCCAAGTTGGGCTGGTTTGATAGTCCCAAGTGTCTCCTGCAATCTGCCATCCAGAAGCGGGGCAGCTTACTTTTGTTTGCCAGAGAAATGGGCCTAGGTTTTTGTTTGGGGGCCTGTGGCTAGGAGTGGCCGGCTGGCTCCTTAGAACCCACGATACGCAGGATGTTTCCCACACCCAAGGTGGCACCAGTGCCAAGTCGGGCTGGTTTGATAGTACCAAGTGGCTCCTGCAAACTCCATCAAAATGTTGGCAGGCGTGTTTTGTTTTCCAGGGAACAGCGCCGTTGATTTTGTTTGGGGGCCTGTTGCTGGGAGTGGCCGGCTGGCTCCTTAGAATCCACGATACGCAGCATGGTTCCCAGACCCAAGGTGGCACCAGAGCCAAGACGGGCTGGTTTGATAACACCAAGTGGCTCCTGCAATCTGCCATCCAGAAGTGAGGCAGCTAAGTTTTGTTTGCCAGAAAAAAGGGCCGTGGTTTTTGTTTGGGGGCCTCTGGCTGGGAGTAGCCGGCTGGCTCCTTAAAATCCACAATAGGCAGGATGGTTCCCAGAGCCAAGGTGGCACCAGTGCCAAGCCGGGCTGGTTTGATAGTACCAAGTGGCTCCTGCAATCTGCCATCCAGAAGCGGGGTAGCTTAATTTTGTTTGTCAGGGAAACGGGCAGAGCTTTGTGTCTGGGGTCCTGTGGCTGGGAGTGGCCGGCTGGCTCCTTAGAATCCACGATACGCAGGATGGTTCCCAGACCAGTGGTGGCACCAGTGCCAAGTTGGGCTGGTTTGATAGTACCAAGTGGCTCCTGCAATCTGCCATCAAAAAGTTGGCAGGCGAGTTTTGTTTTCCAGGGAAAAGCGCCGTTGTTTGTGTTTGGGGGCCTGTGGCTGGGAGTGGCCGGCTGGCTAATTAGAATCCACGATACGCAGGATGGTTCCCAGACCCGAGGTGGCACCAGTGCCAAGTCGGGATAGTTTGATGGTGCAAAGTGGCTCCTGCACTCTGCCATCCAGAAGTGGGGTAGCTTACTTTTGTTTGCCAGGGAAACGGGCCGAGGTTTTTTTCTGGGGGCCTATGGTTGGGAGTGACCGGCTGGCTGCTGAAAAGCTACAGTAGGCAGGATGATTACCAGACCCATGGTGGCACCAGTGCCAAGTTGGGCTGATTTGATAGCACCAAGTGGCTCCTGCAATCTGCCATCAAAAAGTTGGCAGGCGAGTTTTGTTTTCCAGGGAAAAGCGCCGTTGTTTGTGTTTGGGGGCCTGTGGCTGGGAGTGGCCGCCTGTCGTCTTAGAATCCACGTTACGCAGCATGGTTCCAGGATCCAAGGTGGCACCAGTGCCAAGTCGGGCTGGTTTGATGGTGCAAAGTGGCTCCTACAATCTGCCATCCAGAAGCGGGGTAGCTTACTTTTGTTTGCCATGGAAACGGGCCGAAATTCTTGTCTGGGGGCCAGTGCCTGGGGCTGGCTGGCTGGCCCCTGAAAAGCTACGATAGGCAGGATGGTGACCAGACCCATGGTGGCACCAGTGCCAAGTCGGGCTGGTTTGATAGTACCAAGTGGCTCCTGCAATCTGCCATCCAGAAGCGGGGCAGCTTACTTTTGTTTTCCATGGAAACGGGCCGAGGTATTTGTCTGGGCGCCTACGGCTGGGAGTGACCGGCTGGCTCCTGAAATGCTATGATAAGCAGGATGGTGACCAGACCCATAGTGGCACCAGTGCCAAGTTGGGCTGGTTTGATAGTACCAAGTGGCTCCTGCAATCTGCCATCAAAAAGCTAGCAGGCGAGTTTTGTTTTCCAGGGAAAAGTGCCGTTGTTTGTGTTTGGGGGCCTGTGCCTGGGAGTGGCCGGCTGGCTCCTTAAAACCCACGATACGCAGGATGGTTCCCAGACCAGAGGTGGCACCAGTGCCAAGTCGGGCTGGTTTGATGATGCCAAGTTGCTCCTGCAATCTGCCATCCAGAAGCGGCGTAGCTTACTTTTGTGTGCCAGGGAAACGGGCCGAGGTTTGTGGCTGGGGGCCTATGGCTGGGAGTGACCGGCTGGCTCCTGAAAAGCTACGATAGGCAGGATGGTGACCAGACCCATGGTGGCACCAGTGCCAAGACGGGCTGGTTTGATAGTACCAAGTGGCTCCTGCAATCTGCCATCAAAAAGTTGGCAGGCCAGTTTTGTTTTCCAGGGAAAAGCACCGTTGTTTGTGTTTGGGGGCCTGTGGCTGGGAGTGGCCAGCTGGCTACTTAGAATCCACGATACGCAGGATGGTTCCCAGACCCAAGGTGGCACCAGTGCCAAGTCGGGCTGGTTTGATACTACCAAGTGGCTCCTGCAATCTGCCATCCAGAAGCGGGGCAGCTTACTTTTGTTTGCCAGAGAAAAAGGCTGTTGTTTGTGTTTGGGGGCCTGTAGCTTGCAGTTGCGGGCTGGCTCCTGACAATCCACAATACGCAGCATGCTTCCCAGACCCAAGGTGGCACCAGTGCCAAGTAGGGCTGGTTTGATAGTACCAAGTGGCTCCTGCAATCTGCCATCCAGAAGAGGGGCAGTTGAGTTTTGTTTGCCAGAGAAAAGGGCCGTGGTTTGTGTTTGGGGCCTATGGCTGAGAGTGGCCGGCTGGCCCCTGAAAATCCACGATAGGTAGGATGTTTCCCAGATCCAAGGTGGCAGCAGTGCCATGTTGTGCTGGTGTGATAGTCCCAAATGGCTCCTGCAATCTGCCATCCAGAAGTGGGGCAGCTGAATTTTGTTTGCCAGAGAAAAAGGCTGTGGTTTTTGTTTGGGGGCCTGTGGCTTGCAGTGGCCGGCTGGCTCCTGAAAATCCATGATACGCAGCATGGTTCCCAGACCCAAGGTGGCACCAGTGCCAAGTGGGGCTGGTTTGACAGTGTCAAGTGCCTCCTGCAATCTCCCATCCAGAAGCGGGGCAGCTGAGTTTTCTTTGCCTGTGAACCGGGCCGTTGTTTGTGATTGGGGTCTGTGGCCGAGAGTGGTCGGCTGGCTCCTGACAATCCACAATACGCAGGATGGTTCCCAGACCCAAGGTGGCAGCAGTGCCAAGTCGGGCTGGTTTGATAGTACCAAGTGGCTCCTGCAATCTGCCATCCAGAAGCGGTGCAGCTGAGTTTTGTTTGCCAGAGGAAAGGACCGTGGGTTGTGTTTGGGGGCATATGGCTGGGAGTGGCCGGCTGTCTCAATAAAAAGATCGATACGCAGGATGGTTCCCAGACCCAAGGTGGCACCAGTGCCAAGTCAGGCTGTTTTTATAGTACCAAGTGCGTCCTGCAATTTCCCATCCAGAAGAGGGGCAGTTGAGTTTTGTTTGCCAGGGAAAAGCACCGTTGTTTGTGTTTGGGGGCTTGTGCCTGGGAGTGGCCAGCTGGCGCCTTAGAATCTACGTTACACAGCATGGTTCCCAGACCCAAGGTGGCACCAGTGCCAAGTCGGGCTGGTTTGATAGTACCAAGTGGCTCCTGCAATCTGCCATCCTGAAGCGGGGCAGCTTACTTTTGTCTGCCAGGGAAACGGGCCGAGGTTTGTGACTGGGGGCCTATGGCTGGGAGTGACCGGCTGGCACCTGGAAAGCTACAATAGGCAGGATGGTTACCAGACCCATGGTGGCACCAGTGCCAAGACGGGCTGGTTTGATAGTACCAAGTGGCTCCTGCAATCTGCCATCAAAAAGTTGGCAGGCCAGTTTTGTTTTCCAGGGAACAGCGCCATTGATTTTGTTTGGGGGCCTGTGGCTGGGAGTGGCCCGCTGGCTCCTTAGAATCCACCATACGCAGCATGGTTCCCAGACCCAAGGTGGCACCAGAGCCAAGGTGGGCTGGTTTGATAACACCAAGTGGCTCCTGCAATCTGCCATCCAGAAGTGAGGCAGCTAAGTTTTGTTTGCCAGAAAAAAGGGCCGTGGTTTTTGTTTGGGGGCCTCTGGCTGGGAGTAGCCGGCTGGCTCCTTAAAATCCACAATAGGCAGGATGGTTCCCAGAGCCAAGGTGGCACCAGTGCCAAGCCGGGCTGGTTTGATAGTACCAAGTGGCTCCTGCAATCTGCTATCCAGAAGCGGGGCAGCTGAGTTTTGTTTGCCAGAGAAAAGGGCCGTGGGTTGTGTTTGGGGGCATATGGCTGGGAGTGGCCACCTGGCTCCTTAAAATGCACGATATGCCGCATGGTAACCAGACGCAAGGTGGCACCAGTGCCAAGTCGGGCTGTTTTTGTAGTACCAAGTAGCTCCTGCAATTTGCCATCCAGAAGCGGGGCAGCTAAATTTTGTTTGCTAGAGAAAAGGGCTGTGGTTTGTGTTTGGGGGCCTATGGCTGAGAGTGGCCGGCTGGCCCCTGAAAATCAACGATAGGCAGGATGGTTCCCAGATACCAAGGTGGCACCAGTGCCAAGTAAGGCTGGTTGTATGATTCAAAGTGACTCCTGCAATCTACCATCCAGAAGCGGGGCAGCTGAGTTTTTTTTGCCAGAGAAAAGGTCCGTGGTTTGTTTTTGGGGCATACGGCTGGGAATTGCCGGCTGGCTCCTTAAAATGCTCGATACGCAGGATGGTTCCCGGACCCAAGGTGGCACCAGTGCCAAGTGGGACTCTTTTTGTAGCACCAAGTGCAATTTGCCATCCAGAAGAGGGGCAGTTGAGTTTTGTTTGCCAGAGAAAAGGGCCGAGGTTTGTGTTTGGGGGCCTATGGCTGGGAGTGACCGGCTGGCCCCTGAAAATCCACGATACGCAGGATGGTTCCCAGATCCAAGGTGGTACCAATACCAAGTCGGGCTGGTTTGATAGCATCAAGTGGCTCCTGCAAACGGCCATCCAGAAGCGTGGCAGCTGAGTTTTGTTTGCCAGGGAAATGGGCCGTTGTTTGTGTTTGGGGGCCTGTGGCTGGGAGTGTTCGGCTGGTTCCTGAATATGTACGATACGCAGGATGGTTCCCAGACCCAAGGTGGCACCAGTGCCATGTTGTGCTGGTGTGATAGTCCCAAGTGGCTCCTGCAATCTGCCATCCACAAGTGGGGCAGCTGATTTTTGTTTGCCAGAGAAAAGGTCCGTGGTTTGGTTTTGGGGGCATATGGCTCAGAGTGGCCGGCTGGCCCCTGAAAATCCACGATACACAGGATGGTTCCCAGATCCAAGGTGGCACCTGTGCCAAGTCGGGCTGATTTGATAGTACTAAGTATCTCCTGCAATCTGCCATCCAGAAGCGGGGTAGCTTACTTTTGTTTGCCAGGGAAACGGGCCGTGGTTTGTGTTTGGGGGCCTATGGCTGAGAGTGACCGGCTGGCTCCTGAAATGCTACAATAGGCAGGATGGTTACCAGACCCATGGTGGCACCAGTGCCAAGTTGGGCTGGTTTGATAGTACCAAGTGGCTCCTGCAATCTGCCATCCAGAAGCAGGGCAGCTGAGTTTTGTTTGCCAGAGAAAAGGGCCTTGGTTTCTGTTTGGGGGCATATGGCTGGGTGTGGCCAGCTGGCTCCTTAAAATGCACGTTATGCAAGATGGCTCCCAGACCCAAGGTGGCACCAGTGCCAAGTTGGGCTGGTTTGATAGCACCAAGTGGCTCCTGCAATCTTCCATGATCACGTGGAGAAATACTTTTTGGTTTCAGCCATATGCTCTTTCTTCTCTCCCTCAACTTCTCTATCACCTCTCATCTGGTTCACATGCGCTGTCTTCAAGGTCCACAGGCTACTTTTCACAGAATCTTCTGGCCTGATGAAGTAAGAATGATGAATAGAACAGAGCTGGGATCTATTTTCCAGTTTGGATAAAATGCATTCTGCACACAAATCCAAGGAGAACGTGCTGCCCCGATGCCCAGAAAATCTTTCACTCCTGCTAGTGTTCTACGTCAACCGCAACTTAGTCTGAAAGAAAAGCTTTTTCTCTGAGAGCATCTGAGAGGTTTGCATGAAGCACTGATACCTGACATATGCAATTTTGAATAGGAGAGGAAAAAGAAAATGGCAAGGAGTTTTTAATTTTAGTGGTTTCAATTTTAATTTCCGTGCACTTTTTCAAAACTTGTCAGCTCAAATGCCCATCAACATCTTTTAGTCATCTGTAAGTCAGTATTCATATAAAATGTGCTTCAAATCCAAAGAATTTCAAATTTGCACTCCAAGCTTCTATGCCTAGATTTATGATTTCCTACACATATTAGATGAAAGGAAGGCCTTTTTTACTGTGGGAGTGCTGGAACACTGGAACAGGTTGCCCAGAGAAGTTGTGGGTGTCCCATCCCTGAAAGTATTCAAGGTCACCTTGGACGGGGCTTGGAGCAGCAACAAAGGAGAAGCTTGATGGTAGAGAAACAAAGTTGGACTATAGAAGAAACTCGGATTGAAGTATAGGATCAAGTTTTCTCTCAGCTCTTGGGGTAAATTCAAAGTTGTACAAAATGACATTTATCTGTGCTATTCACTACTGTAACAGAAAGTTTCATGAAAACTGTACAGAAGATAGTAAATTTTAAAAGAGATAAGAATTACAGCATAAAATCCATGGGATAGGTTACAACATGAGACACTCTCTAAGAGAAAATCTCTGTGTTTCAGCACTTCATCGGGGTAAGATTTCATGAAGTGCCAAAGAAGGCGGCAAAATATCATTCGGGACATTATTTACTGGAATTCAGCCTGGCCATTAGTAGGAACTGCCTTTGAACATATCATGTAGATATACCACACACACTTTCCCTTCACTGAAAAATTACTGTTTACAACAAATAAGCAATTGACGATCAAAATTGATTGAAAGCATCTTAAACATGTCAAGTATTTCATTGTAGATGATCTGTGATCCAAATGCTTCTTCCACCTTCGAGAGGGACAGAAGAATTCTTCCATATCATGATGGTTTAAAATTGTATCAACCAATGTTTTCTGCTGAAAAGATATCATCTATTTTTTTCTATTTTTGGAAGAAAATATTCCTAGACATACAACAGGTGAGAACTAAGTAATTTTAAAGAAACAAATGAAATGAAAATATTCTGTAAATAGAATGAAATGAAAAGCTGTGTTTTAAATAGGAGCTAAATATTAAACAGAATTTTTGTACCAGCTAAATATTAAACAGAATTTTTGTGCAGTAATTTGAATTACTGCACCAGCTCTTTTGCCCATCAAGAGAGGCATTTAGCATTTCAGTCTTTTCCAAGGAGTTCATGATCTGCTATGCTGATCTCTGTGTGTGCCTAGGTGTGTGTGGAGGGGGGGGCATATGAAGGGGAGTGTGTATGTTTGCTTTACAATTGTTGTGGCAGATTCATGCCTCAGCTCCACATTTTGTTTTAAAAAGGTCACACCGAGTGGATATGAAGTTTACTATCAACAAGAGATCGATTCCCAAATCATCCATTTGACTCTCCCTTATAAATCATGTGCTTTGTTGCATATTTTATCAAATATACTTTCAAGCCAGATGGAGGAAGGAGGATGTGGGAATCCCTCCACCATCTTGCAACTTTTATGTAAGTAGGTTTTCAAGAAAATCATCATTTCTCTTTTAAATATGTCTGGAACAGGCATGATGGTAGTGTCAACCTGTTGGAGTTTTTGTTGCTGGAAGAAGTTGTACAAAAGGATTGGTTTTTACATTGACCAGTTACTGAATCAAGCGCAGGAATACATTGGAAATTTAGCTGGGGGTTCCTTTCCCCAGCAGACTACTTCTAGAATGAGCTTGTACACTGAAGCTGACTCTTTTGCTCTCTTTTTGTTTCTTTCCTATTTTCTTGGCTTCTTTGCCACTATCTAGACAATTTTGGAACTTTGTTCCCAACTAAAATGGTTTCAATAGTCTGATTGTGATCATACATTTTTACAAGGAATTTTTAAAATCTTTCCTCGAGTCCAGAAAGTCAAGGACTTAGATCTTTTTCTTCCCTTATCAATATTGCCATGAAATTGATAAATAAAGACCAACTCTTTATTTTTGTTTTTAACCCACGTAGATAATTCCCATCCATTAATCCATTTTGTGGACCAATAGTTGCCATTCTGATGGAAGCTGTCACTTCTTAACAATAGGCATTCTGTGACTATGTTGACAGCACTTTGGGTGAAGATCCTAACTGGTCTTAGATATACATAGGGAGAAATTTGCTCAGCCAGTGTCAGTCTTAAGCATGCGTATCAGAAGATCTTTCTAGAGCTGGGAATTTTCCCATGAAAGGGATTCAGTTAGGGAAGAGACACTTGTGCCAGAGTTTTACATTCTTCTTGAACACTGCTTAAGGAACTTAGATGCCATGTCCATTTGGATCTCTGTCTGCACAGAACTTTGTCATGCCAGTGCTTGAAATGCATCTTGAAGAGAATTCACTAGCACAGAATGAAAGAGAGTGGAAGGGGTTGGTGGGGCTAACCAGGCCCAACCCCCCTGCCTAAACCAGGATACCTAGAGCCTCTTGCCCAGGATTCTATCTGGGTGTACTTTTAATGTCTTCAAAGATCCAGGCTCCACAATCTTTCTGGGCAGTCTGTGCCGTGGTTCAGTCACCCTGACAGTAAAGAAACATTTACTGATGTTCAAAGGCAATCTCCTGTATTTCAGTGCGTGCCCACTGCCTCTTGTCTTTTCCCTCAGCATCACTGAAAAGACACTGATTCCCTCCCCTTTGCACTATTGCTTCCATATGTATGTGTGATGCCATGTAGAGGTATGTCAAAAACCTCCCTGAAGCCCAGGCAGATAATATTCCCTTCATCTACCAGTCAAGTTGATTCATCAGAGGAGTTTAAAGTGATGTTCAGCATGAAATTCCCCTGAAAAATCATGCTAACTACATTATTTGGTCATCTTTCATGTGCCTGGCAAGGATTTCCAGGAAGAGCTGCTCCATCAACTTCCTGGGGATAAAAAAGAGGATGGCTGGTTTGTACTATCGCGAGTCCTCTTAATTGCCTTTTTTGAAGATGGGTGTCATTTGCTAACATCCACTCTTTAGCGTCTTTTGCAGTCTACATCTTAGCAAAACGCTTTCCCACTATGTCTGGCTAGGAAAAACTGTGCCAGCACAGAAAACATCTGCCATCGTGTTCTAGAAGTTGCACGGATGTCTGCCAAGTGTTTGGCAGGAAGAAAAGAAAAGTTGTCCAAAACAGCTTCCAATCGAATGTTCATGTGATTGGAAAAGTCAGGAGAGTGCAAAGGTACTGTTTTCTATCAGTTGGCAAGGTGCGCACACAATCCCAGTGTTGTACAGCTTGCTTCTTCACCTTCCCGAAGCTGCCGCTCTCGCCGGCTGCCGGAGCCCAAGAAGCGGCTTCTTCGTGCAAAGACGATTGTGCCGCTCACAGTGCTCTCCTTAGCGCGGCTTCTGCCGAAAGACGCCCGGCAGCGGCTCTTACCTCCGGAGAGCGGCAGCTTCGGGAAGGTGAAGATGCAAGCTGTACAACACTGGGATTGTGTGCGCACCTTGCCAACTGATAGAAAACAGTACCTTTGCACTCTCCTGACTTTTCCAATCACATGAACATTCGATTGGAAGCTGTTTTGGACAACTTTTCTTTTCTTCCTGCCAAACACTTGGCAGACATCTCTGCAACTTCTAGTACACGATGGGAGATGTTTTCTGTGCTGGCACAGTTTTTCCTAGCCAGACATAGTGGGAAAGCTTTTTGCCGAGAGGTAGATGAGAAGAGGAGCTAAAGACGAAGGTAGGATGCTCTCCGGAGGTAAGAGCCGCTGCCGGGCGTCTTTCGGCAGAAGCCGCGCTAAGGAGAGCACTGTGAGCGGCACAATCGTCTTTGCGCGAAGAAGCCGCTTCTTGGGCTCCGGCAGCCGGCGAGAGCGGCAGCTTCGGGAAGGTGAAGAAGCAAGCTGTACAACACTGGGATTGTGTGCGCACCTTGCCAACTGATAGAAAACAGTACCTTTGCACTCTCCTGACTTTTCCAATCACATGAACATTCGATTGGAAGCTGTTTTGGACAACTTTTCTTTTCTTCCTGCCAAACACTTGGCAGACATCCGTGCAACTTCTAGAACACGATGGGAGATGTTTTCTGTGCTGGCACAGTTTTTCCTAGCCAGACATAGTGGGAAAGCGTTTTGCTAAGATGTAGACTACAAAAGACGCTAAAGACGAAGGTAGGATGCTCTCCGGAGGTAAGAGCCGCTGCCGGGCGTCTTTCGGCAGAAGCCGCGCTAAGGAGAGCACTGTGAGCGGCACAATCGTCTTTGCGCGAAGAAGCCGCTTTTTCGGCTCCGGCAGCCGGCGAGAGCGGCAGCTTCGGGAAGGTGAAGAAGCAAGCTGTACAACACTGGGATTGTGTGCGCACCTTGCCAACTGATAGAAAACAGTACCTTTGCACTCTCCTGACTTTTCCAATCACATGAACATTCGATTGGAAGCTGTTTTGGACAACTTTTCTTTTCTTCCTGCCAAACACTTGGCAGACATCCGTGCAACTTCTAGAACACGATGGGAGATGTTTTCTGTGCTGGCACAGTTTTTCCTAGCCAGACATAGTGGGAAAGCGTTTTGCCGAGAGGTAGATGAGAAGAGGAGCTAAAGACGAAGGTAGGATGCTCTCCGGAGGTAAGAGCCGCTGCCGGGCGTCTTTCGGCAGAAGCCGCGCTAAGGAGAGCACTGTGAGCGGCACAATCGTCTTTGCGCGAAAGAAGCCGCTTCTTGGGCTCCGGCAGCCGGCGAGAGCGGCAGCTTCAGGAAGGTGAAGAAGCAAGCTGTACAACACTGGGATTGTGTGCGCACCTTGCCAACTGATAGAAAACAGTACCTTTGCACTCTCCTGACTTTTCCAATCACATGAACATTCGATTGGAAGCTGTTTTGGACAACTTTTCTTTTCTTCCTGCCAAACACTTGGCAGACATCCGTGCAACTTCTAGAACACGATGGGAGATGTTTTCTGTGCTGGCACAGTTTTTCCTAGCCAGACATAGTGGGAAAGCGTTTTCTAAGATGTAGACTACAGAAGACGCGAAAGACGAAGGTAGGATGCTCTCCGGAGGTAAGAGCCGCTGCCGGGCGTCTTTCGGCAGAAGCCGCGCTAAGGAGAGCACTGTGAGCGGCACAATCGTCTTTGCGCGAAGAAGCCGCTTCTTGGGCTCCGGCAGCCAGCGAGAGCGGCAGCTTCGGGAAGGTGAAGAAGCAAGCTGTACAACACTGGGATTGTGTGCGCACCTTGCCAACTGATAGAAAACAGTACCTTTGCACTCTCCTGACTTTTCCAATCACATGAACATTCGATTGGAAGCTGTTTTGGACAACTTTTCTTTTCTTCCTGCCAAACACTTGGCAGACATCCGTGCAACTTCTAGAACACGATGGGAGATGTTTTCTGTGCTGGCACAGTTTTTCCTAGCCAGACATAGTGGAAAAGCGTTTTGCTAAGATGTAGACTACAGATGACGCGAAAGACGAAGGTAGGATGCTCTCCGGAGGTAAGAGCCGCTGCCGGGCGTCTTTCGGCAGAAGCCGCGCTAAGGAGAGCACTGTGAGCGGCACAATCGTCTTTGCGCGAAGAAGCCGCTTCTTGGGCTCCGGCAGCCGGCGAGAGCGGCAGCTTCGGGAAGGTGAAGAAGCAAGCTGTACAACACTGGGATTGTGTGCGCACCTTGCCAACTGATAGAAAACAGTACCTTTGCACTCTCCTGACTTTTCCAATCACATGAACATTCGATTGGAAGCTGTTTTGGACAACTTTTCTTTTCTTCCTGCCAAACACTTGGCAGACATCCGTGCAACTTCTAGAACACGATGGGAGATGTTTTCTGTGCTGGCACAGTTTTTCCTAGCCAGACATAGTGGAAAAGCGTTTTGCTAAGATGTAGACTACAGAAGACGCGAAAGACGAAGGTAGGATGCTCTCCGGAGGTAAGAGCCGCTGCCGGGCGTCTTTCGGCAGAAGCCGCGCTAAGGAGAGCACTGTGAGCGGCACAATCGTCTTTGCGCGAAGAAGCCGCTTCTTGGGCTCCGGCAGCCGGCGAGAGCGGCAGCTTCGGGAAGGTGAAGAAGCAAGCTGTACAACACTGGGATTGTGTGCGCACCTTGCCAACTGATAGAAAACAGTACCTTTGCACTCTCCTGACTTTTCCAATCACATGAACATTCGATTGGAAGCTGTTTTGGACAACTTTTCTTTTCTTCCTGCCAAACACTTGGCAGACATCTCTGCAACTTCTAGAACACGATGGGAGATGTTTTCTGTGCTGGCACAGTTTTTCCTAGCCAGACATAGTGGAAAAGCGTTTTGCTAAGATGTAGACTACAAAAGACGCGAAAGACGAAGGTAGGATGCTCTCCGGAGGTAAGAGCCGCTGCCGGGCGTCTTTCGGCAGAAGCCGCGCTAAGGAGAGCACTGTGAGCGGCACAATCGTCTTTGCGCGAAGAAGCCGCTTCTTGGGCTCCGGCAGCCGGCGAGAGCGGCAGCTTCGGGAAGGTGAAGAAGCAAGCTGTACAACACTGGGATTGTGTGCGCACCTTGCCAACTGATAGAAAACAGTACCTTTGCACTCTCCTGACTTTTCCAATCACATGAACATTCGATTGGAAGCTGTTTTGGACAACTTTTCTTTTCTTCCTGCCAAACACTTGGCAGACATCTCTGCAACTTCTAGAACACGATGGGAGATGTTTTCTGTGCTGGCACAGTTTTTCCTAGCCAGACATAGTGGGAAAGCGTTTTGCTAAGATGTAGACTACAAAAGACGCGAAAGACGAAGGTAGGATGCTCTCCGGAGGTAAGAGCCGCTGCCGGGCGTCTTTCGGCAGAAGCCGCGCTAAGGAGAGCACTGTGAGCGGCACAATCGTCTTTGCGCGAAGAAGCCGCTTCTTGGGCTCCGGCAGCCGGCGAGAGCGGCAGCTTCGGGAAGGTGAAGAAGCAAGCTGTACAACACTGGGATTGTGTGCGCACCTTGCCAACTGATAGAAAACAGTACCTTTGCACTCTCCTGACTTTTCCAATCACATGAACATTCGATTGGAAGCTGTTTTGGACAACTTTTCTTTTCTTCCTGCCAAACACTTGGCAGACATCCGTGCAACGTCTAGAACACGATGGGAGATGTTTTCTGTGCTGGCACAGTTTTTCCTAGCCAGACATAGTGGGAAAGCGTTTTGCTAAGATGTAGACTACAGAAGACACGAAAGACGAAGGTAGGATGCTCTCCGGAGGTAAGAGCCGCTGCCGGGCGTCTTTCGGCAGAAGCCGCGCTAAGGAGAGCACTGTGAGCGGCACAATCGTCTTTGCGCGAAGAAGCCGCTTTTTCGGCTCCGGCAGCCGGCGAGAGTGGCAGCTTCGGGAAGGTGAAGAAGCAAGCTGTACAACACTGGGATTGTGTGCGCACCTTGCCAACTGATAGAAAACAGTACCTTTGCACTCTCCTGACTTTTCCAATCACATGAACATTCGATTGGAAGCTGTTTTGGACAACTTTTCTTTTCTTCCTGCCAAACACTTGGCAGACATCTCTGCAACTTCTAGAACACGATGGGAGATGTTTTCTGTGCTGGCACAGTTTTTCCTAGCCAGACATAGTGGAAAAGCGTTTTGCTAAGATGTAGACTACAGAAGACGCGAAAGACGAAGGTAGGATGCTCTCCGGAGGTAAGAGCCGCTGCCGGGCGTCTTTCGGCAGAAGCCGCGCTAAGGAGAGCACTGTGAGCGGCACAATCGTCTTTGTGCGAAGAAGCCGCTTCTTGGGCTCCGGCAGCCGGCGAGAGCGGCAGCTTCGGGAAGGTGAAGAAGCAAGCTGTACAACACTGGGATTGTGTGCGCACCTTGCCAACTGATAGAAAACAGTACCTTTGCACTCTCCTGACTTTTCCAATCACATGAACATTCGATTGGAAGCTGTTTTGGACAACTTTTCTTTTCTTCCTGCCAAACACTTGGCAGACATCCGTGCAACGTCTAGAACACGATGGCAGATGTTTTCTGTGCTGGCACAGTTTTTCCTAGCCAGACATAGTGGGAAAGCGTTTTGCTAAGATGTATACGACAAGAGAGGCTAAAGAGTGGATGTTAGCAAATGACACCCATCTTCAAAAAAGGCAATTAAGAGGACTCGCGATAGTACAAACCAGCCATCCTCTTTTTTATCCCCAGGAAGTTGATGGAGCAGCTCTTCCTGGAAATCCTTGCCAGGCACATGAAAGATGACCAAATAATGTAGTTAGCATGATTTTTCAGGGGAATTTCATGCTGAACATCACTTTAAACTCCTCTGATGAATCAACTTGACTGGTAGATGAAGGGAATATTATCTGCCTGGGCTTCAGGGAGGTTTTTGACATACCTCTACATGGCATCACACATACATATGGAAGCAATAGTGCAAAGGGGAGGGAATCAGTGTCTTTTCAGTGATGCTGAGGGAAAAGACAAGAGGCAGTGGGCACGCACTGAAATACAGGAGATTGCCTTTGAACATCAGTAAATGTTTCTTTACTGTCAGGGTGACTGAACCACGGCACAGACTGCCCAGAAAGATTGTGGAGCCTGGATCTTTGAAGACATTAAAAGTACACCCAGATAGAATCCTGGGCAAGAGGCTCTAGGTATCCTGGTTTAGGCAGGGGGGTTGGGCCTGGTTAGCCCCACCAACCCCTTCCACTCTCTTTCATTCTGTGCTAGTGAATTCTCTTCAAGATGCATTTCAAGCACTGGCATGACAAAGTTCTGTGCAGACAGAGATCCAAATGGACATGGCATCTAAGTTCCTTAAGCAGTGTTCAAGAAGAATGTAAAACTCTGGCACAAGTGTCTCTTCCCTAACTGAATCCCTTTCATGGGAAAATTCCCAGCTCTAGAAAGATCTTCTGATACGCATGCTTAAGACTGACACTGGCTGAGCAAATTTCTCCCTATGTATATCTAAGACCAGTTAGGATCTTCACCCAAAGTGCTGTCAACATAGTCACAGAATGCCTATTGTTAAGAAGTGACAGCTTCCATCAGAATGGCAACTATTGGTCCACAAAATGGATTAATGGATGGGAATTATCTACGTGGGTTAAAAACAAAAATAAAGAGTTGGTCTTTATTTATCAATTTCATGGCAATATTGATAAGGGAAGAAAAAGATCTAAGTCCTTGACTTTCTGGACTCGAGGAAAGATTTTAAAAATTCCTTGTAAAAATGTATGATCACAATCAGACTATTGAAACCATTTTAGTTGGGAACAAAGTTCCAAAATTGTCTAGATAGTGGCAAAGAAGCCAAGAAAATAGGAAAGAAACAAAAAGAGAGCAAAAGAGTCAGCTTCAGTGTACAAGCTCATTCTAGAAGTAGTCTGCTGGGGAAAGGAACCCCCAGCTAAATTTCCAATGTATTCCTGCGCTTGATTCAGTAACTGGTCAATGTAAAAACCAATCCTTTTGTACAACTTCTTCCAGCAACAAAAACTCCAACAGGTTGACACTACCATCATGCCTGTTCCAGACATATTTAAAAGAGAAATGATGATTTTCTTGAAAACCTACTTACATAAAAGTTGCAAGATGGTGGAGGGATTCCCACATCCTCCTTCCTCCATCTGGCTTGAAAGTATATTTGATAAAATATGCAACAAAGCACATGATTTATAAGGGAGAGTCAAATGGATGATTTGGGAATCGATCTCTTGTTGATAGTAAACTTCATATCCACTCGGTGTGACCTTTTTAAAACAAAATGTGGAGCTGAGGCATGAATCTGCCACAACAATTGTAAAGCAAACATACACACTCCCCTTCATATGCCCCCCCCTCCACACACACCTAGGCACACACAGAGATCAGCATAGCAGATCATGAACTCCTTGGAAAAGACTGAAATGCTAAATGCCTCTCTTGATGGGCAAAAGAGCTGGTGCAGTAATTCAAATTACTGCACAAAAATTCTGTTTAATATTTAGCTGGTACAAAAATTCTGTTTAATATTTAGCTCCTATTTAAAACACAGCTTTTCATTTCATTCTATTTACAGAATATTTTCATTTCATTTGTTTCTTTAAAATTACTTAGTTCTCACCTGTTGTATGTCTAGGAATATTTTCTTCCAAAAATAGAAAAAAATAGATGATATCTTTTCAGCAGAAAACATTGGTTGATACAATTTTAAACCATCATGATATGGAAGAATTCTTCTGTCCCTCTCGAAGGTGGAAGAAGCATTTGGATCACAGATCATCTACAATGAAATACTTGACATGTTTAAGATGCTTTCAATCAATTTTGATCGTCAATTGCTTATTTGTTGTAAACAGTAATTTTTCAGTGAAGGGAAAGTGTGTGTGGTATATCTACATGATATGTTCAAAGGCAGTTCCTACTAATGGCCAGGCTGAATTCCAGTAAATAATGTCCCGAATGATATTTTGCCGCCTTCTTTGGCACTTCATGAAATCTTACCCCGATGAAGTGCTGAAACACAGAGATTTTCTCTTAGAGAGTGTCTCATGTTGTAACCTATCCCATGGATTTTATGCTGTAATTCTTATCTCTTTTAAAATTTACTATCTTCTGTACAGTTTTCATGAAACTTTCTGTTACAGTAGTGAATAGCACAGATAAATGTCATTTTGTACAACTTTGAATTTACCCCAAGAGCTGAGAGAAAACTTGATCCTATACTTCAATCCGAGTTTCTTCTATAGTCCAACTTTGTTTCTCTACCATCAAGCTTCTCCTTTGTTGCTGCTCCAAGCCCCGTCCAAGGTGACCTTGAATACTTTCAGGGATGGGACACCCACAACTTCTCTGGGCAACCTGTTCCAGTGTTCCAGCACTCCCACAGTAAAAAAGGCCTTCCTTTCATCTAATATGTGTAGGAAATCATAAATCTAGGCATAGAAGCTTGGAGTGCAAATTTGAAATTCTTTGGATTTGAAGCACATTTTATATGAATACTGACTTACAGATGACTAAAAGATGTTGATGGGCATTTGAGCTGACAAGTTTTGAAAAAGTGCACGGAAATTAAAATTGAAACCACTAAAATTAAAAACTCCTTGCCATTTTCTTTTTCCTCTCCTATTCAAAATTGCATATGTCAGGTATCAGTGCTTCATGCAAACCTCTCAGATGCTCTCAGAGAAAAAGCTTTTCTTTCAGACTAAGTTGCGGTTGACGTAGAACACTAGCAGGAGTGAAAGATTTTCTGGGCATCGGGGCAGCACGTTCTCCTTGGATTTGTGTGCAGAATGCATTTTATCCAAACTGGAAAATAGATCCCAGCTCTGTTCTATTCATCATTCTTACTTCATCAGGCCAGAAGATTCTGTGAAAAGTAGCCTGTGGACCTTGAAGACAGCGCATGTGAACCAGATGAGAGGTGATAGAGAAGTTGAGGGAGAGAAGAAAGAGCATATGGCTGAAACCAAAAAGTATTTCTCCACGTGATCATGGAAGATTGCAGGAGCCACTTGGTGCTATCAAACCAGCCCAACTTGGCACTGGTGCCACCTTGGGTCTGGGAGCCATCTTGCATAACGTGCATTTTAAGGAGCCAGCTGGCCACACCCAGCCATATGCCCCCAAACAGAAACCAAGGCACTTTTCTCTGGCAAACAAAACTCAGCTGCCCTGCTTCTGGATGGCAGATTGCAGGAGCCACTTGGTACTATCAAACCAGCCCAACTTGGCACTGGTGCCACCATGGGTCTGGTAACCATCCTGCCTATTGTAGCATTTCAGGAGCCAGCCGGTCACTCTCAGCCATAGGCCCCCAAACACAAACCACGGCCCGTTTCCCTGGCAAACAAAAGTAAGCTACCCCGCTTCTGGATGGCAGATTGCAGGAGATACTTAGTACTATCAAATCAGCCCGACTTGGCACAGGTGCCACCTTGGATCTGGGAACCATCCTGTGTATCGTGGATTTTCAGGGGCCAGCCGGCCACTCTGAGCCATATGCCCCCAAAACCAAACCACGGACCTTTTCTCTGGCAAACAAAAATCAGCTGCCCCACTTGTGGATGGCAGATTGCAGGAGCCACTTGGGACTATCACACCAGCACAACATGGCACTGGTGCCACCTTGGGTCTGGGAACCATCCTGCGTATCGTACATATTCAGGAACCAGCCGAACACTCCCAGCCACAGGCCCCCAAACACAAACAACGGCCCATTTCCCTGGCAAACAAAACTCAGCTGCCACGCTTCTGGATGGCCGTTTGCAGGAGCCACTTGATGCTATCAAACCAGCCCGACTTGGTATTGGTACCACCTTGGATCTGGGAACCATCCTGCGTATCGTGGATTTTCAGGGGCCAGCCGGTCACTCCCAGCCATAGGCCCCCAAACACAAACCTCGGCCTTTTTCTCTGGCAAACAAAACTCAACTGCCCCTCTTCTGGATGGCAAATTGCACTTGGTACTACAAAAAGAGTCCCACTTGGCACTGGTGCCACCTTGGGTCCGGGAACCATCCTGCGTATCGAGCATTTTAAGGAGCCAGCCGGCAATTCCCAGCCGTACGCCCCAAAAACAAACCACGGACCTTTTCTCTGGCAAAAAAAACTCAGCTGCCCCGCTTCTGGATGGTAGATTGCAGGAGTCACTTTGAATCATACAACCAGCCTTACTTGGCACTGGTGCCACCTTGGTATCTGGGAACCATCCTGCCTATCGTTGATTTTCAGGGGCCAGCCGGCCACTCTCAGCCATAGGCCCCCAAACACAAACCACAGCCCTTTTCTCTAGCAAACAAAATTTAGCTGCCCCGCTTCTGGATGGCAAATTGCAGGAGCTACTTGGTACTACAAAAACAGCCCGACTTGGCACTGGTGCCACCTTGCGTCTGGTTACCATGCGGCATATCGTGCATTTTAAGGAGCCAGGTGGCCACTCCCAGCCATATGCCCCCAAACACAACCCACGGCCCTTTTCTCTGGCAAACAAAACTCAGCTGCCCCGCTTCTGGATAGCAGATTGCAGGAGCCACTTGGTACTATCAAACCAGCCCGGCTTGGCACTGGTGCCACCTTGGCTCTGGGAACCATCCTGCCTATTGTGGATTTTAAGGAGCCAGCCGGCTACTCCCAGCCAGAAGCCCCCAAACAAAAACCACGGCCCTTTTTTCTGGCAAACAAAACTTAGCTGCCTCACTTCTGGATGGCAGATTGCAGGAGCCACTTGGTGTTATCAAACCAGCCCACCTTGGCTCTGGTGCCACCTTGGGTCTGGGAACCATGCTGCGTATCGTGGATTCTAAGGAGCCAGCCGGCCACTCCCAGCCACAGGCCCCCAAACAAAATCAACGGCGCTGTGCCCTGGAAAACAAAACACGCCTGCCAACATTTTGATGGAGTTTGCAGGAGCCACTTGGTACTATCAAACCAGCCCGACTTGGCACTGGTGCCACCTTGGGTGTGGGAAACATCCTGCGTATCGTGGATTCTTAGGAGCCAGCCGGCCACTCCTAGCCACAGGCCCCCAAACAAAAACCTAGGCCCATTTCTCTGGCAAACAAAAGTAAGCTGCCCCGCTTCTGGATGGCAGATTGCAGGAGACACTTGGGACTATCAAACCAGCCCAACTTGGCACTGGTGCCACCTCTGATCTGGGAACCATCCTGCCTATCGTGGATTTTCAGGGGCCAGCCGGCCACTCTCAGCCATATGCCCCCAAACAGAAACCTCGGCCCGTTTCTCTGGCAAACAAAACTCAACTGCCCCTCTTCTGGAGGGCAAATTGCAGGATGAACTTGATACTAAAACCGCAGGCCGACTTGGCACTGGTGCCACCTTGGGTCTGGGAACCATCCTGCGTATCTTGGGTTCAAAGGAGCCAGCCGGCCACTCCCAGCCACAGGCCCCCAAACACAAACAACGGCACTTTTCCCTGGAAAACAAAACTCGCCTGCCAACTTTTTGATGGCAGATTGCAGGAGCCACTTGGTACTATCAAACCAGCCCAACTTGGCACTGCTGCCACCTTGGGTCTGGTAACCATCCTGCCTATTGTAGCTTTCCAGGTGCCAGCCGGTCACTCCCAGCCATAGGCCCCCAGTCACAAACCTCGGCCCGTTTCCCTGGCAGACAAAAGTAAGCTGCCCCGCTTCAGGATGGCAGATTGCAGGAGCCACTTGGTACTATCAAACCAGCCCAACTTGGCACTGGTGCCACCTTGGGTCTGGGAACCATGCTGCGTAACGTAGATTCTAAGGCGCCAGCCGGCCACTCCCAGGCACAAGCCCCCAAACACAAACAACGGTGCTTTTCCCTGGCAAACAAAACTCAACTGCCCCTCTTCTGGATGGGAAATTGCAGGACGCACTTGGTACTATAAAAACAGCCTGACTTGGCACTGGTGCCACCTTGGGTCTGGGAACCATCCTGCGTATCGATCTTTTTATTGAGACAGCCGGCCACTCCCAGCCATATGCCCCCAAACACAACCCACGGTCCTTTCCTCTGGCAAACAAAACTCAGCTGCACCGCTTCTGGATGGCAGATTGCAGGAGCCACTTGGTACTATCAAACCAGCCCGACTTGGCACTGCTGCCACCTTGGGTCTGGGAACCATCCTGCGTATTGTGGATTGTCAGGAGCCAGCCGACCACTCTCGGCCACAGACCCCAATCACAAACAACGGCCCGGTTCACAGGCAAAGAAAACTCAGCTGCCCCGCTTCTGGATGGGAGATTGCAGGAGGCACTTGACACTGTCAAACCAGCCCCACTTGGCACTGGTGCCACCTTGGCTCTGGGAACCATGCTGCGTATCATGGATTTTCAGGAGCCAGCCGGCCACTGCAAGCCACAGGCCCCCAAACAAAAACCACAGCCTTTTTCTCTGGCAAACAAAATTCAGCTGCCCCACTTCTGGATGGCAGATTGCAGGAGCCATTTGGGACTATCACACCAGCACAACATGGCACTGCTGCCACCTTGGATCTGGGAAACATCCTACCTATCGTGGATTTTCAGGGGCCAGCCGGCCACTCTCAGCCATAGGCCCCAAACACAAACCACGGCCCTTTTCTCTGGCAAACAAAACTCAACTGCCCCTCTTCTGGATGGCAGATTGCAGGAGCCACTTGGTACTATCAAACCAGCCCTACTTGGCACTGGTGCCACCTTGGGTCTGGGAAGCATGCTGCGTATTGTGGATTGTCAGGAGCCAGCCCGCAACTGCAAGCTACAGGCCCCCAAACACAAACAACAGCCTTTTTCTCTGGCAAACAAAAGTAAGCTGCCCCGCTTCTGGATGGCAGATTGCAGGAGCCACTTGGTAGTATCAAACCAGCCCGACTTGGCACTGGTGCCACCTTGGGTCTGGGAACCATCCTGCGTATCGTGGATTCTAAGTAGCCAGCTGGCCACTCCCAGCCACAGGCCCCCAAACACAAACAACGGTGCTTTTCCCTGGAAAACAAAACTGGCCTGCCAACTTTTTGATGGCAGATTGCAGGAGCCACTTGGTACTATCAAACCAGCCCGTCTTGGCACTGGTGCCACCATGGGTCTGGTCACCATCCTGCCTATCGTAGCTTTTCAGGAGCCAGCCGGTCACTCCCAGCCATAGGCCCCCAGCCACAAACCTCGGCCCGTTTCCCTGGCACACAAAAGTAAGCTACGCCGCTTCTGGATGGCAGATTGCAGGAGCAACTTGGCATCATCAAACCAGCCCGACTTGGCACTGGTGCCACCTCTGGTCTGGGAACCATCCTGCGTATCGTGGGTTTTAAGGAGCCAGCCGGCCACTCCCAGGCACAGGCCCCCAAACACAAACAACGGCACTTTTCCCGGGAAAACAAAACTCGCCTGCTAGCCTTTGATGGCAGAGTGCAGGAGCCACTTGGTACTATCAAACCAGCCCAACTTGGCACTGGTGCCACTATGGGTCTGGTCACCATCCTGCTTATCATAGCATTTCAGGAGCCAGCCGGTCACTCCCAGCCGTAGGCCCCCAGACAAATACCTCGGCCCGTTTCCCTGGCAAACAAAAGTAAGCTGCCCCGCTTCTGGATGGCAGATTGCAGGAGCCACTTGGTACTATCAAACCAGCCCAACTTGGCACTGGTGCCACCATGGGTCTGGTCACCATCCTGC
Organism: Melospiza georgiana; assembly: GCF_028018845.1. Taxonomy (NCBI): domain Eukaryota; kingdom Metazoa; phylum Chordata; class Aves; order Passeriformes; family Passerellidae; genus Melospiza; species Melospiza georgiana. Next base: position 95,640,358 of record NC_080431.1, read on the forward strand.
CTATCGTAGCTTTTCAGGGGCCAGCCAGCCAGCCCCAGGCACTGGCCCCCAGACAAGATTTTCGGCCCGTTTCCATGGCAAACAAAAGTAAGCTACCCCGCTTCTGGATGGCAGATTGTAGGAGCCACTTTGCACCATCAAACCAGCCCAACTTGACACTGGTGCCACCTCTGGCCTGGGAACCATCCTGCGTATTGTGGATTCTAAGCAGCCACCCGGCCACTCCGAGCCACAGGCCCCCAAACACAAACAACGGCGCTTTTCCCCGGAAAACAAAACTCGCCTGCCAACATTTTGATGGCAGATTGCAGGAGCCACTTGGTACTATCAAACCAGCCCAACTTGGCACTGGTGCCACCATGGGTCTGGTCACCATCCTGCCTAGCATAGCTTTTCAGGAGCCAGGAGGTCACTCCCAGCCAAAGACCCCCAGACAGAAACCTCGGCCCGTTTCCATGGAAAACAAAAGTAAGCTGCCCCGCTTCTGGATGGCAGATTGCAGGAGCCACTTGGTACTATCAATTTAGCCCAACTTGGCACTGGTGCCACCATGGGTCTGGTACAATCCTGCCTATCGTAGCTTTTCAGGAGCCAGCCAGTCACTCCCTGCCATAGGGCCCCAGACAAATACCTCGGCCCGTTTCCCTGGCAAACAAAAGTAAGCTGCCCCGCTTCTGGATGGCAGATTGCAGGAGCCACTTGGTACTATCAAACCAGCCCGACTTGGCACTGGTGCCACCTTGGATCCTGGAACCATGCTGCGTAACGTGGATTCTAAGACGACAGGCGGCCACTCCCAGCCACAGGCCCCCAAACACAAACAACGGCGCTTTTCCCTGGAAAACAAAACTCGCCTGCCAACTTTTTGATGGCAGATTGCAGGAGCCACTTGGTACTATCAAATCAGCCCAACTTGGCACTGGTGCCACCATGGGTCTGGTCACCATCCTGCCTATCGTAGCTTTTCGGGAGCCAGCCGGTCACTCCCAACCATAGGCCCCCAGAAAAAAACCTCGGCCCGTTTCCCTGGCAAACAAAAGTAAGCTACCCCGCTTTTGGATGGCAGATTGCAGGAGCCACTTTGCACCATCAAACTATCCCGACTTGGCCCTGGTGCCACCTCTGGTCTGGGAACCATCCTGCCTATCGTGGATTCTAATTAGCCAGCCGGCCACTCCCAGCCACAGGCCCCCAAACACAAACAATGGCGCTTTTCCCTGCAAAACAAAACTGGCCTGCCAACTTTTTGATGGCAGATTGCAGGAGCCACTTGGTACTATCAAACCAGCCCAACTTGGCACTGGTTCCACCACTGGTCTGGGAACCATCCTGCGTATCGTGGATTCTAAGGAGCCAGCCGGCCACTCCCAGCCACAGGACCCCAGACACAAAGCTCTGCCCGTTTCCCTGACAAACAAAATTAAGCTACCCCGCTTCTGGATGGCAGATTGCAGGAGCTATTTAGTACTATCAAACCAGCCCGACTTGGCACTGGTGCCACCTTGGCACTGGGAACCATCCTGCCTATTGTGGATTTTGTGGGGTCAGCCGGCCACTCTCAGCCATATGCCCTCAAACACAAACCACGGCCCTTTTCTCTGGCAAACAAAACACAACTGCCCCTCTTCTGGAAGGCAAATTGCAGGACGCACTTGGTACTACAAAAACAACCCAACTTGGCACTGGTGCCACCTCTGGTCTGGGAACCATCCTGCGTATCGTGGATTCTAAGGAGCCAGCCGGCCACTCCCAGCCACAGGCCCCCAAACACAAACAACGGCTCTTTTCCCTGGAAAACAAAACTCGCCTGCCAACTTTTTGATGGTAGATTGCAGGAGCCACTTGGTGCTATCAAACCAGCCCAACTTGGCACTGGTGCCACCATGGGTCTTGTCACAATCCTGCCTATCGTAGCTTTTCAGGAGCCAGCCGGTCACTTCCAGCCATAGGCACCCAGACACAAAGCTCGGCCCATTTCCATGGTAAATAAAAGTAAGCTGCCCCGCTTCTGCATGGCAGATTGCAGGAACCACTTGGTACTATCAAACCAGCCCAACTTGGCACTGGTGCCTCCATGGGTCTGGTCACCATCCTGCCTATCGTAGCTTTTCAGGAGCCAGCCGGTCAGTCCCAGCCATAGGCCCCAGACACAAAGCTCTGCCCGATTCTCTGGCAAACAAAAGTAAGCTACCCCGCTTCTGGATGGCAGATTGCAGGAGCCACTTTGAACCATCAAACTATCCCGACTTGGCACTGGTGCCACCTCTGGTCTGGGAACCATCCTGCGTATCGTGGATTCTAAGGAGCCAGCTGGCCAGTCCCAGCCACAGGCCCACAAACACAAACAACGGCGCTTTACCCTGGAAAACAAAACTGGCCTGCCAAATTTTTGATGGCAGATTGCAGGAGCCACTTGGTACTATCAAACCAGCCCAACTTGGCACTGGTGCCACCATGGGTCTGGTCACCATCCTGCCTATCGTAGCTTTTCAGGAGCCAGCCGGTCACTCCCAGCCACAGGCCCCCAGCCACAAACCTCGGCCCGTTTCCCTGGCACACAAAAGTAAGCTACCCCGCTTCTGGATGGCAGATTGCAGGAGCAACTTGGCATCATCAAACCAGCCCAACTTGGCACTGGTGCCACCTCTGGTCTGGGAACCATCCTGCGTATCGTGGGTTCTAAGGAGCCAGCCGGCCACTCCCAGCCACAGGCCCCCAAACACAAACAACGGCACTTTTCCCTGGAAAACAAAACTCGCCTGCTAGCTTTTTGATGGCAGAGTGCAGGAGCCACTTGGTACTATCAAACCAGCCCAACTTGGCACTGGTGCCACCATGGGTCTGGTCACCATCCTGCTTATCATAGCATTTCAGGAGCCAGCCGGTCACTCCCAGCCGTAGGCCCCCAGACAAATACCACGGCCCGTTTCCCTGGAAAACAAAAGTAAGCTGCCCCGCTTCTGGATGGCAGATTGCAGGAGCCACTTGGTACTATCAAACCAGCCCAACTTGGCACTGGTGCCACCATGGGTCTGGTCACCATCCTGCCTATCGTAGCTTTTCAGGGGCCAGCCAGCCAGCCCCAGGCACTGGCCCCCAGACAAGAATTTCGGCCCGTTTCCATGGCAAAAAAAAGTAAGCTAACCCGCTTCTGGATGGCAGATTGTAGGAGCCACTTTGCACCATCACACCAGCCCAACTTGACACTGGTGCCACCTCTGGCCTGGGAACCATCCTGCGTATTGTGGATTCTAAGCAGCCACCCGGCCACTCCGAGCCACAGGCGCCCAAACACAAACAACGGCGCTTGTCCCCGGAAAACAAAACTCGCCTGCCAACATTTTGATGGCAGATTGCAGGAGCCACTTGGTACTATCAAACCAGCCCAACTTGGCACTGGTGCCACCATGGGTCTAGTCACCATCCTGCCTAGCATAGCTTTTCAGGAGCCAGGAGGTCACTCCAAGCCATAGACCCCCAGACAGAAACCTCGGCCCGTTTCCATGGCAAACAAAAGTAAGCTGCCCTGCTTCTGGATGGCAGATTGCAGGAGCCACTTGGTACTATCAAACCAGCCCGACTTGGCACTGGTGCCACCTTGGATCCTGGAACCATGCTGCGTAACGTGGATTCTAAGACGACAGGCGGCCACTCCCAGCCACACGCCCCCAAACACAAACAACGGCGCTTTTCCCTGGAAAACAAAACTCGCCTGCCAACTTTTTGATGGCAGATTGCAGGAGCCACTTGGTACTATCAAACCAGCCCAACTTGGCACTGGTGCCACCATGGGTCTGGTAATCATCCTGCCTACTGTAGCTTTTCAGGAGCCAGCCGGTCACTCCCAGCCATAGGCCCCCAGAAAAAACCTCGGCCCGTTTCCCTGGCAAACAAAAGTAAGCTACCCCGCTTCTGGATGGCAGATTGCAGGAGCCACTTTGCACCATCAAACTATCCCGACTTGGCACTGGTGCCACCTCGGGTCTGGGAACCATCCTGCGTATCGTGGATTCTAATTAGCCAGCCGGCCACTCCCAGCCACAGGCCCCCAAACACAAACAACGGCGCTTTTCCCTGGAAAACAAAACTCGCCTGCCAACTTTTTGATGGCAGATTGCAGGAGCCACTTGGTACTATCAAACCAGCCCAACTTGGCACTGGTGCCACCACTGGTCTGGGAACCATCCTGCGTATCGTGGATTCTAAGGAGCCAGCCGGCCACTCCCAGCCACAGGACCCCAGACACAAAGCTCTGCCCGTTTCCCTGACAAACAAAATTAAGCTACCCCGCTTCTGGATGGCAGATTGCAGGAGCTATTTAGTACTATCAAACCAGCCCGACTTGGCACTGGTGCCACCTTGGCTCTGGGAACCATCCTGCCTATTGTGGATTTTGTGGGGTCAGCCGGCCACTCTCAGCCATATGCCCTTAAACACAAACCACGGCCCTTTTCTCCGGCAAACAAAACTCAACTGCCCCTCTTCTGGAAGGCAAATTGCAGGACGCACTTGGTACTACAAAAACAGCCCAACTTGGCACTGGTGCCACCTTGGGTCTGGGAACCATCCTGCGTATCGTGGATTCTAAGCAGCCACCCGGCCACTCCGAGCCACAGGCCCCCAAACACAAACAACGGCGCTTTTCCCCGGAAAACAAAACTCGCCTGCCAACATTTTGATGGCAGATTGCAGGAGCCACTTGGTACTATCAAACCAGCCCAACTTGGCACTGGTGCCACCATGGGTCTGGTCACCATCCTGCCAAGCATAGCTTTTCAGGAGCCAGGAGGTCACTCCCAGCCGTAGACCCCCAGACAGAAACCTCGGCCCGTTTCCATGGAAAACAAAAGTAAGCTGCCCCGCTTCTGGATGGCAGATTGCAGGAGCCACTTGGTACTATCAATTTAGCCCAACTTGGCACTGGTGCCACCATGGGTCTTGTCACAATCCTGCCTATCGTAGCTTTTCAGGAGCCAGCCGGTCACTTCCAGCCATAGGCGCCCAGACACAAAGCTCGGCCCATTTCCATGGTAAATAAAAGTAAGCTGCCCCGCTTCTGCATGGCAGATTGCAGGAACCACTTGGTACTATCAAACCAGCCCAACTTGGCACTGGTGCCTCCATGGGTCTGGGAACCATCCTGCGTATCGTAGCTTTTCAGGAGCCAGCCGGTCAGTCCCAGCCATAGGCCCCAGACACAAAGCTCTGCCCGATACCCTGGCTAACAAAAGTAAGCTACCCCGCTTCTGGATGGCAGATTGCAGGAGCCACTTTGAACCATCAAACTATCCTGACTTGGCACTGGTGCCATCTCTGGTCTGGGAACCATCCTGCGTATCGTGGATTCTAAGGAGGCAGCTGGCCAGTCCCAGCCACAGGCCCACAAACACAAACAACGGCGCTTTTCCCTGGAAAACAAAACTGGCCTGCCAAATTTTTGATGGCAGATTGCAGGAGCCACTTGGTACTATCAAACCAGCCCAACTTGGCACTGCTGCCACCATGGGTCTGGTCACCATCCTGCCTATCGTAGCTTTTCAGGAGCCAGCCGATCAGTCCCAGCCATAGGCCCCAAACACAAATCTCTGCCCGTTTCCCCGGCAAACAAAAGTAAGCTACCCCGCTTCTGGATGGCAGATTGCAGGAGCCACTTTGAACCATCAAACCAGCCCGACTTGGCACTGGTGCCACCTCGGGTCTGGGAACCATCCTGCGTATCGTGGATTTTAAGGAGCCAGCCGGTCACTCCCAGCCATAGGCCCCCAGTCACAAACCTCGGCCCGTTTCCCTGGCAAACAAAAGTAAGCTGCCCCGCTTCTGGATGGCAGATTGCAGGAGCCACTTGGTACTATCAAACCAGCCCGACTTGGCACTGGTGCCACCTTGGGTCTGGGAACCATGCTGCGTAACGTAGATTCTAAGGCGCCAGGCGGCCACTCCGAGCCACAGGCCCCCAAACACAAACAATGTCGCTTTTCCCTGGAAAACAAAATTCGCCTGCCAACTTTTTGATGGCAGATTGCAGGAGCCACTTGGTACTATCAAACCAGCCCAACTTGGCACTGGTGCCACCATGGGTCTGGTCACCATCCTGCCTATCGTAGCTTTTCAGGAGCCAGCCGGTCACTCCCAGCCATAGGCCCCCAGACACAAACCTCGGCCCGTTTCCCTGGCAAACAAAAGTAAGCTGCCCCGCTTCTGGATGGCAGATTGCAGGAGCCACTTGGTACTATCAAACCAGCCCGACTTGGCACTGGTGCCACCTTGGGTCTGGGAACCATGCTGCGTAACGTAGATTCTAAGGCGCCAGTCGGCCACTCCCAGCCGCAGGCCCCCAAACACAAACAACGGCGCTTTTCCCTGGAAAACAAAACTCGCCTGCCAACTTTTTGATGGCAGATTGCAGGAGCCACTTGGTACTATCAAACCAGCCCAACTTGGCACTGGTGCCACCATGGGTCTGGTCACCATCCTGCCTACTGTAGCTTTTCAGGAGCCAGTCGGTCACTCCCAACCATAGGCCTCCAGAAAATAACCTCGGCCCGTTTCCCTGGCAAACAAAAGTAAGCTACCCCGCTTCTGGATGGCAGATTGCAGGAGGCACTTTGCACCATCAAACTATCCCGACTTGGCACTGGTGCCACCTCTGGTCTGGGAACCATCCTGCGTATCGTGGATTCTAATTAGCCAGCCGGCCACTCCCAGCCACAGGCCCCCAAACACAAACAACGGCGCTTTTCCCTGGAAAACAAAACTCGCCTGCCAACTTTTTGATGGCAGATTGCAGGAGCCACTTGGTACTATCAAACCAGCCCAACTTGGCACTGGTGCCACCACTGGTCTGGGAACCATCCTGCGTATCGTGGATTCTAAGGAGCCAGCCGGCCACTCCCAGCCACAGGACCCCAGACACAAAGCTCTGCCCGTTTCCCTGACAAACAAAATTAAGCTACCCCGCTTCTGGATGGCAGATTGCAGGAGCTATTTAGTACTATCAAACCAGCCCGACTTGGCACTGGTGCCACCTTGGCTCTGGGAACCATCCTGCCTATTGTGGATTTTGTGGGGTCAGCCGGCCACTCTCAGCCATATGCCCTCAAACACAAACCACGGCCCTTTTATCTGGCAAACAAAACTCAACTGCCCCTCTTCTGGAAGGCAAATTGCAGGACGCACTTGGTACTACAAAAACAGCCCAACTTGGCACTGGTGCCACCTCTGGTCTGGGAACCATCCTGCGTATCGTGGATTCTAAGGAGCCAGTCGGCCACTCCCAGCCACAGGCCCCCAAACACAAACAACGGCTCCTTTCCCTGGAAAACAAAACTCGCCTGCCAACTTTTTGATGGTAGATTGCAGGAGCCACTTGGTGCTATCAAACCAGCCCAACTTGGCACTGGTGCCACCATGGGTCTTGTCACAATCCTGCCTATCGTAGCTTTTCAGGAGCCAGCCGGTCACTTCCAGCCATAGGCGCCCAGACACAAATCTCGGCCCATTTCCATGGTAAATGAAAGTAAGCTGCCCCGTTTCTGCATGGCAGATTGCAGGAACCACTTGGTACTATCAAACCAGCCCAACTTGGCACTGGTGCCTCCATGGGTCTGGTCACCATCCTGCCTATCGTAGCTTTTCAGGAGCCAGCCGGTCAGTCCCAGCCATAGGCCCCAGACACAAAGCTCTGCCCGATTTCCTGGCAAACAAAAGTAAGCTACCCCGCTTCTGGATGGCAGATTGCAGGAGCCTCTTTGAAACATCAAACTATCCCGACTTGGCACTGGTGCCAACTCTGGTCTGGGAACCATCCTGCGTATCTTGGATTCTAAGGAGCCAGCTGGCCAGTCCCAGCCACAAGCCCACTAACACAAACAACGGCGCTTTTCCCTGGAAAACAAAACTGGCCTGCCAAATTTTTGATGGCAGATTGCAGGAGCCACTTGGTACTATCAAACCAGCCCAACTTGGCACTGGTGCCACCATGGGTCTGGTCACCATCCTGCCTATCGTAGCTTTTCAGGAGCCAGCCGGTCACTCCCAGCCATAGGCCCCCAGACACAAACCTCGGCCCGTTTCCCTGGCAAACAAAAGTAAGCTGCCCCGCTTCTGGATGGCAGATTGCAGGAGCCACTTGGTACTATCAAACCAGCCCGACTTGGCACTGGTGCCTCCATGGGTCTGGTAACCATGCTGCCTAACGTAGATTCTAAGGTGCCAGGCGGCCACTCCCAGCCACAGGCCGCCAAACACAAACAACGGCGCTTTTCCCTGGAAAACAAAACTCGCCTGCCAACTTTTGGATGGCAGATTGCAGGAGCCACTTGGTACTATGAAACCAGCCCAACTTGGCACTGCTGCCACCATGGGTCTGGTCAGCATCCTGCCTATCGGAGCTTTTCAGGAGCCAGCCGGTCACTCCCAGCCATAGGCCGCCAGACACAAACCTCGGCCCGTTTCCCTGGCAAACAAAAGTAAGCTGCCCCGCTTCTGGATGGCAGATTGCAGGAACCACTTGGTATTATCAAACCAGCCCGACTTGGCACTGGTGCCACCTTGGCTCTGGGAACCATCCTGCGTAACGTAGATTCTAAGGCGCCAGGCGGCCACTCCCAACCACAGGCCCCCAAACACAAACAACGGCGCTTTTCCCTGGAAAACAAAACTCGCCTGCCAACTTTTTGATGGCAGATTGCAGGAGCCACTTGGTACTATCAAACCAGCCCAACTTGGCACTGGTGCCACCATGGGTCTGGTCACCATCCTGCCTATCGTAGCTTTTCAGGAGCCAGCCGGTCTGTTCCAGCCTTTTGCCCCCAGACAAAAACCTCGGCCCGTTTCCCTGGCAAACAAAAGTAAGCTGCCCCGCTTCTGGATGGCAGATTGCGGGAGCCACTTGGTACTATCAAACCAGCCCGACTTGGCGCTGGTGCCTCCATGGGTCTGGTAACCATCCTGCCTATCGTCGATTTTCAGGAGCCAGCCGGTCAGTCCCAGCCACAGGCCCCCAAACACAAACAACGGCGCTTTTCCCTGGAAAACAAAACTCGCCTGCCAACTTTTTGATGGCAGATTGCAGGAGCCACTTGGTACTATCAAACCAGCCCAACTTGGCACTGGTGCCACCACTGGTCTGGGAACCATCCTGCGTATCGTGGATTCTAAGGAGCCAGCCGGCCACTCCCAGCCACAGGACCCCAGACACAAAGCTCTGCCCGTTTCCCTGGCAAACAAAATTAAGCTACCCCGCTTCTGGATGGCAGACTGCAGGAGCTATTTAGTACTATCAAACCAGCCCGACTTGGCACTGGTGCCACCTTGGCTCTGGGAACCATCCTGCCTATTGTGGATTTTAAGGAGCCAGCCGGCTACTCCCAGCCAGAGGCCCCCAAACAAAAACCACGGCCCTTTTTTCTGGCAAATAAAACTTAGCTGCCTCACTTCTGGATGGCAGATTGCAGGAGCCACTTGGTGTTATCAAACCAGCCCGTCTTGGCTCTGGTGCCACCTTGGGTCTGGGAACCATGCTGCGTATCGTGGATTCTAAGGAGCCAGCCGGCCACTCCCAGCCACAGGCCCCCAAACAAAATCAACGGCGCTGTTCCCTGGAAAACAAAACACGCCTGCCAACATTTTGATGGAGTTTGCAGGAGCCACTTGGTACTATCAAACCAGCCCGACTTGGCACTGGTGCCACCTTGGGTGTGGGAAACATCCTCCCTATCGTGCATTCTTAGGAGCCAGCCGGCCACTCCTAGCCACAGGCCCCCAAACAAAAACCTAGGCCCATTTCTCTGGCAAACAAAAGTAAGCTGCCCCGCTTCTGGATGGCAGATTGCAGGAGACACTTGGGACTATCAAACCAGCCCAACTTGGCACTGGTGCCACCTCTGATCTGGGAACCATCCTGCCTATCGTGGATTTTCAGGGGCCAGCCGGCCACTCTCAGCCATATGCCCCCAAACAGAAACCTCGGCCCGTTTCTCTGGCAAACAAAACTCAACTGCCCCTCTTCTGGAGGGCAAATTACAGGATGAACTTGATACTAAAACCGCAGGCCGACTTGGCACTGGTGCCACCTTGGGTCTGGGAACCATCCTGCGTATCTTGGGTTCTAAGGAGCCAGCCGGCCACTCCCAGCCACAGGCCCCAAACACAAACAACGGCACTTTTCCCTGGAAAACAAAACTGGCCTGCCAACTTTTTGATGGCAGATTGCAGGAGCCACTTGGTACTATCAAACCAGCCCAACTTGGCACTGCTGCCACCATGGGTCTGGTAACCATCCTGCCTATTGTAGCTTTCCAGGTGCCAGCCGGTCACTCCCAGCCATAGGCCCCCAGTCACAAACCTCGGCCCGTTTCCCTGGCAAACAAAAGTAAGCTGCCCCGCTTCAGGATGGCAGATTGCAGGAGACACTTGGGACTATCAAACCAGCCCGACTTGGCACTGGTGCCACCTTGGCTCTGGGAACCATGCTGCGTAACGTAGATTCTAAGGCGCCAGCCGGCCACTCCCAGCCACAAGCCCCCAAACACAAACAACGGTGCTTTTCCCTGGCAAACAAAACTCAACTGCCCCTCTTCTGGATGGCAAATTGCAGGACGCACTTGGTACTATAAAAACAGCCTGACTTGGCACTGGTGCCAACTTGGGTCTGGGAACCATCCTGCGTATCGATCTTTTTATTGAGACAGCCGGCCACTCCCAGCCATATGCCCCCAAACACAACCCACGGTCCTTTCCTCTGGCAAACAAAACTCAGCTGCACCGCTTCTGGATGGCAGATTGCAGGAGCCACTTGGTACTATCAAACCAGCCCGACTTGGCACTGGTGCCACCTTGGGTCTGGGAACCATCCTGCGTATTGTGGATTGTCAGGAGCCAGCCGACCACTCTCGGCCACAGACCCCAATCAAAAACAACGGCCCGGTTCACAGGCAAAGAAAACTCAGCTGCCCCGCTTCTGGATGGGAGATTGCAGGAGGCACTTGACACTGTCAAACCAGCCCCACTTGGCACTGGTGCCACCTTGGCTCTGGGAACCATGCTGCGTATCATGGATTTTCAGGAGCCAGCCGGCCACTGCAAGCCACAGGCCCCCAAACAAAAACCACAGCCTTTTTCTCTGGCAAACAAAATTCAGCTGCCCCACTTCTGGATGGCAGATTGCAGGAGCCATTTGGGACTATCACACCAGCACAACATGGCACTGCTGCCACCTTGGATCTGGGAAACATCCTACCTATCGTGGATTTTCAGGGGCCAGCCGGCCACTCTCAGCCATAGGCCCCAAACACAAACCACGGCCCTTTTCTCTGGCAAACAAAACTCAACTGCCCCTCTTCTGGATGGCAGATTGCAGGAGCCACTTGGTACTATCAAACCAGCCCTACTTGGCACTGGTGCCACCTTGGGTCTGGGAAGCATGCTGCGTATCATGGATTTTCAGGAGCCAGCCCGCAACTGCAAGCTACAGGCCCCCAAACACAAACAACAGCCTTTTTCTCTGGCAAACAAAATTCAGCTGCCCCGCTTCTGGATGGCAGATTGCAGGAGCCACTTGGTAGTATCAAACCAGTCCGACTTGGCACTGGTGCCAACTTGGGTCTGGGAACCATCCTGCGTATCGTGGATTCTAAGGAGCCAGCCGGCCACTCCCAGCCACAGGCCCCCAAACACAAACAACGGCGCTTTTCCCTGGAAAACAAAACTGGCCTGCCAACTTTTTGATGGCAGATTGCAGGAGCCACTTGGTACTATCAAACCAGCCCAACTTGGCACTGGTGCCACCATGGGTCTAGTCACCATCCTGCCTATCGTAGCTTTTCAGGGGCCAGCCAGCCAGCCCCAGGCACTGGACCCCAGACAAGAATTTCGGCCCGTTTCCGTGGCAAACAAAAGTAAGCTACCCCGCTTCTGGATGGCAGATTGTAGGAGCCACTTTGCACCATCAAACCAGCCCAACGTGACACTGGTGCCACCTCTGGCCTGGGAACCATCCTGCGTATTGTGGATTCTAAGCAGCCACCCGGCCACTCCGAGCCACAGGCCCCCAAACACAAACAACGGCGCTTTTCCCCGGAAAACAAAACTCGCCTGCCAACATTTTGATGGCAGATTGCAGGAGCCACTTGGTACTATCAAACCAGCCCAACTTGGCACTGGTGCCACCATGGGTCTGGTCACCATCCTGCCAAGCATAGCTTTTCAGGAGCCAGGAGGTCACTCCCAGCCGTAGACCCCCAGACAGAAACCTCGGCCCGTTTCCATGGAAAACAAAAGTAAGCTGCCCCGCTTCTGGATGGCAGATTGCAGGAGCCACTTGGTACTATCAATTTAGCCCAACTTGGCACTGGTGCCACCATGGGTCTGGTAAACATCCTGCCTATCGTAGCTTTTCAGGAGCCAGCCAGTCACTCCCTGCCATAGGGCCCCAGACAAATACCTCGGCCCGTTTCCCTGGCAAACAAAAGTAAGCTGCCCCGCTTCTGGATGGCAGATTGCAGGAGCCACTTGGTACTATCAAACCAGCCTGACTTGGCACTGGTGCCACCTTGGATCCTGGAACCATGCTGCGTAACGTGGATTCTAAAACGACAGGCGGCCACTCCCAGCCACAGGCCCCCAAACACAAACAACGGCGCTTTTCCCTGGAAAACAAAACTCGCCTGCCAACTTTTTGATGGCAGATTGCAGGAGCCACTTGGTGCTATCAAACCAGCCCAACTTGGCACTGGTGCCACCATGGGTCTTGTCACAATCCTGCCTATCGTAGCTTTTCAGGAGCCAGCCGGTCACTTCCAGCCATAGGCGTCCAGACACAAAGCTCGGCCCATTTCCATGGTAAATAAAAGTAAGCTGCCCCGCTTCTGCATGGCAGATTGCAGGAACCACTTGGTACTATCAAACCAGCCCAACTTGGCACTGGTGCCACCATGGGTCTGGTCACCATCCTGCCTATCGTAGCTTTTCAGGAGCCAGCCGATCGGTCCCAGCCATAGGCCCCAAACACAAATCTCTGCCCGTTTCCCCGGCAAACAAAAGTAAGCTACCCCGCTTCTGGATGGCAGATTGCAGGAGCCACTTTGAACCATCAAACCAGCCCGACTTGGCACTGGTGCCACCTCTGGTCTGGCAACCATCCTGCGTATCGTGGATTTTAAGGAGCCAGCCGGCCACTCCCAGCCACAGGCCCCCAAACACAAACAACGGCGCTTGTCCCTGGAAAACAAAACTCGCCTGCCAACATTTTGATGGCAGATTGCAGGAGCCGCTTAGTACTATCAAACCAGCCCAACTTGGCACTGGTGCCACCATGGGTCTGGTCTCCATCCTGCCTATCGGAGCTTTTCAGGAGCCAGCCGGTCACTCCCAGCCATAGGCCCCCAGTCACAAACCTCGGCCTGTTTCCCTGGCAAACAAAAGTAAGCTGCCCCGCTTCTGGATGGCAGATTGCAGGAGCCACTTGGTACTATCAAACCAGCCCGACTTGGCACTGGTGCCACCTTGGGTCTGGGAACAATGCTGCGTAACGTAGATTTTAATTAGCCAGCCGGCCACTCCCAGCCACAGGCCCCCAAACACAAACAACGGCGCTTTTCCCTGGAAAACAAAACTCACCTGCCAACTTTTTGATGGCAGATTGCAGGAGCCACTTGGTACTATCAAACCAGCCCAACTTGGCACTGGTGCCACCACTGGTCTGGGAACCATCCTGCGTATCGTGGATTCTAAGGAGCCAGCCGGCCACTCCCAGCCACAGGACCCCAGACACAAAGCTCTGCCCGTTTCCCTGACAAACAAAATTAAGCTACCCCGCTTCTGGATGGCAGATTGCAGGAGCTATTTAGTGCTATCAAACCAGCCCGACTTGGCACTGGTGCCACCTTGGCTCTGGGAACCATCCTGCCTATTGTGGATTTTGTGGGGTCAGCCGGCCACTCTCAGCCATATGCCCTCAAACACAAACCACGGCCCTTTTCTCTGGCAAACAAAACTCAACTGCCCCTCTTCTGGAAGGCAAATTGCAGGACGCACTTGGTACTACAAAAACAGCCCAACTTGGCACTGGTGCCACCTCTGGTCTGGGAACCATCCTGCGTATCGTGGATTCTAAGGAGCCAGCCGGCCTCTCCCAGCCACAGGCCCCCAAACACAAACAACGGCTCTTTTCCCTGGAAAACAAAACTCGCCTGCCAACTTTTTGATGGCAGATTGCAGGAGCCACTTGGTGCTATCAAACCAGCCCAACTTGGCACTGGTGCCACCATGGGTCTTGTCACAATCCTGCCTATCGTAGCTTTTCAGGAGCCAGCCGGTCACTTCCAGCCATAGGCGCCCAGACACAAAGCTCGGCCCATTTCCATGGTAAATAAAAGTAAGCTGCCCCGCTTCTGCATGGCAGATTGCAGGAACCACTTGGTACTATCAAACCAGCCCAACTTGGCACTGGTGCCTCCATGGGTCTGGTAACCATCCTGCCTATCGTAGCTTTTCAGGAGCCAGCCGGTCAGTCCCAGCCATAGGCCCCAGACACAAAGCTCTGCCCGATTCTCTGGCAAACAAAAGCAAGCTACCCCGCTTCTGGATGGCAGATTGCAGGAGCCACTTTGAACCATCAAACTATCCCGACTTGGCACTGGTGCCACCTCTGGTCTGGGAACCATCCTGCGTATCGTGGATTCTAAGGAGCCAGCTGGCCAGTCCCAGCCACAGGCCCACAAACACAAACAACGGCGCTTTTCCCTGGAAAACAAAACTCGCCTGCCAAATTTTTGATGGCAGATTGCAGGAGCCACTTGGTACTATCAAACCAGCCCAACTTGGCACTGGTGCCACCATGGGTCTGGTCACCATCCTGCCTATCGTAGCTTTTCAGGAGCCAGCCGATCAGTCCCAGCCATAGGCCCCAAACACAAATCTCTGCCCGTTTCCCCGGCAAACAAAAGTAAGCTACCCCGCTTCTGGATGGCAGATTGCAGGAGCCACTTTGAACCATCAAACCAGCCCGACTTGGCACTGGTGCCACCTCGGGTCTGGGAACCATCCTGCGTATCGTGGATTTTAAGGAGCCAGCCGGCCACTCCCAGCCACAGGCCCCCAAACACAAACAACGGCGCTTGTCCCTGGCAAACAAAACTCGCCTGCCAACATTTTGATGGCAGATTGCAGGAGCCGCTTAGTACTATCAAACCAGCCCAACTTGGCACTGGTGCCACCATGGGTCTGGTCTCCATCCTGCCTATCGGAGCTTTTCAGGAGCCAGCCGGTCACTCCCAGCCATAGGCCCCCAGTCACAAACCTCGGCCTGTTTCCCTGGCAAACAAAAGTAAGCTGCCCCGCTTCTGGATGGCAGATTGCAGGAGCAACTTGGTACTATCAAACCAGCCCGACTTGGCACTGGTGCCACCTTGGGTCTGGGAACCATGCTGCGTAACGTAGATTCTAAGGTGCCAGTCGGCCACTCCCAGCCGCAGGCCTCCAAACACAAACAACGGCGCTTTTCCCTGGAAAACAAAACTCGCCTGCCAACTTTTTGATGGCAGATTGCAGGAGCCACTTGGTACTATCAAACCAGCCCAACTTGGCACTGGTGCCACCATGGGTCTGGTCACCATCCTGCCTATCGTAGCTTTTCAGGAGCCAGCCGGTCACTCCCAGCCATAGGCCCCCAGACAAAAACCTCGGCCCGTTTCCCTGGCAAACAAAAGTAAGCTTCCCCGCTTCTGGATGGCAGATTGCAGGAACCACTTGGTACTATCAAACCAGCCCGACTTGGCAGTGATGCCACCTTGGGTCTGGGAACCATCCTGCCTATCGTGGATTTTCAAGGGCCAGCCGGCCACTCTCAGCCATATGCCCCCAAACACAAACCACGGCCCTTTTCTCTGGCAAACCAAACTCAACTGCCCCTCTTCTGGACGGCAAATTGCAGGACGCACTTGGTACTACGAAAATAGCCCGACTTGGCACTGGTGCCACCTCTGGCCTGGGAACCATCCTGCGTATTGTGGATTCTAAGAAGCCACCCGGCCACTCCGAGCCACAGGCGCCCAAACACAAACAACGGTGCTTTTCCCCGGAAAACAAAACTCGCCTGCCAACATTTTGATGGCAGATTGCAGGAGCCACTTGGTACTATCAAACCAGCCCAACTTGGCACTGGTGCCACCATGGGTCTGGTCACCATCCTGCCTAGCATAGCTTTTCAGGAGCCAGGAGGTCACTCCCAGCCATAGACCCCCCGACAGAAACCTCGGCCCGTTTCCATGGAAAACAAAAGTAAGCCGCCCCGCTTCTGGATGGCAGATTGCAGGAGCCACTTTGCACCATCAAACTATCCCGACTTGGCACTGGTGCCACCTCTGGTCTGGGAACCATCCTGCGTATCGTGGATTCTAATTAGCCAGCCGGCCAGTCCCAGCCACAGGCCCCCAAACACAAACAACGGCGCTTTTCCCTGGAAAACAAAACTGGCCTGCCAACTTTTTGATGGCAGATTGCAGGAGCCACTTGGTACTATCAAACCAGCCCAACTTGGCACTGGTGCCACCTCTGGTCTGGGAACCATCCTGCGTATCGTGGATTCTAAGGAGCCAGCTGGCCACTCCCAGCCACAGGCCCACAAACACAAACAACGGCGCTTTTCCCTGGAAAACAAAACTGGCCTGCCAAATTTTTGATGGCAGATTGCAGGAGCAACTTGGTACTATCAAACCAGCCCAACTTGGCACTGGTGCCACCATGGGTCTGGTCACCATCCTGCCTATCGTAGCTTTTCAGGAGCCAGCCGATCAGTCCCAGCCATAGGCCCCAAACACAAATCTCTGCCCGTTTCCCCGGCAAACAAAAGTAAGCTACCCCGCTTCTGGATGGCAGATTGCAGGAGCCACTTTGAACCATCAAACCAGCCCGACTTGGCACTGGTGCCACCTCGGGTCTGGGAACCATCCTGCGTATCGTGGATTTTAAGGAGCCAGCCGGCCACTCCCAGCCACAGGCCCCGAAACACAAACAACGGCGCTTGTCCCTGGAAAACAAAACTCGCCTGCCAACATTTTGATGGCAGATTGCAGGAGCCGCTTAGTACTATCAAACCAGCCCAACTTGGCACTGGTGCCACCATGGGTCTGGTCTCCATCCTGCCTATCGGAGCTTTTCAGGAGCCAGCCGGTCACTCCCAGCCATAGGCCCCCAGTCACAAACCTCGGCCTGTTTCCCTGGCAAACAAAAGTAAGCTGCCCCGCTTCTGGATGGCAGATTGCAGGAGCCACTTGGTACTATCAAACCAGCCCGACTTGGCACTGGTGCCACCTTGGGTCTGGGAACCATGCTGCGTAACGTAGATTCTAAGGTGCCAGTCGGCCACTCCCAGCCGCAGGCCTCCAAACACAAACAACGGCGCTTTTCCCTGGAAAACAAAACTCGCCTGCCAACTTTTTGATGGCAGATTGCAGGAGCCACTTGGTACTATCAAACCAGCCCAACTTGGCACTGGTGCCACCATGGGTCTGGTCACCATCCTGCCTATCGTAGCTTTTCAGGAGCCAGCCGGTCACTCCCAGCCTTTTGCCCCCAGACAAAAACCTCGGCCCGTTTCCCTGGCAAACAAAAGTAAGCTGCCCCGCTTCTGGATGGCAGATTGCAGGAGCCACTTGGTACTATCAAACCAGCCCGACTTGGCAGTGATGCCACCTTGGCTCTGGGAACCATCCTGCCTATCGTGGATTTTCAGGGGCCAGCCGGCCACTCTCAGCCATATGCCCCCAAACACAAACCACGGCCCTTTTCTCTGGCAAACCAAACTCAACTGCCCCTCTTCTGGACGGCAAATTGCAGGACGCACTTGGTACTACGAAAGCAGCCCGACTTGGCACTGGTGCCACCTCTGGCCTGGGAACCATCCTGCGTATTGTGGATTCTAAGAAGCCACCCGGCCACTCCGAGCCACAGGCGCCCAAACACAAACAACGGTGCTTTTCCCCGGAAAACAAAACTCGCCTGCCAACATTTTGATGGCAGATTGCAGGAGCCACTTGGTACTATCAAACCAGCCAAAATTGGCACTGGTGCCACCATGGGTCTGGTCACCATCCTGCCTAGCATAGCTTTTCAGGAGCCAGGAGGTCACTCCCAGCCATAGACTCCCCGACAGAAACCTCGGCCCGTTTCCATGGAAAACAAAAGTAAGCCGCCCCGCTTCTGGATGGCAGATTGCAGGAGCCACTTTGCACCATCAAACTATCCCGACTTGGCACTGGTGCCACCTCTGGTCTGGGAACCATCCTGCGTATCGTGGATTCTAATTAGCCAGCCGGCCAGTCCCAGCCACAGGCCCCCAAACACAAACAACGGCGCTTTTCCCTGGAAAACAAAACTGGCCTGCCAACTTTTTGATGGCAGATTGCAGGAGCCACTTGGTACTATCAAACCAGCCCAACTTGGCACTGGTGCCACCACTGGTCTGGGAACCATCCTGCGTATCGTGGATTCTAAGGAGCCAGCCGGCCACTCCCAGCCACAGGACCCCAGACACAAAGCTCTGGCCGTTTCCGTGACAAACAAAATCAAGCTAGCCGCTTCTGGATGGCAGATTGCAGGAGCTATTTAGTACTATCAAACCAGCCCGACTTGGCACTGGTGCCACCTTGGCTCTGGGAACCATCCTGCCTATTGTGGATTTTGTGGGGTCAGCCGGCCACTCTCAGCCATATGCCCTCAAACACAAACCACGGCCCTTTTCTCTGGCAAACAAAACTCAACTGCCCCTCTTCTGGAAGGCAAATTGCAGGACGCACTTGGTACTACAAAAACAGCCCAACTTGGCACTGGTGCCACCTCTGGTCTGGGAACCATCCTGCGTATCGTGGATTCTAAGGAGCCAGCCGGCCACTCCCAGCCACAGGCCCCCAAACACAAACAACGGCTCTTTTCCCTGGAAAACAAAACTCGCCTGCCAACTTTTTGATGGCAGATTGCAGGAGCCACTTGGTGCTATCAAACCAGCCCAACTTGGCACTGGTGCCACCATGGGTCTTGTCACAATCCTGCCTATCGTAGCTTTTCAGGAGCCAGCCGGTCACTTCCAGCCATAGGCGCCCAGACACAAATCTCGGCCCATTTCCATGGTGAATAAAAGTAAGCTGCCCCGCTTCTGCATGGCAGATTGCAGGAACCACTTGGTACTATCAAACCAGCCCAACTTGGCACTGGTGCCACCTTGGCTCTGGGAACCATCCTGCCTATTGTGGATTTTGTGGGGTCAGCCGGCCACTCTCAGCCATATGCCCTCAAACACAAACCACGGCCCTTTTCTCTGGCAAACAAAACTCAACTGCCCCTCTTCTGGAAGGCAAATTGCAGGACGCACTTGGTACTACAAAAACAGCCCAACTTGGCACTGGTGCCACCTCTGGTCTGGGAACCATCCTGCGTATCGTGGATTCTAAGGAGCCAGCCGGCCACTCCCAGCCACAGGCCCCCAAACACAAACAACGGCTCTTTTCCCTGGAAAACAAAACTCGCCTGCCAACTTTTTGATGGCAGATTGCAGGAGCCACTTGGTGCTATCAAACCAGCCCAACTTGGCACTGGTGCCACCATGGGTCTTGTCACAATCCTGCCTATCGTAGCTTTTCAGGAGCCAGCCGGTCACTTCCAGCCATAGGCGCCCAGACACAAATCTCGGCCCATTTCCATGGTGAATAAAAGTAAGCTGCCCCGCTTCTGCATGGCAGATTGCAGGAACCACTTGGTACTATCAAACCAGCCCAACTTGGCACTGGTGCCTCCATGTGTCTGGTAACCATCCTGCCTATGGTAGCTTTTCAGGAGCCAGCCGGTCAGTCCCAGCCATAGGCCCCAGACACAAAGCTCTGCCCGATTCCCTGGCAAACAAAAGTAAGCTACCCCGCTTCTGGATGGCAGATTGCAGGAGCCACTTTGAACCATCAAACAATCCCGACTTGGCACTGGTGCCACCTCTGGTCTGGGAACCATCCTGCGTATCGTGGATTCTAAGGAGCCAGCTGGCCAGTCCCAGCCACAGGCCCACAAACACAATCAACGGCGCTTTTCCCTGGAAAACAAAACTGGCCTGCCAAATATTTGATGGCAGATTGCAGGAGCCACTTGGTACTATCAAACCAGCCCAACTTGGCACTGGTGCCACCATGGGTCTGGTCACCATCCTGCCTAGCATAGCTTTTCAGGAGCCAGCCGGTCACTCCCTGCCATAGGCGCCCAGACACAAACTTCGGCCTGTTTCCCTGGCAAATAAAAGTAAGCTGCCCCGCTTCTGGATGGCAGATTGCAGGAGACACTTGGGACTATCAAACCAGCCCAACTTGGCACTGGTGCCACCTCTGATCTGGGAACCATCCTGCCTATCGTGGATTTTCGGGGGCCAGCCGTCCACTCTCAGCCATATGCCCCCAAACAGAAACCTCGGCCCGTTTCTCTGGCAAACAAAACTCAACTGCCCCTCTTCTGGAGGGCAAATTACAGGATGAACTTGATACTAAAACCGCAGGCCGACTTGGCACTGGTGCCACCTTGGGTCTGGGAACCATCCTGCGTATCTTGGGTTCTAAGGAGCCAGCCGGCCACTCCCAGCCACAGGCCGCCAAACACAAACAACGGCACTTTTCCCTGGAAAACAAAACTCGCCTGCCAACTTTTTGATGGCAGATTGCAGGAGCCACTTGGTACTATCAAACCAGCCCAACTTGGCACTGCTGCCACCATGGGTCTGGTAACCATCCTGCCTATTGTAGCTTTCCAGGTGCCAGCCGGTCACTCCCAGCCATAGGCCCCCAATCACAAACCTCGGCCCGTTTCCCTGGCAAACAAAAGTAAGCTGCCCCGCTTCAGGATGGCAGATTGCAGGAGCCACTTGGTACTATCAAACCAGCCCGACTTGGCACTGGTGCCACCTTGGGTCTGGGAACCATGCTGCGTAATGTAGATTCTAAGGCGCCAGCCGGCCACTCCCAGCCACAAGCGCCCAAACACAAATAACGGTGCTTTTCCCTGGCAAACAAAACTCAACTGCCCCTCTTCTGGATGGCAAATTGCAGGACGCACTTGGTACTATAAAAACAGCCTGACTAGGCACTGGTGCCACCTTGGGTCTGGGAACCATCCTGCGTATCGATCTTTTTATTGAGACAGCCGGCCACTCCCAGCCATATGCCCCCAAACACAACCCACGGTCCTTTCCTCTGGCAAACAAAACTCAGCTGCACCGCTTCTGGATGGCAGATTGCAGGAGCCACTTGGTACTATCAAACCAGCCCGACTTGGCACTGCTGCCACCTTGGGTCTGGGAACCATCCTGCGTATTGTGGATTGTCAGGAGCCAGCCGACCACTCTCGGCCACAGACCCCAATCAAAAACAACGGCCCGGTTCACAGGCAAAGAAAACTCAGCTGCCCCGCTTCTGGATGGGAGATTGCAGGAGGCACTTGACACTGTCAAACCAGCCCCACTTGGCACTGGTGCCACCTTGGGTCTGGGAACCATGCTGCGTATCATGGATTTTCAGGAGCCAGCCGGCCACTGCAAGCCACAGGCCCCCAAACAAAAACCACAGCCTTTTTCTCCGGCAAACAAAATTCAGCTGCCCCACTTCTGGATGGCAGATTGCAGGAGCCATTTGGGACTATCACACCAGCACAACATGGCACTGCTGCCACCTTGGATCTGGGAAACATCCTACCTATCGTGGATTTTCAGGGGCCAGCCGGCCACTCTCAGCCATAGGCCCCAAACACAAACCACGGCCCTTTTCTCTGGCAAACAAAACTCAACTGCCCCTCTTCTGGATGGCAGATTGCAGGAGCCACTTGGTACTATCAAACCAGCCCTACTTGGCACTGGTGCCACCTTGGGTCTGGGAAGCATGCAGCGTATCATGGATTTTCAGGAGCCAGCCCGCCACTGCAAGCTAGAGGCCGCCAAACACAAACAACAGCCTTTTTCTCTGGCAAACAAAATTCAGCTGCCCCGCTTCTGGATGGCAGATTGCAGGAGCCACTTGGTAGTATCAAACCAGTCCGACTTGGCACTGGTGCCAACTTGGGTCTGGGAACCATCCTGCGTATCGTGGATTCTAAGTAGCCATCTGGCCACTCCCAGCCACAGGCCCCCAAACACAAACAACGGTGCTTTTCCCTGGAAAACAAAACTGGCCTGCCAACTTTTTGATGGCAGATTGCAGGAGCCACTTGGTACTATCAAACCAGCCCGTCTTGGCACTGGTGCCACCATGGGTCTGGTCACCATCCTGCCTATCGTAGCTTTTCAGGAGCCAGCCGGTCACTCCCAGCCATAGGCCCCCAGCCACAAACCTCGGCCCGTTTCCCTGGCAAACAAAAGTAAGCTACCCCGCTTCTGGATGGCAGATTGCAGGAGCAACTTGGCATCATCAAACCAGCCCGACTTGGCACTGGTGCCACCTCTGGTCTGGGAACCATCCTGCGTATCGTGGGTTCTAAGGAGCCAGCCGGCCACTCCCAGGCACAGGCCCCCAAACACAAACAACGGCACTTTTCCCTGGAAAACAAAACTTGCCTGCTAGCTTTTTGGTGGCAGAGTGCAGGAGCCACTTGGTACTATCAAACCAGCCCAACTTGGCACTGGTGCCACTATGGGTCTGGTCACCATCCTGCTTATCATAGCATTTCAGGAGCCAGCCGGTCACTCCCAGCCGTAGGCCCCCAGACAAATATCTCGGCCCGTTTCCCTGGAAAACAAAAGTAAGCTGCCCCGCTTCTGGATGGCAGATTGCAGGAGCCACTTGGTACTATCAAACCAGCCCAACTTGGCACTGGTGCCACCATGGGTCTGGTCACCATCCTGCCTATCGTAGCTTTTCAGGGGCCAGCCAGCCAGCCCCAGGCACTGGCCCCCAGACAAGAATTTCGGCCCGTTTCCATGGCAAACAAAAGTAAGCTACCCCGCTTCTGCATGGCAGATTGTAGGAACCACTTTGCACCATCAAACCAGCCCAACTTGACACTGGTGCCACCTCTGGCCTGGGAACCATCCTGCGTATTGTGGATTCTAAGCAGCCACCCGGCCACTCCGAGCCACAGGCCCCCAAACAGAAACAACGGCGCTTTTCTCGGAAAACAAAACTCGCCTGCCAACATTTTGATGGCAGATTGAAGGAGCCACTTTGAACCATCAAACTATACCGACTTGGCACTCGTGCCACCTCTGGTCTGGGAACCATCCTGCGTATCGTGGATTCTAAGGAGCCAGCTGGCCAGTCCCAGCCACAGGCCCACAAACACAAACAACGGCGCTTTTCCCTGGAAAACAAAACTGGCCTGCCAAATATTTGATGGCAGATTGCAGGAGCCACTTGGTACTATCAAACCAGCCCAACTTGGCACTGGTGCCACCATGGGTCTGGTCACCATCCTGCCTATCGTAGCTTTTCAGGAGCCAGCCGGTCACTCCCAGCCATAGGCCCCCAGACACAAACCTCGGCCCGTTTCCCTGGCAAACAAAAGTAAGCTGCCCCGCTTCTGGATGGCAGATTGCAGGAGCCACTTGGTACTATCAAACCAGCCCGACTTGGCACTGGTGCCTCCATGGGTCTGGTAACCATGCTGCCTAACGTAGATTCTAAGGCGCCAGGCGGCCACTCCCAGCCACAGGCCGCCAAACACAAACAACGGCGCTTTTCCCTGGAAAACACAACTCGCTTGCCAACTTTTGGATGGCAGATTGCAGGAGCCACTTGGTACTATGAAACCAGCCCAACTTGGCACTGCTGCCACCATGGGTCTGGTCAGCATCCTGCCTATCGGAGCTTTTCAGGAGCCAGCCGGTCACTCCCAGCCATAGGCCGCCAGACACAAACCTCGGCCCGTTTCCCTGGCAAACAAAAGTAAGCTGCCCCGCTTCTGGATGGCAGATTGCAGGAACCACTTGGTACTATCAAACCAGCCCGACTTGGCACTGGTGCCACCTTGGGTCTGGGAACCATGCTGCGTAACGTAGATTCTAAGGCGCCAGGCGGCCACTCCCAACCACAGGCCCCCAAACACAAACAACGGCGCTTTTCCCTGGAAAACAAAACTCGCCTGCCAACTTTTTGATGGCAGATTGCAGGAGCCACTTGGTACTATCAAACCAGCCCAAATTGGCACTGGTGCCACCATGGGTCTGGTCACCATCCTGCCTATCGTACCTTTTCAGGAGCCAGCCGGTCACTCCCAGCCTTTTGCCCCCAGACAAAAACCTCGGCCCGTTTCCCTGGCAAACAAAAGTAAGCTGCCCCGCTTCTGGATGGCAGATTGCGGGAGCCACTTGGTACTATCAAACCAGCCCAACTTGGCACTGGTGCCACCTCTGGTCTGGGAACCATGCTGCGTAACGTAGATTCTAAGGCGCCAGCCGGCCACTCCCTTCCACAGGCCGCCAAACACAAACAACGGCGCTTTTCCCTGGAAAACAAAACTCGCCTGCCAAATATTTGATGGCAGATTGCAGGAGCCACTTGGTACTATGAAACCAGCCCAACTTGGCACTGCTGCCACCATGGGTCTGGTCACCATCCTGCCTATCGGAGCTTTTCAGGAGCCAGCCGGTCACTCCCAGCCATAGGCCCCCAGACACAAACCTCGGCCCGATTCCCTGGCAAACAAAAGTAAGCTGCCCCGCTTCTGGATGGCAGATTGAAGGAGCCACTTGGTACTATCAAACCAGCCCGACTTGGCGCTGGTACCTCCATGGGTCTGGTAACCATCCTGCCTATCGTAGCTTTTCAGGAGCCAGCCGATCAGTCCCAGCCATAGGCCCCAAACACAAATCTCTGCCCGTTTTCCCGGCAAACAAAAGTAAGCTACCCCGCTTCTGGATGGCAGATTGCAGGAGCCACTTTGAACCATCAAACCAGCCCGACTTGGCACTGGTGCCACCTCGGGTCTGGGAACCATCCTGCGTATCGTGGATTCTAAGGAGCCAGCCGGCCACTCCCAGCCACAGGCCCCCAAACACAAACAACGGCGCTTGTCCCTGGCAAACAAAACTCGCCTGCCAACTTTTTGATGGCAGATTGCAGGAGCCGCTTAGTACTATCAAACCAGCCCAACTTGGCGCTGGTGCCACCATGGGTCTTGTCACAATCCTGCCTCTCGTAGCTTTTCAGGAGCCAGCCGGTCAGTCCCAGCCATAGGCCCCAGACACAAAGCTCTGCCCGATTCTCTGGCAAACAAAAGTAAGCTACCCCGCTTCTGGATGGCAGATTGCAGGAGCCACTTTGAACCATCAAACTATCCCGACTTGGCACTGGTGCCACCTCTGGTCTGGGAACCATCCTGCGTATCGTGGATTCTAAGGAGCCAGCTGGCCACTCCCAGCCACAGGCCCACAAACACAAACAACGGCGCTTTTCCCTGGAAAACAAAACTGGCCTGCCAAATTTTTGATGGCAGATTGCAGGAGCCACTTGGTACTATCAAACCAGCCCAACTTGGCACTGGTGCCACCATGGGTCTGGTCACCATCCTGCCTATCGTAGCTTTTCAGGAGCCAGCCGATCAGTCCCAGCCATAGGCCCCAAACACAAATCTCTGCCCGTTTCCCCGGCAAACAAAAGTAAGCTACCCCGCTTCTGGATGGCAGATTGCAGGAGCCACTTTGAACCATCAAACCAGCCCGACTTGGCACTGGTGCCACCTCGGGTCTGGGAACCATCCTGCGTATCGTGGATTCTAAGGAGCCAGCCGGCCACTCCCAGCCACAGGCCCCCAAACACAAACAACGGCGCTTGTCCCTGGCAAACAAAACTCGCCTGCCAACATTTTGATGGCAGATTGCAGGAGCCGCTTAGTACTATCAAACCAGCCCAACTTGGCACTGGTGCCACCATGGGTCTGGTCTCCATCCTGCCTATCGGAGCTTTTCAGGAGCCAGCCAGTCACTCCCAGCCATAGGCCCCCAGTCACAAACCTCGGCCTGTTTCCCTGGCAAACAAAAGTAAGCTGCCCCGCTTCTGGATGGCAGATTGCAGGAGCCACTTGGTACTATCAAACCAGCCCGACTTGGCACTGGTGCCACCTTGGGTCTGGGAACCATGCTGCGTAACGTAGATTCTAAGGTGCCAGTCGGCCACTCCCAGCCGCAGGCCTCCAAACACAAACAACGGCGCTTTTCCCTGGAAAACAAAACTCGCCTGCCAACTTTTTGATGGCAGATTGCAGGAGCCACTTGGTACTATCAAACCAGCCCAACTTGGCACTGGTGCCACCATGGGTCTGGTCACCATCCTGCCTATCGTAGCTTTTCAGGAGCCAGCCGGTCACTCCCAGCCATAGGCCCCCAGACAAAAACCTCGGCCCGTTTCCCTGGCAAACAAAAGTAAGCTGCCCCGCTTCTGGATGGCAGATTGCAGGAGCTATTTATTACTATCAAACCAGCCCGACTTGGCAGTGATGCCACCTTGGGTCTGGGAACCATCCTGCCTATCGTGGATTTTCAGGGGCCAGCCGGCCACTCTCAGCCATATGCCCCCAAACACAAACCACGGCCCTTTTCTCTGGCAAACCAAACTCAACTGCCCCTCTTCTGGACGGCAACTTGCAGGACGCACTTGGTACTACGAAAACACCCCGACTTGGCACTGGTGCCACCTCTGGCCTGGGAACCATCCTGCGTATTGTGGATTCTAAGCAGCCACCCGGCCACTCCGAGCCACAGGCGCCCAAACACAAACAACGGCGCTTTTCCCCGGAAAACAAAACTCGCCTGCCAACATTTTGATGGCAGATTGCAGGAGCCACTTGGTACTATCAAACCAGCCCAACTTGGCACTGGTGCCACCATGGGTCTGGTCACCATTCTGCCTAGCATAGCTTTTCAGGAGCCAGGAGGTCACTCCCAGCCATAGACCCCCCGACAGAAACCTCGGCCCGTTTCCATGAAAAACAAAAGTAAGCCGCCCCGCTTCTGGATGGCAGATTGCAGGAGCCACTTTGCACCATCAAACTATCCCGACTTGGCACTGGTGCCACCTCTGGTCTGGGAACCATCCTGCGTATCGTGGATTCTAATTAGCCAGCCGGCCACTCCCAGCCACAGGCCCCCAAACACAAACAACGGCGCTTTTCCCTGGAAAACAAAACTCGCCTGCCAACTTTTTGATGGCAGATTGCAGGAGCCACTTGGTACTATCAAACCAGCCCAACTTGGAACTGGTGCCACCACTGGTCTGGGAACCATCCTGCGTATCGTGGATTCTAAGGAGCCAGCCGGCCACTCCCAGCCACAGGACCCCAGACACAAAGCTCTGCCCGTTTCCCTGACAAACAAAATTAAGCTACCCCGCTTCTGGATGGCAGATTGCAGGAGCTATTTAGTACTATCAAACCAGCCCGACTTGGCACTGGTGCCACCTTGGCTCTGGGAACCATCCTGCCTATTGTGGATTTTGTGGGGTCAGCCGGCCACTCTCAGCCATATGCCCTCAAACACAAACCACGGCCCTTTTCTCTGGCAAACAAAACTCAACTGCCCCTCTTCTGGAAGGCAAATTGCAGGACGCACTTGGTACTACAAAAACAGCCCAACTTGGCACTGGTGCCACCTCTGGTCTGGGAACCATCCTGCGTATCGTGGATTCTAAGGAGCCAGCCGGTCACTCCCAGCCACAGGCCCCCAAACACAAACAACGGCTCTTTTCCCTGGAAAACAAAACTCGCCTGCCAACTTTTTGATGGCAGATTGCAGGAGCCACTTGGTGCTATCAAACCAGCCCAACTTGGCACTGGTGCCACCATGGGTCTTGTCACAATCCTGCCTATCGTAGCTTTTCAGGAGCCAGCCGGTCACTTCCAGCCATAGGCGCCCAGACACAAATCTCGGCCCATTTCCATGGTAAATAAAAGTAAGCTGCCCCGCTTCTGGATGGCAGATTGCAGGAGCTATTTATTACTATCAAACCAGCCCAACTTGGCACTGGTGCCACCTCTGATCTGGGAACCATCCTGCCTATCGTGGATTTTCGGGGGCCAGCCGGCCACTCTCAGCCATATGCCCCCAAACAGAAACCTCGGCCCGTTTCTCTGGCAAACAAAACTCAACTGCCCCTCTTCTGGAGGGAAAATTGCAGGATGAACTTGATACTAAAACCGCAGGCCGACTTGGCACTGGTGCCACCTTGGGTCTGGGAACCATCCTGCGTATCTTGGGTTCTAAGGAGCCAGCCGGCCACTCCCAGCCACAGGCCGCCAAACACAAACAACGGCACTTTTCCCTGGAAAACAAAACTCGCCTGCCAACTTTTTGATGGCAGATTGCAGGAGCCACTTGGTACTATCAAACCAGCCCAACTTGGCACTGCTGCCACCATGGGTCTGGTAACCATCCTGCCTATTGTAGCTTTCCAGGTGCCAGCCGGTCACTCCCAGCCATAGGCCCCCAGTCACAAACCTCGGCCCGTTTCCCTGGCAAACAAAAGTAAGCTGCCCCGCTTCTGGATGGCAGATTGCAGGAGACACTTGGGACTATCAAACCAGCCCGACTTGGCACTGGTGCCACCTCTGGTCTGGGAACCATGCTGCGTAATGTAGATTCTAAGGCGCCAGCCGGCCACTCCCAGCCACAAGCCCCCAAACACAAATAACGGTGCTTTTCCCTGGCAAACAAAACTCAACTGCCCCTCTTCTGGATGGCAAATTGCAGGACGCACTTGGTACTATAAAAACAGCCTGACTTGGCACTGGTGCCACCTTGGGTCTGGGAACCATCCTGCGTATCGATCTTTTTATTGAGACAGCCGGCCACTCCCAGCCATATGCCCCCAAACACAACCCACGGTCCTTTCCTCTGGCAAACAAAACTCAGCTGCACCGCTTCTGGATGGCAGATTGCAGGAGCCACTTGTTACTATCAAACCAGCTCGACTTGGCACTGGTGCCACCTTGGGTCTGGGAACCATCCTGCGTATTGTGGATTGTCAGGAGCCAGCCGACCACTCTCGGCCACAGACCCCAATCAAAAACAACGGCCCGGTTCACAGGCAAAGAAAACTCAGCTGCCCCGCTTCTGGATGGGAGATTGCAGGAGGCACTTGACACTGTCAAACCAGCCCCACTTGGCACTGGTGCCACCTTGGGTCTGGGAACCATGCTGCGTATCATGGATTTTCAGGAGCCAGCCGGCCACTGCAAGCCACAGGCCCCCAAACAAAAACCACAGCCTTTTTCTCCGGCAAACAAAATTCAGCTGCCCCACTTCTGGATGGCAGATTGCAGGAGCCATTTGGGACTATCACACCAGCCCAACATGGCACTGCTGCCACCTTGGATCTGGGAAACATCCTACCTATCGTGGATTTTCAGGGGCCAGCCGGCCACTCTCAGCCATAGGACCCAAACACAAACCACGGCCCTTTTCTCTGGCAAACAAAACTCAACTGCCCCTCTTCTGGATGGCAGATTGCAGGAGCCACTTGGTACTATCAAACCAGCCCTACTTGGCACTGGTGCCACCTTGGGTCTGGGAAGCATGCAGCGTATCATGGATTTTCAGGAGCCAGCCCGCCACTGCAAGCTAGAGGCCGCCAAACACAAACAACAGCCTTTTTCTCTGGCAAACAAAATTCAGCTGCCCCGCTTCTGGATGGCAGATTGCAGGAGCCACTTGGTAGTATCAAACCAGTCCGACTTGGCACTGGTGCCAACTTGGGTCTGGGAACCATCCTGCGTATCGTGGATTCTAAGTAGCCATCTGGCCACTCCCAGCCACAGGCCCCCAAACACAAACAACGGTGCTTTTCCCTGGAAAACAAAACTGGCCTGCCAACTTTTTGATGGCAGATTGCAGGAGCCACTTGGTACTATCAAACCAGCCCGTCTTGGCACTGGTGCCACCATGGGTCTGGTCACCATCCTGCCTATCGTAGCTTTTCAGGAGCCAGCCGGTCACTCCCAGCCATAGGCCCCCAGCCACAAACCTCGGCCCGTTTCCCTGGCAAACAAAAGTAAGCTACCCCGCTTCTGGATGGCAGATTGCAGGAGCAACTTGGCATCATCAAACCAGCCCGACTTGGCACTGGTGCCACCTCTGGTCTGGGAACCATCCTGCGTATCGTGGGTTCTAAGGAGCCAGCCGGCCACTCCCAGGCACAGGCCCCCAAACACAAACAACGGCACTTTTCCCTGGAAAACAAAACTTGCCTGCTAGCTTTTTGGTGGCAGAGTGCAGGAGCCACTTGGTACTATCAAACCAGCCCAACTTGGCACTGGTGCCACTATGGGTCTGGTCACCATCCTGCTTATCATAGCATTTCAGGAGCCAGCCGGTCACTCCCAGCCGTAGGCCCCCAGACAAATATCTCGGCCCGTTTCCCTGGAAAACAAAAGTAAGCTGCCCCGCTTCTGGATGGCAGATTGCAGGAGCCACTTGGTACTATCAAACCAGCCCAACTTGGCACTGGTGCCACCATGGGTCTGGTCACCATCCTGCCTATCGTAGCTTTTCAGGGGCCAGCCAGCCAGCCCCAGGCACTGGCCCCCAGACAAGAATTTCGGCCCGTTTCCATGGCAAACAAAAGTAAGCTACCCCGCTTCTGCATGGCAGATTGTAGGAACCACTTTGCACCATCAAACCAGCCCAACTTGACACTGGTGCCACCTCTGGCCTGGGAACCATCCTGCGTATTGTGGATTCTAAGCAGCCACCCGGCCACTCCGAGCCACAGGCCCCCAAACAGAAACAACGGCGCTTTTCTCGGAAAACAAAACTCGCCTGCCAACATTTTGATGGCAGATTGAAGGAGCCACTTTGAACCATCAAACTATACCGACTTGGCACTCGTGCCACCTCTGGTCTGGGAACCATCCTGCGTATCGTGGATTCTAAGGAGCCAGCTGGCCAGTCCCAGCCACAGGCCCACAAACACAAACAACGGCGCTTTTCCCTGGAAAACAAAACTGGCCTGCCAAATATTTGATGGCAGATTGCAGGAGCCACTTGGTACTATCAAACCAGCCCAACTTGGCACTGGTGCCACCATGGGTCTGGTCACCATCCTGCCTATCGTAGCTTTTCAGGAGCCAGCCGGTCACTCCCAGCCATAGGCCCCCAGACACAAACCTCGGCCCGTTTCCCTGGCAAACAAAAGTAAGCTGCCCCGCTTCTGGATGGCAGATTGCAGGAGCCACTTGGTACTATCAAACCAGCCCGACTTGGCACTGGTGCCTCCATGGGTCTGGTAACCATGCTGCCTAACGTAGATTCTAAGGCGCCAGGCGGCCACTCCCAGCCACAGGCCGCCAAACACAAACAACGGCGCTTTTCCCTGGAAAACACAACTCGCTTGCCAACTTTTGGATGGCAGATTGCAGGAGCCACTTGGTACTATGAAACCAGCCCAACTTGGCACTGCTGCCACCATGGGTCTGGTCAGCATCCTGCCTATCGGAGCTTTTCAGGAGCCAGCCGGTCACTCCCAGCCATAGGCCGCCAGACACAAACCTCGGCCCGTTTCCCTGGCAAACAAAAGTAAGCTGCCCCGCTTCTGGATGGCAGATTGCAGGAACCACTTGGTACTATCAAACCAGCCCGACTTGGCACTGGTGCCACCTTGGGTCTGGGAACCATGCTGCGTAACGTAGATTCTAAGGCGCCAGGCGGCCACTCCCAACCACAGGCCCCCAAACACAAACAACGGCGCTTTTCCCTGGAAAACAAAACTCGCCTGCCAACTTTTTGATGGCAGATTGCAGGAGCCACTTGGTACTATCAAACCAGCCCAAATTGGCACTGGTGCCACCATGGGTCTGGTCACCATCCTGCCTATCGTACCTTTTCAGGAGCCAGCCGGTCACTCCCAGCCTTTTGCCCCCAGACAAAAACCTCGGCCCGTTTCCCTGGCAAACAAAAGTAAGCTGCCCCGCTTCTGGATGGCAGATTGCGGGAGCCACTTGGTACTATCAAACCAGCCCAACTTGGCACTGGTGCCACCTCTGGTCTGGGAACCATGCTGCGTAACGTAGATTCTAAGGCGCCAGCCGGCCACTCCCTTCCACAGGCCGCCAAACACAAACAACGGCGCTTTTCCCTGGAAAACAAAACTCGCCTGCCAAATATTTGATGGCAGATTGCAGGAGCCACTTGGTACTATGAAACCAGCCCAACTTGGCACTGCTGCCACCATGGGTCTGGTCACCATCCTGCCTATCGGAGCTTTTCAGGAGCCAGCCGGTCACTCCCAGCCATAGGCCCCCAGACACAAACCTCGGCCCGATTCCCTGGCAAACAAAAGTAAGCTGCCCCGCTTCTGGATGGCAGATTGAAGGAGCCACTTGGTACTATCAAACCAGCCCGACTTGGCGCTGGTACCTCCATGGGTCTGGTAACCATCCTGCCTATCGTAGCTTTTCAGGAGCCAGCCGATCAGTCCCAGCCATAGGCCCCAAACACAAATCTCTGCCCGTTTTCCCGGCAAACAAAAGTAAGCTACCCCGCTTCTGGATGGCAGATTGCAGGAGCCACTTTGAACCATCAAACCAGCCCGACTTGGCACTGGTGCCACCTCGGGTCTGGGAACCATCCTGCGTATCGTGGATTCTAAGGAGCCAGCCGGCCACTCCCAGCCACAGGCCCCCAAACACAAACAACGGCGCTTGTCCCTGGCAAACAAAACTCGCCTGCCAACTTTTTGATGGCAGATTGCAGGAGCCGCTTAGTACTATCAAACCAGCCCAACTTGGCGCTGGTGCCACCATGGGTCTTGTCACAATCCTGCCTCTCGTAGCTTTTCAGGAGCCAGCCGGTCAGTCCCAGCCATAGGCCCCAGACACAAAGCTCTGCCCGATTCTCTGGCAAACAAAAGTAAGCTACCCCGCTTCTGGATGGCAGATTGCAGGAGCCACTTTGAACCATCAAACTATCCCGACTTGGCACTGGTGCCACCTCTGGTCTGGGAACCATCCTGCGTATCGTGGATTCTAAGGAGCCAGCTGGCCACTCCCAGCCACAGGCCCACAAACACAAACAACGGCGCTTTTCCCTGGAAAACAAAACTGGCCTGCCAAATTTTTGATGGCAGATTGCAGGAGCCACTTGGTACTATCAAACCAGCCCAACTTGGCACTGGTGCCACCATGGGTCTGGTCACCATCCTGCCTATCGTAGCTTTTCAGGAGCCAGCCGATCAGTCCCAGCCATAGGCCCCAAACACAAATCTCTGCCCGTTTCCCCGGCAAACAAAAGTAAGCTACCCCGCTTCTGGATGGCAGATTGCAGGAGCCACTTTGAACCATCAAACCAGCCCGACTTGGCACTGGTGCCACCTCGGGTCTGGGAACCATCCTGCGTATCGTGGATTCTAAGGAGCCAGCCGGCCACTCCCAGCCACAGGCCCCCAAACACAAACAACGGCGCTTGTCCCTGGCAAACAAAACTCGCCTGCCAACATTTTGATGGCAGATTGCAGGAGCCGCTTAGTACTATCAAACCAGCCCAACTTGGCACTGGTGCCACCATGGGTCTGGTCTCCATCCTGCCTATCGGAGCTTTTCAGGAGCCAGCCAGTCACTCCCAGCCATAGGCCCCCAGTCACAAACCTCGGCCTGTTTCCCTGGCAAACAAAAGTAAGCTGCCCCGCTTCTGGATGGCAGATTGCAGGAGCCACTTGGTACTATCAAACCAGCCCGACTTGGCACTGGTGCCACCTTGGGTCTGGGAACCATGCTGCGTAACGTAGATTCTAAGGTGCCAGTCGGCCACTCCCAGCCGCAGGCCTCCAAACACAAACAACGGCGCTTTTCCCTGGAAAACAAAACTCGCCTGCCAACTTTTTGATGGCAGATTGCAGGAGCCACTTGGTACTATCAAACCAGCCCAACTTGGCACTGGTGCCACCA
This sequence comes from Melospiza georgiana, assembly GCF_028018845.1. Classification (NCBI taxonomy): domain Eukaryota; kingdom Metazoa; phylum Chordata; class Aves; order Passeriformes; family Passerellidae; genus Melospiza; species Melospiza georgiana. The sequence continues at coordinate 95,674,240 of NC_080431.1, forward strand.
TGGGTCTGGTCACCATCCTGCCTATCGTAGCTTTTCAGGAGCCAGCCGGTCACTCCCAGCCATAGGCCCCCAGACAAAAACCTCGGCCCGTTTCCCTGGCAAACAAAAGTAAGCTGCCCCGCTTCTGGATGGCAGATTGCAGGAGCTATTTATTACTATCAAACCAGCCCGACTTGGCAGTGATGCCACCTTGGGTCTGGGAACCATCCTGCCTATCGTGGATTTTCAGGGGCCAGCCGGCCACTCTCAGCCATATGCCCCCAAACACAAACCACGGCCCTTTTCTCTGGCAAACCAAACTCAACTGCCCCTCTTCTGGACGGCAACTTGCAGGACGCACTTGGTACTACGAAAACACCCCGACTTGGCACTGGTGCCACCTCTGGCCTGGGAACCATCCTGCGTATTGTGGATTCTAAGCAGCCACCCGGCCACTCCGAGCCACAGGCGCCCAAACACAAACAACGGCGCTTTTCCCCGGAAAACAAAACTCGCCTGCCAACATTTTGATGGCAGATTGCAGGAGCCACTTGGTACTATCAAACCAGCCCAACTTGGCACTGGTGCCACCATGGGTCTGGTCACCATTCTGCCTAGCATAGCTTTTCAGGAGCCAGGAGGTCACTCCCAGCCATAGACCCCCCGACAGAAACCTCGGCCCGTTTCCATGAAAAACAAAAGTAAGCCGCCCCGCTTCTGGATGGCAGATTGCAGGAGCCACTTTGCACCATCAAACTATCCCGACTTGGCACTGGTGCCACCTCTGGTCTGGGAACCATCCTGCGTATCGTGGATTCTAATTAGCCAGCCGGCCACTCCCAGCCACAGGCCCCCAAACACAAACAACGGCGCTTTTCCCTGGAAAACAAAACTCGCCTGCCAACTTTTTGATGGCAGATTGCAGGAGCCACTTGGTACTATCAAACCAGCCCAACTTGGAACTGGTGCCACCACTGGTCTGGGAACCATCCTGCGTATCGTGGATTCTAAGGAGCCAGCCGGCCACTCCCAGCCACAGGACCCCAGACACAAAGCTCTGCCCGTTTCCCTGACAAACAAAATTAAGCTACCCCGCTTCTGGATGGCAGATTGCAGGAGCTATTTAGTACTATCAAACCAGCCCGACTTGGCACTGGTGCCACCTTGGCTCTGGGAACCATCCTGCCTATTGTGGATTTTGTGGGGTCAGCCGGCCACTCTCAGCCATATGCCCTCAAACACAAACCACGGCCCTTTTCTCTGGCAAACAAAACTCAACTGCCCCTCTTCTGGAAGGCAAATTGCAGGACGCACTTGGTACTACAAAAACAGCCCAACTTGGCACTGGTGCCACCTCTGGTCTGGGAACCATCCTGCGTATCGTGGATTCTAAGGAGCCAGCCGGTCACTCCCAGCCACAGGCCCCCAAACACAAACAACGGCTCTTTTCCCTGGAAAACAAAACTCGCCTGCCAACTTTTTGATGGCAGATTGCAGGAGCCACTTGGTGCTATCAAACCAGCCCAACTTGGCACTGGTGCCACCATGGGTCTTGTCACAATCCTGCCTATCGTAGCTTTTCAGGAGCCAGCCGGTCACTTCCAGCCATAGGCGCCCAGACACAAATCTCGGCCCATTTCCATGGTAAATAAAAGTAAGCTGCCCCGCTTCTGGATGGCAGATTGCAGGAGCTATTTATTACTATCAAACCAGCCCAACTTGGCACTGGTGCCACCTCTGATCTGGGAACCATCCTGCCTATCGTGGATTTTCGGGGGCCAGCCGGCCACTCTCAGCCATATGCCCCCAAACAGAAACCTCGGCCCGTTTCTCTGGCAAACAAAACTCAACTGCCCCTCTTCTGGAGGGAAAATTGCAGGATGAACTTGATACTAAAACCGCAGGCCGACTTGGCACTGGTGCCACCTTGGGTCTGGGAACCATCCTGCGTATCTTGGGTTCTAAGGAGCCAGCCGGCCACTCCCAGCCACAGGCCGCCAAACACAAACAACGGCACTTTTCCCTGGAAAACAAAACTCGCCTGCCAACTTTTTGATGGCAGATTGCAGGAGCCACTTGGTACTATCAAACCAGCCCAACTTGGCACTGCTGCCACCATGGGTCTGGTAACCATCCTGCCTATTGTAGCTTTCCAGGTGCCAGCCGGTCACTCCCAGCCATAGGCCCCCAGTCACAAACCTCGGCCCGTTTCCCTGGCAAACAAAAGTAAGCTGCCCCGCTTCTGGATGGCAGATTGCAGGAGACACTTGGGACTATCAAACCAGCCCGACTTGGCACTGGTGCCACCTCTGGTCTGGGAACCATGCTGCGTAATGTAGATTCTAAGGCGCCAGCCGGCCACTCCCAGCCACAAGCCCCCAAACACAAATAACGGTGCTTTTCCCTGGCAAACAAAACTCAACTGCCCCTCTTCTGGATGGCAAATTGCAGGACGCACTTGGTACTATAAAAACAGCCTGACTTGGCACTGGTGCCACCTTGGGTCTGGGAACCATCCTGCGTATCGATCTTTTTATTGAGACAGCCGGCCACTCCCAGCCATATGCCCCCAAACACAACCCACGGTCCTTTCCTCTGGCAAACAAAACTCAGCTGCACCGCTTCTGGATGGCAGATTGCAGGAGCCACTTGTTACTATCAAACCAGCTCGACTTGGCACTGGTGCCACCTTGGGTCTGGGAACCATCCTGCGTATTGTGGATTGTCAGGAGCCAGCCGACCACTCTCGGCCACAGACCCCAATCAAAAACAACGGCCCGGTTCACAGGCAAAGAAAACTCAGCTGCCCCGCTTCTGGATGGGAGATTGCAGGAGGCACTTGACACTGTCAAACCAGCCCCACTTGGCACTGGTGCCACCTTGGGTCTGGGAACCATGCTGCGTATCATGGATTTTCAGGAGCCAGCCGGCCACTGCAAGCCACAGGCCCCCAAACAAAAACCACAGCCTTTTTCTCCGGCAAACAAAATTCAGCTGCCCCACTTCTGGATGGCAGATTGCAGGAGCCATTTGGGACTATCACACCAGCCCAACATGGCACTGCTGCCACCTTGGATCTGGGAAACATCCTACCTATCGTGGATTTTCAGGGGCCAGCCGGCCACTCTCAGCCATAGGACCCAAACACAAACCACGGCCCTTTTCTCTGGCAAACAAAACTCAACTGCCCCTCTTCTGGATGGCAGATTGCAGGAGCCACTTGGTACTATCAAACCAGCCCTACTTGGCACTGGTGCCACCTTGGGTCTGGGAAGCATGCAGCGTATCATGGATTTTCAGGAGCCAGCCCGCCACTGCAAGCTAGAGGCCCCCAAACACAAACAACAGCCTTTTTCTCTGGCAAACAAAAGTAAGCTGCCCCGCTTCTGGATGGCAGATTGCAGGAGCCACTTGGTAGTATCAAACCAGTCCGACTTGGCACTGGTGCCACCTCTGGTCTGGGAACCATCCTGCGTATCGTGGATTCTAAGGAGCCAGCTGGCCACTCCCAGCCACAGGCCCCCAAACACAAACAACGGTGCTTTTCCCTGGAAAACAAAACTGGCCTGCCAACTTTTTGATGGCAGATTGCAGGAGCCACTTGGTACTATCAAACCAGCCCGTCTTGGCACTGGTGCCACCATGGGTCTGGTCACCATCCTGCCTATCGTAGCTTTTCAGGAGCCAGCCGGTCACTCCCAGCCATAGGCCCCCAGCCACAAACCTCGGCCCGTTTCCCTGGCACACAAAAGTAAGCTACCCCGCTTCTGGATGGCAGATTGCAGGAGCAACTTGGCATCATCAAACCAGCCCGACTTGGCACTGGTGCCACCTCTGGTCTGGGAACCATCCTGCGTATCGTGGGTTCTAAGGAGCCAGCCGGCCACTCCCAGCCACAGGCCCCCAAACACAAACAACGGCACTTTTCCCTGGAAAGCAAAACTCGCCTGCTAGCTTTTTGATGGCAGAGTGCAGGAGCCACTTGGTACTATCAAACCAGCCCAACTTGGCACTGGTGCCACTATGGGTCTGGTCACCATCCTGCTTATCATAGCATTTCAGGAGCCAGCCGGTCACTCCCAGCCGTAGGCCCCCAGACAAATATCTCGGCCCGTTTCCCTGGAAAACAAAAGTAAGCTGCCCCGCTTCTGGATGGCAGATTGCAGGAGCCACTTGGTACTATCAAACCAGCCCAACTTGGCACTGGTGCCACCATGGGTCTGGTCACCATCCTGCCTATCGTAGCTTTTCAGGGGCCAGCCAGCCAGCCCCAGGCACTGGCCCCCAGACAAGAATTTCGGCCCGTTTCCATGGCAAACAAAAGTAAGCTACCCCGCTTCTGGATGGCAGATTGTAGGAGCCACTTTGCACCATCAAACCAGCCCAACTTGACACTGGTGCCACCTCTGGCCTGGGAACCATCCTGCGTATTGTGGATTCTAAGCAGCCACCCGGCCACTCCGAGCCACAGGCACCCAAACACAAACAACGGCGCTTTTCCCTGGAAAACAAAACTCGCCTGCCAACATTTTGATGGCAGATTGCAGGAGCCACTTGGTACTATCAAACCAGCCCAACTTGGCACTGGTGCCACCATGGGTCTGGTCACCATCCTGCCTAGCATAGCTTTTCAGGAGCCAGGAGGTCACTCCCAGCCATAGACCCCCAGACAGAAATCTCGGCCCGTTTCCATGGAAAACAAAAGTAAGCTGCCCCGCTTCTGGATGGCAGATTGCAGGAGCCACTTGGTACTATCAATTTAGCCCAACTTGGCACTGGTGCCACCATGGGTCTGGTAAACATCCTGCCTATCGTAGCTTTTCAGGAGCCAGCCAGTCACTCCCTGCCATAGGGCCCCAGACAAATACCTCTGCCCGTTTCCCTGGCAAACAAAAGTAAGCTGCCCCGCTTCTGGATGGCAGATTGCAGGAGCCACTTGGTACTATCAAACCAGCCCGACTTGGCACTGGTGCCACCTTGGATCTGGGAACCATGCTGCGTAACGTGGATTCTAAGACGACAGGCGGCCACTCCCAGCCACAGGGCCCCAAACACAAACAACGGCGCTTTTCCCTGGAAAACAAAACTCGCCTCCCAACTTTTTGATGGCAGATTACAGGAGCCACTTGGTACTATCAAATCAGCCCAACTTGGCACTGGTGCCACCATGGGTCTGGTAATCATCCTGCCTACTGTAGCTTTTCAGGAGCCAGCCGGTCACTCCCAACCATAGGCCTCCAGAAAATAACCTCGGCCCGTTTCCCTGGCAAACAAAAGTAAGCTACCCCGCTACTGGATGGCAGATTGCAGGAGGCACTTTGCACCATCAAACTATCCCGACTTGGCACTGGTGCCACCTCTGGTCTGGGAACCATCCTGCGTATCGTGGATTCTAATTAGCCAGCCGGCCACTCCCAGCCACAGGCCCCCAAACACAAACAACGGCGCTTTTCCCTGGAAAACAAAACTCGCCTGCCAACTTTTTGATGGCAGATTGCAGGAGCCACTTGGTAGTATCAAACCAGCCCAACTTGGCACTGGTGCCACCACTGGTCTGGGAACCATCCTGCGTATCGAGGATTCTAAGGAGCCAGCCGGCCACTCCCAGCCACAGGACCCCAGACACAAAGCTCTGCCCGTTTCCCTGACAAACAAAATTAAGCTACCCCGCTTCTGGATGGCAGATTGCAGGAGCTATTTAGTACTATCAAACCAGCCCGACTTGGCACTGGTGCCACCTTGGCTCTGGGAACCATCCTGCCTATTGTGGATTTTGTGGGGTCAGCCGGCCACTCTCAGCTATATTCCCTCAAACACAAACCACGGCCCTTTTCTCTGGCAAACAAAACTCAACTGCCCCTCTTCTGGATGGCAAATTGCAGGACGCACTTGGTACTACAAAAACAGCCCAACTTGGCACTGGTGCCACCTCTGGTCTGGGAACCATCCTGCGTATCGTGGATTCTAAGGAGCCAGCCGGCCACTCCCAGCCACAGGCCCCCAAACACAAACAACGGCTCTTTTCCCTGGAAAACAAAACTCGCCTGCCAACTTTTTGATGGCAGATTGCAGGAGCCACTTGGTGCTATCAAACCAGCCCAACTTGGCACTGGTGCCACCATGGGTCTTGTCACAATCCTGCCTATCGTAGCTTTTCAGGAGCCAGCCGGTCACTTCCAGCCATAGGCGCCCAGACACAAAGCTCGGCCCATTTCCATGGTAAATAAAAGTAAGCTGCCCCGCTTCTGCATGGCAGATTGCAGGAACCACTTGCTACTATCAAACCAGCCCAACTTGGCACTGGTGCCTCCATGGGTCTGGTAACCATCCTGCCTATCGTAGCTTTTCAGGAGCCAGCCGGTCACTCCCAGCCATAGGCCCCAGACACAAAGCTCTGCCCGATTCCCTGGCAAACAAAAGTAAGCTACCCCGCTTCTGGATGGCAGATTGCAGGAGCCACTTTGAACCATCAAACTATCCCGACTTGGCACTGGTGCCACCTCTGGTCTGGGAACCATCCTGCGTATCGTGGATTCTAAGGAGCCAGCTGGCCAGTCCCAGCCACAGGCCCACAAACACAAACAACGGCGCTTTTCCCTGGAAAACAAAACTGGCCTGCCAACTTTTTGATGGCAGATTGCAGGAGCCACTTGGTACTATCAAACCAGCCCGTCTTGGCACTGGTGCCACCATGGGTCTGGTCACCATCCTGCCTATCGTAGCTTTTCAGGAGCCAGCCGGTCACTCCCAGCCATAGGCCCCCAGAAACAAACCTCGGCCCGTTTCCCTGGCAAACAAAAGTAAGCTGCCCCGCTTCTGGATGGCAGATTGCAGGAGCCACTTGGTACTATCAAACCAGCCCGACTTGGCACTGGTGCCTCCATGGGTCTGGTAACCATGCTGCCTAACGTAGATTCTAAGGCGCCAGGCGGCCACTCCCAGCCACAGGCCGCCAAACACAAACAACGGCGCTTTTCCCTGGAAAACAAAACTCGCCTGCCAACTTTTGGATGGCAGATTGCAGGAGCCACTTGGTACTACGAAACCAGCCCAACTTGGCACTGCTGCCACCATGGGTCTGGTCAGCATCCTGCCTATCGGAGCTTTTCAGGAGCCAGCCGGTCACTCCCAGCCATAGGCCGCCAGACACAAACCTCGGCCCGTTTCCCTGGCAAACAAAAGTAAGCTGCCCCGCTTCTGGATGGCAGATTGCAGGAACCACTTGGTACTATCAAACCAGCCCGACTTGGCACTGGTGCCACCTTGGCTCTGGGAACCATGCTGCATAACGTAGATTCTAAGGCGCCAGGCGGCCACTCCCAACCACAGGCCCCCAAACACAAACAACGGCGCTTTTCCCTGGAAAACAAAACTCGCCTGCCAACTTTTTGATGGCAGATTGCAGGAGCCACTTGGTACTATCAAACCAGCCCAACTTGGCACTGGTGCCACCATGGGTCTGGTCACCATCCTGCCTATCGTAGCTTTTCAGGAGCCAGCCGGTCACTCCCAGCCTTTTGCCCCCAGACAAAAACCTCGGCCTGTTTCCCTGGCAAACAAAAGTAAGCTGCCCCGCTTCTGGATGGCAGATTGCGGGAGCCACTTGGTACTATCAAACCAGCCCGACTTGGCGCTGTTGCCTCCATGGGTCTGGTAATCATCCTGCCTATCGTAGCTTTTCAGGAGCCAGCCGATCACTCCCAACCATAGGCCCCAAACACAAATCTCTGCCCGTTTCCCCGGCAAACAAAAGTAAGCTACCCCGCTTCTGGATGGCAGATTGCAGGAGCCACTTTGAACCATCAAACCAGCCCGACTTGGCACTGGTGCCACCTCGGGTCTGGGAACCATCCTGCGTATCGTGGATTCTAAGGAGCCAGCCGGCCACTCCCAGCTGTCGGTTTCTCGGCTGTTTAGGTGGCCTGGAAAGGCCCAGAGTGACCTTGGGCAGCCCGGCGCTTCAAAGGACGAGGAGAGACTTCTGATCTTGCTTCGGTCTCAGTGTTTATTAATTGTTTATCTAAAAGATTTTCTTTCAGCCCAACAGAGGTCTGCACAGCAAGTCAGCCATGGGCACACTCCCCAGCCCCTGGGGCGGTCACTTATCTTTATACCTAAAGTTACGTGTACAATATTTATGATTTTTCTCCAATACCTTCTACTCTTATTAACCGGTGCACTTCTAGTAAAGACCAATCCCAAAGTGCCACCATCACCACAGAAGATGGAGGCCAAGAAGAAGAAGAAGAAGGACAGGACACGCCCCAATTCCTCCATCTTACTTCTCTAGACCCCCCTGTACAGAAATCCTAAACCCTGTGTTCTACACCTTAATTAACTTATCCCTTCACCATTCACCCAGTGAAATCCTCCCAGTCCTCATACAGGTGTCATCTCCTGTGTAGGATCAAAGTCCTGTCACCAGACACTTCTGGCAACATTCCAGGACTCCCGAGCCCCCCAAGGGTGTTCTCGGTCCCTGCACCTCAGTTCCTGAGGTGCTGAGATCCCACATCTCCCCCTTCTGTTTGCACCAGGAAAGCTTCTTTTGCTATCCGATTCATAGCGTGTTTTAAACATGCAAATATGCATGGGATAACAAGTATGAGGACTAGTAGAATTATTAAAACATAGAACTCTACCCTTAAAATTCCTCTCCAAATGGGAGAGATGTCAAAGAACTCTACCCTTAAAGTTCCTCCCGCCGGTGTGTACGGCCCGCCCCCCGCCGGCACCCGGGCCCGCCCCGCCCCGCAATTCGAGCCGAATTTGTCCGCGGGTTCTTGCGAGATCTGCCCGCCGCGCGCGTCTCCGGGACGGCCGCCACCCCCCGGCGCCGTGCTGACAAAAGCCGCACCGGGACATGTGTCTCCCGGTATCTCTTCACCCGCGCTCCCCGCCGGCTCCGCCGCTACCGCGCCGTGCCCCCGCGAGGAAGCGTCCCCCCCCGATCCCTTCTCTGTTCCCCTTCACCCCCCCTCTCCGATCCTGACTCCCCTGTACTCTCCGGAGTTTCAGGACGCTTTAGGAGTTTCCTGGGGTTTCTGGGTTTTGGGACCGGGGCTTTAATATTTTTTCCTGCTCTCTTTTCTCGAGAGCCCTTTCCCCCTGGCTTCTTAAGGCCAGAAATAATTTTTTTTTTTTTTTTCTTTTTTTCCGGAGCTTTGCTCCCCCATCCTTCTGCTGAGGATGCAGAGCAACTTTTCGTTGCTCTCCCAGTCTTTTCGACTGAACCGGTATGCTTTTCTTTTTTTTTTCTTTTTCCGGGAGCCTTGCTCCCCCACCCTTCTGTTGAGGATGCAGAGCAACTTTTCGTTGCTCTCCCAGTCTTTTCGACTGAACCGGTATGCTTTTCTAGCATTAATCTTGCCGGCGAGAGCAGCTTTAACGCCGTCTCGTCCTTTTGTGTCGCTAAGAAATATAAGTGCCTGTTGATTTCCTGCCAAAACCCCACTTCGAATAGCAGGCATGTTTCGGCCAGTGGGTAATTAAGCCTTGCCCACAACAATAGCTGTTTTAATTCTTTCTTTGGGATCTCTTCTGTATGTGTTTGAGCCACGCCTTGTAAGGCGGACAAAATTTCCCGTTGTTCTTGGGAGAGTGTGCAATTATGTTCTTATATTTTGACCTTCTCACCGAATCTGTCGTCAGAGCTGTCCGAAGCCTCCTGTCTCTGTCCAGCAGGTCACAGGAGAAGAATCCGGAGGCGCCTTCCGGTTCCGATCCAGGCTGCTCTGCTACGAACTGTCTTCGGTAGAAGCTGAGAGGTGTAATTCTCAGTGACTGCTGGTTTTGCAGACTCTTCTGGCTGGTTTTTTCGTTTTTTTCCTTCTTCTTTTTCTTTTTTCTTCAGGCTTCTCTCCTCAGGAGCTATCAGTGCTCTCCTGAGAACTCGTCCTAGATTGGAGCTGCCCTCTTTGTTCTTCAGCTCTTGAGCTTCAGCTCTTCAGGGCTGATCCCCCCCCGAAAGGGTTGGTGGGGAGTAGCCCACGCAGTGAACGCCACTTGTCGGATTTCATTTTTTTCTTTCTCTTCTGTTTTAATGGTTGATTTATGTTTGCTGGTTGTCGGTTTCTCTTCCCGGCTGTTTTATGTCCGGAGATTCTCAGGGCTGCCACTTGCTCGGTTTCTCGACTGTTTCAAAGACCTGGAAATCTCAGAGTGACCTTGGGCAGCCCGGCGCTTCAAAGGACGAGGAGAGACTTCTGATCTTGCTTCGGTCTCAGTGTTTATTAATTGTTTATCTAAAAGATTTTCTTTCAGCCCAACAGAGGTCTGCACAGCAAGTCAGCCATGGGCACACTCCCCAGCCCCTGGGGCGGTCACTTATCTTTATACCTAAAGTTACGTGTACAATATTTATGATTTTTCTCCAATACCTTCTACTCTTATTAACCGGTGCACTTCTAGTAAAGACCAATCCCAAAGTGCCACCATCACCACAGAAGATGGAGGCCAAGAAGAAGAAGAAGAAGGACAGGACACGCCCCAATTCCTCCATCTTACTTCTCTAGACCCCCCTGTACAGAAATCCTAAACCCTGTGTTCTACACCTTAATTAACTTATCCCTTCACCATTCACCCAGTGAAATCCTCCCAGTCCTCATACAGGTGTCATCTCCTGTGTAGGATCAAAGTCCTGTCACCAGACACTTCTGGCAACATTCCAGGACTCCCGAGCCCCCCAAGGGTGTTCTCGGTCCCTGCACCTCAGTTCCTGAGGTGCTGAGATCCCACACCCAGCCACAGGCCCCCAAACACAAACAACGGCGCTTGTCCCTGGAAAACAAAACTCGCCTGCCAAATTTTTGATGGCAGATTGCAGGAGCCGCTTAGTACTATCAAACCAGCCCAACTTGGCGCTGGTGCCACCATGGGTCTTGTCACAATCCTGCCTATCGGAGCTTTTCAGGAGCCAGCCGGTCACTCCCAGCCATAGGCCCCCAGTCACAAACCTCGGCCCGTTTCCCTGGCAAACAAAAGTAAGCTGCCCCGCTTCTGGATGGCAGATTGCAGGAGCCACTTGGTACTATCAAACCAGCCCGACTTGGCACTGGTGCCACCTTGGGTCTGGGAACCATGCTGCGTAACGTAGATTCTAAGGCGAATGCGGCCACTTACAGCCACAGGCCCCCAAACACAAACAACGGCGCTTTTCCCTGGAAAACAAAATTCGCCTGCCAACATTTTGATGGCAGATTGCAGGAGCCACTTGGTACTATCAAACCAGCCCAACTTGGCACTGGTGCCACCATGGGTCTGGTCACCATCCTGCCTATCGTAGCTTTTCAGGAGCCAGCCGGTCACTCCCAGCCATAGGCCCCCAGACACAAACCTCGGCCCGTTTCCCTGGCAAACAAAAGTAAGCTGCCCCGCTTCTGGATGGCAGATTGCAGGAGCTATTTATTACTATCAAACCAGCCCGACTTGGCACTGGTGCCACCTTGGCTCTGGGAACCATCCTGCCTATCGTGGATTTTCAGGGGCCAGCCGGCCACTCTCAGCCATATGCCCCCAAACACAAACCACGGCCCTTTTCTCTGGCAAACAAAACTCAACTTCCCCTCTTCTGGACGGCAAATTGCAGGACGCGCTTGGTACTACGAAAACAGCCCGACTTAGCGCTGATGCCACATTGGGTCAGGAAACCATCCTGCGTATCGATCTTTTTAAGGAGACAGCCGGCCTCTCCCATCCATATACCGCCAAAAACAAACCACAGAACTTTTCTCCAGCAAACAAAAATCCGCTGCCCCGCGTCTGGATGGCAGATTGCAGGAGCCACTTTGCACCATCAAACAAGCCCGACTTGGCACTGGTGCCACCTTGGATCTGGGAACCATCCTGCCTATCGTGGATTTTCAGGGGCCAGCCGGCCACTCTCAGCCATAGGCCCCCAAACAAAAACCACGGCACTTTACTCTGGTAACCAAAACTCAACTGCCCCTCTTCTGGATGGCAAATTGCAGGACGCACTTGGTACTACAAAACCAGCCCGACTTGGCACTGGTGCCACCTTGGGTCTGGTCACCATCCTGCGTATTGTGCATTTTAAGGAGCCAGTTGGCCACTCCAAGCCATAGGCCCCCAGACACAAAGCTCTGCCCGTTTCCATGGCAAACAAAAGTAAGCTACCCCGCTTCTGGATGGCAGATTAGAGGAGCCACTTTGCACCATCAAACCAGCCCAACTTGGCACTGGTGCCACCTTGGGTCTGGGAACCATCCTGCGTATCGTGGATTCTAAGGAGCCAGCCGGCCACTCCCAGCCACAGGTCCCCAAACACAAACAACGGCGCTTTTCCCTGGAAAACAAAACTCGCCTGCCAACTTTTTGATGGCAGATTGCAGGAGCCACTTTGCAACATAAAACCAGCCCGACTTGGCACTGGTCCCACCTTGGATCTCGGAACCATCCTGCCTATCGTGGATTTTCAGGGGCCAGCCGGCCACTCTCAGCCATGTACCCCCAAACAAAACCACGGCCCTTTCCTCTGGCCAACAAAACTCAACTGCCCCTCTTCTGGATGGCAAATTGCAGGGGCCACTTGCTACTACAAAACCAGCCCAACTTGGCACTGGTGCCACCTTGGCTCTGGGAACCATGCTGCGTATCGTGGATTCTAATGAGCCAGCCGGCCACTCCCAGTCATGGGCGCCCAAAAAAAACCAAAGACCTTTTCTCTTGCAAACAAAAATCGGCTACCCCGCTTCTGGATGGCAGATTGCAGGAGACACTTTGCACCATCAAACCAGCCCGACTTGGCACTGGTGCCACCTTGGGTCTGGGAACCATGCTGCCTAGCGTGGATTTTCAGGAGCCAGCCGGCCACTCTCAGCCATAGGCCCTCAAGCACAAACCACGGCCCTTTTCTCTGGCAAACAAAACTCAACTGCCCCTCTTCTGGAGGGCAAATTGCAGGACGCAATTGGTACTACAAAAACAGCCCAACTTGGCACTGGTGCCACCATGGGTCTGGTAACCATCCTGCCTATCGTAGCTTTTCAGGAGCCAGCCGGTCACTCCCAGCCATAGGCCCCCAGACAAAAACCTCGGCCCGTTTCCCTGGCAAACAAAAGTAAGCTACCCCGCTTCTGGATGGCAAATTGCAGGAGCCACTTTGCACCATCAAACTGGCCCGACTTGGCACTGGTGCCACCTCTGGTCTGGGAACCATCCTGCGTATCGTGGATTCAAAGGAGCCAGCTGGCCACTCCCAGCCACAGGCACCCAAACACAAACAACGGCGCTTTTCCCTGGAAAACAAAACTCGCCTGCCAACTTTTTGATGGCAGATTGCAGGAGCCACTTTGCAACATAAAACCAGCCCGACTCGGCACTGGTTCCACCTTGGATCTCCGAACCATCCTGGCAATCGTGGATTTTCAGGGGCCAGCCGGCCACTCTCAGCCATGTACCCCCAAACAAAAACCATGGCCCTTTCCTCTGGCAAACAAAACTCAACTGCCCCTCTTCTGGATGGCAGATTGCAGGAGCCACTTGCTACTACAAAACCAGCCCAACTTGGCACTGGTGCCACCTTGGCTCTGGGAACCATGCTGCGTATCGTGGATTCTAATGAGCCAGCCGGCCACTCCCAGCCACAGGCGCCAAAAAAAACCAAAGACTTTTCTCTTGCAAACAAAAATCGGCTACCCCGCTTCTGGATGGCAGATTTCAGGAGACACTTTGCACCATCAAACCAGCCCGACTTGGCACTGGTGCCACCTTGGATCTGGGAACCATCCTGCCTATCGTGGATTTTCAGGGGCCAGCCGGCCACTCTCAGCCATAGGCCCCCAAAAACAAACCACGGCACTTTACTCTGGTAACCAAAACTCAACTGCCCCTCTTCTGGATGGCAAATTGCAGGACGCACTTGGTACTACAAAAGCAGCCCGACTTGGCACTGGTGCCACCTTGGGTCTGGTCACCATCCTGCGTATGGTGCATTTTAAGGAGCCAGCTGGCCACTCCCAGCCATAGGCCCCCAGACACAAAATTCTGCCCGTTTCCCTGGCAAACAAAAGTAATCTACCGCGCTTCTGGATGGCAGATTGCAGGAGCCACTTTGCACCATCAAACCAGCCCAACTTGGCACTGGTGCCACCTTGGGTCTGGGAACCATCCTGCGTATCGTGGATTCTAAGGAGCCAGCCGGACACTCCCAGGCACAGGCCCCCAAACAAAAACAACGGCGCTTTTCCCTGGAAAACAAAACTCGCCTGCCAACTTTTTGATGGCAGATTGCAGGAGCTATTTAGTACTATCAAACCAGTCCGACTTGGCACTGGTGCCACCTTGGATCTGGGAACCATCCTGCCTATCGTGGATTTTCAGGTGTCAGCCGGCCCCTCTCAGCCATATGCCCTCAAACACAAACCAGGGCCCTTTTCTCTGGCAAACAAAACTCAACTGCCCCTCTTCTGGAAGGCAAATTGCAGGACGCACTTGGTACTACAAAAACAGCCCAACTTGGCACTGGTGCCACCTCTGGCCTGGGAACCATCCTGCGTATCGAGCTTTTTAAGGAGCCAGCCGGCCACTCCCAGCCATATGCCCCCAAAAATGAACCACGGACTTGTTCACTGGCAAACAAAAATCAGCTGCCCCGCGTCAGGATGGCAGATTGCAGGAGCCACTTTGCACCATCAAACCAGCCCGACTTGGCTCTGGTGCCACCTTGGGTCTGGGAACCATTCTGCCTATCGTGGATTTTCAGGGGCCAGCTGGCCACTCTGAGCCATAGGCCCCCAAACACAAACCACGGCCCTTTTCTCTGGCAAACAAAACTCAGCTGCCCCGCTTCTGGATGGCAGATTGCAGGACGCACTTGGTACAATCAAACCAGCCCAACTTGGCACTGGTGCCACCTTGGGTCTGGGAACCATCCTGCGTATTGTGGATTGTCAGGAGCGAGCCGACCACTCTCGGCCACAGACCCCAATCAAAAACAACGGCCCGATTCACAGGCAAAAAAATCTCAGCTGCCCCACTTGTGGATGGGAGATTGCAGGAGGCGCTTGACACTGTCAAACCAGCCCAACATGGCACTGGTGCCACCTTGGGTCTGGGAACGATGCTGCGTATCATGGAATTCAAGGAGCCAGTCGGCCACTCCCAGCCACAGGACCCAAACACATACCACAGCCCTTTTCTTTGGCAAACAAAACGCAGCTGCCCTGCTTTTGAATGGCAGATTGCAGGAGGCACTTGGTACTATCAAACCAGCCCAACTTGGCGCTGGTGCCACCATGGGTCTTGTCACAATCCTGCCTATCGGAGCTTTTCAGGAGCCAGCCGGTCACTCCCAGCCATAGACCCCCAGACAGAAACCTCGGCCCATTTCCATGGAAAACAAAATTCAGCTGCCCCGCTTCTGGATGGCAGATTGCAGGAGCCACTTGGTACTATCAAACCAGCCCGACTTGGCACTGGTGCCACCTTGGGTCTGGGAACCATGCTGCGTAACGTAGATTCTAAGGCGAATGCGGCCACTTACAGCCACAGGCCCCCAAACACAAACAACGGCGCTTTTCCCTGGAAAACAAAATTCGCCTGCCAACATTTTGATGGCAGATTGCAGGAGCCACTTGGTACTATCAAACCAGCCCAACTTGGCACTGGTGCCACCATGGGTCTGGTCACCATCCTGCCTATCGTAGCTTTTCAGGAGCCAGCCGGTCACTCCCAGCCATAGGCCCCCAGACACAAACCTCGGCCCGTTTCCCTGGCAAACAAAAGTAAGCTGCCCCGCGTCTAGATGGCAGATTGCAGGAGCTATTTATTACTATCAAACCAGCCCGACTTGGCACTGGTGCCACCTCTGGTCTGGGAACCATCCTGCCTATCGTGGATTTTCAGGGGCCAGCCGGCCACTCTCAGCCATATGCCCCCAAACACAAACCACGGCCCTTTTCTCTGGCAAACAAAACTCAACTTCCCCTCTTCTGGACGGCAAATTGCAGGACGCGCTTGGTACTACGAAAACAGCCCGACTTAGCGCTGATGCCACATTGGGTCAGGAAACCATCCTGCGTATCGATCTTTTTAAGGAGACAGCCGGCCTCTCCCATCCATATACCGCCAAAAACAAACCACGGAACTTTTCTCCAGCAAACAAAAATCCGCTGCCCCGCGTCTGGATGGCAGATTGCAGGAGCCACTTTGCACCATCAAACAAGCCCGACTTGGCACTGGTGCCACCTTGGATCTGGGAACCATCCTGCCTATCGTGGATTTTCAGGGGCCAGCCGGCCACTCTCAGCCATAGGCCCCCAAACAAAAACCACGGCACTTTACTCTGGTAACCAAAACTCAACTGCCCCTCTTCTGGATGGCAAATTGCAGGACGCACTTGGTACTACAAAACCAGCCCGACTTGGCACTGGTGCCACCTTGGGTCTGGTCACCATCCTGCGTATTGTGCATTTTAAGGAGCCAGTTGGCCACTCCAAGCCATAGGCCCCCAGACACAAAGCTCTGCCCGTTTCCATGGCAAACAAAAGTAAGCTACCCCGCTTCTGGATGGCAGATTAGAGGAGCCACTTTGCACCATCAAACCAGCCCAACTTGGCACTGGTGCCACCTTGGGTCTGGAAACCATCCTGCGTATCGTGGATTCTTAAGAGCCAGCTGGCCACTCCCAGCCACAGGCCCCCAAACACAAACAACGGTGCTTTTCCCTGGAAAACAAAACTGGCCTGCCAACTTTTTGATGGCAGATTGCAGGAGCCACTTGGTACTATCAAACCAGCCCGACTTGGCACTGGTGCCACCTTGGCTCTGGGAACCATCCTGCGTATCGTGGATTCAAAGGAGCCAGCTGGCCACTCCCAGCCACAGGCACCCAAACACAAACAACGGCGCTTTTCCCTGGAAAACAAAACTCGCCTGCCAACTTTTTGATGGCAGATTGCAGGAGCCACTTTGCAACATAAAACCAGCCCGACTCGGCACTGGTTCCACCTTGGATCTCCGAACCATCCTGGCAATCGTGGATTTTCAGGGGCCAGCCGGCCACTCTCAGCCATGTACCCCCAAACAAAAACCATGGCCCTTTCCTCTGGCAAACAAAACTCAACTGCCCCTCTTCTGGATGGCAGATTGCAGGAGCCACTTGCTACTACAAAACCAGCCCAACTTGGCACTGGTGCCACCTTGGCTCTGGGAACCATGCTGCGTATCGTGGATTCTAATGAGCCAGCCGGCCACTCCCAGCCACAGGCGCCAAAAAAAACCAAAGACTTTTCTCTTGCAAACAAAAATCGACTACCCCGCTTCTGGATGGCAGATTGCAGGAGACACTTTGCACCATCAAACCAGCCCGACTTGGCACTGGTGCCACCTTTGGTCTGGGAACCATGCTGCCTAGCGTGGATTTTCAGGAGCCAGCCGGCCACTCTCAGCCATATGCACTCAAGCACAAACCACGGCCCTTTACTCTGGCAAACAAAACTCAACTGCCCCTCTTCTGGAGGGCAAATTGCAGTACGCACTTGGTACTACAAAACCAGCCCAACTTGGCACTGCTGCCACCTTGGCTCTGGGAACCATTCTGCCTATCGTGGATTTTCAGGGGCCAGCCGGCCACTCTGAGCCATAGGCCCCCAAACAAAAACCACGGCCCTTTTCTCTGGCAAACAAAACTCAACTGCCCCTCTTCTGGATGGCAGATTGCAGGAGTCACTTGGTACTATCAAACCAGCCCAACTTGGCACTGGTGCCTCCATGGGTCTGGTAACCATCCTGCCTATCCTAGCTTTTCAGGAGCCAGCCGGTCACTCCCAGCCATGGGGCCCAGACACAAAGCTCGGCCCGTTTCCCTGGCATACAAAAGTAAGCTACCCCGCTTCTGGATGGCAGATTGCAGGAGCCACTTGGTACTATCAAACCAGCCCGACTTGGCAGTGATGCCACCTTGGCTCTGGGAACCATCCTGCCTATCGTGGATTTTCAGGGGCCAGCCGGCCACTCTCAGCCATATGCCCCCAAACACAAACCACGGCCCTTTTCTCTGGCAAACAAAACTCAACTGCCCGTCTTCTGGATGGCAAATTGCAGGACGCACTTGGTGCTACGAAAACAGCCCGACTTGGCACTGATGCCACCTTGGCTCTGGGAACCATCCTGCGTATCGAGCTTTTTAAGGAGCCAGCCGGCCACGCCCAGCCATATACCGCCAAAAACAAACCACGGAACTTTTCTCCAGCAAACAAAAATCCGCTGCCCCGCGTCTGGATGGCAGATTGCAGGAGCCACTTTGCACCATCAAACCAGCCCGACTTGGCACTGGTGCCACCTTGGATCTGGGAACCATCCTGCCTATCGTGGATTTTCAGGGGCCAGCCGGCCACTCTCAGCCATAGGCCCCCAAAAACAAACCACGGCACTTTACTCTGGTAAACAAAACTCAACTGCCCCTCTTCTGGATGGCAAATTGCAGGACGCACTTGGTACTACAAAAGCAGCCCGACTTGGCACTGGTGCCACCTTGGGTCTGGTCACCATCCTGCGTATGGTGCATTTTAAGGAGCCAGCTGGCCACTCCCAGCCATAGGCCCCCAGACACAAAATTCTGCCCGTTTCCCTGGCAAACAAAAGTAATCTACCGCGCTTCTGGATGGCAGATTGCAGGAGCCACTTTGCAGCATCAAACCAGCCCAACTTGGCACTGGTGCCACCTTGGGTCTGGGAACCATCCTGCGTATCGTGGATTCTAATTAGCCAGCCGGCCACTCCCAGCCACAGGCCCCCAAACAAAAACAACGGCGCTTTTCCCTGGAAAACAAAACTCGCCTGCCAACTTTTTGATGGCAGATTGCAGGAGCTATTTAGTACTATCAAACCAGTCCGACTTGGCACTGGTGCCACCTTGGATCTGGGAACCATCCTGCCTATTGTGGATTTTCAGGTGTCAGCCGGCCCCTCTCAGCCATATGCCCTCAAACACAAACCACGGCCCTTTTCTCTGGCAAACAAAACTCAACTGCCCCTCTTCTGGAAGGCAAATTGCAGGACGCACTTGGTACTACAAAAACAGCCCAACTTGGCACTGGTGCCACCTCTGGCCTGGGAACCATCCTGCGTATCGAGCTTTTTAAGGAGCCAGCCGGCCACTCCCAGCCATATGCCCCCAAAAATGAACCACGGACTTGTTCTCTGGCAAACAAAAATCAGCTGCCCCGCGTCGGGATGGCAGATTGCAGGAGCCACTTTGCACCATCAAACCAGCCCGACTTGGCTCTGGTGCCACCTTGGGTCTGGGAACCATTCTGCCTATCGTGGATTTTCAGGGGCCAGCCGGCCACTCTGAGCCACAGGCCCCCAAACACAAACCACGGCCCTTTTCTCTGGCAAACAAAACTCAGCTGCCCCGCTTCTGGATGGCAGATTGCAGGACGCACTTGGTACAATCAAACCAGCCCAACTTGGCACTGGTGCCACCTTGGGTCTGGTCACCATCCTGCGTATCGTAGCTTTTCAGGAGCCAGCCGGTCAGTCCCAGCCATAGGCCCCAGACACAAAGCTCTACCCGTTTCCCTGGCAAACAAAAGTAAGCTGCCCCGCTTCTGGATGGCAGATTGCGGGAGCCACTTGGTACTATCAAACCAGCCCGACTTGGCACTGGTGCCACCTCTGGTCTGGAAACCATCCTGCGTATCATGGATTCTTAGGAGCCAGCTGGCCACTCCCAGCCACAGGCGCCCAAACACAAACAACGGCACTTTTCCCTGGAAAACAAAACTGGCATGCCAACTTTTTGATGGCAGATTGCAGGAGCCACTTGGTACTATCAAACCAGCCCGACTAGGCACTGGTGCCACCTTGGCTCTGGGAACCATGCTGCGTAACGTAGATTCTAAGGCGAAGGCGGCCACTCACAGCCACAGGCCCCCAAACACAAACAACGGCGCTTTTCCCTGGAAAACAAAACTCGCCTGCCAACTTTTTGATGGCAGATTGCAGGAGCCACTTGGTACTATCAAACCAGCCCAACTTGGCACTGCTGCCACCATGGGTCTGGTCACCATCTTGCCTATCGTGGATTTTAAGGAGCCAGCCGGCCTCTCTCAGCCATATGCCCCCAAACACAAACCACGGCCCTTTTCTCTGGCAAACAAAACTCAACTGCCCCTCTTCTGGATGGCAGATTGCAGGAGCCACTTGGTACTATCAAACCAGCCCTACTTGGCACTGGTGCCACCTTGGGTCTGGGAAGCATGCTGCGTATCATGGATTTTCAGGAGCCAGCCCGCCACTGCAAGCTACAGGCCCCCAAACACAAACAACAGCCTTTTTCTCTGGCAAACAAAATTCAGCTGCCCCGCTTCTGGATGGCAGATTGCAGGAGCCACTTGGTAGTATCAAACCAGTCCGACTTGGCACTGGTGCCAACTTGGGTCTGGGAACCATCCTGCGTATCGTGGATTCTAAGTAGCCAGCTGGCCACTCCCAGCCACAGGCCCCCAAACACAAACAACGGTGCTTTTCCCTGGAAAACAAAACTGGCCTGCCAACTTTTTGATGGCAGATTGCAGGAGCCACTTGGTACTATCAAACCAGCCCGTCTTGGCACTGGTGCCACCATGGGTCTGGTCACCATCCTGCCTATCGTAGCTTTTCAGGAGCCAGCCGGTCACTCCCAGCCATAGGCCCCCAGCCACAAACCTCGGCCCGTTTCCCTGGCACACAAAAGTAAGCTACCCCGCTTCTGGATGGCAGATTGCAGGAGCCACTTTGAACCATCAAACTATCCCGACTTGGCACTGGTGCCACCTCTTGTCTGGGAACCATCCTGCGTATCGTGGATTCTAAGGAGCCAGCTGGCCAGTCCCAGCCACAGGCCCACAAACACAAACAACGGCGCTTTTCCCTGGAAAACAAAACTGGCCTGCCAAATATTTGATGGCAGATTGCAGGAGCCACTTGGTACTATCAAACCAGCCCAAATTGGCACTGGTGCCACCATGGGTCTGGTCACCATCCTGCCTATCGTAGCTTTTCAGGAGCCAGCCGGTCACTCCCAGCCATAGGCCCCCAGAAACAAACCTCGGCCCGTTTCCCTGGCAAACAAAAGTAAGCTGCCCCGCTTCTGGATGGCAGATTGCAGGAGCCACTTGGTACTATCAAACCAGCCCGACTTGGCACTGGTGCCTCCATGGGTCTGGTAACCATGCTGCCTAACGTAGATTCTAAGGCGCCAGGCGGCCACTCCCAGCCACAGGCCGCCAAACACAAACAACGGCGCTTTTCCCTGGAAAACAAAACTCGCCTGCCAACTTTTGGATGGCAGATTGCAGGAGCCACTTGGTACTACGAAACCAGCCCAACTTGGCACTGCTGCCACCATGGGTCTGGTCAGCATCCTGCCTATCGGAGCTTTTCAGGAGCCAGCCGGTCACTCCCAGCCATAGGCCGCCAGACACAAACCTCGGCCCGTTTCCCTGGCAAACAAAAGTAAGCTGCCCCTCTTCTGGATGGCAGATTGCAGGAACCACTTGGTACTATCAAACCAGCCCGACTTGGCACTGGTGCCACCTTGGCTCTGGGAACCATGCTGCATAACGTAGATTCTAAGGCGCCAGGCGGCCACTCCCAACCACAGGCCCCCAAACACAAACAACGGCGCTTTTCCCTGGAAAACAAAACTCGCCTGCCAACTTTTTGATGGCAGATTGCAGGAGCCACTTGGTACTATCAAACCAGCCCAAATTGGCACTGGTGCCACCATGGGTCTGGTCGCCATCCTGCCTATCGTAGCTTTTCAGGAGCCAGCCGGTCACTCCCAGCCTTTTGCCCCCAGACAAAAACCTCGGCCCGTTTCCCTGGCAAACAAAAGTAAGCTGCCCCGCTTCTGGATGGCAGATTGCGGGAGCCACTTGGTACTATCAAACCAGCCCGACTTGGCGCTGTTGCCTCCATGGGTCTGGTAATCATCCTGCCTATCGTAGCTTTTCAGGAGCCAGCCGATCACTCCCAACCATAGGCCCCAAACACAAATCTCTGCCCGTTTCCCCGGCAAACAAAAGTAAGCTACCCCGCTTCTGGATGGCAGATTGCAGGAGCCACTTTGAACCATCAAACCAGCCCGACTTGGCACTGGTGCCACCTCGGGTCTGGGAACCATCCTGCGTATCGTGGATTCTAAGGAGCCAGCCGGCCACTCCCAGCTGTCGGTTTCTCGGCTGTTTAGGTGGCCTGGAAAGGCCCAGAGTGACCTTGGGCAGCCCGGCGCTTCAAAGGACGAGGAGAGACTTCTGATCTTGCTTCGGTCTCAGTGTTTATTAATTGTTTATCTAAAAGATTTTCTTTCAGCCCAACAGAGGTCTGCACAGCAAGTCAGCCATGGGCACACTCCCCAGCCCCTGGGGCGGTCACTTATCTTTATACCTAAAGTTACGTGTACAATATTTATGATTTTTCTCCAATACCTTCTACTCTTATTAACCGGTGCACTTCTAGTAAAGACCAATCCCAAAGTGCCACCATCACCACAGAAGATGGAGGCCAAGAAGAAGAAGAAGAAGGACAGGACACGCCCCAATTCCTCCATCTTACTTCTCTAGACCCCCCTGTACAGAAATCCTAAACCCTGTGTTCTACACCTTAATTAACTTATCCCTTCACCATTCACCCAGTGAAATCCTCCCAGTCCTCATACAGGTGTCATCTCCTGTGTAGGATCAAAGTCCTGTCACCAGACACTTCTGGCAACATTCCAGGACTCCCGAGCCCCCCAAGGGTGTTCTCGGTCCCTGCACCTCAGTTCCTGAGGTGCTGAGATCCCACATCTCCCCCTTCTGTTTGCACCAGGAAAGCTTCTTTTGCTATCCGATTCATAGCGTGTTTTAAACATGCAAATATGCATGGGATAACAAGTATGAGGACTAGTAGAATTATTAAAACATAGAACTCTACCCTTAAAATTCCTCTCCAAATGGGAGAGATGTCAAAGAACTCTACCCTTAAAGTTCCTCCCGCCGGTGTGTACGGCCCGCCCCCCGCCGGCACCCGGGCCCGCCCCGCCCCGCAATTCGAGCCGAATTTGTCCGCGGGTTCTTGCGAGATCTGCCCGCCGCGCGCGTCTCCGGGACGGCCGCCACCCCCCGGCGCCGTGCTGACAAAAGCCGCACCGGGACATGTGTCTCCCGGTATCTCTTCACCCGCGCTCCCCGCCGGCTCCGCCGCTACCGCGCCGTGCCCCCGCGAGGAAGCGTCCCCCCCCGATCCCTTCTCTGTTCCCCTTCACCCCCCCTCTCCGATCCTGACTCCCCTGTACTCTCCGGAGTTTCAGGACGCTTTAGGAGTTTCCTGGGGTTTCTGGGTTTTGGGACCGGGGCTTTAATATTTTTTCCTGCTCTCTTTTCTCGAGAGCCCTTTCCCCCTGGCTTCTTAAGGCCAGAAATAATTTTTTTTTTTTTTTCTTTTTTTCCGGAGCTTTGCTCCCCCATCCTTCTGCTGAGGATGCAGAGCAACTTTTCGTTGCTCTCCCAGTCTTTTCGACTGAACCGGTATGCTTTTCTTTTTTTTTTCTTTTTCCGGGAGCCTTGCTCCCCCACCCTTCTGTTGAGGATGCAGAGCAACTTTTCGTTGCTCTCCCAGTCTTTTCGACTGAACTGGTATGCTTTTCTAGCATTAATCTTGCCGGCGAGAGCAGCTTTAACGCCGTCTCGTCCTTTTGTGTCGCTAAGAAATATAAGTGCCTGTTGATTTCCTGCCAAAACCCCACTTCGAATAGCAGGCATGTTTCGGCCAGTGGGTAATTAAGCCTTGCCCACAACAATAGCTGTTTTAATTCTTTCTTTGGGATCTCTTCTGTATGTGTTTGAGCCACGCCTTGTAAGGCGGACAAAATTTCCCGTTGTTCTTGGGAGAGTGTGCAATTATGTTCTTATATTTTGACCTTCTCACCGAATCTGTCGTCAGAGCTGTCCGAAGCCTCCTGTCTCTGTCCAGCAGGTCACAGGAGAAGAATCCGGAGGCGCCTTCCGGTTCCGATCCAGGCTGCTCTGCTACGAACTGTCTTCGGTAGAAGCTGAGAGGTGTAAT
This sequence comes from Melospiza georgiana, assembly GCF_028018845.1. Taxonomy (NCBI): domain Eukaryota; kingdom Metazoa; phylum Chordata; class Aves; order Passeriformes; family Passerellidae; genus Melospiza; species Melospiza georgiana. The sequence goes on from NC_080431.1 coordinate 95,698,270, forward strand.
TCTCAGTGACTGCTGGTTTTGCAGACTCTTCTGGCTGGTTTTTTCGTTTTTTTCCTTCTTCTTTTTCTTTTTTCTTCAGGCTTCTCTCCTCAGGAGCTATCAGTGCTCTCCTGAGAACTCGTCCTAGATTGGAGCTGCCCTCTTTGTTCTTCAGCTCTTGAGCTTCAGCTCTTCAGGGCTGATCCCCCCCCGAAAGGGTTGGTGGGGAGTAGCCCACGCAGTGAACGCCACTTGTCGGATTTCATTTTTTTCTTTCTCTTCTGTTTTAATGGTTGATTTATGTTTGCTGGTTGTCGGTTTCTCTTCCCGGCTGTTTTATGTCCGGAGATTCTCAGGGCTGCCACTTGCTCGGTTTCTCGACTGTTTCAAAGACCTGGAAATCTCAGAGTGACCTTGGGCAGCCCGGCGCTTCAAAGGACGAGGAGAGACTTCTGATCTTGCTTCGGTCTCAGTGTTTATTAATTGTTTATCTAAAAGATTTTCTTTCAGCCCAACAGAGGTCTGCACAGCAAGTCAGCCATGGGCACACTCCCCAGCCCCTGGGGCGGTCACTTATCTTTATACCTAAAGTTACGTGTACAATATTTATGATTTTTCTCCAATACCTTCTACTCTTATTAACCGGTGCACTTCTAGTAAAGACCAATCCCAAAGTGCCACCATCACCACAGAAGATGGAGGCCAAGAAGAAGAAGAAGAAGGACAGGACACGCCCCAATTCCTCCATCTTACTTCTCTAGACCCCCCTGTACAGAAATCCTAAACCCTGTGTTCTACACCTTAATTAACTTATCCCTTCACCATTCACCCAGTGAAATCCTCCCAGTCCTCATACAGGTGTCATCTCCTGTGTAGGATCAAAGTCCTGTCACCAGACACTTCTGGCAACATTCCAGGACTCCCGAGCCCCCCAAGGGTGTTCTCGGTCCCTGCACCTCAGTTCCTGAGGTGCTGAGATCCCACACCCAGCCACAGGCCCCCAAACACAAACAACGGCGCTTGTCCCTGGAAAACAAAACTCGCCTGCCAAATTTTTGATGGCAGATTGCAGGAGCCGCTTAGTACTATCAAACCAGCCCAACTTGGCGCTGGTGCCACCATGGGTCTTGTCACAATCCTGCCTATCGGAGCTTTTCAGGAGCCAGCCGGTCACTCCCAGCCATAGGCCCCCAGTCACAAACCTCGGCCCGTTTCCCTGGCAAACAAAAGTAAGCTGCCCCGCTTCTGGATGGCAGATTGCAGGAGCCACTTGGTACTATCAAACCAGCCTGACATGGCACTGGTGCCACCTTGGGTCTGGGAACCATGCTGCGTAACGTAGATTCTAAGGCGAATGCGGCCACTTACAGCCACAGGCCCCCAAACACAAACAACGGCGCTTTTCCCTGGAAAACAAAATTCGCCTGCCAACATTTTGATGGCAGATTGCAGGAGCCACTTGGTACTATCAAACCAGCCCAACTTGGCACTGGTGCCACCATGGGTCTGGTCACCATCCTGCCTATCGTAGCTTTTCAGGAGCCAGCCGGTCACTCCCAGCCATAGGCCCCCAGACACAAACCTCGGCCCGTTTCCCTGGCAAACAAAAGTAAGCTGCCCCGCTTCTGGATGGCAGATTGCAGGAGCTATTTATTACTATCAAACCAGCCCGACTTGGCACTGGTGCCACCTTGGCTCTGGGAACCATCCTGCCTATCGTGGATTTTCAGGGGCCAGCCGGCCACTCTCAGCCATATGCCCCCAAACACAAACCACGGCCCTTTTCTCTGGCAAACAAAACTCAACTTCCCCTCTTCTGGACGGCAAATTGCAGGACGCGCTTGGTACTACGAAAACAGCCCGACTTGGCGCTGATGCCACATTGGGTCAGGAAACCATCCTGCGTATCGATCTTTTTAAGGAGACAGCCGGCCTCTCCCATCCATATACCGCCAAAAACAAACCACAGAACTTTTCTCCAGCAAACAAAAATCCGCTGCCCCGCGTCTGGATGGCAGATTGCAGGAGCCACTTTGCACCATCAAACAAGCCCGACTTGGCACTGGTGCCACCTTGGATCTGGGAACCATCCTGCCTATCGTGGATTTTCAGGGGCCAGCCGGCCACTCTCAGCCATAGGCCCCCAAACAAAAACCACGGCACTTTACTCTGGTAACCAAAACTCAACTGCCCCTCTTCTGGATGGCAAATTGCAGGACGCACTTGGTACTACAAAACCAGCCCGACTTGGCACTGGTGCCACCTTGGGTCTGGTCACCATCCTGCGTATTGTGCATTTTAAGGAGCCAGTTGGCCACTCCAAGCCATAGGCCCCCAGACACAAAGCTCTGCCCGTTTCCATGGCAAACAAAAGTAAGCTACCCCGCTTCTGGATGGCAGATTAGAGGAGCCACTTTGCACCATCAAACCAGCCCAACTTGGCACTGGTGCCACCTTGGGTCTGGGAACCATCCTGCGTATCGTGGATTCTAAGGAGCCAGCCGGCCACTCCCAGCCACAGGTCCCCAAACACAAACAACGGCGCTTTTCCCTGGAAAACAAAACTCGCCTGCCAACTTTTTGATGGCAGATTGCAGGAGCCACTTTGCAACATAAAACCAGCCCGACTTGGCACTGGTCCCACCTTGGATCTCGGAACCATCCTGCCTATCGTGGATTTTCAGGGGCCAGCCGGCCACTCTCAGCCATGTACCCCCAAACAAAACCACGGCCCTTTCCTCTGGCCAACAAAACTCAACTGCCCCTCTTCTGGATGGCAAATTGCAGGGGCCACTTGCTACTACAAAACCAGCCCAACTTGGCACTGGTGCCACCTTGGCTCTGGGAACCATGCTGCGTATCGTGGATTCTAATGAGCCAGCCGGCCACTCCCAGTCATGGGCGACCAAAAAAAACCAAAGACCTTCTCTCTTGCAAACAAAAATCGGCTACCCCGCTTCTGGATGGCAGATTGCAGGAGACACTTTGCACCATCAAACCAGCCCGACTTGGCACTGGTGCCACCTTGGGTCTGGGAACCATGCTGCCTAGCGTGGATTTTCAGGAGCCAGCCGGCCACTCTCAGCCATAGGCCCTCAAGCACAAACCACGGCCCTTTTCTCTGGCAAACAAAACTCAACTGCCCCTCTTCTGGAGGGCAAATTGCAGGACGCAATTGGTACTACAAAAACAGCCCAACTTGGCACTGGTGCCACCATGGGTCTGGTAACCATCCTGCCTATCGTAGCTTTTCAGGAGCCAGCCGGTCACTCCCAGCCATAGGCCCCCAGACAAAAACCTCGGCCCGTTTCCCTGGCAAACAAAAGTAAGCTACCCCGCTTCTGGATGGCAAATTGCAGGAGCCACTTTGCACCATCAAACTGGCCCGACTTGGCACTGGTGCCACCTCTGGTCTGGGAACCATCCTGCGTATCGTGGATTCAAAGGAGCCAGCTGGCCACTCCCAGCCACAGGCACCCAAACACAAACAACGGCGCTTTTCCCTGGAAAACAAAACTCGCCTGCCAACTTTTTGATGGCAGATTGCAGGAGCCACTTTGCAACATAAAACCAGCCCGACTTGGCACTGGTCCCACCTTGGATCTCGGAACCATCCTGCCTATCGTGGATTTTCAGGGGCCAGCCGGCCACTCTCAGCCATGTACCCCCAAACAAAAACCATGGCCCTTTCCTCTGGCAAACAAAACTCAACTGCCCCTCTTCTGGATGGCAGATTGCAGGAGCCACTTGCTACTACAAAACCAGCCCAACTTGGCACTGGTGCCACCTTGGCTCTGGGAACCATGCTGCGTATCGTGGATTCTAATGAGCCAGCCGGCCACTCCCAGCCACAGGCGCCAAAAAAACCAAAGACTTTTCTCTTGCAAACAAAAATCGGCTACCCCGCTTCTGGATGGCAGATTGCAGGAGACACTTTGCACCATCAAACCAGCCCGACTTGGCACTGGTGCCACCTTGGATCTGGGAACCATCCTGCCTATCGTGGATTTTCAGGGGCCAGCCGGCCACTCTCAGCCATAGGCCCCCAAAAACAAACCACGGCACTTTACTCTGGTAACCAAAACTCAACTGCCCCTCTTCTGGATGGCAAATTGCAGGACGCACTTGGTACTACAAAAGCAGCCCGACTTGGCACTGGTGCCACCATGGGTCTGGTCACCATCCTGCGTATGGTGCATTTTAAGGAGCCAGCTGGCCACTCCCAGCCATAGGCCCCCAGACACAAAATTCTGCCCGTTTCCCTGGCAAACAAAAGTAATCTACCGCGCTTCTGGATGGCAGATTGCAGGAGCCACTTTGCACCATCAAACCAGCCCAACTTGGCACTGGTGCCACCTTGGGTCTGGGAACCATCCTGCGTATCGTGGATTCTAAGGAGCCAGCCGGACACTCCCAGGCACAGGCCCCCAAACAAAAACAACGGCGCTTTTCCCTGGAAAACAAAACTCGCCTGCCAACTTTTTGATGGCAGATTGCAGGAGCTATTTAGTACTATCAAACCAGTCCGACTTGGCACTGGTGCCACCTTGGATCTGGGAACCATCCTGCCTATCGTGGATTTTCAGGTGTCAGCCGGCCCCTCTCAGCCATATGCCCTCAAACACAAACCAGGGCCCTTTTCTCTGGCAAACAAAACTCAACTGCCCCTCTTCTGGAAGGCAAATTGCAGGACGCACTTGGTACTACAAAAACAGCCCAACTTGGCACTGGTGCCACCTCTGGCCTGGGAACCATCCTGCGTATCGAGCTTTTTAAGGAGCCAGCCGGCCACTCCCAGCCATATGCCCCCAAAAATGAACCACGGACTTGTTCACTGGCAAACAAAAATCAGCTGCCCCGCGTCAGGATGGCAGATTGCAGGAGCCACTTTGCACCATCAAACCAGCCCGACTTGGCTCTGGTGCCACCTTGGGTCTGGGAACCATTCTGCCTATCGTGGATTTTCAGGGGCCAGCCGGCCACTCTGAGCCATAGGCCCCCAAACACAAACCACGGCCCTTTTCTCTGGCAAACAAAACTCAGCTGCCCCGCTTCTGGATGGCAGATTGCAGGACGCACTTGGTACAATCAAACCAGCCCAACTTGGCACTGGTGCCACCTTGGGTCTGGGAACCATCCTGCGTATTGTGGATTGTCAGGAGCGAGCCGACCACTCTCGGCCACAGACCCCAATCAAAAACAACGGCCCGATTCACAGGCAAAAAAATCTCAGCTGCCCCACTTGTGGATGGGAGATTGCAGGAGGCGCTTGACACTGTCAAACCAGCCCAACATGGCACTGGTGCCACCTTGGGTCTGGGAACGATGCTGCGTATCATGGAATTCAAGGAGCCAGTCGGCCACTCCCAGCCACAGGACCCAAACACATACCACAGCCCTTTTCTTTGGCAAACAAAACGCAGCTGCCCTGCTTTTGAATGGCAGATTGCAGGAGGCACTTGGTACTATCAAACCAGCCCAACTTGGCGCTGGTGCCACCATGGGTCTTGTCACAATCCTGCCTATCGGAGCTTTTCAGGAGCCAGCCGGTCACTCCCAGGCATAGACCCCCAGACAGAAACCTCGGCCCATTTCCATGGAAAACAAAATTCAGCTGCCCCGCTTCTGGATGGCAGATTGCAGGAGCCACTTGGTACTATCAAACCAGCCCGACTTGGCACTGGTGCCACCTTGGGTCTGGGAACCATGCTGCGTAACGTAGATTCTAAGGCGAATGCGGCCACTTACAGCCACAGGCCCCCAAACACAAACAACGGCGCTTTTCCCTGGAAAACAAAATTCGCCTGCCAACATTTTGATGGCAGATTGCAGGAGCCACTTGGTACTATCAAACCAGCCCAACTTGGCGCTGGTGCCACCATGGGTCTGGTCACCATCCTGCCTATCGTAGCTTTTCAGGAGCCAGCCGGTCACTCCCAGCCATAGGCCCCCAGACACAAACCTCGGCCCGTTTCCCTGGCAAACAAAAGTAAGCTGCCCCGCTTCTGGATGGCAGATTGCAGGAGCTATTTATTACTATCAAACCAGCCCGACTTGGCACTGGTGCCACCTTGGCTCTGGGAACCAACCTGCCTATCGTGGATTTTCAGGGGCCAGCCGGCCACTCTCAGCCATATGCCCCCAAACACAAACCACGGCCCTTTTCTCTGGCAAACAAAACTCAACTTCCCCTCTTCTGGACGGCAAATTGCAGGACGCGCTTGGTACTACGAAAACAGCCCGACTTGGCGCTGATGCCACATTGGGTCAGGAAACCATCCTGCGTATCGATCTTTTTAAGGAGCCAGCCGGTCACTCCCATCCATATACCGCCAAAAACAAACCACGGAACTTTTCTCCAGCAAACAAAAATCCGCTGCCCCGCGTCTGGATGGCAGATTGCAGGAGCCACTTTGCACCATCAAACAAGCCCGACTTGGCACTGGTGCCACCTTGGATCTGGGAACCATCCTGCCTATCGTGGATTTTCAGGGGCCAGCCGGCCACTCTCAGCCATAGGCCCCCAAACAAAAACCACGGCACTTTACTCTGGTAACCAAAACTCAACTGCCCCTCTTCTGGATGGCAAATTGCAGGACGCACTTGGTACTACAAAACCAGCCCGACTTGGCACTGGTGCCACCTTGGGTCTGGTCACCATCCTGCGTATTGTGCATTTTAAGGAGCCAGTTGGCCACTCCAAGCCATAGGCCCCCAGACACAAAGCTCTGCCCGTTTCCATGGCAAACAAAAGTAAGCTACCCCGCTTCTGGATGGCAGATTAGAGGAGCCACTTTGCACCATCAAACCAGCCCAACTTGGCACTGCTGCCACCTTGGGTCTGGGAACCATCCTGCGTATCGTGGATTCTAAGGAGCCAGCCGGCCACTCCCAGCCACAGGTCCCCAAACACAAACAACGGCGCTTTTCCCTGGAAAACAAAACTCGCCTGCCAACTTTTTGATGGCAGATTGCAGGAGCCACTTTGCAACATAAAACCAGCCCGACTTGGCACTGGTCCCACCTTGGATCTCGGAACCATCCTGCCTATCGTGGATTTTCAGGGGCCAGCCGGCCACTCTCAGCCATGTACCCCCAAACAAAAACCACGGCCCTTTCCTCTGGCCAACAAAACTCAACTGCCCCTCTTCTGGATGGCAAATTGCAGGGGCCACTTGCTACTACAAAACCAGCCCAACTTGGCACTGGTGCCACCTTGGCTCTGGGAACCATGCTGCGTATCGTGGATTCTAATGAGCCAGGCAGCCACTCCCAGTCATGGGCGCCCAAAAAAAACCAAAGACCTTTTCTCTTGCAAACAAAAATCGGCTACCCCGCTTCTGGATGGCAGATTGCAGGAGACACTTTGCACCATCAAACCAGCCCGACTTGGCACTGGTGCCACCTTGGGTCTGGGAACCATGCTGCCTAGCGTGGATTTTCAGGAGCCAGCCGGCCACTCTCAGCCATAGGCCCTCAAGCACAAACCACGGCCCTTTTCTCTGGCAAACAAAACTCAACTGCCCCTCTTCTGGAGGGCAAATTGCAGGACGCAATTGGTACTACAAAAACAGCCCAACTTGGCACTGGTGCCACCATGGGTCTGGTAACCATCCTGCCTATCGTAGCTTTTCAGGAGCCAGCCGGTCACTCCCAGCCATAGGCCCCCAGACAAAAACCTCGGCCCGTTTCCCTGGCAAACAAAAGTAAGCTACCCCGCTTCTGGATGGCAAATTGCAGGAGCCACTTTGCACCATCAAACTGGCCCGACTTGGCACTGGTGCCACCTCTGGTCTGGGAACCATCCTGCGTATCGTGGATTCAAAGGAGCCAGCTGGCCACTCCCAGCCACAGGCACCCAAACACAAACAACGGCGCTTTTCCCTGGAAAACAAAACTCGCCTGCCAACTTTTTGATGGCAGATTGCAGGAGCCACTTTGCAACATAAAACCAGCCCGACTTGGCACTGGTCCCACCTTGGATCTCGGAACCATCCTGCCTATCGTGGATTTTCAGGGGCCAGCCGGCCACTCTCAGCCATGTACCCCCAAACAAAAACCATGGCCCTTTCCTCTGGCAAACAAAACTCAACTGCCCCTCTTCTGGATGGCAGATTGCAGGAGCCACTTGCTACTACAAAACCAGCCCAACTTGGCACTGGTGCCACCTTGGCTCTGGGAACCATGCAGCGTATCGTGGATTCTAATGAGCCAGCCGGCCACTCCCAGCCACAGGCGCCAAAAAAAACCAAAGACTTTTCTCTTGCAAACAAAAATCGGCTACCCCGCTTCTGGATGGCAGATTGCAGGAGACACTTTGCACCATCAAACCAGCCCGACTTGGCACTGGTGCCACCTTGGATCTGGGAACCATCCTGCCTATCGTGGATTTTCAGGGGCCAGCCGGCCACTCTCAGCCATAGGCCCCCAAAAACAAACCACGGCACTTTACTCTGGTAACCAAAACTCAACTGCCCCTCTTCTGGATGGCAAATTGCAGGACGCACTTGGTACTACAAAAGCAGCCCGACTTGGCACTGGTGCCACCATGGGTCTGGTCACCATCCTGCGTATGGTGCATTTTAAGGAGCCAGCTGGCCACTCCCAGCCATAGGCCCCCAGACACAAAATTCTGCCCGTTTCCCTGGCAAACAAAAGTAATCTACCGCGCTTCTGGATGGCAGATTGCAGGAGCCACTTTGCACCATCAAACCAGCCCAACTTGGCACTGGTGCCACCTTGGGTCTGGGAACCATCCTGCGTATCGTGGATTCTAAGGAGCCAGCCGGACACTCCCAGGCACAGGCCCCCAAACAAAAACAACGGCGCTTTTCCCTGGAAAACAAAACTCGCCTGCCAACTTTTTGATGGCAGATTGCAGGAGCTATTTAGTACTATCAAACCAGTCCGACTTGGCACTGGTGCCACCTTGGATCTGGGAACCATCCTGCCTATCGTGGATTTTCAGGTGTCAGCCGGCCCCTCTCAGCCATATGCCCTCAAACACAAACCAGGGCCCTTTTCTCTGGCAAACAAAACTCAACTGCCCCTCTTCTGGAAGGCAAATTGCAGGACGCACTTGGTACTACAAAAACAGCCCAACTTGGCACTGATGCCACCTCTGGCCTGGGAACCATCCTGCGTATCGAGCTTTTTAAGGAGCCAGCCGGCCACTCCCAGCCATATGCCCCCAAAAATGAACCACGGACTTGTTCACTGGCAAACAAAAATCAGCTGCCCCGCGTCAGGATGGCAGATTGCAGGAGCCACTTTGCACCATCAAACCAGCCCGACTTGGCTCTGGTGCCACCTTGGGTCTGGGAACCATTCTGCCTATCGTGGATTTTCAGGGGCCAGCCGGCCACTCTGAGCCATAGGCCCCCAAACACAAACCACGGCCCTTTTCTCTGGCAAACAAAACTCAGCTGCCCCGCTTCTGGATGGCAGATTGCAGGACGCACTTGGTACAATCAAACCAGCCCAACTTGGCACTGGTGCCACCTTGGGTCTGGGAACCATCCTGCGTATTGTGGATTGTCAGGAGCGAGCCGACCACTCTCGGCCACAGACCCCAATCAAAAACAACGGCCCGATTCACAGGCAAAAAAATCTCAGCTGCCCCACTTGTGGATGGGAGATTGCAGGAGGCGCTTGACACTGTCAAACCAGCCCAACATGGCACTGGTGCCACCTTGGGTCTGGGAACGATGCTGCGTATCATGGAATTCAAGGAGCCAGTCGGCCACTCCCAGCCACAGGACCCAAACACATACCACAGCCCTTTTCTTTGGCAAACAAAACGCAGCTGCCCTGCTTTTGAATGGCAGATTGCAGGAGGCACTTGGTACTATCAAACCAGCCCAACTTGGCGCTGGTGCCACCATGGGTCTTGTCACAATCCTGCCTATCGGAGCTTTTCAGGAGCCAGCCGGTCACTCCCAGCCATAGACCCCCAGACAGAAACCTCGGCCCATTTCCATGGAAAACAAAATTCAGCTGCCCCGCTTCTGGATGGCAGATTGCAGGAGCCACTTGGTACTATCAAACCAGCCCGACTTGGCACTGGTGCCACCTTGGGTCTGGGAACCATGCTGCGTAACGTAGATTCTAAGGCGAATGCGGCCACTTACAGCCACAGGCCCCCAAACACAAACAACGGCGCTTTTCCCTGGAAAACAAAATTCGCCTGCCAACATTTTGATGGCAGATTGCAGGAGCCACTTGGTACTATCAAACCAGCCCAACTTGGCGCTGGTGCCACCATGGGTCTGGTCACCATCCTGCCTATCGTAGCTTTTCAGGAGCCAGCCGGTCACTCCCAGCCATAGGCCCCCAGACACAAACCTCGGCCCGTTTCCCTGGCAAACAAAAGTAAGCTGCCCCGCTTCTGGATGGCAGATTGCAGGAGCTATTTATTACTATCAAACCAGCCCGACTTGGCACTGGTGCCACCTTGGCTCTGGGAACCAACCTGCCTATCGTGGATTTTCAGGGGCCAGCCGGCCACTCTCAGCCATATGCCCCCAAACACAAACCACGGCCCTTTTCTCTGGCAAACAAAACTCAACTTCCCCTCTTCTGGACGGCAAATTGCAGGACGCGCTTGGTACTACGAAAACAGCCCGACTTGGCGCTGATGCCACATTGGGTCAGGAAACCATCCTGCGTATCGATCTTTTTAAGGAGCCAGCCGGTCACTCCCATCCATATACCGCCAAAAACAAACCACGGAACTTTTCTCCAGCAAACAAAAATCCGCTGCCCCGCGTCTGGATGGCAGATTGCAGGAGCCACTTTGCACCATCAAACAAGCCCGACTTGGCACTGGTGCCACCTTGGATCTGGGAACCATCCTGCCTATCGTGGATTTTCAGGGGCCAGCCGGCCACTCTCAGCCATAGGCCCCCAAACAAAAACCACGGCACTTTACTCTGGTAACCAAAACTCAACTGCCCCTCTTCTGGATGGCAAATTGCAGGACGCACTTGGTACTACAAAACCAGCCCGACTTGGCACTGGTGCCACCTTGGGTCTGGTCACCATCCTGCGTATTGTGCATTTTAAGGAGCCAGTTGGCCACTCCAAGCCATAGGCCCCCAGACACAAAGCTCTGCCCGTTTCCATGGCAAACAAAAGTAAGCTACCCCGCTTCTGGATGGCAGATTAGAGGAGCCACTTTGCACCATCAAACCAGCCCAACTTGGCACTGCTGCCACCTTGGGTCTGGGAACCATCCTGCGTATCGTGGATTCTAAGGAGCCAGCCGGCCACTCCCAGCCACAGGTCCCCAAACACAAACAACGGCGCTTTTCCCTGGAAAACAAAACTCGCCTGCCAACTTTTTGATGGCAGATTGCAGGAGCCACTTTGCAACATAAAACCAGCCCGACTTGGCACTGGTCCCACCTTGGATCTCGGAACCATCCTGCCTATCGTGGATTTTCAGGGGCCAGCCGGCCACTCTCAGCCATGTACCCCCAAACAAAAACCACGGCCCTTTCCTCTGGCCAACAAAACTCAACTGCCCCTCTTCTGGATGGCAAATTGCAGGGGCCACTTGCTACTACAAAACCAGCCCAACTTGGCACTGGTGCCACCTTGGCTCTGGGAACCATGCTGCGTATCGTGGATTCTAATGAGCCAGGCAGCCACTCCCAGTCATGGGCGCCCAAAAAAAACCAAAGACCTTTTCTCTTGCAAACAAATATCGGCTACCCCGCTTCTGGATGGCAGATTGCAGGAGACACTTTGCACCATCAAACCAGCCCGACTTGGCACTGGTGCCACCTTGGGTCTGGGAACCATGCTGCCTAGCGTGGATTTTCAGGAGCCAGCCGGCCACTCTCAGCCATAGGCCCTCAAGCACAAACCACGGCCCTTTTCTCTGGCAAACAAAACTCAACTGCCCCTCTTCTGGAGGGCAAATTGCAGGACGCAATTGGTACTACAAAAACAGCCCAACTTGGCACTGGTGCCACCATGGGTCTGGTAACCATCCTGCCTATCGTAGCTTTTCAGGAGCCAGCCGGTCACTCCCAGCCATAGGCCCCCAGACAAAAACCTCGGCCCGTTTCCCTGGCAAACAAAAGTAAGCTACCCCGCTTCTGGATGGCAAATTGCAGGAGCCACTTTGCACCATCAAACTGGCCCGACTTGGCACTGGTGCCACCTCTGGTCTGGGAACCATCCTGCGTATCGTGGATTCAAAGGAGCCAGCTGGCCACTCCCAGCCACAGGCACCCAAACACAAACAACGGCGCTTTTCCCTGGAAAACAAAACTCGCCTGCCAACTTTTTGATGGCAGATTGCAGGAGCCACTTTGCAACATAAAACCAGCCCGACTCGGCACTGGTTCCACCTTGGATCTCCGAACCATCCTGGCAATCGTGGATTTTCAGGGGCCAGCCGGCCACTCTCAGCCATGTACCCCCAAACAAAAACCATGGCCCTTTCCTCTGGCAAACAAAACTCAACTGCCCCTCTTCTGGATGGCAGATTGCAGGAGCCACTTGCTACTACAAAACCAGCCCAACTTGGCACTGGTGCCACCTTGGCTCTGGGAACCATCCTGCGTATCGTGGATTCTAATGAGCCAGCCGGCCACTCCCAGCCACAGGCGCCAAAAAAAACCAAAGACTTTTCTCTTGCAAACAAATATCGGCTACCCCGCTTCTGGATGGCAGATTGCAGGAGACACTTTGCACCATCAAACCAGCCCGACTTGGCACTGGTGCCACCTTGGATCTGGGAACCATCCTGCCTATCGTGGATTTTCAGGGGCCAGCCGGCCACTCTCAGCCATAGGCCCCCAAAAACAAACCACGGCACTTTACTCTGGTAACCAAAACTCAACTGCCCCTCTTCTGGATGGCAAATTGCAGGACGCACTTGGTACTACAAAAGCAGCCCGACTTGGCACTGGTGCCACCTTGGGTCTGGTCACCATCCTGCGTATGGTGCATTTTAAGGAGCCAGCTGGCCACTCCCAGCCATAGGCCACCAGACACAAAATTCTGCCCGTTTCCCTGGCAAACAAAAGTAATCTACCGCGCTTCTGGATGGCAGATTGCAGGAGCCACTTTGCACCATCAAACCAGCCCAACTTGGCACTGGTGCCACCTTGGGTCTGGGAACCATCCTGCGTATCGTGGATTCTAAGGAGCCAGCCGGACACTCCCAGGCACAGGCCCCCAAACAAAAACAACGGCGCTTTTCCCTGGAAAACAAAACTCGCCTGCCAACTTTTTGATGGCAGATTGCAGGAGCTATTTAGTACTATCAAACCAGTCCGACTTGGCACTGGTGCCACCTTGGATCTGGGAACCATCCTGCCTATCGTGGATTTTCAGGTGTCAGCCGGCCCCTCTCAGCCATATGCCCTCAAACACAAACCAGGGCCCTTTTCTCTGGCAAACAAAACTCAACTGCCCCTCTTCTGGAAGGCAAATTGCAGGACGCACTTGGTACTACAAAAACAGCCCAACTTGGCACTGATGCCACCTCTGGCCTGGGAACCATCCTGCGTATCGAGCTTTTTAAGGAGCCAGCCGGCCACTCCCAGCCATATGCCCCCAAAAATGAACCACGGACTTGTTCACTGGCAAACAAAAATCAGCTGCCCCGCGTCAGGATGGCAGATTGCAGGAGCCACTTTGCACCATCAAACCAGCCCGACTTGGCTCTGGTGCCACCTTGGGTCTGGGAACCATTCTGCCTATCGTGGATTTTCAGGGGCCAGCCGGCCACTCTGAGCCATAGGCCCCCAAACACAAACCACGGCCCTTTTCTCTGGCAAACAAAACTCAGCTGCCCCGCTTCTGGATGGCAGATTGCAGGACGCACTTGGTACAATCAAACCAGCCCAACTTGGCACTGGTGCCACCTTGGGTCTGGGAACCATCCTGCATATTGTGGATTGTCAGGAGCGAGCCGACCACTCTCGGCCACAGACCCCAATCAAAAACAACGGCCCGATTCACAGGCAAAAAAATCTCAGCTGCCCCACTTGTGGATGGGAGATTGCAGGAGGCGCTTGACACTGTCAAACCAGCCCAACATGGCACTGGTGCCACCTTGGGTCTGGGAACGATGCTGCGTATCATGGAATTCAAGGAGCCAGTCGGCCACTCCCAGCCACAGGACCCAAACACATACCACAGCCCTTTTCTTTGGCAAACAAAACGCAGCTGCCCTGCTTTTGAATGGCAGATTGCAGGAGGCACTTGGTACTATCAAACCAGCCCAACTTGGCACTGGTGCCTCCATGGGTCTGGTCACCATCCTGCGTATCGTAGCTTTTCAGGAGCCAGCCGGTCATTCCCAGCCATAGGCCCCAGACACAAAGCTCTGCCCGTTTCCCTGGCAAACAAAAGTAAGCTGCCCCGCTTCTGGATGGCAGATTGCGGGAGCCACTTGGTACTATCAAACCAGCCCGACTTGGCACTGGTGCCACCTCTGGTCTGGAAACCATCCTGCGTATCGTGGATTCTTAGGAGCCAGCTGGCCACTCCCAGCCACAGGCCCCCAAACACAAACAACGGTGCTTTTCCCTGGAAAACAAAACTGGCCTGCCAACTTTTTGATGGCAGATTGCAGGAGCCACTTGGTACTATCAAACCAGCCCGACTTGGCACTGGTGCCACCTTGGCTCTGGGAACCATCCTGCGTATCGTGGATTCAAAGGAGCCAGCTGGCCACTCCCAGCCACAGGCACCCAAACACAAACAACGGCGCTTTTCCCTGGAAAACAAAACTCGCCTGCCAACTTTTTGATGGCAGATTGCAGGAGCCACTTTGCAACATAAAACCAGCCCGACTCGGCACTGGTTCCACCTTGGATCTCCGAACCATCCTGGCAATCGTGGATTTTCAGGGGCCAGCCGGCCACTCTCAGCCATGTACCCCCAAACAAAAACCATGGCCCTTTCCTCTGGCAAACAAAACTCAACTGCCCCTCTTCTGGATGGCAGATTGCAGGAGCCACTTGCTACTACAAAACCAGCCCAACTTGGCACTGGTGCCACCTTGGCTCTGGGAACCATGCTGCGTATCGTGGATTCTAATGAGCCAGCCGGCCACTCCCAGCCACAGGCGCCAAAAAAAACCAAAGACTTTTCTCTTGCAAACAAAAATCGACTACCCCGCTGCTGGATGGCAGATTGCAGGAGACACTTTGCACCATCAAACCAGCCCGACTTGGCACTGGTGCCACCTTTGGTCTGGGAACCATGCTGCCTAGCGTGGATTTTCAGGAGCCAGCCGGCCACTCTCAGCCATATGCACTCAAGCACAAACCACGGCCCTTTACTCTGGCAAACAAAACTCAACTGCCCCTCTTGTGGAGGGCAAATTGCAGTACGCACTTGGTACTACAAAACCAGCCCAACTTGGCACTGGTGCCACCTTGGCTCTGGGAACCATTCTGCCTATCGTGGATTTTCAGGGGCCAGCCAGCCACTCTGAGCCATAGGCCCCCAAACAAAAACCACGGCCCTTTTCTCTGGCAAACAAAACTCAACTGCCCCTCTTCTGGATGGCAGATTGCAGGAGTCACTTGGTACTATCAAACCAGCCCAACTTGGCACTGGTGCCTCCATGGGTCTGGTAACCATCCTGCCTATCCTAGCTTTTCAGGAGCCAGCCGGTCACTCCCAGCCATGGGGCCCAGACACAAAGCTCGGCCCGTTTCCCTGGCATACAAAAGTAAGCTACCCCGCTTCTGGATGGCAGATTGCAGGAGACACTTTGTACCATCAAACCAGCCCGACTTGGCACTGCTGCCACCATGGATCTGGTCACCATCCTGCCTATCGTAGCTTCTCAGGACCTAGCCGGTCACTCTCAGCCATAGGCCGCCAGACACAAACCTCGGCCCGTTTCCCTGGCAAACAAAAGTAAGCTGCCCCGCTTCTAGATGGCAGATTGCAGGAGCCACTTGGTACTATCAAACCAGCCCGACTTGGCAGTGATGCCACCTTGGGTCTGGGAACCAACCTGCCTATCGTGGATTTTCAGGGGCCAGCCGGCCACTCTCAGCCATATGCCCCCAAACACAAACCACGGCCCTTTTCTCTGGCAAACAAAACTCAACTGCCCGTCTTCTGGATGGCAAATTGCAGGACGCACTTGGTACTACGAAAACAGCCCGACTTGGCACTGATGCCACCTTGGCTCTGGGAACCATCCTGCGTATCGAGCTTTTTAAGGAGCCAGCCGGCCACGCCCAGCCATATACCGCCAAAAACAAACCACGGAACTTTTCTCCAGCAAACAAAAATCCGCTGCCCCGCGTCTGGATGGCAGATTGCAGGAGCCACTTTGCACCATCAAACCAGCCCGACTTGGCACTGGTGCCACCTTGGATCTGGGAACCATCCTGCCTATCGTGGATTTTCAGGGGCCAGCCGGCCACTCTCAGCCATAGGCCCCCAAAAACAAACCACGGCACTTTACTCTGGTAAACAAAACTCAACTGCCCCTCTTCTGGATGGCAAATTGCAGGACGCACTTGGTACTACAAAAGCAGCCCGACTTGGCACTGGTGCCACCTTGGGTCTGGTCACCATCCTGCGTATGGTGCATTTTAAGGAGCCAGCTGGCCACTCCCAGCCATAGGCCCCCAGACACAAAATTCTGCCCGTTTCCCTGGCAAACAAAAGTAATCTACCGCGCTTCTGGATGGCAGATTGCAGGAGCCACTTTGCAGCATCAAACCAGCCCAACTTGGCACTGGTGCCACCTTGGGTCTGGGAACCATCCTGCGTATCGTGGATTCTAAGGAGCCAGCCGGCCACTCCCAGCCACAGGCCCCCAAACAAAAACAACGGCGCTTTTCCCTGGAAAACAAAACTCGCCTGCCAACTTTTTGATGGCAGATTGCAGGAGCTATTTAGTACTATCAAACCAGTCCGAGTTGGCACTGGTGCCACCTTGGATCTGGGAACCATCCTGCCTATTGTGGATTTTCAGGTGTCAGCCAGCCCCTCTCAGCCATATGCCCTCAAACACAAACCACGGCACTTTTCTCTGGCAAACAAAACTCAACTGCCCCTCTTCTGGAAGGCAAATTGCAGGACGCACTTGGTACTACAAAAACAGCCCAACTTGGCACTGGTGCCACCTCTGGCCTGGGAACCATCCTGCGTATCGAGCTTTTTAAGGAGCCAGCCGGCCACTCCCAGCCATATGCCCCCAAAAATGAACCACGGACTTGTTCTCTGGCAAACAAAAATCAGCTGCCCCGCGTCGGGATGGCAGATTGCAGGAGCCACTTTGCACCATCAAACCAGCCCGACTTGGCTCTGGTGCCACCTTGGGTCTGGGAACCATTCTGCCTATCGTGGATTTTCAGGGGCCAGCCGGCCACTCTGAGCCACAGGCCCCCAAACACAAACCACGGCCCTTTTCTCTGGCAAACAAAACTCAGCTGCCCCGCTTCTGGATGGCAGATTGCAGGACGCACTTGGTACAATCAAACCAGCCCAACTTGGCACTGGTGCCACCTTGGGTCTGGTCACCATCCTGCGTATCGTAGCTTTTAAGGAGCCAGCCGGTCAGTCCCAGCCATAGGCCCCAGACACAAAGCTCTGCCCGTTTCCCTGGCAAACAAAAGTAAGCTGCCCCGCTTCTGGATGGCAGATTGCGGGAGCCACTTGGTACTATCAAACCAGCCCGACTTGGCACTGGTGCCACCTCTGGTCTGGAAACCATCCTGCGTATCGTGGATTCTTAGGAGCCAGCCGGCCACTCCCAGCCACAGGCCCCCAAACACAAACAACGGCACTTTTCCCTGGAAAGCAAAACTGGCCTGCCAACTTTTTGATGGCAGATTGCAGGAGCCACTTGGTACTATCAAACCAGCCCGACTAGGCACTGGTGCCACCTTGGCTCTGGGAACCATGCTGCGTAACGTAGATTCTAAGGCGAAGGCGGCCACTCACAGCCACAGGCCCCCAAACACAAACAACGGCGCTTTTCCCTGGAAAACAAAACTCGCCTGCCAACTTTTTGATGGCAGATTGCAGGAGCCACTTGGTACTATCAAACCAGCCCAACTTGGCACTGCTGCCACCATGGGTCTGGTCACCATCTTGCCTATCGTGGATTTTAAGGAGCCAGCCGGCCTCTCTCAGCCATATGCCCCCAAACACAAACCACGGCCCTTTTCTCTGGCAAACAAAACTCAACTGCCCCTCTTCTGGATGGCAGATTGCAGGAGCCACTTGGTACTATCAAACCAGCCCTACTTGGCACTGGTGCCACCTTGGGTCTGGGAAGCATGCTGCGTATCATGGATTTTCAGGAGCCAGCCCGCCACTGCAAGCTACAGGCCCCCAAACACAAACAACAGCCTTTTTCTCTGGCAAACAAAATTCAGCTGCCCCGCTTCTGGATGGCAGATTGCAGGAGCCACTTGGTAGTATCAAACCAGTCCGACTTGGCACTGGTGCCAACTTGGGTCTGGGAACCATCCTGCGTATCGTGGATTCTAAGTAGCCAGCTGGCCACTCCCAGCCACAGGCCCCCAAACACAAACAACGGTGCTTTTCCCTGGAAAACAAAACTGGCCTGCCAACTTTTTGATGGCAGATTGCAGGAGCCACTTGGTACTATCAAACCAGCCCGTCTTGGCACTGGTGCCACCATGGGTCTGGTCACCATCCTGCCTATCGTAGCTTTTCAGGAGCCAGCCGGTCACTCCCAGCCATAGGCCCCCAGCCACAAACCTCGGCCCGTTTCCCTGGCACACAAAAGTAAGCTACCCCGCTTCTGGATGGCAGATTGCAGGAGCAACTTGGCATCATCAAACCAGCCCGACTTGGCACTGGTGCCACCTCTGGTCTGGGAACCATCCTGCGTATCGTGGGTTCTAAGGAGCCAGCTGGCCACTCCCAGCCACAGGCCCCCAAACACAAACAACGGCACTTTTCCCTGGAAAACAAAACTCGCCTGCTAGCTTTTTGATTGCAGAGTGCAGGAGCCACTTGGTACTATCAAACCAGCCCAACTTGGCACTGGTGCCACTATGGGTCTGGTCACCATCCTGCTTATCATAGCATTTCAGGAGCCAGCCGGTCACTCCCAGCCGTAGGCCCCCAGACAAATATCTCGGCCCGTTTCCCTGGAAAACAAAAGTAAGCTGCCCCGCTTCTGGATGGCAGATTGCAGGAGCCACTTGGTACTATCAAACCAGCCCAACTTGGCACTGGTGCCACCATGGGTCTGGTCACCATCCTGCCTATCGTAGCTTTTCAGGGGCCAGCCAGCCAGCCCCAGGCACTGGCCCCCAGACAAGAATTTCGGCCCGTTTCCATGGCAAACAAAAGTAAGCTACCCCGCTTCTGGATGGCAGATTGTAGGAGCCACTTTGCACCATCAAACCAGCCCAACTTGACACTGGTGCCACCTCTGGCCTGGGAACCATCCTGCGTATTGTGGATTCTAAGCAGCCACCCGGCCACTCCGAGCCATAGGCCCCCAAACACAAACAACGGCGCTTTTCCCCGGAAAACAAAACTTGCCTGCCAACATTTTGATGGCAGATTGCAGGAGCCACTTGGTACTATCAAACCAGCCCAACTTGGCACTGGTGCCACCATGGGTCTGGTCACCATCCTGCCTAGCATAGCTTTTCAGGAGCCAGGAGGTCACTCCCAGCCATAGACCCCCAGACAGAAATCTCGGCCCGTTTCCATGGAAAACAAAAGTAAGCTGCCCCGCTTCTGGATGGCAGATTGCAGGAGCCACTTGGTACTATCAATTTAGCCCAACTTGGCACTGGTGCCACCATGGGTCTGGTAAACATCCTGCCTATCGTAGCTTTTCAGGAGCCAGCCAGTCACTCCCTGCCATAGGGCCCCAGACAAATACCTCTGCCCGTTTCCCTGGCAAACAAAAGTAAGCTGCCCCGCTTCTGGATGGCAGATTGCAGGAGCCACTTGGTACTATCAAACCAGCCCGACTTGGCACTGGTGCCACCTTGGATCTGGGAACCATGCTGCGTAACGTGGATTCTAAGACGACAAGCGGCCACTCCCAGCCACAGGGCCCCAAACATAAACAACGGCGCTTTTCCCTGGAAAACAAAACTCGCCTGCCAACTTTTTGATGGCAGATTGCAGGAGCCACTTGGCACTATCAAATCAGCCCAACTTGGCACTGGTGCCACCATGGGTCTGGTAATCATCCTGCCTACTGTAGCTTTTCAGGAGCCAGCCGGTCACTCCCAACCATAGGCCTCCAGAAAATAACCTCGGCCCGTTTCCCTGGCAAACAAAAGTAAGCTACCCCGCTTCTGGATGGCAGATTGCAGGAGGCACTTTGCACCATCAAACTATCCCGACTTGGCACTGGTGCCACCTCTGGTCTGGGAACCATCCTGCGTATCGTGGATTCTAATTAGCCAGCCGGCCACTCCCAGCCACAGGCCCCCAAACACAAACAACGGCGCTTTTCCCTGGAAAACAAAACTCGCCTGCCAAATTTTTGATGGCAGATTGCAGGAGCCACTTGGTAGTATCAAACCAGCCCAACTTGGCACTGGTGCCACCACTGGTCTGGGAACCATCCTGCGTATCGAGGATTTTAAGGAGCCAGCCGGCCACTCCCAGCCACAGGACCCCAGACACAAAGCTCTGCCCGTTTCCCTGACAAACAAAATTAAGCTACCCCGCTTCTGGATGGCAGATTGCAGGAGCTATTTAGTACTATCAAACCAGCCCGACTTGGCACTGGTGCCACCTTGGCTCTGGGAACCATCCTGCCTATTGTGGATTTTGTGGGGTCAGCCGGCCACTCTCAGCCATATGCCCTCAAACACAAACCACGGCCCTTTTCTCTGGCAAACAAAACTCAACTGCCCCTCTTCTGGAAGGCAAATTGCAGGACGCACTTGGTACTACAAAAACAGCCCAACTTGGCACTGGTGCCACCTCTGGTCTGGGAACCATCCTGCGTATCGTGGATTTTCAGGGGCCAGCCGGCCACTCCCAGCCACAGGCCCCCAAACACAAACAACGGCTCTTTTCCCTGGAAAACAAAACTCGCCTGCCAACTTTTTGATGGCAGATTGCAGGAGCCACTTGGTGCTATCAAACCAGCCCAACTTGGCACTGGTGCCACCATGGGTCTTGTCACAATCCTGCCTATCGTAGCTTTTCAGGAGCCAGCCGGTCACTTCCAGCCATAGGCGCCCAGACACAAAGCTCGGCCCATTTCCATGTTAAATAAAAGTAAGCTGCCCCGCTTCTGCATGGCAGATTGCAGGAACCACTTAGTACTATCAAACCAGCCCAACTTGGAACTGGTGCCTCCATGGGTCTGGTAACCATCCTGCCTATCGTAGCTTTTCAGGAGCCAGCCGGTGAGTCCCAGCCATAGGCCCCAGACACAAAGCTCTGCCCGATTCCCTGGCAAACAAAAGTTATCTACCCCGCTTCTGGATGGCAGATTGCAGGAGCCACTTTGAACTATCAAACTATCCCGACTTGGCACTGGTGCCACCTCTGGTCTGGGAACCATCCTGCGTATCGTGGATTCTAAGGAGCCAGCTGGCCAGTCCCAGCCACAGGCCCACAAACACAAACAACGGCGCTTTTCCCTGGAAAACAAAACTGGCCTGCCAAATATTTGATGGCAGATTGCAGGAGCCACTTGGTACTATCAAACCAGCCCAACTTGGCACTGGTGCCACCATGGGTCTGGTCACCATCCTGCCTATCGGAGCTTTTCAGGAGCCAGCCGGTCACTCCCAGCCATAGGCCCCCAGAAACAAACCTCGGCCCGTTTCCCTGGCAAACAAAAGTAAGCTGCCCCGCTTCTGGATGGCAGATTGCAGGAGCCACTTTGAACCATCAAACCAGCCCGACTTGGCACTGGTGCCTCCATGGGTCTGGTAACCATGCTGCCTAACGTAGATTCTAAGGCGCCAGGCGGCCACTCCCAGCCACAGGCCGCCAAACACAAACAACGGCGCTTTTCCCTGGAAAACAAAACTCGCCTGCCAACTTTTGGATGGCAGATTGCAGGAGCCACTTGGTACTACGAAACCAGCCCAACTTGGCACTGCTGCCACCATGGGTCTGGTCAGCATCCTGCCTATCGGAGCTTTTCAGGAGTCAGCCGGTCACTCCCAGCCATAGGCCGCCAGACACAAACCTCGGCCCGTTTCCCTGGCAAACAAAAGTAAGCTGCCCCGCTTCTGGATGGCAGATTGCAGGAACCACTTGGTACTATCAAACCAGCCCGACTTGGCACTGGTGCCACCTTGGCTCTGGGAACCATGCTGCGTAACGTAGATTCTAAGGCGCCAGGCGGCCACTCCCAACCACAGGCCCCCAAACACAAACAACGGCGCTTTTCCCTGGAAAACAAAACTCGCCTGCCAACTTTTTGATGGCAGATTGCAGGAGCCACTTGGTACTATCAAACCAGCCCAAATTGGCACTGGTGCCACCATGGGTCTGGTCGCCATCCTGCCTATCGTAGCTTTTCAGGAGCCAGCCGGTCACTCCCAGCCTTTTGCCCCCAGACAAAACCTCGGCCCGTTTCCCTGGCAAACAAAAGTAAGCTGCCCCGCTTCTGGATGGCAGATTGCGGGAGCCACTTGGTACTATCAAACCAGCCCGACTTGGCGCTGGTGCCTCCATGGGTCTGGTAATCATCCTGCCTATCGTAGCTTTTCAGGAGCCAGCCGATCAGTCCCAGCCGTAGGCCCCAAACACAAATCTCTGCCCGTTTCCCCGGCAAACAAAAGTAAGCTAACCCGCTTCTGGATGGCAGATTGCAGGAGCCACTTTGAACCATCAAACCAGCCCGACTTGGCACTGGTGCCACCTCGGGTCTGGGAACCATCCTGCGTATCGTGGATTCTAAGGAGCCAGCCGGCCACTCCCAGCCACAGGCCCCCAAACACAAACAACGGCGCTTGTCCCTGGAAAACAAAACTGGCCTGCCAAATTTTTGATGGCAGATTGCAGGAGCCGCTTAGTACTATCAAACCAGCCCAACTTGGCGCTGGTGCCACCATGGGTCTTGTCACAATCCTGCCTATCGGAGCTTTTCAGGAGCCAGCCGGTCACTCCCAGCCATAGGCCCCCAGTCACAAACCTCGGCCCGTTTCCCTGGCAAACAAAAGTAAGCTGCCCCGCTTCTGGATGGCAGATTGCAGGAGCCACTTGGTACTATCAAACCAGCCCGACTTGGCACTGGTGCCACCTTGGGTCTGGGAACCATGCTGCGTAACGTAGATTCTAAGGCGAATGCGGCCACTTACAGCCACAGGCCCCCAAACACAAACAACGGTGCTTTTCCCTGGAAAACAAAATTCGCCTGCCAACATTTTGATGGCAGATTGCAGGAGCCACTTGGTACTATCAAACCAGCCCAACTTGGCACTGGTGCCACCATGGGTCTGGTCACCATCCTGCCTATCGTAGCTTTTCAGGAGCCAGCCGGTCACTCCCAGCCATAGGCCCCCAGACACAAACCTCGGCCCGTTTCCCTGGCAAACAAAAGTAAGCTGCCCCGCTTCTGGATGGCAGATTGCAGGAGCTATTTATTACTATCAAACCAGCCCGACTTGGCACTGGTGCCACCTTGGCTCTGGGAACCATCCTGCCTATCGTGGATTTTCAGGGGCCAGCCGGCCACTCTCAGCCATATGCGCCCAAACACAAACCACGGCCCTTTTCTCTGGCAAACAAAACTCAACTGCCCCTCTTCTGGAGGGCAAATTGCAGGACGCAATTGGTACTACAAAAACAGCCCAACTGGGCACTGGTGCCACCATGGGTCTGGTAACCATCCTGCCTATCGTAGCTTTTCAGGAGCCAGCCGGTCACTCCCAGCCATAGGCCCCCAGACAAAAACCTCGGCCCGTTTCCCTGGCAAACAAAAGTAAGCTACCCCGCTTCTGGATGGCAAATTGCAGGAGCCACTTTGCACCATCAAACTGGCCCGACTTGGCACTGGTGCCACCTCTGGTCTGGGAACCATCCTGCGTATCGTGGATTCAAAGGAGCCAGCTGGCCACTCCCAGCCACAGGCACCCAAACACAAACAACGGCGCTTTTCCCTGGAAAACAAAACTCGCCTGCCAACTTTTTGATGGCAGATTGCAGGAGCCACTTTGCAACATAAAACCAGCCCGACTCGGCACTGGTTCCACCTTGGATCTCCGAACCATCCTGGCAATCGTGGATTTTCAGGGGCCAGCCGGCCACTCTCAGCCATGTACCCCCAAACAAAAACCATGGCCCTTTCCTCTGGCAAACAAAACTCAACTGCCCCTCTTCTGGATGGCAGATTGCAGGAGCCACTTGCTACTACAAAACCAGCCCAACTTGGCACTGGTGCCACCTTGGCTCTGGGAACCATGCAGCGTATCGTGGATTCTAATGAGCCAGCCGGCCACTCCCAGCCACAGGCGCCAAAAAAAACCAAAGACTTTTCTCTTGCAAACAAATATCGGCTACCCCGCTTCTGGATGGCAGATTGCAGGAGACACTTTGCACCATCAAACCAGCCCGACTTGGCACTGGTGCCACCTTGGATCTGGGAACCATCCTGCCTATCGTGGATTTTCAGGGGCCAGCCGGCCACTCTCAGCCATAGGCCCCCAAAAACAAACCACGGCACTTTACTCTGGTAACCAAAACTCAACTGCCCCTCTTCTGGATGGCAAATTGCAGGACGCACTTGGTACTACAAAAGCAGCCCGACTTGGCACTGGTGCCACCTTGGGTCTGGTCACCATCCTGCGTATGGTGCATTTTAAGGAGCCAGCTGGCCACTCCCAGCCATAGGCCACCAGACACAAAATTCTGCCCGTTTCCCTGGCAAACAAAAGTAATCTACCGCGCTTCTGGATGGCAGATTGCAGGAGCCACTTTGCACCATCAAACCAGCCCAACTTGGCACTGGTGCCACCTTGGGTCTGGGAACCATCCTGCGTATCGTGGATTCTAAGGAGCCAGCCGGACACTCCCAGGCACAGGCCCCCAAACAAAAACAACGGCGCTTTTCCCTGGAAAACAAAACTCGCCTGCCAACTTTTTGATGGCAGATTGCAGGAGCTATTTAGTACTATCAAACCAGTCCGACTTGGCACTGGTGCCACCTTGGATCTGGGAACCATCCTGCCTATCGTGGATTTTCAGGTGTCAGCCGGCCCCTCTCAGCCATATGCCCTCAAACACAAACCAGGGCCCTTTTCTCTGGCAAACAAAACTCAACTGCCCCTCTTCTGGAAGGCAAATTGCAGGACGCACTTGGTACTACAAAAACAGCCCAACTTGGCACTGATGCCACCTCTGGCCTGGGAACCATCCTGCGTATCGAGCTTTTTAAGGAGCCAGCCGGCCACTCCCAGCCATATGCCCCCAAAAATGAACCACGGACTTGTTCACTGGCAAACAAAAATCAGCTGCCCCGCGTCAGGATGGCAGATTGCAGGAGCCACTTTGCACCATCAAACCAGCCCGACTTGGCTCTGGTGCCACCTTGGGTCTGGGAACCATTCTGCCTATCGTGGATTTTCAGGGGCCAGCCGGCCACTCTGAGCCATAGGCCCCCAAACACAAACCACGGCCCTTTTCTCTGGCAAACAAAACTCAGCTGCCCCGCTTCTGGATGGCAGATTGCAGGACGCACTTGGTACAATCAAACCAGCCCAACTTGGCACTGGTGCCACCTTGGGTCTGGGAACCATCCTGCATATTGTGGATTGTCAGGAGCGAGCCGACCACTCTCGGCCACAGACCCCAATCAAAAACAACGGCCCGATTCACAGGCAAAAAAATCTCAGCTGCCCCACTTGTGGATGGGAGATTGCAGGAGGCGCTTGACACTGTCAAACCAGCCCAACATGGCACTGGTGCCACCTTGGGTCTGGGAACGATGCTGCGTATCATGGAATTCAAGGAGCCAGTCGGCCACTCCCAGCCACAGGACCCAAACACATACCACAGCCCTTTTCTTTGGCAAACAAAACGCAGCTGCCCTGCTTTTGAATGGCAGATTGCAGGAGGCACTTGGTACTATCAAACCAGCCCAACTTGGCACTGGTGCCTCCATGGGTCTGGTCACCATCCTGCGTATCGTAGCTTTTCAGGAGCCAGCCGGTCATTCCCAGCCATAGGCCCCAGACACAAAGCTCTGCCCGTTTCCCTGGCAAACAAAAGTAAGCTGCCCCGCTTCTGGATGGCAGATTGCGGGAGCCACTTGGTACTATCAAACCAGCCCGACTTGGCACTGGTGCCACCTCTGGTCTGGAAACCATCCTGCGTATCGTGGATTCTTAGGAGCCAGCTGGCCACTCCCAGCCACAGGCCCCCAAACACAAACAACGGTGCTTTTCCCTGGAAAACAAAACTGGCCTGCCAACTTTTTGATGGCAGATTGCAGGAGCCACTTGGTACTATCAAACCAGCCCGACTTGGCACTGGTGCCACCTTGGCTCTGGGAACCATCCTGCGTATCGTGGATTCAAAGGAGCCAGCTGGCCACTCCCAGCCACAGGCACCCAAACACAAACAACGGCGCTTTTCCCTGGAAAACAAAACTCGCCTGCCAACTTTTTGATGGCAGATTGCAGGAGCCACTTTGCAACATAAAACCAGCCCGACTCGGCACTGGTTCCACCTTGGATCTCCGAACCATCCTGGCAATCGTGGATTTTCAGGGGCCAGCCGGCCACTCTCAGCCATGTACCCCCAAACAAAAACCATGGCCCTTTCCTCTGGCAAACAAAACTCAACTGCCCCTCTTCTGGATGGCAGATTGCAGGAGCCACTTGCTACTACAAAACCAGCCCAACTTGGCACTGGTGCCACCTTGGCTCTGGGAACCATGCTGCGTATCGTGGATTCTAATGAGCCAGCCGGCCACTCCCAGCCACAGGCGCCAAAAAAAACCAAAGACTTTTCTCTTGCAAACAAAAATCGACTACCCCGCTGCTGGATGGCAGATTGCAGGAGACACTTTGCACCATCAAACCAGCCCGACTTGGCACTGGTGCCACCTTTGGTCTGGGAACCATGCTGCCTAGCGTGGATTTTCAGGAGCCAGCCGGCCACTCTCAGCCATATGCACTCAAGCACAAACCACGGCCCTTTACTCTGGCAAACAAAACTCAACTGCCCCTCTTGTGGAGGGCAAATTGCAGTACGCACTTGGTACTACAAAACCAGCCCAACTTGGCACTGGTGCCACCTTGGCTCTGGGAACCATTCTGCCTATCGTGGATTTTCAGGGGCCAGCCAGCCACTCTGAGCCATAGGCCCCCAAACAAAAACCACGGCCCTTTTCTCTGGCAAACAAAACTCAACTGCCCCTCTTCTGGATGGCAGATTGCAGGAGTCACTTGGTACTATCAAACCAGCCCAACTTGGCACTGGTGCCTCCATGGGTCTGGTAACCATCCTGCCTATCCTAGCTTTTCAGGAGCCAGCCGGTCACTCCCAGCCATGGGGCCCAGACACAAAGCTCGGCCCGTTTCCCTGGCATACAAAAGTAAGCTACCCCGCTTCTGGATGGCAGATTGCAGGAGACACTTTGTACCATCAAACCAGCCCGACTTGGCACTGCTGCCACCATGGATCTGGTCACCATCCTGCCTATCGTAGCTTCTCAGGACCTAGCCGGTCACTCTCAGCCATAGGCCGCCAGACACAAACCTCGGCCCGTTTCCCTGGCAAACAAAAGTAAGCTGCCCCGCTTCTAGATGGCAGATTGCAGGAGCCACTTGGTACTATCAAACCAGCCCGACTTGGCAGTGATGCCACCTTGGGTCTGGGAACCAACCTGCCTATCGTGGATTTTCAGGGGCCAGCCGGCCACTCTCAGCCATATGCCCCCAAACACAAACCACGGCCCTTTTCTCTGGCAAACAAAACTCAACTGCCCGTCTTCTGGATGGCAAATTGCAGGACGCACTTGGTACTACGAAAACAGCCCGACTTGGCACTGATGCCACCTTGGCTCTGGGAACCATCCTGCGTATCGAGCTTTTTAAGGAGCCAGCCGGCCACGCCCAGCCATATACCGCCAAAAACAAACCACGGAACTTTTCTCCAGCAAACAAAAATCCGCTGCCCCGCGTCTGGATGGCAGATTGCAGGAGCCACTTTGCACCATCAAACCAGCCCGACTTGGCACTGGTGCCACCTTGGATCTGGGAACCATCCTGCCTATCGTGGATTTTCAGGGGCCAGCCGGCCACTCTCAGCCATAGGCCCCCAAAAACAAACCACGGCACTTTACTCTGGTAAACAAAACTCAACTGCCCCTCTTCTGGATGGCAAATTGCAGGACGCACTTGGTACTACAAAAGCAGCCCGACTTGGCACTGGTGCCACCTTGGGTCTGGTCACCATCCTGCGTATGGTGCATTTTAAGGAGCCAGCTGGCCACTCCCAGCCATAGGCCCCCAGACACAAAATTCTGCCCGTTTCCCTGGCAAACAAAAGTAATCTACCGCGCTTCTGGATGGCAGATTGCAGGAGCCACTTTGCAGCATCAAACCAGCCCAACTTGGCACTGGTGCCACCTTGGGTCTGGGAACCATCCTGCGTATCGTGGATTCTAAGGAGCCAGCCGGCCACTCCCAGCCACAGGCCCCCAAACAAAAACAACGGCGCTTTTCCCTGGAAAACAAAACTCGCCTGCCAACTTTTTGATGGCAGATTGCAGGAGCTATTTAGTACTATCAAACCAGTCCGAGTTGGCACTGGTGCCACCTTGGATCTGGGAACCATCCTGCCTATTGTGGATTTTCAGGTGTCAGCCAGCCCCTCTCAGCCATATGCCCTCAAACACAAACCACGGCACTTTTCTCTGGCAAACAAAACTCAACTGCCCCTCTTCTGGAAGGCAAATTGCAGGACGCACTTGGTACTACAAAAACAGCCCAACTTGGCACTGGTGCCACCTCTGGCCTGGGAACCATCCTGCGTATCGAGCTTTTTAAGGAGCCAGCCGGCCACTCCCAGCCATATGCCCCCAAAAATGAACCACGGACTTGTTCTCTGGCAAACAAAAATCAGCTGCCCCGCGTCGGGATGGCAGATTGCAGGAGCCACTTTGCACCATCAAACCAGCCCGACTTGGCTCTGGTGCCACCTTGGGTCTGGGAACCATTCTGCCTATCGTGGATTTTCAGGGGCCAGCCGGCCACTCTGAGCCACAGGCCCCCAAACACAAACCACGGCCCTTTTCTCTGGCAAACAAAACTCAGCTGCCCCGCTTCTGGATGGCAGATTGCAGGACGCACTTGGTACAATCAAACCAGCCCAACTTGGCACTGGTGCCACCTTGGGTCTGGTCACCATCCTGCGTATCGTAGCTTTTAAGGAGCCAGCCGGTCAGTCCCAGCCATAGGCCCCAGACACAAAGCTCTGCCCGTTTCCCTGGCAAACAAAAGTAAGCTGCCCCGCTTCTGGATGGCAGATTGCGGGAGCCACTTGGTACTATCAAACCAGCCCGACTTGGCACTGGTGCCACCTCTGGTCTGGAAACCATCCTGCGTATCGTGGATTCTTAGGAGCCAGCCGGCCACTCCCAGCCACAGGCCCCCAAACACAAACAACGGCACTTTTCCCTGGAAAGCAAAACTGGCCTGCCAACTTTTTGATGGCAGATTGCAGGAGCCACTTGGTACTATCAAACCAGCCCGACTAGGCACTGGTGCCACCTTGGCTCTGGGAACCATGCTGCGTAACGTAGATTCTAAGGCGAAGGCGGCCACTCACAGCCACAGGCCCCCAAACACAAACAACGGCGCTTTTCCCTGGAAAACAAAACTCGCCTGCCAACTTTTTGATGGCAGATTGCAGGAGCCACTTGGTACTATCAAACCAGCCCAACTTGGCACTGCTGCCACCATGGGTCTGGTCACCATCTTGCCTATCGTGGATTTTAAGGAGCCAGCCGGCCTCTCTCAGCCATATGCCCCCAAACACAAACCACGGCCCTTTTCTCTGGCAAACAAAACTCAACTGCCCCTCTTCTGGATGGCAGATTGCAGGAGCCACTTGGTACTATCAAACCAGCCCTACTTGGCACTGGTGCCACCTTGGGTCTGGGAAGCATGCTGCGTATCATGGATTTTCAGGAGCCAGCCCGCCACTGCAAGCTACAGGCCCCCAAACACAAACAACAGCCTTTTTCTCTGGCAAACAAAATTCAGCTGCCCCGCTTCTGGATGGCAGATTGCAGGAGCCACTTGGTAGTATCAAACCAGTCCGACTTGGCACTGGTGCCAACTTGGGTCTGGGAACCATCCTGCGTATCGTGGATTCTAAGTAGCCAGCTGGCCACTCCCAGCCACAGGCCCCCAAACACAAACAACGGTGCTTTTCCCTGGAAAACAAAACTGGCCTGCCAACTTTTTGATGGCAGATTGCAGGAGCCACTTGGTACTATCAAACCAGCCCGTCTTGGCACTGGTGCCACCATGGGTCTGGTCACCATCCTGCCTATCGTAGCTTTTCAGGAGCCAGCCGGTCACTCCCAGCCATAGGCCCCCAGCCACAAACCTCGGCCCGTTTCCCTGGCACACAAAAGTAAGCTACCCCGCTTCTGGATGGCAGATTGCAGGAGCAACTTGGCATCATCAAACCAGCCCGACTTGGCACTGGTGCCACCTCTGGTCTGGGAACCATCCTGCGTATCGTGGGTTCTAAGGAGCCAGCTGGCCACTCCCAGCCACAGGCCCCCAAACACAAACAACGGCACTTTTCCCTGGAAAACAAAACTCGCCTGCTAGCTTTTTGATTGCAGAGTGCAGGAGCCACTTGGTACTATCAAACCAGCCCAACTTGGCACTGGTGCCACTATGGGTCTGGTCACCATCCTGCTTATCATAGCATTTCAGGAGCCAGCCGGTCACTCCCAGCCGTAGGCCCCCAGACAAATATCTCGGCCCGTTTCCCTGGAAAACAAAAGTAAGCTGCCCCGCTTCTGGATGGCAGATTGCAGGAGCCACTTGGTACTATCAAACCAGCCCAACTTGGCACTGGTGCCACCATGGGTCTGGTCACCATCCTGCCTATCGTAGCTTTTCAGGGGCCAGCCAGCCAGCCCCAGGCACTGGCCCCCAGACAAGAATTTCGGCCCGTTTCCATGGCAAACAAAAGTAAGCTACCCCGCTTCTGGATGGCAGATTGTAGGAGCCACTTTGCACCATCAAACCAGCCCAACTTGACACTGGTGCCACCTCTGGCCTGGGAACCATCCTGCGTATTGTGGATTCTAAGCAGCCACCCGGCCACTCCGAGCCATAGGCCCCCAAACACAAACAACGGCGCTTTTCCCCGGAAAACAAAACTTGCCTGCCAACATTTTGATGGCAGATTGCAGGAGCCACTTGGTACTATCAAACCAGCCCAACTTGGCACTGGTGCCACCATGGGTCTGGTCACCATCCTGCCTAGCATAGCTTTTCAGGAGCCAGGAGGTCACTCCCAGCCATAGACCCCCAGACAGAAATCTCGGCCCGTTTCCATGGAAAACAAAAGTAAGCTGCCCCGCTTCTGGATGGCAGATTGCAGGAGCCACTTGGTACTATCAATTTAGCCCAACTTGGCACTGGTGCCACCATGGGTCTGGTAAACATCCTGCCTATCGTAGCTTTTCAGGAGCCAGCCAGTCACTCCCTGCCATAGGGCCCCAGACAAATACCTCTGCCCGTTTCCCTGGCAAACAAAAGTAAGCTGCCCCGCTTCTGGATGGCAGATTGCAGGAGCCACTTGGTACTATCAAACCAGCCCGACTTGGCACTGGTGCCACCTTGGATCTGGGAACCATGCTGCGTAACGTGGATTCTAAGACGACAAGCGGCCACTCCCAGCCACAGGGCCCCAAACATAAACAACGGCGCTTTTCCCTGGAAAACAAAACTCGCCTGCCAACTTTTTGATGGCAGATTGCAGGAGCCACTTGGCACTATCAAATCAGCCCAACTTGGCACTGGTGCCACCATGGGTCTGGTAATCATCCTGCCTACTGTAGCTTTTCAGGAGCCAGCCGGTCACTCCCAACCATAGGCCTCCAGAAAATAACCTCGGCCCGTTTCCCTGGCAAACAAAAGTAAGCTACCCCGCTTCTGGATGGCAGATTGCAGGAGGCACTTTGCACCATCAAACTATCCCGACTTGGCACTGGTGCCACCTCTGGTCTGGGAACCATCCTGCGTATCGTGGATTCTAATTAGCCAGCCGGCCACTCCCAGCCACAGGCCCCCAAACACAAACAACGGCGCTTTTCCCTGGAAAACAAAACTCGCCTGCCAAATTTTTGATGGCAGATTGCAGGAGCCACTTGGTAGTATCAAACCAGCCCAACTTGGCACTGGTGCCACCACTGGTCTGGGAACCATCCTGCGTATCGAGGATTTTAAGGAGCCAGCCGGCCACTCCCAGCCACAGGACCCCAGACACAAAGCTCTGCCCGTTTCCCTGACAAACAAAATTAAGCTACCCCGCTTCTGGATGGCAGATTGCAGGAGCTATTTAGTACTATCAAACCAGCCCGACTTGGCACTGGTGCCACCTTGGCTCTGGGAACCATCCTGCCTATTGTGGATTTTGTGGGGTCAGCCGGCCACTCTCAGCCATATGCCCTCAAACACAAACCACGGCCCTTTTCTCTGGCAAACAAAACTCAACTGCCCCTCTTCTGGAAGGCAAATTGCAGGACGCACTTGGTACTACAAAAACAGCCCAACTTGGCACTGGTGCCACCTCTGGTCTGGGAACCATCCTGCGTATCGTGGATTTTCAGGGGCCAGCCGGCCACTCCCAGCCACAGGCCCCCAAACACAAACAACGGCTCTTTTCCCTGGAAAACAAAACTCGCCTGCCAACTTTTTGATGGCAGATTGCAGGAGCCACTTGGTGCTATCAAACCAGCCCAACTTGGCACTGGTGCCACCATGGGTCTTGTCACAATCCTGCCTATCGTAGCTTTTCAGGAGCCAGCCGGTCACTTCCAGCCATAGGCGCCCAGACACAAAGCTCGGCCCATTTCCATGTTAAATAAAAGTAAGCTGCCCCGCTTCTGCATGGCAGATTGCAGGAACCACTTAGTACTATCAAACCAGCCCAACTTGGAACTGGTGCCTCCATGGGTCTGGTAACCATCCTGCCTATCGTAGCTTTTCAGGAGCCAGCCGGTGAGTCCCAGCCATAGGCCCCAGACACAAAGCTCTGCCCGATTCCCTGGCAAACAAAAGTTATCTACCCCGCTTCTGGATGGCAGATTGCAGGAGCCACTTTGAACTATCAAACTATCCCGACTTGGCACTGGTGCCACCTCTGGTCTGGGAACCATCCTGCGTATCGTGGATTCTAAGGAGCCAGCTGGCCAGTCCCAGCCACAGGCCCACAAACACAAACAACGGCGCTTTTCCCTGGAAAACAAAACTGGCCTGCCAAATATTTGATGGCAGATTGCAGGAGCCACTTGGTACTATCAAACCAGCCCAACTTGGCACTGGTGCCACCATGGGTCTGGTCACCATCCTGCCTATCGGAGCTTTTCAGGAGCCAGCCGGTCACTCCCAGCCATAGGCCCCCAGAAACAAACCTCGGCCCGTTTCCCTGGCAAACAAAAGTAAGCTGCCCCGCTTCTGGATGGCAGATTGCAGGAGCCACTTTGAACCATCAAACCAGCCCGACTTGGCACTGGTGCCTCCATGGGTCTGGTAACCATGCTGCCTAACGTAGATTCTAAGGCGCCAGGCGGCCACTCCCAGCCACAGGCCGCCAAACACAAACAACGGCGCTTTTCCCTGGAAAACAAAACTCGCCTGCCAACTTTTGGATGGCAGATTGCAGGAGCCACTTGGTACTACGAAACCAGCCCAACTTGGCACTGCTGCCACCATGGGTCTGGTCAGCATCCTGCCTATCGGAGCTTTTCAGGAGTCAGCCGGTCACTCCCAGCCATAGGCCGCCAGACACAAACCTCGGCCCGTTTCCCTGGCAAACAAAAGTAAGCTGCCCCGCTTCTGGATGGCAGATTGCAGGAACCACTTGGTACTATCAAACCAGCCCGACTTGGCACTGGTGCCACCTTGGGTCTGGGAACCATGCTGCGTAACGTAGATTCTAAGGCGCCAGGCGGCCACTCCCAACCACAGGCCCCCAAACACAAACAACGGCGCTTTTCCCTGGAAAACAAAACTCGCCTGCCAACTTTTTGATGGCAGATTGCAGGAGCCACTTGGTACTATCAAACCAGCCCAAATTGGCACTGGTGCCACCATGGGTCTGGTCGCCATCCTGCCTATCGTAGCTTTTCAGGAGCCAGCCGGTCACTCCCAGCCTTTTGCCCCCAGACAAAACCTCGGCCCGTTTCCCTGGCAAACAAAAGTAAGCTGCCCCGCTTCTGGATGGCAGATTGCGGGAGCCACTTGGTACTATCAAACCAGCCCGACTTGGCGCTGGTGCCTCCATGGGTCTGGTAATCATCCTGCCTATCGTAGCTTTTCAGGAGCCAGCCGATCAGTCCCAGCCGTAGGCCCCAAACACAAATCTCTGCCCGTTTCCCCGGCAAACAAAAGTAAGCTAACCCGCTTCTGGATGGCAGATTGCAGGAGCCACTTTGAACCATCAAACCAGCCCGACTTGGCACTGGTGCCACCTCGGGTCTGGGAACCATCCTGCGTATCGTGGATTCTAAGGAGCCAGCCGGCCACTCCCAGCCACAGGCCCCCAAACACAAACAACGGCGCTTGTCCCTGGAAAACAAAACTGGCCTGCCAAATTTTTGATGGCAGATTGCAGGAGCCGCTTAGTACTATCAAACCAGCCCAACTTGGCGCTGGTGCCACCATGGGTCTTGTCACAATCCTGCCTATCGGAGCTTTTCAGGAGCCAGCCGGTCACTCCCAGCCATAGGCCCCCAGTCACAAACCTCGGCCCGTTTCCCTGGCAAACAAAAGTAAGCTGCCCCGCTTCTGGATGGCAGATTGCAGGAGCCACTTGGTACTATCAAACCAGCCCGACTTGGCACTGGTGCCACCTTGGGTCTGGGAACCATGCTGCGTAACGTAGATTCTAAGGCGAATGCGGCCACTTACAGCCACAGGCCCCCAAACACAAACAACGGTGCTTTTCCCTGGAAAACAAAATTCGCCTGCCAACATTTTGATGGCAGATTGCAGGAGCCACTTGGTACTATCAAACCAGCCCAACTTGGCACTGGTGCCACCATGGGTCTGGTCACCATCCTGCCTATCGTAGCTTTTCAGGAGCCAGCCGGTCACTCCCAGCCATAGGCCCCCAGACACAAACCTCGGCCCGTTTCCCTGGCAAACAAAAGTAAGCTGCCCCGCTTCTGGATGGCAGATTGCAGGAGCTATTTATTACTATCAAACCAGCCCGACTTGGCACTGGTGCCACCTTGGCTCTGGGAACCATCCTGCCTATCGTGGATTTTCAGGGGCCAGCCGGCCACTCTCAGCCATATGCGCCCAAACACAAACCACGGCCCTTTTCTCTGGCAAACAAAACTCAACTGCCCCTCTTCTGGAGGGCAAATTGCAGGACGCAATTGGTACTACAAAAACAGCCCAACTGGGCACTGGTGCCACCATGGGTCTGGTAACCATCCTGCCTATCGTAGCTTTTCAGGAGCCAGCCGGTCACTCCCAGCCATAGGCCCCCAGACAAAAACCTCGGCCCGTTTCCCTGGCAAACAAAAGTAAGCTACCCCGCTTCTGGATGGCAAATTGCAGGAGCCACTTTGCACCATCAAACTGGCCCGACTTGGCACTGGTGCCACCTCTGGTCTGGGAACCATCCTGCGTATCGTGGATTCAAAGGAGCCAGCTGGCCACTCCCAGCCACAGGCACCCAAACACAAACAACGGCTCTTTTCCCTGGAAAACAAAACTCGCCTGCCAACTTTTTGATGGCAGATTGCAGGAGCCACTTTGCAACATAAAACCAGCCCGACTCGGCACTGGTTCCACCTTGGATCTCCGAACCATCCTGGCAATCGTGGATTTTCAGGGGCCAGCCGGCCACTCTCAGCCATGTACCCCCAAACAAAAACCATGGCCCTTTCCTCTGGCAAACAAAACTCAACTGCCCCTCTTCTGGATGGCAGATTGCAGGAGCCACTTGCTACTACAAAACCAGCCCAACTTGGCACTGGTGCCACCTTGGCTCTGGGAACCATGCAGCGTATCGTGGATTCTAATGAGCCAGCCGGCCACTCCCAGCCACAGGCGCCAAAAAAAACCAAAGACTTTTCTCTTGCAAACAAAAATCGGCTACCCCGCTTCTGGATGGCAGATTGCAGGAGACACTTTGCACCATCAAACCAGCCCGACTTGGCACTGGTGCCACCTTGGGTCTGGTCACCATCCTGCGTATGGTGCATTTTAAGGAGCCAGCTGGCCACTCCCAGCCATAGGCCCCCAGACACAAAATTCTGCCCGTTTCCCTGGCAAACAAAAGTAATCTACCGCGCTTCTGGATGGCAGATTGCAGGAGCCACTTTGCACCATCAAACCAGCCCAACTTGGCACTGGTGCCACCTCTGGTCTGGGAACCATCCTGCGTATCGTGGATTCTAAGGAGCCAGCCGGACACTCCCAGGCACAGGCCCCCAAACAAAAACAACGGCGCTTTTCCCTGGAAAACAAAACTCGCCTGCCAACTTTTTGATGGCAGATTGCAGGAGCTATTTAGTACTATCAAACCAGTCCGACTTGGCACTGGTGCCACCTTGGATCTGGGAACCATTCTGCCTATCGTGGATTTTCAGGTGTCAGCCGGCCCCTCTCAGCCATATGCCCTCAAACACAAACCAGGGCCCTTTTCTCTGGCAAACAAAACTCAACTGCCCCTCTTCTGGAAGGCAAATTGCAGGACGCACTTGGTACTACAAAAACAGCCCAACTTGGCACTGGTGCCACCTCTGGCCTGGGAACCATCCTGCGTATCGAGCTTTTTAAGGAGCCAGCCGGCCACTCCCAGCCATATGCCCCCAAAAATGAACCACGGACTTGTTCACTGGCAAACAAAAATCAGCTGCCCCGCGTCAGGATGGCAGATTGCAGGAGCCACTTTGCACCATCAAACCAGCCCGACTTGGCTCTGGTGCCACCTTGGGTCTGGGAACCATTCTGCCTATCGTGGATTTTCAGGGGCCAGCCGGCCACTCTGAGCCATAGGCCCCCAAACACAAACCACGGCCCTTTTCTCTGGCAAACAAAACTCAGCTGCCCCGCTTCTGGATGGCAGATTGCAGGACGCACTTGGTACAATCAAACCAGCCCAACTTGGCACTGGTGCCACCTTGGGTCTGGGAACCATCCTGCGTATTGTGGATTGTCAGGAGCGAGCCGACCACTCTCGGCCACAGACCCCAATCAAAAACAACGGCCCGATTCACAGGCAAAAAAATCTCAGCTGCCCCACTTGTGGATGGGAGATTGCAGGAGGCGCTTGACACTGTCAAACCAGCCCAACATGGCACTGGTGCCACCTTGGGTCTGGGAACGATGCTGCGTATCATGGAATTCAAGGAGCCAGTCGGCCACTCCCAGCCACAGGACCCAAACACATACCACAGCCCTTTCCTTTGGCAAACAAAACGCAGCTGCCCTGCTTTTGAATGGCAGATTGCAGGAGGCACTTGGTACTATCAAACCAGCCCAACTTGGCACTGGTGCCTCCATGGGTCTGGTCACCATCCTGCGTATCGTAGCTTTTCAGGAGCCAGCCGGTCATTCCCAGCCATAGGCCCCAGACACAAAGCACTGCCCGTTTCCCTGGCAAACAAAAGTAAGCTGCCCCGCTTCTGGATGGCAGATTGCGGGAGCCACTTGGTACTATCAAACCAGCCCGACTTGGCACTGGTGCCACCTCTGGTCTGGAAACCATCCTGCGTATCCTGGATTCTTAGGAGCCAGCTGGCCACTCCCAGCCACAGGCCCCCAAACACAAACAACGGCGCTTTTCCCTGGAAAACAAAACTGGCCTGCCAACTTTTTGATGGCAGATTGCAGGAGCCACTTGGTACTATCAAACCAGCCCGACTTGGCAGTGATGCCACCTTGGCTCTGGGAACCATCCTGCCTATCGTGGATTTTCAGGGGCCAGCCGGCCACTCTCAGCCATATGCCCCCAAACACAAACCACGGCCCTTTTCTCTGGCAAACAAAACTCAACTGCCCGTCTTCTGGATGGCAAATTGCAGGACGCACTTGGTACTACGAAAACAGCCCGACTTGGCACTGATGCCACCTTGGCTCTGGGAACCATCCTGCGTATCGAGCTTTTTAAGGAGCCAGCCGGCCACGCCCAGCCATATACCGCCAAAAACAAACCACGGAACTTTTCTCCAGCAAACAAAAATCCGCTGCCCCGCGTCTGGATGGCAGATTGCAGGAGCCACTTTGCACCATCAAACCAGCCCGACTTGGCACTGGTGCCACCTTGGATCTGGGAACCATCCTGCCTATCGTGGATTTTCAGGGGCCAGCCGGCCACTCTCAGCCATAGGCCCCCAAAAACAAACCACGGCACTTTACTCTGGTAAACAAAACTCAACTGCCCCTCTTCTGGATGGCAAATTGCAGGACGCACTTGGTACTACAAAAGCAGCCCGACTTGGCACTGGTGCCACCTTGGGTCTGGTCACCATCCTGCGTATGGTGCATTTTAAGGAGCCAGCTGGCCACTCCCAGCCATAGGCCCCCAGACAAAAAATTCTGCCCGTTTCCCTGGCAAACAAAAGTAATCTTCCGCGCTTCAGGATGGCAGATTGCAGGAGCCACTTTGCAGCATCAAACCAGCCCAACTTGGCACTGGTGCCACCTTGGGTCTGGGAACCATCCTGCGTATCGTGGATTCTAAGGAGCCAGCCGGACACTCCCAGGCACAGGCCCCCAAACAAAAACAACGGCGCTTTTCCCTGGAAAACAAAACTCGCCTGCCAACTTTTTGATGGCAGATTGCAGGAGCTATTTAGTACTATCAAACCAGTCCGACTTGGCACTGGTGCCACCTTGGATCTGGGAACCATCCTGCCTATTGTGGATGTTCAGGTGTCAGCCGGCCCCTCTCAGCCATATGCCCTCAAACACAAACCACGGCCCTTTTCTCTGGCAAACAAAACTCAACTGCCCCTCTTCTGGAAGGCAAATTGCAGGACGCACTTGGTACTACAAAAACAGCCCAACTTGGCACTGGTGCCACCTCTGGCCTGGGAACCATCCTGCGTATCGAGCTTTTTAAGGAGCCAGCCGGCCACTCCCAGCCATATGCCCCCAAAAATGAACCACGGACTTGTTCTCTGGCAAACAAAAATCAGCTGCCCCGCGTCGGGATGGCAGATTGCAGGAGCCACTTTGCACCATCAAACCAGCCCGACTTGGCTCTGGTGCCACCTTGGGTCTGGGAACCATTCTGCCTATCGTGGATTTTCAGGGGCCAGCCGGCCACTCTGAGCCACAGGCCCCCAAACACAAACCACGGCCCTTTTCTCTGGCAAACAAAACTCAGCTGCCCCGCTTCTGGATGGCAGATTGCAGGACGCACTTGGTACAATCAAACCAGCCCAACTTGGCACTGGTGCCACCTTGGGTCTGGTCACCATCCTGCGTATCGTAGCTTTTCAGGAGCCAGCCGGTCAGTCCCAGCCATAGGCCCCAGACACAAAGCTCTGCCCGTTTCCCTGGCAAACAAAAGCAAGCTGCCCCGCTTCTGGATGGCAGATTGCGGGAGCCACTTGGTACTATCAAACCAGCCCGACTTGGCACTGGTGGCACCTCTGGTCTGGGAACCATGCTGCGTATCGTGGATTCTTAGGAGCCAGCTGGCCACTCCCAGCCACAGGCCCCCAAACACAAACAACGGCGCTTTTCCCTGGAAAACAAAACTGGCCTGCCAACTTTTTGATGGCAGATTGCAGGAGCCACTTGGTACTATCAAACCAGCCCGACTAGGCACTGGTGCCACCTTGGCTCTGGGAACCATGCTGCGTAACGTAGATTCTAAGGCGAAGGCGGCCACTACCAGCCACAGGCCCCCAAACACAAACAACGGCGCTTTTCCCTGGAAAACAAAACTCGCCTGCCAACTTTTTGATGGCAGATTGCAGGAGCCACTTGGTACTATCAAACCAGCCCAACTTGGCACTGCTGCCACCATGGGTCTGGTCACCATCCTGCCTATCGGAGCTTTTCAGGAGCCAGCCGGTCACTCCCAGCCATAGGCCCCCAGACAAAAACCTCGGACCGTTTCCCTGGCAAACAAAAGTAAGCTGCCCCGCTTCTGGATGGCAGATTGCAGGAGTTATTTAGTACTATCAAACCAGCCAGACGTGGCACTGGTGCCACCTTGGATCTGGGAACCATCTTGCCTATCGTGGATTTTAAGGAGCCAGCCGGCCTCTCACAGCCATATGCCCCCAAACACAAACCACGGCCCTTTTCTCTGGCAAACAAAACTCAACTGCCCCTCTTCTGGATGGCAGATTGCAGGAGCCACTTGGTACTATCAAACCAGCCCTACTTGGCACTGGTGCCACCTTGGGTCTGGGAAGCATGCTGCGTATCATGGATTTTCAGGAGCCAGCCCGCCACTGCAAGCTACAGGCCCCCAAACAAAAACAACAGCCTTTTTCTCTGGCAAACAAAATTCAGCTGCCCCGCTACTGGATGGCAGATTGCAGGAGCCACTTGGTAGTATCAAACCAGCCCGACTTGGCACTGGTGCCAACTTGGGTCTGGGAACCATCCTGCGTATCGTGGATTCTAAGTAGCCAGCTGGCCACTCCCAGCCACAGGCCCCCAAACACAAACAACGGTGCTTTTCCCTGGAAAACAAAACTGGCCTGCCAACATTTGATGGCAGATTGCAGGAGCCACTTGGTACTATCAAACCAGCCCAACTTGGCACTGGTGCCACCATGGGTCTGGTCACAATCCTGCCTATCGTAGCTTTCCAGGAGCCAGCCGGTCACTCCCAGCCATGGGCCCCCAGCCATAAACCTCGGCCCGTTTCCCTGGCACACAAAAGTAAGCTACCCCGCTTCTGGATGGCAGATTGCAGGAGCAACTTGGCATCATCAAACCAGCCCGACTTGGCACTGGTGCCACCTCTGGTCTGGGAACCATCCTGCGTATCGTGGGTTCTAAGGAGCCAGGCGGCCACTCCCAGCCACAGGCCCCCAATCACAAACAACGGCGCTTTTCCCTGGAAAACAAAACTCACCTGCTAGCTTTTTTAATGGCAGATTGCAGGAGCCACTTAGTACAATCAAACCAGCCCAACTTGGCACTGGTGCCTCTATGGGTCTGGTCACCATCCTGCCTATCGTAGCATTTCAGGAGACAGCCGGTCACTCCCAGCCGTAGGCCTCCAGACACAAACATCGGCCCGTTTCCATGGCAAACAAAATTAAGCTACCCCGCTTCTGGATGGCAGATTGCAGGAGCCACTTGGTAATATCAAACCAGCCCAACTTGGCACTGGTGCCACCACTGGTCTGGGAACCATCCTGCGTATCGTGGATTCTAAGCAGCCACCCGGCCACTCCGAGCCACAGGACCCCAACCACAAACAACGGCGCTTTTCCTTGGAAAACAAAACTCGCCTGCCAACATTTTGATGGCAGATTGCAGGAGCCACTTGGTACTATCAAACCAGCCCAACTTGGCACTGGTGCCACCATGGGTCTGGTCACCATCCTGCCTATCGGAGCTTTTCAGGGGCCAGGAGGTCACTCCCAGCCATAGACCCTCAGACAGAAACCTCGGCCCGTTTCCATGGAAAACAAATGTAAGCTGCCCCGCTTCTGGATGGCAGATTGCAGGAGCCACGTGGTACTATCAAACCAGCCCAACTTGGCACTGGTGCCACCATGGGTCTGGTCACAATCCTGCCTATCGTAGCTTTTCAGGAGCCAGCCGGTCACTCCCAGCCATAGGCCCCCAGCCACAAACCTCGGCCCGTTTCCCTGGCAAACAAAAGTAAGCTGCCCAGCTTCTGGATGGCAGATTGCAGGAGCTATTTATTACTATCAAACAAGCCCGACTTGGCACTGGTGCCACCATGGGTCTGGGAACCATCCTGCCTATCCTGGATTTTCAGGGGCCAGCCGGCCACTCTCAGCCATATGCCCCCAAACAGAAACCACGGCCCTTTTCTCTGGCAAAAAAAACTCAACTGCCCCTCTTCTGGATGGCAAATTGCAGGACGCACTTGGTACTACGAAAACAGCCCAACTTGGCACTGATGCCACCTTGGCTCTGGGAACCATCCTGCGTTTCGAGCTTTTTAAGGAGCCAGCCGGCCACGCCCAGCCATATACCGCCAAAAACAAACCACGGAACTTTTCTCCAGCAAACAAAAATCCGCTGCCCCGCGTCTGGATGGCAGATTGCAGGAGCCACTTTGCACCATCAACCCAGCCCGACTTGGCACTGGTGCCACCTTGGATCTGGGAACCATTCTGCCTATCGTGGATTTTCAGGGGCCAGCCGGCCACTCTCAGCCATAGGCCCCCAAACACAAACCACGGACCTTTACTCTGGTAAACAAAACTCAACTGCCCCTCTTCGGGATGGCAAATTGCAGGACGCACTTGGTACTAAAAAACCAGCCCGACTTGGCACTGGTGCCACCTTGGGTCTGGTCACCATCCTGCGTATCGGGCATTTTAAGGAGCCAGCTGGCCACTCCCAGCCATATGACACCAAACACAACCCACGGCCCTTTCCTCTGGGAAACAAAACTCAGCTGCCCAGCGTCTGGATGGCACATTGCAGGAGCCACTTCGTACT
This sequence comes from Melospiza georgiana, assembly GCF_028018845.1. Classification (NCBI taxonomy): domain Eukaryota; kingdom Metazoa; phylum Chordata; class Aves; order Passeriformes; family Passerellidae; genus Melospiza; species Melospiza georgiana. The sequence goes on from NC_080431.1 coordinate 95,741,052, forward strand.
ATCAAACCAGCCCGACTTGGCACTGGTGCCACCTTGGCTCTGGGAACCATCCTGCATATCGTGGATTCTAAGGAGCCAGCCGGCCACTCCCAGCCGCAGGCCCCCAAACACAAACAACGGCGTTTTCCCTGGAAAACAAAACTCGCCTGCCAAAATTTTGATGGCAGATTGCAGGAGCCACTTGGTACTATCAAACCAGCCCGACTTGGCACTGCTGCCGCCTTGGGTCTGGGAACCATGCTGCGTAACGTAGATTCTAAGGAGCCAGCCGGCCACTCCCAGCCGCAGGCCCCCAAACACAAACAACGGCGCTTTTCCCTGGAAAACAAAACTCGCCTGCCAACTTTTTGATGGCAGATTGCAGGAGACACTTGGTACTATCAAACCAGCCCAACTTGGCACTGGTGCCACCATGGGTCTGGTAACCATCCTGCCTATCGTAGCTTTTCAGGAGCCAGCCGGTCACTCCCAGCCATAGGCCCCCAGACACAAACCTCGGCCTGTTTCCCTGGCAAACAAAAGTAAGCTACCGCGCTTCTGGATGGCAGATTGCAGGAGCCACTTTGCACCATCAAACCAGCCCGACTTGGCACTGGTTCCAGTTCTGGTCTGGGAACCATCCTGCTTATCGTGGATTCTAAGGAGACAGCGGGCCACTCCCAGCCACAGGCCCCCAAACACAAACAACGGCACTTTTCCCTGGAAAACAAAACTGGCCTGCCAAATTTTTGATGGCAGATTGCAGGAGCCACTTGGTACTATCAAACCAGCCCAACTTGGCACTGGTGCCACCATGGGTCTGGTCACCATCCTGCCTATGGGAGCTTTTCAGGAGCCAGCCGGTCACTCCCAGCCATAGGCCCCCAGACACAAACCTCGGCCCGTTTCCCTTGCAAACAAAAGTAAGCTGCGCCGATTCTGGATGGCAGATTGCAGGAGCTATTTATTACTATCAAACCAGCCCGACTTGGCACTGGTACCACCTTGGCTCTGGGAACCATCCTGCCTATCGTGGATTTTCAGGGGCCAGCCGGCCACTCTCAGCCATATGCCCCCAAACACAAACCACGGCCCTTTTCTCTGGCAAACAAAACTCAACTGCCCCTCTTCTGGATGGCAAATTGCAGGACGCACTTGGTACTACGAAAACAGCCCGACTTGGCACTGATGCCACCTTGGGTCAGGGAACCATCCTGCCTATCGAGCTTTTAAAGGAGCCAGCCTTCCACGCCCAGCCATATACCGCCAAAAACAAACCACGGAACTTTTCTCCAGCAAACAAAAATCCGCTGCCCCGCGTCTGGATGGCAGATTGCAGGAGCCACTTTGCACCATCAAACCAGCCCGACTTGGCACTGGTGCCACCTTGGATCTGGGAACCATCCTGCCTATTGTGGATTTTCAGGTGTCAGCCGGCCCCTCTCAGCCATATGCCCTCAAACACAAACCACGGCCCTTTTCTCTGGCAAACAAAACTCAACTGCCCCTCTTCTGGAAGGCAAATTGCAGGACGCACTTGGTACTACAAAAACAGCCCAACTTGGCACTGGTGCCACCTCTGGCCTGGGAACCATCCTGCGTATCGAGCTTTTTAAGGAGCCAGCCGGCCACTCCCAGCCATATGCCCCCAAAAATGAACCAAGGACTTGTTCTCTGGCAAACAAAAATCAGCTGCCCCGCGTCGGGATGGCAGATTGCAGGAGCCACTTTGCATCATCAAACCAGCCCGACTTGGCTCTGGTGCCACCTTGGGTCTGGGAACCATTCTGCCTATCGTGGATTTTCAGGGGCCAGCCGGCCACTCTGAGCCGTAGGCCCCCAAAAAAAAACCACGGCCCTTTTCTCTGGCAAACAGAACTCAGCTGCCCCGCTTCTGGATGGCAGATTGCAGGACGCACTTGGTACAATCAAACCAGCCCAACTTGGCACTGGTGCCACCTTGGGTCTGGGAACCATCCTGCGTATTGTGGATTGTCAGGAGCCAGCCGACCACTCTCGGCCACAGACCCCAATCAAAAACAACGGCCCGATTCACAGGCAAAAAAATCTCAGCTGCCCCACTTGTGGATGGGAGATTGCAGGAGGCGCTTGACACTGTCAAACCAGCCCAACTTGGCACTGGTGTCACCTTGGGTCTGGGAACGATGCTGCGTATCATGGAATTTAAGGAGCCAGTCGGCCACTCCCAGCCACAGGACCCAAACACATACCACAGCCCTTTTCTTTGGCAAACAAAACTCAGCTGCCCTGCTTTTGGATGGCAGATTGCAGGAGCCACTTGGTACTATCAAACCAGCCCAACTTGGCACTGGTGCCTCCATGGGTCGGGTCACCATCCTGCGTATCGTAGCTTTTCAGGAGCCAGCCGGTCAGTCCCAGCCATAGGCCCCAGACACAAAGCTCTGCCCGTTTCCCTGGCAAACAAAAGTAAGCTACCCCGCTTCTGGATGGCAGATTGCAGGAGACACTTTGCACCATCAAACCAGCCCGACTTGGCACTGGTGCCACCTCTGGTCTGGAAACCGTCCTGCGTATCGTGGATTCTTAGGAGCCAGCTGGCCACTCTCAGCCATAGGCCCCCAAACACAAACCACGGCCCGTTTCCCTGGCAAACAAAAGTAAGCTGCCCCGCTTCTGGATGGCAGATTGCAGGAGCTACTTAGTACTATCAAATCAGCCCGACTTGGCACTGGTGCCACCTTGGATCTGGGAACCATCCTGTGTATCGTGGATTTTCAGGGGCCAGCCGGCCACTCTGAGCCATATGCCCTCAAAACCAAACCACGGACCTTTTCTCTGGCAAACAAAAATCAGCTGCCCCACTTGTGGATGGCAGATTGCAGGAGCCACTTGGGACTATCACACCAGCACAACATGGCACTGCTGCCACCTTGGATCTGGGAACCATCCTGCGTATCGTACATATTCAGGAACCAGCCGAACACTCCCAGCCAGAGGCCCCCAAACACAAACAACGGCCCATTTCCCTGGCAAACAAAACTCAGCTGCCCCGCTTCTGGATGGCCGTTTGCAGGAGCCACTTGATGCTATCAAACCAGCCCGACTTGGTATTGGTACCACCTTGGATCTGGGAACCATCCTGCGTATCGTGGATTTTCAGGGGCCAGCCGGTCACTCCCAGCCATAGGCCCCCAAACACAAACCTCGGCCCTTTTCTCTGGCAAACAAAACTCAACTGCCCCTCTTCTGGATGGCAAATTGCAGGACGCACTTGGTACTACAAAAAGAGTCCCACTTGGCACTGGTGCCACCTTGGGTCTGGGAACCATCCTGCGTATCGAGCATTTTAAGGAGCCAGCCGGCAATTCCCAGCCCTATGCCCCAAAAACAAACCACGGAACTTTTCTCTGGTAAAAAAAACTCAGCAGTCCCGCTTCTGGATGGTAGATTGCAGGAGTCACTTTGAATCATACAACCAGCCTTACTTGGCACTGGTGCCACCTTGGTATCTGGGAACCATCCTGCCTATCGTTGATTTTCAGGGGCCAGCCGGCCACTCTCAGCCATAGGCCCCCAGACACAAACCACAGCCCTTTTCTCCAGCAAACAAAATTTAGCTGCCCCGCTTCTGGATGGCAAATTGCAGGAGCTACTTGGTACTACAAAAACAGCCCGACTTGGCACTGGTGCCACCTTGCGTCTGGTTACCATGAGGCATATCGTGCATTTTAAGGAGCCAGGTGGCCACTCCCAGCCATATGCCCCCAAACACAACCCACGGCCCTTTTCTCTGGCAAACAAAACTCAGCTGCCCCGCTTCTGGATGACAGATTGCAGGAGCCACTTGGTACTATCAAACCAGCCCGGCTTGGCACTGGTGCCACCTTGGCTCTGGGAACCATCCTGCCTATTGTGGATTTTAAGGAGCCAGCCGGCTACTCCCAGCCAGAGGCCCCCAAACAAAAACCACGGCCCTTTTTTCTGGCAAACAAAACTTAGCTGCCTCACTTCTGGATGGCAGATTGCAGGAGCCACTTGGTGTTATCAAACCAGCCCGTCTTGGCTCTGGTGCCACCTTGGGTCTGGGAACCATGCTGCGTATCGTGGATTCTAAGGAGCCAGCCGGCCACTCCCAGCCACAGGCCCCCAAACAAAATCAACGGCGCTGTTCCCTGGAAAACAAAACACGCCTGCCAACATTTTGATGGAGTTTGCAGGAGCCACTTGGTACTATCAAACCAGCCCGACTTGGCACTGGTGCCACCTTGGGTGTGGGAAACATCCTGCGTATCGTGGATTCTTAGGAGCCAGCCGGCCACTCCTAGCCACAGGACCCCAAACAAAAACCTAGGCCCATTTCTCTGGCAAACAAAAGTAAGCTGCCCCGCTTCTGGATGGCAGATTGCAGGAGACACTTGGGACTATCAAACCAGCCCAACTTGGCACTGGTGCCACCTCTGATCTGGGAACCATCCTGCCTATCGTGGATTTTCAGGGGCCAGCAGGCCACTCTCAGCCATATGCCCCCAAACAGAAACCTCGGCCCGTTTCTCTGGCAAACAAAACTCAACTGCCTCTCTTCTGGAGGGCAAATTGCAGGATGAACTTGATACTAAAACCGCAGGCCGACTTGGCACTGGTGCCACCTTGGGTCTGGGAACCATCCTGCGTATCTTGGGTTCAAAGGAGCCAGCCGGCCACTCCCAGCCACAGGGCCCCAAACACAAACAACGGCACTTTTCCCTGGAAAACAAAACTCGCCTGCCAACTTTTTGATGGCAGATTGCAGGAGCCACTTGGTACTATCAAACCAGCCCAACTTGGCACTGCTGCCACCATGGGTCTGGTAACCATCCTGCCTATTGTAGCTTTCCAGGTGCCAGCCGGTCACTCCCAGCCATAGGCCCCCAGTCACAAACCTCGGCCCGTTTCCCTGGCAAACAAAAGTAAGCTGCCCCGCTTCAGGATGGCAGATTGCAGGAGCCACTTGGTACTATCAAACCAGTCCGACTTGGCACTGGTGCCACCTTGGGTCTGGGAAAGATCCTCCGTATTTTGGATTGTCAGGAGCCTGCCGACCACTCTCGGCCACAGACCCCAATCAAAAACAACGGCCCGGTTCACAGGCAAAGAAAACTCAGCTGCCCCGCTTCTGGATGGGAGATTGCATGAGGCACTTGACACTGTCAAACCAGCCCGACTTGGCACTGGTGCCACCTTGGGTCTGGGAACCATGCTGCGTATCATGGATTTTCAGGAGCCAGCCGGCCACTGCAAGCCACAGGCCCCCAAACAAAAACCACAGTCTTTTTCTCTGGCAAACAAAATTCAGATGCCCCACTTCTGGATGGCAGATTGCAGGAGCCATTTGGGACTATCACACCTGCACAACATGGCACTGCTGCCACCTTGGATCTGGGAAACATCCTACCTATCGTGGATTTTCAGGGGCCAGCCGGCCACTCTCAGCCATAGGCCCCAAACACAAACCACGGCCCTTTTCTCTGGCAAACAAAACTCAACTGCCCCTCTTCTGGATGGCAGATTGCAGGAGTCACTTGGTAGTATCAAACCAGCCCAACTTGGCACTGGTGCCAACTTGGGTCTGGGAACCATCATGCGTATCGTGGATTCTAAGTAGCCAGCTGGCCACTCCCAGCCACAGGCCCCCAAACACAAACAACGGTGCTTTTCCCGGGAAAACAAAACTGGCCTGCCAACTTTTTGATGGCAGATTGCAGGAGCCACTTGGTACTATCAAACCAGCCCGTCTTGGCACTGGTGCCACCATGGGTCTGGTCACCATCCTGCCTATCGTAGCTTTTCAGGAGCCAGCCGGTCACTCCCAGCCATAGGCCCCCAGCCACAAACCTCGGCCCGTTTCCCTGGCACACAAAAGTAAGCTACCCCGCTTCTGGATGGCAGATTGCAGGAGCAACTTGGCATCATCAAACCAGCCCGACTTGGCACTGGTGCCACCTCTGGTCTGGGAACCATCCTGCGTATCGTGGGTTCTAAGGAGCCAGCCGGCCACTCCTAGCCACAGGTCCCCAAACACAAACAACGGCACTTTTCCCTGGAAAACAAAACTCGCCTGCTAGATGTTTGATGGCAGAGTGCAGGAGCCACTTGGTACTATCAAACCAGCCCAACTTGGCACTGGTGCCACCATGGGTCTGGTCACCATCCTGCTTATCGTAGCATTTCAGGAGCCAGCCGGGCACTCCAAGCCGTAGGCCCCCAGACAAATACCTTCGGCCCGTTTCCCTGGCAAACAAAATTAATCTGCCCCGCTTCTGGATTGCAGATTGCAGGAGCCACTTGGTACTATCAAACCAGCCCAACTTGGCACTGGTGCCACCATGGGTCTGGTCACCATCCTGCCTACCGTAGCTTTTCAGGGGCCAGCCAGCCAGCCCCAGGCACTGGCCCCCAGACAAGAATTTCGGCCCGTTTCCATGGCAAACAAAAGTAAGCTACCCCGCTTCTGGATGGCAGATTGCAGGAGACACTTTGAACCATCAAACCAGCCCGACTTGGCACTGGTGCCACCTTGGATCTGGGAACCATGCTGCGTAACGTGGATTCTAAGACGACAGGCGGCCACTCCCAGCCACAGGACCCAATCACATACCACAGCCCTTTTCTTTGGCAAACAAAACGCAGCTGCCCTGCTTTTGAATGGCAGATTGCAGGAGCCACTTGGTACTATCAAACCAGCCCAACTTGGCACTGGTGCCTCCATGGGTGTGGTCACCATCCTGCGTATCGTAGCTTTTCAGGAGCCAGCCGGTCATTCCCAGCCATAGGCCCCAGACACAAAGCTCTGCCCGTTTCCCTGGCAAACAAAAGCAAGCTGCCCCGCTTCTGGATGGCAGATTGCGGGAGCCACTTGGTACTATCAAACCAGCCCGACTTGGCACTGGTGCCACCTCTGGTCTGGAAACCATCCTGCGTATCGTGGATTCTTAGGAGCCAGCTGGCCACTCCCAGCCACAGGCCCCCAAACACAAACAACGGCGCTTTTCCCTGGAAAACAAAACTGGCCTGCCAACATTTTCATGGCAGATTGCAGGAGCCACTTGGTACTATCAAACCAGCCCGACTTGGCACTGGTGCCACCTTGGCTCTGGGAACCATCCTGCGTATCGTGGATTCAAAGGAGCCAGCTGGCCACTCCCAGCCACAGGCACCCAAACACAAACAACGGCGCTTTTCCCTGGAAAACAAAACTCGCCTGCCAACTTTTTGATGGCAGATTGCAGGAGCCACTTTGCAACATAAAACCAGCCCGACTCGGCACTTGTTCCACCTTGGATCTCCGAACCATCCTGCCTATCGTGGATTTTCAGGGGCCAGCCGGCCACTCTCAGCCATGTACCCCCAAACAAAAACCATGGCCCTTTCCTCTGGCAAACAAAACTCAACTGCCCCTCTTCTGGATGGCAGATTGCAGGAGCCAGTTGCTACTACAAAACCAGCCCAACTTGGCACTGGTGCCACCTTGGCTCTGGGAACCATGCTGCGTATCGTGGATTCTAATCAGCCAGCCGGCCACTCCCAGCCACAGGCGCCAAAAAAAAACCAAAGACTTTTCTCTTGCAAACAAAAATCGACTACCCCGTTTCTGGATGGCAGATTGCAGGAGACACTTTGCACCATCAAACCAGCCCGACTTGGCACTGGTGCCACCTTTGGTCTGGGAACCATGCTGCCTAGCGTGGATTTTCAGGAGCCAGCCGGCCACTCTCAGCCATATGCACTCAAGCACAAACCACGGCCCTTTTCTCTGGCAAACAAAACTCAACTGCCCCTCTTCTGGAGGGCAAATTGCAGTACGCACTTGGTACTACAAAAACAGCCCAACTTGGCACTGGTGCCACCTTGGGTCTGGGAACCATCCTGCGTATGGAGCATTTTAAGGAGCCAGCCGGCCCCTCCCAGCCATATGCCCCCAAAAACGAACCACGGATTTGTTCTCTGGCAAACAAAAATCAGCTGCCCCGCGTCTGGATGGCAGATTTCAGGAGCCACTTTGCACCATCAAACCAGCCCGACTTGGCACTGGTGCCACCTTGGGTCTGGGAACCATTCTGCCTATCGTGGATTTTCAGGGGCCAGCCGGCCACTCTGAGCCATAGGCCCCCAAACAAAAACCACGGCCTTTTTCTCTGGCAAACAAAACTCAACTGCCCCTCTTCTGGATGGCAGATTGCAGGAGTCACTTGGTACTATCAAACCAGCCCAACTTGGCACTGGTGCCCCCATGGGTCTGGTAACCATCCTGCCTATCCTAGCTTTTCAGGAGCCAGCCGGTCACTCCCAGCCATGGGGCCCAGACACAAAGCTCGGCCCGTTTCCCTGGCATACAAAAGTAAGCTACCCCGCTTCTGGATGGCAGATTGCAGGAGACACTTTGCACCATCAAACCAGCCCGACTTGGCACTGCTGCCACCATGGGTCTGGTCACCATCCTGCCTATCGTAGCTTTTCAGGACCTAGCCGGTCACTCTCAGCCATAGGCCGCCAGACAAACACCTTGGCCCGTTTCCCTGGCAAACAAAAGTAAGCTGCCCCGCTTCTAGATGGCAGATTGCAGGAGCCACTTGGTACTATCAAACCAGCCCGACTTGGCAGTGATGCCACCTTGGCTCTGGGAACCATCCTGCCTATCGTGGATTTTCAGGGGCCAGCCGGCCACTCTCAGCCATATGCCCCCAAACACAAACCACGGCCCTTTTCTCTGGCAAACAAAACTCAACTGCCCGTCTTCTGGATGGCAAATTGCAGGACGCACTTGGTACTACGAAAACAGCCCGACTTGGCACTGATGCCACCTTGGCTCTGGGAACCATCCTGCGTATCGAGCTTTTTAAGGAGCCAGCCGGCCACGCCCAGCCATATACCGCCAAAAACAAACCACGGAACTTTTCTCCAGCAAACAAAAATCCGCTGCCCCGCGTCTGGATGGCAGATTGCAGGAGCCACTTTGCACCATCAAACCAGCCCGACTTGGCACTGGTGCCACCTTGGATCTGGGAACCATCCTGCCTATCGTGGATTTTCAGGGGCCAGCCGGCCACTCTCAGCCATAGGCCCCCAAAAACAAACCACGGCACTTTACTCTGGTAAACAAAACTCAACTGCCCCTCTTCTGGATGGCAAATTGCAGGACGCACTTGGTACTACAAAAGCAGCCCGACTTGGCACTGGTGCCACCTTGGGTCTGGTCACCATCCTGCGTATGGTGCATTTTAAGGAGCCAGCTGGCCACTCCCAGCCATAGGCCCCCAGACAAAAAATTCTGCCCGTTTCCCTGGCAAACAAATGTAATCTTCCGCGCTTCTGGATGGCAGATTGCAGGAGCCACTTTGCAGCATCAAACCAGCCCAACTTGGCACTGGTGCCACCTTGGGTCTGGGAACCATCCTGCGTATCGTGGATTCTAAGGAGCCAGCCGGACACTCCCAGGCACAGGCCCCCAAACAAAAACAACGGCGCTTTTCCCTGGAAAACAAAACTCGCCTGCCAACTTTTTGATGGCAGATTGCAGGAGCTATTTAGTACTATCAAACCAGTCCGACTTGGCACTGGTGCCACCTTGGATCTGGGAACCATCCTGCCTATTGTGGATTTTCAGGTGTCAGCCGGCCCCTCTCAGCCATATGCCCTCAAACACAAACCACGGCCCTTTTCTCTGGCAAACAAAACTCAACTGCCCCTCTTCTGGATGGCAAATTGCAGGACGCACTTGGTACTACAAAAACAGCCCAACTTGGCACTGGTGCCACCTCTGGCCTGGGAACCATCCTGCGTATCGAGCTTTTTAAGGAGCCAGCCGGCCACTCCCAGCCATATGCCCCCAAAAATGAACAACGGACTTGTTCTCTGGCAAACAAAAATCAGCTGCCCCGCGTCGGGATGGCAGATTGCAGGAGCCACTTTGCACCATCAAACCAGCCCGACTTGGCTCTGGTGCCACCTTGGGTCTGGGAACCATTCTGCCTATCGTGGATTTTCAGGGGCCAGCCGGCCACTCTGAGCCGTAGGCCCCCAAAAAAAAACCACGGCCCTTTTCTCTGGCAAACAGAACTCAGCTGCCCCGCTTCTGGATGGCAGATTGCAGGACGCACTTGGTACAATCAAACCAGCCCAACTTGGCACTGGTGCCACCTTGGGTCTGGGAACCATCCTGCGTATTGTGGATTGTCAGGAGCCAGCCGACCACTCTCGGCCACAGACCCCAATCAAAAACAACGGCCCGATTCACAGACAAAAAAATCTCAGCTGCCCCACTTGTGGATGGGAGATTGCAGGAGGCGCTTGACACTGTCAAACCAGCCCAACTTGGCACTGGTGTCACCTTGGGTCTGGGAACGATGCTGCGTATCATGGAATTTAAGGAGCCAGTCGGCCACTCCCAGCCACAGGACCGAAACACATACCACAGCCCTTTTCTTTGGCAAACAAAACTCAGCTGCCCTGCTTTTGGATGGCAGATTGCAGGAGCCACTTGGTACTATCAAACCAGCCCAACTTGGCACTGGTGCCTCCATGGGTGTGGTCACCATCCTGCGTATCGTAGCTTTTCAGGAGCCAGCCGGTCAGTCCCAGCCATAGGCCCCAGACACAAAGCTCTGCCCGTTTCCCTGGCAAACAAAAGTAAGCTGCCCCGCTTCTGGATGGCAGATTGCAGGAGCCACTTTGCACCATCAAACCAGCCCGACTTGGCACTGGTGCCACCTCTGGTCTGGAAACCATCCTGCGTATCGTGGATTCTTAGGAGCCAGCTGGCCACTCTCAGCCATAGGCCCCCAAACACAAACCACGGCCTGTTTCCCTGGCAAACAAAAGTAAGCTGCCCCGCTTCTGGATGGCAGATTGCAGGAGCTACTTAGTACTATCAAATCAGCCCCACTTGGCACAGGTGCCACCTTGGATCTGGGAACCATCCTGTGTATCGTGGATTTTCAGGGGCCAGCCGGCCACTCTGAGCCATATGCCCTCAAAACCAAACCACGGACCTTTTCTCTGGCAAACAAAAATCAGCTGCCCCACTTGTGGATGGCAGATTGCAGGAGCCACTTGGGACTATCACACCAGCACAACATGGCACTGCTGCCACCTTGGATCTGGGAACCATCCTGCAAATCGTACATATTCAGGAACCAGCCGAACACTCCCAGCCAGAGGCCCCCAAACACAAACAACGGCCCATTTCCCTGGCAAACAAAACTCAGCTGCCCCGCTTCTGGATGGCCGTTTGCAGGAGCCACTTGATGCTATCAAACCAGCCCGACTTGGTATTGGTACCACCTTGGATCTGGGAACCATCCTGCGTATCGTGGATTTTCAGGGGCCAGCCGGTCACTCCCAGCCATAGGCCCCCAAACACAAACCTCGGCCCTTTTCTCTGGCAAACAAAACTCAACTGCCCCTCTTCTGGATGGCAAATTGCAGGACGCACTTGGTACTACAAAAAGAGTCCCACTTGGCACTGGTGCCACCTTGGGTCTGGGAACCATCCTGCGTATCGAGCATTTTAAGGAGCCAGCCGGCAATTCCCAGCCCTATGCCCCAAAAACAAACCACGGAACTTTTCTCTGGTAAAAAGAACTCAGCAGTCCCGCTTCTGGATGGTAGATTGCAGGAGTCACTTTGAATCATACAACCAGCCTTACTTGGCACTGGTGCCACCTTGGTATCTGGGAACCATCCTGCCTATCGTTGATTTTCAGGGGCCAGCCGGCCACTCTCAGCCATAGGCCCCCAGACACAAACCACAGCCCTTTTCTCCAGCAAACAAAATTTAGCTGCCCCGCTTCTGGATGGCAAATTGCAGGAGCTACTTGGTACTACAAAAACAGCCCGACTTGGCACTGGTGCCACCTTGCGTCTGGTTACCATGAGGCATATCGTGCATTTTAAGGAGCCAGGTGGCCACTCCCAGCCATATGCCCCCAAACACAACCCACGGCCCTTTTCTCTGGCAAACAAAACTCAGCTGCCCCGCTTCTGGATGACAGATTGCAGGAGCCACTTGGTACTATCAAACCAGCCCGGATTGGCACTGGTGCCACCTTGGCTCTGGGAACCATCCTGCCTATTGTGGATTTTAAGGAGCCAGCCGGCTACTCCCAGCCAGAGGCCCCCAAACAAAAACCACGGCCCTTTTTTCTGGCAAACAAAACTTAGCTGCCTCACTTCTGGATGGCAGATTGCAGGAGCCACTTGGTGTTATCAAACCAGCCCGTCTTGGCTCTGGTGCCACCTTGGGTCTGGGAACCATGCTGCGTATCGTGGATTCTAAGGAGCCAGCCGGCCACTCCCAGCCACAGGCCCCCAAACAAAATCAACGGCGCTGTTCCCTGGAAAACAAAACACGCCTGCCAACATTTTGATGGAGTTTGCAGGAGCCACTTGGTACTATCAAACCAGCCCGACTTGGCACTGGTGCCACCTTGGGTGTGGGAAACATCCTGCGTATCGTGGATTCTTAGGAGCCAGCCGGCCACTCCTAGCCACAGGACCCCAAACAAAAACCTAGGCCCATTTCTCTGGCAAACAAAAGTAAGCTGCCCCGCTTCTGGATGGCAGATTGCAGGAGACACTTGGGACTATCAAACCAGCCCAACTTGGCACTGGTGCCACCTCTGATCTGGGAACCATCCTGCCTATCGTGGATTTTCAGGGGCCAGCCGGCCACTCTCAGCCATATGCCCCCAAACAGAAACCTCGGCCCGTTTCTCTGGCAAACAAAACTCAACTGCCCCTCTTCTGGAGGGCAAATTGCAGGATGAACTTGATACTAAAACCGCAGGCCGACTTGGCACTGGTGCCACCTTGGGTCTGGGAACCATCCTGCGTATCTTGGGTTCAAAGGAGCCAGCCGGCCACTCCCAGCCACAGGGCCCCAAACACAAACAACGGCACTTTTCCCTGGAAAACAAAACTCGCCTGCCAACTTTTTGATGGCAGATTGCAGGAGCCACTTGGTACTATCAAACCAGCCCAACTTGGCACTGCTGCCACCATGGGTCTGGTAACCATCCTGCCTATTGTAGCTTTCCAGGTGCCAGCCGGTCACTCCCAGCCATAGGCCCCCAGTCACAAACCTCGGCCCGTTTCCCTGGCAAACAAAAGTAAGCTGCCCCGCTTCAGGATGGCAGATTGCAGGAGCCACTTGGTACTATCAAACCAGCCCGACTTGGCACTGGTGCCACCTTGGGTCTGGGAACCATCCTCCGTATTTTGGATTGTCAGGAGCCTGCCGACCACTCTCGGCCACAGACCCCAATCAAAAACAACGGCCCGGTTCACAGGCAAAGAAAACTCAGCTGCCCCGCTTCTGGATGGGAGATTGCATGAGGCACTTGACACTGTCAAACCAGCCCGACTTGGCACTGGTGCCACCTTGGGTCTGGGAACCATGCTGCGTATCATGGATTTTCAGGAGCCAGCCGGCCACTGCAAGCCACAGGCCCCCAAACAAAAACCACAGTCTTTTTCTCTGGCAAACAAAATTCAGATGCCCCACTTCTGGATGGCAGATTGCAGGAGCCATTTGGGACTATCACACCTGCACAACATGGCACTGCTGCCACCTTGGATCTGGGAAACATCCTACCTATCGTGGATTTTCAGGGGCCAGCCGGCCACTCTCAGCCATAGGCCCCAAACAAAAACCACGGCCCTTTTCTCTGGCAAACAAAACTCAACTGCCCCTCTTCAGGATGGCAGATTGCAGGAGCCACTTGGTACAATCAAACCAGCCCAACTTGGCACTGGTGCCACCTTGGGTCTGGGAAGCATGCTGCGTATCATGGATTTTCAGGAGCCAGCCCGCCACTGCAAGCTACAGGCCCCCAAACACAAACAACAGCCTTTTTCTCTGGCAAACAAAATTCAGCTGCCCCGCTTCTGGATGGCAGATTGCAGGAGCCACTTGGTAGTATCAAACCAGTCCGACTTGGCACTGGTGCCAACTTGGGTCTGGGAACCATCCTGCGTATCGTGGATTCTAAGTAGCCAGCTGGCCACTCCCAGCCACAGGCCCCCAAACACAAACAACGGTGCTTTTCCCTGGAAAACAAAACTGGCCTGCCAACTTTTTGATGGCAGATTGCAGGAGCCACTTGGTACTATCAAACCAGCCCGTCTTGGCACTGGTGCCACCATGGGTCTGGTCACCATCCTGCCTATCGTAGCTTTTCAGGAGCCAGCCGGTCACTCCCAGCCATAGGACCCCAGCCACAATCCTCGGCCCGTTTCCCTGGCAAACAAAAGTAAGCTACCCCGCTTCTGGATGGCAGATTGCAGGAGCCACTTGGCATCATCAAACCAGCCCGACTTGGCACTGGTGCCACCTCTGGTCTGGGAACCATCCTGCGTATCGTGGGTTCTAAGGAGCCAGCCGGCCACTCCTAGCCACAGGTCCCCAAACACAAACAACGGCACTTTTCCCTGGAAAACAAAACTCGCCTGCTAGATGTTTGATGGCAGAGTGCAGGAGCCACTTGGTACTGTCAAACCAGCCCAACTTGGCACTGGTGCCACCATGGGTCTGGTCACCATCCTGCTTATCGTAGCATTTCTGGAGCCAGCAGGTCACTCCCAGCCGTAGGCCCCCAGACAAATACCTCGGCCCGTTTCCCTGGCAAACAAAATTAATCTGCCCCGCTTCTGGATGGCAGATTGCAGGAGCCACTTGGTACTATCAAACCAGCCCAACTTGGCACTGGCGCCACCATGGGTCTGGTCACCATCCTGCCTACCGTAGCTTTTCAGGGGCCAGCCAGCCAGCCCCAGGCACTGGCCCCCAGACAAGAATTTCGGCCCGTTTCCATGGAAAACAAAAGTAAGCTGCCCCGCTTCTGGATGGCAGATTGCAGGAGCCACTTGGTACTATCAAACCAGCCCAACTTGGCACTGCTGCCACCATGGGTCTGGTAACCATCCTGCCTATTGTAGCTTTCCAGGTGCCAGCCGGTCACTCCCAGCCATAGGCCCCCAGTCACAAACCTCGGCCCGTTTCCCTGGCAAACAAAAGTAAGCTGCCCCGCTTCAGGATGGCAGATTGCAGGAGCCACTTGGTACTATCAAACCAGCCCGACTTGGCACTGGTGCCACCTTGGAACTGGGAACCATGCTGCGTAACGTGGATTCTAAGACGACAGGCGGCCACTCCCAGCCACAGGACCCCAAACACAAACAACAGCGCTTTTCTCTGGCAAACAAAACTCAGTTGCCCTGCTTTTGAATGGCAGATTGCAGGAGCGACTTGGTACTATCAAACCAGCCCGTCTTGGCACTGCTGCTACCATGGGTCTGGTAATCATCCTGCCTACTGTAGCTTTTCAGGAGCCAGCCGGTCACTCCCAGCCATAGGCCCCCAGAAAAAAACCTCGGCCCGTTTCCCTGGCAAGCAAAAGTAATCTACCCCGCTTCTGGATGGCAGATTGCAGGAGCCACTTTGCACCATCAAACTATCCCGACTTGGCACTGGTGCCACCTCTGGTCTGGGAAACATCCTGCGTATCGTGGATTCTAATTAGCCAGCCGGCCACTCCCAGCCACAGGCCCCCAAACACAAACAACAGCGCTTTTCCCTGGAAAACAAAACTCGCCTGCCAACTTTTTGATGGCAGATTGCAGGAGCCACTTGGTACTATCAAACCAGCCCAACTTGGCACTGGTGCCACCACTGGTCTGGGAACCATCCTGCGTATCGTGGATTCTAAAAAGCCAGCCGGCCACTCCCAGCAAAAGGACCCCAGATACAAACCTCGGCCCGTTTCCCTGGCAAACAAAAGTAAGCTGCCCCGCTTCTGGATGGCAGATTGCAGGAGCCACTTGGTACTATCAAATCAGCCCGACTTGGCACTGGTGCCTCCTCTGGTCTGGGAACCATCCTGCGTATCGTGGATTCTAAGGAGCCAGCCGGCCACTCCCAGCCACAGGCCCCCAAACACAAACAACGGCGCTTTTCCCTGGAAAACAAAACTCGCCTGCCAACTTTTTGATGGCAGATTGCAGGAGCCACTTGTTGCTATCAAACCAGCCAACTTGGCACTGGTGCCACCATGGGTCTGGTCACAATCCTGCCTATCGTAGCTTTTCAGGAGCCAGCCGGTCACTCCCAGCCATAGGCGCCCAGACACAAAGCTCGGCCCATTTCCATGGTAAATAAAATTAAGCTGCCCGCTTCTGCATGGAAGATTGCAGGAACCACTTGGTACTATCAAACCAGCCTGACTTGGCACTGGTGCCACCTTGGGTCTGGGAACCATCCTGCGTATCGTGGATTCTAAGGAGCCAGCCGGCAACTCCCAGCCACAGGACCCCAAACACAAACAACAGCGGTTTTCTCTGGCAAACAAAACTCAGTTGCCCTGCTTTTGGATGGCAGATTGCAGGAGCGACTTGGTACCATCAAACCAGCCCAACTTGGCACTGCTGCTACCATGGGTCTGGTAATCATCCTGCCTACTGTAGCTTTTCAGGAGCCAGCCGGTCACTCCCAGCCATAGGCCCCCAGAAAAAAACCTCGGCCCGTTTCCCTGGCAAACAAAAGTAAGCTACCCCGCTTCTGGATGGCAGATTGCAGGAGCCACTTTGCACCATCAAACTATCCCGACTTGGCACTGGTGCCACCTCTGG
The DNA here is from genome assembly GCF_028018845.1 of Melospiza georgiana. Lineage (NCBI taxonomy): Eukaryota > Metazoa > Chordata > Aves > Passeriformes > Passerellidae > Melospiza > Melospiza georgiana. Next base: position 95,757,672 of record NC_080431.1, read on the forward strand.
TCTGGGAACCATCCTGCGTATCGTGGATTCTAATTAGCCAGCCGGCCACTCCCAGCCACAGGCCCCCAAACACAAACAACGGCGCTTTTCCCTGGAAAACAAAACTGGCCTGCCAACTTTTTGATGGCAGATTGCAGGAGCCACTTGGTACTATCAAACCAGCCCAACTTGGCACTGGTGCCACCACTGGTCTGGGAACCATCCTGCCTATCGTGGATTCTAAGGAGCCAGCCGGCCACTCCCAGCCACAGGACCCCAGACACAAAGCTCTGCCCGTTTCCCTGACAAACAAAATTAAGCTACCCCGCTTCTGGATGGCAGATTGCAGGAGCTATTTGGTACTATCAAACCAGCCCGACTTGGCACTGGTGCCACCTTGGCTCTGGGAACCATCCTGCCTATAGTGGATTTTGTGGGGTCAGCCGGCCACTCTGAGCCATATGCCCTCAAAAACAAACCACGGCCCTTTTCTCTGGCAAAGAAAACTCAACCGCCCCTCTTCTGGAAGGCAAATTGAAGGACGCACTTGGTACTACAAAAACAGCCCAACTTGGCACTGGTGCCACCTTGGGTCTGGGAACCATTCTGCCTATCGTGGATTTTCAGGGGCCAGCCGGCCACTCTGAGCCATAGGCCCCTCAACAAAAACCACGGCCCTTTTCTCTGGCAAACAAAACTCAGCTGCCCCACTTCTGGAAGGCAGATTGCAGGAGCCACTTTGTACTATCAAATCAGCCCGACTTGGCACTGGTGCCTCCTCTGGTCTGGGAACCATCCTGCGTATCATGGATTCTAAGGAGCCAGCCGGCCACTCCCAGCCACAGGCCCCCAAACACAAACAACGGCGCTTTTCCCTGGAAAACAAAACTCGCCTGCCAACTTTTTGATGGCAGATTGCAGGAGCCACTTGGTACTATCAAACCAGCCAACTTGGCACTGGTGCCACCATGGGTCTGGTCACAATCCTGCCTATCGTAGCTTTTAAGGAGCCAGCCGGTCACTCCCAGCCATAGGCGCCCAGACACAAAGCTCGGCCCATTTCCATGGTAAACAAAAGTAAGCTGCCCCGCTTCTGGATGGCAGATTGCAGGAACCACTTTGTACTATCAAACCAGCCCGACTTGACACTGGTGCCACCTTGGGTCTGGGAACCATCCTGCGTATCGTGGGTTCTAAGGAGCCAGCCGGCCACTCCCAGCCACAGGACCCCAAACACAAACAACAGCGATTTCTCTGGCAAACAAAACTCAGTTGCCCTGCTTTTGGATGGCAGATTGCAAGAGCGACTTGGTACTATCAAACCAGCCCAACTTGGCACTGCTGCTACCATGGGTCTGGTAACCATCCTGCCTATCGTAGCTTTTCAGGGGCCAGCCGGTCAGTCCCAGCCATAGGCCCCAGACACAAATCTCTGCCCGTTTCCCTGGCAAAAAAAAGTAAGCTACCCCGCTTCTGGATGGCAGATTGCAGGAGCCACTTTGAATCATCAAACCAGCCCGACTTGGCACTGGTGCCACCTCTGGTCTGGGAACCATCCTGCGTATCGTGGATTCTAAGGAGCCAGCTGGCCACTCCCAGCCACAGGCCCCCAAACACAAACAACGGCGCTTTCCCCTGGAAAACAAAACTCGCCTGCCAACTTTTTGATGGCAGATTGCAGGAGCCACTTAGTACTATCAAACCAGCCCAACTTGGCACTGGTGCCACCATGGGTCTGGTCACCATCCTGCCTATCGTAGCTTTTCAGGAGCCAGCCGGTCACTCCCAGCGATAAGCCCCCAGACAAAAACCTCGGCCCGTTTCCCTGGCAAACAAAAGTAAGCTGCCCCGTTTCTGGATGGCAGATTGCAGGAGTTATTTAGTACTATCAAACCAGCCAGACGTGGCACTGGTGCCACCTTGGATCTGGGAACCATCTTGCCTATCGTGGATTTTAAGGAGCCAGCCGGCATCTCCCAGCCATATGCCCCCAAACACAAACCACGGCCCTTTTCTCTGGCAAACAAAACTCAACTGCCCCTCTTCTGGATGGCAGATTGCAGGAGCCACTTGGTACTATCAAACCAGCCCAACTTGGCACTGGTGCCACCTTGGGTCTGGGAAGCATGCTGCGTATCATGGATTTTCAGGAGCCAGCCCGCCACTGCAAGCTACAGGCCCCCAAACACAAACAACAGCCTTTTTCTCTGGCAAACAAAATTCAGCTGCCCCGCTTCTGGATGGCAGATTGCAGGAGCCACTTGGTAGTATCAAACCAGCCCGACTTGGCACTGGTGCCAACTTGGGTCTGGGAACCATCCTGCGTATCGTGGATTCTAAGTAGCCAGCTGGCCACTCCCAGCCACAGGCCCCCAAACACAAACAACGGTGCTTTTCCCGGGAAAACAAAACTGACCAGCCAACTTTTTGATGGCAGATTGCAGGAGCCACTTGGTACTATCAAACCAGCCCAACTTGGCACTGGTGCCACCATGGGTCTGGTCACCATCCTGCCTATCGTAGCTTTTCAGGAGCCAGCCGGTCACTCCCAGCCATAGACCCCCAGACAGGAACCTCGGCCCGTTTCCCTGGCACACAAAAGTAAGCTACCCCGCTTCTGGATGGCAGATTGCAGGAGCAACTTGGCATCATCAAACCAGCCTGACTTGGCACTGGTGCCACCTCTGGTCTGGGAACCATCCTGCGTATCGTGGGTTCTAAGGAGCCAGCCGGCCACTCCCAGCCACAGGCCCCCAATCACAAACAACGGCGCTTTTCCCTGGAAAACAAAACTCGCCTGCTAGCTTTTTGATGGCAGAGTGCAGGAGCCACTTGGTACTATCAAACCAGCCCAACTTGGCACTGGTGCCACCATGGGTCTGGTCACCATCCTGCCTATCGTAGCATTTCAGGAGCCAGTCCGTCACTCCCAGCCGTAGGCCCCCAGACACAAACCTCGGCCCGTTTCCCTGGCAAACAAAAGTAAGCTGCCCCGCTTCTGGATGGCAGATTGCAGGACGCACTTGGTACTATCAAACCAGCCCAACTTGGCACTGGTGCCACCATGGGTCTGGTCACCATCCTGCCTATCGTAGCTTTTCAGGGGCCAGCCAGCCAGCCCCAGGCACTGGCCCCCAGACAAGAATTTCGGCCCGTTTCCCTGGCAAACAAAAGTAAGCTACCGCGCTTCTGGATGGCAGATTGCAGGAGCCACTTTGCACCATCAAACCAGCCCAACTTGACACTGGTGCCACCTCTGGCCTGGGAACCATCCTGCGTATCGTGGATTCTAAGCAGTCACCCGGCCACTCCGAGCCACAGGCCCCCAAACAAAAACAACGGCGCTTTTCCCCGGAAAACAAAACTGGCCTGCCAACATTTTGATGGCAGATTGCAGGAGCCACTTGGTACTATCAAACCAGCCCAACTTGGCACTGGTGCCACCATGAGTCTGGTCACCATCCTGCCTAGCATAGCTTTTCAGGAGCCAGGAGGTCACTCCCAGCCATAGACCCCCAGACAGAAACCTCGGCCCGTTTCCATGGAAAACAAAAGTAAGCTACCGCGCTTCTGGATGGCAGATTGCAGGAGCCACTTGGTACTATCAAATTAGCCCAACTTGGCACTGGTGCCACCATGGGTCTGGTCACCATCCTGCCTATCGTAGCTTTTCAGGAGCTAGCCAGTCACTCCCTGCCATAGGGCCCCAGACAAATACCTCTGCCCGTTTCCCTGGCACACAAAAGTAAGCTGCCCCGCTTCTGGATGGCAGATTGCAGGATCCACTTGGTACTATCAAACCAGCCCGACTTGGCACTGGTGCCACCATGGATCTGGGAACCATGCTGCGTAACGTGGATTCTAAGACGACAGGCGGCCACTCCCAGCCACAGGGCCCCAAACACAAACAACGGCGCTTTTCCCTGGAAAACAAAACTCGCCCTCCAAATTTTTGATGGCAGATTGCAGGAGCCACTTGGTACTATCAAATCAGCCCAACTTGGCACTGCTGCCACCATGGGTCTGGTCAGCATCCTGCCTATCGGAGCTTTTCAGGAGCCAGCCGGTCACTCCCAGCCATAGGCCGCCAGACACAAACCTCGGCCCGTTTCCCTGGCAAACAAAAGTAAGCTGCCTCGCTTCTGGATGGCAGATTGCAGGAACCACTTGGTACTATCAAACCAGCCCGACTTGGCACTGGTGCCACCTTGGCTCTGGGAACCATGCTGCGTAACGTAGATTCTAAGGCGCCAGGCGGCCACTCCCAACCACAGGCCCCCAAACACAAACAACGGCGCTTTTCCCTGGAAAACAAAACTCGCCTGCCAACTTTTTGATGGCAGATTGCAGGAGCCACTTGGTACTATCAAACCAGCCCAAATTGGCACTGGTGCCACCATGGGTCTGGGAACCATCCTGCCTATCGTAGCTTTTCAGGAGCCAGCCGGTCACTCCCAGCCTTTTGCCCCCAGACAAAAACCTCGGCCCGTTTCCCTGGCAAACAAAAGTAAGCTGCCCCGCTTCTGGATGGCAGATTGCGGGAACCACTTGGTACTATCAAACCAGCCCGACTTGGCACTGGTGCCACCTCTGGTCTGGGAACCATGCTGCGTAACGTAGATTCTAAGGCGCCAGCCGGCCACTCCCATCCACAGGCCCCCAAACACAAACAACGGCGCTTTTCCCTGGAAAACAAAACTCGCCTGCCAACTTTTTGATGGCAGATTGCAGGAGCCACTTGGTACTATGAAACCAGCCCAACTTGGCACTGCTGCCACCATGGGTCTGGTCACCATCCTGCCTACTGTAGCTTTTCAGGAGCCAGCCGATCAGTCCCAGCCATAGGCCCCAAACAGAAATCTCTGCCCGTTTCCCCGGCAAACAAAAGTAAGCTACCCCGCTTCTGGATGGCAGATTGCAGGAGCCACTTTGAACCATCAAACCTGCCCGACTTGCCACTGGTGCCACCTCGGGTCTGGGAACCATCCTGCGTATCGTGGATTCTAAGGAGCCAGCCGGCCACTCCCAGCCACAGGCCCCCAAACACAAACAACGGCGCTTGTCCCTGGCAAACAAAACTCGCCTGCCAACTTTTTGATGGCAGATTGCAGGAGCCGCTTAGTACTATCAAACCAGCCAACTTGGCGCTGGTGCCACCATGGGTCTTGTCACAATCCTGCCTATCGGAGCTTTTCAGGAGCCAGCAGGTCAGTCCCAGCCATAGGCCCCCAGTCACAAACATCGGCCCGTTTCCCTGGCAAACAAAAGTAAGCTGCCCCGCTTCTGGATGGCAGATTGCAGGAGCCACTTGGTACTATCAAACCAGCCCGACTTGGCACTGGTGCCACCTTGGGTCTGGGAACCATGCTGCGTAACGTAGATTCTAAGGCGAAGCCGGCCACTCCCAGCCAGAGGCCCCCAAACACAAACAACGGCGCTTTTCCCTGGAAAACAAAATTCGCCTGCCAACTTTTTGATGGCAGATTGCAGGAGCCACTTGGTACTATCAAACCAGCCCGACTTGGCACTGGTGCCACCTTGGGTCTGGGAACCATCCTGCGTAACGTAGATTCTAAGGCGCCAGCTGGCCACTCCCAGCCGCAGGCCCCCAAACAGAAACAACGGCGCTTTTCCCTGGAAAACAAAACTCGCCTGCCAACTTTTTGATGGCAGATTGCAGGAGCCACTTGGTACTATCAAACCAGCCCAACTTGGCACTGGTGCCACCATGGGTCTGGTCACCATCCTGCCTATCGTAGCTTTTCAGGAGCCAGCAGGTCACTCCCAGCCATAGGCCCCCAGACACAAACCTCGGCCCGTTTCCCTGGCAAGCAAAATAAGCTGCCCCGCTTTTGGATGGCATATTGCAGGAGCTATTTATTACTATCAAACCAGCCCGACTTGGCACTGGTGCCACCTCTGGTCTGGGAACCATCCTGCCTATCGCGGATTCTAAGGAGACAGCGGGCCACTCCCAGCCACAGGCCCCCAAACACAAACAACGGCACTTTTCCCTGGAAAACAAAACTGGCCTGCCAAATTTTTGATGGCAGATTGCAGGAGCCACTTGGTACTATCAAACCAGCCCAACTTGGCACTGGTGCGACCTCTGGTCTGGGAACCATCCTGCCTATCGTGGATTTTCAGGGGCCAGCCGGCCACTCTCAGCCATATGCCCCCAAACACAAACCACGGCCCTTTTCTCTGGCAAACAAAACTCAACTGCCCCTCTTCTGGATGGCAAATTGCAGGACGCACTTGGTACTACGAAAACAGCCCGACTTGGCACTGATGCCACCTTGGGTCAGGGAACCATCCTGCGTATCGAGCTTTTTAAGGAGCCAGCCGGCCACGCCCAGCCATATACCGCCAAAAACAAACCACGGAACTTTTCTCCAGCAAACAAAAATCCGCTACCCCGCGTCTGGATGGCAGATTGCAGGAGCCACTTTGCACCATCAAACCAGCCCGACTTGGCACTGGTGCCAGTTCTGGTCTGGGAACCATCCTGCTTATCGTGGATTCTAAGGAGACAGCGGGCCACTCCCAGCCACAGGCCCCCAAACACAAACAACGGCACTTTTCCCTGGAAAACAAAACTGGTCTGCCAAATTTTTGATGGCAGATTGCAGGAGCCACTTGGTACTATCAAACCAGCCCAACTTGGCACTGGTGCCACCTCTGGTCTGGGAACCATCCTGCCTATCGTGGATTTTCAGGGGCCAGCCGGCCACTCTCAGCCATATGCCCCCAAACACAAACCACGGCCCTTTTCTCTGGCAAACAAAACTCAACTGCCCCTCTTCTGGATGGCAAATTGCAGGACGCACTTGGTACTACGAAAACAGCCCGACTTGGCACAGGTGCCACCTTGGGTCTGGTCGCCATCCTGCGCATCGTGCATTTTAAGGAGCCAGCTGGCCACTTCCAGCCATATGACACCAAACACAACCCACGGCCCTTTTCTCTGGGAAACAAAACTCAGCTGCCCAGCGTCTGGATGGCACATTGCAGGAGCCACTTCGTACTATCAAACCAGCCCGACTTGGCACTGGTGCCACCTTGGCTCTGGGAACCATCATGCGTATCGTGGATTCTAAGGAGCCAGCCGGCCACTCCCGGCCGCAGGCCCCCAAACACAAACAACGGCGCTTTTCCCTGGAAAACAAAACTCGCCTGCCAAAATTTTGATGGCAGATTGCAGGAGCCACTTGGTACTCTCAAACCATCCCGACTTGGCACTGCTGCCGCCTTGGGTCTGGGAACCATGCTGCGTAACGTAGATTCTAAGGCGCCAGGCGGCAACTCCCAGCCACAGGCCCCCAAAGAAAAACAACGGCGCTTTTCCCTGGAAAACAAAACTCGCCTACCAACTTTTTGATGGCAGATTGCAGGAGCCACTTGGTACTATCAAACCAGCCCAACTTGGCACTGCTGCCACCATGGGTCTGGTAACCATCCTGCCTATTGTAGCTTTCCAGGTGCCAGCCGGTCACTCCCAGCCATAGGCCCCCAGACACAAAGCTCTGCCCGTTTCCCTGGCAAACAAAAGTAAGCTGCCCCGCTTCTGGATGGCAGATTAGAGGAGCCACTTTGCACCTTCAAACCAGCCCAACTTGGCACTGCTGCCACCTAGGGTCTGGGAACCATCCTGCTTATCGTAGCATTTCTGGAGCCAGCAGGTCACTCCCAGCCGTAGGCCCCCAGACAAATACCTCGGCCCGTTTCCCTGGCAAACAAAATTAATCTGCCCCGCTTCTGGATGGCAGATTGCAGGAGCCACTTGGTACTATCAAACCAGCCCAACTTGGCACTGGCGCCACCATGGGTCTGGTCACCATCCTGCCTACCGTAGCTTTTCAGGGGCCAGCCAGCCAGCCCCAGGCACTGGCCCCCAGACAAGAATTTCGGCCCGTTTCCAAGGAAAACAAAAGTAAGCTGCCCCGCTTCTGGATGGCAGATTGCAGGAGCCACTTGGTACTATCAAACCAGCCCAACTTGGCACTGCTGCCACCATGGGTCTGGTAACCATCCTGCCTATTGTAGCTTTCCAGGTGCCAGCCGGTCACTCCCAGCCATAGGCCCCCAGTCACAAACCTCGGCCCGTTTCCCTGGCAAACAAAAGTAAGCTGCCCCGCTTCAGGATGGCAGATTGCAGGAGCCACTTGGTACTATCAAACCAGCCCGACTTGGCACTGGTGCCACCTTGGAACTGGGAACCATGCTGCGTAACGTGGATTCTAAGACGACAGGCGGCCACTCCCAGCCACAGGACCCCAAACACAAACAACAGCGCTTTTCTCTGGCAAACAAAACTCAGTTGCCCTGCTTTTGGATGGCAGATTGCAGGAGCGACTTGGTACTATCAAACCAGCCCGTCTTGGCACTGCTGCTACCATGGGTCTGGTAATCATCCTGCCTACTGTAGCTTTTCAGGAGCCAGCCGGTCACTCCCAGCCATAGGCCCCCAGAAAAAAACCTCGGCCCGTTTCCCTGGCAAGCAAAAGTAATCTACCCCACTTCTGGATGGCAGATTGCAGGAGCCACTTTGCACCATCAAACTATCCCGACTTGGCACTGGTGCCACCTCTGGTCTGGGAAACATCCTGCGTATCGTGGATTCTAATTAGCCAGCCGGCCACTCCCAGCCACAGGCCCCCAAACACAAACAACAGCGCTTTTCCCTGGAAAACAAAACTCGCCTGCCAACTTTTTGATGGCAGATTGCAGGAGCCACTTGGTACTATCAAACCAGCCCAACTTGGCACTGGTGCCACCACTGGTCTGGGAACCATCCTGCGTATCGTGGATTCTAAAAAGCCAGCCGGCCACTCCCAGCAAAAGGACCCCAGACACAAACCTCGGCCCGTTTCCCTGGCAAACAAAAGTAAGCTGCCCCGCTTCTGGATGGCAGATTGCAGGAGCCACTTGGTACTATCAAATCAGCCCGACTTGGCACTGGTGCCTCCTCTGGTCTGGGAACCATCCTGCGTATCGTGGATTCTAAGGAGCCAGCCGGCCACTCCCAGCCACAGGCCCCCAAACACAAACAACGGCGCTTTTCCCTGGAAAACAAAACTCGCCTGCCAACTTTTTGATGGCAGATTGCAGGAGCCACTTGTTGCTATCAAACCAGCCAACTTGGCACTGGTGCCACCATGGGTCTGGTCACAATCCTGCCTATCGTAGCTTTTCAGGAGCCAGCCGGTCACTCCCAGCCATAGGCGCCCAGACAAAAAGCTCGGCCCATTTCCATGGTAAATAAAATTAAGCTGCCCGCTTCTGCATGGAAGATTGCAGGAACCACTTGGTACTATCAAACCAGCCTGACTTGGCACTGGTGCCACCTTGGGTCTGGGAACCATCCTGCGTATCGTGGATTCTAAGGAGCCAGCCGGCAACTCCCAGCCACAGGACCCCAAACACAAACAACAGCGCTTTTCTCTGGCAAACAAAACTCAGTTGCCCTGCTTTTGGATGGCAGATTGCAGGAGCGACTTGGTACCATCAAACCAGCCCAACTTGGCACTGCTGCTACCATGGGTCTGGTAATCATCCTGCCTACTGTAGCTTTTCAGGAGCCAGCCGGTCACTCCCAGCCATAGGCCCCCAGAAAAAAACCTCGGCCCGTTTCCCTGGCAAACAAAAGTAAGCTACCCCGCTTCTGGATGGCAGATTGCAGGAGACACTTTGCACCATCAAACTATCCCGACTTGGCACTGGTGCCACCTCTGGTCTGGGAACCATCCTGCGTATCGTGGATTCTAATTAGCCAGCCGGCCACTCCCAGCCACAGGCCCCCAAACACAAACAACGGCGCTTTTCCCTGGAAAACAAAACTGGCCTGCCAACTTTTTGATGGCAGATTGCAGGAGCCACTTGGTACTATCAAACCAGCCCAACTTGGCACTGGTGCCACCACTGGTCTGGGAACCATCCTGCGTATCGTGGATTCTAAGGAGCCAGCCGGCCACTCCCAGCCACAGGACCCCAGACACAAAGCTCTGCCCGTTTCCCTGACAAACAAAATTAAGCTACCCCGCTTCTGGATGGCAGATTGCAGGAGCTATTTGGTACTATCAAACCAGCCCGACTTGGCACTGGTGCCACCTTGGCTCTGGGAACCATCCTGCCTATAGTGGATTTTGTGGGGTCAGCCGGCCACTCTGAGCCATATGCCCTCAAAAACAAACCACGGCCCTTTTCTCTGGCAAAGAAAACTCAACCGCCCCTCTTCTGGAAGGCAAATTGAAGGACGCACTTGGTACTACAAAAACAGCCCAACTTGGCACTGGTGCCACCTTGGGTCTGGGAACCATTCTGCCTATCGTGGATTTTCAGGGGCCAGCCGGCCACTCTGAGCCATAGGCCCCTCAACAAAAACCACGGCCCTTTTCTCTGGCAAACAAAACTCAGCTGCCCCACTTCTGGAAGGCAGATTGCAGGAGCCACTTTGTACTATCAAATCAGCCCGACTTGGCACTGGTGCCTCCTCTGGTCTGGGAACCATCCTGCGTATCATGGATTCTAAGGAGCCAGCCGGCCACTCCCAGCCACAGGCCCCCAAACACAAACAACGGCGCTTTTCCCTGGAAAACAAAACTCGCCTGCCAACTTTTTGATGGCAGATTGCAGGAGCCACTTGGTACTATCAAACCAGCCAACTTGGCACTGGTGCCACCATGGGTCTGGTCACAATCCTGCCTATCGTAGCTTTTAAGGAGCCAGCCGGTCACTCCCAGCCATAGGCGCCCAGACACAAAGCTCGGCCCATTTCCATGGTAAACAAAAGTAAGCTGCCCCGCTTCTGGATGGCAGATTGCAGGAACCACTTTGTACTATCAAACCAGCCCGACTTGACACTGGTGCCACCTTGGGTCTGGGAACCATCCTGCGTATCGTGGGTTCTAAGGAGCCAGCCGGCCACTCCCAGCCACAGGACCCCAAACACAAACAACAGCGATTTCTCTGGCAAACAAAACTCAGTTGCCCTGCTTTTGGATGGCAGATTGCAAGAGCGACTTGGTACTATCAAACCAGCCCAACTTGGCACTGCTGCTACCATGGGTCTGGTAACCATCCTGCCTATCGTAGCTTTTCAGGGGCCAGCCGGTCAGTCCCAGCCATAGGCCCCAGACACAAATCTCTGCCCGTTTCCCTGGCAAAAAAAAGTAAGCTACCCCGCTTCTGGATGGCAGATTGCAGGAGCCACTTTGAACCATCAAACCAGCCCGACTTGGCACTGGTGCCACCTCTGGTCTGGGAACCATCCTGCGTATCGTGGATTCTAAGGAGCCAGCTGGCCACTCCCAGCCACAGGCCCCCAAACACAAACAACGGCGCTTTCCCCTGGAAAACAAAACTCGCCTGCCAACTTTTTGATGGCAGATTGCAGGAGCCACTTAGTACTATCAAACCAGCCCAACTTGGCACTGGTGCCACCATGGGTCTGGTCACCATCCTGCCTATCGTAGCTTTTCAGGAGCCAGACGGTCACTCCCAGCGATAAGCCCCCAGACAAAAACCTCGGCCCGTTTCCCTGGCAAACAAAAGTAAGCTGCCCCGTTTCTGGATGGCAGATTGCAGGAGTTATTTAGTACTATCAAACCAGCCAGACGTGGCACTGGTGCCACCTTGGATCTGGGAACCATCTTGCCTATCGTGGATTTTAAGGAGCCAGCCGGCATCTCCCAGCCATATGCCCCCAAACACAAACCACGGCCCTTTTCTCTGGCAAACAAAACTCAACTGCCCCTCTTCTGGATGGCAGATTGCAGGAGCCACTTGGTACTATCAAACCAGCCCAACTTGGCACTGGTGCCACCTTGGGTCTGGGAAGCATGCTGCGTATCATGGATTTTCAGGAGCCAGCCCGCCACTGCAAGCTACAGGCCCCCAAACACAAACAACAGCCTTTTTCTCTGGCAAACAAAATTCAGCTGCCCCGCTTCTGGATGGCAGATTGCAGGAGCCACTTGGTAGTATCAAACCAGCCCGACTTGGCACTGGTGCCAACTTGGGTCTGGGAACCATCCTGCGTATCGTGGATTCTAAGTAGCCAGCTGGCCACTCCCAGCCACAGGCCCCCAAACACAAACAACGGTGCTTTTCCCGGGAAAACAAAACTGGCCAGCCAACTTTTTGATGGCAGATTGCAGGAGCCACTTGGTACTATCAAACCAGCCCAACTTGGCACTGGTGCCACCATGGGTCTGGTCACCATCCTGCCTATCGTAGCTTTTCAGGAGCCAGCCGGTCACTCCCAGCCATAGACCCCCAGACAGGAACCTCGGCCCGTTTCCCTGGCACACAAAAGTAAGCTACCCCGCTTCTGGATGGCAGATTGCAGGAGCAACTTGGCATCATCAAACCAGCCTGACTTGGCACTGGTGCCACCTCTGGTCTGGGAACCATCCTGCGTATCGTGGGTTCTAAGGAGCCAGCCGGCCACTCCCAGCCACAGGCCCCCAATCACAAACAACGGCGCTTTTCCCTGGAAAACAAAACTCGCCTGCTAGCTTTTTGATGGCAGAGTGCAGGAGCCACTTGGTACTATCAAACCAGCCCAACTTGGCACTGGTGCCACCATGGGTCTGGTCACCATCCTGCCTATCGTAGCATTTCAGGAGCCAGTCCGTCACTCCCAGCCGTAGGCCCCCAGACACAAACCTCGGCCCGTTTCCCTGGCAAACAAAAGTAAGCTGCCCCGCTTCTGGATGGCAGATTGCAGGACGCACTTGGTACTATCAAACCAGCCCAACTTGGCACTGGTGCCACCATGGGTCTGGTCACCATCCTGCCTATCGTAGCTTTTCAGGGGCCAGCCAGCCAGCCCCAGGCACTGGCCCCCAGACAAGAATTTCGGCCCGTTTCCCTGGCAAACAAAAGTAAGCTACCCCGCTTCTGGATGGCAGATTGCAGGAGCCACTTTGCACCATCAAACCAGCCCAACTTGACACTGGTGCCACCTCTGGCCTGGGAACCATCCTGCGTATCGTGGATTCTAAGCAGTCACCCGGCCACTCCGAGCCACAGGCCCCCAAACAAAAACAACGGCGCTTTTCCCCGGAAAACAAAACTGGCCTGCCAACATTTTGATGGCAGATTGCAGGAGCCACTTGGTACTATCAAACCAGCCCAACTTGGCACTGGTGCCACCATGAGTCTGGTCACCATCCTGCCTAGCATAGCTTTTCAGGAGCCAGGAGGTCACTCCCAGCCATAGACCCCCAGACAGAAACCTCGGCCCGTTTCCATGGAAAACAAAAGTAAGCTACCGCGCTTCTGGATGGCAGATTGCAGGAGCCACTTGGTACTATCAAATTAGCCCAACTTGGCACTGGTGCCACCATGGGTCTGGTCACCATCCTGCCTATCGTAGCTTTTCAGGAGCTAGCCAGTCACTCCCTGCCATAGGGCCCCAGACAAATACCTCGGCCCGTTTCCCTGGCAAACAAAAGTAAGCTGCCCCGCTTCTGGATGGCAGATTGCAGGATCCACTTGGTACTATCAAACCAGCCCGACTTGGCACTGGTGCCACCATGGATCTGGGAACCATGCTGCGTAACGTGGATTCTAAGACGACAGGCGGCCACTCCCAGCCACAGGGCCCCAAACACAAACAACGGCGCTTTTCCCTGGAAAACAAAACTCGCCTGCCAACTTTTTGATTGCAGATTGCAGGAGCCACTTGGTACTATCAAATCAGCCCAACTTGGCACTGCTGCCACCATGGGTCTGGTCAGCATCCTGCCTATCGGAGCTTTTCAGGAGCCAGCCGGTCACTCCCAGCCATAGGCCGCCAGACACAAACCTCGGCCCGTTTCCCTGGCAAACAAAAGTAAGCTGCCTCGCTTCTGGATGGCAGATTGCAGGAACCACTTGGTACTATCAAACCAGCCCGACTTGGCACTGGTGCCACCTTGGCTCTGGGAACCATGCTGCGTAACGTTGATTCTAAGGCGCCAGGCGGCCACTCCCAACCACAGGCCCCCAAACAAAAACAACGGCGCTTTTCCCTGGAAAACAAAACTCGCCTGCCAACTTTTTGATGGCAGATTGCAGGAGCCACTTGGTACTATCAAACCAGCCCAAATTGGCACTGGTGCCACCATGGGTCTGGGAACCATCCTGCCTATCGTAGCTTTTCAGGAGCCAGCCGGTCACTCCCAGCCTTTTGCCCCCAGACAAAAACCTCGGCCCGTTTCCCTGGCAAACAAAAGTAAGCTGCCCCGCTTCTGGATGGCAGATTGCGGGAACCACTTGGTACTATCAAACCAGCCCGACTTGGCACTGGTGCCACCTCTGGTCTGGGAACCATGCTGCGTAACGTAGATTCTAAGGCGCCAGCCGGCCACTCCCATCCACAGGCCCCCAAACACAAACAACGGCGCTTTTCCCTGGAAAACAAAACTCGCCTGCCAACTTTTTGATGGCAGATTGCAGGAGCCACTTGGTACTATGAAACCAGCCCAACTTGGCACTGCTGCCACCATGGGTCTGGTCACCATCCTGCCTACTGTAGCTTTTCAGGAGCCAGCCGATCAGTCCCAGCCATAGGCCCCAAACAGAAATCTCTGCCCGTTTCCCCGGCAAACAAAAGTAAGATACCCCGCTTCTGGATGGCAGATTGCAGGAGCCACTTTGAACCATCAAACCTGCCCGACTTGGCACTGGTGCCACCTCGGGTCTGGGAACCATCCTGCGTATCGTGGATTCTAAGGAGCCAGCCGGCCACTCCCAGCCACAGGCCCCCAAACACAAACAACGGCGCTTGTCCCTGGCAAACAAAACTCGCCTGCCAACTTTTTGATGGCAGATTGCAGGAGCCGCTTAGTACTATCAAACCAGCCAACTCGGCGCTGGTGCCACCATGGGTCTTGTCACAATCCTGCCTATCGGAGCTTTTCAGGAGCCAGCCGGTCAGTCCCAGCCATAGGCCCCCAGTCACAAACATCGGCCCGTTTCCCTGGCAAACAAAAGTAAGCTGCCCCGCTTCTGGATGGCAGATTGCAGGAGCCACTTGGTACTATCAAACCAGCCCGACTTGGCACTGGTGCCACCTTGGGTCTGGGAACCATGCTGCGTAACGTAGATTCTAAGGCGAAGCCGGCCACTCCCAGCCAGAGGCCCCCAAACACAAACAATGTCGCTTTTCCCTGGAAAACAAAATTCGCCTGCCAACTTTTTGATGGCAGATTGCAGGAGCCACTTGGTACTATCAAACCAGCCCGACTTGGCACTGGTGCCACCTTGGGTCTGGGAACCATCCTGCGTAACGTAGATTCTAAGGCGCCAGCTGGCCACTCCCAGCCGCAGGCCCCCAAACAGAAACAACGGCGCTTTTCCCTGGAAAACAAAACTCGCCTGCCAACTTTTTGATGGCAGATTGCAGGAGCCACTTGGTACTATCAAACCAGCCCAACTTGGCACTGGTGCCACCATGGGTCTGGTCACCATCCTGCCTATCGTAGCTTTTCAGGAGCCAGCAGGTCACTCCCAGCCATAGGCCCCCAGACACAAACCTCGGCCCGTTTCCCTGGCAAGCAAAATAAGCTGCCCCGCTTTTGGATGGCATATTGCAGGAGCTATTTATTACTATCAAACCAGCCCGACTTGGCACTGGTGCCACCTCTGGTCTGGGAACCATCCTGCCTATCGCGGATTCTAAGGAGACAGCGGGCCACTCCCAGCAACAGGCCCCCAAACAAAAACAACGGCACTTTTCCCTGGAAAACAAAACTGGCCTGCCAAATTTTTGATGGCAGATTGCAGGAGCCACTTGGTACTATCAAACCAGCCCAACTTGGCACTGGTGCCACCTCTGGTCTGGGAACCATCCTGCCTATCGTGGATTTTCAGGGGCCAGCCGGCCACTCTCAGCCATATGCCCCCAAACACAAACCACGGCCCTTTTCTCTGGCAAACAAAACTCAACTGCCCCTCTTCTGGATGGCAAATTGCAGGACGCACTTGGTACTACGAAAACAGCCCGACTTGGCACTGATGCCACCTTGGGTCAGGGAACCATCCTGCGTATCGAGCTTTTTAAGGAGCCAGCCGGCCACGCCCAGCCATATACCGCCAAAAACAAACCACGGAACTTTTCTCCAGCAAACAAAAATCCGCTACCCCGCGTCTGGATGGCAGATTGCAGGAGCCACTTTGCACCATCAAACCAGCCCGACTTGGCACTGGTGCCAGTTCTGTTCTGGGAACCATCCTGCTTATCGTGGATTCTAAGGAGACAGCGGGCCACTCCCAGGCACAGGCCCCCAAACACAAACAACGGCACTTTTCCCTGGAAAACAAAACTGGCCTGCCAAATTTTTGATGGCAGATTGCAGGAGCCACTTGGTACTATCAAACCAGCCCAACTTGGCACTGGTGCCACCTCTGGTCTGGGAACCATCCTGCCTATCGTGGATTTTCAGGGGCCAGCCGGCCACTCTCAGCCATATGCCCCCAAACACAAACCACGGCCCTTTTCTCTGGCAAACAAAACTCAACTGCCCCTCTTCTGGATGGCAAATTGCAGGACGCACTTGGTACTACGAAAACAGCCCGACTTGGCACAGGTGCCACCTTGGGTCTGGTCGCCATCCTGCGCATCGTGCATTTTAAGGAGCCAGCTGGCCACTTCCAGCCATATGACACCAAACACAACCCACGGCCCTTTTCTCTGGGAAACAAAACTCAGCTGCCCAGCGTCTGGATGGCACATTGCAGGAGCCACTTCGTACTATCAAACCAGCCCGACTTGGCACTGGTGCCACCTTGGCTCTGGGAACCATCATGCGTATCGTGGATTCTAAGGAGCCAGCCGGCCACTCCCGGCCGCAGGCCCCCAAACACAAACAACGGCGCTTTTCCCTGGAAAACAAAACTCGCCTGCCAAAATTTTGATGGCAGATTGCAGGAGCCACTTGGTATTCTCAAACCATCCCGACTTGGCACTGCTGCCGCCTTGGGTCTGGGAACCATGCTGCGTAACGTAGATTCTAAGGCGCCAGGCGGCAACTCCCAGCCACAGGCCCCCAAAGAAAAACAACGGCGCTTTTCCCTGGAAAACAAAACTCGCCTACCAACTTTTTGATGGCAGATTGCAGGAGCCACTTGGTACTATCAAACCAGCCCAACTTGGCACTGCTGCCACCATGGGTCTGGTAACCATCCTGCCTATTGTAGCTTTCCAGGTGCCAGCCGGTCACTCCCAGCCATAGGCCCCCAGACACAAAGCTCTGCCCGTTTCCCTGGCAAACAAAAGTAAGCTGCCCCGCTTCTGGATGGCAGATTAGAGGAGCCACTTTGCACCTTCAAACCAGCCCAACTTGGCACTGCTGCCACCTTGGGTCTGGGAACCATCCTGCGTATCGTGGATTCTAAGGAGCCAGCCGGCCACTCCCAGCCACAGTTCCCCAAACACAAACAACGGCGCTTTTCCCTGGAAAACAAAACTGGCCTGCCAACTTTTTGATGGCAGATTGCAGGAGCCACTTTGTAACATAAAACCAGCCCGACTTGGCACTGGTCCCACCTTGGATCTCGGAACCATCCTGCCTATCGTGGATTTTCAGGGGCCAGCCGGCCACTCTCAGCCATGTACCCCCAAACAAAAACCACGGCCCTTTCCTCTGGCCAACAAAACTCAACTGCCCCTCTTCTGGATGGCAAATTGCAGGAGCCACTTGCTACTACAAAACCAGCCCAACTTGGCACTGGTGCCACCTTGGCTCTGGGAACCATGCTGCGTATCGTGGATTCTAATGAGCCAGCCGGCCACTCCCAGCCATAGGCGCCCAAAAAAAACCAAAGATCTTTTCTCTTGCAAACAAAAATCGGCTACCCCGCTTCTGGATGGCAGATTGCAGGAGACACTTTGCACCATCAAACCAGCCCGACTTGGCACTGGTGCCACCTTGGGTCTGGGAACCATGCTGCGTAACGTGGATTTTCAGGGGCCAGCCGGCCACTCTCAGCCATAGGCCCTCAAGCACAAACCACGGCCCTTTTCTCTGGCAAACAAAACTCAACTGCCCCTCTTCTGGAGGGCAAATTGCAGGACACACTTGGTACTACAAAAACAGCCCAACTTGGCACTGGTGCCACCATGGGTCTGGTAACCATCCTGCCTATCGTAGCTTTTCAGGAGCCAGCCGGTCACTCTCAGCCATAGGCCGCCAGACACAAACCTCGGCCCGTTTCCCTGGCAAACAAAAGTAAGCTACCCCGCTTCTGGATGGCAAATGGCAGGAGCCACTTTGCACCATCAAACTGGCCCGACTTGCCACTGGTGCCACCTCTGGTCTGGGAAACATCCTGCGTATCGTGGATTCTAATTAGCCAGCTGGCCACTCCCAGCCGCAGGCCCCCAAACACAAACAACGGCGCTTTTCCCTGGAAAGCAAAACTCGCCTGCCAACTTTTTGATGGCAGATTGCAGGAGCCACATTGCAACATAAAACCAGCCCGACTCGGCACTGGTTCCTCCTTGGATCTCCGAACCATCCTGCCTATCGTGGATTTTCAGGGGCCAGCCGGCCACTCTCAGCCATGTACCCACAAACAAAATCCACGGCCCTTTCCTCTGGCCAACAAAACTCAACTGCCCCTCTTCTGGATGGCAAATTGCAGGAGCCACTTGCTACTACAAAACCAGCCCAACTTGGCACTGGTGCCACCTTGGCTCTGGGAACCATGCTGCGTATCGTGGATTCTAATGAGCCAGCCGGCCACTCCCAGCCACAGGCGCCCAAAAAAAACCAAAGACTTTTCTCTTGCAAACAAAAATCGGCTACCCCGCTTCTGGATGGCAGATTGCAGGAGACACTTTGCACCATCAAACCAGCCCGACTTGGCACTGGTGCCACCTTGGGTCTGGGAACCATGCTGCGTAACGTGGATTTTCAGGAGCCAGCCGGCCACTCTCAGCCATATGCCCTCAAGCACAAACCACGGCCCTTTTCTCTGGCAAAAAAACTCAACTGCCCCTCTTCTGGATGGCAAATTGCAGGACGCACTTGGTACTACAAAAACAGCCCAACTTGGCACTGGTGCCACCTTGGGTCTGGGAACCATCCTGCGTATCGAGCATTTTAAGGAGCCAGCCGGCCCCTCCCAGCCATATGCCCCCAAATAAGAACCACGGACTTGTTCTCTGGCAAACAAAAATCAGCTGCCCCGCGTTGGGATGGCAGATTGCAGGAGCCACTTTGCACCATCAAACCAGCCCGACTTGGCACTGGTGCCACCTTGGATCTGGGAACCATTCTGCCTATCGTGGATTTTCAGGAGTCAGCCGGCCACTCTGAGCCATAGGCCCCCAAACAAAAACCACGGCCCTTTTCTCTGGCAAACAAAACTCAACTGCCCCTCTTCTGGATGGCAGATTGCAGGAGCCACTTGGTACTATCAAACCAGCCCAAATTGGCACTGGTGCCTCCATGGGTCTGGTCACCATCCTGCCTATCGTAGCTTTTCAGGAGCCAGCCGGTCACTCTCAGCCATAGGCCGCCAGACACAAACCTCGGCCTGTTTCCCTGGCAAACAAAAGTAAGCTGCCCCGCTTCTAGATGGCAGATTGCAGGAGCCACTTGGTACTATCAAACCAGCCCGACTTGGCAGTGATGCCACCTTGGCTCTGGGAACCATCCTGCCTATCGTGCATTTTCAGGGGCCAGCCGGCCACTCTCAGCCATATGCCCCCAAACACAAACCACGGCCCTTTTCTCTGGCAAACAAAACTCAACTGCCCCTCTTCTGGATGGCAAATTGCAGGACGCACTTGGTACTACGAAAACAGCCCGACTTGGCACTGATGCCACCTTGGGTCAGGGAACCATCCTGCGTATCGAGCTTTTTAAGGAGCCAGCCGGCCACGCCCAGCCATATACCGCCAAAAACAAACCACGGAACTTTTCTCCAGCAAACAAAAATCCGCTGCCCCGCGTCTGGATGGCAGATTGCAGGAGCCACTTTGCAACATCAAACAAGCCCGACTTGGCTCTGGTGCCACCTTGGATCTGGGAACCATCCTGCCTATCGTGGATTTTCAGGGGCCAGCCGGCCACTCTCAGCCATAGGCCCCCAAAAACAAACCATGGCGCTTTACTCTGGTAAACAAAACTCAACTGCCCCTCTTCTGGATGGCAAATTGCAGGACGCACTTGGTACTACAAAAGCAGCCCGACTTGGCACTGGTACCACCTTAGGACTGGTCACCATCCTGCGTATCGTGCATTTTAAGGAGCCAGCTGGCCACTCCCAGCCATAGGCCCCCAGACACAAAATTATGCCCGTTTCCCTGGCAAACAAAAGTAAGCTACCCCGCTTCTGGATGGCAGATTGCAGGAGCCACTTTGCACCATCAAACCAGCCCAACTTGGCACTGGTGCCAGTTCTGGTCTGGGAACCATCCTGCGTATCGTGGATTCTAAGGAGCCAGCCGGCCACTCCCAGCCACAGGCCCCCAAACAAAAACAACGGCGCTTTTCCCTGGAAAACAAAACTCGCCTGCCAACTTTTTGATGGCAGATTGCAGGAGCTATTTCGTACTATCAAACCAGCCCGACTTGGCACTGGTGCCACCTTGGGTCTGGGAACGATGCTGCGTATCATGGAATTTAAGGAGCCAGCCGGCCACTCTCAGCCATATGCCCTCAAACACAAACCACGGCCCTTTTCTCTGGCAAACAAAACTCAACTGCCCCTCTTCTGGAAGGCAAATTGCAGGACGCACTTGGTACTACAAAAACAGCCCAACTTGGCACTGGTGCCACCTCTGGCCTGGGAACCATCCTGCGTATCGAGCTTTTTAAGGAGCCAGCCGGCCACTCCCAGCCATATGCCCCCAAAAATGAACCACGGACTTGTTCTCTGGCAAACAAAAATCAGCCGCCCCGCGTCGGGATGGCAGATTGCAGGAGCCACTTTGCACCATCAAACCAGCCCGACTTGGCTCTGGTGCCACCTTGGGTCTGGGAACCATTCTGCCTATCGTGGATTTTCAGGGGCCAGCCGGCCACTCTGAGCCATAGGCCCCCAAACAAAAACCACGGCCCTTTTCTCTGGCAAACAAAACTCAGCTGCCCCTCTTCTGGATGGCAGATTGCAGGACTCACTTGGTAAAATCAAACCAGCCCAACTTGGCACTGGTGCCACCTTGGGTCAGGGAACCATCCTGCATATTGTGGATTGTCAGGAGCCAGCCGACCACTCTCGGCCAGAGACCCCAATCAAAAACAACGGCCCGATTCACAGGCAAAAAATCTCAGCTGCCCCACTTGTGGATGGGAGATTGCAGGAGGCGCTTGACACTGTCAAACCAGCCCAACTTGGCACTGGTGCCACCTTGGGTCTGGGAACGATGCTGCGTATCATGGAATTTAAGGAGCCAGCCGGCCACTCCCAGCCACAGGACCCAAACACATACCACAGCCCTTTTCTTTGGCAAACAAAACTCAGCTGCCCTGCGTTTGGATGGCAGATTGCAGGAGCCACTTGGTACTATCAAACCAGCCCAACTTGGCACTGGTGCCTCCATGGGTCTGGTAACCATCCTGCCTATCGTAGCTTTTCAGGAGCCAGCCGGTCAGTCCCAGCCATAGGCCCCAGACACAAAGCTCTGCCCGTTTCCCTGGCAAACAAAAGTAAGCTACCCCGCTTCTGGATGGCAGATTGCAGGAGAGACTTTGCACCATCAAACCAGCCCGACTTGGCACTGGTGCCACCTCTGGTCTGGAAACCATCCTGCATATCGTGGATTCTTAGGAGCCAGCTGGCCACTCCCAGCCACAGGCCCCCAAACACAAACAACGGCGCTTTTCCCTGGAAAACCAAACTGGCCTGCCAACTTTTTGATGGCAGATTGCAGGAGCCACTTGGTACTATCAAACCAGCCCAACTTGGCACTGGTGCCACCTTGGCTCTGGGAACCATGCTGCGTAACGTAGATTCTAAGGCGCCAGCCGGCCACTCCCAGCCACAGGCCCCCAAACAAAAACAACGGCGCTTTTCCCTGGAAAACAAAACTCGCCTGCCAACTTTTTGATGGCAGATTGCAGGAGCCACTTGGTACTATCAAACCAGCCCAACTTGGCTCTGGTGCTACCATGAATCTGGTCACCATCCTGCCTATCGTAGCTTTTCAGGAGCCAGTCGGTCACTCCCAGCCATAGGCCCCCAGACAAAAACCTCGGCCCGTTTCCCTGGCAAACAAAAGTAAGCTGCCCCGCTTCTGGATGGCAGATTGCAGGAGTTATTTAGTACTATCAAACCAGCCAGACGTGGCACTGGTGCCACCTTGGATCTGGGAACCATCTTGCCTATCGTGGATTTTAAGGAGCCAGCCGGCCTCTCTCAGCCATATGCCCCCAAACACAAACCACGGCCCTTTTCTCTGGCAAAAAAAACTCAACTGCCCCGCTTCTGGATGGCAGATTGCAGGAGCCACTTGGTACTATCAAACCAGCCAGACTTGGCACTGGTGCCACCTTGGGTCTGGTCACCATCATGCCTATCGTAGCTTTTCAGCGGCCAGCCATCCAGCCCCAGGCACTGGCCCCCAGACAAGAATTTCGGCCCATTTCCCTGGCAAACAAAAGTAAGCTACCCCGCTTCTGGATGGCAGATTGCAGGAGCCACTTTGCACCATCAAACCAGCCCAACTTGACACTGGGGCCACCTCTGGCCTGGGAACCATCCTGCGTATTGTGGATTCTAAGCAGCCACCCGGCCACTCCGAGCCACAGGCCCCCAAACACAAACAACGGCGCTTTTCCCCGGAAAACAAAACTCGACTGCCAACATTTTGATGGCAGATTGCAGGAGCCACTTGGTACTATCAAACCAGCCCAACTTGGCACTGGTGCCACCATGGGTCTGGTCACCATCCTGCCTAGCATAGCTTTTCAGGAGCCAGGAGGTCACTCCCAGCCATAGACCCCCAGACAGAAACCTCGGCACGTTTCCAAGGAAAACAAAAGTAAGCTGCCCCGCTTCTGGATGGCAGATTGCAGGAGCCACTTGGTACTATCAAACCAGCCCGACTTGGCACTGGTGCCACCTTGGATCTGGGAACCATCCTGCGTAACGTGGATTCTAAGACGACAGACGGCCACTCCCAACCACAGGGCCCCAAACACAAACAACGGCGCTTTTCCCTGGAAAACAAAACTCGCCTGCCAACTTTTTGATGGCAGATTGCAGGAGCCACTTGGTACTATCAAACCAGCCCAACTTGGCACTGGTGCCTCCATGGGTCTGGTAACCATCCTGCCTTTCGTAGCTTTTCAGGAGCCAGCCGGTCACTCCCAGCCATAGGCCCCAGACAAAAAGCTCTGCCCGTTTCCCTGGCAAACAAAAGTAAGCTACCCCGCTTCTGGATGGCAGATTGCAGGAGCCACTTTGAACCATCAAACCAGCCCGACTTGGCACTGGTGCCACCTCGGGTCTGGGAACCATCCTGCGTATCGTGGATTCTAAGGAGCCAGCTGGCCACTCCCAGCCAAAGGCCCACAAACACAAACAACGGCGCTTTTCCCTGGAAAACAAAACTGGCCTGCCAAATTTTTGATGGCAGATTGCAGGAGCCACTTGGTACTATCAAACCAGCCCAACTTGGCAATGGTGCCACCATGGGTCTGGTCACCATCCTGCCTATCGTAGCTTTTCAGGAGCCAGCAGGTCACTCCCAGCCATAGGCCCCCAGACACAAACCTCAGCCCGTTTCCCTGGCAAACAAAAGTAAGCTGCCCCGCTTCTGGATGGCAGATTGCAGGAGCCACTTGGTACTATCAAACCAGCCCAACTTGGCACTGGTGCCACCTTGGGTCTGGGAACCATGCTGCATAACGTAGATTCTAAGGCGCCAGGCGGCCACTCCTAGCCACAGGCCGCCAAACACAAACAACGGCGCTTTTCCCTGGAAAACAAAACTCGCCTGCCAACTTTTTGATGGCAGATTGCAGGAGCCACTTGGTACTATCAAACCAGCCCAACTTGGCACTGGTGCCACCATGGGTCTGGTCACAATCCTGCCTATCGTAGCTTTTCAGGAGCCAGCCGGTCACTCCCAGCCATAGGCCCCGAGACAAAATCCTCGGCCCGTTTCCCTGGCAAACAAAAGTAAGCTGCCCCGCTTCTGGATGGCAGATTGCAGGAGCCACTTGGTACTATCAAACCAGCCCAACTTGGCACTGGTGCCTCCATGGGTCTGGTAACCATCCTGCCTATCGTAGCTTTTCAGGAGCCAGCCGGTCACTCCCAGCCATAGGCCCCAAACACAAAGCTCTGCCCGTTTCCCTGGCAAACAAAAGTAAGCTACCTCGCTTCTGGATGGCAGATTGCAGGAGCCACTTGGTACTATCAAACCAGCCCAACTTGGCACTGGTGCCACCTCGGGTCTGGGAACCATCCTGCGTATCGTGGATTCTAATTAGCCAGCCGGCCACTCCCAGCCACAGGCCCCCAAACACAAACAACGGTGCTTTTCCCTGGAAAACAAAACTCGCCTGGCAACTTTTTGATGGCAGATTGCAGGAGCCACTTGGTACTATCAAACCAGCCCTACTTGGCACTGGTGCCACCACTGGTCTGGGAACCATCCTGCGTATCGTGGATTCTAAGGAGCCAGCCGGCCACTCCCAGCCACAGGACCCCAGACACAAAGCTCTGCCCGTTTCCCTGAGAAACAAAATTAAGCTACCCCGCTTCTGGATGGCAGATTGCAGGAGCTATTTAGTACTATCAAACCAGCCCGACTTGGCACTGGTGCCACATTGGCTCTGGGAACCATCCTGCCTATTGTGGATTTTGTGGGGTCAGCCGGCCACTCTCAGCCATATGCCCTCAAACACAAACCACGGCCCTTTTCTCTGGCAAACAAAACTCAACTGCCCCACTTCTGGAAGGCAAATTGCAGTACGCACTTGGTACTACAAAAACAGCCCAACTTGGCACTGGTGCCACCTTGGGTCTGGGAACCATTCTGCCTATCGTGGATTTTCAGGGGCCAGCCGGCCACTCCCAGCCACAGGGCCCCAAACACAAACAACGGCGCTTTTCCCTGGAAAACAAAACTCGACTGCCAACTTTTTGATGGCAGATTGCAGGAGCCACTTGGTGCTATCAAACCAGCCAACTTGGCACTGGTGCCACCATGGGTCTGGTCACAATCCTGCCTATCGTAGCTTTTCAGGAGCCAGCCGGTCACTCCCAGCCATAGGCGCCCAGACACAAAGCTCGGCCCATTTCCATGGTAAACAAAAGTAAGCTGCCCCGCTTCTGGATGGCAGATTGCAGGAGCCACTTGGTACTATCAAACCAGCCCGACTTGGCACTGGTGCCACCTTGGGTCTGGGAACCATCCTGCGTATCGTGGATTCTAAGGAGCCAGCCGGCCACTCCCAGCCACAGGACCCCAAACACAAACAACAGCGCTTTTCTCTGGCAAACAAAACTCAGTTGCCCTGCTTTTGGATGGCAGATTGCAGGAGCGACTTGGTACTATCAAACCAGCCCAACTTGGCACTGGTGCCTCCATGGGTCTGGTAACCATCCTGCCTATCGTAGCTTTTCAGTAGCCAGCCGGTCACTCCCAGCCATAGGCCCCCAGACAAAAACCTCGGCCCGTTTCCCTGGCACACAAAAGTAAGCTACCCCGCTTCTGGATGGCAGATTGCAGGAGACACATTGCACCATCAAACCAGCCCGACTTGGCACTGGTGCCACCTCTGGTCTGGAAACCATCCTGCGTATCGTGGATTCTTAGGAGCCAGCTGGCCACTCCCAGCCACAGGCCCCCAAACACAAACAACGGCGCTTTTCCCTGGAAAACCAAACTGGCCTGCCAACTTTTTGATGGCAGATTGCAGGAGCCACTTGGTACTATCAAACCAGCCCAACTTGGCACTGGTGCCACCTTGGCTCTGGGAACCATGCTGCGTAACGTAGATTCTAAGGCGCCAGCCGGCCACTCCCAGCCACAGGCCCCCAAACAAAAACAACGGCGCTTTTCCCTGGAAAACAAAACTCGCCTGCCAACTTTTTGATGGCAGATTGCAGGAGCCACTTGGTACTATCAAACCAGCCCGACTTGGCACTGGTGCCACCTTGGCTCTGGGAACCATCCTGCGTATCGTGGATTCAAAGGAGCCAGCTGGCCACTCCCAGCCACAGGCACCCAAACACAAACAACGGCGCTTTTCCCTGGAAAACAAAACTCGCCTGCCAACTTTTTGATGGCAGATTGCAGGAGCCACTTTGCAACATAAAACCAGCCCGACTCGGCACTGGTTCCACCTTGGATCTCCGAACCATCCTGCCTATCGTGGATTTTCAGGGGCCAGCCGGCCACTCTCAGCCATGTACCCCCAAACAAAAACCATGGCCCTTTCCTCTGGCAAACAAAACTCAACTGCCCCTCTTCTGGATGGCAGATTGCAGGAGCCAGTTGCTACTACAAAACCAGCCCAATTTGGCACTGGTGCCACCTTGGCTCTGGGAACCATGCTGCGTATCGTGGATTCTAATGAGCCAGCCGGCCACTCCCAGCCACAGGCGCCAAAAAAAAACCAAAGACTTTTCTCTTGCAAACAAAAATCGACTACCCCGTTTCTGCATGGCAGATTGCAGGAGACACTTTGCACCATCAAACCAGCCCGACTTGGCACTGGTGCCACCTTTGGTCTGGGAACCATGCTGCCTGGCGTGGATTTTCAGGAGCCAGCCGGCCACTCTCAGCCATATGCACTCAAGCACAAACCACGGCCCTTTTCTCTGGCAAACAAAACTCAACTGCCCCTCTTCTGGAGGGCAAATTGCAGTACGCACTTGGTACTACAAAAACTGCCCAACTTGGCACTGGTGCCACCTTGGGTCTGGGAACCATCCTGCGTATGGAGCATTTTAAGGAGCCAGCCGGCCCCTCCCAGCCATATGCCCCCAAAAACGAACCACGGATTTGTTCTCCGGCAAACAAAAATCAGCTGCCCCGCGTCTGGATGGCAGATTTCAGGAGCCACTTTGCACCATCAAACCAGCCCGACTTGGCACTGGTGCCACCTTGGGTCTGGGAACCATTCTGCCTATCGTGGATTTTCAGGGGCCAGCCGGCCACTCTGAGCCATAGGCCCCCAAACAAAAACCACGGCCCTTTTCTCTGGCAAACAAAACTCAACTGCCCCTCTTCTGGATGGCAGATTGCAGGAGTCACTTGGTACTATCAAACCAGCCCAACTTGGCACTGGTGCCCCCATGGGTCTGGTAACCATCCTGCCTATCGTAGCTTTTCAGGAGCCAGCCGGTCACTCCCAGCCATGGGGCCCAGACACAAAGCTCGGCCCGTTTCCCTGGCATACAAAAGTAAGCTACCCCGCTTCTGGATGGCAGATTGCAGGAGACACTTTGCACCATCAAACCAGCCCGACTTGGCACTGCTGCCACCATGGGTCTGGTCACCATCCTGCCTATCGTAGCTTTTCAGGACCTAGCCGGTCACTCTCAGCCATAGGCCGCCAGACAAAAACCTCGGCCCGTTTCCCTGGCAAACAAAAGTAAGCTGCCCCGCTTCTAGATGGCAGATTGCAGGAGCCACTTGGTACTATCAAACCAGCCCGACTTGGCAGTGATGCCACCTTGGCTCTGGGAACAGTCCTGCCTATCGTGGATTTTCAGGGGCCAGCCGGCCACTCTCAGCCATATGCCCCCAAACACAAACCACGGCCCTTTTCTCTGGCAAGCAAAACTCAACTGCCCCTCTTCTGGATGGCAAATTGCAGGACGCACTTGGTACTACGAAAACAGCCCGACTTGGCACTGATGCCACCTTGGCTCTGGGAACCATCCTGCGTATCGAGCTTTTTAAGGAGCCAGCCGGCCACGCCCAGCCATATACCGCCAAAAACAAACCACGGAACTTTTCTCCAGCAAACAAAAATCCGCTGCCCCGCGTCTGGATGGCAGATTGCAGGAGCCACTTTGCACCATCAAACCAGCCCGACTTGGCACTGGTGCCACCTTGGATCTGGGAACCATCCTGCCTATCGTGGATTTTCAGGGGCCAGCCGGCCACTCTCACCCATAGGCCCCCAAAAACAAACCACGGCACTTTACTCTGGTAAACAAAACTCAACTGCCCCTCTTC
Organism: Melospiza georgiana; assembly: GCF_028018845.1. NCBI lineage: Eukaryota > Metazoa > Chordata > Aves > Passeriformes > Passerellidae > Melospiza > Melospiza georgiana. The sequence goes on from NC_080431.1 coordinate 95,785,792, forward strand.
TGGATGGCAAATTGCAGGACGCACTTGGTACTACAAAAGCAGCCCGACTTGGCACTGGTGCCACCTTGGGTCTGGTCACCATCCTGCGTATGGTGCATTTTAAGGAGCCAGCTGGCCACTCCCAGCCATAGGCCCCCAGACAAAAAATTCTGCCCGTTTCCCTGGCAAACAAAAGTAATCTTCCGCGCTTCTGGATGGCAGATTGCAGGAGCCACTTTGCAGCATCAAACCAGCCCAACTTGGCACTGGTGCCACCTTGGGTCTGGGAACCATCCTGCGTATCGTGGATTCTAAGGAGCCAGCCGGACACTCCCAGGCACAGGCCCCCAAACAAAAACAACGGCGCTTTTCCCTGGAAAACAAAACTCGCCTGCCAACTTTTTGATGGCAGATTGCAGGAGCTATTTAGTACTATCAAACCAGTCCGACTTGGCACTGGTGCCACCTTGGATCTGGGAACCATCCTGCCTATTGTGGATTTTCAGGTGTCAGCCGGCCCCTCTCAGCCATATGCCCTCAAACACAAACCACGGCCCTTTTCTCTGGCAAACAAAACTCAACTGCCCCTCTTCTGGAAGGCAAATTGCAGGACGCACTTGGTACTACAAAAACAGCCCGACTTGGCACTGGTGCCACCTCTGGCCTGGGAACCATCCTGCGTATCGAGCTTTTTAAGGAGCCAGCCGGCCACTCCCAGCCATATGCCCCCAAAAATGAACAACGGACTTGTTCTCTGGCAAACAAAAATCAGCTGCCCCGCGTCGGGATGGCAGATTGCAGGAGACACTTTGCACCATCAAACCAGCCCGACTTGGCTCTGGTGCCACCTTGGGTCTGGGAACCATTCTGCCTATCGTGGATTTTCAGGGGCCAGCCGGCCACTCTGAGCCGTAGGCCCCCAAAAAAAAACCACGGCCCTTTTCTCTGGCAAACAGAACTCAGCTGCCCCGCTTCTGGATGGCAGATTGCAGGACGCACTTGGTACAATCAAACCAGCCCAACTTGGCACTGGTGCCACCTTGGGTCTGGGAACCATCCTGCGTATTGTGGATTGTCAGGAGCCAGCCGACCACTCTCGGCCACAGACCCCAATCAAAAACAACGGCCCGATTCACAGACAAAAAAATCTCAGCTGCCCCACTTGTGGATGGGAGATTGCAGGAGGCGCTTGACACTGTCAAACCAGCCCAACTTGGCACTGGTGTCACCTTGGGTCTGGGAACGATGCTGCGTATCATGGAATTTAAGGAGCCAGTCGGCCACTCCCAGCCACAGGACCCAAACACATACCACAGCCCTTTTCTTTGGCAAACAAAACTCAGCTGCCCTGCTTTTGGATGGCAGATTGCAGGAGCCACTTGGTACTATCAAACCAGCCCAACTTGGCACTGGTGCCTCCATGGGTCGGGTCACCATCCTGCGTATCGTAGCTTTTCAGGAGCCAGCCGGTCAGTCCCAGCCATAGGCCCCAGACACAAAGCTCTGCCCGTTTCCCTGGCAATCAAAAGTAAGCTGCCCCGCTTCTGGATGGCAGATTGCAGGAGCCACTTTGCACCATCAAACCAGCCCGACTTGGCACTGGTGCCACCTCTGGTCTGGAAACCATCCTGCGTATCGTGGATTCTTAGGAGCCAGCTGGCCACTCTCAGCCATAGGCCCCCAAACACAAACCACGGCCTGTTTCCCTGGCAAACAAAAGTAAGCTGCCCCGCTTCTGGATGGCAGATTGCAGAAGCTACTTAGTACTATCAAATCAGCCCCACTTGGCACAGGTGCCACCTTGGATCTGGGAACCATCCTGTGTATCGTGGATTTTCAGGGGCCAGCCGGCCACTCTGAGCCATATGCCCTCAAAACCAAACCACGGACCTTTTCTCTGGCAAACAAAAATCAGCTGCCCCACTTGTGGATGGCAGATTGCAGGAGCCACTTGGGACTATCACACCAGCACAACATGGCACTGCTGCCACCTTGGATCTGGGAACCATCCTGCAAATCGTACATATTCAGGAACCAGCCGAACACTCCCAGCCAGAGGCCCCCAAACACAAACAACGGCCCATTTCCCTGGCAAACAAAACTCAGCTGCCCCGCTTCTGGATGGCCGTTTGCAGGAGCCACTTGATGCTATCAAACCAGCCCGACTTGGTATTGGTACCACCTTGGATCTGGGAACCATCCTGCGTATCGTGGATTTTCAGGGGCCAGCCGGTCACTCCCAGCCATAGGCCCCCAAACACAAACCTCGGCCCTTTTCTCTGGCAAACAAAACTCAACTGCCCCTCTTCTGGATGGCAAATTGCAGGACGCACTTGGTACTACAAAAAGAGTCCCACTTGGCACTGGTGCCACCTTGGGTCTGGGAACCATCCTGCGTATCGAGCATTTTAAGGAGCCAGCCGGCAATTCCCAGCCGTATGCCCCAAAAACAAACCACGGAACTTTTCTCTGGTAAAAAAAACTCAGCAGTCCCGCTTCTGGATGGTAGATTGCAGGAGTCACTTTGAATCATACAACCAGCCTTACTTGGCACTGGTGCCACCTTGGTATCTGGGAACCATCCTGCCTATCGTTGATTTTCAGGGGCCAGCCGGCCACTCTCAGCCATAGGCCCCCAGACACAAACCACAGCCCTTTTCTCCAGCAAACAAAATTTAGCTGCCCCGCTTCTGGATGGCAAATTGCAGGAGCTACTTGGTACTACAAAAACAGCCCGACTTGGCACTGGTGCCACCTTGCGTCTGGTTACCATGAGGCATATCGTGCATTTTAAGGAGCCAGGTGGCCACTCCCAGCCATATGCCCCCAAACACAACCCACGGCCCTTTTCTCTGGCAAACAAAACTCAGCTGCCCCGCTTCTGGATGACAGATTGCAGGAGCCACTTGGTACTATCAAACCAGCCCGGCTTGGCACTGGTGCCACCTTGGCTCTGGGAACCATCCTGCCTATTGTGGATTTTAAGGAGCCAGCCGGCTACTCCCAGCCAGAGGCCCCCAAACAAAAACCACGGCCCTTTTTTCTGGCAAACAAAACTTAGCTGCCTCACTTCTGGATGGCAGATTGCAGGAGCCACTTGGTGTTATCAAACCAGCCCGTCTTGGCTCTGGTGCCACATTGGGTCTGGGAACCATGCTGCGTATCGTGGATTCTAAGGAGCCAGCCGGCCACTCCCAGCCACAGGCCCCCAAACAAAATCAACGGCGCTGTTCCCTGGAAAACAAAACACGCCTGCCAACATTTTGATGGAGTTTGCAGGAGCCACTTGGTACTATCAAAGCAGCCCGACTTGGCACTGGTGCCACCTTGGGTGTGGGAAACATCCTGCGTATCGTGGATTCTTAGGAGCCAGCCGGCCACTCCTAGCCACAGGACCCCAAACAAAAACCTAGGCCCATTTCTCTGGCAAACAAAAGTAAGCTGCCCCGCTTCTGGATGGCAGATTGCAGGAGACACTTGGGACTATCAAACCAGCCCAACTTGGCACTGGTGCCACCTCTGATCTGGGAACCATCCTGCCTATCGTGGATTTTCAGGGGCCAGCCGGCCACTCTCAGCCATATGCCCCCAGACAAATACCTCGGCCCGTTTCCCTGGCAAACAAAACTCAACTGCCCCTCTTCTGGAGGGCAAATTGCAGGATGAACTTGATACTAAAACCGCAGGCCGACTTGGCACTGGTGCCACCTTGGGTCTGGGAACCATCCTGCGTATCTTGGGTTCAAAGGAGCCAGCCGGCCACTCCCAGCCACAGGGCCCCAAACACAAACAACGGCACTTTTCCCTGGAAAACAAAACTCGCCTGCCAACTTTTTGATGGCAGATTGCAGGAGCCACTTGGTACTATCAAACCAGCCCAACTTGGCACTGCTGCCACCATGGGTCTGGTAACCATCCTGCCTATTGTAGCTTTCCAGGTGCCAGCCGGTCACTCCCAGCCATAGGCCCCCAGTCACAAACCTCGGCCCGTTTCCCTGGCAAACAAAAGTAAGCTGCCCCGCTTCAGGATGGCAGATTGCAGGAGCCACTTGGTACTATCAAACCAGCCCGACTTGGCACTGGTGCCACCTTGGGTCTGGGAACCATCCTCCGTATTTTGGATTGTCAGGAGCCTGCCGACCACTCTCGGCCACAGACCCCAATCAAAAACAACGGCCCGGTTCACAGGCAAAGAAAACTCAGCTGCCCCGCTTCTGGATGGGAGATTGCATGAGGCACTTGACACTGTCAAACCAGCCCGACTTGGCACTGGTGCCACCTTGGGTCTGGGAACCATGCTGCGTATCATGGATTTTCAGGAGCCAGCCGGCCACTGCAAGCCACAGGCCCCCAAACAAAAACCACAGTCTTTTTCTCTGGAAAACAAAATTCAGATGCCCCACTTCTGGATGGCAGATTGCAGGAGCCATTTGGGACTATCACACCTGCACAACATGGCACTGCTGCCACCTTGGATCTGGGAAACATCCTACCTATCGTGGATTTTCAGGGGCCAGCCGGCCACTCTCAGCCATAGGCCCCAAACAAAAACCACGGCCCTTTTCTCTGGCAAACAAAACTCAACTGCCCCTCTTCAGGATGGCAGATTGCAGGAGCCACTTGGTACAATCAAACCAGCCCAACTTGGCACTGGTGCCACCTTGGGTCTGGGAAGCATGCTGCGTATCATGGATTTTCAGGAGCCAGCCCGCCACGGCAAGCTACAGGCCCCCAAACACAAACAACAGCCTTTTTCTCTGGCAAACAAAATTCAGCTGCCCCGCTTCTGGATGGCAGATTGCAGGAGCCACTTGGTAGTATCAAACCAGTCCGACTTGGCACTGGTGCCAACTTGGGTCTGGGAACCATCCTGCGTATCGTGGATTCTAAGTAGCCAGCTGGCCACTCCCAGCCACAGGCCCCCAAACACAAACAACGGTGCTTTTCCCTGGAAAACAAAACTGGCCAGCCAACTTTTTGATGGCAGATTGCAGGAGCCACTTGGTACTATCAAACCAGCCCGTCTTGGCACTGGTGCCACCATGGGTCTGGTCACCATCCTGCCTATCGTAGCTTTTCAGGAGCCAGCCGGTCACTCCCAGCCATAGGACCCCAGCCACAATCCTCGGCCCGTTTCCCTGGCAAACAAAAGTAAGCTACCCCGCTTCTGGATGGCAGATTGCAGGAGCCACTTGGCATCATCAAACCAGCCCGACTTGTCACTGGTTCCACCTCTGGTCTGGGAACCATCCTGCGTATCGTGGGTTCTAAGGAGCCAGCCGGCCACTCCCAGCCACAGGTCCCCAAACACAAACAACGGCACTTTTCCCTGGAAAACAAAACTCGCCTGCTAGATGTTTGATGGCAGAGTGCAGGAGCCACTTGGTACTGTCAAACCAGCCCAACTTGGCACTGGTGCCACCATGGGTCTGGTCACCATCCTGCTTATCGTAGCATTTCTGGAGCCAGCAGGTCACTCCCAGCCATAGGCCCCCAGACAAATACCTCGGCCCGTTTCCCTGGCAAACAAAATTAATCTGCCCCGCTTCTGGATGGCAGATTGCAGGAGCCACTTGGTACTATCAAACCAGCCCAACTTGGCACTGGCGCCACCATGGGTCTGGTCACCATCCTGCCTACCGTAGCTTTTCAGGGGCCAGCCAGCCAGCCCCAGGCACTGGCCCCCAGACAAGAATTTCGGCCCGTTTCCATGGAAAACAAAAGTAAGCTGCCCCGCTTCTGGATGGCAGATTGCAGGAGCCACTTGGTACTATCAAACCAGCCCAACTTGGCGCTGCTGCCACCATGGGTCTGGTAACCATCCTGCCTATTGTAGCTTTCCAGGTGCCAGCCGGTCACTCCCAGCCATAGGCCCCCAGTCACAAACCTCGGCCCGTTTCCCTGGCAAACAAAAGTAAGCTGCCCCGCTTCAGGATGGCAGATTGCAGGAACCACTTGGTACTATCAAACCAGCCCGACTTGGCACTGGTGCCACCTTGGAACTGGGAACCATGCTGCGTAACGTGGATTCTAAGACGACAGGCGGCCACTCCCAGCCACAGGACCCCAAACACAAACAACAGCGCTTTTCTCTGGCAAACAAAACTCAGTTGCCCTGCTTTTGGATGGCAGATTGCAGGAGCGACTTGGTACTATCAAACCAGCCCGTCTTGGCACTGCTGCTACCATGGGTCTGGTAATCATCCTGCCTACTGTAGCTTTTCAGGAGCCAGCCGGTCACTCCCAGCCATAGGCCCCCAGAAAAAAACCTCGGCCCGTTTCCCTGGCAAGCAAAAGTAATCTACCCCGCTTCTGGATGGCAGATTGCAGGAGCCACTTTGCACCATCAAACTATCCCGACTTGGCACTGGTGCCACCTCTGGTCTGGGAAACATCCTGCGTATCGTGGATTCTAATTAGCCAGCCGGCCACTCCCAGCCACAGGCCCCCAAACACAAACAACAGCGCTTTTCCCTGGAAAACAAAACTCGCCTGCCAACTTTTTGATGGCAGATTGCAGGAGCCACTTGGTACTATCAAACCAGCCCAACTTGGCACTGGTGCCACCACTGGTCTGGGAACCATCCTGCGTATCGTGGATTCTAAAAAGCCAGCCGGCCACTCCCATCAAAAGGACCCCAGACACAAACCTCGGCCCGTTTCCCTGGCAAACAAAAGTAAGCTGCCCCGCTTCTGGATGGCAGATTGCAGGAGCCACTTGGTACTATCAAATCAGCCCGACTTGGCACTGGTGCCTCCTCTGGTCTGGGAACCATCCTGCGTATCGTGGATTCTAAGGAGCCAGCCGGCCACTCCCAGCCACAGGCCCCCAAACACAAACAACGGCGCTTTTCCCCGGAAAACAAAACTCGCCTGCCAACTTTTTGATGGCAGATTGCAGGAGCCACTTGTTGCTATCAAACCAGCCAACTTGGCACTGGTGCCACCATGGGTCTGGTCACAATCCTGCCTATCGTAGCTTTTCAGGAGCCAGCCGGTCACTCCCAGCCATAGGCGCCCAGACACAAAGCTCGGCCCATTTCCATGGTAAATAAAATTAAGCTGCCCGCTTCTGCATGGAAGATTGCAGGAACCACTTGGTACTATCAAACCAGCCTGACTTGGCACTGGTGCCACCTTGGGTCTGGGAACCATCCTGCGTATCGTGGATTCTAAGGAGCCAGCCGGCAACTCCCAGCCACAGGACCCCAAACACAAACAACAGCGCTTTTCTCTGGCAAACAAAACTCAGTTGCCCTGCTTTTGGATGGCAGATTGCAGGAGCGACTTGGTACCATCAAACCAGCCCAACTTGGCACTGCTGCTACCATGGGTCTGGTAATCATCCTGCCTACTGTAGCTTTTCAGGAGCCAGCCGGTCACTCCCAGCCATAGGCCCCCAGAAAAAAACCTCGGCCCGTTTCCCTGGCAAACAAAAGTAAGCTACCCCGCTTCTGGATGGCAGATTGCAGGAGCCACTTTGCACCATCAAACTATCCCGACTTGGCACTGGTGCCACCTCTGGTCTGGGAACCATCCTGCGTATCGTGGATTCTAATTAGCCAGCCGGCCACTCCCAGCCACAGGCCCCCAAACACAAACAACGGCGCTTTTCCCTGGAAAACAAAACTGGCCTGCCAACTTTTTGATGGCAGATTGCAGGAGCCACTTGGTACTATCAAACCAGCCCAACTTGGCACTGGTGCCACCACTGGTCTGGGAACCATCCTGCCTATCGTGGATTCTAAGGAGCCAGCCGGCCACTCCCAGCCACAGGACCCCAGACACAAAGCTCTGCCCGTTTCCCTGACAAACAAAATTAAGCTACCCCGCTTCTGGATGGCAGATTGCAGGAGCTATTTGGTACTATCAAACCAGCCCGACTTGGCACTGGTGCCACCTTGGCTCTGGGAACCATCCTGCCTATAGTGGATTTTGTGGGGTCAGCCGGCCACTCTGAGCCATATGCCCTCAAAAACAAACCACGGCCCTTTTCTCTGGCAAACAAAACTCAACTGCCCCTCTTCTGGAAGGCAAATTGCAGGACGCACTTGGTACTACAAAAACAGCCCAACTTGGCACTGGTGCCACCTTGGGTCTGGGAACCATTCTGCCTATCGTGGATTTTCAGGGGCCAGCCGGCCACTCTGAGCCATAGGCCCCTCAACAAAAACCACGGCCCTTTTCTCTGGCAAAGAAAACTCAGCTGCCCCACTTCTGGAAGGCAGATTGCAGGAGCCACTTTGTACTATCAAATCAGCCCGACTTGGCACTGGTGCCTCCTCTGGTCTGGGAACCATCCTGCGTATCATGGATTCTAAGGAGCCAGCCGGCCACTCCCAGCCACAGGCCCCCAAACACAAACAACGGCGCTTTTCCCTGGAAAACAAAACTCGCCTGCCAACTTTTTGATGGCAGATTGCAGGAGCCACTTGGTACTATCAAACCAGCCAACTTGGCACTGGTGCCACCATGGGTCTGGTCACAATCCTGCCTATCGTAGCTTTTAAGGAGCCAGCCGGTCACTCCCAGCCATAGGCGCCCAGACACAAAGCTCGGCCCATTTCCATGGTAAACAAAAGTAAGCTGCCCCGCTTCTGGATGGCAGATTGCAGGAACCACTTTGTACTATCAAACCAGCCCGACTTGACACTGGTGCCACCTTGGGTCTGGGAACCATCCTGCGTATCGTGGGTTCTAAGGAGCCAGCCGGCCACTCCCAGCCACAGGACCCCAAACACAAACAACAGCGATTTCTCTGGCAAACAAAACTCAGTTGCCCTGCTTTTGGATGGCAGATTGCAAGAGCGACTTGGTACTATCAAACCAGCCCAACTTGGCACTGCTGCTACCATGGGTCTGGTAACCATCCTGCCTATCGTAGCTTTTCAGGGGCCAGCCGGTCAGTCCCAGCCATAGGCCCCAGACACAAATCTCTGCCCGTTTCCCTGGCAAAAAAAAGTAAGCTACCCCGCTTCTGGATGGCAGATTGCAGGAGCCACTTTGAACCATCAAACCAGCCCGACTTGGCACTGGTGCCACCTTGGCTCTGGGAACCATCCTGCGTATCGTGGATTCTAAGGAGCCAGCTGGCCACTCCCAGCCACAGGCCCCCAAACACAAACAACGGCGCTTTCCCCTGGAAAACAAAACTCGCCTGCCAACTTTTTGATGGCAGATTGCAGGAGCCACTTAGTACTATCAAACCAGCCCAACTTGGCACTGGTGCCACCATGGGTCTGGTCACCATCCTGCCTATCGTAGCTTTTCAGGAGCCAGCCGGTCACTCCCAGCGATAAGCCCCCAGACAAAAACCTCGGCCCGTTTCCCTGGCAAACAAAAGTAAGCTGCCCCGTTTCTGGATGGCAGATTGCAGGAGTTATTTAGTACTATCAAACCAGCCAGACGTGGCACTGGTGCCACCTTGGATCTGGGAACCATCTTGCCTATCGTGGATTTTAAGGAGCCAGCCGGCATCTCCCAGCCATATGCCCCCAAACACAAACCACGGCCCTTTTCTCTGGCAAACAAAACTCAACTGCCCCTCTTCTGGATGGCAGATTGCAGGAGCCACTTGGTACTATCAAACCAGCCCAACTTGGCACTGGTGCCACCTTGGGTCTGGGAAGCATGCTGCGTATCATGGATTTTCAGGAGCCAGCCCGCCACTGCAAGCTACAGGCCCCCAAACACAAACAACAGCCTTTTTCTCTGGCAAACAAAATTCAGCTGCCCCGCTTCTGGATGGCAGATTGCAGGAGCCACTTGGTAGTATCAAACCAGCCCGACTTGGCACTGGTGCCAACTTGGGTCTGGGAACCATCCTGCGTATCGTGGATTCTAAGTAGCCAGCTGGCCACTCCCAGCCACAGGCCCCCAAACACAAACAACGGTGCTTTTCCCGGGAAAACAAAACTGGCCAGCCAACTTTTTGATGGCAGATTGCAGGAGCCACTTGGTACTATCAAACCAGCCCAACTTGGCACTGGTGCCACCATGGGTCTGGTCACCATCCTGCCTATCGTAGCTTTTCAGGAGCCAGCCGGTCACTCCCAGCCATAGACCCCCAGACAGGAACCTCGGCCCGTTTCCCTGGCACACAAAAGTAAGCTACCCCGCTTCTGGATGGCAGATTGCAGGAGCAACTTGGCATCATCAAACCAGCCTGACTTGGCACTGGTGCCACCTCTGGTCTGGGAACCATCCTGCGTATCGTGGGTTCTAAGGAGCCAGCCGGCCACTCCCAGCCACAGGCCCCCAATCACAAACAACGGCGCTTTTCCCTGGAAAACAAAACTCGCCTGCTAGCTTTTTGATGGCAGAGTGCAGGAGCCACTTGGTACTATCAAACCAGCCCAACTTGGCACTGGTGCCACCATGGGTCTGGTCACCATCCTGCCTATCGTAGCATTTCAGGAGCCAGTCCGTCACTCCCAGCCGTAGGCCCCCAGACACAAACCTCGGCCCGTTTCCCTGGCAAACAAAAGTAAGCTGCCCCGCTTCTGGATGGCAGATTGCAGGACGCACTTGGTACTATCAAACCAGCCCAACTTGGCACTGGTGCCACCATGGGTCTGGTCACCATCCTGCCTATCGTAGCTTTTCAGGGGCCAGCCAGCCAGCCCCAGGCACTGGCCCCCAGACAAGAATTTCGGCCCGTTTCCCTGGCAAACAAAAGTAAGCTACCCCGCTTCTGGATGGCAGATTGCAGGAGCCACTTTGCACCATCAAACCAGCCCAACTTGACACTGGTGCCACCTCTGGCCTGGGAACCATCCTGCGTATCGTGGATTCTAAGCAGTCACCCGGCCACTCCGAGCCACAGGCCCCCAAACAAAAACAACGGCGCTTTTCCCCGGAAAACAAAACTGGCCTGCCAACATTTTGATGGCAGATTGCAGGAGCCACTTGGTACTATCAAACCAGCCCAACTTGGCACTGGTGCCACCATGGGTCTGGTCACCATCCTGCCTAGCATAGCTTTTCAGGAGCCAGGAGGTCACTCCCAGCCATAGACCCCCAGACAGAAACCTCGGCCCGTTTCCACGGAAAACAAAAGTAAGCTACCGCGCTTCTGGATGGCAGATTGCAGGAGCCACTTGGTACTATCAAATTAGCCCAACTTGGCACTGGTGCCACCATGGGTCTGGTCACCATCCTGCCTATCGTAGCTTTTCAGGAGCTAGCCAGTCACTCCCTGCCATAGGGCCCCAGACAAATACCTCGGCCCGTTTCCCTGGCAAACAAAAGTAAGCTGCCCCGCTTCTGGATGGCAGATTGCAGGATCCACTTGGTACTATCAAACCAGCCCGACTTGGCACTGGTGCCACCATGGATCTGGGAACCATGCTGCGTAACGTGGATTCTAAGACGACAGGCGGCCACTCCCAGCCACAGGGCCCCAAACACAAACAACGGCGCTTTTCCCTGGAAAACAAAACTCGCCTGCCAAATTTTTGATGGCAGATTGCAGGAGCCACTTGGTACTATCAAATCAGCCCAACTTGGCACTGCTGCCACCATGGGTCTGGTCAGCATCCTGCCTATCGGAGCTTTTCAGGAGCCAGCCGGTCACTCCCAGCCATAGGCCGCCAGACACAAACCTCGGCCCGTTTCCCTGGCAAACAAAAGTAAGCTGCCTCGCTTCTGGATGGCAGATTGCAGGAACCACTTGGTACTATCAAACCAGCCCGACTTGGCACTGGTGCCACCTTGGCTCTGGGAACCATGCTGCGTAAAGTAGATTCTAAGGCGCCAGGCGGCCACTCCCAACCACAGGCCCCCAAACACAAACAACGGCGCTTTTCCCTGGAAAACAAAACTCGCCTGCCAACTTTTTGATGGCAGATTGCAGGAGCCACTTGGTACTATCAAACCAGCCCAAATTGGCACTGGTGCCACCATGGGTCTGGGAACCATCCTGCCTATCGTAGCTTTTCAGGAGCCAGCCGGTCACTCCCAGCCTTTTGCCCCCAGACAAAAACCTCAGCCCGTTTCCCTGGCAAACAAAGGTAAGCTGCCCCGCTTCTGGATGGCAGATTGCGGGAACCACTTGGTACTATCAAACCAGCCCGACTTGGCACTGGTGCCACCTCTGGTCTGGGAACCATGCTGCGTAACGTAGATTCTAAGGCGCCAGCCGGCCACTCCCATCCACAGGCCCCCAAACACAAACAACGGCGCTTTTCCCTGGAAAACAAAACTCGCCTGCCAACTTTTTGATGGCAGATTGCAGGAGCCACTTGGTACTATGAAACCAGCCCAACTTGGCACTGCTGCCACCATGGGTCTGGTCACCATCCTGCCTACTGTAGCTTTTCAGGAGCCAGCCGATCAGTCCCAGCCATAGGCCCCAAACAGAAATCTCTGCCCGTTTCCCCGGCAAACAAAAGTAAGCTACCCCGCTTCTGGATGGCAGATTGCAGGAGCCACTTTGAACCATCAAAACTGCCCGACTTGCCACTGGTGCCACCTCGGGTCTGGGAACCATCCTGCGTATCGTGGATTCTAAGGAGCCAGCCGGCCACTCCCAGCCACAGGCCCCCAAACACAAACAACGGCGCTTGTCCCTGGCAAACAAAACTCGACTGCCAACTTTTTGATGGCAGATTGCAGGAGCCGCTTAGTACTATCAAACCAGCCAACTTGGCGCTGGTGCCACCATGGGTCTTGTCACAATCCTGCCTATCGGAGCTTTTCAGGAGCCAGCCGGTCACTCCCAGCCATAGGCCCCCAGTCACAAACATCGGCCCGTTTCCCTGGCAAACAAAAGTAAGCTGCCCCGCTTCTGGATGGCAGATTGCAGGAGCCACTTGGTACTATCAAACCAGCCCGACTTGGCACTGGTGCCACCTTGGCTCTGGGAACCATGCTGCGTAACGTAGATTCTAAGGCGAAGCCGGCCACTCCCAGCCAGAGGCCCCCAAACACAAACAACGGCGCTTTTCCCTGGAAAACAAAATTCGCCTGCCAACTTTTTGATGGCAGATTGCAGGAGCCACTTGGTACTATCAAACCAGCCCGACTTGGCACTGGTGCCACCTTGGGTCTGGGAACCATCCTGCGTAACGTAGATTCTAAGGCGCCAGCTGGCCACTCCCAGCCGCAGGCCCCCAAACAGAAACAACGGCGCTTTTCCCTGGAAAACAAAACTCGCCTGCCAACTTTTTGATGGCAGATTGCAGGAGCCACTTGGTACTATCAAACCAGCCCAACTTGGCACTGGTGCCACCATGGGTCTGGTCACCATCCTGCCTATCGTAGCTTTTCAGGAGCCAGCAGGTCACTCCCAGCCATAGGCCCCCAGACACAAACCTCGGCCCGTTTCCCTGGCAAGCAAAATAAGCTGCCCCGCTTTTGGATGGCATACTGCAGGAGCTATTTATTACTATCAAACCAGCCCGACTTGGCACTGGTGCCACCTCTGGTCTGGGAACCATCCTGCCTATCGCGGATTCTAAGGAGACAGCGGGCCACTCCCAGCCACAGGCCCCCAAACACAAACAACGGCACTTTTCCCTGGAAAACAAAACTGGCCTGCCAAATTTTTGATGGCAGATTGCAGGAGCCACTTGGTACTATCAAACCAGCCCAACTTGGCACTGGTGCCACCTCTGGTCTGGGAACCATCCTGCCTATCGTGGATTTTCAGGGGCCAGCCGGCCACTCTCAGCCATATGCCCCCAAACACAAACCACGGCCCTTTTCTCTGGCAAACAAAACTCAACTGCCCCTCTTCTGGATGGCAAATTGCAGGACGCACTTGGTACTACGAAAACAGCCCGACTTGGCACTGATGCCACCTTGGGTCAGGGAACCATCCTGCGTATCGAGCTTTTTAAGGAGCCAGCCGGCCACGCCCAGCCATATACCGCCAAAAACAAACCACGGAACTTTTCTCCAGCAAACAAAAATCCGCTACCCCGCGTCTGGATGGCAGATTGCAGGAGCCACTTTGCACCATCAAACCAGCCCGACTTGGCACTGGTGCCAGTTCTGGTCTGGGAACCATCCTGCTTATCGTGGATTCTAAGGAGACAGCGGGCCACTCCCAGGCACAGGCCCCCAAACACAAACAACGGCACTTTTCCCTGGAAAACAAAACTGGCCTGCCAAATTTTTGATGGCAGATTGCAGGAGCCACTTGGTACTATCAAACCAGCCCAACTTGGCACTGGTGCCACCTCTGGTCTGGGAACCATCCTGCCTATCGTGGATTTTCAGGGGCCAGCCGGCCACTCTCAGCCATATGCCCCCAAACACAAACCACGGCCCTTTTCTCTGGCAAACAAAACTCAACTGCCCCTCTTCTGGATGGCAAATTGCAGGACGCACTTGGTACTACGAAAACAGCCCGACTTGGCACAGGTGCCACCTTGGGTCTGGTCGCCATCCTGCGCATCGTGCATTTTAAGGAGCCAGCTGGCCACTTCCAGCCATATGACACCAAACACAACCCACGGCCCTTTTCTCTGGGAAACAAAACTCAGCTGCCCAGCGTCTGGATGGCACATTGCAGGAGCCACTTCGTACTATCAAACCAGCCCGACTTGGCACTGGTGCCACCTTGGCTCTGGGAACCATCATGCGTATCGTGGATTCTAAGGAGCCAGCCGGCCACTCCCGGCCGCAGGCCCCCAAACACAAACAACGGCGCTTTTCCCTGGAAAACAAAACTCGCCTGCCAAAATTTTGATGGCAGATTGCAGGAGCCACTTGGTACTCTCAAACCATCCCGACTTGGCACTGCTGCCGCCTTGGGTCTGGGAACCATGCTGCGTAACGTAGATTCTAAGGCGCCAGGCGGCAACTCACAGCCACAGGCCCCCAAAGAAAAACAACGGCGCTTTTCCCTGGAAAACAAAACTCGCCTACCAACTTTTTGATGGCAGATTGCAGGAGCCACTTGGTACTATCAAACCAGCCCAACTTGGCACTGCTGCCACCATGGGTCTGGTAACCATCCTGCCTATTGTAGCTTTCCAGGTGCCAGCCGGTCACTCCCAGCCATAGGCCCCCAGACACAAAGCTCTGCCCGTTTCCCTGGCAAACAAAAGTAAGCTGCCCCGCTTCTGGATGGCAGATTAGAGGAGCCACTTTGCACCTTCAAACCAGCCCAACTTGGCACTGCTGCCACCTTGGGTCTGGGAACCATCCTGCGTATCGTGGATTCTAAGGAGCCAGCCGGCCACTCCCAGCCACAGTTCCCCAAACACAAACAACGGCGCTTTTCCCTGGAAAACAAAACTGGCCTGCCAACTTTTTGATGGCAGATTGCAGGAGCCACTTTGTAACATAAAACCAGCCCGACTTGGCACTGGTCCCACCTTGGATCTCGGAACCATCCTGCCTATCGTGGATTTTCAGGGGCCAGCCGGCCACTCTCAGCCATGTACCCCCAAACAAAAACCACGGCCCATTCCTCTGGCCAACAAAACTCAACTGCCCCTCTTCTGGATGGCAAATTGCAGGAGCCACTTGCTACTACAAAACCAGCCCAACTTGGCACTGGTGCCACCTTGGCTCTGGGAACCATGCTGCGTATCGTGGATTCTAATGAGCCAGCCGGCCACTCCCAGCCATAGGCGCCCAAAAAAAACCAAAGTTCTTTTCTCTTGCAAACAAAAATCGGCTACCCCGCTTCTGGATGGCAGATTGCAGGAGACACTTTGCACCATCAAACCAGCCCGACTTGGCACTGGTGCCACCTTGGGTCTGGGAACCATGCTGCGTAACGTGGATTTTCAGGGGCCAGCCGGCCACTCTCAGCCATAGGCCCTCAAGCACAAACCACGGCCCTTTTCTCTGGCAAACAAAACTCAACTGCCCCTCTTCTGGAGGGCAAATTGCAGGACACACTTGGTACTACAAAAACAGCCCAACTTGGCACTGGTGCCACCATGGGTCTGGTAACCATCCTGCCTATCGTAGCTTTTCAGGAGCCAGCCGGTCACTCTCAGCCATAGGCCGCCAGACACAAACCTCGGCCCGTTTCCCTGGCAAACAAAAGTAAGCTACCCCGCTTCTGGATGGCAAATTGCAGGAGCCACTTTGCACCATCAAACTGGCCCGACTTGCCACTGGTGCCACCTCTGGTCTGGGAAACATCCTGCGTATCGTGGATTCAAAGGAGCCAGCTGGCCACTCCCAGCCGCAGGCCCCCAAACACAAACAACGGCGCTTTTCCCTGGAAAGCAAAACTCGCCTGCCAACTTTTTGATGGCAGATTGCAGGAGCCACATTGCAACATAAAACCAGCCCGACTCGGCACTGGTTCCTCCTTGGATCTCCGAACCATCCTGCCTATCGTGGATTTTCAGGGGCCAGCCGGCCACTCTCAGCCATGTACCCACAAACAAAATCCACGGCCCTTTCCTCTGGCAAACAAAACTCAACTGCCCCTCTTCTGGATGGCAAATTGCAGGAGCCACTTGCTACTACAAAACCAGCCCAACTTGGCACTGGTGCCACCTTGGCTCTGGGAACCATGCTGCGTATCGTGGATTCTAATGAGCCAGCCGGCCACTCCCAGCCACAGGCGCCCAAAAAAAACCAAAGACTTTTCTCTTGCAAACAAAAATCGGCTACCCCGCTTCTGGATGGCAGATTGCAGGAGACACTTTGCACCATCAAACCAGCCCGACTTGGCACTGGTGCCACCTTGGGTCTGGGAACCATGCTGCGTAACGTGGATTTTCAGGAGCCAGCCGGCCACTCTCAGCCATATGCCCTCAAGCACAAACCACGGCCCTTTTCTCTGGCAAAAAAAACTCAACTGCCCCTCTTCTGGAGGGCAAATTGCAGGACGCACTTGGTACTACAAAAACAGCCCAACTTGGCACTGGTGCCACCTTGGGTCTGGGAACCATCCTGCGTATCGAGCATTTTAAGGAGCCAGCCGGCCCCTCCCAGCCATATGCCCCCAAATACGAACCACGGACTTGTTCTCTGGCAAACAAAAATCAGCTGCCCCGCGTTGGGATGGCAGATTGCAGGAGCCACTTTGCACCATCAAACCAGCCCGACTTGGCACTGGTGCCACCTTGGATCTGGGAACCATTCTGCCTATCGTGGATTTTCAGGAGTCAGCCGGCCACTCTGAGCCATAGGCCCCCAAACAAAAACCACGGCCCTTTTCTCTGGCAAACAAAACTCAACTGCCCCTCTTCTGGATGGCAGATTGCAGGAGCCACTTGGTACTATCAAACCAGCCCAAATTGGCACTGGTGCCTCCATGGGTCTGGTCACCATACTGCCTATCGTAGCTTTTCAGGAGCCAGCCGGTCACTCTCAGCCATAGGCCGCCAGACACAAACCTCGGCCTGTTTCCCTGGCAAACAAAAGTAAGCTGCCCCGCTTCTAGATGGCAGATTGCAGGAGCCACTTGGTACTATCAAACCAGCCCGACTTGGCAGTGATGCCACCTTGGCTCTGGGAACCATCCTGCCTATCGTGCATTTTCAGGGGCCAGCCGGCCACTCTCAGCCATATGCCCCCAAACAGAAACCACGGCCCTTTTCTCTGGCAAACAAAACTCAACTGCCCCTCTTCTGGATGGCAAATTGCAGGACGCACTTGGTACTACGAAAACAGCCCGACTTGGCACTGATGCCACCTTGGGTCAGGGAACCATCCTGCGTATCGAGCTTTTTAAGGAGCCAGCCGGCCACGCCCAGCCATATACCGCCAAAAACAAACCACGGAACTTTTCTCCAGCAAACAAAAATCCGCTGCCCCGCGTCTGGATGGCAGATTGCAGGAGCCACTTTGCAACATCAAACAAGCCCGACTTGGCTCTGGTGCCACCTTGGATCTGGGAACCATCCTGCCTATCGTGGATTTTCAGGGGCCAGCCGGCCACTCTCAGCCATAGGCCCCCAAAAACAAACCATGGCGCTTTACTCTGGTAAACAAAACTCAACTGCCCCTCTTCTGGATGGCAAATTGCAGGACGCACTTGGTACTACAAAAGCAGCCCGACTTGGCACTGGTACCACCTTAGGTCTGGTCACCATCCTGCGTATCGTGCATTTTAAGGAGCCAGCTGGCCACTCCCAGCCATAGGCCCCCCGACACAAAATTATGCCCGTTTCCCTGGCAAACAAAAGTAAGCTACCCCGCTTCTGGATGGCAGATTGCAGGAGCCACTTTGCACCATCAAACCAGCCCAACTTGGCACTGGTGCCAGTTCTGGTCTGGGAACCATCCTGCGTATCGTGGATTCTAAGGAGCCAGCCGGCCACTCCCAGCCACAGGCCCCCAAACAAAAACAACGGCGCTTTTCCCTGGAAAACAAAACTCGCCTGCCAACTTTTTGATGGCAGATTGCAGGAGCTATTTAGTACTATCAAACCAGCCCGACTTGGCACTGGTGCCACCTTGGCTCTGGGAACCATTCTGCTTATTGTGGATTTTCAGGAGTCAGCCGGCCACTCTCAGCCATATGCCCTCAAACACAAACCACGGCCCTTTTCTCTGGCAAACAAAACTCAACTGCCCCTCTTCTGGAAGGCAAATTGCAGGACGCAATTGGTACTACAAAAACAGCCCAACTTGGCACTGGTGCCACCTCTGGCCTGGGAACCATCCTGCGTATCGAGCTTTTTAAGGAGCCAGCCGGCCACTCCCAGCCATATGCCCCCAAAAATGAACCACGGACTTGTTCTCTGGCAAACAAAAATCAGCCGCCCCGCGTCGGGATGGCAGATTGCAGGAGCCACATTGCACCATCAAACCAGCCCGACTTGGCTCTGGTGCCACCTTGGGTCTGGGAACCATTCTGCCTATCGTGGATTTTCAGGGGCCAGCCGGCCACTCTGAGCCATAGGCCCCCAAACAAAAACCACGGCCCTTTTCTCTGGCAAACCAAACTCAGCTGCCCCTCTTCTGGATGGCAGATTGCAGGACTCACTTGGTAAAATCAAACCAGCCCAACTTGGCACTGGTGCCACCTTGGGTCTGGGAACCATCCTGCATATTGTGGATTGTCAGGAGCCAGCCGACCACTCTCGGCCAGAGACCCCAATCAAAAACAACGGCCCGATTCACAGCCAAAAAAATCTCAGCTGCCCCACTTGTGGATGGGAGATTGCAGGAGGCGCTTGACACTGTCAAACCAGCCCAACTTGGCACTGGTGCCACCTTGGGTCTGGGAACGATGCTGCGTATCATGGAATTTAAGGAGCCAGCCGGCCACTCCCAGCCACAGGACCCAAACACATACCACAGCCCTTTTCTTTGGCAAACAAAACTCAGCTGCCCTGCTTTTGGATGGCAGATTGCAGGAGCCACTTGGTACTATCAAACCAGCCCAACTTGGCACTGGTGCCTCCATGGGTCTGGTCACCATCCTGCCTATCGTAGCTTTTCAGGAGCCAGCCGGTCAGTCCCAGCCATAGGCCCCAGACACAAAGCTCTGCCCGTTTCCCTGGCAAACAAAAGTAAGCTACCCCGCTTCTGGATGGCAGATTGCAGGAGACACTTTGCACCATCAAACCAGCCCGACTTGGCACTGGTGCCACCTCTGGTCTGGAAATCATCCTGCATATCGTGGATTCTTAGGAGCCAGCTGGCCACTCCCAGCCACAGGCCCCCAAACACAAACAACGGCGCTTTTCCCTGGAAAACCAAACTGGCCTGCCAACTTTTTGATGGCAGATTGCAGGAGCCACTTGGTACTATCAAACCAGCCCAACTTGGCACTGGTGCCACCTTGGCTCTGGGAACCATGCTGCGTAACGTAGATTCTAAGGCGCCAGCCGGCCACTCCCAGCCACAGGCCCCCAAACAAAAACAACGGCGCTTTTCCCTGGAAAACAAAACTCGCCTGCCAACTTTTTGATGGCAGATTGCAGGAGACACTTGGTACTATCAAACCAGCCCAACTTGGCTCTGGTGCTACCATGAATCTGGTCACCATCCTGCCTATCGTAGCTTTTCAGGAGCCAGCCGGTCACTCCCAGCCATAGGCCCCCAGACAAAAACCTCGGCCCGTTTCCCTGGCAAACAAAAGTAAGCTGCCCCGCTTCTGGATGGCAGATTGCAGGAGTTATTTAGTACTATCAAACCAGCCAGACGTGGCACTGGTGCCACCTTGGATCTGGGAGCCATCTTGCCTATCGTGGATTTTAAGGAGCCAGCCGGCCTCTCTCAGCCATATGCCCCCAAACACAAACCAAGGCCCTTTTCTCTGGCAAAAAAAACTCAACTGCCCCGCTTCTGGATGGCAGATTGCAGGAGCCACTTTGCGCCATCAAACCAGCCCAACTTGACACTGGGGCCACCTCTGGCCTGGGAACCATCCTGCGTATTGTGGATTCTAAGCAGCCACCCGGCCACTCCGAGCCACAGGCCCCCAAACACAAACAACGGCGCTTTTCCCCGGAAAACAAAACTCGCCTGCCAACATTTTGATGGCAGATTGCAGGAGCCACTTGGTACTATCAAACCAGCCCAACTTGGCACTGGTGCCACCATGGGTCTGGTCACCATCCTGCCTAGCATAGCTTTTCAGGAGCCAGGAGGTCACTCCCAGCCATAGACCCCCAGACAGAAACCTCGGCACGTTTCCAAGGAAAACAAAAGTAAGCTGCCCCGCTTCTGGATGGCAGATTGCAGGAGCCACTTGGTACTATCAAACCAGCCCGACTTGGCACTGGTGCCACCTTGGATCTGGGAACCATCCTGCGTAACGTGGATTCTAAGACGACAGACGGCCACTCCCAACCACAGGGCCCCAAACACAAACAACGGCGCTTTTCCCTGGAAAACAAAACTCGCCTGCCAACTTTTTGATGGCAGATTGCAGGAGCCACTTGGTACTATCAAACCAGCCCAACTTGGCACTGGTGCCTCCATGGGTCTGGTAACCATCCTGCCTTTCGTAGCTTTTCAGGAGCCAGCCGGTCACTCCCAGCCATAGGCCCCAGACAAAAAGCTCTGCCCGTTCCCCTGGCAAACAAAAGTAAGCTACCCCGCTTCTGGATGGCAGATTGCAGGAGCCACTTTGAACCATCAAACCAGCCCGACTTGGCACTGGTGCCACCTCTGGTCTGGGAACCATCCTGCGTATCGTGGATTCTAAGGAGCCAGCTGGCCACTCCCAGCCAAAGGCCCACAAACACAAACAACGGCGCTTTTCCCTGGAAAACAAAACTGGCCTGCCAAATTTTTGATGGCAGATTGCAGGAGCCACTTGGTACTATCAAACCAGCCCAACTTGGCAATGGTGCCACCATGGGTCTGGTCACCATCCTGCCTATCGTAGCTTTTCAGGAGCCAGGTGGTCACTCCCAGCCATAGGCCCCCAGACACAAACCTCAGCCCGTTTCCCTGGCAAACAAAAGTAAGCTGCCCCGCTTCTGGATGGCAGATTGCAGGAGCCACTTGGTACTATCAAACCAGCCCAACTTGGCACTGGTGCCACCTTGGGTCTGGGAACCATGCTGCGTAACGTAGATTCTAAGGCGCCAGGCGGCCACTCCTAGCCACAGGCCGCCAAACACAAACAACGGCGCTTTTCCCTGGAAAACAAAACTCGCCTGGCAACTTTTTGATGGCAGATTGCAGGAGCCACTTGGTACTATCAAACCAGCCCAACTTGGCACTGGTGCCACCATGGGTCTGGTCACAATCCTGCCTATCGTAGCTTTTCAGGAGCCAGCCGGTCACTCCCAGCCATAGGCCCCGAGACAAAATCCTTGGCCCGTTTCCCTGGCAAACAAAAGTAAGCTGCCCCGCTTCTGGATGGCAGATTGCAGGAGCCACTTGGTACTATCAAACCAGCCCAACTTGGCACTGGTGCCACCTCGGGTCTGGGAACCATCCTGCGTATCGTGGATTCTAATTAGCCAGCCGGCCACTCCCAGCCACAGGCCCCCAAACACAAACAACGGTGCTTTTCCCTGGAAAACAAAACTCGCCTGGCAACTTTTTGATGGCAGATTGCAGGAGCCACTTGGTACTATCAAACCAGCCCTACTTGGCACTGGTGCCACCACTGGTCTGGGAACCATCCTGCGTATCGTGGATTCTAAGGAGCCAGCCGGCCACTCCCAGCCACAGGACCCCAGACACAAAGCTCTGCCCGTTTCCCTGAAAAACAAAATTAAGCTACCCCGCTTCTGGATGGCAGATTGCAGGAGCTATTTAGTACTATCAAACCAGCCCGACTTGGCACTGGTGCCACATTGGCTCTGGGAACCATCTTGCCTATTGTGGATTTTGTGGGGTCAGCCGGCCACTCTCAGCCATATGCCCTCAAACACAAACCACGGCCCTTTTCTCTGGCAAACAGAACTCAACTGCCCCACTTCTGGAAGGCAAATTGCAGTACGCACTTGGTACTACAAAAACAGCCCAACTTGGCACTGGTGCCACCTTGGGTCTGGGAACCATTCTGCCTATCGTGGATTTTCAGGGGCCAGCCGGCCACTCCCAGCCACAGGGCCCCAAACACAAACAACGGCGCTTTTCCCTGGAAAACAAAACTCGACTGCCAACTTTTTGATGGCAGATTGCAGGAGCCACTTGGTGCTATCAAACCAGCCAACTTGGCACTGGTGCCACCATGGGTCTGGTCACAATCCTGCCTATCGTAGCTTTTCAGGAGCCAGCCGGTCACTCCCAGCCATAGGCGCCCAGACACAAAACTCGGCCCATTTCCATGGTAAACAAAAGTAAGCTGCCCCGCTTCTGGATGGCAGATTGCAGGAACCACTTGGTACTATCAAACCAGCCCGACTTGGCACTGGTGCCACCTTGGGTCTGGGAACCATCCTGCGTATCGTGGATTCTAAGGAGCCAGCCGGCCACTCCCAGCCACAGGACCCCAAACACAAACAACAGCGCTTTTCTCTGGCAAACAAAACTCAGTTGCCCTGCTTTTGGATGGCAGATTGCAGGAGCGACTTGGTACTATCAAACCAGCCCAACTTGGCACTGGTGCCTCCATGGGTCTGGTAACCATCCTGCCTATCGTAGCTTTTCAGGAGCCAGCCGGTCACTCCCAGCCATAGGCCCCCAGACAAAAACCTCGGCCCGTTTCCCTGGCAAACAAAAGTAAGCTGCCCCGCTTCTGGATGGCAGATTGCAGGAGTTATTTAGTACTATCAAACCAGCCAGACGTGGCACTGGTGCCACCTTGGATCTGGGAACCATCCTGCCTATCGTGGATTTTAAGGAGCCAGCCGGCCTCTCTCAGCCATATGCCCCCAAACACAAACCACGGCCCTTTTCTCTGGCAAAAAAAACTCAACTGCCCCGCTTCTGGATGGCAGATTGCAGGAGCCACTTGGTACTATCAAACCAGCCAGACTTGGCACTGGTGCCACCATGGGTCTGGTCACCATCCTGCCTATCGTAGCTTTTCAGCGGCCAGCCATCCAGCCCCAGGCACTGGCCCCCAGACAAGAATTTCGGCCCATTTCCCTGGCAAACAAAAGTAAGCTACCCCGCTTCTGGATGGCAGATTGCAGGAGCCACTTTGCACCATCAAACCAGCCCAACTTGACACTGGGGCCACCTCTGGCCTGGGAACCATCCTGCGTATTGTGGATTCTAAGCAGCCACCCGGCCACTCCGAGCCACAGGCCCCCAAACACAAACAACGGCGCTTTTCCCCGGAAAACAAAACTCGCCTGCCAACATTTTGATGGCAGATTGCAGGAGCCACTTGGTACTATCAAACCAGCCCAACTTGGCACTGGTGCCACCATGGGTCTGGTCACCATCCTGCCTAGCATAGCTTTTCAGGAGCCAGGAGGTCACTCCCAGCCATAGACCCCCAGACAGAAACCTCGGCTCGTTTCCAAGGAAATCAAAAGTAAGCTGCCCCGCTTCTGGATGGCAGATTGCAGGAGCCACTTTGCACCATCAAACTATCCCGACTTGGCACTGGTGCCACCTCGGGTCTGGGAACCATCCTGCGTATCGTGGATTCTAATTAGCCAGCCGGCCACTCCCAGCCACAGGCCCCCAAACACAAACAACGGTGCTTTTCCCTGGAAAACAAAACTCGCCTGGCAACTTTTTGATGGCAGATTGCAGGAGCCACTTGGTACTATCAAACCAGCCCTACTTGGCACTGGTGCCACCACTGGTCTGGGAACCATCCTGCATATCGTGGATTCTAAGGAGCCAGCCGGCCACTCGCAGCCACAGGACCCCAGACACAAAGCTCTGCCCGTTTCCCTGAGAAACAAAATTAAGCTACCCCGCTTCTGGATGGCAGATTGCAGGAGCTATTTAGTACTATCAAACCAGCCCGACTTGGCACTGGTGCCACATTGGCTCTGGGAACCATCCTGCCTATTGTGGATTTTGTGGGGTCAGCCGGCCACTCTCAGCCATATGCCCTCAAACACAAACCACGGCCCTTTTCTCTGGCAAACAAAACTCAACTGCCCCACTTCTGGAAGGCAAATTGCAGGACGCACTTGGTACTACAAAAACAGCCCAACTTGGCACTGGTGCCACCTTGGGTCTGGGAACCATTCTGCCTATCGTGGATTTTCAGGGGCCAGCCGGCCACTGCCAGCCACAGGGCCCCAAACACAAACAACGGCGCTTTTCCCTGGAAAACAAAACTCGACTGCCAACTTTTTGATGGCAGATTGCAGGAGCCACTTGGTGCTATCAAACCAGCCAACTTGGCACTGGTGCCACCATGGGTCTGGTCACAATCCTGCCTATCGTAGCTTTTCAGGAGCCAGCCGGTCACTCCCAGCCATAGGCGCCCAGACACAAAGCTCGGCCCATTTCCATGGTAAACAAAAGTAAGCTGCCCCGCTTCTGGATGGCAGATTGCAGGAACCACTTGGTACTATCAAACCAGCCCGACTTGGCACTGGTGCCACCTTGGGTCTGGGAACCATCCTGCGTATCGTGGATTCTAAGGAGCCAGCCGGCCACTCCCAGCCACAGGACCCCAAACACAAACAACAGCGCTTTTCTCTGGCAAACAAAACTCAGTTGCCCTGCTTTTGGATGGCAGATTGCAGGAGCGACTTGGTACTATCAAACCAGCCCAACTTGGCACTGGTGCCTCCATGGGTCTGGTAACCATCCTGCCTATCGTAGCTTTTCAGGAGCCAGCCGGTCACTCCCAGCCATAGGCCCCAGACACAAAGCTCTGCCCGTTTCCCTGGCAAACAAAAGTAAGCTACCCCGCTTCTGGATGGCAGATTGCAGGAGCCACTTTGAACCATCAAACCAGCCCGACTTGGCACTGGTGCCACCTCTGGTCTGGGAACCATGCTGCGTATCGTGGATTCTAAGGAGCCAGCTGGCCACTCCCAGCAACAGGCCCACAAACATAAACAACGGCGCTATTCCCTGGAAAACAAAACTGGCCTGCCAAATTTTTGATGGCAGATTGCAGGAGCCACTTGGTACTATCAAACCAGCCCAACTTGGCACTGGTGCCACCATGGGTCTGGTCACCATCCTGCCTATCGTAGCTTTTCAGGAGCCAGCCGGTCACTCCCAGCCATAGGCCCCGAGACACAAACCTCGGCCCGTTTCCCTGGCAAACAAAAGTAAGCTGCCCCGCCTCTGGATGGCAGATTGCAGGAGCCACTTGGTACTATCAAACCAGCCCGACTTGGCACTGGTGCCACCTTGGCTCTGGGTACCATGCTGCGTAACGTAGATTCTAAGGCGCCAGGCGGCTACTCCCAGCCCTAGGCCCCCAAATACAAACAACGGCGCTTTTCCCTGGAAAACTAAACTCGCCTGCCAAATTTTGATGGCAGATTGCAGGAGCCACTTGGTACTATCAAACCAGCCCAACTTGGCATTGGTGCCACCATGGGTCTGGTCACCATACTGCCTATCGTAGCTTTTCCGGAGCCAGCCGGTCACTCCCAGCCATAGGCCCCCAGACAAAATCCTCGGCCCGTTTCCCTGGCAAACAAAAGTAAGTTAACCCACTTCCGCATGGCAGATTGCAGGAGCCACTTTGCACAATCAAACTAGCCCGACTTGGCACTGCTGCCACCTCTAGTCTGGGGACCATCCTGCTTATCGTGGGTTCTAAGGATCCGGATTGCCACTCCCAGCCACAGGCCCCCAAAACACAAACAACGGCGCTTTTCCCTGGAAAACAAAACTCGACTGCCAACTTTTTTATGGCAGATTGCAGGAGCCACTTGGTACTATCAAACCAGCCCAACTTGGCACTGGTGCCACCATGGGTCTGGTCACCATCCTGCCTATCGTAGCTTTTCAGGAGCCAGCCGGTCACTCCCAGCCATAGGCCCCCAGACACAAAACCTCGGCCCGTTTCCCTGGCAAACAAAAGTAAGCTGCCCCGCTTCTGGATGGCAGATTGCAGGAACCACTTGGTACTATCAAACCAGCCCGACTTGGCACTGGTGCCACCTTGGGCCTGGAAACCATCCTGCGTATCGTGGATTCTAAGGAGGCAGCCAGCCACTCCCAACCACAGGGCCCCAAACGCAAACAACGGCGCTTTTCCCTGGAAAACAAATCTGGCCTGCAAACTTTTTGATGGCAGATTGCAGGAGCCACTTGGTACTATCAAACCAGCCCAACTTGGCACTGGTGCCACCATGGGTATGGTCACCATCCTGCCTATCGTAGCTTTTCAGGACCTAGCCGGTCACTCTCACCCATAGGCCCCCAGACACAAACCTCGGCCCGTTTCCCTGGCAAACAAAATTAAGCTGCCCCGCTTCTGGATGGCAGATTGCAGGAGCCACTTGGTACTATCAAACCAGCCCGACTTGGCACTGGTGCCACCTTGGCTCTGGGAACCATGCTGCGTAACGTAGATTCTAAGGCGCCAGGCAGCCACTCCCAGCCACAGGCCCCCAAACACAAACAACGGCGCTTTTCCCCGGAAAACAAAACTCGCCTGCCAACATTTTGATGGCAGATTGCAGGAGCCACTTGGTACTATCAAACCAGCCCAACTTGGCACTGGTGCCACCATGGGTCTGGTCACCATCCTGCCTAGCATAGCTTTTCAGGAGCCAGGAGGTCACTCCCAGCCATAGACCCCCAGACAGGAACCTCGGCCAGTTTCCATGGAAAACAAAAGTAAGCTGCCCCGCTTCTGGATGGCAGATTGCAGGAGCCACTTTGCACCATCAAACTATCCCGACTTGGCACTGGTGCCACCTCGGGTCTGGGAACCATCCTGCGTATCGTGGATTCTAATTAGCCAGCCGGCCACTCCCAGCCACAGGCCCCCAAACACAAACAACGGTGCTTTTCCCTGGAAAACAAAACTCGCCTGGCAACTTTTTGATGGCAGATTGCAGGAGCCACATTGCAACATAAATCCAGCCCGACTCGGCACTGGTTCCTCCTTGGATCTCCGAACCATCCTGCCTATCGTGGATTTTCAGGGGCCAGCCGGCCACTCTCAGCCATGTACCCCCAAACAAAATCCACGGCCCTTTCCTCTGGCCAACAAAACTCAACTGCCCCTCTTCTGGATGGCAAATTGCAGGAGCCACTTGCTACTACAAAACCAGCCCAACTTGGCACTGGTGCCACCTTGGCTCTGGGAACCATGCTGCGTATCGTGGATTCTAATGAGCCAGCCGGCCACTCCCAGCCACAGGCGCCCAAAAAAAACCAAAGACTTTTCTCTTGCAAACAAAAATCGGCTACCCCGCTTCTGGATGGCAGATTGCAGGAGACACTTTGCACCATCAAACCAGCCCGACTTGGCACTGGTGCCACCTTGGGTCTGGGAACCATGCTGCGTAACGTGGATTTTCAGGAGCCAGCCGGCCACTCTCAGCCATATGCCCTCAAGCACAAACCACGGCCCTTTTCTCTGGCAAACAAAACTCAACTGCCCCTCTTCTGGAGGGCAAATTGCAGGACGCACTTGGTACTACAAAAACAGCCCAACTTGGCACTGGTGCCACCTTGGGTCTGGGAACCATCCTGCGTATCGAGCATTTTAAGGAGCCAGCCGGCCCCTCCCAGCCATATGCCCCCAAAAACGAACCACGGACTTGTTCTCTGGCAAACAAAAATCAGCTGCCCCGCGTTGGGATGGCAGATTGCAGGAGCCACTTTGCACCATCAAACCAGCCCGACTTGGAACTGGTGCCACCTTGGATCTGGGAACCATTCTGCCTATTGTGGATTTTCAGGAGTCAGCCGGCCACTCTGAGCCATAGGCCCCCAAACAAAAACCACGGCCCTTTTCTCTGGCAAACAAAACTCAACTGCCCCTCTTCTGGATGGCAGATTGCAGGAGCCACTTGGTACTATCAAACCAGCCCAAATTGGCACTGGTGCCTCCATGGGTCTGGTCACCATACTGCCTATCGTAGCTTTTCAGGAGCCAGCCGGTCACTCTCAGCCATAGGCCGCCAGACACAAACCTCGGCCCGTTTCCCTGGCAAACAAAAGTAAGCTGCCCCGCTTCTAGATGGCAGATTGCAGGAGCCACTTGGTACTATCAAACCAGCCCGACTTGGCAGTGATGCCACCTTGGCTCTGGGAACCATCCTGCCTATCGTGCATTTTCAGGGGCCAGCCGGCCACTCTCAGCCATATGCCCCCAAACACAAACCACGGCCCTTTTCTCTGGCAAACAAAACTCAACTGCCCCTCTTCTGGATGGCAAATTGCAGGACGCACTTGGTACTACGAAAACAGCCCGACTTGGCACTGATGCCACCTTGGCTCTGGGAACCATCCTGCGTATCGAGCTTTTTAAGGAGCCAGCCGGCCACGCCCAGCAATATACCGCCAAAAACAAACCACGGAACTTTTCTCCAGCAAACAAAAATCCGCTGCCCCGCGTCTGGATGGCAGATTGCAGGAGCCACTTTGCACCATCAAACAAGCCCGACGTGGCTCTGGTGCCACCTTGGATCTGGGAACCATCCTGCCTATCGTGGATTTTCAGGGGCCAGCCGGCCACTCTCAGCCATAGGCCCCCAAAAACAAACCATGGCACTTTACTCTGGTAAACAAAACTCAACTGCCCCTCTTCTGGATGGCAAATTGCAGGACGCACTTGGTACTACAAAAGCAGCCCGACTTGGCACTGGTACCACCTTGGGTCTGGTCACCATCCTGCGTATGGTGCATTTTAAGGAGCCAGCTGGCCACTCCCAGCCATAGGCCCCCAGACACAAAATTATGCCCGTTTCCCTGGCAAACAAAAGTAAGCTACCCCGCTTCTGGATGGCAGATTGCAGGAGCCACTTTGCACCATCAAACCAGCCCAACTTGGCACTGGTGCCACTTCTGGTCTGGGAACCATCCTGCGTATCATGGATTCTAAGGAGCCAGCCGGCCACTCCCAGCCACAGGCCCCCAAACAAAAACAACGGCGCTTTTCCCCGGAAAACAAAACTCGCCTGCCAACTTTTTGATGGCAGATTGCAGGAGCTATTTAGTACTATCAAACCAGCCCGACTTGGCACTGGTGCCACCTTGGATCTGGGAACCATTCTGCCTATTGTGGATTTTCAGGAGTCAGCCGGCAACTCTCAGCCATATGCCCTCAAACACAAACCACGGCCCTTTCCTCTGGCAAACAAAACTCAACTGCCCCTCTTCTGGAAGGCAAATTGCAGGACGCAATTGGTACTACAAAAACAGCCCAACTTGGCACTGGTGCCACCTCTGGCCTGAGAACCATCCTGCGTATCGAGCTTTTTAAGGAGCCAGCCGGCCACTCCCAGCCATATGCCCCCAAAAACGAACCACGGACTTGTTCTCTGGCAAACAAAAATCAGCTGCCCCGCGTCGGGATGGCAGATTGCAGGAGCCACTTTGCACCATCAAACCAGCCCGACTTGGCTCTGGTGCCACCTTGGGTCTGGGAACCATTCTGCCTATCGTGGATTTTCAGGGGCCAGCCGGCCACTCTGAGCCATAGGCCCCCAAACAAAAACCACGGCCCTTTTCTCTGGCAAACAAAACTCAGCTGCCCCGCTTCTGGATGGCAGATTGCAGGACTCACTTGGTAAAATCAAACCAGCCCAACTTGGCACTGGTGCCACCTTGGGTCTGGGAACCATCCTGCGTATTGTGGATTGTCAGGAGCCAGCCGACAACTCCCGGCCAGAGACCCCAATCAAAAACAACGGCCCGATTCACAGGCAAAAAAATCTCAGCTGCCCCACTTGTGGATGGGAGATTGCAGGAGGCGCTTGACACTGTCAAACCAGCCCAACTTGGCACTGGTGCCACCATGGGTCTGGTCACCATCCTGCCTATCGTAGCTTTTCAGGAGCCAGCCGGTCACTCCCAGCCATGGGCCCCCAGCCAAAAACTTCGGCCCGTTTCCCTGGCACACAAAAGTAAGCTAACCCGCTTCTGGATGGCAGATTGCAGGAGCAACTTGGCATCATCAAACCAGCCCGACTTGGCACTGGTGCCACCTTGGGTCTGGGAACCATCCTGCGTATCGTGGGTTCTAAGGAGCCAGCCAGCCACTCCCAGCCACAGGCCCCCAATCAAAAACAACGGCGCTTTTCCCTGGAAAACAAAACTCGCCTGCTAGTTTTTGATGGCAGAGTGCAGGAGCCACTTGGTACTATCAAACCAGCCCAACTTGGCACTGGTGCCACTATGGGTCTGGTCACCATCCTGCCTATCGTAGCATTTCAGGAGCCAGCCGGTCACTCCCAGCCGTAGGCCTCTAGACACAACCTTCGGCCCGTTTCCCTGGCAAACAAAAGTAAGCTGCCCCGCTTCTGGATGGCAGATTGCAGGAGCCACTTGGTACTATCAAACCAGCCAGACTTGGCACTGGTGCCACCATGGGTCTGGTCACCATCCTGCCTATCGTAGCTTTTCAGCGGCCAGCCATCCAGCCCCAGGCACTGGCCCCCAGACAAGAATTTCGGCCCATTTCCCTGGCAAAAAAAAGTAAGCTACCCCGCTTCTGGATGGCAGATTGCAGGAGCCACTTTGCACCATCAAACCAGCCCAACTTGACACTGGGGCCACCTCTGGCCTGGGAACCATCCTGCGTATTGTGGATTCTAAGCAGCCACCCGGCCACTCCGAGCCACAGGCCCCCAAACACAAACAACGGCGCTTTTCCCCGGAAAACAAAACTCGCCTGCCAACATTTTGATGGCAGATTGCAGGAGCCACTTGGTACTATCAAACCAGCCCAACTTGGCACTGGTACCACCATGGGTCTGGTCACCATCCTGCCTAGCATAGCTTTTCAGGAGCCAGGAGGTCACTCCCAGCCATAGACCCCCAGACAGAAACCTCAGCCCGTTTCCAAGGAAAACAAAAGTAAGCTGCCCCGCTTCTGGATGGCAGATTGCAGGAGCCACTTGGTACTATCAAACCAGCCCGACTTGGCACTGGTGCCACCTTGGATCTGGGAACCATGCTGCGTAACGTGGATTCTAAGACGACAGACGGCCACTCCCAACCACAGGACCCCAAACACAAACAACGGCGCTTTTCCCTGGAAAACAAAACTCGCCTGCCAACTTTTGATGGCAGATTGCAGGAGCCACTTGGTACTATCAAACCAGCCCAACTTGGCACTGGTGCCTCCATGGGTCTGGTAACCATCCTGCCTATCGTAGCTTTTCAGGAGCCAGCCGGTCACTCCCAGCCATAGGCCCCCAGACAAAAACCTCGGCCCGTTTCCCTGGCAAACAAAAGTAAGCTACCCCGCTTCTGGATGGCAGATTGCAGGAGCCACTTTGAACCATCAAACCAGCCCGACTTGGCACTGGTGCCACCTTGGGTCTGGGAACCATGCTGCGTAACGTAGATTCTAAGGCGCCAGGCGGCCACTCCTAGCCACAGGCCGCCAAACACAAACAACGGCGCTTTTCCCTGGAAAACAAAACTCGCCTGGCAACTTTTTGATGGCAGATTGCAGGAGCCACTTGGTACTATCAAACCAGCCCAACTTGGCACTGGTGCCACCATGGGTCTGGTCACAATCCTGCCTATCTTAGCTTTTCCGGAGCCAGCCGGTCACTCCCAGCCATAGGCCCCGAGACAAAATCCTCGGCCCGTTTCCCTGGCAAACAAAAGTAAGCTGCCCCGCTTCTGGATGGCAAATTGCAGGAGCCACTTGGTACTATCAAACCAGCCCAACTTGGCACTGGTGCAACCACTGGTCTGGGAACCATCCTGCGTATCGTGGATTCTAAGGAGCCAGCCGGCCACTCCCAGCCACAGGACCCCAGACACAAAGCTCTGCCCGTTTCCCTGACAAACAAAATTAAGCTACCCCGATTCTGGATGGCAGATTGCAGGAGCTATTTAGTACTATCAAACCAGCCCGACTTGGCACTGGTGCCACCTTGGCTCTGGGAACCATCCTGCCTATTGTGGATTTTGTGGGGTCAGCCGGCCACTCTCAGCCATATGCCCTCAAACACAAACCACGGCCCTTTTCTCTGGCAAACAAAACTCAACTGCCCCACTTCTGGAAGGCAAATTGCAGGACGCACTTGGTACTACAAAAACAGCCCAACTTGGCACTGGTGCCACCTTGGGTCTGGGAACCATTCTGCCTATCGTGGATTTTCAGGGGCCAGCCGGCCACTCCCAGCCACAGGGCCCCAAACACAAACAACGGCGCTTTTCCCTGGAAAACAAAACTCGACTGCCAACTTTTTGATGGCAGATTGCAGGAGCCACTTGGTGCTATCAAACCAGCCAACTTGGCACTGGTGCCACCATGAGTCTGGTCACAATCCTGCCTATCATAGCTTTTCAGGAGCCAGCCGGTCACTCCCAGCCATAGGCGCCCAGACACAAAGCTCGGCCCGTTTCCCTGGCAAACAAAAGTAAGCTGCCCCGCCTCTGGATGGCAGATTGCAGGAGCCACTTGGTACTATCAAACCAGCCCGACTTGGCACTGGTGCCACCTTGGCTCTGGGTACCATGCTGCGTAACGTAGATTCTAAGGCGCCAGGCGGCTACTCCCAGCCCTAGGCCCCCAAATACAAACAACGGCGCTTTTCCCTGGAAAACGAAACTCGCCTGCCAAATTTTGATGGCAGATTGCAGGAGCCACTTGGTACTATCAAACCAGCCCAACTTGGCATTGGTGCCACCATGGGTCTGGTCACCATACTGCCTATCGTAGCTTTTCCGGAGCCAGCCGGTCACTCCCAGCCATAGGCCCCCAGACAAAATCCTCGGCCCGTTTCCCTGGGAAACAAAAGTAAGTTAACCCGCTTCGGCATGGCAGATTGCAGGAGCCACTTTGCACAATCAAACTAGCCCGACTTGGCACTGCTGCCACCTCGGGTCTGGGAACCATCCTGCTTATCGTGGGTTCTAAGGATCCGGTTTGCCACTCCAAGCCACAGGCCCCCAAACACAAACAACGGCGCTTTTCCCTGGAAAACTTTTCAGGACCTAGCCGGTCACTCTCAGCCACAGGCCCCCAAACACAAACCTCGGCCCGTTTCCCTGGCAAACAAAATTAAGCTGCCCCGCTTCTGGATGGCAGATTGCAGGAGCCACTTGGTACTATCAAACCAGCCCGACTTGGCACTGGTGCCACCTTGGCTCTGGGAACCATGCTGCGTAACGTAGATTCTAAGGCGCCAGGCGGCCACTCCCAGCCACAGGCCCCCAAACACAAACAACAGCGCTTTTCCCCGGAAAACAAAACTCGCCTGCCAACATTTTGATGGCAGATTGCAGGCGCCACTTGGTACTATCAAACCAGCCCAACTTGGCACTGGTGCCACCATGGGTCTGGTCACCATCCTGCCTATCGTAGCTTTTCAGGAGCCAGGAGGTCACTCCCAGCCATAGACCCCCAGACAGGAACCTCGGCCAGTTTCCATGGAAAACAAAAGTAAGCTGCCCTGCTTCTGGATGGCAGATTGCAGGAGCCACTTTGCACCATCAAACTATCCCGACTTGGCACTGGTGCCACCTCGGGTCTGGGAACCATCCTGCGTATCGTGGATTCTAATTAGCCAGCCGGCCACTCCCAGCCACAGGCCCCCAAACAAAAACAACGGTGCTTTTCCCTGGAAAACAAAACTCGCCTGGCAACGTTTTGATGGCAGATTGCAGGAGCCACTTGGTACTATCAAACCAGCCCAACTTGGCACTGGTGCCACCACTGGTCTGGGAACCATCCTGCGTATCGTGGATTCTAAGGAGCCAGCCGGCCACTCCCAGCCACAGGACCCCAGACACAAAGCTCTGCCCGTTTCCCTGACAAACAAAATTAAGGTGCCCCGATTCTGGATGGCAGATTGCAGGAGCTATTTAGTACTATCAAACCAGCCCGACTTGGCACTGGTGCCACCTTGGCTCTGGGAACCATCCTGCCTATTGTGGATTTTGTGGGGTCAGCCGGCCACTCTCAGCCATATGCCCTCAAACACAAACCACGGCCCTTTTCTCTGGCAAACAAAACTCAACTGCCCCACTTCTGGAAGGCAAATTGCAGGACGCACTTGGTACTACAAAAACAGCCCAACTTGGCACTGGTGCCACCTTGGGTCTGGGAACCATTCTGCCTATCGTGGATTTTCAGGGGCCAGCCGGCCACTCCCAGCCACAGGGCCCCAAACACAAACAACGGCGCTTTTCCCTGGAAAACAAAACTCGACTGCCAACTTTTTGATGGCAGATTGCAGGAGCCACTTGGTGCTATCAAACCAGCCAACTTGGCACTGGTGCCACCATGGGTCTGGTCACAATCCTGCCTATCGTAGCTTTTCAGGAGCCAGCCGGTCAGTCCCAGCCATAGGCGCCCAGACACAAAGCTCGGCCCATTTCCATGGTAAACAAAAGTAAGCTGCCCCGCTTCTGTATGGCAGATTGCAGGAACCACTTGGTACTATCAAACCAGCCCGACTTGGCACTGGTGCCACCTTGGGTCTGGGAACCATCCTGCGTATCGTGGATTCTAAGGAGCCAGCCGGCCACTCCCTGCCACAGGACCCCAAACACAAACAACAGCGCTTTTCTCTGGCAAACAAAACTCAGTTGCCCTGCTTTTGGATGGCAGATTGCAGGAGCGACTTGGTACTATCAAACCAGCCCAACTTGGCACTGGTGCCTCCATGGGTCTGGTCACCATCCTGCCTATCGTAGCTTTTCAGGAGCCAGCCGGTCACTCCCAGCCATAGGCCCCAGACACAAAGCTCTGCCCGTTTCCCTGGCAAACAAAAGTAAGCTACCCCGCTTCTGGATGGCAGATTGCAGGAGCCACTTTGAACCATCAAACCAGCCCGACTTGGCACTGGTGCCACCTTGGATCTGGGAACCATGCTGCGTATCGTGGATTCTAAGGAGCCAGCTGGCCACTCCCAGCCACAGGCCCACAAACATAAACAACGGCGCTTTTCCCTGGAAAACAAAACTCGCCTGCCAAATTTTTGATGGCAGATTGCAGGAGCCACTTGGTACTATCAAACCAGCCCAACTTGGCACTGGTGCCACCATGGGTCTGGTCACCATCCTGCCTATCGTAGCTTTTCAGGAGCCAGCCGGTCACTCCCAGCCATAGGCCCCGAGACACAAACCTCGGCCCGTTTCCCTGGCAAACAAAAGTAAGCTGCCCCGCCTCTGGATGGCAGATTGCAGGAGCCACTTGGTACTATCAAACCAGCCCGACTTGGGACTGGTGCCACCTTGGCTCTGGGTACCATGCTGCGTAACGTAGATTCTAAGGCGCCAGGCGGCTACTCCCAGCCCTAGGCCCCCAAATACAAACAACGGCGCTTTTCCCTGGAAAACGAAACTCGCCTGCCAAATTTTGATGGCAGATTGCAGGAGCCACTTGGTACTATCAAACCAGCCCAACTTGGCATTGGTGCCACCATGGGTCTGGTCACCATACTGCCTATCGTAGCTTTTCCGGAGCCAGCCGGTCACTCCCAGCCATAGGCCCCCAGACAAAATCCTCGGCCCGTTTCCCTGGCAAACAAAAGTAAGTTAACCCGCTTCCGCATGGCCGA
This sequence comes from Melospiza georgiana, assembly GCF_028018845.1. Classification (NCBI taxonomy): domain Eukaryota; kingdom Metazoa; phylum Chordata; class Aves; order Passeriformes; family Passerellidae; genus Melospiza; species Melospiza georgiana. The sequence continues at coordinate 95,821,695 of NC_080431.1, forward strand.
TTGCAGGAGCCACTTTGCACAATCAAACTAGCCCGACTTGGCACTGCTGCCACCTCTAGTCTGGGGACCATCCTGCTTATCGTGGGTTCTAAGGAGCCGGTTTGCCACTCCAAGCCACAGGCCCCCAAACACAAACAATGGCGCATTTCCCTGGAAAACAAAACTCGACTGCCAACTTTTTGATGGCAGATTGCAGGAGCCACTTGGTACTATCAAACCAGCCCAACTTGGCACTGGTGCCACCATGGGTCTGGTCACCATCCTGCCTATCGTAGCTTTTCAGGAGCCAGCCGGTCACTCCCAGCCGTAGGCCTCTAGACACAACCTTCGACCCGTTTCCCTGGCAAACAAAATTAAGCTGCCCCGCTTCTGGATGGCAGATTGCAGGAGCCACTTGGTACTATCAAACCAGCCAGACTTGGCACTGGTGCCACCATGGGTCTGGTCACCATCCTGCCTATCGTAGCTTTTCAGCGGCCAGCCATCCAGCCCCAGGCACTGGCCCCCAGACAAGAATTTCGGCCCATTTCCCTGGCAAACAAAAGTAAGCTACCCCGCTTCTGGATGGCAGATTGCAGGAGCCACTTTGCACCATCAAACCAGCCCAACTTGACACTGGGGCCACCTCTGGCCTGGGAACCATCCTGCGTATTGTGGATTCTAAGCAGCCACCCCGCCACTCTGAGCCACAGGCCCCCAAACACAAACAACGGCGCTTTTCCCCGGAAAACAAAACTCGCCTGCCAACATTTTGATGGCAGATTACAGGAGCCACTTGGTACTATCAAACCAGCCCAACTTGGCACTGGTGCCACCATGGGTCTGGTCACCATCCTGCCTAGCATAGCTTTTCAGGAGCCAGGAGGTCACTCCCAGCCATAGACCCCCAGACAGAAACCTCGGCCCGTTTCCAAGGAAAACAAAAGTAAGCTGCCCCGCTTCTGGATGGCAGAGTGCAGGAACCACTTGGTACTATCAAACCAGCCCGACTTGGCACTGGTGCCAGTTCTGGTCTGGGAACCATCCTGCGTATCGTGGATTCTAAGGAGCCAGCTGGCCACTCCCAGCCACAGGCCCCCAAACACAAACAACGGCGCTTTTCCCTGGAAAACAAAACTGGCCTGCCAAATTTTTGATGGCAGATTGCAGGAGCCACTTGGTACTATCAAACCAGCCCAACTTGGCACTGGTGCCACCATGGGTCTGGTCACCATCCTGCCTATCGTAGCTTTTCAGGAGCCAGGTGGTCACTCCCAGCCATAGGCCCCCAGACACAAACCTCAGCCCGTTTCCCTGGCAAACAAAAGTAAGCTGCCCCGCTTCTGGATGGCAGATTGCAGGAGCCACTTGGTACTATCAAACCAGCCCAACTTGGCACTGGTGCCACCTTGGGTCTGGGAACCATGCTGCGTAACGTAGATTCTAAGGCGCCAGGCGGCCACTCCTAGCCACAGGCCGCCAAACACAAACAACGGCGCTTTTCCCTGGAAAACAAAACTCGCCTGGCAACTTTTTGATGGCAGATTGCAGGAGCCACTTGGTACTATCAAACCAGCCCAACTTGGCACTGGTGCCACCATGGGTCTGGTCACAATCCTGCCTATCGTAGCTTTTCCGGAGCCAGCCGGTCACTCCCAGCCATAGGCCCCGAGACAAAATCCTCGGCCCGTTTCCCTGGCAAACAAAAGTAAGCTGCCCCGCTTCTGGATGGCAAATTGCAGGAGCCACTTGGTACTATCAAACCAGCCCAACTTGGCACTGGTGCCTCCATGGGTCTGGTCACCATCCTGCCTATCGTAGCTTTTCAGGAGGCAGCCGGTCACTCCCAGCCATAGGCCCCTAAACACAAAGCTCTGCCCGTTTCCCCGGCAAACAAAAGTAAGCTACCTCGCTTCTGGATGGCAGATTGCAGGAGCCACTTGGTACTATCAAACCAGCCCAACTTGGCACTGGTGCCACCTCGGGTCTGGGAACCATCCTGCGTATCGTGGATTCTAAGGAGCCAGCCGGCCACTCCCAGCCACAGGCCCCCAAACACAAACAACGGTGCTTTTCCCTGGAAAACAAAACTCGCCTGCCAACTTTTTGATGGCAGATTGCAGGAGCCACTTGGTACTATCAAACCAGCCCTACTTGGCACTGGTGCCACCACTGCTCTGGGAACCATCCTGCGTATCGTGGATTCTAAGGAGCCAGCCGGCCACTCCCAGCCACAGGACCCCAGACACAAAGCTCTGCCCGTTTCCCTGAGAAACAAAATTAAGCTACCCCGCTTCTGGATGGCAGATTGCAGGAGCTATTTAGTACTATCAAACCAGCCCGACTTGGCACTGGTGCCACCTTGGCTCTGGGAACCATCCTGCCTATTGTGGATTTTGTGGGGTCAGCCGGCCACTCTCAGCCATATGCCCTCAAACACAAACCACGGCCCTTTTCTCTGGCAAACAAAACTCAACTGCCCCACTTCTGGAAGGCAAATTGCAGGACGCACTTGGTACTACAAAAACAGCCCAACTTGGCACTGGTGCCACCTTGGGTCTGGGAACCATTCTGCCTATCGTGGATTTTCAGGGGCCAGCCGGCCACTCCCAGCCACAGGGCCCCAAACACAAACAACGGCGCTTTTCCCTGGAAAACAAAACTCGACTGCCAACTTTTTGATGGCAGATTGCAGGAGCCACTTGGTGCTATCAAACCAGCCAACTTGGCACTGGTGCCACCATGGGTCTGGTCACAATCCTGCCTATCGTAGCTTTTCAGGAGCCAGCCGGTCACTCCCAGCCATAGGCGCCCAGACACAAAGCACGGCCCATTTCCATGGTAAACAAAAGTAAGCTGCCCCGCTTCTGGATGGCAGATTGCAGGAACCACTTGGTACTATCAAACCAGCCCGACTTGGCACTGGTGCCACCTTGGGTCTGGGAACCATCCTGCGTATCGTGGATTCTAAGGAGCCAGCCGGCCACTCCCAGCCACAGGACCCCAAACACAAACAACAGCGCTTTTCTCTGGCAAACAAAACTCAGTTGCCCTGCTTTTGGATGGCAGATTGCAGGAGCGACTTGGTACTATCAAACCAGCCCAACTTGGCACTGGTGCCTCCATGGGTCTGGTAACCATCCTGCCTATCGTAGCTTTTCAGGAGCCAGCCGGTCACTCCCAGCCATAGGCCCCAGACACAAAGCTCTGCCCGTTTCCCTGGCAAACAAAAGTAAGCTACCCCGCTTCTGGATGGCAGATTGCAGGAGCCACTTTGAAACATCAAACCAGCCCAACTTGGCACTGGTGCCACCTCTGGTCTGGGAACCATGCTGCGTATCGTGGATTCTAAGGAGCCAGCTGGCCACTCCCAGCCACAGGCCCACAAACATAAACAACGGCGCTTTTCCCTGGAAAACAAAACTGGCCTGCCAAATTTTTGATGGCAGATTGCAGGAGCCACTTGGTACTATCAAACCAGCCCAACTTGGCACTGGTGCCACCATGGGTCTGGTCACCATCCTGCCTATCGTAGTTTTTCAGGAGCCAGCCGGTCACTCCCAGCCATAGGCCCCGAGACACAAACCTCGGCCCGTTTCCCTGGCAAACAAAAGTAAGCTGCCCCGCCTCTGGATGGCAGACTGCAGGAGCCACTTGGTACTATCAAACCAGCCCGACTTGGCACTGGTGCCACCTTGGCTCTGGGTACCATGCTGCGTAACGTAGATTCTAAGGCGCCAGGCGGCTACTCCCAGCCCTAGGCCCCCAAATACAAACAACGGCGCTTTTCCATGGAAAACGAAACTCGCCTGCCAAATTTTGATGGCAGATTGCAGGAGCCACTTGGTACTATCAAACCAGCCCAACTTGGCATTGGTGCCACCATGGGTCTGGTCACCATACTGCCTATCGTAGCTTTTCCGGAGCCAGCCGGTCACTCCCAGCCATAGGCCCCCAGACAAAATCCTCGGCCCGTTTCCCTGGCAAACAAAAGTAAGTTAACCCGCTTCCGCATGGCAGATTGCAGGAGCCACTTTGCACAATCAAACTAGCCCGACTTGGCACTGGTGCCACCTCTAGTCTGGGGACCATCCTGCTTATCGTGGGTTCTAAGGATCCGGTTTGCCACTCCAAGCCACAGGCCCCCAAACAAAAACAATGGCGCTTTTCCCTGGAAAACAAAACTCGACTGCCAACTTTTTGATGGCAGATTGCAGGAGCCACTTGGTACTATCAAACCAGCCCAACTTGGCACTGGTGCCACCATGGGTCTCGTCACCATCCTGCCTATCGTAGCTTTTCAGGAGCCAGCCGGTCACTCCCAGCCATAGGCCCCCAGACACAAAACCTCGGCCCGTTTCCCTGGCAAACAAAAGTAAGCTGCCCCGCTTCTGGATGGCAGATTGCAGGAACCACTTGGTACTATCAAACCAGCCCGACTTGGAACTGGTGCCACCTTGGGCCTGGAAACCATCCTGCGTATCGTGGATTCTAAGGAGGCAGCCGGCCACTCCCAACCACAGGGCCCCAAACGCAAACAACGGCGCTTTTCCCTGGAAAACAAAATGCGCCTGCCAACTTTTTGACGGCAGATTGCAGGAGCCACTTGGTACTATCAAACCAGCCCGACTTGGCACTGGTGCCACCTCTGGTCTGGGAACTGTCCTGCGTATCGTGGATTCTAAGGAGCCAGCCGGCCACTCCCAGCCACAGGACCCCAAACACAAACAACAGCGCTTTTCTCTGGCAAACAAAACTCAGTTGCCCTGCTTTTGGATGGCAGATTGCAGGAGCGACTTGGTACTATCAAACCAGCCCAACTTGGCACTGGTGCCTCCATGGGTCTGGTAATCATCCTGCCTATCGTAGCTTTTCAGTAGCCAGCCGGTCACTCCCAGCCATAGGCCCCAGACAAAAAGCTCTGCCCGTTTCCCTGGCAAACAAAAGTAAGCTACTCCGCTTCTGGATGGCAGATTGCAGGAGCCACTTTGAACCATCACACCAGCCCGACTTGGCACTGGTGCCACCTCTGGTCTGGGAACCATCCTGCGTATCGTGGATTCTAAGGAGCCAGCTGGCCACTCCCAGCCACAGGCCCACAAACACAAACAACGGCGCTTTTCCCTGGAAAACAAAACTGGCCTGCCAAATTTTTGATGGCAGATTGCAGGAGCCACTTGGTACTATCAAACCAGCCCAACTTGGCAATGGTGCCACCATGGGTCTGGTAACCATCCTGCCTATCGTAGCTTTTCAGGAGCCAGCCGGTCACTCCCAGCCATAGGCCCCCAGACACAAACCTCGGCCCGTTTCCCTGGCAAACAAAAGTAAGCTGCCCCGCTTCTGGATGGCAGATTGCAGGAGCCACTTGGTACTATCAAACCAGCCCAACTTGGCACTGGTGCCACCTTGGGTCTGGGAACCATGCTGCGTAACGTAGATTCTAAGGCGCCAGGCGGCCACTCCTAGCCACAGGCCGCCAAACACAAACAACGGCGCTTTTCCCTGGAAAACAAAACTCGCCTGCCAAATTTTTGATGGCAGATTGCAGGAGCCACTTGGTACTATCAAACCAGCCCAACTTGGCACTGGTGCCACCATGGGTCTGGTCTCCATCCTGCCTATCGTAGCTTTTCAGGAGCCAGCCGGTCACTCCCAGCCATAGGCCCCCAGACACAAACCTCGGCCCGTTTCCCTGGCAAACAAAAGTAAGCTGCCCCGCTTCTGGATGGCAGATTGCAGGAGCCACTTGGTACTATCAAACCAGCCCAACTTGGCACTGGTGCCTCCATGGGTCTGGTAACCATCCTGCCTATCGTAGCTTTTCAGGAGCCAGCCGGTCAGTCCCAGCCATAGGCCCCAAACACAAAGCTCTGCCCGTTTCCCCGGCAAACAAAAGTAAGCTACCCCGCTTCTGGATGGCAGATTGCAGGAGCCACTTGGTACCATCAAACCAGCCCGACTTGGCACTGGTGCCACCTCGGGTCTGGGAACCATCCTGCGTATCGTGGATTCTAAGGAGCCAGCCGGCCACTCCCATCCACAGGCCCCCAAACACAAACAACGGCGCTTTTCCCTGGAAAACAAATCTGGCCTGCCAACATTTTGATGGCAGATTGCAGGAGCCACTTGGTACTATCAAACCAGCCCAACTTGGCACTGGTGCCACCATGGGTATGGTCACCATCCTGCCTATCGTAGCTTTTCAGGACCTAGCCGGTCACTCTCAGCCATAGGCCCCCAAACACAAACCTCGGCCAGTTTCCATGGAAAACAAAAGCAAGCTGCCCCGCTTCTGGATGGCAGATTGCAGGATCCACTTGGTACTGTCAAACCAGCCCAACTTGGCACTGCTGCCACCATGGGTCTGGTCACCATCCTGCCTATCGTAGCTTTTCAGGAGCCAGCCGGTCACTCCCAGCCATAGGCGCCCAGACACAAAGCTCGGCCCATTTCCATGGTAAACAAAAGTAAGCTGCCCCGCTTCTGTATGGCAGATTGCAGGAACCACTTGGTACTATCAAACCAGCCCGACTTGGCACTGGTGCCACCTTGGGTCTGGGAACCATCCTGCGTATCGTGGATTCTAAGGAGCCAGCCGGCCACTCCCAGCCACAGGACCCCAAACACATACAACAGCGCTTTTCTCTGGCAAACAAAACTCAGTTGCCCTGCTTTTGGATGGCAGATTGCAGGAGCGACTTGGTACTATCAAACCAGCCCAACTTGGCACTGGTGCCTCCATGGGTCTGGTAACCATCCTGCCTATCGTAGCTTTTCAGGAGCCAGCCGGTCACTCCCAGCCATAGGCCCCAGACACAAAGCTCTGCCCGTTTCCCTGGCAAACAAAAGTAAGCTACCCCGCTTCTGGATGGCAGATTGCAGGAGCCACTTTGAACCATCAAACCAGCCCGACTTGGCACTGGTGCCACCTCTGGTCTGGGAACCATCCTGCATATCGTGGATTCTAAGGAGCCAGCTGGCCACTCCCAGCCACAGGCCCACAAACACAAACAACGGCGCTTTTCCCTGGAAAACAAAACTGGCCTGCCAAATTTTTGATGGCAGATTGCAGGAGCCACTTGGTACTATCAAACCAGCCCAACTTGGCAATGGTGCCACCATGGGTCTGGTCACCGTCCTGCCTATCGTAGCTTTTCAGGAGCCAGCCGGTCACTCCCAGCCATAGGCCCCCAGACACAAACCTCGGCCCGTTTCCCTGGCAAACAAAAGTAAGCTGCCCCGCTTCTGGATGGCAGATTGCAGGAGCCACTTGGTACTATCAAACCAGCCCGACTTGGCACTGGTGCCACCTTGGGTCTGGGAACCATGCTGCGTAACGTAGATTCTAAGGCGCCAGGTGGCCACTCATAGCCACAGGCCGCCAAACACAAACAACGGCGCTTTTCCCTGGAAAACAAAACTCGCCTGCCAACTTTTTGATGGCAGATTGCAGGAGCCACTTGGTACTATCAAACCAGCCCAACTTGGCACTGGTGCCACCATGGGTCTGGTCACCATCCTGCCTATCGTAGCTTTTCAGGAGCCAGCCGGTCACTCCCAGCCATAGGCCCCCAGACAAAAACCTCGGCCCGTTTCCCTGGCAAACAAAAGTAAGCTGCCCCGCTTCTGGATGGCAGATTGCAGGAGCCACTTGGTACTATCAAACCAGCCCAACTTGGCACTGGTGCCTCCATGGGTCTGGTAACCATCCTGCCTATCGTAGCTTTTCAGGAGCCAGCCGGTCAGTCCCAGCCATAGGCCCCAAACACAAAGCTCTGCCCGTTTCCCCGGCAAACAAAAGTAAGCTACCCCGCTTCTGGATGGCAGATTGCAGGAGCCACTTTGAACCATCAAACCAGCCCGACTTGGCACTGGTGCCACTCGGGTCTGGGAACCATCCTGCGTATCGTGGATTCTAAGGAGCCAGCCGGCCACTCCCAGCCACAGGCCCCCAAACACAAACAACGGCGCTTTTCCCTGGAAAACAAATCTGGCCTGCAAACTTTTTGATGGCAGATTGCAGGAGCCACTTGGTACTATCAAACCAGCCCGACTTGGCACTGGTGCCACCTTGGCTCTGGGAACCATGCTGCATAACGTAGATTCTAAGGCGCCAGGCAGCCACTCCCAGCCACAGGCCCCCAAACAAAAACAACGGCGCTTTTCCCCGGAAAACAAAACTCGCCTGCCAACATTTTGATGGCAGATTGCAGGAGCCACTTGGTACTATCAAACCAGCCCAAATTGGCACTGGTGCCACCATGGGTCTGGTCACCATCCTGCCTAGGATAGCTTTTCAGGAGCCAGGAGGTCACTCCCAGCCATAGACCCCCAGACAGGAACCTCGGCCAGTTTCCATGGAAAACAAAAGCAAGCTGCCCCGCTTCTGGATGGCAGATTGCAGGATCCACTTGGTACTATCAAACCAGCCCAACTTGGCACTGGTGCCACCATGGGTCTGGTCACCATCCTGCCTATCGTAGCTTTTCAGGAGCCAGCCAGTCACTCCTTGCCATAGGGCCCCAGACAAATACCTCGGCCCGTTTCCCTGGCAAACAAAAGTAAGCTGCCCCGCTTCTGGATGGCAGATTGCAGGAGCCACTTGGTACTATCAAACCAGCCCGACTTGGCACTGGTGCCACCTTGGATATGGGAACCATGCTGCGTATCGTGGATTCTAAGACGACAGGCGGCCACTCCCAGCCACAGGGCCCCAAACACAAACAACGGCGCTTTTCCCTGGAAAACAAAACTCGCCTGCCAACCTCTTGATGGCAGATTGCAGGAGCCACTTGGTACTATCAAATCAGCCCAACTTGGCACTGCTGCTACCATGGGTCTGGTAATCATCCTGCCTACTGTAGCTTTTCAGGAGCCAGCCGGTCACTCCCAGCCATAGGCCCCCAGAAAAAATCCTCAGCCCGTTTCCCTGGCAAACAAAAGTAAGCTACCCCGCTTCTGGATGGCAGATTGCAGGAGCCACTTTGCACCATCAAACTATCCCGACTTGGCACTGGTGCCACCACTGGTCTGGGAACCATCCTGCGTATCGTGGATTCTAAGGAGCCAGCCGGCCACTCCCAGGCACAGGACCCCAGACACAAAGCTCTGCCCGTTTCCCTGAAAAACAAAATTAAGCTACCCCGCTTCTGGATGGCAGATTGCAGGAGCTATTTAGTACTATCAAACCAGCCCGACTTGGCACTGGTGCCACATTGGCTCTGGGAACCATCCTGCCTATTGTGGATTTTGTGGGGTCAGCCGGCCACTCTCAGCCATATGCCCTCAAACACAAACCACGGCCCTTTTCTCTGGCAAACAAAACTCAACTGCCCCACTTCTGGAAGGCAAATTGCAGGACGCACTTGGTACTACAAAAACAGCCCAACTTGGCACTGGTGCCACCTCTTGTCTGGGAACCATCCTGCGTATCGTGGATTCTAAGGAGCCAGCTGGCCACTCCCAGCCACAGGCCCACAAACATAAACAACAGCGCTTTTCCCTGGAAAACAAAACTCGCCTGCCAACTTTTTGATGGCAGATTGCAGGAGCCACTTGGTACTATCAAACCAGCCCAACTTGGCACTGGTGCCACCATGGGTCTGGTCACCATCCTGCCTATCGTAGCTTTTCAGGAGCCAGCCGGTCACTCCCAGCCATAGGCCCCCAGACACAAACCTCGGCCCGTTTCCCTGGCAAACAAAAGTAAGCTACCCCGCATCTGGATGGCAGATTGCAGGAGCCACTTGGTACTATCAAACCAGCCCGACTTGGCACTTGTGCCACCTTGGCTCTGGGAACCATGCTGCGTAACGTCGATTCTAAGGCGCCACGCGGCCACTCCCAGCCATAGGCCCCCAAATACAAACAACGACGCTTTTCCCTGGAAAACGAAACTCGCCTGCCAAATTTTGATGGCAGATTGCAGGAGCCACTTGGTACTATCAAACCAGCCCAACTTGGCACTGGTGCCACCATGGGTCTGGTCACCATACTGCCTATCGTAGCTTTTCCGGAGCCAGCCGGTCACTCCCAGCCATAGGCCCCAAGACAAAATCCTCGGCCCGTTTCCCTGGCAAACAAAAGTAAGTTAACCCGCTTCCGGATGGAAGATTGCAGGAGCCACTTTGCACCATCAAACCAGCCCGACTTGGCACTGGTGCCACCTTGGGTCTGGGGACCATCCTGCTTATCGTGGATTTTCAGGGGCCAGCCGGCCACTCTCTGCCATATGCCCCCAAACACAAACCACGGCCCTTTTCTCTGGCAAACAAAACTCAACTGCCCCTCTTCTGGTCGGCAAATTGCAGGACGCAATTGGTACTACGAAAACAGCCCGACTTGGCACTGATGCCACATTGGGTCATGGAACCATCCTGCGTATCGAGCTTTTTAAGGAGCCAGCCGGCCACTCCCATCCATATACCGCCAAAAACAAACCACGAAACTTTTCTCCAGCAAACAAAAATCCGCTGCCCCGCGTCTGGATGGCAGATTGCATGAGCCACGTTGCACCATCAAACCAGCCCGAATTGGCACTGGTGCCACCTTGGATCTGGGAACCATTCTGCCTATCGTGGATTTTCAGGGGCCAGTCGGCCACTCTCAGCCATAGGCCCCCAAACACAAACCACGGAACTTTACTCTGGTAAACAAAACTCAACTGCCCCTCTTCTGGATGGCAAATTGCAGGACGCACTTGGTACTACAAAAGCAGCCCGACTTGGCACTGGTGCCACCTTGGGTCTGGTCACCATCCTGCGTATCGTGCATTTTAAGGGGCCAGTTGGCCACTCCAAGCCATAGGCCCCCAGACACAAAGCTCTGCCCGTTTCCCTGGCAAACAAAAGTAAGCTGCCCCGCTTCTGGATGGCAGATTAGAGGAGCCACTTTGCACCTTCAAACCAGCCCAACTTGGCACTGCTGCCACCTTGGGTCTGGGAACCATCCTGCGTATCGTGGATTCTAAGGAGCCAGCCGGCCACTCCCAGCCACAGTTCCCCAAACACAAACAACGGCGCTTTTCCCTGGAAAACAAAACTCGCCTGCCAACTTTTTGATGGCAGATTGCAGGAGCCACTTTGTAACATAAATCCAGCCCGACTTGGCACTGGTACCACCTTGGATATCGGAACCATCCTGCCTATCGTGGATTTTCAGGGGCCAGCCGGCCACTCTCAGCCATGTACCCCTAAACAAAAACCACGGCCCTTTCCTCTGGCAAACAAAACTCAACTGCCCCTCTTCTGGATGGCAAATTGCAGGAGCCACTTGCTACTACAAAACCAGCCCAACTTGGCACTGGTGCCACCTTGGCTCTGGGAACCATGCTGCGTATCGTGGATTCTAATCAGCCAGCCGGCCACTCCCAGTCACAGGCGCCCAAAAAAAACCAAAGATCTTTTCTCTTGCAAACAAAAATCGGCTACCCCGCTTCTGGATGGCAGATTGCAGGAGACACTTTGCACCATCAAACCAGCCCGACTTGGCACTGGTGCCACCTTGGGTCTGGGAACCATGCTGTAACGTGGATTTTCAGGGGCCAGCCGGCCACTCTCAGCCATATGCCCTCAAGCACAAACCACGGCCCTTTTCTCTGGCAAACAAAACTCAACTGCCCCTCTTCTGGAGGGCAAATTGCAGGACGCACTTGGTACTACAAAAACAGCCCAACTTGGCACTGGTGCCACCATGGGTCTGGTAACCATCCTGCCTATCGTAGCTTTTCTGGAGCCAGCCGGTCACTCCCAGCCATAGGACCCCAGACAAAAACCTCGGCCCGTTTCCCTGGCAAACAAAAGTAAGCTACCCCGCTTCTGGATGGCAAATTGCAGGAGCCACTTTGCACCCTCAAACTGGCCCGACTTGCCACTGGTGCCACCTCTGGTCTGGGAAACATCCTGCGTATCGTGGATTCAAAGGAGCCAGCTGGCCACTCCCATCCGCAGGCCCCAAAACACAAACATTGGCGCTTTTCCCTGGAAAGCAAAACTCGCCTGCCAACTTTTTGATGGCAGATTGCAGGAGCCACATTGCAATATAAAACCAGCCCGACTCGGCACTGGTTCCACCTTGGATCTCCGAACCATCCTGCCTATCGTGGATTTTCAGGGGCTAACCGGCCACTCTCAGCCATGTACCCCCAAACAAAATCCACGGCCCTTTCCTCTGGCAAACAAAACTCAACTGCCCCTCTTCTGGATGGCAAATTGCAGGAGCCACTTGCTACTACAAAACCAGCCCAACTTGGCACTGGTGCCACCTTGGCTCTGGGAACCATGCTGCGTATCGTGGATTCTAATGAGCCAGCCGGCCACTCCCAGCCACAGGCGCCCAAAAAAAACCAAAGACTTTTCTCTTGCAAACAAAAATCAGCTACCCCGCTTCTGGATGGCAGATTGCAGGAGACACTTTGCACCATCAAACCAGCCCGACTTGGCACTGGTGCCACCTTGGGTCTGGGAACCATGCTGCTTGCGTGGATTTTCAGGAGCCAGCCGGCCACTCTCAGCCATATGCCCTCAAGCACAAACCACGGCCCTTTTCTCTGGCAAAAAAAACTCAACTGCCCCTCTTCTGGAGGGCAAATTGCAGGACGCACTTGGTACTACAAAAACTGCCCAACTTGGCACTGGTGCCACCTCTGGCCTGGGAACCATCCTGCGTATCGAGCATTTTAAGGAGCCAGCCGGCCCCTCCCAGCCATATGCCCCAAAAACGAACCACGGACTTGTTCTCTGGCAAACAAAAATCAGCTGCGCCGCGTTGGGATGGCAGATTGCAGGAGCCACTTTGCACCATCAAACCAGCCCGACTTGGCACTGGTGCCACCTTGGATCTGGGAACCATTCTGCCTATCGTGGATTTTCACGAGTCAGCCGGCCACTCTGAGCCATAGGCCCCCAAACAAAAACCACGGCCCTTTTCTCTGGCAAACAAAACTCAACTGCCCCTCTTCTGGATGGCAGATTGCAGGAGCCACTTGGTACTATCAAACCAGGCCAAATTGGCACTGGTGCCTCCATGGGTCTGGTCACCATACTGCCTATCGTAGCTTTTCAGGAGCCAGCCGGTCACTCTCAGCCATAGGCCGCCAGACACAAACCTCGGCCCGTTTCCCTGGCAAACAAAAGTAAGCTGCCCCGCTTCTAGATGGCAGATTGCAGGAGCCACTTGGTACTATCAAACCAGCCCGACTTGGCAGTGATGCCACCTTGGCTCTGGGAACCATCCTGCCTATCGTGCATTTTCAGGGGCCAGCCGGCCACTCTCAGCCATATGCCCCCAAACACAAACCACGGCCCTTTTCTCTGGCAAACAAAACTCAACTGCCCCTCTTCTGGATGGCAAATTGCAGGACGCACTTGGTACTACGAAAACAGCCCGACTTGGCACTGATGCCACCTTGGCTCTGGGAACCATCCTGCGTATCGAGCTTTTTAAGGAGCCAGCCGGCCACGCCCAGCCATATACCGCAAAAAACAAACCACGGAACTTTTCTCCAGCAAACAAAAATCCGCTGCCCCGCGTCTGGATGGCAGATTGCTGGAGCCACTTTGCACCATCAAACAAGCCCGACTTGGCTCTGGTGCCACCTTGGATCTGGGAACCATTCTGCCTATCGTGGATTTTCAGGGGCCAGCCGGCCACTCTCAGCCATAGGCCCCCAAAAACAAACCATGGCACTTTACTCTGGTAAACAAAACTCATCTGCCCCTCTTCTGGATGGCAAATTGCAGGACGCACTTGGTACTACAAAAGCAGCCCGACTTGGCACTGGTACCACCTTGGGTCTGGTCACCATCCTGCGTATCGTGCATTTTAAGGAGCCAGCTGGCCACTCCCAGCCATAGGCCCCCAGACACACAATTCTGCCCGTTTCCCTGGCAAACAAAAGTAAGCTACCCCGCTTCTGGATGGCAGATTGCAGGAGCCACTTGGCACCATCAAACCAGCCCAACTTGGCACTGGTGCCACTTCTGGTCTGGGAACCATCCTGCGTATCGTGGATTCTAAGGAGCCAGCCGGCCACTCCCAGCCACAGGCCCCCAAAAAAAAACAACGGCGCTTTTCCCTGGAAAACAAAACTCGCCTGCCAACTTTTTGATGGCAGATTGCAGGAGCTATTTAGTACTATCAAACCAGCCCGACTTGGCACTGGTGCCACCTTGGCTCTGGGAACCATCCTGCCTATTGTGGATTTTCAGGAGTCAGCCGGCCACTCTCAGCCATATGCCCTCAAACACAAACCACGGCCCTTTTCTCTGGCAAACAAAACTCAACTGCCCCTCTTCTGGAAGGCAAATTGCAGGACGCAATTGGTACTACAAAAACAGCCCAACTTGGCACTGGTGCCACCTCTGGCCTGGGAACCATCCTGCGTATCGAGCTTTTTAAGGAGCCAGCCGGCCACTCCCAGCCATATGCCCCCAAAAATGAACCACGGACTTGTTCTCTGGCAAACAAAAATCAGCTGCCCCGCGTCGGGATGGCAGATTGCAGGAGCCACTTTGCACCATCAAACCAGCCCGACTTGGCTCTGGTGCCACCTTGGGTCTGGGAACCATTCTGCCTATCGTGGATTTTCAGGGGCCAGCCGGCCACTCTGAGCCATAGGCCCCCAAACAAAAACCACGGCCCTTTTCTCTGGCAAACAAAACTCAGCTGCCCCGCTTCTGGATGGCAGATTGCAGGACTCACTTGGTAAAATCAAACCAGCCCAACTTGGCACTGGTGCCACCTTGGGTCTGGGAACCATCCTGCGTATTGTGGATTGTCAGGAGCCAGCCGACCACTCTCGGCCAGAGACCCCAATCAAAAACAACGGCCCGATTCACAGGCAAAAAAATCTCAGCTGCCCCACTTGTGGATGGGAGATTGCAGGAGGCGCTTGACACTGTCAAACCAGCCCAACTTGGCACTGGTGCCACCTTGGGTCTGGGAACGATGCTGCGTATCATGGAATTTAAGGAGCCAGCCGGCCACTCCCAGCCACAGGACCCAAACACATACCACAGCCCTTTTCTTTGGCAAAATAAACTCAGCTGCCCTGCTTTTGGATGGCAGATTGCAGGAGCCACTTGGTACTATCAAACCAGCCCAACTTGGCACTGGTGCCTCCATGGGTCTGGTCACCATCCTGCCTATCGTAGCTTTTCAGGAGCCAGCCGGTCAGTCCCAGCCATAGGCCCCAGACACAAAGCTCTGCCCGTTTCCCTGGCAAACAAAAGTAAGCTACCCCGCTTCTGGATGGCAGATTGCAGGAGACACTTTGCACCATCAAACCAGCCCGACTTGGCACTGGTGCCACCTCTGGTCTGGAAACCATCCTGCGTATCGTGGATTCTTAGGAGCCAGCTGGCCACTCCCAGCCACAGGCCCCCAAACACAAACAACGGCGCTTTTCCCTGGAAAACCAAACTGGCCTGCCAACTTTTTGATGGCAGATTGCAGGAGCCACTTGGTACTATCAAACCAGCCCAACTTGGCACTGGTGCCACCTCTGGTCTGGGAACCATGCTGCGTAACGTAGATTCTAAGGCGCCAGCCGGCCACTCCCAGCCACAGGCCCCCAAACACAAACAACGGCGCTTTTCCCT
This sequence comes from Melospiza georgiana, assembly GCF_028018845.1. NCBI lineage: Eukaryota > Metazoa > Chordata > Aves > Passeriformes > Passerellidae > Melospiza > Melospiza georgiana. The sequence goes on from NC_080431.1 coordinate 95,837,276, forward strand.
GGAAAACAAAACTCGCCTGCCAACTTTTTGATGGCAGATTGCAGGAGCCACTTGGTACTATCAAACCAGCCCAACTTGGCTCTGGTGCTACCATGAATCTGGTCACCATCCTGCCTATCGTAGCTTTTCAGGAGCCAGCCGGTCACTCCCGGCCATAGATCCCCAGACAAAAACCTCGGCCCGTTTCCCTGGCAAACAAAAGTAAGCTGCCCCGCTTCTAGATGGCAGATTGCAGGAGTTATTTAGTACTATCAAACCAGCCAGACGTGGCACTGGTGCCAACTTGGATCTGGGAACCATCTTGCCTATCGTGGATTTTAAGGAGCCAGCCGGCCTCTCTCAGCCATATGCCCCCAAACACAAACCACGGCCCTTTTCTCTGGCAAACAAAACTCAACTGCCCCTCTTCTGGATGGCAGATTGCAGGAGCCACTTGGTAATATCAAACCAGCCCTACTTGGCACTGGTGCCACCTTGGGTCTGGGAAGAATGCTGCGTATCATGGATTTTCAGGAGCCAGCCCGCCACTGCAAGCTACAGGCCCCCAAACACAAACAACAGCCTTTTTCTCTGGCAAACAAAATTCAGCTGCCCCGCTTCTGGATTGCAGATTGCAGGAGCCACTTGGTAGTATCAAACCAGCCCGACTTGGCACTGGTGCCACCTTGGGTCTGGGAACCATCCTGCGTATCGTGGATTCTAAGTAGCCAGCTGGCCACTCCAAGCCACAGGCCCCCAAACAAAAACAACGGTGCTTCTCCCTGTAAAACAAAACTGGCCTGCCAACTTTTTGATGGCAGATTGCAGGAGCGACTTGGTACTATCAAACCAGCCCAACTTGGCACTGGTGCCACCATGGGTCTGGTCACCATCCTGCCTATCGTAGCTTTTCAGGAGCCAGCCGGTCACTCCCAGCCATGGGCCCCCAGCCACAAACCTCGGCCCGTTTCCCTGGCACACAAAAGTAAGCTACCCCGCTTCTGGATGGCAGATTGCAGGAGACACTTGGCATCATCAAACCAGCCCGACTTGGCACTGGTGCCACCTTGGGTCTGGGAACCATCCTGCGTATCGTGGGTTCTAAGGAGCCAGCCAGCCACTCCCAGCCACAGGCCCCCAATCACAAACAACGACGCTTTTCCCAGGAAAACAAAACTCGCCTGCTAGCTTTTTGATGGCAGAGTGCAGGAGCCACTTGGTACTATCAAACCAGCCCAACTTGGCACTGGTGCCACCATGGGTCTGGTCACCATCCTGCCTATCGTAGCTTTTCAGGAGCCAGCCGGTCACTCCCAGCCGTAGGCCTCTAGACACAAACTTCGGCCCGTTTCCCTGGCAAACAAAATTAAGCTGCCCCGCTTCTGGATGGCAGATTGCAGGAGCCACTTGGTACTATCAAACCAGCCCGACTTGGCACTGGTGCCACCATGGGTCTGGTCACCATCCTGCCTATCGTAGCTTTTCAGCGGCCAGCCATCCAGCCCCAGGCACTGGCCCCCAGACAAGAATTTCGGCCCATTTCCCTGGCAAACAAAAGTAAGCTACCCCGCTTCTGGATGGCAGATTGCAGGAGCCACTTTGCACCATCAAACCAGCCCAACTTGACACTGGTGCCCCCTCTGGCCTGGGAACCATCCTGCGTATTGTGGATTCTAAGCAGCCACCCGGCCACTTCGAGCCACAGGCCCCCAAACACAAACAACGGCGCTTTTCCCCGGAAAACAAAACTCGCCTGCCAACATTTTGATGGCAGATTGCAGGAGCCACTTGGTACTATCAAACCAGCCCAACTTGGCACTGGTGCCACCATGGGTCTGGTCACCATCCTGCCTAGCATAGCTTTTCAGGAGCCAGGAGGTCACTCCCAGCCATAGACCCCCAGACAGAAACCTCGGGCCGTTTCCAAGGAAAACAAAAGTAAGCTGCCCCGCTTCTGGATGGCAGATTGCAGGAGCCACTTGGTACTATCAAACCAGCCCGACTTGGCACTGGTGCCACCTTGGATCTGGGAACCATGCTGCGTATCGTGGATTCTAAGACGACAGGCGGCCACTCCCAGCCACAGGGCCCCAAACACAAACAACGGCGCTTTTCCCTGGAAAACAAATCTCGTCTGCCAACTTTTTGATGGCAGATTGCAGGAGCCACTTGGTACTATCAAATCAGCCCAACTTGGCACTGCTGCTACCATGGGTCTGGTATTCATCCTGCCTACTGTAGCTTTTCCGGAGCCAGCCGGCCACTCCCAGCCACAGGCCCCCAAACACAAACAACGGCGCTTTTCCCTGGAAAACAAAACTCGCCTGCCAACTTTTTGATGGCAGATTGCAGGAGCCACTTGGTACTATCAAACCAGCCCAACCTGGCACTGGTGCCACCACTGGTCTTGGAACCATCCTGCGTATCGTGGATTCTAAGGAGCCAGCCGGCCACTCCAAGCCACAGGACCCCAGGCAAAAAGCTCTGCCCGTTTCCCTGACAAACAACATTAAGCTACTCCGCTTCTGGATGGCAGATTGCAGGAGCTATTTAGTACTATCAAACCAGCCCGACTTGGCACTGGTGCCACCTTGGCTCTGGGAACCATCCTGCCTATTGTGGATTTTGTGGGGTCAGCCGGCCACTCTCAGCCATATGCCCTCAAACACAAACCACGGCCTTTTTCTCTGGCAAACAAAACTCAACTGCCCCTCTTCTGGAAGGCAAATTGCAGGACGCACTTGGTACTACAAAAACAGCCCAACTTGGCACTGGTGCCACCTTGGGTCTGGGAACCATTCTGCCTATCGCGGATTTTCAGGGGCCAGCCGGCCACTCTGAGCCATAGGCCCCCAAACAAAAACCACGGCCCTTTTCTCTGGCAAATAAATCTCAGCTGCCCCACTTCTCGATGGCAGATTGCAGGAGCCACTTGGTACTATCAAACCAGCCCAACTTGGCACTGGTGTCACCATGGGCCTGGTCACCATCCTGCCTATCGTAGCTTTTCAGGAGCCAGCCGGTCATTCCCAGCCATAGGCCCCCAGACACAAAACCTCGGCCCGTTTCCCTGGCAAACCAAAGTAAGCTGCCCCGCTTCTGTATGGCAGATTGCAGGAACCACTTGGTACTATCAAACCAGCCCGACTTGGAACTGGTGCCACCTTGGGCCTGGAAACCATCCTGCGTATCGTGGATTCTAAGGAGGCAGCCGGCCACTCCCAACCACAGGGCCCCAAACGCAAACAACGGCGCTTTTCCCTGGAAAACAAAATGCGCCTGCCAACTTTTTGACGGAAGATTGCAGGAGCCACTTGGTACTATCAAACCAGCCCGACTTGGCACTGGTGCCACCTCTGGTCTGGGAACTGTCCTGCGTATCGTGGATTCTAAGGAGCCAGCCGGCCACTCCCAGCCACAGGCCCCAAAACACAATCAATGGCGCTTTTCCCAGGAAAACAAAACTCGCCTGCCAACATTTTGATGGCAGATTGCAGGAGCCACTTGGTACTATCAAACCAACCCAACTTGGCACTGGTGCCACCATGGATCTGGTCACCATCCTGCCTAGCATAGCTTTTCAGGAGCCAGGAGGTCACTCCCAACCATAGACCCCCAGACAGGAACCTCGGCCAGTTTCCATGGAAAACAAAAGTAAGCTACCCCGCTTCTGGATGGCAGATTGCAGGAGCCACTTTGCACCATCAAACTATCCCGACTTGGCACTGGTGCCACCTCGGGTCTGGAAACCATCCTGCGTATCGTGGATTCTAATTAGCCAGCCGGCCACTCCCAGCCACAGGCCCTCAAACACAAACAACGGTGCTTTTCCCTGGAAAACAAAACTCGCCTGGCAACTTTTTGATGGCAGATTGCAGGAGCCACTTGGTACTATCAAACCAGCCCAACTTGGCACTGGTGCCACCACTGGTCTGGGAACCATCCTGCGTATCGTGGATTCTAAGGAGCCAGCCGGCCACTCCCAGCCACAGGACCCCAGACACAAAGCTCTGCCCGTTTCCCTGACAAACAAAATTAAGCTACCCCGCTTCTGGATGGCAGATTGCAGGAGCTATTTAGTACTATCAAACCAGCCTGATTTGGCACTGGTGCCACCTTGGCTCTGGGAACCATCCTGCCTATTGTGGATTTTGTGGGGTCAGCCGGCCACTCTCAGCCATATGCCCTCAAACACAAACCACGGCCCTTTTCTCTGGCAAACAAAACTCAACTGCCCCACTTCTGGTAGGCAAATTGCAGGACGCACTTGGTACTACAAAAACAGCCCAACTTGGCACTGGTGCCACCTTGGGTCTGGGAACCATTCTGCCTATCGTGGATTTTCAGGGGCCAGCCGGCCACTCCCAGCCACAGGGCCCCAAACACAAACAACGGCGCTTTTCCCTGGAAAACAAAACTCGACTGCCAACTTTTTGATGGCAGATTGCAGGAGCCACTTGGTGCTATCAAACCAGCCAACTTGGCACTGGTGCCACCATGGGTCTGGTCACAATCCTGCCTATCGTAGCTTTTCAGGAGCCAGCCGGTCACTCCCAGCCATAGGCGCCCAGACACAAAGCTCGGCCCATTTCCATGGTAAAAAAAAGTAAGCTGCCCCGCTTCTGGATGGCAGATTGCAGGAACCACTTGGTACTATCAAACCAGCCCGACTTGGCACTGGTGCCACCTTGGGTCTGGGAACCATCCTGCGTATCGTGGATTCTAAGGAGCCAGCCGGCCACTCCCAGCCACAGGACCCCAAACACAAACAACAGCGCTTTTCTCTGGTAAACAAAACTCAGTTGCCCTGATTTTGGATGGCAGATTGCAGGAGCGACTTGGTACTATCAAACCAGCCCAACTTGGCACTGGTGCCTCCATGGGTCTGGTAACCATCCTGCCTATCGTAGCTTTTCAGGAGCCAGCCGGTCACTCCCAGCCATAGGCCCCAGACACAAAGTTCTGCCCGTTTCCCTGGCAAACAAAAGTAAGCTACCCCGCTTCTGGATGGCAGATTGCAGGAGCCACTTTGAACCATCAAACCAGCCCGACTTGGCACTGGTGCCACCTCTGGTCTGGGAACCATGCTGCGTATCGTGGATTCTAAGGAGCCAGCTGGCCACTCCCAGCCACAGGCCCACAAACATAAACAACGGCGCTGTTCCCTGGAAAACAAAACTGGCCTGCCAAATTTTTGATGGCAGATTGCAGGAGCCACTTGGTACTATCAAACCAGCCCAACTTGGCACTGGTGCCACCATGGGTCTGGTCACCATCCTGCCTATCGTAGCTTTTCAGGAGCCAGCCGGTCACTCCCAGCCATAGGCCCCGAGACACAAACCTCGGCCCGTTTCCCTGGCAAACAAAAGTAAGCTGCCCCGCCTCTGGATGGCAGATTGCAGGAGCCACTTGGTACTATCAAACCAGCCCGACTTGGCACTGGTGCCTCCATGGGTCTGGTCACCATCCTGCCTAGCATAGCTTTTCAGGAGCCAGGAGGTCACTCCCAGCCATAGACCCCCAGACAGGAACCTCGGCCAGTTTCCATGGAAAACAAAAGTAAGCTGCCTCGCTTCTGGATGGCAGATTGCAGGAGCCACTTTGCATCGTCAAACTATCCCGACTTGGCACTGGTGCCACCTCGGGTCTGGGAACCATCCTGCGTATCGTGGATTCTAATTAGCCAGCCGGCCACTCCCAGCCACAGGCCCCCAAACACAAACAACGGTGCTTTTCCCTGGAAAACAAAACTCGCCTGGCAACTTTTTGATGGCAGATTGCAGGAGCCACTTGGTACTATCAAACCAGCCCAACTTGGCACTGGTGCCACCACTGGTCTGGGAACCATCCTGCGTATCGTGGATTCTAAGGAGCCAGCCGGCCACTCCCAGCCACAGGACCCCAGACACAAAGCTCTGCCCGTTTCCCTGACAAACAAAATTAAGCTACCCCGCTTCTGGATGGCAGATTGCAGGAGCTATTTAGTACTATCAAACCAGCCCGACTTGGCACTGGTGCCACCATGGGTCTGGTCACCATCCTGCCTATCGTAGCTTTTCAGGAGCCAGCTGGTCACTCCCAGCCATAGGCCCCCAGACACAAACCTCGGCCCGTTTCCCTGGCAAACAAAAGTAAGCTGCCCCGCTTCTGGATGGCAGATTGCAGGAGCCACTTGGTACTATCAAACCAGCCCGACTTGGCACTGGTGCCACCTTGGGTCTGGGAACCATGCTGCGTAACGTAGATTCTAAGGCGCCAGGCGGCCACTCCTAGCCACAGGCTGCCAAACACAAACAACGGCGCTTTTCCCTGGAAAACAAAACTCGGCTGGCAACTCTTTGATGGCAGATTGCAGGAGCCACTTGGTACTATCAAACCAGCCCAACTTGGCACTGGTGCCACCATGGGTCTGGTCACAATCCTGCCTATGGTAGCTTTTCAGGAGCCAGCCGGTCACTCCCAGCCATAGGCCCCCAAACAAAAACCTCGGCCCGTTTCCCTGGCAAACAAAAGTAAGCTGCCCCGTTTCTGGATGGCAGATTGCAGGAGCCACTTGGTACTATCAAACCAGCCCAACTTGGCACTGGTGCCACCATGGGTCTGGGAACCATCCTGCCTATCGTAGCTTTTCAGGAGCCAGCCGGTCACTCCCAGCCATAGGCCCCAAACACAAATCTCTGCCCGTTTCCCCGGCAAACAAAAGTAAGCTACCCCGCTTCTGGATGGCAGATTGCAGGAGCCACTTTGAATCATCAAACCAGCCCGACTTGGCACTGGTGCCACTCGGGTCTGGGAACCATCTTGCGTATCGTGGATTCTAAGGAGCCAGCCGGCCACTCCCAGCCACAGGCCCCCAAACACAAACAACGGCGCTTTTCCCTGGAAAACAAATCTGGCCTGCAAACTTTTTGATGGCAGATTGCAGGAGCCACTTGGTACTATCAAACCAGCCCAACTTGGCACTGGTGCCACCATGGGTCTGGTCACCGTCCTGCCTATCGTAGCTTTTCAGGAGCCAGCCAGTCACTTCCTGCCATAGGGCCCCAGACAAATACCTCGGCCCGTTTCCCTGGCAAACAAAAGTAAGCTGCCCCGGTTCTGGATGGCAGATTGCAGGAGCCACTTGGTACTATCAAACCAGCCCGACTTGGCACTGGTGCCACCTTGGCTCTGGGAACCATGCTGCGTAACGTAGATTCTAAGGCGCCAGGCGGCCACTCCCAGCCATAGGCCCCCAAATACAAACAACGGCGCTTTTCCCTGGAAAACGAAACTCGCCTGCCAAATTTTGATGGCAGATTGCAGGAGCCACTTGGTACTATCAAACCAGCCCAACTTGGCACTGGTGCCACCATGGGTCTGGTCACAATCCTGCCTATCGTAGCTTTTCCGGAGCCAGCCGGTCACTCCCAGCCATAGGCCCCCAGACAAAATCCTCGGCCCGTTTCCCTGGCAAACAAAAGTAAGTTAACCCGCTTCCGCATGGCAGATTGCAGGAGCCACTTTGCACAATCAAACTAGCCCGACTTGGCACTGCTGCCACCTCTACTCTGGGGACCATCCTGCTTATCGTGGGTTCTAAGGATCCGGTTTGCCACTCCAAGCCACAGGCCCCCAAACACAAACAATGGCGCTTTTCCCTGGAAAACAAAACTCGACTGCCAACTTTTTGATGGCAGATTGCAGGAGCCACTTGGTACTATCAAACCAGCCCAACTTGGCACTGGTGCCACCATGGGTCTGGTCACCATCCTGCCTATCGTAGCTTTTCAGGAGCCAGCCGGTCACTTCCAGCCATAGGCCCCCAGACACAAAACCTCGGCCCGTTTCCCTGGCAAACAAAAGTAAGCTGCCCCGCTTCTGGATGGCAGATTGCAGGAACCACTTGGTACTATCAAACCAGCCCGACTTGGAACTGGTGCCACCTTGGGCCTGGAAACCATCCTGTGTATCGTTGGATTCTAAGGAGGCAGCCGGCCACTCCCAACCACAGGGCCCCAAACGCAAACAACGGCGCTTTTCCCTGGAAAACAAAATGCGCCTGCCAACTTTTTGACGGCAGATTGCAGGAGCCACTTGGTACTATCAAACCAGCCCGACTTGGCACTGGTGCCACCTCTGGTCTGGGAACTGTCCTGCGTATCGTGGATTCTAAGGAGCCAGCCGGCCACTCCCAGCCACAGGCGCCCAAACACAAACAACGGCGCTTTTCCCTGGAAAACAAAACTCGCCTGCCAAATTTTGATGGCAGATTGCAGGAGCCACTTGGTACTATCAAACCAGCCCAACTTGGCACTGGTGCCACCATGGGTCTGGTCACCATCCTGCCTATCGTAGCATATCAGGAGCCAGCCGGTCACTCCCAGCCATAGGCGCCCAGACACAAAGCTCGGCCCATTTCCATGGTAAACAAAAGTAAGCTGCCCCGCTTCTGGATGGCAGATTGCAGAAACCACTTGGTACTATCAAACCAGCCCGACTTGGCACTGGTGCCACCTTGGGTCTGGGAACCATCCTGCGTATCGTGGATTCTAAGGAGCCAGCCGGCCACTCCCAGCCACAGGACCCCAAACACAAACAACAGCGCTTTTCTCTGGCAAACAAAACTCAGTTGCCCTGCTTTTGGATGGCAGATTGCAGGAGCGACTTGGTACTATCAAACCAGCCCAACTTGGCACTGGTGCCTCCATGGGTCTGGTAATCATCCTGCCTATCGTAGCTTTTCAGTAGCCAGCCGGTCACTCCCAGCCATAGGCCCCAGACAAAAATCTCTGCCCGTTTCCCTGGCAAACAAAAGTAAGCTACTCCGCTTCTGGATGGCAGATTGCAGGAGCCACTTTGAACCATCAAACCAGCCCGACTTGGCACTGGTGCCACCTCTGGTCTGGGAACCATCCTGCGTATCGTGGATTCTAAGGAGCCAGCTGGCCACTCCCAGCCACAGGCCCACAAACACAAACAACGGCGCTTTTCCCTGGAAAACAAAACTGGCCTGCCAACTTTTTGATGGCAGATTGCAGGAGCCACTTGGTACTATCAAACCAGCCCAACTTGGCAATGGTGCCACCATGGGTCTGGTCACCATCCTGCCTATCGTAGCTTTTCAGGAGCCAGCTGGTCATTCCCAGCCATAGGCCCCCAGACACAAACCTCGGCCCGTTTCCCTGGCAAACAAAAGTAAGCTGCCCCGCTTCTGGATGGCAGATTGCAGGAGCCACTTGGTACTATCAAACCAGCCCGACTTGGCACTGGTGCCACCTTGGGTCTGGGAACCATGCTGCGTAACGTAGATTCTAAGGCGCCAGGCGGCCACTCCTAGCCACAGGCCGCCAAACACAAACAACGGCGCTTTTCCCTGGAAAACAAAACTCGCCTGCCAACTTTTTGATGGCAGATTGCAGGAGCCACTTGGTACTATCAAACCAGCCCAACTTGGCACTGGTGCCACCATGGGTCTGGTCACAATCCTGCCTATCGTAGCTTTTCAGGAGCCAGACGGTCACTCCCAGCCATAGGCCCCCAAACAAAAACCTCGGCCCGTTTCCCTGGCAAACAAAAGTAAGCTGCCCCGCTTCTGGATGGCAGATTGCAGGAGCCACTTGGTACTATCAAACCAGCCCAACTTGGCACTCGTGCCTCCATGGGTCTGGTAACCATCCTGCCTATCGTAGCTTTTCAGGAGCCAGCCGGTCAGTCCCAGCCATAGGCCCCAAACACAAAGCTCTGCCCGTTTCCCCGTTAAACAAAAGTAAGCTACCCCGCTTCTGGATGGCAGATTGCAGGAGCCACTTTAAACCATCAAACCAGCCCGACTTGGCACTGGTGCCACCTCGGGTCTGGGAACCATCCTGCGTATCGTGGATTCTAAGGAGCCAGCCGGCCACTCCCATCCACAGGCCCCCAAACACAAACAACGGCGCTTTTCCCTGGAAAACAAATCTGGCCTGCAAACTTTTTGATGGCAGATTGCAGGAGCCACTTGGTACTATCAAACCAGCCCAACTTGGCACTGGTGCCACCATGGGTCTGGTCACCATCCTGCCTATCGTAGCTTTTCAGGACCTAGCCGGTCACTCTCAGCCATAGGCCCCCAGACACAAACCTCGGCCCGTTTCCCTGGCAAACAAAATTAAGCTGCCCCGCTGCTGGATGGCAAATTGCAGGAGCAACTTGGTACTATCAAACCAGCCCGACTTGGCACTGGTGCCACCTTGGCTCTGGGAACCATGCTGCGTAACGTAGATTCTAAGGCGCCAGGCAGCCACTCCCAGCCACAGGCCCCCAAACAAAAACAACGGCGCTTTTCCCCGGAAAACAAAATTCGCCTGCCAACATTTTGATGGCAGATTGCAGGAGCCACTTGGTACTATCAAACCAGCCCAACTTGGCACTGGTGCCACCATGGGTCTGGTCACCATCCTGCCTAGCATAGCTTTTCAGGAGCCAGGAGGTCACTCCCAGCCATAGACCCCCAGACAGGAACCTCGGCCAGTTTCCATGGAAAACCAAAGTAAGCTGCCCCGCTTCTGGATGGCAGATTGCAGGAGCCACTTTGCATCATCAAACTATCCCGACTTGGCACTGGTGCCACCTCGGGTCTGGGAACCATCCTGCGTATCGTGGATTCTAATTAGCCAGCCGGCCACTCCCAGCCACAGGCCCCCAAACACAAACAACGGCGCTTTTCCCTGGAAAACAAAACTCGCCTGGCAACTTTTTGATGGCAGATTGCAGGAGCCACTTGGTACTATCAAACCAGCCCGACTTGGCACTGGTGCCACCACTGGTCTGGGAACCATCCTGCGTATCGTGGATTCTAAGGAGCCAGCCGGCCACTCCCAGCCACAGGACCCCAGACACAAAGCTCTGCCCGTTTCCCTGACAAACAAAATTAAGCTACCCCGCTTCTGGATGGCAGATTGCAGGAGCTATTTAGTACTATCAAACCAGCCCAACTTGGCACTGGTGCCACCATGGGTCTGGTCACCATCCTGGCTATCGTAGCTTTTCAGGAGCCAGCTGGTCACTCCCAGCCATAGGCCCCCAGACACAAACCTCGGCCCGTTTCCCTGGCAAACAAAAGTAAGCTGCCCCGCTTCTGGATGGCAGATTGCAGGAGCCACTTGGTACTATCAAACCAGCCCGACTTGGCACTGGTGCCACCTTGGGTCTGGGAACCATGCTGCGTAACGTAGATTCTAAGGCGCCAGGCGGCCACTCCTAGGCACAGGCTGCCAAACACAAACAACGGCGCTGTTCCCTGGAAAACAAAACTCGCCTGGCAACTCTTTGATGGCAGATTGCAGGAGCCACTTGGTACTATCAAACCAGCCCAACTTGGCACTGGTGCCACCATGGGTCTGGTCACAATCCTGCCTATCGTAGCTTTTCAGGAGCCAGCCGGTCACTCCCAGCCATAGGCCCCCAGACAAAAACCTCGGCCCGTTTCCCTGGCAAACAAAAGTAAGCTGCCCCGTTTCTGGATGGCAGATTGCAGGAGCCACTTGGTACTATCAAACCAGCCCAACTTGGCACTGGTGCCACCATGGGTCTGGTAACCATCCTGCCTATCGTAGCTTTTCAGGAGCCAGCCGGTCACTCCCAGCCATAGGCCCCAAACACAAAGCTCTGCCCGTTTCCCCGGCAAACAAAAGTAAGCTACCCCGCTTCTGGATGGCAGATTGCAGGAGCCACTTTGAATCATCGAACCAGCCCGACTTGGCACTGGTGCCACTCGGGTCTGGGAACCATCCTGCGTATCGTGGATTCTAAGGAGCCAGCCGGCCACTCCCAGCCACAGGCCCCCAAACACAAACAACGGCGCTTTTCCCTGGAAAACAAATCTGGCCTGCAAACTTTTTGATGGCAGATTGCAGGAGCCACTTGGTACTATCAAACCAGCCCAACTTGGCACTGGTGCCACCATGGGTATGGTCACCATCCTGCCTATCGTAGCTTTTCAGGAGCCAGCCAGTCACTCCCTGCCATAGGGCCCCAGACAAATACCTCGGCCCGTTTCCCTGGCAAACAAAAGTAAGCTGCCCCGGTTCTGGATGGCAGATTGCAGGAGCCACTTGGTACTATCAAACCAGCCCGACTTGGCACTGGTGCCACCTTGGGTCTGGGAACCATGCTGCGTAACGTAGATTCTAAGGCGCCAGGCGGCCACTCCCAGCCATAGGCCCCCAAATACAAACAACGGCGCTTTTCCCTGGAAAACGAAACTCGCCTGCCAAATTTTGATGGCAGATTGCAGGAGCCACTTGGTACTATCAAACCAGCCCAACTTGGCACTGCTGCCACCATGGGTCTGGTCACCATACTGCCTATCGTAGCTTTTCCGGTGTCAGCCGGTCACTCCCAGCCATAGGCCCCGAGACAAAATCCTCGGCCCGTTTCCCTGGCAAACAAAAGTAAGTTAACCCGCTTCCGGATGGAAGATTGCAGGAGCCACTTTGCACCATCAAACTAGCCCGACTTGGCACTGGTGCCACCTCTGGTCTGGGGACCATCCTGCTTATCGTGGGTTCTAAGAAGCCGGTTTGCCACTCCCAGCCACAGGCCCCCAAAAACAAACAATGGCGCTTTTCCCTGGAAAACAAAACTCGACTGCCAACTTTTTGATGGCAGATTGCAGGAGCCACTTGGTACTATCAAACCAGCCCAACTTGGCACTGGTGCCTCCATGGGTCTGGTCACCATCCTGCCTATCGTAGCTTTTCAGGAGCCAGCCGGTCACTCCCAGCCATAGGCCCCCAGACACAAAACCTCGGCCCGTTTCCCTGGTAAACAAAAGTAAGCTGCCCCGCTTCTGGATGGCAGATTGCAGGAACCACTTGGTACTCTCAAACCAGCCAGACTTGGAACTGGTGCCACCTTGGGCCTGGAAACCATCCTGCGTATCGTGGATTCTAAGGAGGCAGCCGGCCACTCCCAACCACAGGGCCCCAAACACAAACAACGGCGCTTTTCCCTGGAAAACAAAATGCGCCTGCCAACTTTTTGACGGCAGATTGCAGGAGCCACTTGGTGCTATCAAACCAGCCCGACTTGGCACTGGTGCCACCTCTGGTCTGGGAACTGTCCGGCGTGTCGTGGATTCTAAGGAGCCAGCCGGCCACTCCCAGCCACAGGCCCCCAAACACAAACAACGGCGCTTTTCCCTGGAAAACAAAACTCGCCTGCCAAATTTTGATGGCAGATTGCAGGAGCCACTTGGTACTATCAAACCAGCCCAACTTGGCACTGGTGCCACCATGGGTCTGGCCACCATCCTGCCTATCGTAGCTTCTCAGGAGCCAGCCGGTCACTCCGGGCCATAGCCCCCAGACACAAACCTCGGCCCGTTTCCCTGGCAAACAAAAGTAAGCTGCCCCGCTTCTGGATGGCAGATTGCAGGAGCCACTTGGTACTATCAAACCAGCCCAACTTGGCACTGGTGCCACATTGCGTCTTGGAACCATGCTGCGTATCGTGGATTCTAAGGAGCCAGCCGGCCACTCCAGGGCCACAGGCCCCCAAACACAATCAATGGCGCTTTTCCCTGGAAAACAAAACTCGCCTGCCAACTTTTTGATGGCAGATTGCAGGAGCCACTTGGTACTATCCAACCAGCCCAACTTGGCACTGGTGCCACCATGGGTCTGGTAACCATCCTGCCTATCGTAGCTTTTCAGGAGCCAGCCGGTCACTCCCAGCCATAGGCCCCCAGCCACAAACCTCGGCCCGTTTCCCTGGCAAACAAAAGTAAGCTACCGCGCTTCTGGATGGCAGATTGCAGGAACCACTTTGCACCATCAAAGAAGCCCGACTTGTCACTGGTTCCACCTCTGGTCTGGGAACCATCCTGCGTATCGTGGATTCTAATTAGCCAGCCGGCCACTCCCAGCCACACACCCCAAAATACAAACAACGGCGCTTTTCCCTGGAAAACAAATCTTGACTGCCAACATTTTGATGGCAGATTGCAGGAGCCACTTGGTACTATCAAACCAGCCCAACTTGGCACTGGTGCCACCATGGGTCTGGCCACCATCCTGCCTATCGTAGCTTCTCAGGAGCCAGCCGGTCACTCCGGGCCATAGCCCCCAGACACAAACCTCGGCCCGTTTCCCTGGCAAACAAAATTAAGCTACCCCGCTTCTGGATGGCAGATTGCAGGAGCCACTTGGTGCTATCAAACCAGCCAACTTGGCACTGGTGCCACCATGGGTCTGGTCAGAATCCTGCCTATCGTAGCTTTTCAGGAGCCAGCCGGTCACTTCCAGCCATAGGCGCCCAGACACAAAGCTCGGCCCATTTCCATGGTAAACAAATGTAAGCTGCCCCGCTTCTGGATGGCAGATTGCAGGAACCACTTGGTACTATCAAACCAGCCCGACTTGGCACTGGTGCCACCTTGGGTCTGGGAACCATCCTGCGTATCGTGGATTCTAAGGAGCCAGCCGGCCACTCCCAGCCACAGGACCCCAAACACAAACAACAGCACTTTTCTCTGGCAAACAAAACTCAGTTGCCCTGCTTTTGGATGGCAGATTGCAGGAGCCACTTGGTACTATCAAACCAGCCCAAATTGGCACTGGTGCCCCCATGGGTCTGGTCACCATCCTGCCTATCGTAGCTTTTCAGGAGCCAGCCGGTCACTCCCCGCCATAGGCCCCCAGACACAAACCTCGGCCCGTTTCCCTGGCAAACAAAAGTAAGCTGCCCCGCTTCTGGATGGCAGATTGCGGGAGCCACTTGGTACTATCAAACCAGCCCGACTTGGCACTGGTGCCACCTCTGGTCTGGGAACCATGCTGCGTAACGTAGATTCTAAGGAGCCAGCCGGCCACTCCCGTCCACAGGCCCCCAAACACAAACAACGGCGCTTTTCCCTGGAAAACAAAACTCGCCTGCCAACTTTTGGATGGCAGATTGCAGGAGCCACTGGGTACTATGAAACCAGCCCAACTTGGCAATGCTGCCACCATGGGTCTGGTCAGCATCCTGCCTATCGGAGCTTTTCAGGAGCCAGCCGGTCACTCCCAGCCATAGGCCGCCAGACACAAACCTCGGCCCGTTTCCCTGGCAAACAAAAGTAAGCTGCCCCGCTTCTGGATGGCAGATTGCAGGAGCCACTTGGTACTATCAAACCAGCCCAACTTGGCACTGGTGCCTCCATGGGTCTGGTAACCATTCTGCCTATCGTAGCTTTTCAGGAGCCAGCCGGTCACTCCCTGCCATAGGCCCCAAACACAAAGCTCTGCCCGTTTCCCCGGCAAACAAAAGTAAGCTACCCCGCTTCTGGATGGCAGATTGCAGGAGCCATTTTGAACCATCAAACCAGCCCGACTTGGCACTGGTGCCACCTTGGATCTCGGAACCATCCTGCCTATCGTGGATTTTCAGGGGCCAGCCGGCCACTCTCAGTCATGTACCCCGAAACAACAACCACGGCCCTTTCCTCTGGCCAACAAAACTCAACTGCCCCTCTTCTGGATGGCAAATTGCAGGAGCCACTTGCTACTACAAAACCAGCCCAACTTGGCACTGGTTCCACCTTGGGTCTAGTCACCATTCTGCATATCGTGCATTTTAAGGAGCCAGCTGGCCACTCCCAGCCATAGGCCCCCTGCCACAAACCTCGGCCCGTTTCCCTAGCAAACAAATGTAAGCTACCGCGCTTCTGGATGGCAGATTGCAGGAGCCACTTTGCACCATCAAACCAGCCCAACTTGGCACTGGTGCCACCGTGGCTCTGGGAACCATGCTGCGTAACGTGGATTCTAAGGCGCCAGCCGGCCACTCCCAGCCACAAGCCCACAAACACAAAAAACGGCGCTTTTCCCTGGAAATCAAAACTGGCCTGCCAACTTTTTGATGGCAGATTGCAGGAGCCACTTGGTACTATCAAACCACCCAACTTGGCACTGGTGCCACCATGGGTCTGGTAACCATACTGCCTATCGTAGCTTTTCCGGAGCCAGCCGGTCACTCCCAGCCATAGGCGCCCAGACACAAATGTCGGCCCGTTTCCATGGTAAACAAACTAAGCTGCCCTGCTTCTGGATGGCAGATTGCAGGAACCACTTGGTACTATCAAACCAGCCCGACTTGGCACTGGTGCCTCCTTGGGTCTGGGAACCATCCTGCGTATCGTGGATTCTAATTAGCCATCCGGCCTTTCCCAACCACAGCTCCCAAACACGAACACTGGCGCTTTTCCCTGGACAACAAAACTCGCCTGCCAACTTTTTGATGACAGATTGCAGGAGCCACTTGGTGCTATCAAACCAGCCCAACTTGGCACTGGTGCCACCATGGGTCTGGTCACCATCCTGCCTATCGTAGCTTTTCAGTAGCCAGCCGGTCACTACCAGCCATAGGCCCCCAGACACAAAACCTCGACCCGTTTCCCTGGCAAACAAAAGTAAGCTGCCCCGCTTCTGGATGGCAGATTGCAGGAACCACTTGGTACTATCAAACCAGCCAGACTTGGAACTGGTGCCACCTTGGGCCTGGAAACCATCCTGCGTATCGTGGATTCTAAGGAGGCAGCCGGCCACTCCCAGCCACAGGGCCCCAAACACAAACAACGGCGCTTTTCCCTGGAAAACAAAATGCGCCTGCCAACTTTTTGATGGCAGATTGCAGGAGCCACTTGGTGCTATCAAACCAGCCCGACTTGGCACTGGTGCCACCTCTGGTCTGGGAACTGTCCTGCTTATCGTGGATTCTAAGGAGCCATCCGGCCACTCCCAGCCACAGGCCCCCAAACACAAACAACGGCGCTTTTCCCTGGAAAACAAAACTCGACTGCCAAATTTTGATGGCAGTTTGCAGGAGTCACTTGGTACTATCAAACCAGCCCAACTTGGCAATGGTGCCACCATGTGTCTGGTAACCATCCTGCCTATCGTAGGTTTTCCGGAGCCAGCCGGTCACTCCCAGCCATAGCCCCCAGACACAAACCTCGGCCCGTTTCCCTGGCAAACAAAAGTAAGCTGCCCCGCTTCTGGATGGCAGATTGCAGGAGCCACTTGGTACTATCAAACCACCCCGACTTGGCACTGGTGCCACCTTGGGTCTGGGAACCATGCTGCGTATCGTGTATTCTAAGGAGCCAGCCGGCCACTCCCAGCCACAGGCCCCCAAACACAATCAATGGCGCTTTTCCCTGGAAAACAAAACTCGCCTGCCAACTTTTTGATGGCAGATTGCAGGAGCCACTTGGTACTATCAACCCAGCCCAACTTGGCACTGGTGCCACCATGGGTCTGGTAACCATCCTGCCTATCGTAGCTTTTCATGAGCCAGCCGGTCACTCCCAGCCATAGGCCCCCAGCCACAAACCTCGGCCCGTTTCCCTGGCAAACAAAAGTAAGCTACCGCGCTTCTGGATGGCAGATTGCAGGAACCACTTTGCACCATCAAAGCAGCCCGAATTGGCACTGGTTCCACCTCTGGTCCGGGAACCATGCTGCGTATCGTGGATTCTAAGGAGCCAGCCGGCCACTCCCAGGCACAGGCCCCCAAACACAAACAACGGCGCTTTTCCCTGGAAAACAAAACTCGCCTGCCAAATTTTGATGGCAGATTGCAGGAGCCACTTGGTACTATCAAACCAGCCCAACTTGGCACTGGTGCCACCATGGGTCTGGCCACCATCCTGCCTATCGTAGCTTCTCAGGAGCCAGCCGGTCACTCCGGGCCATAGCCCCCAGACACAAACCTCGGCCCGTTTCCCTGGCAAACAAAAGTAAGCTGCCCCGCTTCTGGATGGCAGATTGCAGGAGCCACTTGGTACTATCAAACCAGCCCAACTTGGCACTGGTGCCACATTGCGTCTTGGAACCATGCTGCGTATCGTGGATTCTAAGGAGCCAGCCGGCCACTCCAGGGCCACAGGCCCCCAAACACAATCAATGGCGCTTTTCCCTGGAAAACAAAACTCGCCTGCCAACTTTTTGATGGCAGATTGCAGGAGCCACTTGGTACTATCCAACCAGCCCAACTTGGCACTGGTGCCACCATGGGTCTGGTAACCATCCTGCCTATCGTAGCTTTTCAGGAGCCAGCCGGTCACTCCCAGCCATAGGCCCCCAGCCACAAACCTCGGCCCGTTTCCCTGGCAAACAAAAGTAAGCTACCGCGCTTCTGGATGGCAGATTGCAGGAACCACTTTGCACCATCAAAGAAGCCCGACTTGTCACTGGTTCCACCTCTGGTCTGGGAACCATCCTGCGTATCGTGGATTCTAATTAGCCAGCCGGCCACTCCCAGCCACACACCCCAAAATACAAACAACGGCGCTTTTCCCTGGAAAACAAATCTTGACTGCCAACATTTTGATGGCAGATTGCAGGAGCCACTTGGTACTATCAAACCAGCCCAACTTGGCACTGGTGCCACCATGGGTCTGGCCACCATCCTGCCTATCGTAGCTTCTCAGGAGCCAGCCGGTCACTCCGGGCCATAGCCCCCAGACACAAACCTCGGCCCGTTTCCCTGGCAAACAAAATTAAGCTACCCCGCTTCTGGATGGCAGATTGCAGGAGCCACTTGGTGCTATCAAACCAGCCAACTTGGCACTGGTGCCACCATGGGTCTGGTCAGAATCCTGCCTATCGTAGCTTTTCAGGAGCCAGCCGGTCACTTCCAGCCATAGGCGCCCAGACACAAAGCTCGGCCCATTTCCATGGTAAACAAATGTAAGCTGCCCCGCTTCTGGATGGCAGATTGCAGGAACCACTTGGTACTATCAAACCAGCCCGACTTGGCACTGGTGCCACCTTGGGTCTGGGAACCATCCTGCGTATCGTGGATTCTAAGGAGCCAGCCGGCCACTCCCAGCCACAGGACCCCAAACACAAACAACAGCACTTTTCTCTGGCAAACAAAACTCAGTTGCCCTGCTTTTGGATGGCAGATTGCAGGAGCCACTTGGTACTATCAAACCAGCCCAAATTGGCACTGGTGCCCCCATGGGTCTGGTCACCATCCTGCCTATCGTAGCTTTTCAGGAGCCAGCCGGTCACTCCCCGCCATAGGCCCCCAGACACAAACCTCGGCCCGTTTCCCTGGCAAACAAAAGTAAGCTGCCCCGCTTCTGGATGGCAGATTGCGGGAGCCACTTGGTACTATCAAACCAGCCCGACTTGGCACTGGTGCCACCTCTGGTCTGGGAACCATGCTGCGTAACGTAGATTCTAAGGAGCCAGCCGGCCACTCCCGTCCACAGGCCCCCAAACACAAACAACGGCGCTTTTCCCTGGAAAACAAAACTCGCCTGCCAACTTTTGGATGGCAGATTGCAGGAGCCACTGGGTACTATGAAACCAGCCCAACTTGGCAATGCTGCCACCATGGGTCTGGTCAGCATCCTGCCTATCGGAGCTTTTCAGGAGCCAGCCGGTCACTCCCAGCCATAGGCCGCCAGACACAAACCTCGGCCCGTTTCCCTGGCAAACAAAAGTAAGCTGCCCCGCTTCTGGATGGCAGATTGCAGGAGCCACTTGGTACTATCAAACCAGCCCAACTTGGCACTGGTGCCTCCATGGGTCTGGTAACCATTCTGCCTATCGTAGCTTTTCAGGAGCCAGCCGGTCACTCCCTGCCATAGGCCCCAAACACAAAGCTCTGCCCGTTTCCCCGGCAAACAAAAGTAAGCTACCCCGCTTCTGGATGGCAGATTGCAGGAGCCATTTTGAACCATCAAACCAGCCCGACTTGGCACTGGTGCCACCTTGGATCTCGGAACCATCCTGCCTATCGTGGATTTTCAGGGGCCAGCCGGCCACTCTCAGTCATGTACCCCGAAACAACAACCACGGCCCTTTCCTCTGGCCAACAAAACTCAACTGCCCCTCTTCTGGATGGCAAATTGCAGGAGCCACTTGCTACTACAAAACCAGCCCAACTTGGCACTGGTTCCACCTTGGGTCTAGTCACCATTCTGCATATCGTGCATTTTAAGGAGCCAGCTGGCCACTCCCAGCCATAGGCCCCCTGCCACAAACCTCGGCCCGTTTCCCTAGCAAACAAATGTAAGCTACCGCGCTTCTGGATGGCAGATTGCAGGAGCCACTTTGCACCATCAAACCAGCCCAACTTGGCACTGGTGCCACCGTGGCTCTGGGAACCATGCTGCGTAACGTGGATTCTAAGGCGCCAGCCGGCCACTCCCAGCCACAAGCCCACAAACACAAAAAACGGCGCTTTTCCCTGGAAATCAAAACTGGCCTGCCAACTTTTTGATGGCAGATTGCAGGAGCCACTTGGTACTATCAAACCACCCAACTTGGCACTGGTGCCACCATGGGTCTGGTAACCATACTGCCTATCGTAGCTTTTCCGGAGCCAGCCGGTCACTCCCAGCCATAGGCGCCCAGACACAAATGTCGGCCCGTTTCCATGGTAAACAAACTAAGCTGCCCTGCTTCTGGATGGCAGATTGCAGGAACCACTTGGTACTATCAAACCAGCCCGACTTGGCACTGGTGCCTCCTTGGGTCTGGGAACCATCCTGCGTATCGTGGATTCTAATTAGCCATCCGGCCTTTCCCAACCACAGCTCCCAAACACGAACACTGGCGCTTTTCCCTGGACAACAAAACTCGCCTGCCAACTTTTTGATGACAGATTGCAGGAGCCACTTGGTGCTATCAAACCAGCCCAACTTGGCACTGGTGCCACCATGGGTCTGGTCACCATCCTGCCTATCGTAGCTTTTCAGTAGCCAGCCGGTCACTACCAGCCATAGGCCCCCAGACACAAAACCTCGACCCGTTTCCCTGGCAAACAAAAGTAAGCTGCCCCGCTTCTGGATGGCAGATTGCAGGAACCACTTGGTACTATCAAACCAGCCAGACTTGGAACTGGTGCCACCTTGGGCCTGGAAACCATCCTGCGTATCGTGGATTCTAAGGAGGCAGCCGGCCACTCCCAGCCACAGGGCCCCAAACACAAACAACGGCGCTTTTCCCTGGAAAACAAAATGCGCCTGCCAACTTTTTGATGGCAGATTGCAGGAGCCACTTGGTGCTATCAAACCAGCCCGACTTGGCACTGGTGCCACCTCTGGTCTGGGAACTGTCCTGCTTATCGTGGATTCTAAGGAGCCATCCGGCCACTCCCAGCCACAGGCCCCCAAACACAAACAACGGCGCTTTTCCCTGGAAAACAAAACTCGACTGCCAAATTTTGATGGCAGTTTGCAGGAGTCACTTGGTACTATCAAACCAGCCCAACTTGGCAATGGTGCCACCATGTGTCTGGTAACCATCCTGCCTATCGTAGGTTTTCCGGAGCCAGCCGGTCACTCCCAGCCATAGCCCCCAGACACAAACCTCGGCCCGTTTCCCTGGCAAACAAAAGTAAGCTGCCCCGCTTCTGGATGGCAGATTGCAGGAGCCACTTGGTACTATCAAACCACCCCGACTTGGCACTGGTGCCACCTTGGGTCTGGGAACCATGCTGCGTATCGTGTATTCTAAGGAGCCAGCCGGCCACTCCCAGCCACAGGCCCCCAAACACAATCAATGGCGCTTTTCCCTGGAAAACAAAACTCGCCTGCCAACTTTTTGATGGCAGATTGCAGGAGCCACTTGGTACTATCAACCCAGCCCAACTTGGCACTGGTGCCACCATGGGTCTGGTAACCATCCTGCCTATCGTAGCTTTTCATGAGCCAGCCGGTCACTCCCAGCCATAGGCCCCCAGCCACAAACCTCGGCCCGTTTCCCTGGCAAACAAAAGTAAGCTACCGCGCTTCTGGATGGCAGATTGCAGGAACCACTTTGCACCATCAAAGCAGCCCGAATTGGCACTGGTTCCACCTCTGGTCCGGGAACCATGCTGCGTATCGTGGATTCTAAGGAGCCAGCCGGCCACTCCCAGGCACAGGCCCCCAAACACAAACAACGGCGCTTTTCCCTGGAAAACAAAATTCGCCTGTCAACTTTTTGATGGCAGATTGCAGGAGCCACTTGGTACTATCAAACCAGCCCAACTTGGCACTGGTGCCACCATGGGTCTGGTCACCATCCTGCCTATCGTAGCTTTTCAGGAGCCAGCCGGTCACTCCGAGCCATAGCCCCCAGACACAAACCTCGGCCCGTTTCCCTGGCAAACAAAAGTAAGCTGCCCCGCTTCTGGATGGCAGATTGTAGGACGCACTTGGTACTATCAAACCAGCCCGACTTGGCACTGGTGCCACCTTGGGTCTGGGAACCATGCTGCGTAACGTAGATTCTAAGGCGCCAGGCAGCCACTCCCAGCCACAGGCCCCCAAACACAAACAACGGCGCTTTTCCCCGGAAAACAAAACTCGCCTGCCAACATTTTGATGGCAGATTGCAGGAGCCACTTGGTACTATCAAACCAGCCCAACTTGGCACTGGTGCCACCATGGGTCTGGTCACCATCCTGCCTAGCATAGCTTTTCAGGAGCCAGGAGGTCACTCCCAGCCATAGACCCCCAGACAGGAACATCGGCAAGTTTCCATGGAAAACAAAAGTAAGCTGCCCCGCTTCTGGATGGCAGATTGCAGGAGCCACTTGGTACTATCAAACCAGCCCGACTTGGCACTGGTGCCACCTTGGATCTCGGAACCATGCTGCGTAACGTGGATTCTAAAACGACAGGCGGCCACTCCCAGCCACAGGGCCCCAAACACAAACAACGGCGCTTTTCCCTGGAAAACAAAACTCGCCTGCCAACCTTTTGATGGCAGATTGCAGGAGCCACTTGGTACTATCAAATCAGCCCAACTTGGCACTGCTGCTACCATGGGTCTGGTAATCATCCTGCCTACTGTAGCTTTTCAGGAGCCAGCCGGTCACTCCCAGCCATAGGCCCCCAGAAAAAAACCTCGGCCCGTTTCCCTGGCAAACAAAAGTAAGCTACACCGCTTCTGGATGGCAGATTGCAGGAGCCACTTTGCACCATCAAACTATCCCGACTTGGCACTGGTGCCACCTCTGGTCTGGGAACCATCCTGCGTATCGTGGATTCTAATTAGCCAGCCGGCCACTCCCAGCCACAGGCCCCCAAACACAAACAACGGCGCTTTTCCCTGGAAAACAAAACTCGCCTGCCAACTTTTTGATGGCAGATTGCAGGAGCCACTTGGTACTATCAAACCAGCCCAAGTTGGCACTGGTGCCACCACTGGTCTGGGAACCATCCTGCGTAACGTGGATTCTAAGGAGCCAGCCGGCCACTCCCAGCCACAGGACCCCAGACACAAAGCTCTGCCCGTTTCCCTGAAAAACAAAATTAAGCTACCCCGCTTCTGGATGGCAGATTGCAGGAGCTATTTAGTACTATCAAACCAGCCCGACTTGGCACTGGTGCCACCTTGGCTCTGGGAACCATCCTGCCTATTGTGGATTTTGTGGGGTCAGCCGGCCACTCTCAGCCATATGCCCTCAAACACAAACCACGGCCCTTTTCTCTGGCAAACAAAACTCAACTGCCCCACTTCTGGAAGGCAAATTGCAGGACGCACTTGGTACTACAAAAACAGCCCAACTTGGCACTGGTGCCACCTTGGGTCTGGGAACCATTCTGCCTATCGTAGATTTTCAGGGGCCAGCCGGCCACTCCCAGCCACAGGCCCCCAAACACAAACAACGGCGCTTTTCCCTGGAAAACAAAACTCGACTGCCAACTTTTTGATGGCAGATTGCAGGAGCCACTTGGTGCTATCAAACCAGCCAACTTGGCACTGGTGCCACCATGGGTCTGGTCACAATCCTGCCTCTCGTAGCTTTTCAGGAGCCAGCCGGTCACTCCCTGCCATAGGCGCCCAGACAAAAAGCTCGGCCCATTTCCATGGTAAACAAAAGTAAGCTGCCCCGCTTCTGGATGGCAGATTGCAGGAACCACTTGGTACTATCAAACCAGCCCGACTTGGCACTGGTGCCACCTTGGGTCTGGGAACCATCCTGCGTATCGTGGATTCTAAGGAGCCAGCCGGGCACTCCCAGCCACAGGACCCCAAACACAAACAACAGCGCTTTTCTCTGGCAAACAAAACTCAGTTGCCCTGCTTTTGGATGGCAGATTGCAGGAGCGACTTGGTACTATCAAACCAGCCCAACTTGGCACTGGTGCCTCCATGGGTCTGGTAACCATCCTGCCTATCGTAGCTTTTCAGGAGCCAGCCGGTCACTCCCAGCCATAGGCCCCAGACACAAAGCTCTGCCCGTTTCCCTGGCAAAAAAAGTAAGCTACCCCGCTTCTGGATGGCAGATTGCAGGAGCCACTTTGAAGCATCAAACCAGCCCGACTTGGCACTGGTGCCACCTCTGGTCTGGGAACCATCCTGCGTATCGTGGATTCTAAGGAGCCAGCTGGCCACTCCCAGCCACAGGCCCACAAACATAAACAACGGCGATTTTCCCTGGAAAACAAAACTCGCCTGCTAGCTTTTTGATGGCAGATTGCAGGAGCCACTTGGTACTATCAAACCAGCCCAACTTGGCACTGGTGCCACCATGGGTCTGGTCACCATACTGCCTATCGTAGCTTTTCAGGAGCCAGCCGGTCACTCCCAGCCATAGGCCCCCAGACAAAATCCTCGGCCCGTTTCCCTGGCAAACAAAAGTAAGTTAACCCGCTTCCGGATGGAAGATTGCAGGAGCCACTTTGCACCATCAAACTAGCCCGACTTGGCACTGGTGCCACCTCTGGTCTGGGGACCATCCTGCTTATCGTGGGTTCTAAGGAGCCGGTTTGCCACTCCCAGCCACAGGCCCCCAAAAACAAACAATGGCGCTTTTCCCTGGAAAACAAAACTCGACTGCCAACTTTTTCATGGCAGATTGTAGGAGCCACTTGGTACTATCAAACCAGCCCAACTTGGCACTGGTGCCACCATGGGTCTGGTCACCATCCTGCCTATCGTAGCTTTTCAGGAGCCAGCCGGTCACTCCCAGCCATAGGCCCCCAGACACAAAACTTCGGCCCGTTTCCCTGGCAAACAAAAGTAAGCTGCCCCGCTTCTGGATGGCAGATTGCAGGAACCACTTGGTACTATCAAACCAGCCGGACTTGGAACTGGTGCCACCTTGGGCCTGGAAACCATCCTGCGTACCGTGGATTCTAAGGAGGCAGCCGGCCACTCCCAACCAAAGGGCCCCAAACACAAACAACGGCGCTTTTCCCTGGAAAACAAAACTCGCCTGCCAAATTTTGATGGCAGATTGCAGGAGCCACTTGGTACTATCAAACCAGCCCAACTTGGCACTGGTGCCACCATGGGTCTGGTCACCATCCTGCCTATCGTAGCTTCTCAGGAGCCAGCCGGTCACTCCCAGCCATAGCCCCCAGACACAAACCTCGGCCCGTTTCCCTGGCAAACAAAAGTAAGCTGCCCCGCTTCTGGATGGCAGATTGCAGGAGCCACTTGGTACTATCAAACCAGCCCAACTTGGCACTGGTGCCACCTTGGGTCTGGTCACCATCCTGCCTATCGTAGCTTTTCAGGAGCCAGCCGGTCACTCCCAGCCATAGGTCCCCCAGGCACAAACCTCGGCCCGTTTCCCTGGCAAACAAAAGTAAGCTACCGCGCTTCTGGATGCCAGATTGCAGGAACCACTTTGCACCATCAAAGCAGCCCGATTTGGCACTGGTTCCACCTCTGGTCTGGGAACCATCCTGCGTATCGCGGATTCTATTTAGCCAGCCGGCCACTCCCAACCACAGGCCCCCAAACACAAACAACGGCGCTTTTCCCTGGAAAACAAAACTCGCCTGCCAACTTTTTGATGGCAGATTGCAGGAGCCACTTGGTACTATCAAACCAGCCCAACTTGGCACTGGTGCCACCATGGGTCTGGTAACCATCCTGCCTATCGTAGCTTTTCAGGAGCCAGCCGGTCACTCCCAGCCATAGGCCGCCAGACACAAAGCTCTACCCGTTTCCCTGGTAAACAAAAGTAAGCTACCGCGCTTCTGGATGGCAGATTGCAGGAACCACTTTGCACCATCAAAGCAGCCCGACTTGTCACTGGTTCCACCTCTGGTCTGGGAACCATCCTGCGTATCGTGGATTCTTATTAGCCAGCCGGCCACTCCCAGCCACACGCCCCCAAATACAAATAACGGCGCTTTTCCCTGGAAAAGAAATCTCGCCTGCCAACTTTTTGATGGCAGATTACAGGAGCCACTTGGTGCTATCAAACCAGCCCAACTTGGCACTGGTGCCACCATGGGTCTGGTAACCATCCTGCCTATCGTAGCTTTTCAGGAGCCAGCCGGTCACTCCCAGCCACAGGCCCCCAGAAAAAAACCTCGGCCCGTTTCCCTGGCAAACAAAAGTAAGCTGCCCCGATTCTGGATGGCAGATTGCAGGAACCACTTGGTACTATCAAACCAGCCCGACTTGGCACTGGTGCCACCTTGGGTCTGGGAACCATCCTGCGTATCGTAGATTCTAATTAGCCAGCCGGCCACTCCCAACCACAGGCCCCCAAACACAAACAACGGCGCTTTTCCCTGGAAAACAAAACTCGCCTGCCAACTTTTGGATGGCAGATTGCAGGAGCCACTTTGCAACATAAAACCAGCCCGACTTGGCACTGGTGCCACCTTGGATCTGGGAACCATCCTGCCTATCGTAGCTTTTCAGGAGCCAGCCGGTCACTCCCAGCCATAGGCCCTCAGCCACAAACCTCGGCCCGTTTCCCTGGCAAACAAAAGTAAGCTACCCCGCTTCTGGATGGCAGATTGCAGGAACCACTTTGCACCATCAAAGAAGCCCGACTTGTCACTGGTTCCACCTCTGGTCTGGGAACCATCCTGCGTATCGTGGATTCTAATTAGCCAGCCGGCCACTCCCAGCCACACACCCCCAAATACAAACAACGGCGCTTTTCCCTGGAAAACAAAACTCGACTGCCAACATTTTGATGGCAGATTGCAGGAGCCACTTGGTGCTATCAAACCAGCCAACTTGGCACTGGTGCCACCATGGGTCTGGTAACCATCCTGCCTATCGTAGCTTTTCAGGAGCCAGCCGGTCACTCCCAGCCATAGGCGCCCAGACACAATGCTCGGCCCATTTCCATGGTAAACAAAAGTAAGCTGCCCCGCTTCTGGATGGCAGATTGCAGGAACCACTTGGTACTATCAAACCAGCCCGACTTAGCACTGGTGCCACCTTGGGTCTGGGAACCATCCTGCGTATCGTGGATTCTAAGGAGCCAGCCGGGCACTCCCAGCCACAGGACACCAAACACAAACAACAGCGCTTTTCTCTGGCAAACAAAACTCAGTTGCCCTGCTTTTGGATGGCAGATTGCAGGAGCCACTTGGTACTATCAAACCAGCCCAAATTGGCACTGGTGCCACCATGGGTCTGGTCACCACCCTGCCTATCGTAGCTTTTCAGGAGCCAGCCGGTCACTCCCAGCCATAGGCCCCCTGACACAAACCTCGGCCCGTTTCCCTGGCAAACAAAAGTAAGCTACACCGCTTCTGGATGGCAGATTGCGGGATCCACTTGGTACTATCAAACCAGCCCGACTTGGCACTGGTGCCACCTCTGGTCTGGGAACCATGCTGCGTAACGTAGATTCTAAGGAGCCAGCCGGCCACTCCCGTCCACAGGCCCCCAAACACAAACAACGGCGCTTTTCCCTGGAAAACAAAACTCGCCTGCCAACTTTTTGATGGCAGATTGCAGGAGCCACTTGGTACTATCAAACCAGCCCAACTTGGCACCGCTGCCACCATGGGTCTGGTCAGCATCCTGCCTATCGGAGCTTTTCAGGAGCCAGCCGGTCACTCCCAGCCATAGGCCGCCAGACACAAACCTCGGCCCGTTTCCCTGGCAAAAAAAAGCAAGCTGCCCCGCTTCTGGATGGCAGATTGCAGGAGCCACTTGGTACTATCAAACCAGCCCAACTTGGCACTGGTGCCTCCATGGGTCTGGTCACCATCCTGCCTATCGTAGCTTTTCAGTAGCCAGCCGGTCAGTCCCAGCCATAGGCCCCAAACACAAATCTCTGCCCGTTTCCCTGGCAAACAAAAGTAAGCTGCCCCGCTTCTGGATGGCAGATTGCAGGAACCACTTGGTACTATCAAACCAGCCCAACTTGGCACTGGTGCCACCTTGGGTCTGGGAACCATGTTGCGTATCGTGGATTCTAAGGAGCCAGCCGGCCACTCCCGTCCACAGGCCCCCAAACACAAACAACGGCGCTTTTCCCTGGAAAACAAAACTCGCCTGCCAAATTTTGATGGCAGATTGCAGGAGCCACTTGGTACTATCAAACCAGCCCAACTTGGCATTGGTGCCACCATGGGTCTGGTAACCATCCTGCCTATCGTAGCTTTTCAGGAGCCAGCCGGTCACTCCGGGCCATAGCCCCCAGACACAAACCTCGGCCCGTTTCCCTGGCAAACAAAAGTAAGCTGCCCCGCTTCTGGATGGCAGATTGCAGGAACCACTTGGTACTATCAAACCAGCCCAACTTGGCACTGGTGCCACCTTGGGTCTGGGAACCATGCTGCGTATCGTGGATTCTAAGGAGCCAGCCGGCCACTCCCAGCCACAGGCCCCCAAACACAAACAACGGCGCTTTTCCCTGGAAAACAAAACTCGCCTGCCAACTTTTTGATGGCAGATTGCAGGAGCCACTTGGTACAATCAAACCAGCCCAACTTGGCACTGGTGCCACCATTGGTCTGGTCACCATCCTGCCTATCGTAGCTTTTCATGAGCCAGCCGGTCACTCCCAGCCATAGGCCCCCAGCCACAAACCTCGGCCCGTTTCCCTGGCAAACAAAAGTAAGCTACCGCGCTTCTGGATGGCAGATTGCAGGAACCACTTTGCACCATCAAAGCAGCCCGACTTGGCACTGGTTCCACCTCTGGTCTGGGAACCATCCTGCGTATCGTGGATTCTAATTAGCCAGCCGGCCACTCCCAGCCACACGCCCCCAAATACAAACAACGGCGCTTTTCCCTGGAAAACAAATCTCGTCTGCCAATTTTTTGATGGCAGATTACAGGAGCCACTTGGTACTATCAAACCAGCCCAACTTGGCACTGGTGCCACCATGGGTCTGGTAACCATCCTGCCTATCGTAGCTTTTCAGGAGCCAGCCGGTCACTCCCAGCCATAGGCCGCCAGACACAAAGCTCTACCCGTTTCCCTGGCAAACAAAAGTAAGCTACCGCGCTTCTGGATGGCAGATTGCAGGAACCACTTTGCACCATCAAAGCAGCCCGACTTGTCACTGGTTCCACCTCTGGTCTGGGAACCATCCTGCGTATCGTGGATTCTTATTAGCCAGCCGGCCACTCCCAGCCACACGCCCCCAAATACAAATAACGGCGCTTTTCCCTGGAAAACAAATCTCGCCTGCCAACTTTTTGATGGCAGATTACAGGAGCCACTTGGTGCTATCAAACCAGCCCAACTTGGCACTGGTGCCACCATGGGTCTGGTAACCATCCTGCCTATCGTAGCTTTTCAGGAGCCAGCCGGTCACTCCCAGCCACAGGCCCCCAGAAAAAAACCTCGGCCCGTTTCCCTGGCAAACAAAAGTAAGCTGCCCCGATTCTGGATGGCAGATTGCAGGAACCACTTGGTACTATCAAACCAGCCCGACTTGGCACTGGTGCCACCTTGGGTCTGGGAACCATCCTGCGTATCGTAGATTCTAATTAGCCAGCCGGCCACTCCCAACGACAGGCCCCCAAACACAAACAACGGCGCTTTTCCCTGGAAAACAAAACTCGCCTGCCAACTTTTTGATGGCAGATTGCAGGAGCCACTTTGCAACATAAAACCAGCCCGACTTGGCACTGGTGCCACCTTGGATCTGGGAACCATCTTGCCTATCGTGAATTTTCAGGAGCCAGCCGGCCACTGCCAGCCACATGCCCCCAAACACAAACAACGGCGCTTTTCCCTGGAAAACAAAACTCGCCTGCCAACTTTTTGATGGCAGATTGCAGGAGCCACTTGGTACTATCAAACCAGCCCAACTTGGCACTGGTGCCACCATGGGTCTGGTCACCATCCTGCCTATCGTAGCTTTTCAGGAGCCAGCCGGTCACTCCCAGCCATAGGCCCT
This sequence comes from Melospiza georgiana, assembly GCF_028018845.1. NCBI lineage: Eukaryota > Metazoa > Chordata > Aves > Passeriformes > Passerellidae > Melospiza > Melospiza georgiana. Next base: position 95,867,331 of record NC_080431.1, read on the forward strand.
CAGCCACAAACCTCGGCCCATTTCCCTGGCAAACAAAAGTAAGCTACCCCGCTTCTGGATGGCAGATTGCAGGAACCACTTTGCACCATCAAAGAAGCCCGACTTGTCACTGGTTCCACCTCTGGTCTGGGAACCATCCTGCGTATCGTGGATTCTAATTAGCCAGCCGGCCACTCCCAGCCACACACCCCCAAATACAAACAACGGCGCTTTTCCCTGGAAAACAAAACTCGACTGCCAACATTTTGATGGCAGATTGCAGGAGCCACTTGGTGCTATCAAACCAGCCAACTTGGCACTGGTGCCACCATGGGTCTCGTAACCATCCTGCCTATCGTAGCTTCTCAGGAGCCAGCCGGTCACTCCCAGCCATAGGCGCCCAGACACAATGCTCGGCCCATTTCCATGGTAAACAAAAGTAAGCTGCCCCGCTTCTGGATGGCAGATTGCAGGAACCACTTGGTACTATCAAACCAGCCCGACTTAGCACTGGTGCCACCTTGGGTCTGGGAACCATCCTGCGTATCGTGGATTCTAAGGAGCCAGCCGGGCACTCCCAGCCACAGGACACCAAACACAAACAACAGCGCTTTTCTCTGGCAAACAAAACTCAGTTGCCCTGCTTTTGGATGGCAGATTGCAGGAGCCACTTGGTACTATCAAACCAGCCCAAATTGGCACTGGTGCCACCATGGGTCTGGTCACCACCCTGCCTATCGTAGCTTTTCAGGAGCCAGCCGGTCACTCCCAGCCATAGGCCCCCTGACACAAACCTCGGCCCGTTTCCCTGGCAAACAAAAGTAAGCTACACCGCTTCTGGATGGCAGATTGCGGGATCCACTTGGTACTATCAAACCAGCCCGACTTGGCACTGGTGCCACCTCTGGTCTGGGAACCATGCTGCGTAACGTAGATTCTAAGGAGCCAGCCGGCCACTCCCGTCCACAGGCCCCCAAACACAAACAACGGCGCTTTTCCCTGGAAAACAAAACTCGCCTGCCAACTTTTTGATGGCAGATTGCAGGAGCCACTTGGTACTATCAAACCAGCCCAACTTGGCACCGCTGCCACCATGGGTCTGGTCAGCATCCTGCCTATCGTAGCTTTTCAGGAGCCAGCCGGTCACTCCCAGCCATAGGCCCCCAGACACAAACCTCGGCCCGTTTCCCTGGCAAACAAAAGTAAGCTGCCCCGCTTCTGGATGGCAGATTGCAGGAGCCACTTGGTACTATCAAACCAGCCCAACTTGGCACTGGTGCCACCATGGGTCTGGTCACCATCCTGCCTATCGTAGCTTTTCAGTAGCCAGCCGGTCAGTCCCAGCCATAGGCCCCAAACACAAATCTCTGCCCGTTTCCCTGGCAAACAAAAGTAAGCTGCCCCGCTTCTGGATGGCAGATTGCAGGAACCACTTGGTACTATCAAACCAGCCCAACTTGGCACTGGTGCCACCTTGGGTCTGGGAACCATGCTGCGTATCGTGGATTCTAAGGAGCCAGCCGGCCACTCCCGTCCACAGGCCCCCAAACACAAACAACGGCGCTTTTCCCTGGAAAACAAAACTCGCCTGCCAAATTTTGATGGCAGATTGCAGGAGCCACTTGGTACTATCAAACCAGCCCAACTTGGCATTGGTGCCACCATGGGTCTGGTCACCATCCTGCCTATCGTAGCTTTTCAGGAGCCAGCCGGCCACTCCGGGCCATAGCCCCCAGACACAAACCTCGGCCCGTTTCCCTGGCAAACAAAAGTAAGCTGCCCCGCTTCTGGATGGCAGATTGCAGGAACCACTTGGTACTATCAAACCAGCCCAACTTGGCACTGGTGCCACCTTGGGTCTGGGAACCATGCTGCGTATCGTGGATTCTAAGGAGCCAGCCGGCCACTCCCAGCCACAGGCCCCCAAACACAAACAACGGCGCTTTTCCCTGGAAAACAAAACTCGCCTGCCAACTTTTTGATGGCAGATTGCAGGAGCCACTTGGTACAATCAAACCAGCCCAACTTGGCACTGGTGCCACCATTGGTCTGGTCACCATCCTGCCTATCGTAGCTTTTCATGAGCCAGCCGGTCACTCCCAGCCATAGGCCCCCAGCCACAAACCTCGGCCCGTTTCCCTGGCAAACAAAAGTAAGCTACCGCGCTTCTGGATGGCAGATTGCAGGAACCACTTTGCACCATCAAAGCAGCCCGACTTGGCACTGGTTCCACCTCTGGTCTGGGAACCATCCTGCGTATCGTGGATTCTAATTAGCCAGCCGGCCACTCCCAGCCACACGCCCCCAAATACAAACAACGGCGCTTTTCCCTGGAAAACAAATCTCGTCTGCCAATTTTTTGATGGCAGATTACAGGAGCCACTTGGTACTATCAAACCAGCCCAACTTGGCACTGGTGCCACCATGGGTCTGGTCACCATCCTGCCTATCGTAGCTTTTCAGGAGCCAGCCGGTCACTCCCAGCCATAGGCCCCCAGACACAAACCTCGGCACGTTTCCCTGGCAAACAAAAGTAAGCTGCCCCACTTCTGGATGGCAGATTGCAGGAACCACTTGGTACTATCAAACCAGCCCGACTTGGCACTGGTGCCTCCTTGGGTCTGGGAACCATCCTGCGTATCGTGGATTCTAATTAGCCATCCGGCCTTTCCCAACCACAGCTCCCAAACACGAACACTGGCGCTTTTCCCTGGAAAACAAAACTGGCCTGCCAACTTTTTGATGGCAGATTGCAGGAGCCACTTGGTGCTATCAAACCAGCCCAACTTGGCACTGGTGCCACCATGGGTCTGGTCACCATCCTGCCTATCGTAGCTTTTCAGTAGCCAGCCGGTCACTCCCAGCCATAGGCCCCCAGACACAAAACCTCGACCCGTTTCCCTGGCAAACAAAAGTAAGCTGCCCCGCTTCTGGATGGCAGATTGCAGGAGCCACTTGGTACTATCAAACCATCCCAACTTGGCACTGGTGCCACCTTGGGCCTGGAAACCATCCTGCGTATCGTGGATTCTAAGGAGCCAGCCGGCCACTCCCAGCCACAGGGCCCCATACAAAAACAACGGCGCTTTTCCCTGGAAAACAAAATGCGCCTGCCAACTTTTTGACGGCAGATTGCAGGAGTCACTTGGTACTATCAAACCAGCCCGACTTGGCACTGGTGCCACCTCTGGTCTGGGAACTGTCCTGCGTATCGTGGATTCTAAGGAGCCAGCCGGCCACTCCCAGCCACAGGCCCCCAAACACAAACAACGGCGCTTTTCCCTGGAAAACAAAACTCGCCTGCCAAATTTTGATGGCAGATTGCAGGAGACACTTGGTACTATCAAACCAGCCCAACTTGGCACTACTGCCACCATGGGTCTGGGAACCATCCTGCCTATCGTAGCTTCTCAGGAGCCAGCCGGTCACTCCCAGCCATAGCCCCCAGACACAAACCTCGGCCCGTTTCCCTGGCAAACAAAAGTAAGCTGCCCCGATTCTGGATGGCAGATTGTAGGACGCACTTGGTACTATCAAACCAGCCAAATTTGGCACTGGTGCCACCTTGGGTCTGGGAACCATGCTGCATATCGTGGATTCTAAGGAGCCAGCCGGCCACTCCCAGCCACAGCCCCCAAACACAATCAATGGCGCTTTTCCCTGGAAAACAAAACTCGTCTGCACACTTTTTGATGGCAGATTGCAGGAGCCACTTGGTGCTATCAAACCAGCCCAACTTGGCACTGGTGCCACCATGGGTCTGGTAACCATCCTGCCTATCGTAGCTTTTCAGGAGCCAGCCGGTCACTCCCAACCATAGGTCCCCAGCCACAAACCTCGGCCCGCTTCCCTGGCAAACAAAAGTAAACTACCGCGCTTCTGGATGGCAGATTGCAGGAACCACTTTGCACCATCAAAGCAGCCCGACTTGGCACTGGTTCCACCTCTGGTCTGGGAACCATCCTGCGTATCGCGGATTCTATTTAGCCAGCCGGCCACTCCCAACCACAGGCCCCCAAACACAAACAACGGCGCTTTTCCCTGGAAAACAAAACTCGCCTGCCAACTTTTTGATGGCAGATTGCAGGAGCCACTTGGTACTATCAAACCAGCCCAACTTGGCACTGGTGCCACCATGGGTCTGGTAACCATCCTGCCTATCGTAGCTTTTCAGGAGCCAGCCGGTCACTCCCAGCCATAGGCCGCCAGACACAAACCTCGGCCCGTTTCCCTGGCAAACAAAAGTAAACTACCGCGCTTCTGGATGGCAGATTGCAGGAACCACTTTGCACCATCAAAGCAGCCCGACTTGTCACTGGTTCCACCTCTGGTCTGGGAACCATCCTGCTTATCGTGGATTCTTATTAGCCAGCCGGCCACTCCCAGCCACACGCCCCCAAATACAAATAACGGCGCTTTTCCCTGGAAAACAAATCTCGCCTGCCAACTTTTTGATGGCAGATTGCAGGAGCCACTTGGTGCTATCAAACCAGCCCAACTTGGCACTGGTGCCACCATGGGTCTGGTAACCATCCTGCCTATCGTAGCTTTTCAGGAGCCAGCCGGTCACTCCCAGCCATAGGCCCCCAGAAAAAAACCTCGGCCCGTTTCCCTGGCAAACAAAAGTAAGCTGCCCCGATTCTGGATGGCAGATTGCAGGAACCACTTGGTACTATCAAACCAGCCAGACTTGGCACTGGTGCCACCTTGGGTCTGGGAACCATCCTGCGTATCGTAGATTCTAATTAGCCAGCCGGCCACTCCCAACCACAGGCCCCCAAACACAAACAACGGCGCTTTTCCCTGGAAAACAAAACTCGCCTGCCAACTTTTGGATGGCAGATTGCAGGAGCCACTTTGCAACATAAAACCAGCCCGACTTGGCACTGGTGCCACCTTGGATCTGGGAACCATCCTGCCTATCGTGGATTTTCAGGAGCCAGCCGGCCACTGCCAGCCACATGCCCCCAAACACAAACAACGGCGCTTTTCCTTCTAAAACAAAACTCGCCTGCCAACTTTTTGATGGCAGATTGCAGGAGCCACTTGGTACTATCAAACCAGCCCAACTTGGCACTGGTGCCACCATGGGGCTGGTAACCATCCTGCCTATCGTAGCTTTTCAGGAGCCAGCCAGTCACCCCCAGCCGTAGGCCCCCAGACAAAAATTTCGGCCCGTTTCCCTGGCAAACAAAAGTAAGCTGCCCCGTTTCTGGTTGTCAGATTGCAGGACACACTTAGTACTACGAAAACAGTCCGACTTGGCACTGATGCCACCTTGGGACAGGGAACCATGCTGCGTATCGAGCTTTTTAAGGAGCCAGCCGGTCACGCCCAGCCATATGCCCCCAAAAAAAAACCACGGAACTTTTCTCCAGCAAACAAAAATCCGCTGCCCCGTGTCTGGATGGCAGATTGCAGGAGCCACTTTGCACCATCAAACCAGCCCGACTTGGCACTGGTGCCACCTTGGATCTGGGAACCATCCTGCCTATCGTGGATTTTCAGGGGCCAGCCGGCATCTCTCAGCCATAGGCCCCCAAACACAAACCACGGCAGTTTACTCTGGTAAACAAAACTCAACTGCCCCTCTTCTGGATGGCATATTGCAGGACGCACTTGGTACTACAAAACCAGCCCGACTTGGACCTGGTGCCACCTTGGGTCTGGTCACCATTCTGCATATCGTGCATTTTAAGGAGCCAGCTGGCCACTCCCAGCCATAGGCACCCAGACACAAAGCTCTGCCAGTTTCCCTGGAAACAAATGTAAGCTACCCCGCTTCTGGATGGCAGATTGCAGGAGCCACTTTGCACCATCAAACCAGCCCGACTTGGCACTGGTGCCACCTTGGGTCTGGGAACCATCCTGCGTATCGTGGATTCTAAGGAGCCAGCTGGCCACTCTCAGCCACAGACCCCCAAACACAAACTACGGCGCTTTTCCCTGGAAATCAAAACTCGCCTGCCAACTTTTTGATGGCAGATTGCAGGAGCCACTTGGTACTATCAAACCAGCCCAACTTGGCACTGGTGCCACAATGGGTCTTGTCACCATACTGCCTATCGTAGCTTTTCAGGAGCCAGCCGGTCACTCCCAGCCATAGGCCCCCAAATACAAACAACGGCGCTTTTCCCTGGAAAACAAAACTCGCCTGCCAAATTTTTGATGGCAGATTGCAGGAGCCACTTGGTACTATCAAACCAGCCCAACTTGGCACTGCTGCCACCATGGGTCTGGTCACCATACTGCCTATCGTAGCTTTTCCGGAGCCAGCCGGTCACTCCCAGCCATAGGCCCCCAGACAAAATCCTCGGCCCGTTTCCCTGGCAAACAAAAGTAAGTTAACCCGCTTCCGGATGGCAGATTGCAGGAGCCACTTTGCACCATCAAACTAGCCCGACTTAGCACTGGTGCCTCCTCTGGTCTGGGGACCAACCTGCTTATCGTGGGTTCTAAGGAGCCGGTTTGCCACTCCCAGCCAAAGGCCCCCAAACACAAACAATCGCGCTTTTCCCTGGAAAACAAAACTTGCCTGCCAAATTTTGACGGCAGATTGCAGGAGACACTTGGTACTATCAAACCAGCCCAACTTGGCACTGGTGCCACCATGGGTCTGGTAACCATCCTGCCTATGGTAGCTTTTCAGGAGCCAGCCGGTCACTCCCAGCCATAGGCCCCCAGACAAAAACCTCGGCCCGTTTCCCTGCAAACAAAAGTAAGCTGCCCCGCTTCTGGATGGCAGATTGCAGGAACCACTTGGTACTATCAAACCAGCCCGACTTGGCACTGGTGCCACCTTGGGTCTGGGAACCATCCTGCGTTTTGTGGATTCTAAGGAGCCAGCCGGCCACTCCCAGCCACAGGCCCCCAAACACAAACAACGGCGCTTTTCCCTGGAAAACAAAACTCGCCTGCCAACTTTTTGATGGCAGATTGCAGGAGCCACTTGGTGCTATCAAACCAGCCCAACTTGGCACCGGTGCCACCATGGGTCTGGTCACCATCCTGCCTATCGTAGCTTTTCAGGAGCCAGCCGGTCACTCCCAGCCATAGGCCCCCAGACACAAACCTCGGCCCGTTTCCCTGGCAAACAAAAGTAAGCTGCCCCGCTTCTGGATGGCAGATTGCAGGAACCACTTGATACTATCAAACCAGCCTACCTTGGCAATGGTGCCACCTTGGATCTGGGAAACATCCTGCGTATCGTGGATTCTAAGGAGCCAGCCGGCCACTCCCAGCCACAGGCCCCCAAACACAATCAATGGCGCTTTTCCCTGGAAAACAAAACTCGCCTGCCAACATTTCATGTCAGATTGCAGGAGCCACTTGGTAATATCAAATCAGCCCGACTTGGCACTGGTGCCACCTTGGGTCTGGGAACCATGCTGCGTATCGTAGATTCTAATTAGCCAGCCGGCCACTCCCAACCACAGGCCCCCAAACACAAACAACGGCGCTTTTCCCTGGAAAACAAAACTCGCCTGCCAACTTTTTGATGGCAGATTGCAGGAGACACTTTGCACCATCAAACCAGCCCGACTTGGCACTGGTGCCACCTTGGATCTGGGAACCATCCTGCCTATCGTGTATTTTCAGGAGCCAACCGGCCACTCCCAGGCACATGCCCCCAAACACAAACAACGGCGCTTTTCCTTCTAAAACAAAACTCGCCTGCCAACTTTTTGATGGCAGATTGCAGGAGCCACTTGGTACTATCAAACCAGCCCAACTTGGCACTGATGCCACCTTGGGTCAGGGAACCATGCTGCGTATCGAGCTTTTTAAGGAGCCAGCCGGTCACGCCCAGCCATATACCCCCAAAAACAAACCACGGAACTTTTCTCCAGCAAACAAAAATCCGCTGCCCCGCGTCTGGATGGCAGATTGCAGGAGCCACTTTGCACCATCAAACCAGCCCGACTTGGCACTGGTGCCACCTTGGATCTGGGAACCATCCTGCCTATCCTGGATTTTCAGGGGCCAGCCGGCACATCTCAGCCATAGGCCCCCAAACACAAACCACGGCAGTTTACTCTGGTAAACAAAACTCAACTGCCCCTCTTCTGGATGGCAAATTGCAGGACACACTTGGTACTATAAACCAGCCCGACTTAGCACTGGTGCCACCTTGGGTCTGGGAACCATCCTGCGTATCGTGGATTCTAAGGAGCCAGCCGGCCACTCCCAGCCACAGGACCCCAAACACAAACAACAGCGCTTTTCTCTGGCAAACAAAACTCAGTTGCCCTGCTTTTGGATGGCAGATTGCAGGAGCCACTTGGTACTATCAAACCAGCCCAAATTGGCACTGGTGCCACCATGGGTCTGGTCACCACCCTGCCTATCGTAGCTTTCCAGGAGCCAGCCGGTCACTCCCAGCCATAGGCCCCCTGACACAAACCTCGGCCCCTTTCCCTGGCAAACAAAAGTAAGCTACACCGCTTCTGGATGGCAGATTGCGGGATCCACTTGGTACTATCAAACCAGCCCGACTTGGCACTGGTGCCACCTCTGGTCTGGGAACCATGCTGCGTAACGTAGATTCTAAGGAGCCAGCCGGCCACTCCCGTCCACAGGCCCCCAAACACAAACAACGGCGCTTTTCCCTGGAAAACAAAACTCGCCTGCCAACTTTTTGATGGCAGATTGCAGGAGCCACTTGGTACTATCAAACCAGCCCAACTTGGCACCGCTGCCACCATGGGTCTGGTCACCATCCTGCCTATCGGAGCTTTTCAGGAGCCAGCCGGTCACTCCCAGCCATAGGCCGCCAGACACAAACCTCGGCCCGTTTCCCTGGCAAACAAAAGTAAGCTGCCCCGCTTCTGGATGGCAGATTGCAGGAGCCACTTGGTACTATCAAACCAGCCCAACTTGGCACTGGTGCTTTCATGGGTCTGGTCACCATCCTGCCTATCGTAGCTTTTCAGTAGCCAGCCGGTCAGTCCCAGCCATAGGCCCCAAACACAAAGCTCTGCCCGTTTCCCCGGCAAACAAAAGTAAGCTACCCCGCTTCTGGATGGCAGATTGCAGGAGCCATTTTGAACCATCAAACCAGCCCGACTTGGCACTGGTGCCACCTTGGATCTCGGAACCATCCTGCCTATCGTGGATTTTCAGGGGCCTGCCGGCCACTCTCAGTCATGTACCCCGAAACAACAACCACGGCCCTTTCCTCTGGCCAACAAACTCAACTGCCCCTCGTCTGGATGGCAAATTGCAGGAGCCACTTGCTACTACAAAACCAGCCCAACTTGGCACTGGTTCCACCTTGGGTCTAGTCACCATTCTGCATATCGTGCATTTTAAGGAGCCAGCTGGCCACTCCCAGCCATAGGCCCCCTGCCACAAACCTCGGCCCGTTTCCCTAGCAAACAAATGTAAGCTACCGCGCTTCTGGATGGCAGATTGCAGGAGCCACTTTGCACCATCAAACCAGCCAAACTTGGCACTGGTGCCACCGTGGCTCTGGGAACCATGCTGCGTATCGTAGATTCTAAGGCGCCAGCCGGCCACTCCCAGCCACAAGCCCACAAACACAAAAAACGGCGCTTTTCCCTGGAAAACAAAACTGGCCTGCCAACTTTTTGATGGCAGATTGCAGGAGCCACTTGGTACTATCAAACCACCCAACTTGGCACTGGTGCCACCATGGGTCTGGTAACCATACTGCCTATCGTAGCTTTTCCGGAGCCAGCCGGTCACTCCCAGCCATAGGCGCCCAGACACAAATGTCGGCCCGTTTCCATGGTAAACAAAAGTAAGCTGCCCTACTTCTGGATGGCAGATTGCAGGAACCACTTGGTACTATCAAACCAGCCCGACTTGGCACTGGTGCCTCCTTGGGTCTGGGAACCATCCTGCGTATCGTGGATTCTAATTAGCCATCCGGCCTTTCCCAACCACAGCTCCCAAACACGAACACTGGCGCTTTTCCCTGGAAAACAAAACTCGCCTGCCAACTTTTTGATGGCAGATTGCAGGAGCCACTTGGTGCTATCAAACCAGCCCAACTTGGCACTGGTGCCACCATGGGTCTGGTCACCATCCTGCCTATCGTAGCTTTTCAGTAGCCAGCCGGTCACTACCAGCCATAGGCCCCCAGACACAAAACCTCGACCCGTTTCCCTGGCAAACAAAAGTAAGCTGCCCCGCTTCTGGATGGGAGATTGCAGGAACCACTTGGTACTATCAAACCAGCCAGACTTGGAACTGGTGCCACCTTGGGCCTGGAAACCATCCTGCGTATCGTGGATTCTAAGGAGGCAGCCGGCCACTCCCAGCCACAGGGCCCCAAACACAAACAACGGCGCTTTTCCCTGGAAAACAAAATGCGCCTGCCAAATTTTTGATGGCAGATTGCAGGAGCCACTTGGTACTATCAAACCAGCCCGACTTGGCACTGGTGCCACCTCTGGTCTGGGAACTGTCCTGCGTATCGTGGATTCAAAGGAGCCATCCGGCCACTCCCAGCCACAGGCCCCCAAACACAAACAACGGCGCTTTTCCCTGGAAAACAAAACTCGCCTGCCAAATTTTGATGGCAGTTTGCAGGAGCCACTTGGTACTATCAAACCAGCCCAACTTGACACTGCTGCCACCATGGGTCTGGTAACCATCACGCCTATCGTAGGTTTTCCGGAGCCAGCCGGTCACTCCCAGCCATAGCCCCCAGACACAAACCTCGGCCCATTTCCCTGGCAAACAAAAGTAAGCTGCCCCGCTTCTGGATGGCAGATTGCAGGAGCCACTTGGTACTATCAAACCACCCCGACTTGGCACTGGTGCCACCTTGGGTCTGGGAACCATGCTGCGTATCGTGTATTCTAAGGAGCCAGCCGGCCACTCCCAGCCACAGGCCCCCAAACACAATCAATGGCGCTTTTCCCTGGAAAACAAAACTCGCCTGCCAACTTTTTGATGGCAGATTGCAGGAGCCACTTGGTACTAACAAACCAGCCCAACTTGGCACTGCTGCCACCATGGGTCTGGTCACCATCCTGCCTATCGTAGCTTTTCATGAGCCAGCCGGTCACTCCCAGCCATAGGCCCCCAGCCACAAACCTCGGCCCGTTTCCCTGAAAAAAAAAATTAAGCTACCCCGCTTCTGGATGGCAGATTGCAGGAGCTATTTAGTACTATCAAACCAGCCCGACTTGGCACTGGTGCCACCTTGGCTCTGGGAACCATCCTGCCTATTGTGTATTTTGTGGGGTCAGCCGGCCACTCTCAGCCATATGCCCTCAAACACAAACCACGGCCCTTTTCTCTGGCAAACAAAACTCAACTGCCCCACTTCTGGAAGGCAAATTGCAGGACGCACTTGGTACTACAAAAACAGCCCAACTTGGCACTGGTGCCACCTTGGGTCTGGGAACCATTCTGCCTATCGTGGATTTTCAGGGGCCAGCCGGCCACTCCCAGCCACAGGGCCCCAAACACAAAAAACGGCGCTTTTCCCTGGAAAACAAATCTCGACTGCCAACTTTTTGATGGCAGATTGCAGGAGCCACTTGGTGCTATCAAACCAGCCAACTTGGCACTGGTGCCACCATGGGTCTGGTCACCATCCTGCCTCTCGTAGCTTTTCAGGAGCCAGCCGGTCACTCCCTGCCATAGGCGCCCAGACAAAAATCTCGGCCCATTTCCATGGTAAACAAAAGTAAGCTGCCCCGCTTCTGGATGGCAGATTGCAGGAACCACTTGGTACTATCAAACCAGCCCAACTTGGCACTGGTGCCACCTTGGGTCTGGGAACCATCCTGCGTATCGTGGATTCTAAGGAGCCAGCCGGGCACTCCCAGCCACAGGACCCCAAACACAAACAACAGCGCTTTTCTCTGGCAAACAAAACTCAGTTGCCCTGCTTTTGGATGGCAGATTGCAGGAGCGACTTGGTACTATCAAACCAGCCCAACTTGGCACTGGTGCCTCCATGGGTCTGGTAACCATCCTGCCTATCGTAGCTTTTCAGGAGCCAGCCGGTCACTCCCAGCCATAGGCCCCAGACACAAAGCTCTGCCCGTTTCCCTGGCAAAAAAAGTAAGCTACCCCGCTTCTGGATGGCAGATTGCAGGAGCCACTTTGAAGCATCAAACCAGCCCGACTTGGCACTGGTGCCACCTCTGGTCTGGGAACCATCCTGCGTATCGTGGATTCTAAGGAGCCAGCCGGCCACTCCCAGCCACAGGCCCACAAACATAAACAACGGCGATTTTCCCTGGAAAACAAAACTCGCCTGCTAGCTTTTTGATGGCAGATTGCAGGAGCCACTTGGTACTATCAAACCAGCCCAACTTGGCACTGCTGCCACCATGGGTCTGGTCACCATCCTGCCTATCGTAGCTTTTCAGGAGCCAGCCGGTCACTCCCAGCCATAGGCCCCCAGACACAAACCTCGGCCCGTTTCCCTGGCAAACAAAAGTAAGCTGCCCCGCTTCTGGATGGCAGATTGCAGGAGCCACTTGGTACTATCAAACCAGCCCGACTTGGCACTGGTGCCACCTTGGCTCTGGGAACCATGCTGCGTAACGTAGATTCTAAGGCACCAGGCGGCCACTCCCAGCCATAGGCCCCCAAATACAAACAACGGCGCTTTTCCCTGGAAAACAAAACTCGCATGCCAAATTTTGATGGCAGATTGCAGGAGCCACTTGGTAGTATCAAACCAGCCCGACTTGGCACTGGTGCCTCCTTGGGTCTTGGAACCATCCTGCGTATCGTGGATTCTAATTAGCCATCCGCCCTTTCCCAACCACAGCTCCCAAACACGAACACTGGCGCTTTTCCCTGGAAAACAAAACTGGCCTGCCAACTTTTTGATGGCAGATTGCAGGAGCCACTTGGTGCTATCAAACCAGCCCAACTTGGCACTGGTGCCACCATGGGTCTGGTCACCATCCTGCCTATCGTAGCTTTTCAGTAGCCAGCCGGTCACTACCAGCCATAGGCCCCCAGACACAAAACCTCGACCCGTTTCCCTGGCAAACAAAAGTAAGCTGCCCCGCTTCTGGATGGCAGATTGCAGGAGCCACTTGGTACTATCAAACCAGCCCAACTTGGCACAGGTGCCACCTTGGGCCTGGAAACCACCCTGCGTATCATGGATTCTAAGGAGCCAGCCGGCCACTCCCAGCCACAGGCCCCCAGCCACAAACCTCGGCCCGTTTCCCTGGCAAACAAAAGTAAGCTACCGCGCTTCTGGATGGCAGATTGCAGGAACCACTTTGCACCATCAAAGCAGCCCGACTTGGCAATGGTTCCACCTCTGGTCTGGGAACCATCCTGCGTATCGTGGATTCTAATTAGCCAGCCGGCCACTCCCAGCCACACGCCGCCAAATACAATCAATGGCGCTTTTCCCTGGAAAACAAATCTCGCCTGCCAATTTTTTGATGGCAGATTACAGGAGCCACTTGGTACTATCAAACCAGCCCAACTTGGCACTGGTGCCACCATGGGTCTGGTCACCATCCTGCCTATCGTAGCGTTTCAGGAGCCAGCCGGTCACTTCCAGCCATAGGCCCCCAGACACAAACCTCGTCACGTGTCCCTGGCAAACAAAAGTAAGCTGCCCCGCTTCTGGATGGCAGATTGCAGGAGCCACTTTGCACCATCAAACTGGCCCGACTTGGCACTGGTGCCACCTTGGGTCTGGGAACCATGCTGCGTATCGTGGATTTTAAGGAGCCAGCCGGCCATTCCCAGCCACAGGCCCCCAAACACAATCAATGGCGCTTTTCCCTGGAAAACAAAATTCGCCCGCCAACTTTTTGATGGCAGATTGCAGGAGCCACTTGGTACCATCAAACCAGCCCAAATTGGCACTGGTGCCACCATGGGTCTGGTCACCATCCTGCCTATCGTAGCTTTTCAGGAGCCAGCCGGTCACTCCGAGCCATATCCCTCAGACACAAACCTTGGCCCGTTTCCCTGGCAAACAAAAGTAAGCTGCCCCGCTTCTGGATGCCAGATTGTAGGACGCACTTGGTACTATCAAACCAGCCAAACTTGGCACTGGTGCCACCTTGGGTCTGGGAACCATCCTGCGTATCGTGGATTCTAAGGAGCCAGCCGGCCACTCCCAGCCACAGCCCCCAAACACAATCAATGGCGCTTTTCCCTGGAAAACAAAACTCGCCTGCACACTTTTTGATGGCAGATTGCAGGAGCCACTTGGTATTATCAAACCAGCCCAACTTGGCACTGGTTCCACCTCTGGTCTGGGAACCATCCTGCGTATCGCGGATTCTATTTAGCCAGCCGGCCACTCCCAACCACAGGTCCCCAAACACAAACAACGGCGCTTTTCCCTGGAAAACAAAACTCGCCTGCCAACTTTTTGATGGCAGATTGCAGGAGCCACTTGGTACTATCAAACCAGCCCAACTTGGCACTGGTGCCACCATGGGTCTGGTCACCATCCTGCCTATCGTAGCTTTTCAGGAGCCAGCCGGTCACTCCCAGCCATAGGCCCCCAGACACAAACCTCGGCCCGTTTCCCTGGCAAACAAAAGTAAGCTACCGCGCTTCTGGATGGCAGATTGCAGGAACCACTTTGCACCATCAAAGCAGCCCGACTTGTCACTGGTTCCACCTCTGGTCTGGGAACCATCCTGCGTATCGTGGATTCTTATTAGCCAGCCGGCCACTCCCAGCCACACGCCCCCAAATACAAATAACGGCGCTTTTCCCTGGAAAACAAATCTCGCCTGCCAACTTTTTGATGGCAGATTACAGGAGCCACTTGGTGCTATCAAACCAGCCCAACTTGGCACTGGTGCCACCATGGGTCTGGTAACCATCCTGCCTATCATAGCTTTTCAGGAGCCAGCCGGTCACTCCCAGCCATAGGCCCCCAGAAAAAAACCTCGGCCCGTTTCCCTGGCAAACAAAAGTAAGCTGCCCCGCTTCTGGATGGCAGATTGCAGGAACCACTTGGTACTATCAAACCAGCCCGACTTGGCACTGGTGCCACCTTGGGTCTGGGAACCATCCTGCGTATCGTAGATTCTAATTAGCCAGCCGGCCACTCCCAACCACAGGCCCCCAAACACAAACAACGGCGCTTTTCCCTGGAAAACAAAACTCGCCTGCCAACTTTTGGATGGCAGATTGCAGGAGCCACTTTGCAACATAAAACCAGCCCGACTTGGCACTGGTGCCACCTTGGATCTGGGAACCATCCTGCCTATCGTGGATTTTCAGGAGCCAGCCGGCCACTGCCAGCCACATGCCCCCAAACACAAACAACGGCGCTTTTCCCTCTAAAACAAAACTCGCCTGCCAACTTTTTGATGGCAGATTGCAGGAGCCACTTGGTACTATCAAACCAGCCCAACTTGGCACTGGTGCCACCATGGGGCTGGTAACCATCCTGCCTATCGTAGCTTTTCAGGAGCCAGCCAGTCACCCCCAGCCGTAGGCCCCCATACAAAAATTTCGGCCCGTTTCCCTGGCAAACAAAAGTAAGCTGCCCCGTTTCTGGTTGGCAGATTGCAGGACGCACTTGGTACTACGAAAACAGTCCGACTTGGCACTGATGCCACCTTGGATCAGGGAACCATGCTGCGTATCGAGCTTTTTAAGGAGCCAGCCGGTCACGCCCAGCCATATGCCCCCAAAAAAAAACCACGGAACTTTTCTCCAGCAAACAAAAATCCGCTGCCCCGTGTCTGGATGGCAGATTGCAGGAGCCACTTTGCACCATCAAACCAGCCCGACTTGGCACTGGTGCCACCTTGGATCTGGGAACCATCCTGCCTATCGTGGATTTTCAGGGGCCAGCCGGCAACTCTCAGCCATAGGCCCCCAAACACAAACCACGGCAGTTTACTCTGGTAAACAAAACTCAACTGCCCCTCTTCTGGATGGCATATTGCAGGACGCACTTGGTACTACAAAACCAGCCCGACTTGGCACTGGTGCCACCTTGGGTCTGGTCACCATTCTGCATATCGTGCATTTTAAGGAGCCAGCTGGCCACTCCCAGCCATAGGCCCCCAGACACAAAGCTCTGCCCGTTTCCCTGGCAAACAAATGTAAGCTACCCCGCTTCTGGATGGCAGATTGCAGGAGCCACTTTGCACCATCAAACCAGCCCGACTTGGCACTGGTGCCACCTTGGGTCTGGGAACCATCCTGCGTATCGTGGATTCTAAGGAGCCAGCTGGCCACTCTCAGCCACAGGCCCCCAAACACAAACAACGGCGCTTTTCCCTGGAAAACAAAACTCGCCTGCCAACATTTTGATGGCAGATTGCAGGAGCCACTTGGTACTATCAAACCAGCCCAACTTGGCACTGGTGCCACAATGGGTCTTGTCACCATACTGCCTATCGTAGCTTTTCAGGAGCCAGCCGGTCACTCCCAGCCATAGGCCCCCAAATACAAACAACGGCGCTTTTCCCTGGAAAACAAAACTCGCCTGCCAAATTTTTGATGGCAGATTGCAGGAGCCACTTGGTACTATCAAACCAGCCCAACTTGGCACTGTTGCCACCATGGGTCTGGTCACCATACTGCCTATCGTAGCTTTTCCGGAGCCAGCCGGTCACTCCCAGCCATAGGCCCCCAGACAAAATCCTCGGCCCGTTTCCCTGGCAAACAAAAGTAAGTAAACCCGCTTCCGGATGGCAGATTGCAGGAGCCACTTTGCACCATCAAACTAGCCCGACTTGGCACTGGTGCCACCTCTGGTCTGGGGACCATCCTGCTTATCGTGGGTTCTAAGGAGCCGGTTTGCCACTCCCAGCCACAGGCCCCCAAACACAAACAATGGCGCTTTTCCCTGGAAAACAAAACTTGCCTGCCAAATTTTGATGGCAGATTGCAGGAGCCACTTGGTGCTATCAAACCAGCCCAACTTGGCACTGCTGCCACCATGGGTCTGGTCACCATCCTGCCTATCGTAGCTTTTCAGGAGCCAGCCGGTCACTCCCAGCCATAGGCCCCCAGACAAAAACCTCGGCCCGTTTCCCTGCAAACAAAAGTAAGCTGCCCCGCTTCTGGATGGCAGATTGCAGGAACCACTTGGTACTATCAAACCAGCCCGACTTGGCACTGGTGCCACCTCTGGTCTGGGAACCATCCTGCGTATCGTGGATTCTAAGGAGCCAGCCGGCCACTCCCAGCCACAGGCCCCCAAACACAAACAACGGCGCTTTTCCCTGGAAAACAAAACTCGCCTGCCAACTTTTTGATGGCAGATTGCAGGAGCCACTTGGTGCTATCAAACCACCCCAACTTGGCACTGGTGCCACCATGGGTCTGGTTACCATCCTGCCTATCGTAGCTTTTCAGGAGCCAGCCGGTCACTCCCAGCCATAGGCCCCCAGACACAAACCTCGGTCCGTTTCCCTGGCAAACAAAAGTAAGCTGCCCCGCTTCTGGATGGCAGATTGCAGGAACCACTTGATACTATCAAACCAGCCTACGTTGGCAATGGTGCCACCTTGGATCTGGGAAACATCCTGCGTATCGTGGATTCTAAGGAGCCAGCCGGCCACTCCCAGCCACAGGCCCCCAAACACAATCAATGGCGCTTTTCCCTGGAAAACAAAACTCGCCTGCCAACTTTTTGATGGCAGATTGCAGGAGCCACTTGGTAATATCGAAACAGCCCGACTTGGCACTGGTGCCACCTTGGGTCTGGGAACCATGCTGCGTATCGTAGATTCTAATTAGCCAGCCGGCCACTCCCAACCACAGGCCCCCAAACACAAACAACGGCGCTTTTCCCTGGAAAACAAAACTCGCCTGCCAACTTTTTGATGGCAGATTGCAGGAGCCACTTTGCAACATAAAACCAGCCCGACTTGGCACTGGTGCCACCTTGGATCTGGGAACCATCCTGCCTATCGTGGATTTTCAGGAGCCAGCCGGCCACTCCCAGCCACATGCCCCCAAACACAAACAACGGCGCTTTTCCCTGGAAAACAAAACTCGCCTGCCAACTTTTTGATGGCAGATTGCAGGAGCCACTTGGTACTATCAAACCAGCCCAACTTGGCACTGGTGCCACCATGGGGCTGGTAACCATCCTGCCTATGGTAGCTTTTCAGGAGCCAGCCAGTCACCCCCAGCCGTAGGCCCCCAGACAAAAATTTCGGCCCGTTTCCCTGGCAAACAAAAGTAAGCTGCCCCGCTTCTGGATGGCAGATTGCAGGACGCACTTGGTACTACGAAAACAGCCCGACTTGGCACTGATGCCGCCTTGGGTCAGGGACCCATGCTGCGTATCGAGCTTTTTAAGGAGCCAGCCGGTCACGCCCAGCCATATACCACCAAAAACAAACCACGGAACTTTTCTCCAGCAAACAAAAATCCGCTGCCCCGCATCTGGATGGCAGATTGCAGGAGCCACTTTGCACCATCAAACCAGCCCGACTTGGCACTGGTGCCACCTTGGATCTGGGAACCATCCTGCCTATCGTGGATTTTCAGGGGCCAGCCGGCAACTCTCAGCCATAGGCCCCCAAACACAAACCACGGCAGTTTACTCTGGTAAACAAAGCTCAACTGCCCCACTTCTGGATGGCACTTTGCAGGACACACTTGGTACTACAAAACCAGCCCGACTTGGACCTGGTGCCACCATGGGTCTGGTCACCATTCTGCATATCGTGCATTTTAAGGAGCCAGCTGGCCACTCCCAGCCATAGGCCCCCAGACACAAAGCTCTGCCCGTTTCCCTGGCAAACAAATGTAAGCTACCCCGCTTCTGGATGGCAGATTGCAGGAGCCACTTTGCACCATCAAACCAGCCCGACTTGGCACTGGTGCCACCTTGGGTCTGGGAACCATCCTGCGTATCGTGGATTCTAAGGAGCCAGCTGGCCACTCTCAGCCACAGGCCCCCAAACAGAAACAACGGCGCTTTTCCCTGGAAAACAAAACTCGCCTGCCAATTTTTTGATGGCAGATTGCAGGAGCCACTTGGTACTATCAAACCAGCCCAACTTGGCACTGGTGCCACCATGGGTCTGGTCACCATCCTGCCTGTCGTAGCTTTTCCGGAGCCAGCCGGTCACTCCCAGCCATAGGCCCCCAGACAAAATCCTCGGCCCGTTTCCCTGGCAAACAAAAGTAAGCTGCCTCGCTTCTGGATGGCAGATTGCAGGAGCCACTTTGCACCATCAAACTAGCCCGACTTGGCACTGGTGCCACCTCTGGTCTGGTCACCATCCTGCTTATCGTGGGTTCTAAGGAGCCGGTTTGCCACTCCCAGCCACAGGCCCCCAAACACAAACAATGGCGCTTTTCCCTGGAAAACAAAACTCGACTGCCAAATTTTTGATGGCAGATTGCAGGAGCCACTTGGTACTATCAAACCAGCCCAACTTGGCACTGGTGCCACCATGGGTCTGGTCACCATCCTGCCTATCGTAGCTTTTCAGGAGCCAGCCGGTCACTCCCAGCCATAGGCGCCCAGGCACAAATATCGGCCCGTTTCCATGGTAAACAAAAGTAAGCTGCCCTGCTTCTGGATGGCAGATTGCAGGAACCACTTGGTACTATCAAACCAGCCCGACTTGGCACTGGTGCCTCTTTGGGTCTGGGAACCATCCTGCGTATCGTGGATTCTAATTAGCCATCCGGCCTTTCCCAACCACAGCCCCCAAACACGAACACTGACGCTTTTCCCTGGAAAACAAAACTCGCCTGCCAACTTTTAGATGGCAGATTGCAGGAGCCACTTGGTGCTATCAAACCAGCCCAACTTGGCACTGGTGCCACCATGGGTCTGGTCACCATCCTGCCTATCGTAGCTTTTCAGTAGCCAGCCGGTCACTCCCAGCCATAGGCCCCCAGACACAAAACCTCGACCCGTTTCCCTGGCAAACAAAAGTAAGCTGCCCCGCTTCTGGATGGCAGATTGGAGGAACCACTTGGTAGTATCAAACCAGCCAGACTTGGAACTAGTGCCACCTTGGGCCTGGAAACCATCCTGCGTATCGTGGATTCTAAGGAGGCAGCCGGCCACTCCCAGCCACAGGGCCCCAAACACAAACAACGGCGCTTTTCCCTGGAAAACAAAATGCGCCTGCCAACTTTTTGACGGCAGATTGCAGGAGCCACTTGCTACTATCAAACCAGCCAACTTGGCACTGGTGCCACCATGCGTCTGGTAACCATCCTGCCTATCGTAGCTTTTCATGAGCTAGCCGGTCACTCCCAGCCATAGGCCCCCAGCCACAATCCTCGGCCCGTTTCCCTGGCAAACAAAAGTAAGCTACCGCGCTTCTGGATGGCAGATTGCAGGAACCACTTTGCACCATCAAAGCAGCCCGACTTGGCACTGGTTCCACCTCTGGTCTGGGAAACATCCTGCGTATCGTGGATTATAAGGAGCCAGCCGGCCACTCCCAGCCACACGCCCCCAAATACAAACAACGGCGCTTTTCCCTGGAAAACAAATCTCGCCTGCCAATTTTTTGATGGCAGATTACAGGAGCCACTTGGTACTATCAAACCAGCCCAACTTGGCACTGCTGCCACCATGGGTCTGGTCACCATCCTGCCTATCGTAGCTTTTCAGGAGCCAGCCGGTCACTCCCAGCCATAGGCCGCCAGACACAAACCTCGGCCCGTTTCCCTGGCAAACAAAAGTAAGCTGCCCCGCTTCTGGATGGCAGATTGCAGGACGCACTTGGTACTATCAAACCAGCCCAACTTGGCACTGGTGCCACCTTGGCTCTGGGAACCATGCTGCGTATCGTGGATTCTAAGGAGCCAGCCGGCCACTCCCAGCCACAGCCCCCAAACACAATCAATGGCGCTTTTCCCTGGAAAACAAAACTCGCCTGCCAACTTTTTGATGGCAGATTGCAGGAGCCACTTGGTGCTATCAAACCAGCCCAACTTGGCACTGGTGCCACCATGGGTCTGGTAACCATCCTGCCTATCGTGGATTTTCAGGGGCCAGCCGGCCACTCTCAGCCATGTACCCCCAAACAAAAACCACGGCCCTTTCGTCTGGCAAACTAAACTCAACTGCCCCTCTACTGGATGGCAAATTGCAGGAGCCACTTGCTACTACAAAAGCAGCCCGACTTGGCACTGGTGCCACCTTGGCTCTTGGAACCATGCTGCGTATCGTGGATTCTAAGGAGCCAGCCGGCCACTCCCAGCCACAGGCCCCCAAAAAATACCAAAGACCTTTTCTCTTGCAAACAAAAATCGGCTGCCCCGCTTCTGGATGGCAGATTGCAGGAGCCACTTTGCACCATCAAACCAGCCCGACTTGGCACTGGTGCCACCTTGGGTCTGGGAACCATCCTGCGTTTTGTGGATTCTAAGGAGCCAGCCGGCCACTCCCAGCCACAGGCCCCCAAACACAAACAACGGCGCTTTTCCCTGGAAAAAAAAACTCGCCTGCCAACATTTGATGGCAGATTTCAGGAGCCACTTGGTGCTATCAAACCAGCCCAACTTGGCACTGGTGCCACCATGGGTCGGGTCACCATCCTGCCTAACGTAGCTTTTCAGGAGCCAGCCGGTCACTGCCAGCCATAGGCCCCCAGACACAAACCTCGGCCCGTTTCCCTGGCAAACCAGAGTAAGCTGCCCCGCTTCTGGATGGCAGATTGCAGGAGCCACTTTGAACCATCAAATTAGCCCGACTTGGCACTGGTGCCACCTCTGGTCTGGGAACCATCCTGCGTATCGTGGATTCTAATTAGCCAGCCGGCCACTCCCAGCCACAGGACCCCAAACACAAACAACGGCGCTTTTCCCTGGAAAACAAAACTCGCCTGCCAACATTTTGATGGCAGATTGCAGGAGCCACTTGGTACAATCAAACCAGCCCAACTTGGCACTGGTGCCACCATGGGTCTGGTCACCATCCTGCCTATCGTAGCTTTTCAGGCACCTGCAATCTGCCATCAAAAAGTTGGCAGGCGAGTTTTGTTTTCCAGGGAAAAGCGCCTTTGTTTGTGTTTGGGTGCCTGTGGCTGGGAGTGGCCAGCTGGCTCCTTAGAATCCACAAAACGCAGGATGGTTCCCAGACCAGAGGTGGCACCAGTGCCAAGTTGGGCTGATTTGATAGTACCAAGTGCGTCCTGCAATCTGCCATCCAGAAGCGGGGCAGCTTACTTTTGTTTGCCAGGGAAACTGGCCAAGATTGGTGTCTGGGGGCCTATGGCTGGGAGTGACCAGCTAGGTCGTGAAAAGCTACAATAGGCAGGATGGTGACCAGACCCATGGTGGCAGCAGTGCCAAGTTGGCCTGATTTGATAGTACCAAGTGGCTCCTGCAATCTGCCATCAAAAATTTGGCAGGCGAGTTTTATTTTGCGGGGAAATGCGCCGTTGTTTGTGTTTGGGGAACTGTGGCTGGGAGTGGCCCCCTTGCGTCTTAGAATAATCGTACGCAGCATGGTTCCCAGACCCAAGGTGGCACCAGTGCCAAGTCGGGCTGGTTTGATAGTACCAAGTGGTTCCTGCAATCTGCCATCCAGATGCGGGGCAGCTTACTTTTTTTTGCCAGGGAAACGGGCCGAGGTTTGTTTCTCGGGGCATATGGCTGGGAGTGACGGACTGTCTCCTGAAAAGCTACGATAGGCAGGATGGTGACCAGACCCATGGTGGCACCAGTGCCAAGTTGGGCTGGTTTGATAGTACCAAGTGGCTCCTGCAATCTGCCATCAAAAAGTTGGCAGGCGAGTTTTGTTTTCCAGGGAAAAGCGCCGTTGTTTGTGTTTGGGGGCCTGTGGCTGGGAGTGGCCGGATGGCTCCTTAGAATCCACGATACGCAGGATGGTTCCCAGAGCCAAGGTGGCACCAGTGCCAAGTCGGGCTAGTTTGATGGTGCGAAGCGGTTCCTGCAATCTGCCATCCAGAAGCGCGGTAGCTTACTTTTGTTTGCCAGGGAAACGGGCCGAGGTTTGTGTTTGGGGGCCTACGGCTGGGAGTGACCGGCGGCTCCTGAAATGCGACGATAGGCAGGATGTTGACCAGACCCATGGTGGCACCAGTGCCAAGTTGGGCTGGTTTGATAGTACCAAGTGGCTCCTGTAATCTGCCATCAAAAAATTGGCAGGCGAGATTTGTTTTCCAGGGAAAAGCGCCGTTGTTTGTATTTGGGGGCATGTGGCTGGGAGTGGCCGGCTGGCTAATTAGAATCCACGATACGCAGGATGGTTCCCAGACCAGAGGTGGAACCAGTGCCAAGTCGGGCTGCTTTGATGGTGCAAAGTGGTTCCTGCAATCTGCCATCCAGAAGCGCGGTAGCTTACTTTTGTTTGCCAGGGAAACGGGCCGAGGTTTGTGGCTGGGGGCCTATGGCTGGGAGTGACCGGCTGGCTCCTGAAAAGCTACGATAGGCAGGATGGTGACCAGACCCATGGTGGCACCAGTGCCAAGTTGGGCTGGTTTGATAGTACCAAGTGGCTCCTGCAAACTGCCATCAAAATTTGGCAGGCGAGTTTTGTTTTCCAGGGAAAAGCGCCGTTGTTTGTGTTTGGGGGCCTGTGGCTGGGAGTGGCCGGCTGGCTCCTTAGAATCCACGATACGCAGGACAGTTCCCAGACCAGAGGTGGCACCAGTGCCAAGTCGGGCTGGTTTGATAGTACCAAGTGGCTCCTGCAATCTGCCGTCAAAAAGTTGGCAGGCGCATTTTGTTTTCCAGGGAAAAGCGCCGTTGTTTGTTTTTGGGGCCCTGTGGCTGGGAGTGGCCGGCTGCCTCCTTAGAATCCACGATACGCAGGATGGTTTCCAGGCCCAAGGTGGCACCAGTTCCAAGTCGGGCTGGTTTGATAGTACCAAGTGGTTCCTGCAATCTGCCATCCAGAAGCGGGGCAGCTTACTTTTGTTTGCCAGGGAAACGGGTCTAGGTTTTCTGTCTGGGGGCCTATGGCTGGGAGTGACCGGCTGGCTACTGAAAAGCTACGATAGGCAGGATGGTGACCAGACCCATGGTGGCACCAGTGCCAAGTTGGGCTGGTTTGATAGCACCAAGTGGCTCCTGCAATCTGCCATCAAAAAGTTGGCAGGCGAGTTTTGTTTTCCAGGGAAAAGCGCCAGTGTTCGTGTTTGGGAGCTGTGGTTGGGAAAGGCCGGATGGCTAATTAGAATCCACGATACGCAGGATGGTTCCAAGACCCAAGGAGGCACCAGTGCCAAGTCGGGCTGGTTTGATACTACCAAGTGGCTCCTGCAATCTGCCATCCAGAAGCGGGGCAGCTTACTTTTGTTTGCCAGGGAAACGTGCCGAGGTTTGTGTCTGGGGCCTATGGCTGGGAGTGACCGGCTGGCTCCTGAAAAGCTACGATAGGCAGGATGGTGACCAGACCCATGGTGGCACCAGTGCCAATTTGGGCTGGTTTGATAGTACCAAGTGGCTCCTGCAATCGGCCATCCAGAAGCGGGGCAGCTTACTTTTGTTTGCCAGGGAAACGGGCCGAGATTTGTGTCTGGGGGCTACGGCCCGGAGTGACCGGCTGGCTCCTGAAAACCTACGATAGGCAGGATGGTGACCAGACCCATGGTGGCACCAGTGCCAAGTTGGGCTGGTTTGATAGTACCAAGTGGCTCCTGAAATCTGCCATCAAAATTTGGCAGGCGAATTTTGTTTTCCAGGGAAAAGCGCCGTTGTTTGTGTTTGGGGGCCTGTGGCTGGGAGTGGCCGGCTGGCTCCTTAGAATCCACGATACGCAGGACAGTTCCCAGACCAGAGGTGGCACAAGTGCCAAGTTGGGCTGGTTTGATAGTACCAAGTGGCTCCTGCAATCTGCCGTCAAAAAGTTGGCAGGCGCATTTTTTTTTCCAGGGAAAAGCGCCGTTGTTTGTGTTTGGGTCCCTGTGGCTGGGAGTGGCCGGCTGCCTCCTTAGAATCCACGATACGCAGGATGGTTTCCAGGCCCAAGGTGGCACCAGTTCCAAGTCTGGCTGGTTTGATAGTACCAAGTGGTTCCTGCAATCTGCCATCCAGAAGCGGGGCAGCTTACTTTTGTTTACCATGGAAACGGGCCGACATTTGTGTCTGGGCGCCTATGGCTGGGAGTGACCGGCTGGCTCCGGAAAAGCTACGATAGGCAGTATGGTGACAAGACCCATGGAGGCACCAGTGCCAAGTTGGGCTGGTTTGATAGTACCAAGTGGCTCCTGCAATCTGCCATCCAGAAGCGGGGCAGCTTACTTTTGTTTGCCAGGGAAACGGGCCGAGGTTTGTGTCTGGGGGCCTATGGCTGGGAGTGACCGGCTGGCTCCTGAAAAGCTCCGATAGGCAGGATGCTGACCAGACCCATGGTGGCACCAGTGCCAAGTTGGGCTGGTTTGATAGTACCAAGTGGCTCCTGCAATCTGCCATCAAAAAGTTGGCCGGCCAGTTTTGTTTTCCAGGGAAAAGCGCCGTTGTTTGTGTTTGGGGGCCTGTGGACGGGAGTGGCCGGCTGGCTCCTTAGAATCTACGTTACGCAGCATGGTTCCCAGACCAGAGGTGGCACCAGTGCCAAGTCGGGCTGGTTTGATAGTACCAAGTGGCTCCCGCAATCTTCCATCCAGAAGCGGGGTAGCTTACTTTTGTTTGCCAGGGAAACGGGCCGAGGTATTTGTCTGGGGCCCTATGGCAGGGAGTGACTGGCTGGCTCCTGAAAAGCTACGATAGGCAGGATGGTGACCAGACCCATGGTGGCACCAGTGCCAAGTTGGGCTGGTTTGATAGTACCAAGTGGCTCCTGCAATCTGCCATCCAGAAGCGGGGCAGCTTACTTTTGTTTTCCATGGAAACTTGCCGAGTTTCCCGTCTGGGGGTCTATGGCTGGGAGTGACCTCCTGGCTCCTGAAAAGCTACGATAGGCAGGATGGTGACCAGACCCATGGTGGCACCAGTGCCAAGTTGGGCTGGTTTGATAGTACCAAGTAGCTCCTGCAATCTGCCATCAAAAAGTTGGCAGGCGAATTTTGTTTTCCAGGGAAAAGCGCCGTTGTTTGTGTTTGGGGGCCTGTGGCCGGGAGTGGCCGGCTGCCTCCTTAGAATCCACGATACGCAGGATGGTTCCCAGACCAGAGGTGGCACCAGTGCCAAGGCGGGCCAGTTTGATGGTGCAAAGTGGCTCCTGCAATCTGCCATCCAGAAGAGCGGTAGCTTACTTTTGTTTGCCAGGGAAACGGGCCGAGGTTTGTGTCTGGGGGCCTATGGCTGGGAGTGACCGGCTGGCTCCTGAAAAGCTACGATAGGCAGGATGGTGACCAGACCCATGGTGGCACCAGTGCCAAGTTGGGCTGGTTTGATAGTACCAAGTGGCTCCTGCAATCTGCCATCCAAAAGCAGGGCAACTGAGTTTTGTTTGCCAGAGAAAAGCGCTGTTGTTTGTGTTTGGGGTCCTGTGGCTGGGAGTGGCCGGCTGGCTCCTTAGAACCTACGATACGCAGCATCGTTCCCAGACCCAAGGTGGCACCAGTGCCAAGTCTGGCTGGTTTGATACTACCAAGTGGCTCCTGCAATCTGCCATCCAGAAGCGGGGCAGCTTACTTTTGTTTCCCAGGGAAACGTGCCGAGGTTTGTGTCTGGGGGCCTATGGCTGGGAGTGACCGGCTGGCTCCTGAAAAGCTACGATAGGCAGGATGGTGACCAGACCCATGGTGGCACCAGTGCCAAGTTGGGCTGGTTTGATAGTACCAAGTGGCTCCTGTAATCTGCCATCAAAAAATTGGCAGGCGAGATTTGTTTTCCAGGAAAAAGCGCCGTTGTTTGTATTTGGGGGCCTGTGGCTGGGAGTGGCCGGCTGGCTAATTAGAATCCACGATACGCAGGATGGTTCCCAGACCAGAGGTGGAACCAGTGCCAAGTCGGGCTGCTTTGATGGTGCAAAGTGGTTCCTGCAATCTGCCATCCAGAAGAGCGGTAGCTTACTTTTGTTTGCCAGGGAAACGGGCCGAGGTTTGTGGCTGGGGGCCTATGGCTGGGAGTGACCGGCTGGCTCATGAAAAGCTACGATAGGCAGGATGGTTCCCAGAGCCAAGGTGGCACCAGTGCCAAGTTGGGCTTGTTTGATAGTACCAAGTGGCTCCTGCAATCTGCCATCAAAAAGTTGGCAGTCGAGTTTTGTTTTCCAGGGAAAAGCGCCATTGATTGTGTTTGGGGGCCTGTGGCTGGGAGTGGCCGGCTGGCTCCTTAGAATCCACGATACGCAGCATGGTTCCCAGACCCAAGGTGGCACCAGTGCCAAGTTGGGCTGATTTGATAGTACCAAGTGGCTCCTGCAATCTGCCATCCAGAAGCGGGGCAGCTTACTTTTGTTTGCCAGGGAAACGGGCCGAGGTTTGTGTCTGGGGGCTATGGCTGGGAGTGACCGGCTGGCTCCTGAAAAGCTACGATAGGGAGGATGGTGACCAGACCCATGGTGGCACCAGTGCCAAGTTGGGCTGGTTTGATAGTACCAAGTGGCTCCTGCAATCTGCCATCAAAATTTGGCAGGCGAGTTTTGTTTTCCAGGGAAAAGCGCCGTTGTTTGTGTTTGGGGGCCTGTGGCTGGGAGTGGCCGGCTGGCTACTTAGAATCCACGATACGCAGGACAGTTCCCAGACCAGAGGTGGAACCAGTGCCAAGTTGGGCTGGTTTGATAGCACCAAGTGGCTCCTGCAATCTGCCATCAAAAAGTTGGCAGTCGAGTTTTGTTTTCCAGGGAAAAGCGCCATTGTTTGTATTTGGGGGCCTGTGGCTGGGAGTGGCAAACCGGCTCCTTAGAACCCACGATAAGGAGGATGGTCCCCAGACCAGAGGTGGCACCAGTGCCAAGTCGGGCTAGTTTGATGGTGCAAAGTGGCTCCTGCAATCTGCCATCCGGAAGCGGGTTAACTTACTTTTGTTTGCCAGGAAAACAGGCCGAGGATTTTGTCTGGGGGCCTATGGCTGGGAGTGACCGGCTGGCTCCGGAAAAGCTACGATAGGCAGTATGGTGACCAGACCCATGGTGGCACCAGTGCCAAGTTGGGCTGGTTTGATAGTACCAAGTGGCTCCTGCAATCTGCCATCAAAATTTGGCAGGCGAGTTTTGTTTTCCA
This sequence comes from Melospiza georgiana, assembly GCF_028018845.1. Taxonomy (NCBI): domain Eukaryota; kingdom Metazoa; phylum Chordata; class Aves; order Passeriformes; family Passerellidae; genus Melospiza; species Melospiza georgiana. The sequence goes on from NC_080431.1 coordinate 95,895,320, forward strand.
GGGAAAAGCGCCGTTTTTTGTGTTTGGGGGCCTATGGCTGGGAGTGACCGGCTGGCTCCGGAAAAGCTACGATAGGCAGTATGGTGACAAGACCCATGGTGGCACCATTGCCAAGTTGGGCTGGTTTGATAGTACCAAGTGGCTCCTGCAATCTGCCATCAAAACGTTGGCAGGCGAGTTTTGTTTTCCAGGGAAAAGCGCCGTTGTTTGTGTTTGGGGGCCTGTGGCTGAGAGTGGCCAGCTGGCTCCTTATAATCCACGATACGCAGGATGTTTCCCAGACCCAAGGTGGCACCAGTGCCAAGTCGGGCTGGTTTGATGGTGCAAAGTGGCTCCTGCAATCTGCCATCCAGAAGCGGGGTAGCTTACATTTGTTTGCCAGGGAAACGGGCAGAGCTTTTTGTCTGGGAGCCTATGGCTGGGAGTGGCCAGCTGGCTCCTGAAAATGCACGATATGCAGAATGGTGACCAGACCCAAGGTGGCACCAGTGCCAAGTCGGGCTGGTTTAGTAGTACCAAGTGTGTCCTGCAATTTGCCATCCAGAAGAGGGGCAGTTGAGTTTTGTTTACCAGAGTAAAGAGCCGTGGCTTGTGTTTGGGGGCCTATGGCTGAGAGTTGCCGGCTGGCCCCTGAAAATCCACGATAGGCAGGATGGTTCCCAGATCCAAGGTGGCACCAGTGCCAAGTCGGGCTGGTTTGATGGTGCAAAGTGGCTCCTGCAATCTGCCATCCAGACGCGGGGCAGCGGATTTTTGTTTTTTCTGGAGAAAAGTTCCGTGGTTTGTTTTTGGGGGTATATGACTGGGCGTGACCGGCTGGCTCCTTAAAAAGCTCGATACGCAGCATGGTTCCCTGACCCAAGGTGGCATCAGTGCCAAGTCGGGCTGTTTTCGTAGTACCAAGTGCGTCCTGCAATCTGCCATCCAGAAGCGGGGCAGCTTACTTTTGTTTGCCAGGGAAACGGGCCGAAATTTTTGTATGGGGGCCTACGGCTGGGGGTGACTGGCTGGCTCCTGAAAAGCTACGATAGGCAGGATGGTGACCAGCCCCATGGTGGCACCAGTGCCAAGTTGGGCTGGTTTGATAGTACCAAGTGGCTCCTGAAATCTGCCATCAAAATGTTGGCAGGCGAGTTTTGTTTTCCAGGGAAAAGCGCCGTTGTTTGTGTTTGGGGGCATGTGCCTGGGAGTGGCCGGCTGGCTCCTGAAAATCCACGATAGGCAGGATGGTTCCCAGATCCAAGGTGGCACCAGCGCCAAGTCGGGCTGGTTTTATGTTGCAAAGTGGCTCCTGCAATCTGCCATCAAAAAGTTGGCAGGCGAGTTTTGTTTTCCAGGGAAAAGCGCCGTTCTTTTTGTTTGGGGGCCTGTGGTTGGGAGTGGCCGGCTGGCTCATCAGAATCTACGATACGCAGCATGGTTCCCAGACCCAAGGTGGCACCAGTGCCAAGTTGGTCTGGTTTGATAGTACCAAGTGGTTCCTGCAATCTGCCATCACAAATTTGTCAGGCGAGTTTTGTTTTCCAGGGAAAAGCGCCGTTGTTTGTATTTGGGGGCCTATGGCTGGGGGTGACCGGCTGGCTCCGGAAAAGCTACGATAGGCAGTATGGTGACAAGACCCATGGTGGCACCAGTGCCATGTTGGGCTGGTTTGATAGTACCAAGTGGCTCCTGCAATCTGCCATCAAAAAGTTGGCAGGCCAGTTTTGTTTTCCAGGGAAAAGCGCCGTTGTTTGTGTTTCTGTGCCTGTGGCAGGGAGTGGCCGGCTGGCGCCTTAGAATCTACGTTACGCGGGATGGTTCCCAGACCCAAGGTGGCACCAGTGCCAAGTTGGGCTGGTTTGATGGTGCAAAGTGGCTCCTGCAATCTGCTATCCAGAAGCGGGGTAGCTTACATTTGTTTGCCAGGTAAACGGGCCGAGGTTTGTGGCTGGGGGCCTATGGCCCGGAGTGACCGGCTGTCTCCTGAAAACCTACGATAGGCAGGATGGTGACCAGACCCATGGTGGCACCAGTGCCAAGTTGGGCTGGTTTGATAGTACCAAGTGGCTCCTGCAATCTTCCATCAAAATTTGGCAGGCGAGTTTTGTTTTCCAGGGAAAAGCGCCGTTGTTTTTGTTTGGGGGCCTGTGGCTGGGAGTGGCCAGCTGGCTCCTTAGAATCCACGATACGCAGGACAGTTCCCAGACCAGAGGTGGCACCAGTGCCAAGTCGGGCTGGTTTGATAGTACCAAGTGGCTCCTGCAATCTGCCGTCAAAAAGTTGGCAGGCGCATTTTGTTTGCCAGGGAAAAGCGCCGTTGTTTGTGTTTGGGGCCCTGTGGCTGGGAGTGGCCGGCTGCCTCCTTAGAATCCACGATACGCAGGATGGTTTCCAGGCCCAAGGTGGCACCAGTTCCAAGTCGGGCTGGTTTGATAGTACCAAGTGGTTCCTGCAATCTGCCATCCAGAAGCGGGGCAGCTTACTTTTGTTTGCCAGGGAAACGGGTCGAGGTTTTGTGTCTGGGGGCCTATGGCTGGGATTGACCGGCTGGCTCCTGAAAAGCTACGATAGGCAGGATTGTGACCAGACCCATGGTGGCACCAGTGCCAAGTTGGGCTGGTTTGATAGCACCAAGTGGCTCCTGCAATCTGCCATCAAAAAGTTGGCAGGCGAGTTTTGTTTTCCAGGGAAAAGCGCCAGTGTTCGTGTTTGGGAGCTGTGGTTGGGAAAGGCCGGATGGCTAATTAGAATCCACGATACGCAGGATGGTTCCCAGACCCAAGGAGGCACCAGTGCCAAGTCGGGCTGGTTTGATAGTACCAAGTGGTTCCTGCAATCTGCCATCCAGAAGCAGGGCAGCTTACTTTTGTTTACCATGGAAACGGGCCGACATTTGTGTCTGGGCGCCTATGGCTGGGAGTGACCGGCTGGCTCCGGAAAAGCTACGATAGGCAGTATGGTGACAAGACCCATGGTGGCACCAGTGCCAAGTTGGGTGGTTTGATAATACCAAGTGGCTCCTGCAATCTGCCATCAAAAAGTTGGCAGGTCAGTTTTGTTTTCCAGGGAAAAGCGCCGTTTTTTGTGTTTGTGGGCCTGTGGCTGGGAGTGGCCGGCTGGCGCCTTAGAATCTACCTTACGCAGCATGGTTCCCAGACCCACGGTGGCACCAGTGCCAAGTTGGGCTGGTTTGATGGTGCAAAGTGGCTCCTGCAATCTGCCATCCAGAAGCGCGGTAGCTTACATTTGTTTGCCAGGGAAACGGGCCGAGGTTTGTGTCTGGGGGCCTATGGCTGGGAGTGGCCAGCTGGCTCCTTAAAATGCACGATATGCAGAATGGTGACTAGACCCAAGGTGGAACCAGTGCCAAGTTGGGCTGGTTTTGTAGTAGCAAGTGGCTCCTGCAATTTGCCATCCAGAAGAGGGGCAGTTGAGTTTTGTTGGCCAGAGGAAAGGGCCGTGGTTGTTGTTTCGGGGTACATGACTGAGAGTGGCCGGCTGGCCCCTGAAAATCCACGATAGGCAGGATGGTTCCGAGACCCAAGGTGGCACCAGTGCCAAGTCGGGCTGGTTTGATGGTTCAAAGTGGCTCCTGCAATCTGCCATCCAGAAGCGTGGTAGCTTACTTTTGTTTGCCGGGGAAACGGGCAGAGCTTTGTGTTTGGGGCCTATGGCTGGGACTGACCGGCTGGCTCCTGAAAAGCTACGATAGGCCGGATGGTTACCAGACCCATGGAGGCACCAGTGCCAAGTTGGGCTGGTTTGATAGTACCAAGTGGCTCCTGCAATCTGCCATCCAGAAGCGGGGTAGCTTACTTTTGTTTGCCAGGGAAACGGGCCGAGGTTGGTGTCTGGCGGCCTATGGCTGGGAGTGACCGGCTGGCTCCTGAAAAGCTCCGATAGGCAGGATGCTGACCAGACCCATGGTGGCAGCGGTGCCAAGTTGGGCTGGTTTGATAGTACCCAGTGGCTCCTGCAATCTGCCATCAAAAAGTTGGCAGGCGAGTTTTGTTTTCCAGGGAAAAGCGCCGTTGTTGTTGTTTGGGGGCCTGTGGACGGGAGTGGCCGGCTGGCTCCTTAGAATCTACGTTACGCAGCATGGCTCCCAGACCAGAGGTGGCACCAGTGCCAAGTCGGGCTGGTTTGATAGTACCAAGTGGCTCCCGCAATCTGCCATCCAGAAGCGGGGCAGCTTACTTTTGTTTGCCAGGGAAACGGGCCGAGGTTTGTGTCTGGGGGCCTATGGCTGGGAGTGACCGGCTGGCTCCTGAAAAGCTACGATAGGCAGGATGGTGACCAGACCCATAGTGGCACCAGTGCCAATTTGGGCTGGTTTGATAGTACCAAGTGGCTCCTGCAATCTGCCATCCAAAAGCAGGGCAACTGAGTTTTGTTTGCCAGAGAAAAGCGCTGTTGTTTGTGTTTGGGGTCCTGTGGCTGGGAGTGGCCGGCTGGCTCCTTAGAATCCACGATACGCAGGATGGTTCCCAGACCCAAGGTGGCACCTGTGCTAAGTCGGGCTGGTTTGATAGTACCAAGTGGTTCCTGCAATCTGCCATCCAGAAGCGGGGCAGCTTACTTTTGTTTACCATGGAAATGGGCCGAGATTTGTGTCTGGGGGCCTATGGCTGGGAGTGACCGGCTGGCTCCTGAAAAGCTACGATAGGAAGGATTGTGACCAGACCCATGGTGGCACCAGTGCCAAGTTGGCTGGTTTGATAGCACCAAGTGGCTCCTGCAATCTGCCATCAAAAAGTTGGCAGGCGAGTTTTGTTTTCCAGGGAAAAGCGCCATTGATTGTGTTTGGGGACCTGTGGCTGGGAGTGGCCGGCTGGCTCCTTAGAATCCACGATACACAGCATGGTTCCCAGACCCAAGGTGGCACCAGTGCCAAGTTGGGCTGGTTTGATAGTACCAAGTGGCTTCTGCAATCTGCCATCCAGAAGCGGGGCAGCTTACTTTTGTTTACCAGGGAAACGGGCCGAGGTTTGTGTCTGGGGGCTATGGCCCGGAGTGACCGGCTGGCTCCTGAGAAGCTACGATAGGCAGGATGGTGACCAGACCCATGGTGCCACAAGTGCCATGTTGGGCTGGTTTGATAGTACCAAGTGGCTCCTGCAATCTGCCATCAAAAGGTTGGCAGGCGAGTTTTGTTTTCCAGGGAAAAGCGCCGTTGTTTGTGTTTGGGGCCCTGTGGCTGGGAGTGGCCGCCTGTCGTCTTAGAATCCACGTTACGCAGCATGGTTCCCAGATCCAAGGTGGCACCAGTGCCAAGTCGGGCTGGTTTGATAGTACCAAGTGGCTCCCGCAATCTGCCATCCAGAAGCGGGGCAGCTTACTTTTGTTTTCAATGGAAACTGGCCGAGGTCCCTGTCTGGGGGTCTATGGCTGGGAGTGACCTCCTGGCTCCTGAAATGCTATGCTAGGCAGGATGGTGACCAGACCCATGGTGGCACCAGTGCCAAGTTGGGCTGGTTTGATAATACCAAGTGGCTCCTGCAAACTGCCATCAAAATGTTGGCAGGCGAGTTTTGTTTGCCAGGGACAAGCGCCGTTGTTTGTGTTTGGGGGCCTGTGGCTGGGAGTGGCTGCCTGGCGCCTTAGAATCTACGTTACGCAGCATGGTTCCCAGAGCCAAGGTGGCACCAGTGCCAAGTCGGGCTGGTTTGATAGTACCAAGTGGCTCCTGCAATCTGCCATCCAGAAGCGGGGCAGCTTACTTTTGTTTGCCAGGGAAACGGGCCGAGGTTGGTGTCTGGCGGCCTATGGCTGAGAGTGACCGGCTAGGTCCTCAAAAGCTACGATAGGCAGGATGGTGACCATACCCATGGTGGCACAAGTGCCAAGTTGGGCTGGTTTGATAGTACCAAGTGGCTCCTGCAATCTGCCATCAAATTTTGCAGGCCAGATTTGTTTTCCAGGGAAAAGCGCCGTTGTTTGTGTTTGTGGGCCTGTGGCTGGGAGTGGCCGGCTGGCTCCTTAGAATCCACGATACGCAGGATGGTTCCCAGACCCGAGGTGGCACCAGTGCCAAGTCGGGCTGATTTGATGGTTCAAAGTGGCTCCTGCAATCTGCCATCCAGAAGCGGGGTAGCTTACTTTTGTTTGCCGGGGAAACGGGCAGAGCTTTGTGTTTGTGGCCTATGGCTGGGAGTGACCGGCTGGCTCCTGAAAAGCTACGATTGGCAGGATGGTTACCAGACCCATGGAGGCACCAGTGCCAAGTTGGGCTGGTTTGATAGTACCAAGTGGCTCCTGCAATCCGCCATCCAGAAGCGGGGCAGCTTACTTTTGTTTGCCAGGGAAACGGGCCTAGGTTTGTGTCTGGCGGCCTATGGCTGAGAGTGACCGGCTGGCTCCTGAAAAGCTACAGTAGGCAGGATGTTGACCAGACCCATGGTAGCAGCAGTGCCAAGTTGGGCTGATTTGATAGTACCAAGTGGCTCCTGCAATCTGCCATCAAAAGGTTGGCAGACGAGTGTTGTTTTCCAGGGAAAAGCTCCGTTGTTTGTGTTTGGGGCCCTGTGGCTGGGAGTGGCCGCCTGTCGTCTTAGAATCCACGTTACGCAACATGGTTCCCTGATCCAAGGTGGCACCAGTGCCAAGTCGGGCTGGTTTGATAGTACCAAGTGGCTCCTGCAATCTGCCATCCAGAAGGGGGGCAGCTTACTTTTGTTTGCCAGGGAAACGGGCCGAGGTATTTGTCTGGGGCCCTATGGCAGGGAGTGACTGGCTGGCTCCTGAAAAGCTACGATAGGCAGGATGGTGACCAGACCCATGGTGGCACCAGTGCCAAGTTGGGCTGGTTTGATAGTATCAAGTGGCTCCTGCAATCTGCCATCCAGAAGCGGGGCAGCTTACTTTTGTTTTCCAAGGAACCTGGCCGAGGTTCCTGTCTGGGGGTCTATGGCTGGGAGTGACCTCCTGGCTCCTGAAAAGCTATGCTAGGCAGGATGGTGACCAGACCCATGGTGGCACCAGTGCCAAGTTGGGCTGGTTTGATAGTACCAAGTGGCTCCTGCAATCTGCCATCAAAATGTTGGCAGGCGAGTTTTGTTTTCCGGGGAAAAGCGCCGTTGTTTGTGTTTGGGGGCCTGTGGCTGGGAGTGGCTGCCTGGCGCCTTAGAATCTACGTTACGCAGCATGGTTCCCAGAGCCAAGGTGGAACCAGTGCCAAGTCGGGCTGGTTTGATAGTACCAAGTGGCTCCTGCAATCTGCCATCCAGAAGCGGGGCAGCTTAATTTTGTTTGCCAGGGAAACGGGCCGAGGTTGGTGTCTGGCAGCCTATGGCTGAGAGTGACCGGCTAGGTCCTGAAAAGCTACGATAGGCAGGATTGTGACCAGACCCATGGTGGCACCAGTGCCAAGTTGGGCTGGTTTGATAGTACCAAGTGGCTCCTGCAATCTGCCATCAAAAAGTTTCCAGACCAGATTTGTTTTCCAGGGAAAAGCGCCGTTGTTTGTGTTTGGGGGCCTGTGGCTGGGAGTGGCCGGCTGGCTCCTTAGAATCCACGATACGCAGGATGGTTCCCAGACCCGAGGTGGTACCAGTGCCAAGTCGGGCTGGTTTGATGGTTCAAAGTGGCTCCTGCAATCTGCCATCCAGAAGCGGGGCAGCTTACTTTTGTTTGCCGGGGAAACGGGCAGAGATTTGTGTTTGGGGCCTATGGCTGGGACTGACCGGCTGGCTCCTGAAAAGCTACGATAGGCAGGATGGATACCAGACCCATGGAGGCACCAGTGCCAAGTTGGGCTGGTTTGATAGTACCAAGTGGCTCCTGCAATCTGCCATCCAGAAGCGGGGCAGCTTACTTTTGTTTGCCAGGGAAACGGGCCGAGGTTTGTGTCTGGGGGCCTATGGCTGGGAGTGATCACCTGGCTCCTGATAAGCTACGATAGGCAGGATGGTGACCAGACCCATGGTGGCACCATTGCCAAGTTGGGCTGGTTTGACAGTACCAAGTGGCTCCTGCAATCTGCCATCAAAAATTTGGCAGGCCAGTTTTGTTTTCCAGGGAAAAGCGCCGTTGTTTGTGTTTGTGGGCCTGTGGCTGGGAGTGGCCAGCTGGCTCATTAGAATCCACGATACGCAGGATGGTTCCCAGACCAGAGGTGGCACCAGTGCCAAGTCGGGCTGGTTTGATGGTTCAAAGTGGCTCCTGCAATCTGCCATCCAGAAGCGGGGTAGCTTACTTTTGTTTGCCAGGGAAACGGGCAGAGCTTTTTGTCTGGGGCCTATGGCTGGGAGTGACCGGCTGGCTCCTGAAAAGCTACGATAGGCAGGATGGTTACAAGACCCATGGAGGCACCAGTGCCAAGTTGGGCTGGTTTGATAGTACCAAGTCGCTCCTGCAATCTGCCATCAAAAAGCAGGGCAACTGAGTTTTGTTTGCCAGAGAAAAGCGCTGTTGTTTGTGTTTGGGGTCCTGTGGCTGGGAGTGGCCGGCTGGCTCCTTAGAATCCATGATACGCAGGATGGTTCCCAGACCCAAGGTGGCACCAGTGCCAGGTCGGGCTGGTTTGATAGTACCAAGTGGTTCCTGCAATCTGCCATCCAGAAGCGGGGCAGCTTACTTTTGTTTACCATGGAAATGGGCCGAGATTTGTGTCTGGGCGCCTATGGCTGGGAGTGACCGGCTGGCTCCTGAAAAGCTACGATAGGAAGGATGGTAACCACACCCATGGTGGCACCAGTGCCAAGTTGGGCTGGTTTGATAGTACCAAGTGGCTCCTGCAATCTGCCATCAAAAAGTTGGCAGTCGAGTTTTGTTTTCCAGGGAAAAACGCCATTGTTTGTGTTTGGGGGCCTGTGGCTGGGAGTGGCAAACCGGCTCCTTAGAACCCACGATAAGCAGGATGGTCCCCAGACCAGAGGTGGCACCAGTGCCAAGTCGGGCTAGTTTGATGGTGCAAAGTGGCTCCTGCAATCTGCCATCCGGAAGCGGGTTAACTTACTTTTGTTTGCCAGGGAAACGGGCCGAGGTTTTTGTCTCGGGGCCTATGGCTGGGAGTGACCGGCTGGCTCCGGAAAAGCTACGATAGGCAGTATGGTGACCAGACCCATGGTGGCACCAGTGCCAAGTTGGGCTGGTTTGATAGTACCAAGTGGCTCCTGCAATCTGCCATCAAAATTTGGCAGGCGAGTTTTGTTTTCCAGGGAAAAGCGCTGTTGTTTGTATTTGGGGACCTATGCCTGGGAGTGGCCGCCTGGCGCCTTAGAATCTACGTTACGCAGCATGGTTCCCAGAGCCAAGGTGGCACCAGTGCCAAGTCGGGCTGGTTTGATAGTACCAAGTGGCTGCTGCAATCTGCCATCCAGAGTCGGGGTAGCTTACTTTTGTTTGCCAGGGAAACGGGCCGAGGTTTGTGTCTGGCGGCCTAAGGCTGAGAGTGACCGGCTGGCTCCTGAAAAGCTACAGTAGGCAGGATGATTACCAGACCCATGGTAGCAGCAGTGCCAAGTTGGGCTGGTTTGATAGTACCAAGTGGCTCCTGCAATCTGCCATCAAAAGGTTGGCAGGCGAGTTTTGTTTTCCAGGGAAAAGCGCCGTTGTTTGTGTTTGGGGCCCTGTGGCTGGGAGTGGCCGCCTGTCGTCTTAGAATCCACGTTACGCAGCATGGTTCCCAGATCCAAGGCGGCACCAGTGCCAAGTCGGGCTGGTTTGATAGTACCAAGTGGCTCCTGCAATCTGCCATCCAGAAGCGGGGCAGCTTACTTTTGTTTTCAATGGAAACTGGCCGAGGTCCCTGTCTGGGGGTCTATGGCTGGGAGTGACCTCCTGGCTCCTGAAATGCTATGCTAGGCAGGATGGTGACCAGACCCATGGTGGCACCAGTGCCAAGTTGGGCTGGTTTGATAATACCAAGTGGCTCCTGCAAACTGCCATCAAAATGTTGGCAGGCGAGTTTTGTTTGCCAGGGACAAGCGCCGTTGTTTGTGTTTGGGGGCCTGTGGCTGGGAGTGGCTGCCTGGCGCCTTAGAATCTACGTTACGCAGCATGGTTCCCAGAGCCAAGGTGGCACCAGTGCCAAGTCGGGCTGGTTTGATAGTACCAAGTGGCTCCTGCAATCTGCCATCCAGAAGCGGGGCAGCTTACTTTTGTTTGCCAGGGAAACGGGCCGAGGTTGGTGTCTGGCGGCCTATGGCTGAGAGTGACCGGCTAGGTCCTCAAAAGCTACGATAGGCAGGATGGTGACCATACCCATGGTGGCACAAGTGCCAAGTTGGGCTGGTTTGATAGTACCAAGTGGCTCCTGCAATCTGCCATCAAATTTTGCAGGCCAGATTTGTTTTCCAGGGAAAAGCGCCGTTGTTTGTGTTTGTGGGCCTGTGGCTGGGAGTGGCCGGCTGGCTCCTTAGAATCCACGATACGCAGGATGGTTCCCAGACCCGAGGTGGCACCAGTGCCAAGTCGGGCTGATTTGATGGTTCAAAGTGGCTCCTGCAATCTGCCATCCAGAAGCGGGGTAGCTTACTTTTGTTTGCCGGGGAAACGGGCAGAGCTTTGTGTTTGTGGCCTATGGCTGGGAGTGACCGGCTGGCTCCTGAAAAGCTACGATTGGCAGGATGGTTACCAGACCCATGGAGGCACCAGTGCCAAGTTGGGCTGGTTTGATAGTACCAAGTGGCTCCTGCAATCTGCCATCCAGAAGCGGGGCAGCTTACTTTTGTTTGCCAGGGAAACGGGCCTAGGTTTGTGTCGGGCGGCCTATGGCTGAGAGTGACCGGCTGGCTCCTGAAAAGCTACAGTAGGCAGGATGTTGACCAGACCCATGGTAGCAGCAGTGCCAAGTTGGGCTGATTTGATAGTACCAAGTGGCTCCTGCAATCTGCCATCAAAAGGTTGGCAGACGAGTGTTGTTTTCCAGGGAAAAGCTCCGTTGTTTGTGTTTGGGGCCCTGTGGCTGGGAGTGGCCGCCTGTCGTCTTAGAATCCACGTTACGCAACATGGTTCCCTGATCCAAGGTGGCACCAGTGCCAAGTCGGGCTGGTTTGATAGTACCAAGTGGCTCCTGCAATCTGCCATCCAGAAGGGGGGCAGCTTACTTTTGTTTGCCAGGGAAACGGGCCGAGGTATTTGTCTGGGGCCCTATGGCAGGGAGTGACTGGCTGGCTCCTGAAAAGCTACGATAGGCAGGATGGTGACCAGACCCATGGTGACACCAGTGCCAAGTTGGGCTGGTTTGATAGTATCAAGTGGCTCCTGCAATCTGCCATCCAGAAGCGGGGCAGCTTACTTTTGTTTTCCAAGGAACCTGGCCGAGGTTCCTGTCTGGGGGTCTATGGCTGGGAGTGACCTCCTGGCTCCTGAAAAGCTATGCTAGGCAGGATGGTGACCAGACCCATGGTGGCACCAGTGCCAAGTTGGGCTGGTTTGATAGTACCAAGTGGCTCCTGCAATCTGCCATCAAAATGTTGGCAGGCGAGTTTTGTTTTCCGGGGAAAAGCGCCGTTGTTTGTGTTTGGGGGCCTGTGGCTGGGAGTGGCTGCCTGGCGCCTTAGAATCTACGTTACGCAGCATGGTTCCCAGAGCCAAGGTGGCACCAGTGCCAAGTCGGGCTGGTTTGATAGTACCAAGTGGCTCCTGCAATCTGCCATCCAGAAGCGGGGCAGCTTAATTTTGTTTGCCAGGGAAACGGGCCGAGGTTGGTGTCTGGCAGCCTATGGCTGAGAGTGACCGGCTAGGTCCTGAAAAGCTACGATAGGCAGGATTGTGACCAGACCCATGGTGGCACCAGTGCCAAGTTGGGCTGGTTTGATAGTACCAAGTGGCTCCTGCAATCTGCCATCAAAAAGTTTCCAGACCAGATTTGTTTTCCAGGGAAAAGCGCCGTTGTTTGTGTTTGGGGGCCTTTGGCTGGGAGTGGCCGGCTGGCTCCTTAGAATCCACGATACGCAGGATGGTTCCCAGACCCGAGGTGGTACCAGTGCCAAGTCGGGCTGGTTTGATGGTTCAAAGTGGCTCCTGCAATCTGCCATCCAGAAGCGGGGCAGCTTACTTTTGTTTGCCGGGGAAACGGGCAGAGATTTGTGTTTGGGGCCTATGGCTGGGACTGACCGGCTGGCTCCTGAAAAGCTACGATAGGCAGGATGGATACCAGACCCATGGAGGCACCAGTGCCAAGTTGGGCTGGTTTGATAGTACCAAGTGGCTCCTGCAATCTGCCATCCAGAAGCGGGGCAGCTTACTTTTGTTTGCCAGGGAAACGGGCCGAGGTTTCTGTCTGGCGGCATATGGCTGGGAGTGACCGGCTGGCTCCTGAAAAGCTACGATAGGCAGGATGGTGACCAGACCCATGGTGGCACCATTGCCAAGTTGGGCTGGTTTGACAGTACCAAGTGGCTCCTGCAATCTGCCATCAAAAATTTGGCAGGCCAGTTTTGTTTTCCAGGGAAAAGCGCCGTTGTTTGTGTTTGTGGGCCTGTGGCTGGGAGTGGCCAGCTGGCTCCTTAGAATCCACGATACGCAGGATGGTTCCCAGACCAGAGGTGGCACCAGTGCCAAGTCGGGCTGGTTTGATGGTTCAAAGTGGCTCCTGCAATCTGCCATCCAGAAGCGGGGTAGCATACTTTTGTTTGCCAGGGAAACGGGCAGAGCTTTTTGTCTGGGGCCTATGGCTGGGAGTGACCGGCTGGCTCCTGAAAAGCTACGATAGGCAGGATGGTTACAAGACCCATGGAGGCACCAGTGCCAAGTTGGGCTGGTTTGATAGTACCAAGTCGCTCCTGCAATCTGCCATCAAAAAGCAGGGCAACTGAGTTTTGTTTGCCAGAGAAAAGCGCTGTTGTTTGTGTTTGGGGTCCTGTGGCTGGGAGTGGCCGGCTGGCTCCTTAGAATCCATGATACGCAGGATGGTTCCCAGACCCAAGGTGGCACCAGTGCCAGGTCGGGCTGGTTTGATAGTACCAAGTGGTTCCTGCAATCTGCCATCCAGAAGCGGGGCAGCTTACTTTTGTTTACCATGGAAATGGGCCGAGATTTGTGTCTGGGCGCCTATGGCTGGGAGTGACCGGCTGGCTCCTGAAAAGCTACGATAGGCAGGATTGTGACCAGACCCATGGTGGCAGCAGTGCCAAGTTGGGCTGGTTTGATAGTACCAAGTGGCTCCTGCAATCTGCCATCAAAATTTGGCAGGCGAGTTTTGTTTTCCAGGGAAAAGCGCCGTTGTTTGTGTTTGGGGGCCTGTGGCTGGGAGTGGCCGGCTGGCTCCTTAGAATCCACGATACGCAGGACAGTTCCCAGACCAGAGGTGGCACCAGTGCCAAGTCGGGCTGGTTTGATAGTACCAAGTGGCTCCTGCAATCTGCCATCCAGAAGCGGGGCAGCTTACTTTTGTTTGCCAGGGAAACGGGCCGAGGTTTTTGTCTGGGGGCCTATGGCTGGGAGTGACCGGCTGGCTCATGAAAAGCTACGATAGGCAGGATTGTGACCAGACCCATGGTGGCACCAGTGCCAAGTTGGGCTGGTTTGATAGTACCAAGTGGCTCCTGCAATCTGCCATCAAAAAGTTGCCAGACGAGTTTTGTTTTCCGGGGAAAAGCGCCGTTGTTTGTGTTTGGGGGCCTGTGGCTGGGAGTGGCTGCCTGGCTCCTTAGAATCTGCGTTACGCAGCATGGTTCCCAGAGCCAAGGTGGCACCAGTGCCAAGTCAGGCTGGTTTGATAGTACCAAGTGGCTCCTGCAATCTGCCATCCAGAAGCGGGGCAGCTTACTTTTGTTTGCCAGGGAAACGGGCCGAGGTTTTTGTCTGGGGGCCTATGGCTGGGAGTGACCGGCTGGCTCCTGAAAAGCTACGATAGGCAGGATTGTGACCAGACCCATGGTGGCACCAGTGCCAAGTTGGGCTGGTTTGATAGTACCAAGTGGCTCCTGCAATCTGCCATCAAAAAGTTGGCAGGCGAGTTTTGTTTTCCAGGGAAAAGCGCCGTTGTTTGTGTTTGGCGGCCTGTGGCTGGGAGTGGCCAGCTGGCTCCTTAGAATCCACGATACGCAGGATGGTTCCCAGACCCAAGGTGGCACCAGTGCCAGGTCGGGCTGGTTTGATAGTACCAAGTGGTTCCTGCAATCTGCCATCCAGAAGCGGGGCAGCTTACTTTTGTTTACCATGGAAATGGGCCGAGATTTGTGTCTGGGCGCCTATGGCTGGGAGTGACCGGCTGGCTCCTGAAAAGCTACGATAGGCAGGATTGTGACCAGACCCATGGTGGCAGCAGTGCCAAGTTGGGCTGGTTTGATAGTACCAAGTGGCTCCTGCAATCTGCCATCAAAATTTGGCAGGCGAGTTTTGTTTTCCAGGGAAAAGCGCCGTTGTTTGTGTTTGGGGGCCTGTGGCTGGGAGTGGCCGGCTGGCTCCTTTAGAATCCACGATACGCAGGACAGTTCCCAGACCAGAGGTGGCACCAGTGCCAAGTTGGGCTGGTTTGATAGTACCAAGTGGCTCCTGCAATCTGCCATCCAGAAGCGGGGCAGCTTACTTTTGTTTGCCAGGGAAACGGGCCGAGGTTTTTGTCTGGGGGCCTATGGCTGGGAGTGACCGGCTGGCTCATGAAAAGCTACGATAGGCAGGATTGTGACCAGACCCATGGTGGCACCAGTGCCAAGTTGGGCTGGTTTGATAGTACCAAGTGGCTCCTGCAATCTGCCATCAAAAAGTTGGCAGGCGAGTTTTGTTTTCCAGGGAAAAGCGCCGTTGTTTGTGTTTGGCGGCCTGTGGCTAGGAGTGGCCACTTGGCGCCTTAGAATCTACGTTACGCAGCATGGTTCCCAGAGCCAAGGTGGCACCAGTGCCAAGTCGGGCTGGTTTGATAGTACCAAGTGGCTCCTGCAATCTGCCATCCAGAAGCGGGGCAGCTTACTTTTGTTTGCCAGGGAAACGGGCCGAGGTTTGTGTCTGGGCGCCTATGGCTGGGAGTGACCGGCTGGCTCCTGAAAAGCTACGATAGGCAGGATTGTGACCAGACCCATGGTGGCAGCAGTGCCAAGTTGGGCTGGTTTGATAGTACCAAGTGGCTCCTGCAATCTGCCATCAAAATTTGGCAGGCGAGTTTTGTTTTCCAGGGAAAAGCGCCGTTGTTTGTGTTTGGGGGCCTGTGGCTGGGAGTGGCCGGCTGGTTCCTTAGAATCCACGATACGCAGGATGGTTCCCAGACCAGCGGTGGCACCAGTGCCAAGTCGGGCTGGTTTGGTAGTACCAAGTGGCTCCTGCAATCTGCCGTCAAAAAGTTGGCAGGCGCATTTTGTTTTCCAGGGAAAAGCGCCGTTGTTTGTGTTTGGGGCCCTGTGGTTGGGAGTGGCCGGCTGCCTCCTTAGAATCCACGATACGCAGGATGGTTTCCAGGCCCAAGGTGGCACCAGTTCCAAGTTGGGCTGGTTTGATAGTACCAAGTGGTTCCTGCAATCTGCCATCCAGAAGCGGGGCAGCTTACTTTTGTTTGCCAGGGAAACGGGCCGAGGTTTTGTGTCTGGGGGCCTATGGGTGGCAGTGACCGGCTGGCTCCTGAAAAGCTACGATAGGCAGGATGGTGACCAGACCCATGGTGGCACCAGTGCCAAGTTGGGCTGGTTTGATAGTACCAAGTGGCTCCTGCAATCTGCCATCAAAATTTGCCAGGCGAGTTTTGTTTTCCAGGGAAAAGCACCGTTGTTTGTGTTTGGGCGCCTGTGGCTGGGACTGGGCGGCTGGCTAATTAGAATCCACGATACGCAGGATGGTTCCCAGACCCGAGGTGGCACCAGTGCCAAGTCGGGATAGTTTGATGGTGCAAAGTGGCTCCTGCAATCTGCCATCCAGATGCGGGGCAGCTTACTTTTGTTTTCCATGGAAACTGGCCGAGGTTCCTGTCTGGGGGTCTATGGCTGGGAGTGACCTCCTGGCTCCTGAAAAGCTATGCTAGGCAGGATGGTGACCAGACCCATGGTGGCACCAGTGCCAAGTTGGGCTGGTTTGATAGTACCAAGTGGCTCCTGCAATCTGCCATCAAAATGTTGGCAGGCGAGTTTTGTTTTCCGGGGAAAAGCGCCGTTGTTTGTGTTTGGTGGCCTGTGGCTGGGAGTGGCTGCCTGGCTCCTTAAAATGTGCGTTACGCAGCATGGTTCCCAGATCCAAGGTGGCACCAGTGCCAAGTCGGGCTGGTTTGATAGTACCAAGTGGCTCCTGCAATCTGCCATCCAGAAGCGGGGCAGCTTACTTTTGTTTGCCAGGGAAACGGGCCGAGGATTTTGTCTCGGGGCCTATGGCGGGGAGTGACCGGCTGGCTCCTGAAAAGCTACGATAGGCAGGATTGTGACCAGACCCATGGTGGCACCAGTGCCAAGTTGGGCTGGTTTGATAGTACCAAGTGGCTCCTGCAATCTGCCATCAAAAAGTTGGCAGGCGAGTTTTGTTTTCCAGGGAAAAGCGCCGTTGTTTGTGTTTGGCGGCCTGTGGCTAGGAGTGGCCGCCTGGCGCCTTAGAATCTACGATACGCAGCATGGTTCCCAGAGCCAAGGTGGCACCAGTGCCAAGTCGGGCTGGTTTGATAGTACCAAGTGGCTCCTGCAATCTGCCATCCAGAAGCGGGGCAGCTTACTTTTGTTTGCCAGGGAAACGGGCCGAGGTTTGTGTCTGGGGGCCTATGGCTGAGAGTGACCACCTGGCTCCTGAAAAGCTACGATAGGCAGGATGGTGACCAGACCCATGGTGGCACCAGTGCCAAGTTGGGCTGGTTTGATAGTACCAAGTGGCTCCTGTAATCTGCCATCAAAAATTTGGCAGGCCAGTTTTGTTTTCCAGGGAAACACGCCGTTGTTTGTGTTTGTGGGCCTGTGGCTGGGAGTGGCCAGCTGGCTCCTTAGAATCCACGATACGCAGGATGGTTCCCAGACCAGAGGTGGCACCAGTGCCAAGTCGGGCTGGTTTGATGGTTCAAAGTGGCTCCTGCAATCTGCCATCCAGAAGCGGGGTAGCTTACTTTTGTTTGCCAGGGAAACGGGCAGAGCTTTTTGTCTGGGGCCTATGGCTGGGAGTGACCGGCTGGCTCCTGAAAAGCTACGATAGGCAGGATGGTTACCAGACCCATGGAGGCACCAGTGCCAAGTTGGGCTGGTTTGATAGTACCAAGTCGCTCCTGCAATCTGCCATCAAAAAGCAGGGCAACTGAGTTTTGTTTGCCAGAGAAAAGCGCTGTTGTTTGTGTTTGGGGTCCTGTGGCTGGGAGTGGCCGGCTGGCTCCTTAGAATCCATGATACGCAGGATGGTTCCCAGACCCAAGGTGGCACCAGTGCCAGGTCGGGCTGGTTTGATAGTACCAAGTGGTTCCTGCAATCTGCCATCCAGAAGCGGGGCAGCTTACTTTTGTTTACCATGGAAATGGGCCGAGATTTGTGTCTGGGCGCCTATGGCTGGGAGTGACCGGCTGGCTCCTGAAAAGCTACGATAGGCAGGATTGTGACCAGACCCATGGTGGCAGCAGTGCCAAGTTGGGCTGGTTTGATAGTACCAAGTGGCTCCTGCAATCTGCCATCAAAATTTGGCAGGCGAGTTTTGTTTTCCAGGGAAAAGCGCCGTTGTTTGTGTTTGGGGGCCTGTGGCTGGGAGTGGCCGGCTGGCTCCTTAGAATCCACGATACGCAGGACAGTTCCCAGACCAGAGGTGGCACCAGTGCCAAGTCGGGCTGGTTTGATAGTACCAAGTGGCTCCTGCAATCTGCCATCCAGAAGCGGGGCAGCTTACTTTTGTTTGCCAGGGAAACGGGCCGAGGTTTTTGTCTGGGGGCCTATGGCTGGGAGTGACCGGCTGGCTCATGAAAAGCTACGATAGGCAGGATTGTGACCAGACCCATGGTGGCACCAGTGCCAAGTTGGGCTGGTTTGATAGTACCAAGTGGCTCCTGCAATCTGCCATCAAAAAGTTGCCAGAGGAGTTTTGTTTTCCGGGGAAAAGCGCCGTTGTTTGTGTTTGGGGGCCTGTGGCTGGGAGTGGCTGCCTGGCTCCTTAGAATCTGCGTTACGCAGCATGGTTCCCAGAGCCAAGGTGGCACCAGTGCCAAGTCAGGCTGGTTTGATAGTACCAAGTGGCTCCTGCAATCTGCCATCCAGAAGCGGGGCAGCTTACTTTTGTTTGCCAGGGAAACGGGCCGAGGTTTTTGTCTGGGGGCCTATGGCTGGGAGTGACCGGCTGGCTCCTGAAAAGCTACGATAGGCAGGATTGTGACCAGACCCATGGTGGCACCAGTGCCAAGTTGGGCTGGTTTGATAGTACCAAGTGGCTCCTGCAATCTGCCATCAAAAAGTTGGCAGGCGAGTTTTGTTTTCCAGGGAAAAGCGCCGTTGTTTGTGTTTGGCGGCCTGTGGCTGGGAGTGGCCAGCTGGCTCCTTAGAATCCACGATACGCAGGATGGTTCCCAGACCCAAGGTGGCACCAGTGCCAGGTCGGGCTGGTTTGATAGTACCAAGTGGTTCCTGCAATCTGCCATCCAGAAGCGGGGCAGCTTACTTTTGTTTACCATGGAAATGGGCCGAGATTTGTGTCTGGGCGCCTATGGCTGGGAGTGACCGGCTGGCTCCTGAAAAGCTACGATAGGCAGGATGGTGACCAGACCCATGGTGGCAGCAGTGCCAAGTTGGGCTGGTTTGATAGTACCAAGTGGCTCCTGCAATCTGCCATCAAAATTTGGCAGGCGAGTTTTGTTTTCCAGGGAAAAGCGCCGTTGTTTGTGTTTGGGGGCCTGTGGCTGGGAGTGGCCGGCTGGCTCCTTTAGAATCCACGATACGCAGGACAGTTCCCAGACCAGAGGTGGCACCAGTGCCAAGTTGGGCTGGTTTGATAGTACCAAGTGGCTCCTGCAATCTGCCATCCAGAAGCGGGGCAGCTTACTTTTGTTTGCCAGGGAAACGGGCCGAGGTTTTTGTCTGGGGGCCTATGGCTGGGAGTGACCGGCTGGCTCATGAAAAGCTACGATAGGCAGGATTGTGACCAGACCCATGGTGGCACCAGTGCCAAGTTGGGCTGGTTTGATAGTACCAAGTGGCTCCTGCAATCTGCCATCAAAAAGTTGGCAGGCGAGTTTTGTTTTCCAGGGAAAAGCGCCGTTGTTTGTGTTTGGCGGCCTGTGGCTAGGAGTGGCCACTTGGCGCCTTAGAATCTACGTTACGCAGCATGGTTCCCAGAGCCAAGGTGGCACCAGTGCCAAGTCGGGCTGGTTTGATAGTACCAAGTGGCTCCTGCAATCTGCCATCCAGAAGCGGGGCAGCTTACTTTTGTTTGCCAGGGAAACGGGCCGAGGTTTGTGTCTGGGCGCCTATGGCTGGGAGTGGCCGGCTGGCTCCTTTAGAATCCACGATACGCAGGACAGTTCCCAGACCAGAGGTGGCACCAGTGCCAAGTTGGGCTGGTTTGATAGTACCAAGTGGCTCCTGCAATCTGCCATCCAGAAGCGGGGCAGCTTACTTTTGTTTGCCAGGGAAACGGGCCGAGGTTTTTGTCTGGGGGCCTATGGCTGGGAGTGACCGGCTGGCTCCTGAAAAGCTACGATAGGCAGGATTGTGACCAGACCCATGGTGGCAGCAGTGCCAAGTTGGGCTGGTTTGATAGTACCAAGTGGCTCCTGCAATCTGCCATCAAAATTTGGCAGGCGAGTTTTGTTTTCCAGGGAAAAGCGCCGTTGTTTGTGTTTGGGGGCCTGTGGCTGGGAGTGGCCGGCTGGTTCCTTAGAATCCACGATACGCAGGATGGTTCCCAGACCAGCGGTGGCACCAGTGCCAAGTCGGGCTGGTTTGGTAGTACCAAGTGGCTCCTGCAATCTGCCGTCAAAAAGTTGGCAGGCGCATTTTGTTTTCCAGGGAAAAGCGCCGTTGTTTGTGTTTGGGGCCCTGTGGTTGGGAGTGGCCGGCTGCCTCCTTAGAATCCACGATACGCAGGATGGTTTCCAGGCCCAAGGTGGCACCAGTTCCAAGTTGGGCTGGTTTGATAGTACCAAGTGGTTCCTGCAATCTGCCATCCAGAAGCGGGGCAGCTTACTTTTGTTTGCCAGGGAAACGGGCCGAGGTTTTGTGTCTGGGGGCCTATGGGTGGCAGTGACCGGCTGGCTCCTGAAAAGCTACGATAGGCAGGATGGTGACCAGACCCATGGTGGCACCAGTGCCAAGTTGGGCTGGTTTGATAGTACCAAGTGGCTCCTGCAATCTGCCATCAAAATTTGCCAGGCGAGTTTTGTTTTCCAGGGAAAAGCACCGTTGTTTGTGTTTGGGCGCCTGTGGCTGGGACTGGGCGGCTGGCTAATAAGAATCCACGATACGCAGGATGGTTCCCAGACCCGAGGTGGCACCAGTGCCAAGTCGGGATAGTTTGATGGTGCAAAGTGGCTCCTGCAATCTGCCATCCAGATGCGGGGCAGCTTACTTTTGTTTTCCATGGAAACTGGCCGAGGTTCCTGTCTGGGGGTCTATGGCTGGGAGTGACCTCCTGGCTCCTGAAAAGCTATGCTAGGCAGGATGGTGACCAGACCCATGGTGGCACCAGTGCCAAGTTGGGCTGGTTTGATAGTACCAAGTGGCTCCTGCAATCTGCCATCAAAATGTTGGCAGGCGAGTTTTGTTTTCCGGGGAAAAGCGCCGTTGTTTGTGTTTGGTGGCCTGTGGCTGGGAGTGGCTGCCTGGCTCCTTAAAATGTGCGTTACGCAGCATGGTTCCCAGATCCAAGGTGGCACCAGTGCCAAGTCGGGCTGGTTTGATAGTACCAAGTGGCTCCTGCAATCTGCCATCCAGAAGCGGGGCAGCTTACTTTTGTTTGCCAGGGAAACGGGCCGAGGATTTTGTCTCGGGGCCTATGGCGGGGAGTGACCGGCTGGCTCCTGAAAAGCTACGATAGGCAGGATTGTGACCAGACCCATGGTGGCACCAGTGCCAAGTTGGGCTGGTTTGATAGTACCAAGTGGCTCCTGCAATCTGCCATCAAAAAGTTGGCAGGCGAGTTTTGTTTTCCAGGGAAAAGCGCCGTTGTTTGTGTTTGGCGGCCTGTGGCTAGGAGTGGCCGCCTGGCGCCTTAGAATCTACGATACGCAGCATGGTTCCCAGAGCCAAGGTGGCACCAGTGCCAAGTCGGGCTGGTTTGATAGTACCAAGTGGCTCCTGCAATCTGCCATCCAGAAGCGGGGCAGCTTACTTTTGTTTGCCAGGGAAACGGGCCTAGGTTTGTGTCGGGCGGCCTATGGCTGAGAGTGACCGGCTGGGTCCTGAAAAGCTACAGTAGGCAGGATGTTGACCAGACCCATGGTAGCAGCAGTGCCAAGTTGGGCTGATTTGATAGTACCAAGTGGCTCCTGCAATCTGCCATCAAAAGGTTGGCAGACGAGTGTTGTTTTCCAGGGAAAAGCTCCGTTGTTTGTGTTTGGGGCCCTGTGGCTGGGAGTGGCCGCCTGTCGTCTTAGAATCCACGTTACGCAACATGGTTCCCTGATCCAAGGTGGCACCAGTGCCAAGTCGGGCTGGTTTGATAGTACCAAGTGGCTCCTGCAATCTGCCATCCAGAAGGGGGGCAGCTTACTTTTGTTTGCCAGGGAAACGGGCCGAGGTATTTGTCTGGGGCCCTATGGCAGGGAGTGACTGGCTGGCTCCTGAAAAGCTACGATAGGCAGGATGGTGACCAGACCCATGGTGGCACCAGTGCCAAGTTGGGCTGGTTTGATAGTATCAAGTGGCTCCTGCAATCTGCCATCCAGAAGCGGGGCAGCTTACTTTTGTTTTCCAAGGAACCTGGCCGAGGTTCCTGTCTGGGGGTCTATGGCTGGGAGTGACCTCCTGGCTCCTGAAAAGCTATGCTAGGCAGGATGGTGACCAGACCCATGGTGGCACCAGTGCCAAGTTGGGCTGGTTTGATAGTACCAAGTGGCTCCTGCAATCTGCCATCAAAATGTTGGCAGGCGAGTTTTGTTTTCCGGGGAAAAGCGCCGTTGTTTGTGTTTGGGGGCCTGTGGCTGGGAGTGGCTGCCTGGCGCCTTAGAATCTACGTTACGCAGCATGGTTCCCAGAGCCAAGGTGGCACCAGTGCCAAGTCGGGCTGGTTTGATAGTACCAAGTGGCTCCTGCAATCTGCCATCCAGAAGCGGGGCAGCTTAATTTTGTTTGCCAGGGAAACGGGCCGAGGTTGGTGTCTGGCAGCCTATGGCTGAGAGTGACCGGCTAGGTCCTGAAAAGCTACGATAGGCAGGATTGTGACCAGACCCATGGTGGCACCAGTGCCAAGTTGGGCTGGTTTGATAGTACCAAGTGGCTCCTGCAATCTGCCATCAAAAAGTTTCCAGACCAGATTTGTTTTCCAGGGAAAAGCGCCGTTGTTTGTGTTTGGGGGCCTTTGGCTGGGAGTGGCCGGCTGGCTCCTTAGAATCCACGATACGCAGGATGGTTCCCAGACCCGAGGTGGTACCAGTGCCAAGTCGGGCTGGTTTGATGGTTCAAAGTGGCTCCTGCAATCTGCCATCCAGAAGCGGGGCAGCTTACTTTTGTTTGCCGGGGAAACGGGCAGAGATTTGTGTTTGGGGCCTATGGCTGGGACTGACCGGCTGGCTCCTGAAAAGCTACGATAGGCAGGATGGATACCAGACCCATGGAGGCACCAGTGCCAAGTTGGGCTGGTTTGATAGTACCAAGTGGCTCCTGCAATCTGCCATCCAGAAGCGGGGCAGCTTACTTTTGTTTGCCAGGGAAACGGGCCGAGGTTTCTGTCTGGCGGCATATGGCTGGGAGTGACCGGCTGGCTCCTGAAAAGCTACGATAGGCAGGATGGTGACCAGACCCATGGTGGCACCATTGCCAAGTTGGGCTGGTTTGACAGTACCAAGTGGCTCCTGCAATCTGCCATCAAAAATTTGGCAGGCCAGTTTTGTTTTCCAGGGAAAAGCGCCGTTGTTTGTGTTTGTGGGCCTGTGGCTGGGAGTGGCCAGCTGGCTCCTTAGAATCCACGATACGCAGGATGGTTCCCAGACCAGAGGTGGCACCAGTGCCAAGTCGGGCTGGTTTGATGGTTCAAAGTGGCTCCTGCAATCTGCCATCCAGAAGCGGGGTAGCTTACTTTTGTTTGCCAGGGAAACGGGCAGAGCTTTTTGTCTGGGGCCTATGGCTGGGAGTGACCGGCTGGCTCCTGAAAAGCTACGATAGGCAGGATGGTTACAAGACCCATGGAGGCACCAGTGCCAAGTTGGGCTGGTTTGATAGTACCAAGTCGCTCCTGCAATCTGCCATCAAAAAGCAGGGCAACTGAGTTTTGTTTGCCAGAGAAAAGCGCTGTTGTTTGTGTTTGGGGTCCTGTGGCTGGGAGTGGCCGGCTGGCTCCTTAGAATCCATGATACGCAGGATGGTTCCCAGACCCAAGGTGGCACCAGTGCCAGGTCGGGCTGGTTTGATAGTACCAAGTGGTTCCTGCAATCTGCCATCCAGAAGCGGGGCAGCTTACTTTTGTTTACCATGGAAATGGGCCGAGATTTGTGTCTGGGCGCCTATGGCTGGGAGTGACCGGCTGGCTCCTGAAAAGCTACGATAGGCAGGATTGTGACCAGACCCATGGTGGCAGCAGTGCCAAGTTGGGCTGGTTTGATAGTACCAAGTGGCTCCTGCAATCTGCCATCAAAATTTGGCAGGCGAGTTTTGTTTTCCAGGGAAAAGCGCCGTTGTTTGTGTTTGGGGGCCTGTGGCTGGGAGTGGCCGGCTGGCTCCTTAGAATCCACGATACGCAGGACAGTTCCCAGACCAGAGGTGGCACCAGTGCCAAGTCGGGCTGGTTTGATAGTACCAAGTGGCTCCTGCAATCTGCCATCCAGAAGCGGGGCAGCTTACTTTTGTTTGCCAGGGAAACGGGCCGAGGTTTTTGTCTGGGGGCCTATGGCTGGGAGTGACCGGCTGGCTCATGAAAAGCTACGATAGGCAGGATTGTGACCAGACCCATGGTGGCACCAGTGCCAAGTTGGGCTGGTTTGATAGTACCAAGTGGCTCCTGCAATCTGCCATCAAAAAGTTGCCAGACGAGTTTTGTTTTCCGGGGAAAAGCGCCGTTGTTTGTGTTTGGGGGCCTGTGGCTGGGAGTGGCTGCCTGGCTCCTTAGAATCTGCGTTACGCAGCATGGTTCCCAGAGCCAAGGTGGCACCAGTGCCAAGTCAGGCTGGTTTGATAGTACCAAGTGGCTCCTGCAATCTGCCATCCAGAAGCGGGGCAGCTTACTTTTGTTTGCCAGGGAAACGGGCCGAGGTTTTTGTCTGGGGGCCTATGGCTGGGAGTGACCGGCTGGCTCCTGAAAAGCTACGATAGGCAGGATTGTGACCAGACCCATGGTGGCACCAGTGCCAAGTTGGGCTGGTTTGATAGTACCAAGTGGCTCCTGCAATCTGCCATCAAAAAGTTGGCAGGCGAGTTTTGTTTTCCAGGGAAAAGCGCCGTTGTTTGTGTTTGGCGGCCTGTGGCTGGGAGTGGCCAGCTGGCTCCTTAGAATCCACGATACGCAGGATGGTTCCCAGACCCAAGGTGGCACCAGTGCCAGGTCGGGCTGGTTTGATAGTACCAAGTGGTTCCTGCAATCTGCCATCCAGAAGCGGGGCAGCTTACTTTTGTTTACCATGGAAATGGGCCGAGATTTGTGTCTGGGCGCCTATGGCTGGGAGTGACCGGCTGGCTCCTGAAAAGCTACGATAGGCAGGATTGTGACCAGACCCATGGTGGCAGCAGTGCCAAGTTGGGCTGGTTTGATAGTACCAAGTGGCTCCTGCAATCTGCCATCAAAATTTGGCAGGCGAGTTTTGTTTTCCAGGGAAAAGCGCCGTTGTTTGTGTTTGGGGGCCTGTGGCTGGGAGTGGCCGGCTGGCTCCTTTAGAATCCACGATACGCAGGACAGTTCCCAGACCAGAGGTGGCACCAGTGCCAAGTTGGGCTGGTTTGATAGTACCAAGTGGCTCCTGCAATCTGCCATCCAGAAGCGGGGCAGCTTACTTTTGTTTGCCAGGGAAACGGGCCGAGGTTTTTGTCTGGGGGCCTATGGCTGGGAGTGACCGGCTGGCTCATGAAAAGCTACGATAGGCAGGATTGTGACCAGACCCATGGTGGCACCAGTGCCAAGTTGGGCTGGTTTGATAGTACCAAGTGGCTCCTGCAATCTGCCATCAAAAAGTTGGCAGGCGAGTTTTGTTTTCCAGGGAAAAGCGCCGTTGTTTGTGTTTGGCGGCCTGTGGCTAGGAGTGGCCACTTGGCGCCTTAGAATCTACGTTACGCAGCATGGTTCCCAGAGCCAAGGTGGCACCAGTGCCAAGTCGGGCTGGTTTGATAGTACCAAGTGGCTCCTGCAATCTGCCATCCAGAAGCGGGGCAGCTTACTTTTGTTTGCCAGGGAAACGGGCCGAGGTTTGTGTCTGGGCGCCTATGGCTGGGAGTGACCGGCTGGCTCCTGAAAAGCTACGATAGGCAGGATTGTGACCAGACCCATGGTGGCAGCAGTGCCAAGTTGGGCTGGTTTGATAGTACCAAGTGGCTCCTGCAATCTGCCATCAAAATTTGGCAGGCGACTTTTGTTTTCCAGGGAAAAGCGCCGTTGTTTGTGTTTGGGGGCCTGTGGCTGGGAGTGGCCGGCTGGTTCCTTAGAATCCACGATACGCAGGATGGTTCCCAGACCAGCGGTGGCACCAGTGCCAAGTCGGGCTGGTTTGGTAGTACCAAGTGGCTCCTGCAATCTGCCGTCAAAAAGTTGGCAGGCGCATTTTGTTTTCCAGGGAAAAGCGCCGTTGTTTGTGTTTGGGGCCCTGTGGTTGGGAGTGGCCGGCTGCCTCCTTAGAATCCACGATACGCAGGATGGTTTCCAGGCCCAAGGTGGCACCAGTTCCAAGTTGGGCTGGTTTGATAGTACCAAGTGGTTCCTGCAATCTGCCATCCAGAAGCGGGGCAGCTTACTTTTGTTTGCCAGGGAAACGGGCCGAGGTTTTGTGTCTGGGGGCCTATGGGTGGCAGTGACCGGCTGGCTCCTGAAAAGCTACGATAGGCAGGATGGTGACCAGACCCATGGTGGCACCAGTGCCAAGTTGGGCTGGTTTGATAGTACCAAGTGGCTCCTGCAATCTGCCATCAAAATTTGCCAGGCGAGTTTTGTTTTCCAGGGAAAAGCACCGTTGTTTGTGTTTGGGCGCCTGTGGCTGGGACTGGGCGGCTGGCTAATTAGAATCCACGATACGCAGGATGGTTCCCAGACCCGAGGTGGCACCAGTGCCAAGTCGGGATAGTTTGATGGTGCAAAGTGGCTCCTGCAATCTGCCATCCAGATGCGGGGCAGCTTACTTTTGTTTTCCATGGAAACTGGCCGAGGTTCCTGTCTGGGGGTCTATGGCTGGGAGTGACCTCCTGGCTCCTGAAAAGCTATGCTAGGCAGGATGGTGACCAGACCCATGGTGGCACCAGTGCCAAGTTGGGCTGGTTTGATAGTACCAAGTGGCTCCTGCAATCTGCCATCAAAATGTTGGCAGGCGAGTTTTGTTTTCCGGGGAAAAGCGCCGTTGTTTGTGTTTGGTGGCCTGTGGCTGGGAGTGGCTGCCTGGCTCCTTAAAATGTGCGTTACGCAGCATGGTTCCCAGATCCAAGGTGGCACCAGTGCCAAGTCGGGCTGGTTTGATAGTACCAAGTGGCTCCTGCAATCTGCCATCCAGAAGCGGGGCAGCTTACTTTTGTTTGCCAGGGAAACGGGCCGAGGATTTTGTCTCGGGGCCTATGGCGGGGAGTGACCGGCTGGCTCCTGAAAAGCTACGATAGGCAGGATTGTGACCAGACCCATGGTGGCACCAGTGCCAAGTTGGGCTGGTTTGATAGTACCAAGTGGCTCCTGCAATCTGCCATCAAAAAGTTGGCAGGCGAGTTTTGTTTTCCAGGGAAAAGCGCCGCTGTTTGTGTTTGGCGGCCTGTGGCTAGGAGTGGCCGCCTGGCGCCTTAGAATCTACGATACGCAGCATGGTTCCCAGAGCCAAGGTGGCACCAGTGCCAAGTCGGGCTGGTTTGATAGTACCAAGTGGCTCCTGCAATCTGCCATCCAGAAGCGGGGCAGCTTACTTTTGTTTGCCAGGGAAACGGGCCGAGGTTTGTGTCTGGGGGCCTATGGCTGAGAGTGACCACCTGGCTCCTGAAAAGCTACGATAGGCAGGATGGTGACCAGACCCATGGTGGCACCAGTGCCAAGTTGGGCTGGTTTGATAGTACCAAGTGGCTCCTGTAATCTGCCATCAAAAATTTGGCAGGCCAGTTTTGTTTTCCAGGGAAACACGCCGTTGTTTGTGTTTGTGGGCCTGTGGCTGGGAGTGGCCAGCTGGCTCCTTAGAATCCACGATACGCAGGATGGTTCCCAGACCAGAGGTGGCACCAGTGCCAAGTCGGGCTGGTTTGATGGTTCAAAGTGGCTCCTGCAATCTGCCATCCAGAAGCGGGGTAGCTTACTTTTGTTTGCCAGGGAAACGGGCAGAGCTTTTTGTCTGGGGCCTATGGCTGGGAGTGACCGGCTGGCTCCTGAAAAGCTACGATAGGCAGGATGGTTACCAGACCCATGGAGGCACCAGTGCCAAGTTGGGCTGGTTTGATAGTACCAAGTCGCTCCTGCAATCTGCCATCAAAAAGCAGGGCAACTGAGTTTTGTTTGCCAGAGAAAAGCGCTGTTGTTTGTGTTTGGGGTCCTGTGGCTGGGAGTGGCCGGCTGGCTCCTTAGAATCCATGATACGCAGGATGGTTCCCAGACCCAAGGTGGCACCAGTGCCAGGTCGGGCTGGTTTGATAGTACCAAGTGGTTCCTGCAATCTGCCATCCAGAAGCGGGGCAGCTTACTTTTGTTTACCATGGAAATGGGCCGAGATTTGTGTCTGGGCGCCTATGGCTGGGAGTGACCGGCTGGCTCCTGAAAAGCTACGATAGGCAGGATTGTGACCAGACCCATGGTGGCAGCAGTGCCAAGTTGGGCTGGTTTGATAGTACCAAGTGGCTCCTGCAATCTGCCATCAAAATTTGGCAGGCGAGTTTTGTTTTCCAGGGAAAAGCGCCGTTGTTTGTGTTTGGGGGCCTGTGGCTGGGAGTGGCCGGCTGGCTCCTTAGAATCCACGATACGCAGGACAGTTCCCAGACCAGAGGTGGCACCAGTGCCAAGTTGGGCTGGTTTGATAGTACCAAGTGGCTCCTGCAATCTGCCATCCAGAAGCGGGGCAGCTTACTTTTGTTTGCCAGGGAAACGGGCCGAGGTTTTTGTCTGGGGGCCTATGGCTGGGAGTGACCGGCTGGCTCATGAAAAGCTACGATAGGCAGGATTGTGACCAGACCCATGGTGGCACCAGTGCCAAGTTGGGCTGGTTTGATAGTACCAAGTGGCTCCTGCAATCTGCCATCAAAAAGTTGCCAGACGAGTTTTGTTTTCCGGGGAAAAGCGCCGTTGTTTGTGTTTGGGGGCCTGTGGCTGGGAGTGGCTGCCTGGCTCCTTAGAATCTGCGTTACGCAGCATGGTTCCCAGAGCCAAGGTGGCACCAGTGCCAAGTCAGGCTGGTTTGATAGTACCAAGTGGCTCCTGCAATCTGCCATCCAGAAGCGGGGCAGCTTACTTTTGTTTGCCAGGGAAACGGGCCGAGGTTTTTGTCTGGGGGCCTATGGCTGGGAGTGACCGGCTGGCTCCTGAAAAGCTACGATAGGCAGGATTGTGACCAGACCCATGGTGGCACCAGTGCCAAGTTGGGCTGGTTTGATAGTACCAAGTGGCTCCTGCAATCTGCCATCAAAAAGTTGGCAGGCGAGTTTTGTTTTCCAGGGAAAAGCGCCGTTGTTTGTGTTTGGCGGCCTGTGGCTGGGAGTGGCCAGCTGGCTCCTTAGAATCCACGATACGCAGGATGGTTCCCAGACCCAAGGTGGCACCAGTGCCAGGTCGGGCTGGTTTGATAGTACCAAGTGGTTCCTGCAATCTGCCATCCAGAAGCGGGGCAGCTTACTTTTGTTTACCATGGAAATGGGCCGAGATTTGTGTCTGGGCGCCTATGGCTGGGAGTGACCGGCTGGCTCCTGAAAAGCTACGATAGGCAGGATGGTGACCAGACCCATGGTGGCAGCAGTGCCAAGTTGGGCTGGTTTGATAGTACCAAGTGGCTCCTGCAATCTGCCATCAAAATTTGGCAGGCGAGTTTTGTTTTCCAGGGAAAAGCGCCGTTGTTTGTGTTTGGGGGCCTGTGGCTGGGAGTGGCCGGCTGGCTCCTTTAGAATCCACGATACGCAGGACAGTTCCCAGACCAGAGGTGGCACCAGTGCCAAGTTGGGCTGGTTTGATAGTACCAAGTGGCTCCTGCAATCTGCCATCCAGAAGCGGGGCAGCTTACTTTTGTTTGCCAGGGAAACGGGCCGAGGTTTTTGTCTGGGGGCCTATGGCTGGGAGTGACCGGCTGGCTCATGAAAAGCTACGATAGGCAGGATTGTGACCAGACCCATGGTGGCACCAGTGCCAAGTTGGGCTGGTTTGATAGTACCAAGTGGCTCCTGCAATCTGCCATCAAAAAGTTGGCAGGCGAGTTTTGTTTTCCAGGGAAAAGCGCCGTTGTTTGTGTTTGGCGGCCTGTGGCTAGGAGTGGCCACTTGGCGCCTTAGAATCTACGTTACGCAGCATGGTTCCCAGAGCCAAGGTGGCACCAGTGCCAAGTCGGGCTGGTTTGATAGTACCAAGTGGCTCCTGCAATCTGCCATCCAGAAGCGGGGCAGCTTACTTTTGTTTGCCAGGGAAACGGGCCGAGGTTTGTGTCTGGGCGCCTATGGCTGGGAGTGACCGGCTGGCTCCTGAAAAGCTACGATAGGCAGGATTGTGACCAGACCCATGGTGGCAGCAGTGCCAAGTTGGGCTGGTTTGATAGTACCAAGTGGCTCCTGCAATCTGCCATCAAAATTTGGCAGGCGACTTTTGTTTTCCAGGGAAAAGCGCCGTTGTTTGTGTTTGGGGGCCTGTGGCTGGGAGTGGCCGGCTGGTTCCTTAGAATCCACGATACGCAGGATGGTTCCCAGACCAGCGGTGGCACCAGTGCCAAGTCGGGCTGGTTTGGTAGTACCAAGTGGCTCCTGCAATCTGCCGTCAAAAAGTTGGCAGGCGCATTTTGTTTTCCAGGGAAAAGCGCCGTTGTTTGTGTTTGGGGCCCTGTGGTTGGGAGTGGCCGGCTGCCTCCTTAGAATCCACGATACGCAGGATGGTTTCCAGGCCCAAGGTGGCACCAGTTCCAAGTTGGGCTGGTTTGATAGTACCAAGTGGTTCCTGCAATCTGCCATCCAGAAGCGGGGCAGCTTACTTTTGTTTGCCAGGGAAACGGGCCGAGGTTTTGTGTCTGGGGGCCTATGGGTGGCAGTGACCGGCTGGCTCCTGAAAAGCTACGATAGGCAGGATGGTGACCAGACCCATGGTGGCACCAGTGCCAAGTTGGGCTGGTTTGATAGTACCAAGTGGCTCCTGCAATCTGCCATCAAAATTTGCCAGGCGAGTTTTGTTTTCCAGGGAAAAGCACCGTTGTTTGTGTTTGGGCGCCTGTGGCTGGGACTGGGCGGCTGGCTAATTAGAATCCACGATACGCAGGATGGTTCCCAGACCCGAGGTGGCACCAGTGCCAAGTCGGGATAGTTTGATGGTGCAAAGTGGCTCCTGCAATCTGCCATCCAGATGCGGGGCAGCTTACTTTTGTTTTCCATGGAAACTGGCCGAGGTTCCTGTCTGGGGGTCTATGGCTGGGAGTGACCTCCTGGCTCCTGAAAAGCTATGCTAGGCAGGATGGTGACCAGACCCATGGTGGCACCAGTGCCAAGTTGGGCTGGTTTGATAGTACCAAGTGGCTCCTGCAATCTGCCATCAAAATGTTGGCAGGCGAGTTTTGTTTTCCGGGGAAAAGCGCCGTTGTTTGTGTTTGGTGGCCTGTGGCTGGGAGTGGCTGCCTGGCTCCTTAAAATGTGCGTTACGCAGCATGGTTCCCAGATCCAAGGTGGCACCAGTGCCAAGTCGGGCTGGTTTGATAGTACCAAGTGGCTCCTGCAATCTGCCATCCAGAAGCGGGGCAGCTTACTTTTGTTTGCCAGGGAAACGGGCCGAGGATTTTGTCTCGGGGCCTATGGCGGGGAGTGACCGGCTGGCTCCTGAAAAGCTACGATAGGCAGGATTGTGACCAGACCCATGGTGGCACCAGTGCCAAGTTGGGCTGGTTTGATAGTACCAAGTGGCTCCTGCAATCTGCCATCAAAAAGTTGGCAGGCGAGTTTTGTTTTCCAGGGAAAAGCGCCGTTGTTTGTGTTTGGCGGCCTGTGGCTAGGAGTGGCCGCCTGGCGCCTTAGAATCTACGATACGCAGCATGGTTCCCAGAGCCAAGGTGGCACCAGTGCCAAGTCGGGCTGGTTTGATAGTACCAAGTGGCTCCTGCAATCTGCCATCCAGAAGCGGGGCAGCTTACTTTTGTTTGCCAGGGAAACGGGCCGAGGTTTGTGTCTGGGGGCCTATGGCTGAGAGTGACCACCTGGCTCCTGAAAAGCTACGATAGGCAGGATGGTGACCAGACCCATGGTGGCACCAGTGCCAAGTTGGGCTGGTTTGATAGTACCAAGTGGCTCCTGTAATCTGCCATCAAAAATTTGGCAGGCCAGTTTTGTTTTCCAGGGAAACACGCCGTTGTTTGTGTTTGTGGGCCTGTGGCTGGGAGTGGCCAGCTGGCTCCTTAGAATCCACGATACGCAGGATGGTTCCCAGACCAGAGGTGGCACCAGTGCCAAGTCGGGCTGGTTTGATGGTTCAAAGTGGCTCCTGCAATCTGCCATCCAGAAGCGGGGTAGCTTACTTTTGTTTGCCAGGGAAACGGGCAGAGCTTTTTGTCTGGGGCCTATGGCTGGGAGTGACCGGCTGGCTCATGAAAAGCTACGATAGGCAGGATGTTTACCAGACCCATGGAGGCACCAGTGCCAAGTTGGGCTGGTTTGATAGTACCAAGTCGCTCCTGCAATCTGCAATCAAAAAGCAGGGCAACTGAGTTTTGTTTGCCAGAGAAAAGCGCTGTTGTTTGTGTTTGGGGTCCTGTGGCTGGGAGTGGCCGGCTGGCTCCTTAGAATCCATGATACGCAGGATGGTTCCCAGACCCAAGGTGGCACCAGTGCCAGGTCGGGCTGGTTTGATAGTACCAAGTGGTTCCTGCAATCTGCCATCCAGAAGCGGGGCAGCTTACTTTTGTTTACCATGGAAATGGGCCGAGATTTGTGTCTGGGCGCCTATGGCTGGGAGTGACCGGCTGGCTCCTGAAAAGCTACGATAGGCAGGATTGTGACCAGACCCATGGTGGCAGCAGTGCCAAGTTGGGCTGGTTTGATAGTACCAAGTGGCTCCTGCAATCTGCCATCAAAATTTGGCAGGCGAGTTTTGTTTTCCAGGGAAAAGCGCCGTTGTTTGTGTTTGGGGGCCTGTGGCTGGGAGTGGCCGGCTGGCTCCTTAGAATCCACGATACGCAGGACAGTTCCCAGACCAGAGGTGGCACCAGTGCCAAGTCGGGCTGGTTTGATAGTACCAAGTGGCTCCTGCAATCTGCCATCCAGAAGCGGGGCAGCTTACTTTTGTTTGCCAGGGAAACGGGCCGAGGTTTTTGTCTGGGGGCCTATGGCTGGGAGTGACCGGCTGGCTCATGAAAAGCTACGATAGGCAGGATTGTGACCAGACCCATGGTGGCACCAGTGCCAAGTTGGGCTGGTTTGATAGTACCAAGTGGCTCCTGCAATCTGCCATCAAAAAGTTGCCAGACGAGTTTTGTTTTCCGGGGAAAAGCGCCGTTGTTTGTGTTTGGGGGCCTGTGGCTGGGAGTGGCTGCCTGGCTCCTTAGAATCTGCGTTACGCAGCATGGTTCCCAGAGCCAAGGTGGCACCAGTGCCAAGTCAGGCTGGTTTGATAGTACCAAGTGGCTCCTGCAATCTGCCATCCAGAAGCGGGGCAGCTTACTTTTGTTTGCCAGGGAAACGGGCCGAGGTTTTTGTCTGGGGGCCTATGGCTGGGAGTGACCGGCTGGCTCCTGAAAAGCTACGATAGGCAGGATTGTGACCAGACCCATGGTGGCACCAGTGCCAAGTTGGGCTGGTTTGATAGTACCAAGTGGCTCCTGCAATCTGCCATCAAAAAGTTGGCAGGCGAGTTTTGTTTTCCAGGGAAAAGCGCCGTTGTTTGTGTTTGGCGGCCTGTGGCTGGGAGTGGCCAGCTGGCTCCTTAGAATCCACGATACGCAGGATGGTTCCCAGACCCAAGGTGGCACCAGTGCCAGGTCGGGCTGGTTTGATAGTACCAAGTGGTTCCTGCAATCTGCCATCCAGAAGCGGGGCAGCTTACTTTTGTTTACCATGGAAATGGGCCGAGATTTGTGTCTGGGCGCCTATGGCTGGGAGTGACCGGCTGGCTCCTGAAAAGCTACGATAGGCAGGATGGTGACCAGACCCATGGTGGCAGCAGTGCCAAGTTGGGCTGGTTTGATAGTACCAAGTGGCTCCTGCAATCTGCCATCAAAATTTGGCAGGCGAGTTTTGTTTTCCAGGGAAAAGCGCCGTTGTTTGTGTTTGGGGGCCTGTGGCTGGGAGTGGCCGGCTGGCTCCTTTAGAATCCACGATACGCAGGACAGTTCCCAGACCAGAGGTGGCACCAGTGCCAAGTTGGGCTGGTTTGATAGTACCAAGTGGCTCCTGCAATCTGCCATCCAGAAGCGGGGCAGCTTACTTTTGTTTGCCAGGGAAACGGGCCGAGGTTTTTGTCTGGGGGCCTATGGCTGGGAGTGACCGGCTGGCTCATGAAAAGCTACGATAGGCAGGATTGTGACCAGACCCATGGTGGCACCAGTGCCAAGTTGGGCTGGTTTGATAGTACCAAGTGGCTCCTGCAATCTGCCATCAAAAAGTTGGCAGGCGAGTTTTGTTTTCCAGGGAAAAGCGCCGTTGTTTGTGTTTGGCGGCCTGTGGCTAGGAGTGGCCACTTGGCGCCTTAGAATCTACGTTACGCAGCATGGTTCCCAGAGCCAAGGTGGCACCAGTGCCAAGTCGGGCTGGTTTGATAGTACCAAGTGGCTCCTGCAATCTGCCATCCAGAAGCGGGGCAGCTTACTTTTGTTTGCCAGGGAAACGGGCCGAGGTTTGTGTCTGGGCGCCTATGGCTGGGAGTGACCGGCTGGCTCCTGAAAAGCTACGATAGGCAGGATTGTGACCAGACCCATGGTGGCAGCAGTGCCAAGTTGGGCTGGTTTGATAGTACCAAGTGGCTCCTGCAATCTGCCATCAAAATTTGGCAGGCGACTTTTGTTTTCCAGGGAAAAGCGCCGTTGTTTGTGTTTGGGGGCCTGTGGCTGGGAGTGGCCGGCTGGTTCCTTAGAATCCACGATACGCAGGATGGTTCCCAGACCAGCGGTGGCACCAGTGCCAAGTCGGGCTGGTTTGGTAGTACCAAGTGGCTCCTGCAATCTGCCGTCAAAAAGTTGGCAGGCGCATTTTGTTTTCCAGGGAAAAGCGCCGTTGTTTGTGTTTGGGGCCCTGTGGTTGGGAGTGGCCGGCTGCCTCCTTAGAATCCACGATACGCAGGATGGTTTCCAGGCCCAAGGTGGCACCAGTTCCAAGTTGGGCTGGTTTGATAGTACCAAGTGGTTCCTGCAATCTGCCATCCAGAAGCGGGGCAGCTTACTTTTGTTTGCCAGGGAAACGGGCCGAGGTTTTGTGTCTGGGGGCCTATGGGTGGCAGTGACCGGCTGGCTCCTGAAAAGCTACGATAGGCAGGATGGTGACCAGACCCATGGTGGCACCAGTGCCAAGTTGGGCTGGTTTGATAGTACCAAGTGGCTCCTGCAATCTGCCATCAAAATTTGCCAGGCGAGTTTTGTTTTCCAGGGAAAAGCACCGTTGTTTGTGTTTGGGCGCCTGTGGCTGGGACTGGGCGGCTGGCTAATTAGAATCCACGATACGCAGGATGGTTCCCAGACCCGAGGTGGCACCAGTGCCAAGTCGGGATAGTTTGATGGTGCAAAGTGGCTCCTGCAATCTGCCATCCAGATGCGGGGCAGCTTACTTTTGTTTTCCATGGAAACTGGCCGAGGTTCCTGTCTGGGGGTCTATGGCTGGGAGTGACCTCCTGGCTCCTGAAAAGCTATGCTAGGCAGGATGGTGACCAGACCCATGGTGGCACCAGTGCCAAGTTGGGCTGGTTTGATAGTACCAAGTGGCTCCTGCAATCTGCCATCAAAATGTTGGCAGGCGAGTTTTGTTTTCCGGGGAAAAGCGCCGTTGTTTGTGTTTGGTGGCCTGTGGCTGGGAGTGGCTGCCTGGCTCCTTAAAATGTGCGTTACGCAGCATGGTTCCCAGATCCAAGGTGGCACCAGTGCCAAGTCGGGCTGGTTTGATAGTACCAAGTGGCTCCTGCAATCTGCCATCCAGAAGCGGGGCAGCTTACTTTTGTTTGCCAGGGAAACGGGCCGAGGATTTTGTCTCGGGGCCTATGGCGGGGAGTGACCGGCTGGCTCCTGAAAAGCTACGATAGGCAGGATTGTGACCAGACCCATGGTGGCACCAGTGCCAAGTTGGGCTGGTTTGATAGTACCAAGTGGCTCCTGCAATCTGCCATCAAAAAGTTGGCAGGCGAGTTTTGTTTTCCAGGGAAAAGCGCCGTTGTTTGTGTTTGGCGGCCTGTGGCTAGGAGTGGCCGCCTGGCGCCTTAGAATCTACGATACGCAGCATGGTTCCCAGAGCCAAGGTGGCACCAGTGCCAAGTCGGGCTGGTTTGATAGTACCAAGTGGCTCCTGCAATCTGCCATCCAGAAGCGGGGCAGCTTACTTTTGTTTGCCAGGGAAACGGGCCGAGGTTTGTGTCTGGGGGCCTATGGCTGAGAGTGACCACCTGGCTCCTGAAAAGCTACGATAGGCAGGATGGTGACCAGACCCATGGTGGCACCAGTGCCAAGTTGGGCTGGTTTGATAGTACCAAGTGGCTCCTGTAATCTGCCATCAAAAATTTGGCAGGCCAGTTTTGTTTTCCAGGGAAACACGCCGTTGTTTGTGTTTGTGGGCCTGTGGCTGGGAGTGGCCAGCTGGCTCCTTAGAATCCACGATACACAGGATGGTTCCCAGACCAGAGGTGGCACCAGTGCCAAGTCGGGCTGGTTTGATGGTTCAAAGTGGCTCCTGCAATCTGCCATCCAGAAGCGGGGTAGCTTACTTTTGTTTGCCAGGGAAACGGGCAGAGCTTTTTGTCTGGGGCCTATGGCTGGGAGTGACCGGCTGGCTCCTGAAAAGCTACGATAGGCAGGATGGTTACCAGACCCATGGAGGCACCAGTGCCAAGTTGGGCTGGTTTGATAGTACCAAGTGGCTCCTGCAATCTGCCATCCAAAAGCAGGGCAACTGAGTTTTGTTTGCCAGAGAAAAGCGCTGTTGTTTGTGTTTGGGGTCCTGCGGCTGGGAGTGGCCGGCTGGCTCCTTAGAATCCACGATACGCAGGATGGTTCCCAGACCCAAGGTGGCACCAGTGCCAGGTCGGGCTGGTTTGATAGTACCAAGTGGTTCCTGCAATCTGCCATCCAGAAGCGAGGCAGCTTACTTTTTTTACCATGGAAATGGGCCGAGATTTGTGTCTGGGCGCCTATGGCTGGGAGTGACCGGCTGGCTCCTGAAAAGCTACGATAGGCAGGATTGTGACCAGACCCATGGTGGCAGCAGTGCCAAGTTGGGCTGTTTTTGTTGTACCAAGTGCGTCCTGCAATTTACCCTCCAGAAGAGGGGCAGTTGAGTTTTGTTTGCCAGAGAAAAGCGCCGTTGTTTGTGTTTGGGGGCCTGTGGCTGGGAGTGGCCGGCTGGCTCCTTAGAATCCACGATACGCAGGACAGTTCCCAGACCAGAGGTGGCACCAGTGCCAAGTCGGGCTGGTTTGATAGTACCAAGTGGCTCCTGCAATCTGCCGTCAAAAAGTTGGCAGGCGCATTTTGTTTTCCAGGGAAAAGCGCCGTTGTTTGTGTTTGGGGCCCTGTGGTTGGGAGTGGCCGGCTGCCTCCTTAGAATCCACGATACGCAGGATGGTTTCCAGGCCCAAGGTGGCACCAGTTCCAAGTCCGGCTGGTTTGATAGTACCAAGTGGTTCCTGCAATCTGCCATCCAGAAGCGGGGCAGCTTACTTTTGTTTGCCAGGGAAACGGGCCGAGGTTTTGTGTCTGGGGGCCTATGGCTGGGAGTGACCGGCTGGCTCCTGATAAGCTACGACAGGCAGGATGGTGACCAGACCCATGGTGGCACCAGTGCCAAGTTGGGCTGGTTTGATAGTACCAAGTGGCTCCTGCAATCTGCCATCAAAAAGTTGGCAGTCGAGTTTTGTTTTCCAGGGAAAAGCGCCATTGTTTGTGTTTGGGGCCCTGTGGCTGGGAGTGGCCAGCTGGCCCCTGAAAATCCACGATAGGCAGAATGGTTCCCAGACCCAAGGTGGCACCAGGGCCAAGTTGGGCTGTTTTTGTAGTACCAAGTGCGTCCTGCAATTTGCCTTCCAGAAGTGGGGCAGTTGAGTTTTGTTTGCCAGACAAAAGGGCCGTGGTTTGTGTTTGAGGGCATATGGCTGAGAGTGGCCGGCTGACCCCAGAAAATCCACAATAGGCAGGATGGTTCCCAGAGCCAAGGTGGCACCAGTGCCAAGTCGGGCTGGTTTGATAGTACTAAATAGCTCCTGCAATCTGCCATCCAGAAGCGGGGTAGCTTAATTTTGTTTGTCAGGGAAACGGGCAGAGCTTTGTGTCTGGGGTCCTGTGGCTGGGAGTGGCCGGCTGGCTCCTTAGAATCCACGATACGCAGGATGGTTCCCAGACCAGTGGTGGCACCAGTGCCAAGTTGGGCTGGTTAGATAGTACCAAGTGGCTCCTGCAATCTGCCATCAAAAGGTTGCCAGGCGAGTTTTGTTTTCCAGGGAAAAGCACCGTTGTTTGTGTTTGGGGGCCTGTGGCTGGGAGTGGCCGGCTGGCTAATTAGAATCCACGATACGCAGGATGGTTCCCAGACCCGAGGTGGCACCAGTGCCAAGTCGGGATAGTTTGATGGTGCAAAGTGGCTCCTGCAATCTGCCATCCAGAAGCGAGGCAGCTTACTTTTGTTTGCCAGGGAAACGGGCCGAGGTTTTTGTCTGGGTGCCTACGGCTGGGAGTGACCGGCTGGCCCCTGAAAAGCTACGATAGGCAGGATTGTGACCAGACCCATGGCTGCACCAGTGCCAAGTTGGGCTGGTTTGATAGTACCAAGTGGCTCCTGCAATCTGCCATCAAAAATTTGGCAGGCGAGTTTTGTTTTCCAGGGAAAAGCGCCGTTGTTTGTGTTTGGCGGCCTGTGGCTAGGAGTGGCCGCCAGGCGCCTTAGAATCTACGTTACGCAGCATGGTTCCCAGACCCAAGGTGGCACCAGTGCCAAGTCGGGCTGGTTTGATAGTACCAAGTGGCTCCTGCAATCTGCCATCCAGAAGCGGGGCAGCTTACTTTTGTTTGCCAGGGAAACGGGCCGAGGTTTGTGTCTGGGGGCCTATGGCTGGGAGTGACCAGCTGGCTCCTGAAAAGCTACGATAGGCAGGATGGTGACCAGAATCCACGATACGCAGGATGTTTCCCAGACCCATGGTGGCACCAGTGCCAAGTTGGGCTGATTTGATAGTACCAAGTGGCTCCTGCAATCTGCCATCAAAAAGTTGGCAGGCGAGTTTTGTTTTCCAGGGAAAAGCGACGTTGTTTTTGTTTGGGGGCCTGTGGCTGGGCGTGGCCGGCTGGCTCCTTAAAAAGATCGATACGCAGGATGGTTCCCAGACCCATGGTGGCATCAGTGCCAAGTCGGGCTGTTTTCGTAGAACCAAGTGGCTCCTGCAATCTGCCATCCAGAAGCGGGGCAGCTTACTTTTGTTTGCCAGAGAAAAGGGCCGTGGTTTTTGTTTGGGGGCCTATGGCTCAGATTGGCCAGCTGGCCCCTGAAAATCCACGATAGGCAGAATGGTTCCCAGACCCAAGGTGGCACCAGTGCCAAGTTGGGCTGTTTTTGTAGTACCAAGTGCGTCCTGCAATTTACCCTCCAGAAGAGGGGCAGTTGAGTTTTGTTTGCCAGAGAAAAGGGCCGTGGTTTGAGTTTGAGGGCATATGGCTGAGAGTGGCCGGCTGACCCCAGAAAATCCACAATAGGCAGGATGGTTCCCAGAGCCAAGGTGGCACCAGTGCCAAGTCGGGCTGGTTTGATAGTACTAAATAGCTCCTGCAATCTGCCATCCAGAAGCGGGGCAGCTTAATTTTGTTTGCCAGGGAAATGGGCAGAGCTTTGTGTCTGGGGTCCTGTGGCTGGGAGTGGCCGGCTGGCTCCTTAGAATCCACGATACGCAGGATGGTTCCCAGACCAGTGGTGGCACCAGTGCCAAGTTGGGCTGGATTAATTGTACCAGGTGCGTCCTGCAATCTGCCATCCAGAAGCGGGGCAGCTGAGTTTTGTTTGCCAGAGAAAAGGGCCGTGGTTCGTTTTTGGGGGCATATGGCTGGGAGTGGCCGGCTGGCTCCTTAAAAAGCTCGATACGCAGGATGGTTCCCAGACACAAGGTGGCACCAGTGCCAAGTTGGGCTGTTTTTGTTGTACCAAGTGCGTCCTGCAATTTACCCTCCAGAAGAGGGGCAGTTGAGTTTTGTTTGCCAGAGAAAAGGGCCGTGGTTTGTGTTTGAGGGCATATGGCTGAGAGTGGCCGGCTGACCCCAGAAAATCCACAATAGGCAGGATGGTTCCCAGAGCCAAGGTGGCACCAGTGCCAAGTCGGGCTGGTTTGATAGTACCAAGTGGTTCCTGCAATCTGCCATCCAGAAGCGGGGCAGCTTACTTTTGTTTGCCAGGGAAACGGGCCCAGGCTTGTGTCTGGGGGCCTATGGCTGGGAGTGACCGGCTAGATCCTGAAAAGCTACGATAGGCAGGATGGTGGCCAGACCCATGGTGGCAGCAGTTCCAAGGTGGGCTGATTTGATAGTACCAAGTGGCGCCTGCAATCTGCCATCAAAAAGTTGGCAGGCCAGTTTTGTTTTCCAGGGAAAAGCGACGTTGTTTGTGTTTGGGGCCCTGTGGCTGGGAGTGGCCGGCTGGCTCCTTAGAATCCACGATACGCAGGATGGTTCCCAGACCTGAGGTGGCACCAGTGCCAAGTCGGGCTGGTTTGATAGTACCAAGTGGCTCCTGCAATCTGCCATCCAGAAGCGGGGCAGCTGAGTTTTGTTTGCCAGAGAAAAGGGCCGTGGTTTTTGTTTGGGGGCCTATGGCTCAGAGTGGCCGGCTGGCCCCTGAAAATCCACGATAGGCAGAATGGTTCCCAGACCCAAGGTGGCACCAGTGCCAAGTTGGGCTGGTTTGATGGTGCAAAGTGGCTCCTGCAATCTGCCATCCCGACGCGGGGCAGCTGATTTTTGTTTGCCAGAGAACAAGTCCGTGGTTCTTTTTTGGGGGCAT
This sequence comes from Melospiza georgiana, assembly GCF_028018845.1. Classification (NCBI taxonomy): domain Eukaryota; kingdom Metazoa; phylum Chordata; class Aves; order Passeriformes; family Passerellidae; genus Melospiza; species Melospiza georgiana. The sequence continues at coordinate 95,935,753 of NC_080431.1, forward strand.
ATGGCTGGGAGTGGCCGGCTGGCTCCTTAAAAAGCTCGATACGCAGGATGGTTCCCAGACCCAAGGTGGCACCAGTGCCAAGTTGGGCTGTTTTTGTTGTACCAAGTGCGTCCTGCAATTTACCCTCCAGAAGAGGGGCAGTTGAGTTTTGTTTGCCAGAGAAAAGGGCCGTGGTTTGTGTTTGAGGGCATATGGCTGAGAGTGGCCGGCTGACCCCAGAAAATCCACAATAGGCAGGATGGTTCCCAGAGCCAAGTTGGCACCAGTGCCAAGTCGGGCTGGTTTGATAGTACTAAATAGCTCCTGCAATCTGCCATCCAGAAGCGGGGCAGCTTAATTTTGTTTGCCAGGGAAACGGGCAGAGTTTTGTGTCTGGGTTCCTGTGGCTGGGAGTGGCCGGCTGGCTCCTTAGAATCCACGATACGCAGGATGGTTCCCAGACCAGTGGTGGCACCAGAGCCAAGTTGGGCTGGTTTGATAGTACCAAGTGCGTCCTGCAATCTGCCATCCAGAAGCGGGGCAGCTGAGTTTAGTTTGCCAGAGAAAAGGGCCGGGGTTTTTGTTTGGGGGCCTATGGCTCAGAGTGGCCGGCTGGCCCTTGAAAATCCACGATATGCAGAATGGTTCCCAGACCCAAGGTGGCACCAGTGCCAAGTTGGGCTGGTTTGATAGTACCAAGTGGCTCCTGCAATCTGCCATCAAAAAGTTGGCAGGCGAGTTTTGTTTTCCAGGGAAAAGCGCCGTTGTTTTTGTTTGAGGGCCTGTGGCTGGGAGTGGCCAGCTGGCTCCTTAGAATCCACGATACGCAGCATGGTTTCCAGGCCCAAGGTGGCACCAGTGCCAAGTCAGGCTGGTTTGATAGTACCAAGTGGTTCCTGCAATCTGCCATCCAGAGTCGGGGCAGCTTACTTTTGTTTGCCAGGGAAACGGGCCCAGGCTTGTGTCTGGGGGCCTATGGCTGGGAGTGACCGGCTGGCTCCTGAAAAGCTACGATAGGCAGGATGGTGGCCAGACCCATGGTGGCAGCAGTTCCAAGGTGGGCTGATTTGATAGTACCAAGTGGCTCCTGCAATCTGCCATCAAAAAGTTGGCAGGCGAGTTTTGTTTTCCAGGGAAAAGCGACGTTGTTTGTGTTTGGGGCCCTGTGGCTGGGAGTGGCCGGCTGGCTCCTTAGAATCCACGATACGCAGGATGGTTCCCAGACCAGAGGTGGCACCAGTGCCAAGTCGGGCTGATTTGATAGTACCAAGTGGCTCCTGCAATCTGCCATCCAGAAGCGGGGCAGCTTACTTTTGTTTGCCAGGGAAACGGGCCGAGGTTTCTGTCTGGCGGCCTATGGCTGGGAGTGACCGGCTGGCTCCTGAAAAGCTACGATAGGCAGGATGGTGACCTGGCCCATGGTGGCACCAGTGCCAAGTCGGGCTGGTTTGATAGTACCAAGTGGCTCCTGCAATCTGCCATCCAGAAGCGGGGCAGCCTTATTTTGTTTGCCAGAGAAAAGGGCCGTGGTTTTTGTTTGGGGGCCTATGCCTCAGAGTGGCCGGCTGGCCCCTGAAAATCCACGATAGGCAGCATGGTTCCCAGACCCAAGGTGGCACCAGTGCCAAGTCGGGCTGGTTTTTTGGTGCAAAGTGGCTCCTGCAATCTGCCATCCAGAAGCGGGGCAGCCGATTTTTGTTTGTAAGAGAAAAGGTCTTTGGTATTTTTTGGGGGCCTGTGCTGGGAGTGGCCGGCTGGCTAATTAGAATCCACGATACGCAGGATGGTTCCCAGACCTGAGGTGGCACCAGTGCCAAGTCGGGCTGGTTTTGTAGTAGCAAGTGGCTCCTGCAATCTGCCATCCAGAAGAGGGGCAGTTGAGTTTTGTTTGCCAGAGGAAAGGGCCGTGGTTTTTGTTTGGGGGTACATGGCTGAGAGTGGCCGGCTGGCCCCTGAAAATCCACGATAGGCAGGATGGTTCCGAGATCCAAGGTGGCACCAGTGAAAAGTCGGGCTGGTTTTATGTTGCAAAGTGGCTCCTGCAATCAGCCATCAAAAAGTTGGCAGGTGAGTTTTGTTTTCCAGGGAAAAGCGCCGTTGTTTGTGTTTAGGGGCCTGTGGATGGGAGTGGCCAGCTGGCTCCTTAGAATCCACGATACGCAGGATGGTGACCAGACCCAAGGTGGCACCAGTGCCAAGTTGGGCTGGTTTGATGGTGCAAAGTGGCTCCTGCAATCTGCCATCCAGAAGCGGGGTAGCTTACTTTTGTTTGCCAGGGAAAAGGGCAGAGCTTTGAGTCTGGGGTCCTATGGCTGGAAGTGGCCAGCTGCCTCCTTAAAATGCACGATATGCAGGATGGTGACCAGGCCCAAGGTGGCACCAGTGCCAAGTCGGGCTGGTTTGATGGTACCAAGTGGCTCCTGCAATCTGCCATCCAGACGCGGGGCAGCGGATTTTTTTTTGCTGGAGAAAAGTTCTGTGGTTTGTTTGTGGGGTTATATGGCTGGGCGTGGCCGGCTGGATCCTTAAAAAGCTCGATACGCAGGATGGTTCCCAGACCCAAGGTGGCATCAGTGCCAAGTCGGGCTGTTTTCGTAGTACCAAGTGCGTCCTGCAATTTGCCATCCAGAAGAGGGAGAGCTTACTTTTGTTTGCCAGGGAAACGGACCGATGTTTTTGTCTGGGGGCCTATGGCTAGGAGTGACCGGCTGGCTCCTGAAAAGCTACGATAGGCAGGATGGTGACCAGACCCATGGTGGCAGCAGTGCCAAGTTGGGCTGCTTTAATAGTACCAAGTGGCTCCTGCAATCTGCCATCAAAAAGTTGGCAGGCGAGTTTTTTTTTCCAGGGAAAAGCGCCGTTGTTTGTGTTTGGGGGCCTGTGGCTGGGAGTGGCCGGCTGGCTAATTAGAATCTACGATACGCAGCATGGTTCCCAGACCCAAGGTGGCACCAGTGCCAAGTCGGGCTGGTTTGATAGTACCAAGTGGTTCCTGCAATCTGCCATCCAGAATCGGGGCAGCTTACTTTTGTTTGCCAGGGAAACGGGCCGTTGTTTGTGTTTGGGGGCCTGTGGCTGGGAGTGGCCTGCTGGCTACTGAAAAGCTACGATAGGCAGGATGGTGACCAGAATCCACGATACGCAGGATGGTTCCCAGACCCATGGTGGCACCAGTGCCAAGTTGGGCTGATTTGATAGTACCAAGTGGCTCCTGCAATCTGCCATCAAAATGTTGGCAGGCGAGTTTTGTTTTCCAGGAAAAAGCGACGTTGTTTTTGTTTGGGGGCCTGTGGCTGGGCGTGGCCGGCTGGCTCCTTAAAAAGATCAATACGCAGGATGGTTCCCAGACCCATGGTGGCATCAGTGCCAAGTCGGGCTGTTTTCGTAGAACCAAGTGGCTCCTGCAATCTGCCATCCAGAAGCGGGGCAGCTTACTTTTGTTTGCCAGAGAAAAGGGCCGTGGTTTTTGTTTGGGGGCCTATGGCTCAGAGTGGCCAGCTGGCCCCTGAAAATCCACGATAGGCAGAATGGTTCCCAGACCCAAGGTGGCACCAGTGCCAAGTTGGGCTGTTTTTGTAGTACCAAGTGCGTCCTGCAATTTACCCTCCAGAAGAGGGGCAGTTGAGTTTTGTTTGCCAGAGAAAAGGGCCGTGGTTTGAGTTTGAGGGCATATGGCTGAGAGTGGCCGGCTGACCCCAGAAAATCCACAATAGGCAGGATGGTTCCCAGAGCCAAGGTGGCACCAGTGCCAAGTCGGGCTGGTTTGATAGTACTAAATAGCTCCTGCAATCTGCCATCCAGAAGCGGGGCAGCTTAATTTTGTTTGCCAGGGAAACGGGCAGAGCTTTGTGTCTGGGGTCCTGTGGTTGGGAGTGGCCAGCTGGCTCCTTTGAATCCACGATACGCAGGATGGTTCCCAGACCAGTGGTGGCACCAGTGCCAAGTTGGGCTGGATTAATAGTACCAGGTGCGTCCTGCAATCTGCCATCCAGAAGCGGGGCATCTTTATTTTGTTTGCCAGGGAAACGGGCCGAGGTTTGTGTCTGGGGGCCTATGGCTGGGAGTGACCAGCTGGCTCCTGAAAAGCTACGATAGGCAGGATGGTGACCAGACCCATGGTGGCACCAGTGCCAAGTTGGGCTGGTTTGATAGTACCAAGTGGCTCCTGCAATCTGCCATCAAAAAGTTGGCAGGCGAGTTTTCTTTTCCAGGGAAAAGCGCCATTGTTTGTGTTTGTGGGCCTGTAACTGGGAGTGGCCGGCTGGCTAATTAGAATCCACGATACGCAGGATGGTTCCCAGACCAGAGGTGGCACCAGGGCCAAGTAGGGATAGTGTGATGGTGCAAAGTGGCTCCTGCAATCTGCCATCCCGACGCGGGGTAGCTGATTTTTGTTTGCCAGAGAACAAGTCCGTGGTTCGTTTTTGGGGGCATATGGCTGGGAGTGGCCGGCTGGCTCCTTAAAAAGCTCGATACGCAGGATGGTTCCCAGACACATGGTGGCACCAGTGCCAAGTTGGGCTGTTTTTGTTGTACCAAGTGCGTCCTGCAATTTACCCTCCAGAAGAGGGGCAGTCGAGTTTTGTTTGCCAGAGAAAAGGGCCGTGGTTTGTGTTTGAGGGCATATGGCTGAGAGTGGCCAGCTGACCCCAGAAAATCCACAATAGGCAGGATGGTTCCCAGAGCCAAGGTGGCACCAGTGCCAAGTCGGGCTGGTTTGATAGTACTAAATAGCTCCTGCAATCTGCCATCCAGAAGCGGGGCAGCTTAATTTTGTTTGCCAGGGAAACGGGCAGAGCTTTGTGTCTGGGGTCCTGTGGCTGGGAGTGGCCGGCTGGCTCCTTAGAATCCACGATACGCAGGATGGTCCCCAGACCAGTGGTGGCACCAGTGCCAAGTTGGGCTGGTTTGATAGTACCAAGTGCGTCCTGCAATCTGCCATCCAGAAGCGGGGCATCTTAATTTTGTTTGCCAGGGAAACGGGCCGAGGTTTGTGTCTGGGGGCCTATGGCTGGGAGTGACCAGCTGGCTCCTGAAAAGCTACGATAGGCAGGATGGTGACCAGACCCATGGTGGCACCAGTGCCAAGTTGGGCTGGTTTGATAGTACCAAGTGGCTCCTGCAATCTGCCATCAAAAAGTTGGCAGGCGAGTTTTGTTTTCCAGGGAAAAGCGCCGTTGTTTGTGTTTGGGGGCCTGTGGCTGGGAGTGGCCGGCTGGCTCCTTAGAATCCACGATACGCAGGATGGTTTCCAGGCCCAAGGTGGCACCAGTGCCAAGTCAGGCTGGTTTGATAGTACCAAGTGGTTCCTGCAATCTGCCATCCAGAAGCGGGGCAGCTTACTTTTGTTTGCCAGGGAAACGGGCCCAGGCTTGTGTCTGGGGGCCTATGGCTGGGAGTGACCGGCTGGCTCCTGAAAAGCTACGATAGGCAGGATGGTGGCCAGACCCATGGTGGCAGCAGTTCCAAGGTGGGCTGATTTGATAGTACCAAGTGGCTCCTGCAATCTGCCATCAAAAAGTTGGCAGGCGAGTTTTGTTTTCCAGGGAAAAGCGACGTTGTTTGTGTTTGGGGCCCTATGGCTGGGAGTGGCCGGCTGGCTCCTTAGAATCCACGATACGCAGGATGGTTCCCAGACCAGAGGTGGCACCAGTGCCAATTCGGGCTGATTTGATAGTACCAAGTGGCTCCTGCAATCTGCCATCCAGAAGCGGGGCAGCTTACTTTTGTTTGCCAGGGAAACGGGCCGAGGTTTGTGTCTGGCGGCCTATGGCTGGGAGTGACCGGCTGGCTCCTGAAAAGCTACGATAGGCAGGATGGTGACCAGGCCCATGGTGGCACCAGTGCCAAGTTGGGCTGGTTTGATAGTACCAAGTGGCTCCTGCAATCTGCCATCCCGACGCGGGGCAGCTGATTTTTGTTTGCCAGAGAACAAGTCCGTGGTTCGTTTTTGGGGGCATATGGCTGGGAGTGGCCGGCTGGCTCCTTAAAAAGCTCGATACGCAGGATGGTTCCCAGACACAAGGTGGCACCAGTGCCAAGTTGGGCTGTTTTTGTTGTACCAAGTGCGTCCTGCAATTTACCCTCCAGAAGAGGGGCAGTTGAGTTTTGTTTGCCAGAGAAAAGGGCCGTGGTTTGTGTTTGAGGGCATATGGCTGAGAGTGGCCGGCTGACCCCACAAAATCCACAATAGGCAGGATGGTTCCCAGATCCAAGTTGGCACCAGTGCCAAGTCGGGCTGGTTTGATAGTACTAAATAGCTCCTGCAATCTGCCATCCAGAAGCGGGGCAGCTTAATTTTGTTTGCCAGGGAAACGGGCAGAGCTTTTTGTCTGGGGTCCTGTGGCTGGGAGTGGCCGGCTGGCTCCTTAGAATCCACGATACGCAGGATGGTCCCCAGGCCAGTGGTGGCACCAGTGCCAAGTTGGGCTGGTTTGATAGTACCAAGTGCGTCCTGCAATCTGCCATCCAGAAGCGGGGCATCTTTATTTTGTTTGCCAGAGAAAAGGGCCGGGGTTTTTGTTTGGGGGCCTATGGCTCAGAGTGGCCGGCTGGCCCTTGAAAATCCACGATAGGCAGAATGGTTCCCAGACCCAAGGTGGCACCAGTGCCAAGTTGGGCTGGTTTGATAGTACCAAGTGGCTCCTGCAATCTGCCATCAAAAAGTTGGCAGGCGAGTTTTGTTTTCCAGGGAAAAGCGCCGTTGTTTGTGTTTGGGGGCCTGTGGCTGGGAGTGGCCAGCTGGCTCCTTAGAATCCACGATACGCAGGATGGTTCCCAGACCAGAGGTGGCACCAGTGCCAAATCGGGATAGTTTGATGGTGCAAGGTGGCTCCTGCAATCTGCCATCCAGAAGCGGGGTAGCTTACTTTTGTTTGCCAGGGAAACGGGCCGAGGTTTTTTTCTGGGGGCCTATGGCTGGGAGTGACCGGCTGGCTCCTGAAAAGCTACAATAGGCAGGATGGTGACCAGACCCATGGTGGCACCAGTGCCAAGATGGGCTGATTTGATAGTGCCAAGTGGCTCCTGCAATCTGCCATCAAAAAGTTGGCAGGCGAGTTTTGTTTTCCAGGGAAAAGCGCCCTTGTTTGTGTTTGGGGCCCTGTGGCTGGGAGTGGCCGGCTGGCTCCTTAGAATCCACGATACGCAGCATGGTTTCCAGGCCCAAGGTGGCACCAGTGCCAAGTCAGGCTGGTTTGATAGTACCAAGTGGTTCCTGCAATCTGCCATCCAGAAGCGGGGCAGCTTACTTTTGTTTGCCAGGGAAAAGGGCCGTGGTTTTTGTTTGGGGGCCTATGGCTCAGAGTGGCCGGCTGGCCCCTGAAAATCCACGATAGGCAGAATGGTTCCCAGACCCAAGGTGGCACCAGTGCCAAGTTGGGCTGGTTTGATGGTGCAAAGTGGCTCCTGCAATCTGCCATCCCGACGCGGGGCAGCTGATTTTTGTTTGCCAAAGAACAAGTCCGTGGTTCGTTTTTGGGGGCATATGGCTGGGAGTGGCCGGCTGGCTCCTTAAAAAGCTCGATTCGCAGGATGCTTCCCAGACCAGAGGTGGCACCAGTGCCAAGTCGGGATAGTTTGATGGTGCAAAGTGGCTCCTGCAATCTGCCATCCAGAAGCGGTGTAGCTTACTTTTGTTTGCCAGGGTAACGGGCCGAGGTTTATTTCTGGGGGCCTATGGCTGGGAGTGACCGGGTGGCTCCTGAAAAGCTACAAGAGTCAGGATGGTGACCAGACCCATGGTGGCACCAGTGCCAAGATGGGCTGATTTGATAGTGCCAAGTGGCTCCTGCAATCTGCCATCAAAAAGTTGGCAGGCGAGTTTTGTTTTCCAGGGAAAAGCGCCCTTGTTTGTGTTTGGGGCCCTGTGGCTGGGAGTGGCCGGCTGGCTCCTTAGAATCCACGATACGCAGCATGGTTTCCAGGCCCAAGGTGGCACCAGTGCCAAGTCAGGCTGGTTTGATAGTACCAAGTGGTTCCTGCAATCTGCCATCCAGAAGCGGGGCAGCTTACTTTTGTTTGCCAGGGAAACGGGCCCAGGCTTGTGTCTGGGGGCCTATGGCTGGGAGTGACCGGCTGGCTCCTGAAAAGCTACGATAGGCAGGATGGTGGCCAGACCCATGGTGGCAGCAGTTCCAAGGTGGGCTGATTTGATAGTACCAAGTGGCTCCTGCAATCTGCCATCAAAAAGTTGGCAGGCGAGTTTTGTTTTCCAGGGAAAAGCGACGTTGTTTGTGTTTGGGGCCCTATGGCTGGGAGTGGCCGGCTGGCTCCTTAGAATCCACGATACGCAGGATGGTTCCCAGACCAGAGGTGGCACCAGTGCCAAGTCGGGCTGATTTGATAGTACCAAGTGGCTCCTGCAATCTGCCATCCAGAAGCGGGGCAGCTTACTTTTGTTTGCCAGGGAAACGGGCCGAGGTTTCTGTCTGGCGGCCTATGGCTGGGAGTGACCGGCTGGCTCCTGAAAAGCTACGATAGGCAGGATGGTGACCAGGCCCATGGTGGCACCAGTGCCAAGTTGGGCTGGTTTGATAGTACCAAGTGCGTCCTGCAATCTGCCATCCAGAAGCGGGGTAGCTGAGTTTTGTTTGTAAGAGAAAAGGGCCGTGGTTTTTGTTTGGGGGCCTATGGCTCAGAGTGGCCGGCTGGCCCCTGAAAATCCACGATAGGCAGAATGGTTCCCAGACCCAAGGTGGCACCAGTGCCAAGTTGGGCTGGTTTGATGGTGCAAAGTGGCTCCTGCAATCTGCCATCCCGACGCGGGGCAGCTGATTTTTGTTTGCCAGAGAACAAGTCCGTGGTTCGTTTTTGGGGGCATATGGCTGGGAGTGGCCGGCTGGCTCCTTAAAAAGCTCGATACGCAGGATGGTTCCCAGACCCAAGGTGGCACCAGTGCCAAGTTGGGCTGTTTTTGTTGTACCAAGTGCGTCCTGCAATTTACCCTCCAGAAGAGGGGCAGTTGAGTTTTGTTTGCCAGAGAAAAGGGCCGTGGTTTGTGTTTGAGGGCATATGGCTGAGAGTGGCCGGCTGACCCCACAAAATCCACAATAGGCAGGATGGTTCCCAGAGCCAAGTTGGCACCAGTGCCAAGTCGGGCTGGTTTGATAGTACTAAATAGCTCCTGCAATCTGCCATCCAGAAGCGGGGCAGATTAATTTTGTTTGCCAGGGAAACGGGCAGAGCTTTGTGTCTGGGATCCTGTGGCTGGGAGTGGCCGGCTGGCTCCTTAGAATCCACGATACGCAGGATGGTGCCCAGACCAGTGGTGGCACCAGTGCCAAGTTGGGCTGGTTTGATAGTACCAAGTGCGTCCTGCAATCTGCCATTCAGAAGCGAGGCAGCTGAGTTTTGTTTGCCAGAGAAAAGGGCCGGGGTTTTTGTTTGGGGGCCTATGGCTCAGAGTGGCCGGCTGGCCCTTGAAAATCCACGATAGGCAGAATGGTTCCCAGACCCAAGGTGGCACCAGTGCCAAGTTGGGCTGGTTTGATAGTACCAAGTGGCTCCTGCAATCTGCCATCAAAAAGTTGGCAGGCGAGTTTTGTTTTCCAGGGAAAAGCGCCGTTGTTTGTGTTTGGGGGCCTGTGGCTGGGAGTGGCCAGCTGGCTCCTTAGAATCCACGATACGCAGGATGGTTCCCAGACCAGAGGTGGCACCAGTGCCAAATCGGGATAGTTTGATGGTGCAAGGTGGCTCCTGCAATCTGCCATCCAGAAGCGGGGTAGCTTACTTTTGTTTGCCAGGGAAACGGGCCGAGGTTTTTTTCTGGGGGCCTATGGCTGGGAGTGACCGGCTGGCTCCTGAAAAGCTACAATAGGCAGGATGGTGACCAGACCCATGGTGGCACCAGTGCCAAGATGGGCTGATTTGATAGTGCCAAGTGGCTCCTGCAATCTGCCATCAAAAAGTTGGCAGGCGAGTTTTGTTTTCCAGGGAAAAGCGCCCTTGTTTGTGTTTGGGGCCCTGTGGCTGGGAGTGGCCGGCTGGCTCCTTAGAATCCACGATACGCAGCATGGTTTCCAGGCCCAAGGTGGCACCAGTGCCAAGTCAGGCTGGTTTGATAGTACCAAGTGGTTCCTGCAATCTGCCATCCAGAAGCGGGGCAGCTTACTTTTGTTTGCCAGGGAAACGGGCCCAGGCTTGTGTCTGGGGGCCTATGGCTGGGAGTGACCGGCTGGCTCCTGAAAAGCTACGATAGGCAGGATGGTGGCCAGACCCATGGTGGCAGCAGTTCCAAGGTGGGCTGATTTGATAGTACCAAGTGGCTCCTGCAATCTGCCATCAAAAAGTTGGCAGGCGAGTTTTGTTTTCCAGGGAAAAGCGACGTTGTTTGTGTTTGGGGCCCTGTGGCTGGGAGTGGCCGGCTGGCTCCTTAGAATCCACGATACGCAGGATGGTTCCCAGACCAGAGGTGGCACCAGTGCCAAGTCGGGCTGATTTGATAGTACCAAGTGGCTCCTGCAATCTGCCATCCAGAAGCGGGGCAGCTTACTTTTGTTTGCCAGGGAAACGGGCCGAGGTTTCTGTCTGGCGGCCTATGGCTGGGAGTGACCGGCTGGCTCCTGAAAAGCTACGATAGGCAGGATGGTGACCTGGCCCATGGTGGCACCAGTGCCAAGTCGGGCTGGTTTGATAGTACCAAGTGGCTCCTGCAATCTGCCATCCAGAAGCGGGGCAGCGTACTTTTGTTTGCCAGAGAAAAGGGCCGTGGTTTTTGTTTGGGGGCCTATGGCTCAGAGTGGCCGGCTGGCCCCTGAAAATCCACGATAGGCAGAATGGTTCCCAGACCCAAGGTGGCACCAGTGCCAAGTCAGGCTGGTTTGATAGTACCAAGTGGTTCCTGCAATCTGCCATCCAGAAGCGGGGCAGCTTACTTTAGTTTGCCAGGGAAACGGGCCGAGGTTTGTGTCTGGGGGCCTATGGCTCAGAGTGGCCGGCTGGCCCTTGAAAATCCACGATAGGCAGAATGGTTCCCAGACCCAAGGTGGCACCAGTGCCAAGTTGGGCTGGTTTGATAGTACCAAGTGGCTCCTGCAATCTGCCATCAAAAAGTTGGCAGGCGAGTTTTGTTTTCCAGGGAAAAGCGCCGTTGTTTGTGTTTGGGGGCCTGTGGCTGGGAGTGGCCAGCTGGCTCCTTAGAATCCACGATACGCAGGATGGTTCCCAGACCAGAGGTGGCACCAGTGCCAAATCGGGATAGTTTGATGGTGCAAGGTGGCTCCTGCAATCTGCCATCCAGAAGCGGGGTAGCTTACTTTTGTTTGCCAGGGAAACGGGCCGAGGTTTTTTTCTGGGGGCCTATGGCTGGGAGTGACCGGCTGGCTCCTGAAAAGCTACAATAGGCAGGATGGTGACCAGACCCATGGTGGCACCAGTGCCAAGATGGGCTGATTTGATAGTGCCAAGTGGCTCCTGCAATCTGCCATCAAAAAGTTGGCAGGCGAGTTTTGTTTTCCAGGGAAAAGCGCCGTTGTTTGTGTTTGGGGCCCTGTGGCTGGGAGTGGCCGGCTGGCTCCTTAGAATCCACGATACGCAGCATGGTTTCCAGGCCCAAGGTGGCACCAGTGCCAAGTCAGGCTGGTTTGACAGTACCAAGTGGTTCCTGCAATCTGCCATCCAGAAGCGGGGCAGCTGAGTTTTGTTTGCCAGAGAAAAGGGCCGTGGTTTTGTTTGGGGGCCTATGGCTCAGAGTGGCCGGCTGGCCCCTGAAAATCCACGATAGGCAGAATGGTTCCCAGACCCAAGGTGGCACCAGTGCCAAGTTGGGCTGGTTTGATGGTGCAAAGTGGCTCCTGCAATCTGCCATCCCGACGCGGGGCAGCTGAGTTTTGTTTGCCAGAGAACAAGTCCGTGATTCGTTTTTGGGGGCATATGGCTGGGAGTGGCCGGCTGGCTCCTTAAAAAGCTCGATTCGCAGGATGCTTCCCAGACCAGAGGTGGCACCAGTGCCAAGTCGGGATAGTTTGATGGTGCAAAGTGGCTCCTGCAATCTGCCATCCAGAAGCGGTGTAGCTTACTTTTGTTTGCCAGGGTAACGGGCCGAGGTTTATTTCTGGGGGCCTATGGCTGGGAGTGACCGGCTGGCTCCTGAAAAGCTACAAGAGTCAGGATGGTGACCAGACCCATGGTGGCACCAGTGCCAAGATGGGCTGATTTGATAGTGCCAAGTGGCTCCTGCAATCTGCCATCAAAAAGTTGGCAGGCGAGTTTTGTTTTCCAGGGAAAAGCGCCCTTGTTTGTGTTTGGGGCCCTGTGGCTGGGAGTGGCCGGCTGGCTCCTTAGAATCCACGATACGCAGCATGGTTTCCAGGCCCAAGGTGGCACCAGTGCCAAGTCAGGCTGGTTTGATAGTACCAAGTGGTTCCTGCAATCTGCCATCCAGAAGCGGGGCAGCTTACTTTTGTTTGCCAGGGAAACGGGCCCAGGCTTGTGTCTGGGGGCCTATGGCTGGGAGTGACCGGCTGGCTCCTGAAAAGCTACGATAGGCAGGATGGTGGCCAGACCCATGGTGGCAGCAGTTCCAAGGTGGGCTGATTTGATAGTACCAAGTGGCTCCTGCAATCTGCCATCAAAAAGTTGGCAGGCGAGTTTTGTTTTCCAGGGAAAAGCGACGTTGTTTGTGTTTGGGGCCCTATGGCTGGGAGTGGCCGGCTGGCTCCTTAGAATCCACGATACGCAGGATGGTTCCCAGACCAGAGGTGGCACCAGTGCCAATTCGGGCTGATTTGATAGTACCAAGTGGCTCCTGCAATCTGCCATCCAGAAGCGGGGCAGCTTACTTTTGTTTGCCAGGGAAACGGGCCGAGGTTTCTGTCTGGCGGCCTATGGCTGGGAGTGACCGGCTGGCTCCTGAAAAGCTACGATAGGCAGGATGGTGACCAGGCCCATGGTGGCACCAGTGCCAAGTTGGGCTGGTTTGATAGTACCAAGTGCGTCCTGCAATCTGCCATCCAGAAGCGGGGTAGCTGAGTTTTGTTTGTAAGAGAAAAGGGCCGTGGTTTTTGTTTGGGGGCCTATGGCTCAGAGTGGCCGGCTGGCCCCTGAAAATCCACGATAGGCAGAATGGTTCCCAGACCCAAGGTGGCACCAGTGCCAAGTTGGGCTGGTTTGATGGTGCAAAGTGGCTCCTGCAATCTGCCATCCCGACGCGGGGCAGCTGATTTTTGTTTGCCAGAGAACAAGTCCGTGGTTCGTTTTTGGGGGCATATGGCTGGGAGTGGCCGGCTGGCTCCTTAAAAAGCTCGATACGCAGGATGGTTCCCAGACCCAAGGTGGCACCAGTGCCAAGTTGGGCTGTTTTTGTTGTACCAAGTGCGTCCTGCAATTTACCCTCCAGAAGAGGGGCAGTTGAGTTTTGTTTGCCAGAGAAAAGGGCCGTGGTTTGTGTTTGAGGGCATATGGCTGAGAGTGGCCGGCTGACCCCACAAAATCCACAATAGGCAGGATGGTTCCCAGAGCCAAGTTGGCACCAGTGCCAAGTCGGGCTGGTTTGATAGTACTAAATAGCTCCTGCAATCTGCCATCCAGAAGCGGGGCAGATTAATTTTGTTTGCCAGGGAAACGGGCAGAGCTTTGTGTCTGGGATCCTGTGGCTGGGAGTGGCCGGCTGGCTCCTTAGAATCCACGATACGCAGGATGGTGCCCAGACCAGTGGTGGCACCAGTGCCAAGTTGGGCTGGTTTGATAGTACCAAGTGCGTCCTGCAATCTGCCATTCAGAAGCGAGGCAGCTGAGTTTTGTTTGCCAGAGAAAAGGGCCGGGGTTTTTGTTTGGGGGCCTATGGCTCAGAGTGGCCGGCTGGCCCTTGAAAATCCACGATAGGCAGAATGGTTCCCAGACCCAAGGTGGCACCAGTGCCAAGTTGGGCTGGTTTGATAGTACCAAGTGGCTCCTGCAATCTGCCATCAAAAAGTTGGCAGGCGAGTTTTGTTTTCCAGGGAAAAGCGCCGTTGTTTGTGTTTGGGGGCCTGTGGCTGGGAGTGGCCAGCTGGCTCCTTAGAATCCACGATACGCAGGATGGTTCCCAGACCAGAGGTGGCACCAGTGCCAAATCGGGATAGTTTGATGGTGCAAGGTGGCTCCTGCAATCTGCCATCCAGAAGCGGGGTAGCTTACTTTTGTTTGCCAGGGAAACGGGCCGAGGTTTTTTTCTGGGGGCCTATGGCTGGGAGTGACCGGCTGGCTCCTGAAAAGCTACAATAGGCAGGATGGTGACCAGACCCATGGTGGCACCAGTGCCAAGATGGGCTGATTTGATAGTGCCAAGTGGCTCCTGCAATCTGCCATCAAAAAGTTGGCAGGCGAGTTTTGTTTTCCAGGGAAAAGCGCCCTTGTTTGTGTTTGGGGCCCTGTGGCTGGGAGTGGCCGGCTGGCTCCTTAGAATCCACGATACGCAGCATGGTTTCCAGGCCCAAGGTGGCACCAGTGCCAAGTCAGGCTGGTTTGATAGTACCAAGTGGTTCCTGCAATCTGCCATCCAGAAGCGGGGCAGCTTACTTTTGTTTGCCAGGGAAACGGGCCCAGGCTTGTGTCTGGGGGCCTATGGCTGGGAGTGACCGGCTGGCTCCTGAAAAGCTACGATAGGCAGGATGGTGGCCAGACCCATGGTGGCAGCAGTTGCAAGGTGGGCTGATTTGATAGTACCAAGTGGCTCCTGCAATCTGCCATCAAAAAGTTGGCAGGCGAGTTTTGTTTTCCAGGGAAAAGCGACGTTGTTTGTGTTTGGGGCCCTGTGGCTGGGAGTGGCCGGCTGGCTCCTTAGAATCCACGATACGCAGGATGGTTCCCAGACCAGAGGTGGCACCAGTGCCAAGTCGGGCTGATTTGATAGTACCAAGTGGCTCCTGCAATCTGCCATCCAGAAGCGGGGCAGCTTACTTTTGTTTGCCAGGGAAACGGGCCGAGGTTTCTGTCTGGCGGCCTATGGCTGGGAGTGACCGGCTGGCTCCTGAAAAGCTACGATAGGCAGGATGGTGACCTGGCCCATGGTGGCACCAGTGCCAAGTCGGGCTGGTTTGATAGTACCAAGTGGCTCCTGCAATCTGCCATCCAGAAGCGGGGCAGCGTACTTTTGTTTGCCAGAGAAAAGGGCCGTGGTTTTTGTTTGGGGGCCTATGGCTCAGAGTGGCCGGCTGGCCCCTGAAAATCCACGATAGGCAGAATGGTTCCCAGACCCAAGGTGGCACCAGTGCCAAGTCAGGCTGGTTTGATAGTACCAAGTGGTTCCTGCAATCTGCCATCCAGAAGCGGGGCAGCTTACTTTAGTTTGCCAGGGAAACGGGCCGAGGTTTGTGTCTGGGGGCCTATGGCTCAGAGTGGCCGGCTGGCCCTTGAAAATCCACGATAGGCAGAATGGTTCCCAGACCCAAGGTGGCACCAGTGCCAAGTTGGGCTGGTTTGATAGTACCAAGTGGCTCCTGCAATCTGCCATCAAAAAGTTGGCAGGCGAGTTTTGTTTTCCAGGGAAAAGCGCCGTTGTTTGTGTTTGGGGGCCTGTGGCTGGGAGTGGCCAGCTGGCTCCTTAGAATCCACGATACGCAGGATGGTTCCCAGACCAGAGGTGGCACCAGTGCCAAATCGGGATAGTTTGATGGTGCAAGGTGGCTCCTGCAATCTGCCATCCAGAAGCGGGGTAGCTTACTTTTGTTTGCCAGGGAAACGGGCCGAGGTTTTTTTCTGGGGGCCTATGGCTGGGAGTGACCGGCTGGCTCCTGAAAAGCTACAATAGGCAGGATGGTGACCAGACCCATGGTGGCACCAGTGCCAAGATGGGCTGATTTGATAGTGCCAAGTGGCTCCTGCAATCTGCCATCAAAAAGTTGGCAGGCGAGTTTTGTTTTCCAGGGAAAAGCGCCGTTGTTTGTGTTTGGGGCCCTGTGGCTGGGAGTGGCCGGCTGGCTCCTTAGAATCCACGATACGCAGCATGGTTTCCAGGCCCAAGGTGGCACCAGTGCCAAGTCAGGCTGGTTTGACAGTACCAAGTGGTTCCTGCAATCTGCCATCCAGAAGCGGGGCAGCTGAGTTTTGTTTGCCAGAGAAAAGGGCCGTGGTTTTGTTTGGGGGCCTATGGCTCAGAGTGGCCGGCTGGCCCCTGAAAATCCACGATAGGCAGAATGGTTCCCAGACCCAAGGTGGCACCAGTGCCAAGTTGGGCTGGTTTGATGGTGCAAAGTGGCTCCTGCAATCTGCCATCCCGACGCGGGGCAGCTGAGTTTTGTTTGCCAGAGAACAAGTCCGTGGTTCGTTTTTGGGGGCATATGGCTGGGAGTGGCCGGCTGGCTCCTTAAAAAGCTCGATTCGCAGGATGCTTCCCAGACCAGAGGTGGCACCAGTGCCAAGTCGGGATAGTTTGATGGTGCAATGTGGCTCCTGCAATCTGCCATCCAGAAGCGGGGTAGCTTACTTTTGTTTGCCAGGGAAACGGGCCGAGGTTTTTTTCTGGGGGCCTATGGCTGGGAGTGACCGGCTGGCTCCTGAAAAGCTACAATAGGCAGGATGGTGACCATACCCATGGTGGCACCAGTGCCAAGATGGGCTGATTTGATAGTGCCAAGTGGCTCCTGCAATCTGCCATCAAAAAGTTGGCAGGCGAGTTTTGTTTTCCAGGGAAAAGCGCCGTTGTTTGTGTTTGGGGCCCTGTGGCTGGGAGTGGCCGGCTGGCTCCTTAGAATCCACGATACGCAGCATGGTTTCCAGGCCCAAGGTGGCACCAGTGCCAAGTCAGGCTGGTTTGATAGTACCAAGTGGTTCCTGCAATCTGCCATCCAGAAGCGGGGCAGCTTACTTTTGTTTGCCAGGGAAACGGGCCCAGGCTTGTGTCTGGGGGCCTATGGCTGGGAGTGACCGGCTGGCTCCTGAAAAGCTACGATAGGCAGGATGGTGGCCAGACCCATGGTGGCAGCAGTTCCAAGGTGGGCTGATTTGATAGTACCAAGTGGCTCCTGCAATCTGCCATCAAAAAGTTGGCAGGCGAGTTTTGTTTTCCAGGGAAAAGCGACGTTGTTTGTGTTTGGGGCCCTATGGCTGGGAGTGGCCGGCTGGCTCCTTAGAATCCACGATACGCAGGATGGTTCCCAGACCAGAGGTGGCACCAGTGCCAAGTCGGGCTGATTTGATAGTACCAAGTGGCTCCTGCAATCTGCCATCCAGAAGCGGGGCAGCTTACTTTTGTTTGCCAGGGAAACGGGCCGAGGTTTCTGTCTGGCGGCCTATGGCTGGGAGTGACCGGCTGGCTCCTGAAAAGCTATGCTAGGCAGGATGGTGACCAGGCCCATGGTGGCACCAGTGCCAAGTTGGGCTGGTTTGATAGTACCAAGTGGCTCCTGCAATCTGCCATCCAGAAGCGGGGTAGCTGAGTTTTGTTTGTAAGAGAAAAGGGCCGTGGTTTTTCTTTGGGGGCCTATGGCTCAGAGTGGCCGGCTGGCCCCTGAAAATCCACGATAGGCAGAATGGTTCCCAGACCCAAGGTGGCACCAGTGCCAAGTCGGGCTGGTTTGATGGTACCAAGTGGCTCCTGCAATCTGCCATCCCGACGCGGGGCAGCTGATTTTTGTTTGCCAGAGAACAAGTCCGTGGTTCGTTTTTGGGGGCATATGGCTGGGAGTGGCCGGCTGGCTCCTTAAAAAGCTCGATACGCAGGATGGTTCCCAGACCCAAGGTGGCACCAGTGCCAAGTTGGGCTGTTTTTGTTGTACCAAGTGCGTCCTGCAATTTACCCTCCAGAAGAGGGGCAGTTGAGTTTTGTTTGCCAGAGAAAAGGGCCGTGGTTTGTGTTTGAGGGCATATGGCTGAGAGTGGCCGGCTGACCCCAGAAAATCCACAATAGGCAGGATGGTTCCCAGAGCCAAGTTGGCACCAGTGCCAAGTCGGGCTGGTTTGATAGTACTAAATAGCTCCTGCAATCTGCCATCCAGAAGCGGGGCAGATTAATTTTGTTTGCCAGGGAAACGGGCAGAGATTTGTGTCTGGGGTCCTGTGGCTGGGAGTGGCCGGCTGGCTCCTTAGAATCCACGATACGCAGGATGGTCCCCAGACCAGTGGTGGCACCAGTGCCAAGTTGGGCTGGTTTGATAGTACCAAGTGCATCCTGCAATCTGCCATCCAGAAGCGGGGCATCTTTATTTTGTTTGCCAGAGAAAAGGGCCGGGGTTTTTGTTTGGGGGCCTATGGCTCAGAGTGCCCGGCTGGCCCTTGAAAATCCACGATAGGCAGAATGGTTCCCAGACCCAAGGTGGCACCAGTGCCAAGTTGGGCTGGTTTGATAGTACCAAGTGGCTCCTGCAATCTGCCATCAAAAAGTTGGCAGGCGAGTTTTGTTTTCCAGGGAAAAGCGCCGTTGTTTCTGTTTGGGGGCCTGTGGCTGGGAGTGGCCAGCTGGCTCCTTAGAATCCACGATACGCAGGATGGTTCCCAGACCAGAGGTGGCACCAGTGCCAAATCGGGATAGTTTGATGGTGCAAGGTGGCTCCTGCAATCTGCCATCCAGAAGCGGGGTAGCTTACTTTTGTTTGCCAGGGAAACGGGCCGAGGTTTTTTTCTGGGGGCCTATGGCTGGGAGTGACCGGCTGGCTCCTGAAAAGCTACAATAGGCAGGATGGTGACCAGACCCATGGTGGCACCAGTGCCAAGATGGGCTGATTTGATAGTGCCAAGTGGCTCCTGCAATCTGCCATCAAAAAGTTGGCAGGCGAGTTTTTTTTTCCAGGGAAAAGCGCCCTTGTTTGTGTTTGGGGCCCTGTGGCTGGGAGTGGCCGGCTGGCTCCTTAGAATCCACGATACGCAGCATGGTTTCCAGGCCCAAGGTGGCACCAGTGCCAAGTCAGGCTGGTTTGATAGTACCAAGTGGTTCCTGCAATCTGCCATCCAGAAGCGGGGCAGCTTACTTATGTTTGCCAGGGAAACGGGCCCAGGCTTGTGTCTCGGGGCCTATGGCTGGGAGTGACCGGCTGGCTCCTTAGAATCCACGATACGCAGGATGGTTCCCAGACCAGAGGTGGCACCAGTGCCAAGTTGGGCTGGTTTGATGGTTCAAAGTGGCTCCTGCAATCTGCCATCCAGAAGCGGGGTAGCTTACTTTTGTTTGCCGGGGAAACGGGCAGAGCTTTGTGTCTGGGGGCCTATGGCTGGGAGTGACCGGCTGTCTCCTGAAAAGCTACGATAGGCAGGATGGTTACCAGACCCATGGAGGCACCAGTGCCAAGTAGGGCTGCTTTGACAGCGTCAAGCGCCTCCTGCAATCTCCCATTCAGAAGTGGGTCAGCTGAGTTTTTTTTGCCTCTGAATCGGGCCGTTGTTTTTGATTGGTGTCTGTGGCCGAGAGTGTTCGGCTGGCTCCAGACAATCCACAATACGCAGGATGGTTCCCAGACCCAAGGTGGCACCAGTGCCAAGTTGGGCTGGTTTGATTGTACCAAGTGCATCCTGCAATCTGCCATCCCGACGCGGGGCAGCTGATTTTTGTTTGCCAGAGAACAAATCCGTGGTTCTTTTTTGAGGGCATATGGCTGGGAGTGGCCGGCTGGCTCCTTAAAAAGCTCGATACGCAGGATGGTTCCCAGACCCAAGGTGGCACCAGTGCCAAGTTGGGCTGTTTTTGTTGTACCAAGTGCGTCCTGCAATTTGCCCTCCGGAAGAGGGGCAGTTGAGTTTTGTTTGCCAGAGAAAAGGGCCGTGGTTTGTGTTTGAGGGCATATGGCTGAGAGTGGCCGGCTGACCCCAGAAAATCCACAATAAGCAGGATGGTTCCCAGACCCAAGGTGGCACCAGTGCCAAGTCGGGCTGGTTTGATAGTACTAAATAGCTCTTGCAATCTGCCATCCAGAAGCGGGGCAGCCTTATTTTGTTTGCCAGGGAAACGGGCCGAGGTTTGTGTCTGGGGGCCTATGGCTGGGAGTGACCGGCTGGCTCCTGAAAATCCACGCTAAGCAGCATGGTTCCCAGACCCAAGGTGGCACCAGTGCCAAGTCGGGCTGGTTTTTTGGTGCAAAGTGGCTCCTGCAATCTGCCATCCAGAAGCGGGGCAGCCGATTTTTGTTTGTAAGAGAAAAGGTCTTTGGTATTTTTTGGGGGCCTGTACTGGGAGTGGCCGGCTGGCTAATTAGAATCCACGATACGCAGGATGGTTCCCAGACCTGAGGTGGCACCAGTGCCAAGTCGGGCTGGTTTTGTAGTAGCAAGTGGCTCCTGCAATTTGCCATCCAGAAGAGGGGCAGTTGAGTTTTGTTTGCCAGAGGAAAGGGCCGTGGTTTTTGTTTGGGGGTACATGGCTGAGAGTGGCCGGCTGGCCCCTGAAAATCCACGATAGGCAGGATGGTTCTGAGATCAAAGGTGGCACCAGTGAAAAGTCGGGCTGGTTTTATGTTGCAAAGTGGCTCCTGCAATCAGCCATCAAAAAGTTGGCAGGTGAGTTTTGTTTTCCAGGGAAAAGCGCCGTTGTTTGTGTTTAGGGGCCTGTGGAGGGGAGTGGCCAGCTGGCTCCTTAGAATCCACGATACGCAGGATGGTTCCCAGACCCAAGGTGGCACCAGTGCCAAGTCGGGCTGGTTTGATGGTGCAAAGTGGCTCCTGCAATCTGCCATCCAGAAGCGGGGTAGCTTACTTTTGTTTGCCAGGGAAACGGGCAGAGCTTTGTGTCTGGGGTCCTATGGCTGGAAGTGGCCAGCTGCCTCCTTAAAATGCACGATATGCAGGATGGTTTCCAGGCCCAAGGTGGCACCAGTGCCAAGTCGGGCTGGTTTGATGGTACCAAGTGGCTCCTGCAATCTGCCATCCAGACGCGGGGCAGCGGATTTTTTTTTTGCTGGAGAAAAGTTCTGTGGTTTGTTTGTGGGGGTATATGGCTGGGCGTGGCCGGCTGGCTCCTTAAAAAGCTCGATACGCAGGATGGTTCCCAGACCCAAGGTGGCATCAGTGCCAAGTCGGGCTGTTTTCGTAGTACCAAGTGCGTCCTGCAATTTGCCATCCAGAAGAGGGAGAGCTTACTTTTGTTTGCCAGGGAAACGGACCGATGTTTTTGTCTGGGGGCCTATGGCTGGGAGTGACCGGCTGGCTCCTGAAAAGCTACGATAGGCAGGATGGTGACCAGACCCATGGTGGCAGCAGTGCCAAGTTGGGCTGCTTTAATAGTACCAAGTGGCTCCTGCAATCTGCCATCAAAAAGTTGGCAGGCGAGTTTTGTTTTCCAGGAAAAAGCGACGTTGTTTGTGTTTGGGGGCCTGTGGCTGGGAGTGGCCGGCTGGCTAATTAGAATCTACGATACGCAGCATGGTTCCCAGAGCCAAGGTGGCACCAGTGCCAAGTCGGGCTGGTTTGATAGTACCAAGTGGTTCCTGCAATCTGCCATCCAGAATCGGCGCAGCTTACTTTTGTTTGCCAGGGAAACGGGCCGAGGTTTGTGTCTGGGGGCCTATGGCTGGGAGTGACCGGCTGGCTCCTGAAAATCCACGCTAAGCAGCATGGTTCCCAGACCCAAGGTGGCACCAGTGCCAAGTCGGGCTGGTTTTTTGGTGCAAAGTGGCTCCTGCAATCTGCCATCCAGAAGCGGGGCAGCCGATTTTTGTTTGTAAGAGAAAAGGTCTTTGGTATTTTTTGGGGGCCTGTACTGGGAGTGGCCGGCTGGCTAATTAGAATCCACGATACGCAGGATGGTTCCCAGACCTGAGGTGGCACCAGTGCCAAGTCGGGCTGGTTTTGTAGTAGCAAGTGGCTCCTGCAATTTGCCATCCAGAAGAGGGGCAGTTGAGTTTTGTTTGCCAGAGGAAAGGGCCGTGGTTTTTGTTTGGGGGTACATGGCTGAGAGTGGCCGGCTGGCCCCTGAAAATCCACGATAGGCAGGATGGTTCTGAGATCAAAGGTGGCACCAGTGAAAAGTCGGGCTGGTTTTATGTTGCAAAGTGGCTCCTGCAATCAGCCATCAAAAAGTTGGCAGGTGAGTTTTGTTTTCCAGGGAAAAGCGCCGTTGTTTGTGTTTAGGGGCCTGTGGAGGGGAGTGGCCAGCTGGCTCCTTAGAATCCACGATACGCAGGATGGTTCCCAGACCCAAGGTGGCACCAGTGCCAAGTCGGGCTGGTTTGATGGTGCAAAGTGGCTCCTGCAATCTGCCATCCAGAAGCGGGGTAGCTTACTTTTGTTTGCCAGGGAAACGGGCAGAGCTTTGTGTCTGGGGTCCTATGGCTGGAAGTGGCCAGCTGCCTCCTTAAAATGCACGATATGCAGGATGGTTTCCAGGCCCAAGGTGGCACCAGTGCCAAGTCGGGCTGGTTTGATGGTACCAAGTGGCTCCTGCAATCTGCCATCCAGACGCGGGGCAGCGGATTTTTTTTTTGCTGGAGAAAAGTTCTGTGGTTTGTTTGTGGGGGTATATGGCTGGGCGTGGCCGGCTGGCTCCTTAAAAAGCTCGATACGCAGGATGGTTCCCAGACCCAAGGTGGCATCAGTGCCAAGTCGGGCTGTTTTCGTAGTACCAAGTGCGTCCTGCAATTTGCCATCCAGAAGAGGGAGAGCTTACTTTTGTTTGCCAGGGAAACGGACCGATGTTTTTGTCTGGGGGCCTATGGCTGGGAGTGACCGGCTGGCTCCTGAAAAGCTACGATAGGCAGGATGGTGACCAGACCCATGGTGGCAGCAGTGCCAAGTTGGGCTGCTTTAATAGTACCAAGTGGCTCCTGCAATCTGCCATCAAAAAGTTGGCAGGCGAGTTTTGTTTTCCAGGAAAAAGCGACGTTGTTTGTGTTTGGGGGCCTGTGGCTGGGAGTGGCCGGCTGGCTAATTAGAATCTACGATACGCAGCATGGTTCCCAGAGCCAAGGTGGCACCAGTGCCAAGTCGGGCTGGTTTGATAGTACCAAGTGGTTCCTGCAATCTGCCATCCAGAATCGGCGCAGCTTACTTTTGTTTGCCAGGGAAACGGGCCGTTGTTTGTGTTTGGGGGCCTGTGGCTGGGAGTGGCCGGCTGGCTCCTGAAAAGCTACGATAGGCAGGATGGTTACCAGACCCATGTTGGCACCAGTGCCAAGTCGGGCTGGTTTGATAGCACCAAGTGGCTCCCGCAATCTGCCATCAAAAAGTTGGCAGGCGAGTTTTGTTTTCCAGGAAAAAGCGATGTTGTTTGTGTTTGGGGGCCTGTGGCTGGGAGTGGCCGGCTGGCTCCTTAGAATCCACGATACGCAGGATGGTTCCCAGACAAGAGGTGGCACCAGTGACAAGTTGGGCTGGTTTGATACTACCAAGTGGTTCCTGCAATCTTCCATCTAGAAGCGAGGCAGCTTACTTTTGTTTGCCAGGGAAACGGGCCGTTGTTTGTGTTTGGGGGCCTGTGGCTGGGAGTGGCCGGCTGGCTCCTTAGAATCCACGATACGCAGGATGGTTCCCAGACCAGAGGTGGCACTATTGCCAAGTCGGGCTGGTTGGATGCTACGAATTGTTTCCTGCAATCTGCCATCCAGAAGCGGGGCAGCTTACTTTTGTTTGCCAGGGAAACGGCCGAGGTATTTTTCTGGGGGCCTATGGCTTGGAGTGACCGGCTGGCTCCTGAAAAGCTACGATAGGCAGGATGGTGACCAGACCCATGGTGGCACCAGTGCCAAGTTGGGCTGGTTTGATAGTACCAAGTGGCTCCTGCAATCTGCCATCCAGAAGCGGGGCAGCTTAATTTTGTTTGCCAGGGAAAAGCGCCGTTGTTTTTGTTTGGGGGCCTGTGGATGGGAGTGGCCGGCTGGCTAATTAGAATCCACGATACGCAGGATGATTCCCAGACCAGAGGTGGCACCAGTGCCAAGTCGGGCTGGTTTGATGGTGCAAAGTGGCTCCTGCAATCTGCCATCCAGACGCGGGGCAGCGGATTTTTGTTTGCTGGAGAAAAGTTCCGTGGTTTGTTTTTGGCGGTATATGGCTGGGCGTGGCCGGCTGGCTCCTTAAAAAGCTCGATACGCAGGATGGTTCCCTGATCCAAGGTGGCATCAGTGCCAAGTCGGGCTGTTTTCGTAGTACCAAGTGCGTCCTGCAATTTGCCATCCAGAAGAGGGGCAGTTGTGTTTTTTTTGCCAGAGAAAAGGGCCGTAGTTTGTGTTTGGGGGCATATGGCTGAGAGTGGCCGGCTGGCCCCTGAAATTCCACGATAGGCAGGATGGTTCCCAGAGCCAAGGTGGCACCAGTGCCAAGTCGGGCTGGTTTGATAGTAATAAATAGCTCCTGCAATCTACCATCCAGAAGTGGGGCAGCTTACTTTTGTTTGCCAGGGAAACGGGCCGAGGTTTGTGTCTGGGGGCCTATGGCTGGGAGTGACCGGCTGGCTCATGAAAAGCTACGATAGGCAGGATGGTGACCAGAGCCATGGTGGCACCAGTGCCAAGTTGGGCTGGTTTGATAGTAACAAGTGGCTCCTGCAATCTGCCATCAAAAATTTGGCAGGCCAGTTTTGTTTTCCAGGGAAAAGTGCCGTTGTTTGTGTTTGGGGGCGTGTGGCTGGGAGTGGCCCGCTGTCTCGTTAGAATCCACGATAAGCAGGATGGTTCCCAGACCAGAACTCGAACCAGTGCCAAGTCGGGCTGGTATGATGGTGCAAAGTGGCTCCTGCAATCTGCCATCCAGAAGCGCGGTAGCTTACTTTTGTTTGCCAGGGAAACGGGCCGAGGTTTGTGTCTGGGGGCCTATGGCTGGGAGTGACCGGCTGGCTCCTGAAAAGCTACGATAGGCAGGATGGTTACCAGACCCATGGTGGCACGAGTGCCAAGTTGGGCTGGTTTGATAGTACCAAGTGGCTCCTGCAATCTGCCATCAAAAAGTTGGCAGGCCAGTTTTGTTTTCCAGGGAAAAGCGCCGTTGTTTTTCTTTGGGGGCCTGTGGCTGGGAGTGGCCGCCTGGCGCATTAGAATCTACGTTACGCAGCATGGTTCCCAGACCCAAGGCGGCAGCAGTGCCAAGTCGGGCTGGTTTGATAGTACCAAGTGGCTCCTGCAATCTGCCATCAAAATTTTGGCAGGCGAGTTTTGTTTTCCAGGGAAAAGTGCCGTTGTTTGTGTTTGGGGGCCTGCGGCTGGGAGTGGCCGGCTGGCTCCTTAGAATCCACGATACGCAGGATGGTTCCCAGAGCCAAGGTGGCACCAGTGCCAAGTCGGGCTGGTTTGATAGTACGAAGTGGCTCCTGCAATGTGCCATCCAGACGCTGGGCAGCTGAGTTTTGTTTCCCAGAGGAAAGGGCCGTGGGTTGTGTTTGGTGTCATATGGCTGGGAGTGGCCAGCTGGCTCCTTCAAATGCACGATACGCAGGATGGTGACCAGACCCAAGGTGGCACAAGTGCCAAGTCGGGCTGGTTTGATAGTACCAAGTGCGTCCTGCAATTTGCCATCTCGAAGAGGGGCAGTTGAGTTTTGTTTACCAGAGTAAAGGTCCGTGGTTTGTGTTTGGGGGCCTATGGCTGAGAGTGGCCGGCTGGCCCCTGAAAATCCACGATAGGCAGAATGGTTCCCAGATCCAAGGTGGCACCAGTGCCAAGTCGGGCTGGTTTGATGGTGCAAAGTGGCTCCTACAATCTGCCATCCAGACACGGGGCAGCGGATTTTTGTTTGCTGGAGAAAAGTTCCGTGGTTTGTTTTTGGCGGTATATGGCTGGGCGTGGCTGGCTGGCTCCTTAAAAAGCTCGATACGCAGGATGGTTCCCAGAGCCAAGGTGGCATCAGTGCCAAGTCGGGCTGTTTTCGTAGTACCAAGTGCGTCCTGCAATTTGCCATCCAGAAGAGGGGCAGTTGAGTTTTGTTTGCCAGAGAAAAGGGCCGTGGTTTGGGGGCATATGGCTGAGAGTGGCCGGCTGGCCCCTGAAAATCCACGATAGGCAGGATGATTCCCAGACCAGAGGAGGCACCAGTGCCAAGTCGGGCTGGTTTGATAGTAATAAATAGCTCCTGCAATCTGCCATCCAGAAGCGGGGCAGCTTACTTTTGTTTGCCAGGGAAACGGGCCGAGGTTTGTGTCTGGGGGCCTATGGCTTGGAGTGACCGGCTGGCTCCTGAAAAGCTACGATAGGCAGGATGGTGACCAGACCCATGGTGGCACCAGTGCCAAGTTGGGATGGTTTGATAGTACCAAGAGACTCCTGCAATCTGCCATCAAAAATTTGGCAGGCCAGTTTTGTTTTCCAGGGAAAAGCGCCGTTGTTTGTGTTTGTGGGCCTGTGGCTGGGATGGCCAGCTGGCTCCTTAGAATCCACGATACGCAGGATGGTTCCCAGACCAGAGGTGGCACCAGTGCCAAGTCGGGCTGGTTTGATGGTTCAAAGTGGCTCCTGCAATCTGCCATCCAGAAGCGGGGTAGCTTACTTTTGTTTGCCAGGGAAACGGGCAGACCTTTGTGTCTGGGGGCCTATGGCTGGGAGTGACCGGCTGGCTCCTGAAAAGCTACGATAGGCAGGATGATTACCAGACCCATGGAGGCACCAGTGCCAAGTTGGGCTGGTTTGATAGTACCAAGTCGCTCCTGCAATCTGCCATCCAAAAGCAGGGCAACTGAGTTTTGTTTGCCAGAGGAAAGCGCTGTTGTTTGTGTTTGGGGTCCTGTGGCTGGGAGTGGCCGGCTGGCTCCTTAGAATCCACGATAGGCAGGATGGTTCCCAGACCAGAGGTGGCACCAGTGCCAAGTCGGGCTGATTTGATAGTACCAAGTGGTTCCTGCAATCTGCCATCCAGAAGCGGGGCAGCTTACTTTTGTTTACCAGGGAAACGGGCCGAGGTTTGTGTCTGGGGCCTATGGCTGGGAGTGACCGGCTGGCTCCTGAAAAGCTACGATAGGCAGGATTGTGACCAGACCCATGGTGGCACCTGTGCCAATTTGGGATGGTTTGATAGCACCAAGTGGCTCCTGCAATCTGCCATCAAAAAGTTGGCAGGCGAGTTTTGTTTTCCAGGGAAAAGCACCGTTGTTTGTGTTTGGGGGCCTGTGGCTGGGAGTGGCCGGCTGGCTCCTTAGAATCCACGATACGCAGGATGGTTCCCAGACCAGAGGAGGCACCAGTGCCAAGTCGGGCAGATTTGATAGTACCAAGTGGCTCCTGCAATCTGCCATCCAGAAGCGGGGCAGCTTACTTTTGTTTGCCAGGGAAACGGGCCGAGTTTTTTTTCTGGGGGCCTATGGCTGGGAGTGACCGGCTGGCTCCTGAAAAGCTACGATAGGCAGGATGGTGACCAGGCCCATGGTGACACCAGTGCCAAGTTGGGCTGGTTTGATAGTACCAAGTGGCTCCTGAAATCTGCCATCCCGAAGTGGGGCAGCTGAGTTTTGTTTGCCAGAGAACAGGGCCGTGGTTTTTGTTTGGGGGCCTATGGCTCAGAGTGGCCGGCTGGCCCCTGAAAATCCACGATAGACAGAATGGTTCCCAGACCCAAGGTGGCACCAGTGCCAAGTTGGGCTGTTTTTGTTGTACCAAGTGCGTCCTGCAATTTGCCTTCCAGAAGAGGGGCAGTTGAGTTTTGTTTGCCAGAGAAACGGGCCGTGGTTTGTGTTTGAGGGCATATGGCTGAGAGTGGCCGGCTGACCCCACAAAATCCACATTAGGCAGGATGGTTCCCAGACCAGTGGGGGCACCAGTGCCAAGTTGGGCTGGTTTGATAGTACCAATTAGCTCCTTCAATCTGCCATCCAGAAGCGGGGCAGCTTACTTTTGTTTACCATGGAAATGGGCCGAGCTTTGTGTTTGGGCGCCTATGGCTGGGAGTGACCGGCTGGCTCCTGAAAAGCTACGATAGGCAGGATTGTGACCAGACCCATGGTGGCACTAGTGCCAAGTTGGCTGGTTTGATAGCACCAAGTGGCTCCTGCAATCTACCATCAAAATGTTGGCAGGCGAGTTTTGTTTTCCAGGGAAAACGCCGTTGTTTGTGTTTGGGGGCCTGTGGCTGGGAGTGGCCGGCTGCCTCCTTAGAATCCACGATACGCAGGATGGTTTCCAGTCCCAAGGTGGCACCAGTTCCAAGTCTGGCTGGTTTGATAGTACCAAGTGGTTCCTGCAATCTGCCATCCAGAAGCGGGGTAGCTTACTTTTGTTTGCCAGGGAAACGGGCCGAGGTATTTTTCTGGGGGCCTATGGCTGGGAGTGACCGGCTGGCTCCTGAAAAGCTATAGGGGGCAGGATGATTACCAGACCCATGGTAGCAGCAGTGCCAAGTTGGGCTGATTTGATACTACCAAGTGGCTCCTGCAATCTGCCATCAAAATGTTGGCAGGCGAGTTTTGTTTTCCGGGGAAAAGCGCCTTTGTTTGTGTTTGGGGGCCTGTGGCTCGGAGTGGCCGGGTGGCTGCCTAGAATCCACGATACGCAGGATGGTTCCCAGACCAGTGCTGGCACCAGTGCCAAGTTGGGCTGGTTTGATATTACCAAGTGGCTCCTGCAATCTGCCATCCAGAAGCGGGGTAGCTTACTTTTGTTTGCCAGGGAAATGGGCCGAAATTCTTGTCTGGGGGCCAGTGCCTGGGGCTGGCTGGCTGGCTCCTGAAAAGCTACGATAGGCAGGATGGTGACCAGACCCATGGTGGCACCAGTGCCAAGTTGGGCTGGTTTGATAGTACCAAGTGGCTCCTGCAATCTGCCATCCAGAAGCGGGGCAGCTTAATTTTGTTTGCCAGGGAAACGGGCCGAGGTTTGTGTCTGGAGGCCTACGGCTGGGAGTGACCGGCTGGCTCCTGAAATGCTACGATAGGCAGGATGGTGACCAGACCCATAGTGGCACCAGTGCCAAGTTGGGCTGGTTTGATTGTACCAAGTGGCTCCTGCACTCTGCCATCAAAAAGCTAGCAGGTGAGTTTTGTTTTCCAGGGAAAAGCGCCGTTGTTTGTGATTGGGAGCCTGTGGCTGGGAGTGGCCGGCTGGCTCCTTAGAACCCACAATACGCAGGATGGTTCCCAGACCAGAGGTGGCACCAGTGCCAAGTCGGGCTGGTTTGATGATGCCAAGTGGCTCCTGCAATCTGCCATCCAGAATCGGGGTAGCTTACTTTTGTGTGCCAGGGAAACGGGCCGAGGATTGTGGCTGGGGGCCCATGGCTGGGAGTGACCGGCTGGCTACTGGAAAGCTACGATAGGCAGGATTGTGACCAGACCCTTGGTGGCACCAGTGCCAAGTTGGGCTGGTTTGATAGTACCAAGTGGCTCCTGCAATCTGCCATCAAAAAGTTGGCAGGCCAGTTTTGTTTTCCAGGGAAAAGCACCGTTGTTTGTGTTTGGGGGCCTGTGGCTGGGAGTGGCCAGCTGGCTACTTAGAATCCACGATACGCAGGATGGTTCCCAGACCCAAGTTGGCACCAGTGCCAAGTTGGGCTGGTTTGATACTACCAAGTGGCTCCTGCAATCTGCCATCCAGAAGCGGGGCAGCAGAATTTTGTTTGCCAGAGAAAAAGGCTGTTGTTTGTGTTTGGGGGCCTGTAGCTTGCAGTGGCGGGCTGGCTCCTGAAAATCCATGATACGCAGCATGCTTCCCAGACCGAAGTTGGCACCAGTGCCAAGTTGGGCTGGTTTGATAGTACCAAGTGGCTCCTGCAATCTGCCATCCAGAAGAGGGGCAGTTGAGATTTGTTTGCTAGAGAAAAGGGCCGTGGTTTGTGTTTGGGGGCATATGGCTGAGAGAGGCCGGCTGGCTCCTTAAAATCCACGATAGGCAAGATGGTTCCCAGATCCAAGGTGGCACCAGTGCCACATCTGGCTGGTTTGATAGTACTAAATAACTCCTGCAATCTGCCATCCAGAAGCGGGGCAGCTTACTTTTGTTTGCCAGGGAAACGGGCCGAGGTTTTTGTCTGGGGGCCTATGGCTGGGAGTGACCGGCTGGCTCCTGAAAAGCTACGATAGGCAGGATGGTGACCAGACCCATGGTGGCACCAGTGCCAAGTTGGGCTGGTTTGATAGTACCAAGTGGCTCCTGCAATCTGCCATCAAAAAGTTGGCAGGCGAGTTTTGTTTTCCAGGGAAAAGCGCCGTTGTTTGTGTTTGGGGGCCTGTGGCTGGGAGTGGCCAGCTGGCTCCTAAGAATCCACGATACGCAGGATGGCTTCCAGACCAGAGGTGGCACCAGTGTCAAGTCGGGCTGGTTTGATAGTACCAAGTGGCTCCCGCAATCTGCCATCCAGAAGCGGGGTACCTTACTTTTGTTTGCCAGGGAAACGGGCAGAGCTTTGTGTCTGGGGCCTATGGCTGGGACTGACCGGCTGGCTCCTGAAAAGCTACGATACGCAGGATGGTGACCAGACCCATGGAGGCACCAGTCCCAAGTTGGGCTGGTTTGATAGTACCAAGTGGCTCCTGCAATCTGCCATCCAAAAGCAGGGCAGCTGAGTTTTGTTTGCCAAAGAAAAGGGCTGTGGTATGTGTTTGGGTCCTGTGGCTGGGAGTGGCCGGCTGGCTCCTTAAATTCCATGATACACAGCATCGTTCCCAGACCCAAGGTGGCACCAGTGCCAAGTTGGGCTGGTTTGACAGTGTCAAGCGCCTCCTGCAATCTCCCATCCACAAGTGGGGCAGCTGAGATTTTTTTGCCTGTGAATCGGGCCGTTGTTTTTGATTGGGGTCTGTGGCCGAGAGTGGTCGGCTGGCTCCTGACAATCCACAATACGCAGGATGGTTCCCAGACCCAAGGTGGCACCAGTGCCACGTCGGGCTAGTTTGATTGTACCAAGTGCGTCCTGCAATCTGCCATCCAGAAGCGGGGCAGCTGAGTTTTGTTTTCCAGGGAAAAGGGCCGTGGTTTTTGTTTGGGGGCCTATGGCTCAGAGTGGCCGGCTGGCCCCTGAAAATCCACGATAGGCAGAATGGTTCCCAGACCCAAGGTGGCACCAGAGCCAAGTCGGGCTGGTTTGATGGTGCAAAGTGGCTCCTGCAATCTGCCATCCCGACGCGGGGCAGCTGATTTTTGTTTGCCAGAGAACAAGTCCGTGGTTCATTTTTGGGGGCATATGGCTGGGAGAGGCCGGCTGGCTCCTTAAAAAGCTCGATACGCAGGATGGTTCCCAGGCCAGAGGTGGCACCAGTGCCAAGTTGGGCTGTTTTTGTAGTACCAAGTGCGTCCTGCAATTTGCCTTCCAGAAGAAGGGCAGTTGAGTTTTGTTTGCCAGAGAAAAGGGCCGTGGTTTGTGTTTGAGGGCATATGGCTGAGAGGGGCCGGCTGACACCTGAAAATCCACAATAGGCAGGATGGTTCCCAGATCCAAGGTGGCACCAGTGCCAAGTCGGGCTGGTTTGATAGTACTAAATAGCTCCTGCAATCTGCCATCAAAAAGTTGGCAGGCGAGTTTTGTTTTCCAGGGAAAAGCACCGTTGTTTTTGTTTGGGTGCCTGTGGCTGGGAGTGGC
Source organism: Melospiza georgiana (assembly GCF_028018845.1). Classification (NCBI taxonomy): domain Eukaryota; kingdom Metazoa; phylum Chordata; class Aves; order Passeriformes; family Passerellidae; genus Melospiza; species Melospiza georgiana. The sequence continues at coordinate 95,967,055 of NC_080431.1, forward strand.
CAGCTGGCTCCTTTGAATCCACGATACGCAGGATGGTTCCCAGACCAGAGGTGGCACCAGTGCCAAGTCGGGCTGGTTTGATGGTGCAAATTGTCTCCTGCAATCTGCCATCCAGAAGCGGGGTAGCCGATTTTTGTTTGCAAGAGAAAAGTCTTTGGGTTTTTTTTGGCGCCTGTGGCTGGGAGTGGCCGACTGGCTCATTAGAATCCACGATACGCAGCATGGTTCCCAGAGCCAAGGTGGCACCAGTGCCAAGTTGGGCTGGTTTTGTAGTAGCAAGTGGCTCCTGCAATTTGCCATCCAGAAGAGGGGCAGTTGAGTTTTGTTGGCCAGAGGAAAGGGCCGTGGTTTTTGTTTGGGGGTACATGGCTGAGAGTGGCCGGCTGGCCCCTGAAAATCCACGATAGCCAGGATGGTTCGGAGATCCAAGGTGGTACCAGTGCCGAGTCGGGCTGGTTTTATGTTGCAAAGTGGCTCCTGCAATCTGCCATCAAAAAGTTGGCAGGCGAGTTTTGTTTTCCAGGGAAAAGCGCCGTTGTTTGTGTTTGGGTGCCTGTGGCTGGGAGTGGCCAGCTGGCTCCTTTGAATCCACGATACGCAGGATGGCTCCCAGACCAGAGGTGGCACCAGTGCCAAGTCGGGCCAGTTTGATGGTGCAAAGTGGCTCCTGCAATCTGCCATCCAGAAGCGGGGTAGCTTACTTTTGTTTGCCAGGGAAACGGGCCGAGGTTTTTGTCTGGGGTCCTATGGCTGGGAGTGACCGGCTGGCTCCTGAAAAGCTACGATAGGCAGGATGGTTACCAGACCCATGGAGGCACCAGTGCCAAGTTGGGCTGTTTTTGTAGTACCAATTCCGTCCTGCAATTTGCCCTCCAGAAGAGGGGCAGTTGAGTTTTGTTTGCCAGAGAAAAGGGCCGTGGTTTGTGCTTGAGGGCCTATGGCTGAGAGTGGCGGGCTGGCTCCTGAAAATCCACGCTAGGCAGCATGGTTCCCAGACCCAAGGTGGCACCAGTGCCAAGTCGGGCTGGTTTGATGGTGCAAAGTGTCTCCTGCAATCTGCCATCCAGAAGTTGGGTAGCCGATTTTTGTTTGCAAGAGAAAAGGTCTTTGGTTTATTTTGGGCGCCTGTGGCTGGGAGTGGCAGGCTGGCTCATTAGAATCCACGATACGCAGCATGGTTCCCAGAGCCAAGGTGGCACCCGTGCCAAGTTGGGCTGGTTTTGTATTAGCAAGTGGCTCCTGCAATTTGCCATCCAGAAGAGGGGCAGTTGAGTTTTGTTGGCCAGAGGAAAGGGCCGTGGTTTTTGTTTGGGGGTACATGGCTGAGAGTGGCCGGCTGGCCCCTGAAAATCCACGATAGGCAGGATGGTTCCGAGATCCAAGGTGGGACCAGTGCCAAGTCGGGCTGGTTTTATGTTGCAAAGTGGCTCCTGCAATCTGCCATCAAAAAGTTGGCAGGCGAGTTTTGTTTTCCAGGGAAAAGCGCCGTTGTTTGTGTTTGGGGACCTGTGGCTGGGAGTGGCCGGCTGGCTCCTTAGAATCCACGATACGCAGGATGGTTCCCAGACCCAAGGTGGCACCAGTGCCAAGTTGGGCTGGTTTGATGGTGCAAAGTGGCTCCTCTAATCTGCCATCCAGAAGCGGGGTAGCTTACTTTTGTTTGCCAGGGAAACGGGCAGAGCTTTGTGTCTGGGGGCCTATGGCTTGGAGTGGCCAACTGGCTCTGTAAAATGCACGATACGCAGGATGGTGACCAGACCCAAGGTGGCACAAGTGCCAAGTCGGGCTGGTTTTGTAGTACCAAGTGCGTCCTGCAATTTGCCATCCAGAAGAGGGGCAGTTGAGTTTTGTTTACCAGAGTAAAGTGCCGTGGTTTGTGTTTGGGGGCCTATGGCTGAGAGTGGCCGGCTGGCCCCTGAAAATCCACGATAGGCAGGATGGTTCCCAGATCCAAGGTGGCACCAGTGCCAAGTCGGGCTTGTTTGATGGTGCAAAGTGGCTCCTGCAATCTGCCATCCAGACGCGGGGCAGCGGATTTTTGTTTGCTGGAGAAAAGTTCCGTGGTTTGTTTTTGGCGGTATATGGATGGGAGAGGCCGGCTGTCTCCTTAAAAAGCTCGATACGCAGGATGGTTCACTGACCCAATGTGGCATCAGCGCCAAGTCGGGCTGTTTTCGTAGTACCAAGTGCGTCCTGCAATTTGCCGTCCAGAAGAGGGGCAGTTGAGTTTTGTTTGCCAGAGAAAAGTGCCGTGGTTTGTGTTTGGGGGCATATGGCTGAGAGTGGCCGGCTGGCCCCTGAAAATCCACGATAGGCAGGATGGTTCCCAGAGCCAAGGTGGCACCAGTGCCAAGTCGGGCTGGTTTGACAGTAATAAATAGCTCCTGCAATCTGCCATCCAGAAGCGGGGCAGCTTACTTTTGTTTGCCAGGGAAACGGGCCGAGGTTTTTGTCTGGGGGCCTATGGCTGGGAGTGACCGGCTGGCTCCGGAAAAGCTACGATAGGCAGGATGGTGACCAGACCCATGGTGGCACCAGTGCCAAGTTGGGCTGGTTTGATAGTACCAAGTGGCTCCTGCAATCTGCCATCAAAAAGTTGGCATGCCAGTTTTGTTTTCCAGGGAAAAGCGCCATTGTTTTTGTTTGGGGGCCTGTGGCTGGGAGTGGCCGGCTGGCACCTTAGAATCTACGTTACGCAGCATGGTTCCCAGACCCAAGGTGGCACCAGTGCCAAGTCGGGCTGGTTTGATAGTACCAAGTGGCTCCTGCAATCTGCCATCCAGAAGCGGGGCAGCTTACTTTTGTTTGCCAGGGAAACGGGCAGAGGTTTGTGGCTGGGGGCCTATGGCTGGGAGTGACCGGCTGGCTCCTGAAAAGCTACGATAGGCAGGATGGTGACCAGACCCATGGTGGCACCAGTGCCAAGTTGGGCTGGTTTGATAGTACCAAGAGACTCCTGCAATCTGCCATCAAAAATTTGGCAGGCCAGTTTTGTTTTCCAGGGAAAAGCACCGTTGTTTTTGTTTGGGTGCCTGTGGCTGGGAGTGGCCAGCTGGCTCCTTTGAATCCACGATACGCAGGATGGTTCCCAGACCAGAGGTGGCACCAGTGCCAAGTCGGGCTGGTTTGATGGTGCAAATTGTCTCCTGCAATCTGCCATCCAGAAGCGGGGTAGCCGATTTTTGTTTGCAAGAGAAAAGTCTTTGGGTTTTATTTGGCGCCTGTGGCTGGGAGTGGCCGACTGGCTCATTAGAATCCACGATACGCAGCATGGTTCCCAGAGCCAAGGTGGCACCAGTGCCAAGTTGGGCTGGTTTTGTAGTAGCAAGTGGCTCCTGCAATTTGCCATCCAGAAGAGGGGCAGTTGAGTTTTGTTGGCCAGAGGAAAGGGCCGTGGTTTTTGTTTGGGGGTACATGGCTGAGAGTGGCCGGCTGGCCCCTGAAAATCCACGATAGCCAGGATGGTTCGGAGATCCAAGGTGGTACCAGTGCCGAGTCGGGCTGGTTTTATGTTGCAAAGTGGCTCCTGCAATCTGCCATCAAAAAGTTGGCAGGCGAGTTTTGTTTTCCAGGGAAAAGCGCCGTTGTTTGTGTTTGGGTGCCTGTGGCTGGGAGTGGCCAGCTGGCTCCTTTGAATCCACGATACGCAGGATGGTTCCCAGACCAGAGGTGGCACCAGTGCCAAGTCGGGCCGGTTTGATGGTGCAAAGTGGCTCCTGCAATCTGCCATCCAGAAGCGGGGTAGCTTACTTTTGTTTGCCAGGGAAACGGGCCGAGGTTTTTGTCTGGGGTCCTATGGCTGGGAGTGACCGGCTGGCTCCTGAAAAGCTACGATAGGCAGGATGGTTACCAGACCCATGGAGGCACCAGTGCCAAGTTGGGCTGTTTTTGTAGTACCAATTCCGTCCTGCAATTTGCCCTCCAGAAGAGGGGCAGTTGAGTTTTGTTTGCCAGAGAAAAGGGCCGTGGTTTGTGCTTGAGGGCCTATGGCTGAGAGTGGCCGGCTGGCTCCTGAAAATCCACGCTAGGCAGCATGGTTCCCAGACCCAAGGTGGCACCAGTGCCAAGTCGGGCTGGTTTGATGGTGCAAAGTGTCTCCTGCAATCTGCCATCCAGAAGTGGGGTAGCCGATTTTTGTTTGCAAGAGAAAAGGTCTTTGGTTTATTTTGGAAGCCTGTGGCTGGGAGTGGCAGGCTGGCTCATTAGAATCCACGATACGCAGCATGGTTCCCAGAGCCAAGGTGGCACCAGTGCCAAGTTGGGCTGGTTTTGTATTAGCAAGTGGCTCCTGCAATTTGCCATCCAGAAGAGGGGCAGTTGAGTTTTGTTGGCCAGAGGAAAGGGCCGTGGTTTTTGTTTGGGGGTACATGGCTGAGAGTGGCCGGCTGGCCCCTGAAAATCCACGATAGGCAGGATGGTTCCGAGATCCAAGGTGGGACCAGTGCCAAGTCGGGCTGGTTTTATGTTGCAAAGTGGCTCCTGCAATCTGCCATCAAAAAGTTGGCAGGCGAGTTTTGTTTTCCAGGGAAAAGCGCCGTTGTTTGTGTTTGGGGACCTGTGGCTGGGAGTGGCCGGCTGGCTCCTTAGAATCCACGATACGCAGGATGGTTCCCAGACCCAAGGTGGCACCAGTGCCAAGTTGGGCTGGTTTGATGGTGCAAAGTGGCTCCTCTAATCTGCCATCCAGAAGCGGGGTAGCTTACTTTTGTTTGCCAGGGAAACGGGCAGAGCTTTGTGTCTGGGGGCCTATGGCTGGGAGTGACCGGCTGGCTCCTGAAAAGCTACGATAGGCAGGATGATTACCAGACCCATGGAGGCACCAGTGCCAAGTTGGGCTGGTTTGATAGTACCAAGTCGCTCCTGCAATCAGCCATCCAAAAGCAGGGCAACTGAGTTTTGTTTGCCAGAGAAAAGCGCTGTTGTTTGTGTTTGGGGTCCTGTGGCTGGGAGTGGCCGGCTGGCTCCTTAGAATCCACGATAGGCAGGATGGTTCCCAGACCAGAGGTGGCACCAGTGCCAAGTCGGGCTGATTTGATAGTACCAAGTGGTTCCTGCAATCTGCCATCCAGAAGCGGGGCAGCTTACTTTTGTTTACCAGGGAAACGGGCCGAGGTTTGTGTCTGGGGCCTATGGCTGGGAGTGACCGGCTGGCTCCTGAAAAGCTACGATAGGCAGGATTGTGACCAGACCCATGGTGGCACCTGTGCCAATTTGGGATGGTTTGATAGCACCAAGTGGCTCCTGCAATCTGCCATCAAAAAGCAGGGCAACTGAGTTTTGTTTGCCAGAGAAAAGCGCTGTTGTTTGTGTTTGGGGTCCTGTGGCTGGGAGTGGCCGGCTGGCTCCTTAGAATCCACGATAGGCAGGATGGTTCCCAGACCAGAGGTGGCACCAGTGCCAAGTCGGGCTGATTTGATAGTACCAAGTGGTTCCTGCAATCTGCCATCCAGAAGCGGGGCAGCTTACTTTTGTTTACCAGGGAAACGGGCCGAGGTTTGTGTCTGGGGCCTATGGCTGGGAGTGACCGGCTGGCTCCTGAAAAGCTACGATAGGCAGGATTGTGACCAGACCCATGGTGGCACCTGTGCCAATTTGGGATGGTTTGATAGCACCAAGTGGCTCCTGCAATCTGCCATCAAAAAGTTGGCAGGCGAGTTTTGTTTTCCAGGGAAAAGCACCGTTGTTTGTGTTTGGGGGCCTGTGGCTGGGAGTGGCCGGCTGGCTCCTTAGAATCCACGATACGCAGGATGCTTCCCAGACCAGAGGAGGCACCAGTGCCAAGTCGGGCAGATTTGATAGTACCAAGTGGCTCCTGCAATCTGCCATCCAGAAGCGGGGCAGCTTACTTTTGTTTGCCAGGGAAACGGGCCGAGTTTTTTTTCTGGGGGCCTATGGCTGGGAGTGACCGGCTGGCTCCTGAAAAGCTACGATAGGCAGGATGGTGACCAGGCCCATGGTGACACCAGTGCTAAGTTGGGCTGGTTTGATAGTACCAAGTGGCTCCTGAAATCTGCCATCCCGAAGTGGGGCAGCTGAGTTTTGTTTGCCAGAGAAAAGGGCCGTGGTTTTTGTTTGGGGGCCTATGGCTCAGAGTGGCCGGCTGGCCCCTGAAAATCCACGATAGACAGAATGGTTCCCAGACCCAAGGTGGCACCAGTGCCAAGTTGGGCTGTTTTTGTAGTACCAAGTGCGTCCTGCAATTTGCCTTCCAGAAGAGGGGCAGTTGAGTTTTGTTTGCCAGAGAAACGGGCCGTGGTTTGTGTTTGAGGGCATATGGCTGAGAGTGGCCGGCTGACCCCACAAAATCCACATTAGGCAGGATGGTTCCCAGACCAGTGGTGGCACCAGTGCCAAGTTGGGCTGGTTTGATAGTACCAATTAGCTCCTTCAATCTGCCATCCAGAAGCGGGGCAGCTTACTTTTGTTTACCATGGAAATGGGCCGAGCTTTGTGTTTGGGCGCCTATGGCTGGGAGTGACCGGCTGGCTCCTGAAAAGCTACGATAGGCAGGATTGTGACCAGACCCATGGTGGCACTAGTGCCAAGTTGGCTTGTTTGATAGCACCAAGTGGCTCCTGCAATCTACCATCAAAATGTTGGCAGGCGAGTTTTGTTTTCCAGGGAAAACGCCGTTGTTTGTGTTTGGGGGCCTGTGGCTGGGAGTGGCCGGCTGCCTCCTTAGAATCCACGATACGCAGGATGGTTTCCAGTCCCAAGGTGGCACCAGTTCCAAGTCTGGCTGGTTTGATAGTACCAAGTGGTTCCTGCAATCTGCCATCCAGAAGCGGGGCAGCTTACTTTTGTTTGCCAGGGAAACGGGCCGAGGTATTTTTCTGGGGGCCTATGGCTGGGAGTGACCGGCTGGCTCCTGAAAAGCTATAGGGGGCAGGATGATTACCAGACCCATGGTAGCAGCAGTGCCAAGTTGGGCTGATTTGATACTACCAAGTGGCTCCTGCAATCTGCCATCAAAATTTGGCAGGTGAGTTTTTTTTTCCAGGGAAAAGCGCCGTTGTTTGTGTTTGGGGCCCTGTGGCTGGGAGTGGCCGCCTGTCGTCTTAGAATCCACGTTACGCAGGATGGTTCCCAGACCAGAGGTGGCACCATTGCCAAGTCGGGCTGGTTTGATAGTACCAAGTGGCTCCTGCAATCTGCCATCCAGAAGCGGGGCAGCTTACTTTTGTTTGCCAGGGAAACGGGCCGAGGTATTTGTCTGGGGCCCTATGGCAGGGAGTGACTGGCAGGCTCCTGAAAACTACGATAGGCAGGATGTTTACCAGACCCATGGTGGCACCAGTGCCAAGTTGGACTAATTTGATAGTACCAAGTGGCTCCTGCAATCTGCCATCCAGAAGCGGGGCAGCTTACTTTTGTTTCACACGGAAACGGGCCAAGGTTTCTGTCTGGGGGTCTATGGCTGGGAGTGACCTCCTGGCTCCTGAAAAGCTATGCTAGGCAGGATGGTGACCAGACCCATGGTGGCACCAGTGCCAAGTTGGGCTGGTTTGATAGTACCAAGTGGCTCCTGCAATCTGCCATCAAAATGTTGGCAGGCGAGTTTTGTTTTCCGGGGAAAAGCGCCTTTGTTTGTGTTTGGGGGCCTGTGGCTCGGAGTGGCCGGGTGGCTGCCTAGAATCCACGATACGCAGGATGGTTCCCAGACCAGTGCTGGCACCAGTGCCAAGTTGGGCTGGTTTGATATTACCAAGTGGCTCCTGCAATCTGCCATCCAGAAGCGGGGTAGCTTACTTTTGTTTGCCAGGGAAATGGGCCGAAATTCTTGTCTGGGGGCCAGTGCCTGGGGCTGGTTGGCTGGCTCCTGAAAAGCTACGATAGGCAGGATGGTGACCAGACCCATGGTGGCACCAGTGCCAAGTCTGGCTGGTTTGATAGTACCAAGTGGCTCCTGCAATCTGCCATCCAGAAGCGGGGCAGCTTAATTTTGTTTGCCAGGGAAACGGGCCGAGGTTTGTGTCTGGAGGCCTACGGCTGGGAGTGACCGGCTGGCTCCTGAAATGCTACGATAGGCAGGATGGTGACCAGACCCATAGTGGCACCAGTGCCAAGTTGGGCTGGTTTGATTGTACCAAGTGGCTCCTGCACTCTGCCATCAAAAAGCTAGCAAGTGAGTTTTGTTTTCCAGGGAAAAGCGCCGTTGTTTGTGATTGGGAGCCTGTGGCTGGGAGTGGCCGGCTGGCTCCTTAGAACCCACAATACGCAGGATGGTTCCCAGACCAGAGGTGGCACCAGTGCCAAGTCGGGCTGGTTTGATGATGCCAAGTGGCTCCTGCAATCTGCCATCCAGAAGCGGGGTAGCTTACTTTTGTGTGCCAGGGAAACGGGCCGAGGATTGTGGCTGGGGGCCCATGGCTGGGAGTGACCGGCTGGCTACTGGAAAGCTACGATAGGCAGGATTGTGACCAGACCCTTGGTGGCACCAGTGCCAAGTTGGGCTGGTTTGATAGTACCAAGTGGCTCCTGCAATCTGCCATCAAAAAGTTGGCAGGCCAGTTTTGTTTTCCAGGGAAAAGCACCGTTGTTTGTGTTTGGGGGCCTGTGGCTGGGAGTGGCCAGCTGGCTACTTAGAATCCACGATACGCAGGATGGTTCCCAGACCCAAGTTGGCACCAGTGCCAAGTTGGGCTGGTTTGATACTACCAAGTGGCTCCTGCAATCTGCCATCCAGAAGCGGGGCAGCAGAATTTTGTTTGCCAGAGAAAAAGGCTGTTGTTTGTGTTTGGGGGCCTGTAGCTTGCAGTGGCGGGCTGGCTCCTGAAAATCCATGATACGCAGCATGCTTCCCAGACCGAAGTTGGCACCAGTGCCAAGTTGGGCTGGTTTGATAGTACCAAGTGGCTCCTGCAATCTGCCATCCAGAAGAGGGGCAGTTGAGATTTGTTTGCTAGAGAAAAGGGCCGTGGTTTGTGTTTGGGGGCATATGGCTGAGAGAGGCCGGCTGGCTCCTTAAAATCCACGATAGGCAAGATGGTTCCCAGATCCAAGGTGGCACCAGTGCCACATCTGGCTGGTTTGATAGTACTAAATAACTCCTGCAATCTGCCATCCAGAAGCGGGGCAGCTTACTTTTGTTTGCCAGGGAAACGGGCCGAGGTTTTTGTCTGGGGGCCTATGGCTGGGAGTGACCGGCTGGCTCCTGAAAAGCTACGATAGGCAGGATGGTGACCAGACCCATGGTGGCACCAGTGCCAAGTTGGGCTGGTTTGATAGTACCAAGTGGCTCCTGCAATCTGCCATCAAAAAGTTGGCAGGCGAGTTTTGTTTTCCAGGGAAAAGCGCCGTTGTTTGTGTTTGGGGGCCTGTGGCTGGGAGTGGCCAGCTGGCTCCTAAGAATCCACGATACGCAGGATGGTTTCCAGACCAGAGGTGGCACCAGTGTCAAGTCGGGCTGGTTTGATAGTACCAAGTGGCTCCCGCAATCTGCCATCCAGAAGCGGGGTACCTTACTTTTGTTTGCCAGGGAAACGGGCAGAGCTTTGTGTCTGGGGCCTATGGCTGGGACTGACCGGCTGGCTCCTGAAAAGCTACGATACGCAGGATGGTGACCAGACCCATGGAGGCACCAGTCCCAAGTTGGGCTGGTTTGATAGTACCAAGTGGCTCCTGCAATCTGCCATCCAAAAGCAGGGCAGCTGAGTTTTGTTTGCCAAAGAAAAGGGCTGTGGTATGTGTTTGGGTCCTGTGGCTGGGAGTGGCCGGCTGGCTCCTTAAATTCCATGATACGCAGCATCGTTCCCAGACCCAAGGTGGCACCAGTGCCAAGTTGGGCTGGTTTGACAGTGTCAAGCGCCTCCTGCAATCTCCCATCCACAAGTGGGGCAGCTGAGATTTTTTTGCCTGTGAATCGGGCCGTTGTTTTTGATTGGGGTCTGTGGCCGAGAGTGGTCGGCTGGCTCCTGACAATCCACAATACGCAGGATGGTTCCCAGACCCAAGGTGGCACCAGTGCCAAGTCGGGCTAGTTTGATTGTACCAAGTGCGTCCTGCAATCTGCCATCCAGAAGCGGGGCAGCTGAGTTTTGTTTTCCAGGGAAAAGGGCCGTGGTTTTTGTTTGGGGGCCTATGGCTCAGAGTGGCCGGCTGGCCCCTGAAAATCCACGATAGGCAGAATGGTTCCCAGACCCAAGGTGGCACCAGAGCCAAGTCGGGCTGGTTTGATGGTGCAAAGTGGCTCCTGCAATCTGCCATCCCGACGCGGGGCAGCTGATTTTTGTTTGCCAGAGAACAAGTCCGTGGTTCATTTTTGGGGGCATATGGCTGGGAGAGGCCGGCTGGCTCCTTAAAAAGCTCGATACGCAGGATGGTTCCCAGGCCAGAGGTGGCACCAGTGCCAAGTTGGGCTGTTTTTGTAGTACCAAGTGCGTCCTGCAATTTGCCTTCCAGAAGAAGGGCAGTTGAGTTTTGTTTGCCAGAGAAAAGGGCCGTGGTTTGTGTTTGAGGGCATATGGCTGAGAGGGGCCGGCTGACACCTGAAAATCCACGATAGGCAGGATGGTTCCCAGATCCAAGGTGGCACCAGTGCCAAGTCGGGCTGGTTTGATAGTACTAAATAGCTCCTGCAATCTGCCATCAAAAAGTTGGCAGGCGAGTTTTGTTTTCCAGGGAAAAGCACCGTTGTTTTTGTTTGGGTGCCTGTGGCTGGGAGTGGCCAGCTGGCTCCTTTGAATCCACGATACGCAGGATGGTTCCCAGACCAGAGGTGGCACCAGTGCCAAGTCGGGCTGGTTTGATGGTGCAAATTGTCTCCTGCAATCTGCCATCCAGAAGCGGGGTAGCCGATTTTTGTTTGCAAGAGAAAAGTCTTTGGGTTTTTTTTGGCGCCTGTGGCTGGGAGTGGCCGACTGGCTCATTAGAATCCACGATACGCAGCATGGTTCCCAGAGCCAAGGTGGCACCAGTGCCAAGTTGGGCTGGTTTTGTAGTAGCAAGTGGCTCCTGCAATTTGCCATCCAGAAGAGGGGCAGTTGAGTTTTGTTGGCCAGAGGAAAGGGCCGTGGTTTTTGTTTGGGGGTACATGGCTGAGAGTGGCCGGCTGGCCCCTGAAAATCCACGATAGCCAGGATGGTTCGGAGATCCAAGGTGGTACCAGTGCCGAGTCGGGCTGGTTTTATGTTGCAAAGTGGCTCCTGCAATCTGCCATCAAAAAGTTGGCAGGCGAGTTTTGTTTTCCAGGGAAAAGCGCCGTTGTTTGTGTTTGGGTGCCTGTGGCTGGGAGTGGCCAGCTGGCTCCTTTGAATCCACGATACGCAGGATGGTTCCCAGACCAGAGGTGGCACCAGTGCCAAGTCGGGCCAGTTTGATGGTGCAAAGTGGCTCCTGCAATCTGCCATCCAGAAGCGGGGTAGCTTACTTTTGTTTGCCAGGGAAACGGGCCGAGGTTTTTGTCTGGGGTCCTATGGCTGGGAGTGACCGGCTGGCTCCTGAAAAGCTACGATAGGCAGGATGGTTACCAGACCCATGGAGGCACCAGTGCCAAGTTGGGCTGTTTTTGTAGTACCAATTCCGTCCTGCAATTTGCCCTCCAGAAGAGGGGCAGTTGAGTTTTGTTTGCCAGAGAAAAGGGCCGTGGTTTGTGCTTGAGGGCCTATGGCTGAGAGTGGCCGGCTGGCTCCTGAAAATCCACGCTAGGCAGCATGGTTCCCAGACCCAAGGTGGCACCAGTGCCAAGTCGGGCTGGTTTGATGGTGCAAAGTGTCTCCTGCAATCTGCCATCCAGAAGTGGGGTAGCCGATTTTTGTTTGCAAGAGAAAAGGTCTTTGGTTTATTTTGGGCGCCTGTGGCTGGGAGTGGCAGGCTGGCTCATTAGAATCCACGATACGCAGCATGGTTCCCAGAGCCAAGGTGGCACCAGTGCCAAGTTGGGCTGGTTTTGTATTAGCAAGTGGCTCCTGCAATTTGCCATCCAGAAGAGGGGCAGTTGAGTTTTGTTGGCCAGAGGAAAGGGCCGTGGTTTTTGTTTGGGGGTACATGGCTGAGAGTGGCCGGCTGGCCCCTGAAAATCCACGATAGGCAGGATGGTTCCGAGATCCAAGGTGGGACCAGTGCCAAGTCGGGCTGGTTTTATGTTGCAAAGTGGCTCCTGCAATCTGCCATCAAAAAGTTGGCAGGCGAGTTTTGTTTTCCAGGGAAAAGCGCCGTTGTTTGTGTTTGGGGACCTGTGGCTGGGAGTGGCCGGCTGGCTCCTTAGAATCCACGATACGCAGGATGGTTCCCAGACCCAAGGTGGCACCAGTGCCAAGTTGGGCTGGTTTGATGGTGCAAAGTGGCTCCTCTAATCTGCCATCCAGAAGCGGGGTAGCTTACTTTTGTTTGCCAGGGAAACGGGCAGAGCTTTGTGTCTGGGGGCCTATGGCTTGGAGTGGCCAACTGGCTCTGTAAAATGCACGATACGCAGGATGGTGACCAGACCCAAGGTGACACCAGTGCCAAGTCGGGCTGGTTTTGTAGTACCAAGTGCGTCCTGCAATTTGCCATCCAGAAGAGGGGCAGTTGAGTTTTGTTTACCAGAGTAAAGTGCCGTGGTTTGTGTTTGGGGGCCTATGGCTGAGAGTGGCCGGCTGGCCCCTGAAAATCCACGATAGGCAGGATGGTTCCCAGATCCAAGGTGGCACCAGTGCCAAGTCGGGCTTGTTTGATGGTGCAAAGTGGCTCCTGCAATCTGCCATCCAGACGCGGGGCAGCGGATTTTTGTTTGCTGGAGAAAAGTTCCGTGGTTTGTTTTTGGCGGTATATGGATGGGAGAGGCCGGCTGTCTCCTTAAAAAGCTCGATACGCAGGATGGTTCACTGACCCAATGTGGCATCAGCGCCAAGTCGGGCTGTTTTCGTAGTACCAAGTGCGTCCTGCAATTTGCCGTCCAGAAGAGGGGCAGTTGAGTTTTGTTTGCCAGAGAAAAGGGCCGTGGTTTGTGTTTGGGGGCATATGGCTGAGAGTGGCCGGCTGGCCCCTGAAAATCCACGATAGGCAGGATGGTTCCCAGAGCCAAGGTGGCACCAGTGCCAAGTCGGGCTGGTTTGACAGTAATAAATAGCTCCTGCAATCTGCCATCCAGAAGCGGGGCAGCTTACTTTTGTTTGCCAGGGAAACGGGCCGAGGTTTTTGTCTGGGGGCCTATGGCTGGGAGTGACCGGCTGGCTCCGGAAAAGCTACGATAGGCAGGATGGTGACCAGACCCATGGTGGCACCAGTGCCAAGTTGGGCTGGTTTGATAGTACCAAGTGGCTCCTGCAATCTGCCATCAAAAAGTTGCCAGGCCAGTTTTGTTTTCCAGGGAAAAGCGCCGTTGTTTTTGTTTGGGGGCCTGTGGCTGGGAGTGGCCGGCTGGCACCTTAGAATCTACGTTACGCAGCATGGTTCCCAGACACAAGGTGGCACCAGTGCCAAGTCGGGCTGGTTTGATAGTACCAAGTGGCTCCTGCAATCTGCCATCCAGAAGCGGGGCAGCTTACTTTTGTTTGCCAGGGAAACGGGCAGAGGTTTGTGGCTGGGGGCCCATGGCTGGGAGTGACCGGCTGGCTCCTGAAAAGCTCCGATAGGCAGGATGGTGACCAGACCCATGGTGGCACCAGCGCCAAGTTGGGCTGGTTTGATAGTACTAAGCGGCTCCTGCAATCTGCCATCAAAATGTTGGCAGGCGAGTTTTGTTTGCCAGGGACAAGCGCCGTTGTTTGTGTTTGGGGGCCTGTGGCTGGGAGTGGCCGGCTGGCTGCTTAGAATCCACGATACGCAGGATGGTTCCCAGACCCGAGGTGGCACCAGTGCCAAGTCGGGCTGGTTTGATGGTTCAAAGTGGGTCCTGCAATCTGCCAGCCAGAAGCGGGGTAGCTTACTTTTGTTTGCCGGGGAAACGGGCAGAGATTTGTGTTTGGGGCCTATGGCTGGGACTGATCGGCTGGCTCCTGAAAAGCTACGATAGGCAGGATGGTGACCAGACCCATGGAGGCACCAGCCCCAAGTCGGGCTGGTTTGATAGTACCAAGTGGCTCCTGCAATCTGCCATCCAGAAGCGGGGCAGCTTACTTTTGTTTGCCAGGGAAACGGGCCGAGGTTTGTGTCTGGCGGCCTATGACTGGGAGTGACCGGCTGGCTCCTGAAAAGCTCCGATAGGCAGGATGGTGACCAGACCCATGGTGGCACCAGTGCCAAGTTGGGCTGGTTTGATAGTACCAAGTGGCTCCTGCAATCTGCCATCAAAAAGTTGGCAGGCGAGTTTTTTTTTCCAGGGAAAAGCGCCGTTGTTTGTGTTTTGGGGCCTGTGGATGGGAGTGGCCGGCTGGCGCCTTAGAATCTACGTTACGCAGCATGGTTCCCAGACCAGAGGTGGCACCAGTGCCAAGTCCGGCTGGTTTGATAGTACCAAGTGGCTCCCGCAATCTGCCATCCAGAAGCGGGGTAGCTTACTTTTGTTTGCCAGGGAAACGGGCCGAGGTTTTTGTCTGGGGGCAAAAGGCTGGGAGTGACCGCCTGGCTCCTGAAAAGCTACGCTAGGCAGGATGGTGACCAGACCCGTGGTGGCACCAGTGCCAAGTCGGGCTGGTTTGATAGTACCAAGTGGCTCCTGTAATCTGCCATCAAATAGTTGGCAGGCGAGTTTTGTTTTCCAGGGAAAAGCGCCGTTGTTTGTGTTTGGGGGCCTGTGGTTGGGAGTGGCCGCCTGGCGCCTTAGAATCTACGTTACGCAGCATGGTTCCCAGAGCCAAGGTGGCACCAGTGCCAAGTCGGGCTGGTTTGATAGTACCAAGTGGTTCCTGCAATCTGCCATCCAGAAGCGGGGCAGCTTACTTTTGTTTGCCAGGGAAAAGTGCCGAGGTTTGTGTCTGGCGGCCTATGGCTGGGAGTGACCGGCTGGCTCCTGAAAAGCTCCGATAGGCAGGATGGTGACCAGACCCAAGGTGGCACCATTGCCAAGTCGGGCTGGTTTTTTAATACCAAGTGCGTCCTGCAATTTGCCTTCCAGAAGAGGGGCAGTTGAGTTTTGTTTACCAGAGTAAAGTGCCGTCGTTTGTGTTTGGGGGCCTATGGCTGAGAGTGGCCGGCTGGCCCCTGAAAATCCACGATAGGCAGAATGGTTCCCACATCCAAGGTGGCACCAGTGCCAAGTCGGGCTGGTTTGATGGTGCAAAGTGGCTCCTGCAATCTGCCATCCAGACGCGGGGCAGCGGATTTTTGTTTGCTGGAGAAAAGTTCCGTGGTTTGTTTTTGGAGGTATATGGCTGGGCGTGGCCGGCTGGCTCCTTAAAAAGCTCAATACGCAGGATGGTTCCCAGACCCAAGGTGGCATCAGTGCCAAGTCGGGCTGTTTTCGTAGTACCAAGTGCGTCCTGCAATTTGCCATCCAGAAGAGGGGCAGTTGAGTTTTGTTTGCCAGAGAAAAGGGCCGTGCTTTGTGTTTGGGGGCATATGGCTGAGAGTGGCCGGCTGGCCCCTGAAAATCCACGATAGGCAGGATGGTTCCCAGACCAGAGGTGGCACCAGTGCCAAGTCGGGCTGGTTTGATAGTAATAAATAGCTCCTGCAATCTGCCATCCAGAAGCGGGGCAGCTTACTTTTGTTTGCCAGGGAAACGGGCCGAGGTTTGTGTCTAGGGGCCTATGGCAGGGAGTGACCGGCTGGCTCCTGAAAAGTTACGATAGGCAGGATGGTGACCAGACCCATGGTGGCAGCAGTGCCAAGTTGGGCTGGTTTGATAGTACCAAGTGGCTCCTGCAATCTGCCATCAAAAAGTTGGCAGGCGAGTTTTGTTTTCCAGGGAAAAGCGCCGTTGTTTGTGTTTGTGGGCCTGTGGCTGGGAGTGGCCAGCTGGCTCCTTAGAATCCACGATACGCAGGATGGTTCCCAGACCAGAGGTGGCACCAGTGCCAAGTCGGGCTGGTTTGATGTTTCAAAGTGGCTCCTGCAATCTGCCATCCAGAAGCGGGGTAGCTTACTTTTGTTTGCCAGGGAAACGGGCAGAGCTTTGTGTCTGGGGCCTATGGCTGGGAGTGACCGGCTGGCTCCTGAAAAGCTACGATAGGCAGGATGGTGACCAGACCCATGGAGGCACCTGTGCCAAGATGGGCTGGTTTGATAGTACCAAGTGGCTCCTGCAATCTGCCATTCAAAAGCAGGGCAACTGAGTTTTGTTTGCCAGAGAAAAGCGCTGTTGTTTGTGTTTGGGGTCCTATGGCTGGGAGTGGCCGGCTGGCTCCTTAGAATCCACGATACGCAGGATGGTTCCCAGACCAGAGGTGGCACCAGTGCCAAGTTGGGCTGGTTTGATAGTACCAAGTGGTTCCTGCAATCTGCCATCCAGAAGCGGGGCAGCTTACTTTTGTTTACCATGGAAATGGGCCGAGGTTTGTGGCTGGGCGCCTATGGCTGGGAGTGACCGGCTGGCTCCTGAAAAGCTACGATAGGCAGGATTGTGACCAGACCCATGGTGGCACCAGTGCCAAGTTGGCTGGTTTGATAGTAGCAAGTGGCTCCTGCAATCTGCCATCAAAAACTTGGCAGGCGAGTTTTGTTTTCCAGGGAAAAGCGCCGTTGTTTGTGTTTGTGGGCCTGTGGCTGGGAGTGGCCAGCTGGCTCCTTAGAATCCACGATACGCAGGATGGTTCCCAGACCAGAGGTGGCACCAGTGCCAAGTTGGGCTGGTTTGATGTTTCAAAGTGGCTCCTGCAATCTGCCATCCAGAAGCGGGGTAGCTTACTTTTGTTTGCCAGGGAAACGGGCAGAGCTTTGTGTCTGGGGCCTATGGCTGGGAGTGACCGGCTGGCTCCTGAAAAGCTACGATAGGCAGGATGGTGACCAGACCCATGGAGGCACCTGTGCCAAGATGGGCTGGTTTGATAGTACCAAGTGGCTCCTGCAATCTGCCATTCAAAAGCAGGGCAACTGAGTTTTGTTTGCCAGAGAAAAGCGCTGTTGTTTGTGTTTGGGGTCCTATGGCTGGGAGTGGCCGGCTGGCTCCTTAGAATCCACGATACGCAGGATGGTTCCCAGACCAGTGGTGGCACCAGTGCCAAGTCGGGCTGGTTTGATAGTACCAAGTGGTTCCTGCAATCTGCCATCCAGAAGCGGGGCAGCTTACTTTGGTTTACCATGGAAATGGGCCGAGCTTTGTGTCTGGGCGCCTATGGCTGGGAGTGACCGGCTGGCTCCTGAAAAGCTACGATAGGCAGGATTGTGACCAGACCCATGGTGGCACCAGTGCCAAGTTGGCTGGTTTGATAGCACCAAGTGGCTCCTGCAATCTGCCATCAAAAAGTCGGCAGGCGAGTTTTGTTTTCCAGGGAAAAGCGCCGTTGTTTGTGTTTGTGGCCTGTGGCTGGGAGTGACCGGCTGGCTCCTTAGAATCCACGATACGCAGGATGGTTCCCAGACCCGAGGTGGCACCAGTGCCAAGTCGGGATAGTTTGATGGTGCAAAGTGGCTCCTGCAATCTGCCATCCAGAAGCGGGGTAGCTTACTTTTGTTTGCCAGGGAAACCGGCCGAGGTTTTTTTCTGGGGGCCTATGGCTGGGAGTGACCGGCTGGCTCCTGAAAAGCTACAGTAAGCAGGATGATTACCAGACCCATGGTAGCAGAAGTGCCAAGTTGGGCTGATTTGATAGTACCAAGTGGCTCCTGCAATCTGCCATCAAAAAGCTAGCAGGCGAGTTTTGTTTTCCAGGGAAAAGCGCCGTTGTTTGTGTTTGGGGCCCTGTGGCTGGGAGTGGCTGCCTGTCGTCTTAGAATCCACGTTACGCAGCATGGTTCCCAGATCCAAGGTGGCATCAGTGCCAAGTCGGGCTGGTTTGATAGTACCAAGTGGCTCCTGCAATCTGCCATCCAGAAGCGGGGCAGCTTACTTTTGTTTGCCAGGGAAACGGGCCGAGGTGTTTGTCTGGGGCCCTATGGCAGGGAGTGACTGGCTGGCTCCTGAAAAGCTACGGTAGGCAGGATGGTGACCAGACCCATGGTGGCACCAGTGCCAAGTTGGGCTAATTTGATAGTACCAAGTGGCTCCTGCAATCTGCCATCCAGAAGCGGGGCAGCTTACTTTTGTTTTCCATGGAAACGGGCCGAGATTTCTGTCTGGGGGTCTATGGCTGGGAGTGACCTCCTGGCTCCTGAAAAGCTATGCTAGGCAGGATGGTGACCAGACCCATGGTGGCACCAGTGCCAAGTTGGGCTGGTTTGATAGTACCAAGTGGCTCCTGCAATCTGCCATCAAAATGTTGGCAGGCGAGTTTTGTTTTCCGGGGAAAAGCGCCGTTGTTTGTGTTTGGGGTCCTGTGGCTCGGAGTGGCCGGGTGGCTGCTTAGAATCCACGATACGCAGGATGGTTCCCAGACCAGTTGTGGCACCAGTGCCAAGTTGGGCTGGTTTGATAGTAACAAGTGGCTCCTGCAATCTGCCATCCAGAAGCGGGGTAGCTTACTTTTTTTTGCCAGGGAAATGGGCCGAAATTCTTGTCTGGGTGCCAGTGCCTGGGGCTGGCTGGCTGGCCCCTGAAAAGCTACGATAGGCAGGATGGTGACCAGACCCATGATGGCACCAGTGCCAAGTTGGCCTGGTTTGATAGTACCAAGTGGCTCCTGCAATCTGCCATCCAGAAGCGGGGCAGCTTAATTTTGTTTGCCAGGGAAACGGGCCGAGGTTTGTGTCTGGAGGCCTACGGCTGGGAGTGAGCGGCTGGCTCCTGAAATGCTACGATAGGCAGGATGGTGACCAGACCCATAGTGGCACCAGTGCCAAGTTGGGCTGGTTTGATTGTACCAAGTGGCTCCTGCACTCTGCCATCAAAAAGCTAGCAGGCGAGTTTTGTTTTCCAGGGAAAAGCGCCGTTGTTTTTGATTGGGGGCCTGTGGCTGGGAGTGGCCGGCTGGCTCCTTAGAACCCACGATACGCAGGATGGTTCCCAGACCAGCGGTGGCACCAGTGCCAAGTCGGGCTGGTTTGATGATGCCAAGTTGCTCCTGCAATCTGCCATCCAGAAGCGGGGTAGCTTACTTTTGTGTGCCAGGGAAACGGGCCGAGGTTTGTGGCTGGGGGCCCATGGCTGGGAGTGACCGGCTGGCTCCTGAAAAGCTACGATAGGCAGGATGGTGACCAGACCCATGGTGGCACCAGTGCCAAGTTGGGCTGGTTTGATAGTACCAAGTGGCTCCTGCAATCTGCCATCAAAAAGTTGCCAGGCCAGTTTTGTTTTCCAGGGAAAAGCACCGTTGTTTGTGTTTGGGGGCCTGTGGCTGGGAGTGGCCAGCTGGCTACTTAGAATCCAGGATACGCAGGATGGTTCCCAGACCCAAGGTGGCACCAGTGCCAAGTCGGGCTGGTTTGATACTACCAAGTGGCTCCTGCAATCTGCCATCCAGAAGCGGGGCAGCTGAATTTTGTTTGCCAGAGAAAAAGGCTGTTGTTTGTGTTTGGGGGCCTGTAGCTTGCAGTGGCGGGCTGGCTCCTGGAAATCCATGATACGCAGCATGCTTCCCAGACCCAAGGTGGCACCAGTGCCAAGTAGGGCTGGTTTGATAGTACCAAGTGGCTCCTGCAATCTGCCATCCAGAAGAGGGGCAGTTGAGTTTTGTTTGCCAGAGAAAAGGGCCGTGGTTTGTGTTTGGGGGCATATGGCTGAGAGAGGCCGGCTGGCTCCTTAAAATCCACAATAGGCAAGATGGTTCCCAGATCCAAGGTGGCACCAGTGCCACGTCTGGCTGGTTTGATAGTACTAAATAACTCCTGCAATCTGCCATCCAGAAGCGGGGCAGCTTACTTTTGTTTGCCAGGGAAACGGGCCGAGGTTTTTGTCTGGGGGCAAAAGGCTGGGAGTGACCGGCTGGCTCCTGAAAAGCTACGATACGCAGGATGGTGACCAGACCCATGGTGGCACCAGTGCTAATTTGGGTTGGTTTGATAGTACCAAGTGGCTCCTGCAATCTGCCATCCAGAAGAGGGGCAGCTTAATTTTGTTTGCCAGGGTAAAGCGCCGTTGTTTGTGTTTGGGGCCCTGTGGCTGGGAGTGGCCGGCTGGCTAATTAGAATCCACGATACGCAGCATGGTTCCCAGACCAGAGGTGTCACCAGTGCCAAGTCGGGCTACTTCTATGGTGCAAAGTGGCTCCTGCAATCTGCCATCCAGAAGCGGGGTAGCTTACTTTTGTTTGCCAGGGAAACGGGCCAAGATTTGTGTCTGGCGCCTATGGCTGGGAGTGACCGGCTGGCTTCTGAAAAGCTACGATAGGCAGGATGGTGACCAGACCCATGGAGGCACCAGTGCCAAGTTGGGCTGGTTTGATCTTA
Source organism: Melospiza georgiana (assembly GCF_028018845.1). Taxonomy (NCBI): domain Eukaryota; kingdom Metazoa; phylum Chordata; class Aves; order Passeriformes; family Passerellidae; genus Melospiza; species Melospiza georgiana. Next base: position 95,987,335 of record NC_080431.1, read on the forward strand.
CCAAGTGACTCCTGCAATCTGCCATCCAAAAGTTGGCAGGCGAGTTTTGTTTTCCAGGGAAAAGCGCCGTTGTTTGTGTTTGGGGCCCTGTGGTTGGGAGTGGCCGCCTGTCGTCTTAGAATCCACGTTACGCAGCATGGTTCCCAGAGCCAAGGTGGCACCAGTGCCAAGTCGGGCTGGTTTGATAGTTCAAAGTGGCTCCTGCAATCTGCCATCCAGAAGCGGGGCAGCTTACTTTTGTTTGCCAGGGAAACGGGCCGAGGTTTGTGTCTGGGGGCCTATGGCTGGGAGTGACCACCTGGCTCCTGAAAAGCTACGATAGGCAGGATGGTGACCAGACCCATGGTGGCACCAGTGCCAAGTTGGGCTGGTTTGATAGTACCAAGTGGCTCCTGCAATCTGCCATCAAAAATTTGGCAGGCGAGTTTTGTTTTCCAGGGAAAAGCGCCGTTGTTTGTGTTTGTGGGCCTGTGGCTGGGAGTGGCCAGCTGGCTCCTTAGAATCCACGATACGCAGGATGGTTCCCAGACCAGAGGTGGCACCAGTGCCAAGTCGGGCTGGTTTGATGGTTCAAAGTGGCTCCTGCAATCTGCCATCCAGAAGCGGGGTAGCTTACTTTTGTTTGCCAGGGAAACGGGCAGAGCTTTGTGTCTGGGGCCTATGGCTGGGAGTGACCGGCTGGCTCCTGAAAAGCTACGATAGGCAGGATGGTTACCAGACCCATGGAGGCACCAGTGCCAAGTCGGGCTGGTTTGATAGTACCAAGTGGTTCCTGCAATCTGCCATCCAGAAGCGGGGCAGGTTACTTTTGTTTACCATGGAAATGGGCCGAGTTTTGTGTCTGGGCGCCTATGGCTGGGAGTGACCGGCTGGCTCCTGAAAAGCTACGATAGGCAGGATGGTGACCAGACCCATGGTGGCACCAGTGCCAAGTTGGCTGGTTTGATAGCACCAAGTGGCTCCTGCAATCTGCCATCAAAAATTTGGCAGGCGAGTTTTGTTTTCCAGGGAAAAGCGCCGTTGTTTGTGTTTGGGGGCCTGTGGCTGGGAGTGGCCGGCTGGCTCCTTAGAATCCACGATACGCAGGATGGTTCCCAGACCCATAGAGGCACCAGTGCTAAGTCAGGCTGATTTGATAGTACCAAGTGGCTCCTGCAATCTGCCATCCAGAAGCGGGGCAGCTTACTTTGGTTTGCCAGGGAAACGGGCCGAGGTTTGTGTCTGGGGGCAAAAGGCTGGGAGTGACCGGCTGGCTCCTGAAAAGCTACGATACGCAGGATGGTGACCAGACCCATGGTGGCACCAGTGCTAATTTGGGTTGGTTTGATAGTACCAAGTGGCTCCTGCAATCTGCCATCCAGAAGAGGGGCAGCTTAATTTTGTTTGCCAGGGTAAAGCGCCGTTGTTTGTGTTTGGGGCCCTGTGGCTGGGAGTGGCCGGCTGGCTAATTAGAATCCACGATACGCAGCATGGTTCCCAGACCAGAGGTGTCACCAGTGCCAAGTCGGGCTACTTCTATGGTGCAAAGTGGCTCCTGCAATCTGCCATCCAGAAGCGGGGTAGCTTACTTTTGTTTGCCAGGGAAACGGGCCAAGATTTGTGTCTGGCGCCTATGGCTGGGAGTGACCGGCTGGCTTCTGAAAAGCTACGATAGGCAGGATGGTGACCAGACCCATGGTGGCACCAGTGCCAAGTTGGGCTGGTTTGATCTTACCAAGTGACTCCTGCAATCTGCCATCAAAAAGTTGGCAGGCGAGTTTTGTTTTCCAGGGAAAAGCGCCGTTGTTTGTGTTTGGGGCCCTGTGGTTGGGAGTGGCCGCCTGTCGTCTTAGAATCCACGTTACGCAGCATGGTTCCCAGAGCCAAGGTGGCACCAGTGCCAAGTCGGGCTGGTTTGATAGTTCAAAGTGGCTCCTGCAATCTGCCATCCAGAAGCGGGGCAGCTTACTTTTGTTTGCCAGGGAAACGGGCCGAGGTTTGTGTCTGGGGGCCTATGGCTGGGAGTGACCACCTGGCTCCTGAAAAGCTACGATAGGCAGGATGGTGACCAGACCCATGGTGGCACCAGTGCCAAGTTGGGCTGGTTTGATAGTACCAAGTGGCTCCTGCAATCTGCCATCAAAAATTTGGCAGGCGAGTTTTGTTTTCCAGGGAAAAGCGCCGTTGTTTGTGTTTGTGGGCCTGTGGCTGGGAGTGGCCAGCTGGCTCCTTAGAATCCACGATACGCAGGATGGTTCCCAGACCAGAGGTGGCACCAGTGCCAAGTCGGGCTGGTTTGATGGTTCAAAGTGGCTCCTGCAATCTGCCATCCAGAAGCGGGGTAGCTTACTTTTGTTTGCCAGGGAAACGGGCAGAGCTTTGTGTCTGGGGCCTATGGCTGGGAGTGACCGGCTGGCTCCTGAAAAGCTACGATAGGCAGGATGGTTACCAGACCCATGGAGGCACCAGTGCCAAGTCGGGCTGGTTTGATAGTACCAAGTGGTTCCTGCAATCTGCCATCCAGAAGCGGGGCAGGTTACTTTTGTTTACCATGGAAATGGGCCGAGTTTTGTGTCTGGGCGCCTATGGCTGGGAGTGACCGGCTGGCTCCTGAAAAGCTACGATAGGCAGGATGGTGACCAGACCCATGGTGGCACCAGTGCCAAGTTGGCTGGTTTGATAGCACCAAGTGGCTCCTGCAATCTGCCATCAAAAATTTGGCAGGCGAGTTTTGTTTTCCAGGGAAAAGCGCCGTTGTTTGTGTTTGGGGGCCTGTGGCTGGGAGTGGCCGGCTGGCTCCTTAGAATCCACGATACGCAGGATGGTTCCCAGACCCATAGAGGCACCAGTGCTAAGTCAGGCTGATTTGATAGTACCAAGTGGCTCCTGCAATCTGCCATCCAGAAGCGGGGCAGCTTACTTTGGTTTGCCAGGGAAACGGGCCGAGGTTTGTGTCTGGGGGCCTATGGCTGGGAGTGACCGGCTGGCTCCGGAAAAGCTACGATAGGCAGGATGGTGACCAGACCCATGGTGACACCAGTGCCAAGTTGGGCTGGTTTGATAGTACCAAGTGGCTCCTGCAATCTGCCATCGAGAAGTGGGGCAGCTGAGTTTTGTTTGCCAGAGAAAAGGGCCGTGGTTTTTGTTTGGGGGCCTATGGCTCAGAGTGGCCGGCTGGCCCCTGAAAATCCGCGATAGGCAGAATGGCTCCCAGACCCAAGGTGGCACCAGTGCCAAGTTGGGCTGTTTTTGTAGTACCAAGTGCGTCCTGCAATTTGCCTTCCAGAAGAGGGGCAGTTGAGTTTTGTTTGCCAGAGAAAAGGGCTGTGGTTTGTGTTTGAGGGCATATGGCTGAGAGTGGCCGGCTGACACCACAAAATCCACGATAGGCAGGATGGTTCCCAGACCCAAGGTGGCACCAGTGTCAAGTTGGGCTGGTTTGATGGTGCAAAGTGGCTCCTGCAATCTGCCATCCAGAAGCGGGGTAGCTTACTTTTGTTTGCCAGGGAAATGGGCCGAAATTCTTGTCTGGGGGCCAGTGCCTGGGGCTGGAGGGCTGGCTGCTGAAAATCTACGATAGGCAGGATGGTGACCAGACCCATGGTGGCACCAGTGCCAAGTTGGGCTGGTTTGATAGTACCAAGTGGCTCCTGCAATCTGCCATCCAGAAGCGGGGCAGCTTAATTTTGTTTGCCAGGGAAACGGGCCGAAGTTTGTGTCTAGAGGCCTACGGCTGGGAGTGACCGGCTGGCTCCTGAAATGCTACGATAGGCAGGATGGTGACCAGACCCATAGTGGCACCAGTGCCAAGTTGGGCTCGTTTGATTGTACCAAGTGGCTCCTGCACTCTGCCATCAAAAAGCTAGCAGGCGAGTTTTGTTTTCCAGGGAAAAGCGCCGTTGTTTTTGATTGGGGGCCTGTGGCTGGGAGTGGCCGGCTGGCTCCTTAGAACCCACGATACGCAGGATGGTTCCCAGACCAGCGGTGGCACCAGTGCCAAGTCGGGCTGGTTTGATGATGCCAAGTTGCTCCTGCAATCTGCCATCCAGAAGCGGGGTAGCTTACTTTTGTGTGCCAGGGAAACGGGCCGAGGTTTGTGTCTGGGGGCCCATGGCTGGGAGTGACCGGCTGGCTCCTGAAAAGCTACGATAGGCAGGATGGTGACCAGACCCATGGTGGCACCAGTGCCAAGTTGGGCTGGTTTGATAGTACCAAGTGGCTCCTGCAATCTGCCATCAAAATGTTGGCAGGCCAGTTTTGTTTTCCAGGGAAAAGCACCGTTGTTTGTGTTTGGGGGCCTGTGGCTGGGAGTGGCCAGCTGGCTACTTAGAATCCAGGATACGCAGGATGGTTCCCAGACCCAAGGTGGCACCAGTGCCAAGTAGGGCTGGTTTGATAGTACCAAGTGGCTCCTGCAATCTGCCATCCAGAAGAGGGGCAGTTGAGTTTTGTTTGCCAGAGAAAAGGGCCGTGGTTTGTGTTTGGGGGCATATGGCTGAGAGAGGCCGGCTGGCTCCTTAAAATCCACAATAGGCAAGATGGTTCCCAGATCCAAGGTGGCACCAGTGCCACGTCTGGCTGGTTTGATAGTACTAAATAACTCCTGCAATCTGCCATCCAGAAGCGGGGCAGCTTACTTTTGTTTGCCAGGGAAACGGGCCGAGGTTTTTGTCTGGGGGCAAAAGGCTGGGAGTGACCGGCTGGCTCCTGAAAAGCTACGATACGCAGGATGGTGACCAGACCCATGGTGGCACCAGTGCTAATTTGGGTTGGTTTGATAGTACCAAGTGGCTCCTGCAATCTGCCATCCAGAAGAGGGGCAGCTTAATTTTGTTTGCCAGGGTAAAGCGCCGTTGTTTGTGTTTGGGGGCCTGTGGCTGGGAGTGGCCGGCTGGCTAATTAGAATCCACGATACGCAGGACAGTTCCCAGACCAGAGGTGGCACCAGTGCCAAGTCGGGCTACTTCTATGGTGCAAAGTGGCTCCTGCAATCTGCCATCCAGAAGCGGGGTAGCTTACTTTTGTTTGCCAGGGAAACGGGCCAAGATTTGTGTCTGGCGCCTATGGCTGGGAGTGACCGGCTGGCTCCTGAAAAGCTACGATAGGCAGGATGGTGACCAGACCCATGGAGGCACCAGTGCCAAGTTGGGCTGGTTTGATCTTACCAAGTGACTCCTGCAATCTGCCATCAAAAAGTTGGCAGGCGAGTTTTGTTTTCCAGGGAAAAGGGCCGTTGTTTGTGTTTGGGGCCCTGTGGTTGGGAGTGGCCGCCTGTCGTCTTAGAATCCACGATACGCAGCATGGTTCCCAGAGCCAAGGTGGCACCAGTGCCAAGTCGGGCTGGTTTGATAGTTCAAAGTGGCTCCTGCAATCTGCCATCCAGAAGCGGGGCAGCTTACTTTTGTTTGCCAGGGAAACGGGCCGAGGTTTGTGTCTGGGGGCCTATGGCTGGGAGTGACCGGCTGGCTCCTGAAAAGCTACGATAGGCAGGATGGTGACCAGACCCATGGTGGCACCAGTGCCAAGTTGGGCTGCTTTGATAGTACCAAGTGGCTCCTGCAATCTGCCATCAAAAATTTGGCAGGCGAGTTTTGTTTTCCAGGGAAAAGCGCCGTTGTTTGTGTTTGTGGGCCTGTGGCTGGGAGTGGCCATCTGGCTAATTAGAATCCACGATACGCAGGATGGTTCCCAGACCAGAGGTGGCACCAGTGCCAAGTCGGGCTGGTTTGATGGTTCAAAGTGGCTCCTGCAATCTGCCATCCAGAAGCGGGGTACCTTACTTTTGTTTGCCAGGGAAACGGGCAGAGCTTTGTGTCTGGGGCCTATGGCTGGGAGTGACCGGCTGGCTCCTGAAAAGCTACGATAGGCAGGATGGTTACCAGACCCATGGAGGCACCAGTGCCAAGTCGGGCTGGTTTGATAGTACCAAGTGGTTCCTGCAATCTGCCATCCAGAAGCGGGGCAGCTTACTTTTGTTTACCATGGAAATGGGCCGAGTTTTGTGTCTGGGCGCCTATGGCTGGGAGTGACCGGCTGGCTCCTGAAAAGCTACGATAGGCAGGATGGTGACCAGACCCATGGTGGCACCAGTGCCAAGTTGGCTGGTTTGATAGCACCAAGTGGCTCCTGCAATCTGCCATCAAAAAGTTGGCAGGCCAGTTTTGTTTTCCAGGGAAAAGCGCCGTTGTTTGTGTTTGGGGGCCTGTGGCTGGGAGTGGCCGGCTGGCTCCTTAGAATCCACGATACGCAGGATGGTTCCCAGACCCATAGAGGCACCAGTGCCAAGTCAGGCTGATTTGATAGTACCAAGTGGCTCCTGCAATCTGCCATCCAGAAGCGGGGCAGCTTACTTTGGTTTGCCAGGGAAACGGGCCGAGGTTTGTGTCTGGGGGCCTATGGCTGGGAGTGACCGGCTGGCTCCTGAAAAGCTACGATAGGCAGGATGGTGACCAGGCCCATGGTGACACCAGTGCCAAGTTGGGCTGGTTTGATAGTACCAAGTGGCTCCTGCAATCTGCCATCGAGAAGTGGGGCAGCTGAGTTTTGTTTGCCAGAGAAAAGGGCCGTGGTTTTTGTTTGGGGGCCTATGGCTCAGAGTGGCCGGCTGGCCCCTGAAAATCCGCGATAGGCAGAATGGTTCCCAGACCCAAGGTGGCACCAGTGCCAAGTTGGGCTGTTTTTGTAGTACCAAGTGCGTCCTGCAATTTGCCTTCCAGAAGAGGGGCAGTTGAGTTTTGTTTGCCAGAGAAAAGGGCCGTGGTTTGTGTTTGAGGGCATATGGCTGAGAGTGGCCGGCTGACACCACAAAATCCACGATAGGCAGGATGGTTCCCAGACCCAAGGTGGCACCAGTGTCAAGTTGGGCTGGTTTGATGGTGCAAAGTGGCTCCTGCAATCTGCCATCCAGAAGCGGGGTAGCTTACTTTTGTTTGCCAGGGAAATGGGCCGAAATTCTTGTCTGGGGGCCAGTGCCTGGGGCTGGAGGGCTGGCCGCTGAAAAGCTACGATAGGCAGGATGGTGACCAGACCCATGGTGGCACCAGTGCCAAGTTGGGCTGGTTTGATAGTACCAAGTGGCTCCTGCAATCTGCCATCCAGAAGCGGGGCAGCTTAATTTTGTTTGCCAGGGAAACGGGCCGAAGTTTGTGTCTAGAGGCCTACGGCTGGGAGTGACCGGCTGGCTCCTGAAATGCTACGATAGGCAGGATGGTGACCAGACTCATAGTGGCACCAGTGCCAAGTTGGGCTGGTTTGATTGTACCAAGTGGCTCCTGCACTCTGCCATCAAAAAGCTAGCAGGCCAGTTTTGTTTTCCAGGGAAAAGCGCCGTTGTTTGTGATTGGGGGCCTGTGGCTGGGAGTGGCTGGCTGGCTCCTTAGAACCCACGATACGCAGGATGGTTCCCAGACCCAAGGTGGCACCAGTGCCAAGTCGGGCTGGTTTGATGATGCCAAGTCGCTCCTGCAATCTGCCATCCAGAAGCGGGGTAGCTTACTTTTGTGTGCCAGGGAAACGGGCCGAGGTTTGTGGCTGGGGGCCCATGGCTGGGAGTGACCGGCTGGCTCCTGAAAAGCTACGATAGGCAGGATGGTGACCAGACCCATGGTGGCACCAGTGCCAAGTTGGGCTGGTTTGATAGTATCAAGTGGCTCCTGCAATCTGCCATCAAAAAGTTGCCAGGCCAGTTTTGTTTTCCAGGGAAAAGCACCGTTGTTTGTGTTTGGGGGCCTGTAGCTTGCAGTGGCGGGCTGGCTCCTGAAAATCCATGATAAGCAGCATGCTTCCCAGACCCAAGGTGGCACCAGTGCCAAGTTGGGCTGGTTTGATAGTACCAAGTGGCTCCTGCAATCTGCCATCCAGAAGAGGGGCAGTTGAGTTTTGTTTGCCAGAGAAAAGGGCCGTGGTTTGTGTTTGGGGGCATATGGCTGAGAGAGGCCGGCTGGCTCCTTAAAATCCACGATAGGCAAGATGGTTCCCAGATCCAAGGTGGCACCAGTGCCACGTCTGGCTGGTTTGATAGTACTAAATAACTCCTGCAATCTGCCATCTAGAAGCGGGGCAGCTTACTTTTGTTTGCCAGGGAAACGGGCCGAGGTTTTTGTCTCGGGGCCTATGGCTGGGAGTGGCCGGCTGGCTCCTGAAAAGCTACGATAGGCAGGATGGTGACCAGACCCATGGTGGCACCAGTGCCAAGTTGGGCTGGTTTGATAGTACCAAGTGGCTCCTGCAATCTGCCATCAAAAGGTTGGCAGGCGAGTTTTGTTATCCAGGGAAAAGCGCCGTTGTTTGTGTTTGGGGGCCTGTGGCTGGGAGTGACCGTCTGGCTCCTGAAAAGCTACGATAGGCAGGATTGTGACAAGACCCATGGTGGCCCCGATGCCAAGTTGCGCTGGTTTGATAGCACGAAGTGGCTCCTGCAATCTGCCATCAAAAAGTTGGTAGGCGAGTTTTGTTTTCCAGGGAAAAGCGCCGTTGTTTGTGTTTGGGGGCCTGTGGCTGGGAGTGGCCGGCTGGCTCCTTAGAATCCACGATACGCAGGATGGTTCCCAGACCAGAGGTGGCACCAGTGCCAAGTTGGGCTGTTTTTGTAGTACCAAGTGCGTCCTGCAATTTGCCTTCCAGAAGAGGGGCAGTTGAGTTTTGTTTGCCAGAGAAAAGGGCCGTGGTTTGTGTTTGAGGGCATATGGCTGAGAGTGGCCGGCTGACACCACAAAATCCACAATAGGCAGGATGGTTCCCAGAGCCAAGGTGGCACCAGTGCCAAGTCGGGCTGGTTTGATAGTACTAAATAGCTCCTGCAATCTGCCATCCAGAAGCGGGGTAGCTTAATTTTGTTTGTCAGGGAAACGGGCAGAGCTTTGTGTCTGGGGTCCTGTGGCTGGGAGTGGCCGGCTGGCTCCTTAGAATCCACGATACGCAGGATGGTTCCCAGACCAGTGGTGGCACCAGTGCCAAGTTGGGCTGGTTTGATAGTACCAAGTGGCTCCTGCAATCTGCCATCAAAAAGTTGGCAGGCGAGTTTTGTTTTCCAGGGAAAAGCGCCGTTGTTTGTGATTGGGGGCCTGTGGCTGGGAGGGGCCGGCTGGCTCCTTAGAATCCACGATACGCAGGATGGTTCCCAGACCCGAGGTGGCACCAGTGCCAAGTCGGGATAGTTTGATGGTGCATAGTGGCTCCTGCAATCTGCCATCCAGAAGCGGGGTAGCTTACTTTTGTTTACCAGGGAAACGTGCCGAGGTTTTTTTCTGGGGGCCTATGGTTGGGAGTGACCGGCTGGCTCCTGAAAAGCTACAGTAGGCAGGATGATTACCAGACCCATGGTGGCACCAGTTCCAAGTTGGGCTGGTTTGATAGTACCAAGTGGCTCCTTAAATCTGCCATCCAGACGCGGGGCAGCAGATTTTTGTTTGCTGGAGAAAAGTTCCGTGGTTTGTTTTTAGCGGTATATGGCTGGGCGTCGCCGGCTGGCTCCTTAAAAAGCTCGATACGCAGCATGGTTCCCTGACCCAAGGTGGCATCAGTGCCAAGTCGGGCTGTTTTGGTAGTACCAAGTGCGTCCTGCAATTTGCCATCCAGAAGAGGGGCAGTTGAGTTTTGTTTGCCAGAGAAAAAGGCTGTTGTTTGTGTTTGGGTGCCTGTAGCTTGCAGTGGCGGGCTGGCTCCTGAAAAGCCATGATACGCAGCATGCTTCCCAGACCCAAGGTGGCACCAGGGCTAAGTAGGGCTGGTTTGATAGTACCAAGTGGCTCCTCCAATCTGCCATCCAGAAGAGGGGCAGTTGAGTTTTTTTTGCCAGAGAAAAGGGCCGTGGTTTGTGTTTGGGGGCATATGGCTGAGAGAGGCCGGCTGGCTCCTTAAAATCCACGATAGGCAAGATGGTTCCCAGATCCAAGGTGGCACCAGTGCCACGTCTGCTTGGTTTGATAGTACTAAATAACTCCTGCAATCTGCCATCCAGAAGCGGGGCAGCTTACTTTTGTTTGCCAGGGAAACGGGCCCAGGTTTTTGTCTGGGGCCTATGGCTGGGAGTGGCCGGCTGGCTCCTGAAAATCCACAATAGGCAGGATGGTTCCCAGAGCCAAGGTGGCACCAGTGCCAAGTCGGGCTGGTTTGATAGTACTAAATAGCTCCTGCAATCTGCCATCCAGAAGCGGGGTAGCTTAATTTTGTTTGTCAGGGAAACGGGCAGAGCTTTGTGTCTGGGGTCCTGTGGCTGGGAGTGGCCGGCTGGCTCCTTAGAATCCACGATACGCAGGATGGTTCCCAGACCAGAGGTGGCACCAGTGCCAAGTCGGGCTGGTTTGATGATGCCAAGTTGCTCCTGCAATCTGCCATCCAGAAGCGGGGTAGCTTACTTTTGTGTGCCAGGGAAACGGGTCGAGGTTTGTGGCTGGGGGCCTATGGCTGGGAGTGACCGGCTGGCTCCTGAAAAGCTACGATAGGCAGGATGGTGACCAGACCCATGGTGGCACCAGTGCCAAGACGGGCTGGTTTGATAGTAACAAGTGGCTCCTGCAATCTGCCATCAAAAAGTTGCCAGGCCAGTTTTGTTTTCCAGGGAAAAGCACCGTTGTTTTTGTTTGGGGGCCTGTGGCTGGGAGTGGCCAGCTGGCTACTTAGAATCCACGATACGCAGGATGGTTCCCAGACCCAAGTTGGCACCAGTGCCAAGTCGGACTGGTTTGATACTACCAAGTGGCTCCTGCAATCTGCCATCCAGAAGCGGGGCAGCTGAATTTTGTTTTCCATGGAAACGGGCCGAGGTTTCTGTCTGGGGGTCTATGGCTGGGAGTGACCTCCTGGCTCCTGAAAAGCTATGCTAGGCAGGATGGTGACCAGACCCATGGTGGCACCAGTGCCAAGTTGGGCTGGTTTGATAGTACCAAGTGGCTCCTGCAATCTGCCATCAAAATGTTGGCAGGCGAGTTTTGTTTTCCGGGGAAAAGCGCCGTTGTTTGTGTTTGGGGGCCTGTGGCTCGGAGTGGCCGGGTGGCTGCTTAGAATCCACGATACGCAGGATGGCTCCCAGGCCAGAGGTGGCACCAGTGTCAAGTTGGGCTGGTTTGATAGTACCAAGTGGCTCCTGCAATCGGCCATCCAGAAGCGGGGCAGCTTAATTTTGTTTGCCAGGGAAACGGGCCGAGGTTTTTGTCTGGGGGCAAAAGGCTGGGAGTGACTGACTGGCTCCTGAAATGCTACGATAGGCAGGATGGTGACCAGACCCATAGTGGCACCAGTGCCAAGTTCGGCTGGTTTGATTGTACCAAGTGGCTCCTGCACTCTGCCATCAAAAAGCTAGCAGGCGAGTTTTGTTTTCCAGGGAAAAGCGCCGTTGTTTGTGATTGGGGGCCTGTGGCTGGGAGTGGCCGGCTGGCTCCTTAGAACCCACGATACGCAGGATGGTTCCCAGACCAGAGGTGGCACCAGTGCCAAGTCGGGCTGGTTTGATGATGCCAATTTGCTCCTGCAATCTGCCATCCAGAAGCGGGGTAGCTTACTTTTGTGTGCCAGGGAAACGGGCCGAGGTTTGTGGCTGGGGGACCATGGCTGGGAGTGACCGGCTGGCTCCTGAAAAGCTACGATAGGCAGGATTGTGACCAGACCCATGGTGGCACCAGTGCCAAGACGGGCTGGTTTGATAGCACCAAGTGGCTCCTGAAATCTGCCATCAAAAAGTTGGCAGGCGAGTTTTGTTTTCCAGGGAAAAGCGCCGTTGTTTGTGTTTGGGGGCATGTGGCTGGGAGTGGCCGCCTGGCGCCTTAGAATTTACGTTACGCAGCATGGTTCCCAGAGCCAAGGTGGCACCAGTGCCAAGTTCGGCTGGTTTGATAGTACCAAGTGGCTCCTGCAATCTGCCATCAAAAAGTTGGCAGGCGAGTTTTGTTTTCCAGGGAAAAGCGCCGTTGTTTGTGTTTGGGGGCCTGTGCCTGGGAGTGGCCGGCTGGCTCCTTAGAAGCCACGATACGCAGGATGGTTCCCAGACCCAAGGTGGCACCAGTGCCAAGTTGGGCTGGTTTGATGGTGCAAAGTGGCTCCTGCAATCTGCCATCCAGAAGCGGGGTAGCTTACTTTTGTTTGCCAGGGAAACGGGCAGAGCTTTGTGTCTGGGGGCCTATGGCTGGGAGTGGCCAGCTGGCTCCTTAAAATGCACGATACGCAGGATGGTGACCAGACCCAAGGTGGCACCAGTGCCAAGTCGGGCTGGTTTGATGGTGCAAAGTGGCTCCTGAAATCTGCCATCCAGACGCGGGGCAGCGGATTTTTGTTTGCTGGAGAAAAGTTCCGTGGTTTGTTTTTAGCGGTATATGGCTGGGCGTCGCCGGCTGGCTCCTTAAAAAGCTCGATACGCAGCATGGTTCCCTGACCCAAGGTGGCATCAGTGCCAAGTCGGGCTGTTTTGGTAGTACCAAGTGCGTCCTGCAATTTGCCATCCAGAAGAGGGGCAGTTGAGTTTTGTTTGCCAGACAAAAAGGCTGTTGTTTGTGTTTGGGTGCCTGTAGCTTGCAGTGGCGGGCTGGCTCCTGAAAATCCATGATACGCAGCATGCTTCCCAGACCCAAGGTGGCACCAGGGCTAAGTAGGGCTGGTTTGATAGTACCAAGTGGCTCCTCCAATCTGCCATCCAGAAGAGGGGCAGTTGAGTTTTTTTTGCCAGAGAAAAGGGCCGTGGTTTGTGTTTGGGGGCATATGGCTGAGAGAGGCCGGCTGGCTCCTTAAAATCCACGATAGGCAAGATGGTTCCCAGATCCAAGGTGGCACCAGTGCCACGTCTGGCTGGTTTGATAGTACTAAATAACTCCTGCAATCTGCCATCCAGAAGCGGGGCAGCTTACTTTTGTTTGCCAGGGAAACGGGCCCAGGTTTTTGTCTGGGGCCTATGGCTGGGAGTGGCCGGCTGGCTCCTGAAAAGCTACGATAGGCAGGATGGTGACCAGACCCATGGTGGCACCAGTGCCAAGTTGGGCTGGTTTGATAGCACCAAGTGGCTCCTGCAATCTGCCATCAAAAAGTTGGCAGGCGAGTTTTGTTTTCCAGGGAAAAGCGCCAGTGTTCGTGTTTGGGAGCTGTGGTTGGGAAAGGCCGGATGGCTAATTAGAATCCACGATACGCAGGATGGTTCCAAGACCCAAGGAGGCACCAGTGCCAAGTCGGGCTGGTTTGATAATACCAAGTGGTTCCTGCAATCTGCCATCCAGAAGCAGGGCAGCTTACTTTTGTTTACCATGGAAACGGGCCGACATTTGTGTCTGGGCGCCTATGGCTGGGAGTGACCGGCTGGCTCCGGAAAATCTACGATAGGCAGTATGGTGACAAGACCCATGGTGGCACCAGTGCCAAGTTGGGTGGTTTGATAGTACCAAGTGGCTCCTGCAATCTGCCATCAAAAAGTTGGCAGGCCAGTTTTGTTTTCCAGGGAAAAGCGCCGTTTATTGTGTTTGTGGGCCTGTGGCTGGGAGTGGCCGGCTGGCGCCTTAGAATCTACGTTACGCAGCATGGTTCCCAGAGCCAAGGTGGCACCAGTGCCAAGTTGGGCTGGTTTGATGGTGCAAAGTGGCTCCTGCAATCTGCCATCCAGAAGCGCGGTAGCTTACATTTGTTTGCCAGGGAAACGGGCCGAGGTTTTTGGCTGGGGGCCTATGGCTGGGAGTGGCCAGCTGGCTCCTTAAAATGCACGATATGCAGAATGGTGACTAGACCCAAGGTGGAACCAGTGCCAAGTTGGGCTGGTTTTGTAGTAGCAAGTGGCTCCTGCAATTTGCCATCCAGAAGAGGGGCAGTTGAGTTTTGTTGGCCAGAGGAAAGGGCCGTGGTTGTTGTTTCGGGGTACATGACTGAGAGTGGCCGGCTGGCCCCTGAAAATCCACGATAGGCAGGATGGTTCCGAGATCCAAGGTGGCACCAGTGCCAAGTCGGGCTGGTTTGATGGTTCAAAATGGCTCCTGCAATCTGCCATCCAGAAGCGGGGTAGCTTACTTTTGTTTGCCGGGGAAACGGGCAGAGCTTTGTGTTTGGGGCCTATGGCTGGGACTGACCGGCTGGCTCCTGAAAAGCTACGATAGGCAGGATGGTGACCAGACCCATGGTGGCACCAGTGCCAAGTTGGGCTGGTTTGATAGTACCAAGTGGCTCCTGCAATCTGCCATCCAGAAGCGGGGCAGCTTACTTTTGTTTGCCAGGGAAACGGGCCGAGGTTTGTGTCTGGCGGCCTATGGCTGGGAGTGACCGGCTGGCTCCTGAAAAGCTCCGATAGGCAGGATGCTGACCAGACCCATGGTGGCACCAGTGCCAAGTTGGGCTGGTTTGATAGTACCAAGTGGCTCCTGCAATCTGCCATCCAAAAGCAGGGCAACTGAGTTTTGTTTGCCAGAGAAAAGCGCTGTTGTTTGTGTTTGGGGTCCTGTGGCTGGGAGTGGCCGGCTGGCTCCTTAGAATCCACGATACGCAGGATGGTTCCCAGACCCAAGGTGGCACCAGTGCTAAGTCGGGCTGGTTTGATAGTACCAAGTGGTCCCTGCAATCTGCCATCCAGAAGCGGGGCAGCTTACTTTTGTTTACCATGGAAATTGGCCGAGCTTTGTATCTGGGCGCCTATGGCTGGGAGTGACCGGCTGGCTCCTGAAAAGCTACGATAGGCAGGATTGTGACCAGACCCATGGTGGCACCAGTGCCAAGTTGGCTGGTTTGATAGCACCAAGTGGCTCCTGCAATCTGCCATCAAAAACTTGGCAGTCGAGTTTTGTTTTCCAGGGAAAAGCGCCGTTGTTTGTATTTGGGGGTGTGTGGCTGGGAGTGGCCGGCTGGCTAATTAGAATCCACGATACGCAGGATGGTTCCCAGACCAGAGCTGGAACCAGTGCAAAGTTGGGCTGGTTTGATAGTACCAAGTGGCTCCTGCAATCTGCCATCCAGAAGTGGGGCAGCTTACATTTGTTTGCCAGGGAAACGGGCCGAGGTTTGTGTCTGGGGGCTATGGCCCGGAGTGACCGGCTGGCTCCTGAGAAGCTCCGATAGGCAGGATGGTGACCAGACCCATGGTGGCACCAGTGCCAAGTTGGGCTGGTTTGATAGTACCAAGTGGCTCCTGCAATCTGCCATCAAAATTTGGCAGGCGAGTTTTGTTTTCCAGGGAAAAGCGCCGTTGTTTGTGTTTGGGGGCCTGTGGCTGGGAGTGGCCGGCTGGCTCCTTAGAATCCACGATACGCAGGACAGTTACCAGACCAGAGGTGGCACCAGTGCCAAGTCGGGCTGGTTTGATAGTACCAAGTGGCTCCTGCAATCTGCCGTCAAAATGTTGGCAGGCGCATTTTGTTTTCCAGGGAAAAGCGCCGTTGTTTGTGTTTGGGGCCCTGTGGTTGGGAGTGGCCGGCTGCCTCCTTAGAATCCACGATACGCAGGATGGTTTCCAGGCCAAAGGTGGCACCAGTTCCAAGTCAGGCTGGTTTGATAGTACCAAGTGGCTCCTGCAATCTGCCATCCAGAAGCGGGGCAGCTTACTTTTGTTTGCCAGGGAAACGGGCCGACGTTTTGTGTCTGGGGCCCTATGGCTGGGAGTGACTGGCTGGCTCCTGAAAAGCTACGATAGGCAAGATGGTGACCAGACCCATGGTGGCAGCAGTGCCAAGTTGGGCTGGTTTGATAGTACCAAGTGGCTCCTGCAATCTGCCATCAAAAAGTTGGCAGTCGAGTTTTGTTTTCCAGGGAAAAGCGCCGTTGTTTGTGATTGGGGGCCTGTGGCTGGGAGTGGCTGGCTGGCTCCTTAGAACCCACAATACGCAGGATGGTTCCCAGACCAGAGGTGGCACCAGTGCCAAGTCGGGCTGGTTTGATGATGCCAAGTCGCTCCTGCAATCTGCCATCCAGAAGCGGGGTAGCTTACTTTTGTGTGCCAGGGAAACGGGCCGAGGTTTGTGGCTGGGGGCCCATGGCTGGGAGTGACCGGCTGGCTCCTGAAAAGCTACGATAGGCAGGATGGTGACCAGACCCATGGTGGCACCAGTGCCAAGTTGGGCTGGTTTGATAGTATCAAGTGGCTCCTGCAATCTGCCATCAAAAGGTTGCCAGGCCAGTTTTGTTTTCCAGGGAAAAGCACCGTTGTTTGTGTTTGGGGGCCTGTAGCTTGCAGTGGCGGGCTGGCTCCTGAAAATCCATGATAAGCAGCATGCTTCCCAGACCCAAGGTGGCACCAGTGCCAAGTCGGGCTGGTTTGATAGTACCAAGTGGCTCCTGCAATCTGCCATCCAGAAGAGGGGCAGTTGAGTTTTGTTTGCCAGAGAAAAGGGCCGTGGTTTGTGTTTGGGGGCATATGGCTGAGAGAGGCCGGCTGGCTCCTTAAAATCCACGATAGGCAAGATGGTTCCCAGATCCAAGGTGGCACCAGTGCCACGTCTGGCTGGTTTGATAGTACTAAATAACTCCTGCAAACTGCCATCTAGAAGCGGGGCAGCTTACTTTTGTTTGCCAGGGAAACGGGCCGAGGTTTTTGTCTCGGGGCCTATGGCTGGGAGTGGCCGGCTGGCTCCTGAAAAGCTACGATAGGCAGGATGGTGACCAGACCCATGGTGGCACCAGTGCCAAGTTGGGCTGGTTTGATAGTACCAAGTGGCTCCTGCAATCTGCCATCAAAAGGTTGGCAGGCGAGTTTTGTTATCCAGGGAAAAGCGCCGTTGTTTGTGTTTGGGGGCCTGTGGCTGGGAGTGACCGTCTGGCTCCTGAAAAGCTACGATAGGCAGGATTGTGACAAGACCCATGGTGGCCCCGATGCCAAGTTGCGCTGGTTTGATAGCACGAAGTGGCTCCTGCAATCTGCCATCAAAAAGTTGGTAGGCGAGTTTTGTTTTCCAGGGAAAAGCGCCGTTGTTTGTGTTTGGGGGCCTGTGGCTGGGAGTGGCCGGCTGGCTCCTTAGAATCCACGATACGCAGGATGGTTCCCAGACCAGAGGTGGCACCAGTGCCAAGTTGGGCTGTTTTTGTAGTACCAAGTGCGTCCTGCAATTTGCCTTCCAGAAGAGGGGCAGTTGAGTTTTGTTTGCCAGAGAAAAGGGCCGTGGTTTGTGTTTGAGGGCATATGGCTGAGAGTGGCCGGCTGACACCACAAAATCCACAATAGGCAGGATGGTTCCCAGAGCCAAGGTGGCACCAGTGCCAAGTCGGGCTGGTTTGATAGTACTAAATAGCTCCTGCAATCTGCCATCCAGAAGCGGGGTAGCTTAATTTTGTTTGTCAGGGAAACGGGCAGAGCTTTGTGTCTGGGGTCCTGTGGCTGGGAGTGGCCGGCTGGCTCCTTAGAATCCACGATACGCAGGATGGTTCCCAGACCAGTGGTGGCACCAGTGCCAAGTTGGGCTGGTTTGATAGTACCAAGTGGCTCCTGCAATCTGCCATCAAAAAGTTGGCAGGCGAGTTTTGTTTTCCAGGGAAAAGCGCCGTTGTTTGTGATTGGGGGCCTGTGGCTGGGAGGGGCCGGCTGGCTCCTTAGAATCCACGATACGCAGGATGGTTCCCAGACCCGAGGTGGCACCAGTGCCAAGTCGGGATAGTTTGATGGTGCATAGTGGCTCCTGCAATCTGCCATCCAGAAGCGGGGTAGCTTACTTTTGTTTACCAGGGAAACGTGCCGAGGTTTTTTTCTGGGGGCCTATGGTTGGGAGTGACCGGCTGGCTCCTGAAAAGCTACAGTAGGCAGGATGATTACCAGACCCATGGTGGCACCAGTGCCAAGTTGGGCTGGTTTGATAGTACCAAGTGGCTCCTGCAATCTGCCATCCAGAAGCGGGGCAGCTTAATTTTGTTTGCCAGGGAAACTAGCCGAGGTATTTGTCTGGGGGCCTACGGCTGATAGTGACCGGCTGGCTCCTGAAATGCTACGATAAGCAGGATGTTGACCATACCCATGGTGGCACCAGTGCCAAGTTGGGCTGGTTTGATAGTACCAAGTGGCTCCTGCACTCTGCCATCAAAAAGCTAGCAGGCGAGTTTTGTTTTCCAGGGAAAAGTGCCGTTGTTTGTGTTTGGGGGCCTGTGGCTGGGAGTGGCCGGCTGGCTCCTTAGAACCCACGATACGCAGGATGGTTCCCAGACCAGAGGTGGCACCAGTGCCAAGTTGGGCTGGTTTGATGATGCCAAGTTGCTCCTGCAATCTGCCATCCAGAAGCGGGGTAGCTTACTTTTGTGTGCCAGGGAAACGGGTCGAGGTTTGTGGCTGGGGGCCTATGGCTGGGAGTGACCGGCTGGCTCCTGAAAAGCTACGATAGGCAGGATGGTGACCAGACCCATGGTGGCACCAGTGCCAAGACAGGCTGGTTTGATAGTAACAAGTGGCTCCTGCAATCTGCCATCAAAAAGTTGCCAGGCCAGTTTTGTTTTCCAGGGAAAAGCACCGTTGTTTTTGTTTGGGGGCCTGTGGCTGGGAGTGGCCAGCTGGCTACTTAGAATCCACGATACGCAGGATGGTTCCCAGACCCAAGTTGGCACCAGTGCCAAGTCGGACTGGTTTGATACTACCAAGTGGCTCCTGCAATCTGCCATCCAGAAGCGGGGCAGCTGAATTTTGTTTACCATGGAAACGGGCCGAGGTTTCTGTCTGGGGGTCTATGGCTGGGAGTGACCTCCTGGCTCCTGAAAAGCTATGCTAGGCAGGATGGTGACCAGACCCATGGTGGCACCAGTGCCAAGTTGGGCTGGTTTGATAGTACCAAGTGGCTCCTGCAATCTGCCATCAAAATGTTGGCAGGCGAGTTTTGTTTTCCGGGGAAAAGCGCCGTTGTTTGTGTTTGGGGGCCTGTGGCTCGGAGTGGCCGGGTGGCTGCTTAGAATCCACGATACGCAGGATGGCTCCCAGGCCAGAGGTGGCACCAGTGTCAAGTTGGGCTGGTTTGATAGTACCAAGTGGCTCCTGCAATCGGCCATCCAGAAGCGGGGCAGCTTAATTTTGTTTGCCAGGGAAACGGGCCGAGGTTTTTGTCTGGGGGCAAAAGGCTGGGAGTGACTGACTGGCTCCTGAAATGCTACGATAGGCAGGATGGTGACCAGACCCATAGTGGCACCAGTGCCAAGTTCGGCTGGTTTGATTGTACCAAGTGGCTCCTGCACTCTGCCATCAAAAAGCTAGCAGGCGAGTTTTGTTTTCCAGGGAAAAGCGCCGTTGTTTGTGATTGGGGGCCTGTGGCTGGGAGTGGCCGGCTGGCTCCTTAGAACCCACGATACGCAGGATGGTTCCCAGACCAGAGGTGGCACCAGTGCCAAGTCGGGCTGGTTTGATGATGCCAATTTGCTCCTGCAATCTGCCATCCAGAAGCGGGGTAGCTTACTTTTGTGTGCCAGGGAAACGGGCCGAGGTTTGTGGCTGGGGGACCATGGCTGGGAGTGACCGGCTGGCTCCTGAAAAGCTACGATAGGCAGGATTGTGACCAGACCCATGGTGGCACCAGTGCCAAGACGGGCTGGTTTGATAGCACCAAGTGGCTCCTGAAATCTGCCATCAAAAAGTTGGCAGGCGAGTTTTGTTTTCCAGGGAAAAGCGCCGTTGTTTGTGTTTGGGGGCATGTGGCTGGGAGTGGCCGCCTGGCGCCTTAGAATTTACGTTACGCAGCATGGTTCCCAGAGCCAAGGTGGCACCAGTGCCAAGTTCGGCTGGTTTGATAGTACCAAGTGGCTCCTGCAATCTGCCATCAAACAGTTGGCAGGCGAGTTTTGTTTTCCAGGGAAAAGCGCCGTTGTTTGTGTTTGGGGGCCTGTGCCTGGGAGTGGCCGGCTGGCTCCTTAGAAGCCACGATACGCAGGATGGTTCCCAGACCCAAGGTGGCACCAGTGCCAAGTTGGGCTGGTTTGATGGTGCAAAGTGGCTCCTGCAATCTGCCATCCAGAAGCGGGGTAGCTTACTTTTGTTTGCCAGGGAAACGGGCAGAGCTTTGTGTCTGGGGGCCTATGGCTGGGAGTGGCCAGCTGGCTCCTTAAAATGCACGATACGCAGGATGGTGACCAGACCCAAGGTGGCACCAGTGCCAAGTCGGGCTGGTTTGATGGTGCAATGTGGCTCCTGAAATCTGCCATCCAGACGCGGGGCAGCGGATTTTTGTTTGCTGGAGAAAAGTTCCGTGGTTTGTTTTTAGCGGTATATGGCTGGGCGTCGCCGGCTGGCTCCTTAAAAAGCTCGATACGCAGCATGGTTCCCTGACCCAAGGTGGCATCAGTGCCAAGTCGGGCTGTTTTGGTAGTACCAAGTGCGTCCTGCAATTTGCCATCCAGAAGAGGGGCAGTTGAGTTTTGTTTGCCAGACAAAAAGGCTGTTGTTTGTGTTTTGGTGCCTGTAGCTTGCAGTGGCGGGCTGGCTCCTGAAAAGCCATGATACGCAGCATGCTTCCCAGACCCAAGGTGGCACCAGGGCTAAGTAGGGCTGGTTTGATAGTACCAAGTGGCTCCTCCAATCTGCCATCCAGAAGAGGGGCAGTTGAGTTTTGTTTGCCAGAGAAAAGGGCCGTGGTTTGTGTTTGGGGGCATATGGCTGAGAGAGGCCGGCTGGCTCCTTAAAATCCACGATAGGCAAGATGGTTCCCAGATCCAAGGTGGCACCAGTGCCACGTCTGGCTGGTTTGATAGTACTAAATAACTCCTGCAATCTGCCATCCAGAAGCGGGGCAGCTTACTTTTGTTTGCCAGGGAAACGGGCCCAGGTTTTTGTCTGGGGCCTATGGCTGGGAGTGGCCGGCTGGCTCCTGAAAAGCTACGATAGGCAGGATGGTGACCAGACCCATGGTGGCACCAGTGCCAAGTTGGGCTGGTTTGATAGCACCAAGTGGCTCCTGCAATCTGCCATCAAAAAGTTGGCAGGCGAGTTTTGTTTTCCAGGGAAAAGCGCCAGTGTTCGTGTTTGGGAGCTGTGGTTGGGAAAGGCCGGATGGCTAATTAGAATCCACGATACGCAGGATGGTTCCAAGACCCAAGGAGGCACCAGTGCCAAGTCGGGCTGGTTTGATAATACCAAGTGGTTCCTGCAATCTGCCATCCAGAAGCAGGGCAGCTTACTTTTGTTTACCATGGAAACGGGCCGACATTTGTGTCTGGGCGCCTATGGCTGGGAGTGACCGGCTGGCTCCGGAAAAGCTACGATAGGCAGTATGGTGACAAGACCCATGGTGGCACCAGTGCCAAGTTGGGTGGTTTGATAGTACCAAGTGGCTCCTGCAATCTGCCATCAAAAAGTTGGCAGTCGAGTTTTGTTTTCAAGGGAAAAGCGCCATTGTTTGTGTTTGGAGGCCTGTGGCTGGGAGTGGCAAACCGGCTCCTTAGAACCCACGATAAGCAGGATGGTCCCCAGACCAGAGGTGTCACCAGTGCCAAGTCGGGCTAGTTTGATGGTGCAAAGTGGCTCCTGCAATCTTCCATCCGGAAGCGGGTTAACTTACTTTTGTTTGCCAGGGAAACGGGCCGAGGATTTTGTCTCGGGACCTATGGCTGGGAGTGACCGGCTGGCTCCGGAAAAGCTACGATAGGCAGTGTGGTGACCAGACCCATGGTGGCACCAGTGCCAAGTTGGGCTGGTTTGATAGTACCAAGTGGCTCCTGCAATCTGCCATCAAAATTTGGCAGGCGAGTTTCGTTTTCCAGGGAAAAGCGCCGTTGTTTATGTTTGGGGGCCTATGGCTGCGAGTGGCCGCCTGGCGCCTTAGAATCTACGTTACGCAGCATGGTTCCCAGAGCCAAGGTGGCACCAGTGCCAAGTCGGGCTGGTTTGATAGTACCAAGTGGCTCCTGCAATCTGCCATCCAGGGGCGGGGTAGCTTACTTTTGTTTGCCAGGGAAACGGGCCGAGGTTTGTGTCTCGGGGCCTATGGCTGGGAGTGACCGGCTGGCTCCTGAAAAGCTACGATAGGCAGGATGGTGACCAGACCCATGGTGGCACCAGTGCCAAGTTGGGCTGGTTTGATAGTACCAAGTGGCTCCTGCAATCTGCCATCAAAAAGCTAGCAGGCGAGTTTTGTTTTCCAGGGAAAATTGCCGTTGTTTATGTTTGTGGGCCTGTGGCTGGGAGTGGCCGGCTGGCTCTTTAGAATCCACGATACGCAGGATGGTTCCCAGACCAGAGGTGGCACCAGTGCCAAGTTGGGCTGGTTTGATGGTTCAAAGTGGCTCCTGCAATCTGCCATCCAGAAGCGGGGTAGCTTACTTTTGTTTGCCAGGGAAACGGGCAGAGGTTTGTGTCTGGCGGCCTATGGCTGGGAGTGACCGGCTGGCTCCTGAAAAGCTACGATAGGCAGGATGGTGACCCGACCCATGGTGGCACCAGTGCCAAGTTGGGCTGGTTTGATAGTACCAAGTGGCTCCTGCAATCTGCCATCCAAAAGCAGGGCAACTGAGTTTTGTTTGCCAGAGAAAAGCGCTGTTGTTTGTGTTTGGGGTCCTGTGGCTGGGAGTGGCCGGCTGGCTCCTTAGAATCCACGATACGCAGGATGGTTCCCAGACCCAAGGTGGCACCAGTGCTAAGTCGGGCTGGTTTGATAGTACCAAGTGGTCCCTGCAATCTGCCATCCAGAAGCGGGGCAGCTTACTTTTGTTTACCATGGAAATGGGCCGAGCTTTGTGTCTGGGCGCCTATGGCTGGGAGTGACCGGCTGGCTCCTGAAAAGCTACGATAGGCAGGATTGTGACCAGACCCATGGTGGCACCAGTGCCAAGTTGGCTGGTTTGATAGCACCAAGTGGCTCCTGCAATCTGCCATCAAAAAGTTGGCAGTCGAGTTTTGTTTTCCAGGGAAAAGCGCCGTTGTTTGTATTTGGGGGTGTGTGGCTGGGAGTGGCCGGCTGGCTAATTAGAATCCACGATACGCAGGATGGTTCCCAGACCAGAGCTGGAACCAGTGCAAAGTTGGGCTGGTTTGATAGTACCAAGTGGCTCCTGCAATCTGCCATCCAGAAGTGGGGCAGCTTACATTTGTTTGCCAGGGAAACGGGCCGAGGTTTGTGTCTGGGGGCTATGGCCCGGAGTGACCGGCTGGCTCCTGAGAAGCTCCGATAGGCAGGATGGTGACCAGACCCATGGTGGCACCAGTGCCAAGTTGGGCTGGTTTGATAGTACCAAGTGGCTCCTGCAATCTGCCATCAAAATTTGGCAGGCGAGTTTTGTTTTCCAGGGAAAAGCGCCGTTGTTTGTGTTTGGGGGCCTGTGGCTGGGAGTGGCCGGCTGGCTCCTTAGAATCCACGATACGCAGGACATTTCCCAGACCAGAGGTGGCACCAGTGCCAAGTCGGGCTGGTTTGATAGTACCAAGTGGCTCCTGCAATCTGCCGTCAAAAAGTTGGCAGGCGCATTTTGTTTTCCAGGGAAAAGCGCCGTTGTTTGTGTTTGGGGCCCTGTGGTTGGGAGTGGCCGGCTGCCTCCTTAGAATCCACGATACACAGGATGGTTTCCAGGCCAAAGGTGGCACCAGTTCCAAGTCAGGCTGGTTTGATAGTACCAAGTGGTTCCTGCAATCTGCCATCCAGAAGCGGGGCAGCTTACTTTTGTTTGCCAGGGAAACGGGCCGAGGTTTTGTGTCTGGGGCCCTATGGCTGGGAGTGACCGGCTGGCTCCTGAAAAGCTACGATAGGCAGGATGGTGACCAGACCCATGGTGGCAGCAGTGCCAAGTTGGGCTGGTTTGATAGTACCAAGTGGCTCCTGCAATCTGCCATCAAAAAGTTGGCAGTCGAGTTTTGTTTTCCAGGGAAAAGCGCCATTGTTTGTGTTTGGAGGCCTGTGGCTGGGAGTGGCAAACCGGCTCCTTAGAACCCACGATAAGCAGGATGGTCCCCAGACCAGAGGTGTCACCAGTGCCAAGTCGGGCTAGTTTGATGGTGCAAAGTGGCTCCTGCAATCTTCCATCCGGAAGCGGGTTAACTTACTTTTGTTTGCCAGGGAAACGGGCCGAGGATTTTGTCTCGGGACCTATGGCTGGGAGTGACCGGCTGGCTCCTGAAAAGATACGATAGGCAGTATGGTGACCAGACCCATGGTGGCACCAGTGCCAAGTTGGGCTGGTTTGATAGTACGAAGTGGCTCCTGCAATCTGCCATCAAAATTTGGCAGGCGAGTTTCGTTTTCCAGGGAAAAGCGCCGTTGTTTGTGTTTGGGGGCCTATGGCTGCGAGTGGCCGCCTGGCGCCTTAGAATCTACGTTACGCAGCATGGTTCCCAGAGCCAAGGTGGCACCAGTGCCAAGTCGGGCTGGTTTGATAGTACCAAGTGGCTCCTGCAATCTGCCATCCAGGGGCGGGGTAGCTTACTTTTGTTTGCCAGGGAAACGGGCCGAGGTTTGTGTCTCGGGGCCTATGGCTGGGAGTGACCGGCTGGCTCCTGAAAAGCTACGATAGGCAGGATGGTGACCAGACCCATGGTGGCACCAGTGCCAAGTTGGGCTGGTTTGATAGTACCAAGTGGCTCCTGCAATCTGCCATCAAAAAGCTAGCAGGCGAGTTTTGTTTTCCAGGGAAAATTGCCGTTGTTTATGTTTGTGGGCCTGTGGCTGGGAGTGGCCGGCTGGCTCTTAAGAATCCACGATACGCAGGATGGTTCCCAGACCAGAGGTGGCACCAGTGCCAAGTTGGGCTGGTTTGATGGTTCAAAGTGGCTCCTGCAATCTGCCATCCAGAAGCGGGGTAGCTTACTTTTGTTTGCCAGGGAAACGGGCAGAGCTTTGTGTCTGGGGCCTATGGCTGGGAGTGACTGGCTGGCTCCTGAAAAGCTACGATAGGCAGGATGGTGACCAGACCCATGGAGGCACCAGTGCCAAGTTGGGCTGGTTTGATAGTACCAAGTGGCTCCTGCAATCTGCCATCCAAAAGCAGGGCAACTGAGTTTTGTTTGCCAGAGAAAAGCGCTGTTGTTTGTGTTTGGGGTCCTGTGGCTGGGAGTGGCCGGCTGGCTCCTTAGAATCCACGATACGCAGGATGGTTCCCAGACCCAAGGTGGCACCAGTGCCAAGTCGGGCTGGTTTGATAGTACCAAGTGGTTCCTGCAATCTGCCATCCAGAAGCAGGGCAACTTACTTTTGTTTACCATGGAAATGGGCCGAGCTTTGTGTCTGGGCGCCTATGGCTGGGAGTGACCGGCTGGCTCCTTAAAAGCTACGAGAGGCAGGATTGTGACCAGACCCATGGTGGCACCAGTGCCAAGTTGGTTGGTTTGAAAGCACCAAGTGGCTCCTGCAATCTGCCATCAAAAAGTTGGCAGTCGAGTTTTGTTTTCCAGGGAAAAGCGCCGTTGTTTGTGTTTGGGGGCCTGTGGCTGGGAGTGGCCGGCTGGCCCCTGAAAATCCACGATAGGCAGAATGGTTCCCAGACCCAAGGTGGCACCAGTGCCAAGTTGGGCTGTTTTGATAGTACCAAGTGCGTCCTGCAATTTGCCTTCCAGACGTGGGGCAGTTGAGTTTTGTTTGCCAGGGAAAAGGGCCGTGGTTTGTGTTTGAGGGCATATGGCTGAGAGTGGCCGGCTGACCCCACAAAATCCACAATAGGCAGGATGGTTCCCAGAGCCAAGGTGGCACCAGTGCCAAGTCAGGCTGGTTTGATAGTACTAAATAGCTCCTGCAATCTGCCATCCAGAAGCGGGGTAGCTTAATTTTGTTTTTCAGGGAAACGGGCAGAGCTTTGTGTCTGGGGTCCTGTGGCTGGGAGTGGCCGGCTGGCTCCTTAGAATCCACGATACGCAGGATGGTTCCCAGACCAGTGGTGGCACCAGTGCCAAGTTGGGCTGGTTTGATAGTACCAAGTGGCTCCTGCAATCTGCCATCAAAAAGTTGCCAGACGAGTTTTGTTTTCCAGGGAAAAGCGCCGTTGTTTGTGTTTGGGGGCCTGTGGCTGGGAGTGGCCGGCTGGCTAATTAGAATCCACGATACGCAGGATGGTTCCCAGACCAGAGGTGGCACCAGTGCCAAGTCGGGATAGTTTGATGGTGCAAAGTGGCTCCTGCAATCTGCCATCCAGAAGCCGTGTAGCTTACTTTTGTTTGCCAGGGAAACGGGCCGAGGTTTTTTTCTGGGGGCCTATGGCTGGGAGTGACCGGCTGGCTCCTGAAAAGCTACAGTAGGCAGGATGATTACCAGACCCATGGTAGCAGCAGTGCCAAGTTGGGCTGATTTGATAGTACCAAGTGGCTCCTGCAATCTGCCATCAAAAGGTTGGCAGGCGAGTTTTGTTTTCCAGGGAAAAGCGCCGTTGTTTGTGTTTGGGGCCCTGTGGCTGGGAGTGGCCGCCTGTCGTCTTAGAATCCACGTTACGCAGCATGGTTCCCAGATCCAAGGTGGCACCAGTGCCAAGTCGGGCTGGTTTGATAGTACCAAGTGGCTCCTGCAATCTGCCATCCAGAAGCGGGGCAGCTTACTTTTGTTTGCCAGGGAAACGGGCCGAGGTATTTGTCTGGGGCCCTATTGCAGGGAGTGACTGGTGGGATCCTGAAAAGCTACGATAGGCAGGATGGTGACCAGACCCATGGTGGCACCAGTGCCAAGTTGGGCTGGTTTGATAGTACCAAGTGGCTCCTGCAATCTGCCATCAAAAAGTTGGCAGGCGAGTTTTGTTTTCCGGGGAAAAGCGCCATTGATTTTGTTTGTGGGCCTGTGGCTGGGAGTGGCCGGCTGGCTCCTTAGAATCCACGATACGCAGCATGGTTCCCAGACCCAAGGTGGCACCAGTGCCAAGTTGGGCTGGTTTGATAGTACCAAGTGGCTCCTGCAATCTGCCATGCAGAAGCGGGGCAGCTTACTTTTGTTTGCCAGGGAAACGGGCCGAGGTTTGTGTCTGGGGGCTATGGCCCGGAGTGACTGGCTGGCTCCTGAGAAGCTACGATAGGCAGGATGGTGACCAGACCCATGGTGGCACCAGTGCCAAGTTGGGCTGGTTTGATAGTACCAAGTGGCTCCTGCAATCTGCCATCAAAATTTGGCAGGCGAGTTTTGTTTTCCAGGGAAAAGCGCCGTTGTTTGTGTTTTGGGGCCTGTGGCTGGGAGTGGCCGGCTGGCTCCTTAGAATCCACGATACGCAGGACAGTTCCCAGACCAGAGGTGGCACCAGTGCCAAGTCGGGCTGGTTTGATAGTACCAAGTGGCTCCTGCAATCTGCCGTCAAAAAGTTGGCAGGCGCATTTTGTTTTCCAGGGAAAAGCGCCGTTGTTTGTGTTTGGGGCCCTGTGGTTGGGAGTGGCCGGCTGCCTCCTTAGAATCCACAATACGCAGGATGGTTTCCAGGCCCAAGGTGGCACCAGTTCCAAGTCGGGCTGGTTTGATAGTACCAAGTGGTTCCTGCAATCTGCCATCCAGAAGCGGGGCAGCTTACTTTTGTTTGCCAGGGAAACGGGTCGAGGTTTTGTGTCTGGGGGCCTATGGCTGGGAGTGACTGGCTGGCTCCTGAAAAGCTTCGATAGGCAGGATGGTGACCAGACCCATGGTGGCACCAGTGCCAAGTTGGGCTGGTTTGATAGTACCAAGTGGCTCCTGCAATCTGCCATCAAAAAGCTAGCAGGCGAGTTTTGTTTTCCAGGGAAAATTGCCGTTGTTTATGTTTGTGGGCCTGTGGCTGGGAGTGGCCGGCTGGCTCTTTAGAATCCACGATACGCAGGATGGTTCCCAGACCAGAGGTGGCACCAGTGCCAAGTTGGGCTGGTTTGATGGTTCAAAGTGGCTCCTGCAATCTGCCATCCAGAAGCGGGGTAGCTTACTTTTGTTTGCCAGGGAAACGGGCAGAGGTTTGTGTCTGGCGGCCTATGGCTGGGAGTGACCGGCTGGCTCCTGAAAAGCTACGATAGGCAGGATGGTGACCCGACCCATGGTGGCACCAGTGCCAAGTTGGGCTGGTTTGATAGTACCAAGTGGCTCCTGCAATCTGCCATCCAAAAGCAGGGCAACTGAGTTTTGTTTGCCAGAGAAAAGCGCTGTTGTTTGTGTTTGGGGTCCTGTGGCTGGGAGTGGCCGGCTGGCTCCTTAGAATCCACGATACGCAGGATGGTTCCCAGACCCAAGGTGGCACCAGTGCTAAGTCGGGCTGGTTTGATAGTACCAAGTGGTCCCTGCAATCTGCCATCCAGAAGCGGGGCAGCTTACTTTTGTTTACCATGGAAATGGGCCGAGCTTTGTGTCTGGGCGCCTATGGCTGGGAGTGACCGGCTGGCTCCTGAAAAGCTACGATAGGCAGGATTGTGACCAGACCCATGGTGGCACCAGTGCCAAGTTGGCTGGTTTGATAGCACCAAGTGGCTCCTGCAATCTGCCATCAAAAAGTTGGCAGTCGAGTTTTGTTTTCCAGGGAAAAGCGCCGTTGTTTGTATTTGGGGGTGTGTGGCTGGGAGTGGCCGGCTGGCTAATTAGAATCCACGATACGCAGGATGGTTCCCAGACCAGAGCTGGAACCAGTGCAAAGTTGGGCTGGTTTGATAGTACCAAGTGGCTCCTGCAATCTGCCATCCAGAAGTGGGGCAGCTTACATTTGTTTGCCAGGGAAACGGGCCGAGGTTTGTGTCTGGGGGCTATGGCCCGGAGTGACCGGCTGGCTCCTGAGAAGCTCCGATAGGCAGGATGGTGACCAGACCCATGGTGGCACCAGTGCCAAGTTGGGCTGGTTTGATAGTACCAAGTGGCTCCTGCAATCTGCCATCAAAATTTGGCAGGCGAGTTTTGTTTTCCAGGGAAAAGCGCCGTTGTTTGTGTTTGGGGGCCTGTGGCTGGGAGTGGCCGGCTGGCTCCTTAGAATCCACGATACGCAGGACATTTCCCAGACCAGAGGTGGCACCAGTGCCAAGTCGGGCTGGTTTGATAGTACCAAGTGGCTCCTGCAATCTGCCGTCAAAAAGTTGGCAGGCGCATTTTGTTTTCCAGGGAAAAGCGCCGTTGTTTGTGTTTGGGGCCCTGTGGTTGGGAGTGGCCGGCTGCCTCCTTAGAATCCACGATACACAGGATGGTTTCCAGGCCAAAGGTGGCACCAGTTCCAAGTCAGGCTGGTTTGATAGTACCAAGTGGTTCCTGCAATCTGCCATCCAGAAGCGGGGCAGCTTACTTTTGTTTGCCAGGGAAACGGGCCGAGGTTTTGTGTCTGGGGCCCTATGGCTGGGAGTGACCGGCTGGCTCCTGAAAAGCTACGATAGGCAGGATGGTGACCAGACCCATGGTGGCAGCAGTGCCAAGTTGGGCTGGTTTGATAGTACCAAGTGGCTCCTGCAATCTGCCATCAAAAAGTTGGCAGTCGAGTTTTGTTTTCCAGGGAAAAGCGCCATTGTTTGTGTTTGGAGGCCTGTGGCTGGGAGTGGCAAACCGGCTCCTTAGAACCCACGATAAGCAGGATGGTCCCCAGACCAGAGGTGTCACCAGTGCCAAGTCGGGCTAGTTTGATGGTGCAAAGTGGCTCCTGCAATCTTCCATCCGGAAGCGGGTTAACTTACTTTTGTTTGCCAGGGAAACGGGCCGAGGATTTTGTCTCGGGACCTATGGCTGGGAGTGACCGGCTGGCTCCGGAAAAGCTACGATAGGCAGTATGGTGACCAGACCCATGGTGGCACCAGTGCCAAGTTGGGCTGGTTTGATAGTACGAAGTGGCTCCTGCAATCTGCCATCAAAATTTGGCAGGCGAGTTTCGTTTTCCAGGGAAAAGCGCCGTTGTTTGTGTTTGGGGGCCTATGGCTGCGAGTGGCCGCCTGGCGCCTTAGAATCTACGTTACGCAGCATGGTTCCCAGAGCCAAGGTGGCACCAGTGCCAAGTCGGGCTGGTTTGATAGTACCAAGTGGCTCCTGCAATCTGCCATCCAGGGGCGGGGTAGCTTACTTTTGTTTGCCAGGGAAACGGGCCGAGGTTTGTGTCTCGGGGCCTATGGCTGGGAGTGACCGGCTGGCTCCTGAAAAGCTACGATAGGCAGGATGGTGACCAGACCCATGGTGGCACCAGTGCCAAGTTGGGCTGGTTTGATAGTACCAAGTGGCTCCTGCAATCTGCCATCAAAAAGCTAGCAGGCGAGTTTTGTTTTCCAGGGAAAATTGCCGTTGTTTATGTTTGTGGGCCTGTGGCTGGGAGTGGCCGGCTGGCTCTTAAGAATCCACGATACGCAGGATGGTTCCCAGACCAGAGGTGGCACCAGTGCCAAGTTGGGCTGGTTTGATGGTTCAAAGTGGCTCCTGCAATCTGCCATCCAGAAGCGGGGTAGCTTACTTTTGTTTGCCAGGGAAACGGGCAGAGCTTTGTGTCTGGGGCCTATGGCTGGGAGTGACTGGCTGGCTCCTGAAAAGCTACGATAGGCAGGATGGTGACCAGACCCATGGAGGCACCAGTGCCAAGTTGGGCTGGTTTGATAGTACCAAGTGGCTCCTGCAATCTGCCATCCAAAAGCAGGGCAACTGAGTTTTGTTTGCCAGAGAAAAGCGCTGTTGTTTGTGTTTGGGGTCCTGTGGCTGGGAGTGGCCGGCTGGCTCCTTAGAATCCACGATACGCAGGATGGTTCCCAGACCCAAGGTGGCACCAGTGCCAAGTCGGGCTGGTTTGATAGTACCAAGTGGTTCCTGCAATCTGCCATCCAGAAGCAGGGCAACTTACTTTTGTTTACCATGGAAATGGGCCGAGCTTTGTGTCTGGGCGCCTATGGCTGGGAGTAACCGGCTGGCTCCTGAAAAGCTACGAGAGGCAGGATTGTGACCAGACCCATGGTGGCACCAGTGCCAAGTTGGTTGGTTTGAAAGCACCAAGTGGCTCCTGCAATCTGCCATCAAAAAGTTGGCAGTCGAGTTTTGTTTTCCAGGGAAAAGCGCCGTTGTTTGTGTTTGGGGGCCTGTGGCTGGGAGTGGCCGGCTGGCCCCTGAAAATCCACGATAGGCAGAATGGTTCCCAGACCCAAGGTGGCACCAGTGCCAAGTTGGGCTGTTTTGATAGTACCAAGTGCGTCCTGCAATTTGCCTTCCAGACGTGGGGCAGTTGAGTTTTGTTTGCCAGGGAAAAGGGCCGTGGTTTGTGTTTGAGGGCATATGGCTGAGAGTGGCCGGCTGACCCCACAAAATCCACATTAGGCAGGATGGTTCCCAGAGCCAAGGTGGCACCAGTGCCAAGTCAGGCTGGTTTGATAGTACTAAATAGCTCCTGCAATCTGCCATCCAGAAGCGGGGTAGCTTAATTTTGTTTTTCAGGGAAACGGGCAGAGCTTTGTGTCTGGGGTCCTGTGGCTGGGAGTGGCCGGCTGGCTCCTTAGAATCCACGATACGCAGGATGGTTCCCAGACCAGTGGTGGCACCAGTGCCAAGTTGGGCTGGTTTGATAGTACCAAGTGGCTCCTGCAATCTGCCATCAAAAAGTTGCCAGACGAGTTTTGTTTTCCAGGGAAAAGCGCCGTTGTTTGTGTTTGGGGGCCTGTGGCTGGGAGTGGCCGGCTGGCTAATTAGAATCCACGATACGCAGGATGGTTCCCAGACCAGAGGTGGCACCAGTGCCAAGTCGGGATAGTTTGATGGTGCAAAGTGGCTCCTGCAATCTGCCATCCAGAAGCGGTGTAGCTTACTTTTGTTTGCCACGGAAACGGGCCGAGGTTTTTTTCTGGGCGCCTATGGCTGGGAGTGACCGGCTGGCTCCTGAAAAGCTACAGTAGGCAGGATGATTACCAGACCCATGGTAGCAGCAGTGCCAAGTTGGGCTGATTTGATAGTACCAAGTGGCTCCTGCAATCTGCCATCAAAAGGTTGGCAGGCGAGTTTTGTTTTCCAGGGAAAAGCGCCGTTGTTTGTGTTTGGGGCCCTGTGGCTGGGAGTGGCCGCCCGTCGTCTTAGAATCCACGTTACGCAGCATGGTTCCCAGATCCAAGGTGGCACCAGTGCCAAGTCGGGCTGGTTTGATAGTACCAAGTGGCTCCTGCAATCTGCCATCCAGAAGCGGGGCAGCTTACTTTTGTTTGCCAGGGAAACGGGCCGAGGTATTTGTCTGGGGCCCTATTGCAGGGAGTGACTGGTGGGATCCTGAAAAGCTACGATAGGCAGGATGGTGACCAGACCCATGGTGGCACCAGTGCCAAGTTGGGCTGGTTTGATAGTACCAAGTGGCTCCTGCAATCTGCCATCAAAAAGTTGGCAGGCGAGTTTTGTTTTCCGGGGAAAAGCGCCATTCATTTTGTTTGTGGGCCTGTGGCTGGGAGTGGCCGGCTGGCTCCTTAGAATCCACGATACGCAGCATGGTTCCCAGACCCAAGGTGGCACCAGTGCCAAGTTGGGCTGGTTTGATAGTACCAAGTGGCTCCTGCAATCTGCCATGCAGAAGCGGGGCAGCTTACTTTTGTTTGCCAGGGAAACGGGCCGAGGTTTGTGTCTGGGGGCTATGGCCCGGAGTGACCGGCTGGCTCCTGAGAAGCTACGATAGGCAGGATGGTGACCAGACCCATGGTGGCACCAGTGCCAAGTTGGGCTGGTTTGATAGTACCAAGTGGCTCCTGCAATCTGCCATCAAAATTTGGCAGGCGAGTTTTGTTTTCCAGGGAAAAGCGCCGTTGTTTGTGTTTTGGGGCCTGTGGCTGGGAGTGGCCGGCTGGCTCCTTAGAATCCACGATACGCAGGACAGTTCCCAGACCAGAGGTGGCACCAGTGCCAAGTCGGGCTGGTTTGATAGTACCAAGTGGCTCCTGCAATCTGCCGTCAAAAAGTTGGCAGGCGCATTTTGTTTTCCAGGGAAAAGCGCCGTTGTTTGTGTTTGGGGCCCTGTGGTTGGGAGTGGCCGGCTGCCTCCTTAGAATCCACAATACGCAGGATGGTTTCCAGGCCCAAGGTGGCACCAGTTCCAAGTCGGGCTGGTTTGATAGTACCAAGTGGTTCCTGCAATCTGCCATCCAGAAGCGGGGCAGCTTACTTTTGTTTGCCAGGGAAACGGGTCGAGGTTTTGTGTCTGGGGGCCTATGGCTGGGAGTGACTGGCTGGCTCCTGAAAAGCTTCGATAGGCAGGATGGTGACCAGACCCATGGTGGCACCAGTGCCAAGTTGGGCTGGTTTGATAGTACCAAGTGGCTCCTGCAATCTGCCATCAAAAAGTTGGCAGTCGAGTTTTGTTTTCCAGGGAAAAGCGCCATTGTTTGTTTTTGGGGGCCTGTGGCTGGGAGTGGCAAACCGGCTCCTTAGAACCCACGATAAGCAGGATGGTCCCCAGACCAGAGGTGTCACCAGTGCCAAGTCGGGCTAGTTTGATGGTGCAAAGTGGCTCCTGCAATCTTCCATCCGGAAGCGGGTTAACTTACTTTTGTTTGCCAGGGAAACGGGCCGAGGATTTTGTCTCGGGGCCTATGGCTGGGAGTGACCGGCTGGCTCCGGAAAAGCTACGATAGGCAGTATGGTGACCAGACCCACAGTGGCACCAGTGCCAAGTTGGGCTGGTTTGATAGTACCAAGTGGCTCCTGCAATCTGCCATCAAAATTTGGCAGGCGAGTTTCGTTTTCCAGGGAAAAGCGCCGTTGTTTGTATTTGGGGGCCTATGGCTGGGAGTGGCCGCCTGGCGCCTTAGAATCTACGTTACGCAGCATGGTTCCCAGAGCCAAGGTGGCACCAGTGCCAAGTCGGGCTGGTTTGATAGTACTAAATAGCTCCTGCAATCTGCCATCCAGAAGCGGGGTAGCTTAATTTTGTTTGTCAGGGAAACGGGCAGAGCTTTGTGTCTGGGGTCCTGTGGCTGGGAGTGGCCGGCTGGCTCCTTAGAATCCACGATACGCAGGATGGTTCCCAGACCAGTGGTGGCACCAGTGCCAAGTTGGGCTGGTTTGATAGTACCAAGTGGCTCCTGCAATCTGCCATCAAAAATTTGGCAGGCGAGTTTTGTTTTCCAGGGAAAAGCGCCGTTGTTTATGTTTGTGGGCCTGTGGCTGGGAGTGGCCAGCTGGCTCCTTAGAAACCACGATACGCAGCATGGTTCCCAGACCAGATGTGGCACCAGTGCCAAGTCGGGCTGGTTTGATGGTTCAAAGTGGCTCCTGCAATCTGCCATCCAGAAGCGGGGTAGCTTACTTTTGTTTGCCAGGGAAACGGGCCGAGGTTTGTGTCTGGGGCCTATGGCTGGGAGTGACCGGCTGGCTCCTGAAAAGCTACGATAGGCAGGATGGTTACCAGACCCATGGAGGCACCAGTGCCAAGTTGGGCTGGTTTGATAGTACCAAGTCGCTCCTGCAATCTGCCATCCAAAAGCAGGGCAACTGAGTTTTGTTTGCCAGAGAAAAGCGCTGTTGTTTGTGTTTGGGGTCCTGTGGCTGGGAGTGGCCGGCTGGCTCCTTAGAATCCACGATACGCAGGATGGTTCCCAGACCCAAGGTGGCACCAGTGCCAAGTTGGGCTGTTTTTGTAGTACCAAGTGCGTCCTGCAATTTGCCTTCCAGAAGAGGGGCAGTTGAGTTTTGTTTGCCAGAGAAAAGGGCCGTGGTTTGTGTTTGAGGGCATATGGCTGAGAGTGGCCGGCTGACCCCACAAAATCCACAATAGGCAGGATGGTTCCCAGAGCCAAGGTGGCACCAGTGCCAAGTCGGGCTGGTTTGATAGTACTAAATAGCTCCTGCAATCTGCCATCCAGAAGCGGGGTAGCTTAATTTTGTTTGTCAGGGAAACGGGCAGAGCTTTGTGTCTGGGGTCCTGTGGCTGGGAGTGGCCGGCTGGCTCCTTAGAATCCACGATACGCAGGATGGTTCCCAGACCAGTGGTGGCACCAGTGCCAAGTTGGGCTGGTTTGATAGTACCAAGTGGCTCCTGCAATCTGCCATCAAAAAGTTGGCAGGCGAGTTTTGTTTTCCAGGGAAAAGCACCGTTGTTTGTGTTTGAGGGCCTGTGGCTGGGAGTGGCCGGCTGGCTAATTAGAATCCACGATACGCAGGATGGTTCCCAGACCCGAGGTGGCACCAGTGCCAAGTCGGGATAGTTTGATGGTGCAAAGTGGCTCCTGCAATCTGCCATCCAGAAGCGGGGCAGCTTACTTTTGTTTTCCATGGAAACTGGCTGAGGTTCCTGTCTGGGGGTCTATGGCTGGGAGTGACCTCCTGGCTCCTGAAAAGCTATGCTAGGCAGGATGGTGACCAGACCCATGGTGGCACCAGTGCCAAGTTTGGCTGGTTTCATAGTACCAAGTGGCTCCTGCAATCTGCCATCAAAATGTTGGCAGGCGAGTTTTGTTTTCCAGGGAAAAGCGCCGTTGCTTGTGTTTGGGGGCCTGTGGCTGGGAGTGGCTGCCTGGCGCCTTAGAATCTACGTTACGCAGCATGGTTCCCAGAGCCAAGGTGGCACCAGTGCCAAGTCGGGCTGGTTTGATAGTACCAAGTGGCTCCTGCAATCTGCCATCCAGAAGCGGGGCAGCTTAATTTTGTTTGCCAGGGAAACGGGCCGAGGTTTGTGTCTGGGGGCCTATGGCTGAGAGTGACCGGCTAGGTCCTGAAAAGCTACGATAGGCAGGATGGTGACCATACCCATGGTGGCACCAGTGCCAAGTTGGGCTGGTTTGATAGTACCAAGTGACTCCTGCAATCTGCCATCAAAAAGTTTGCAGGCCAGGTTTGTTTTCCAGGGAAAAGCGCCGTTGGTTTTGTTTGGGGGCCTGTGGCTGGGAGTGGCCGGCTGGCTCCTTAGAATCCACGATACGCAGGATGGTTCCCAGACCCGAGGTGGCACCAGTGCCAAGTCGGGCTGGTTTGATGGTTCAAAGTGGCTCCTGCAATCCGCCATCCAGAAGCGGGGTAACTTACTTTTGTTTGCCGGGGAAACGGGCAGAGCTTTGTGTTTGGGGCCTATGGCTGGGACTGACCGCCTGGCTCCTGAAAAGCTACGATAGGCAGGATGGTTACCAGACCCATGGAGGCACCAGTGCCAAGTCGGGCTAGTTTGATGGTGCAAAGTGGCTCCTGCAATCTTCCCTCCGGAAGCGGGTAAACTTACTTTTGTTTGCCAGGGAAACGGGCCGAGGTTTTTGTCTGGGGGCCTATGGCTGGGAGTGACCGGCTGGCTCCTGAAAAGCTACGATAGGCAGGATTGTGACCAGACCCTTGGTGGCACCAGTGCCAAGTTGGGCTGGTTTGATAGTACCAAGTGGCTCCTGCAATCTGCCCTCAAAAAGTTGGCAGGCGAGTTTTGTTTTCCAGGGAAAAGCGCCGTTGTTTGTGTTTGGCGGCCTGTGGCTAGGAGTGGCCGCCTGGCGCCTTAGAATCTACGTTACGCAGCATGGTTCCCAGAGCCAAGGTGGCACCAGTGCCAAGTCGGGCTGGTTTGATAGTACCAAGTGGCTCCTGCAATCTGCCATCCAGAAGCGGGGCAGCTTACTTTTGTTTGCCAGGGAAACGAGCCGAGGTTTGTGTCTGGGGGCCTATGGCTGGGAGTGACCACCTGGCTCCTGAAAAGCTACGATAGGCAGGATGGTGACCAGACCCATGGTGGCACCAGTGCCAAGTTGGGCTGGTTTGATAGCACCAAGTGGCTCCTGCAATCTGCCATCAAAAAGTTGGCAGGCGAGTTTTGTTTTCCAGGGAAAAGCGCCGTTGTTTGTGTTTGTGGGCCTGTGGCTGGGAGTGGCCAGCTGGCTCCTTAGAATCCACGATACGCAGGATGGTTCCCAGACCAGAGGTGGCACCAGTGCCAAGTCGGGCTGGTTTGATGATTCAAAGTGGCTCCTGCAATCTGCCATCCAGAAGCGGGGTAGCTTACTTTTGTTTGCCAGGGAAACGGGCAGAGCTTTGTGTCTGGGGCCTATGGCTGGGAGTGACCGGCTGGCTCCTGAAAAGCTACGATAGGCAGGATGGTTACCAGACCCATGGAGGCACCAGTGCCAAGTCGGGCTGGTTTGATAGTACCATGTGGTTCCTGCAATCTGCCATCCAGAAGCGGGGCAGCTTACTTTTGTTTACCATGGAAATGGGCCGAGTTTTGTGTCTGGGCGCCTATGGCTGGGAGTGACCGGCTGGCTCCTGAAAAGCTACGATAGGCAGGATGGTGACCAGACCCATGGTGGCACCAGTGCCAAGTTGGCTGGTTTGATAGCACCAAGTGGCTCCTGCAATCTGCCATCAAAAATTTGGCAGGCGAGTTTTGTTTTCCAGGGAAAAGCGCCGTTGTTTGTGTTTGGGGGCCTGTGGCTGGGAGTGGCCGGCTGGCTCCTTAGAATCCACGATACGCAGGATGGTTCCCAGACCCATAGAGGCACCAGTGCCAAGTCAGGCTGATTTGATAGTACCAAGTGGCTCCTGCAATCTGCCATCCAGAAGCGGGGCAGCTTACTTTGGTTTGCCAGGGAAACGGGCCGAGGTTTCTGTCTGGGGGCCTATGGCTGGGAGTGACCGGCTGGCTCCTGAAAAGCTACGATAGGCAGGATGGTGACCAGGCCCATGGTGACACCAGTGCCAAGTTGGGCTGTTTGATAGTACCAAGTGGCTCCTGCAATCTGCCATCGAGAAGTGGGGCAGCTGAGTTTTGTTTTCCAGAGAAAAGGGCCGTGGTTTTTGTTTGGGGGCCTATGGCTCAGAGTGGCCGGTTGGCCCCTGAAAATCCGCGATAGGCAGAATGGTTCCCAGACCCAAGGTGGCACCAGTGCCAAGTTGGGCTGTTTTTGTAGTACCAAGTGCGTCCTGCAATTTGCCTTCAAGAAGAGGGGCAGTTGAGTTTTGTTTGCCAGAGAAAAGGGCCGTGGTTTGTGTTTGAGGGCATATGGCTGAGAGTGGCCGGCTGACCCCACAAAATCCACGATAGGCAGGATGGTTCCCAGACCCAAGGTGGCACCAGTGTAAAGTTGGGCTGGTTTGATGGTGCAAAGTGGCTCCTGCAATCTGCCATCCAGAAGCGGGGTAGCTTACTTTTGTTTGCCAGGGAAATGGGCCGAAATTCTTGTCAGGGGGCCAGTGCCTGGGGCTGGAGGGCTGGCCGCTGAAAAGCTACGATAGGCAGGATGGTGACCAGACCCATGGTGGCACCAGTGCCAAGTTGGGCTGGTTTGATAGTACCAAGTGGCTCCTGCAATCTGCCATCCAGAAGCGGGGCAGCTTAATTTTGTTTGCCAGGGAAACGGGCCGAGGCTTGTGTCTAGAGGCCTACGGCTGGGAGTGACCGGCTGGCTCCTGAAATGCTACGATAGGCAGGATGGTGACCAGATTCATGGTGGCACCAGTGCCAAGTTGGGCTGGTTTTATTGTACCAAGTGGCTCCTGCAGTCTGCCATCAAAAAGCTAGCAGGCGAGTTTTGTTTTCCAGGGAAAAGCGCCGTTGTTTGTGTTTGGGGGCCTGTAGCTTGCAGTGGCGGGCTGGCTCCTGAAAATCCATGATAAGCAGCATGCTTCCCAGACCCAAGGTGGCACCAGTGCCAAGTCCGGCTGGTTTGATGATGCCAAGTTGCTCCTGCAATCTGCCATCCAGAAGCAGGGTAGCTTACTTTTGTGTGCCAGGGAAACGGGCCGAGGTTTGTGGCTGGGGGCCCATGGCTGGGAGTGACCGGCTGGCTCCTGAAAAGCTACGATAGGCAGGATGGTGAACAGACCCATGGTGGCACCAGTGCCAAGTTGGCTGGTTTGATAGCACCAAGTGGCTCCTGCAATCTGCCATCAAAAATTTGGCAGGCGAGTTTTGTTTTCCAGGGAAAAGCGCCGTTGTTTGTGTTTGGGGGCCTGTGGCTGGGAGTGGCCGGCTGGCTCCTTAGAATCCACGATACGCAGGATGGTTCCCAGACCCATAGAGGCACCAGTGCCAAGTCAGGCTGATTTGATAGTACCAAGTGGCTCCTGCAATCTGCCATCCAGAAGCGGGGCAGCTTACTTTGGTTTGCCAGGGAAACGGGCCGAGGTTTCTGTCTGGGGGCCTATGGCTGGGAGTGACCGGCTGGCTCCTGAAAAGCTACGATAGGCAGGATTGTGACCAGGCCCATGGTGACACCAGTGCCAAGTTGGGCTGTTTGATAGTACCAAGTGGCTCCTGCAATCTGCCATCGAGAAGTGGGGCAGCTGAGTTTTGTTTTCCAGAGAAAAGGGCCGTGGTTTTTGTTTGGGGGCCTATGGCTCAGAGTGGCCGGTTGGCCCCTGAAAATCCGCGATAGGCAGAATGGTTCCCAGACCCAAGGTGGCACCAGTGCCAAGTTGGGCTGTTTTTGTAGTACCAAGTGCGTCCTGCAATTTGCCTTCAAGAAGAGGGGCAGTTGAGTTTTGTTTGCCAGAGAAAAGGGCCGTGGTTTGTGTTTGAGGGCATATGGCTGAGAGTGGCCGGCTGACCCCACAAAATCCACGATAGGCAGGATGGTTCCCAGACCCAAGGTGGCACCAGTGTAAAGTTGGGCTGGTTTGATGGTGCAAAGTGGCTCCTGCAATCTGCCATCCAGAAGCGGGGTAGCTTACTTTTGTTTGCCAGGGAAATGGGCCGAAATTCTTGTCAGGGGGCCAGTGCCTGGGGCTGGAGGGCTGGCCGCTGAAAAGCTACGATAGGCAGGATGGTGACCAGACCCATGGTGGCACCAGTGCCAAGTTGGGCTGGTTTGATAGTACCAAGTGGCTCCTGCAATCTGCCATCCAGAAGCGGGGCAGCTTAATTTTGTTTGCCAGGGAAACGGGCCGAGGCTTGTGTCTAGAGGCCTACGGCTGGGAGTGACCGGCTGGCTCCTGAAATGCTACGATAGGCAGGATGGTGACCAGATTCATGGTGGCACCATTGCCAAGTTCGGCTGGTTTGATAGTACCAAGTGGCTCCTGCAATCTGCCATCAAAAAGTTGGCAGGCGAGTTTTGTTTTCCAGGGAAAAGCGCCATTGATTTTGTTTGGGGGCCTGTGGCTGGGAGTGGCCGGCTGGCTCCTTAGAATCCACGATACGCAGCATGGTTCCCAGACCCAAGGTGGCACCAGTGCCAAGTTGGGCTGGTTTGATAGTACCAAGTGGCTCCTGCAATCTGCCATGCAGAAGCGGGGCAGCTTACTTTTGTTTGCCAGGGAAACGGGCCGAGGTTTTGTGTCTGGGGCCCTATGGCTGGGAGTGACCGGCTGGCTCCGGAAAAGCTACGATAGGCAGTATGGTGACCAGACCCATGGTGGCACCAGTGCCAAGTTGGGCTGGTTTGATAGTACCAAGTGGCTCCTGCAATCTGCCATCAAAAAGCTAGCAGGCGAGTTTTGTTTTCCAGGGAAAATTGCCGTTGTTTATGTTTGTGGGCCTGTGGCTGGGAGTGGCCAGCTGGCTCCTTAGAATCCACGATACGCAGGATGGTTCCCAGACCAGAGGTGGCACCAGTGCCAAGTTGGGCTGGTTTGATGGTTCAAAGTGGCTCCTGCAATCTGCCATCCAGAAGCGGGGTAGCTTACTTTTGTTTGCCAGGGAAACGGGCAGAGCTTTGTGTCTGGGGCCTATGGCTGGGAGTGACTGGCTGGCTCCTGAAAAGCTACGATAGGCAGGATGGTTACCAGACCCATGGAGGCACCAGTGCCAAGCTGGGCTGGTTTGATAGTACCAAGTGGCTCCTGCATTCTGCCATCCAAAAGCAGGGCAACTGAGTTTTGTTTGCCAGAGAAAAGCGCTGTTGTTTGTGTTTGGGGTCCTGTGGCTGGGAGTGGCCGGCTGGCTCCTTAGAATCCACGATATGCAGGATGGTTCCCAGACCCAAGGTGGCACCAGTGCCAAGTCGGGCTGGTTTGATAGTACCAAGTGGTTCCTGCAATCTGCCATCCAGAAGCGGGGCAGCTTACTTTTGTTTACCATGGAAATGGGCCGAGCTTTGTGTCTGGGCGCCTATGGCTGGGAGTGACCGGCTGGCTCCTGAAAAGATACGAGAGGCAGGATTGTGACCAGACCCATGGTGGCACCAGTGCCAAGTTGGCTGGTTTGATAGCACCAAGTGGCTCCTGCAATCTGCCATCAAAAAGTTGGCAGTCGAGTTTTGTTTTCCAGGGAAAAGCGCCGTTGTTTGTGTTTGGGGGCCTGTGGCTGGGAGTGGCCGGCTGGCCCCTGAAAATCCACGATAGGCAGAATGGTTCCCAGACCCAAGGTGGCACCAGTGCCAAGTTGGGCTGTTTTGATAGTACCAAGTGCGTCCTGCAATTTGCCTTCCAGAAGTGGGGCAGTTGAGTTTTGTTTGCCAGAGAAAAGGGCCGTGGTTTGTGTTTGAGGGCATATGGCTGAGAGTGGCCGGCTGACCCCACAAAATCCACAATAGGCAGGATGGTTCCCAGAGCCAAGGTGGCACCAGTGCCAAGTCGGGCTGGTTTGATAGTACTAAATAGCTCCTGCAATCTGCCATCCAGAAGCGGGGTAGCTTAATTTTGTTTTTCAGGGAAACGGGCAGAGCTTTGTGTCTGGGGTCCTGTGGCTGGGAGTGGCCGGCTGGCTCCTTAGAATCCACGATACGCAGGATGGTTCCCAGACCAGTGGTGGCACCAGTGCCAAGTTGGGCTGGTTTGATAGTACCAAGTGGCTCCTGCAATCTGCCATCAAAAAGTTGCCAGGCGAGTTTTGTTTTCCAGGGAAAAGCGCCATTGTTTGTGTTTGGGGGCCTGTGGCTGGGAGTGGCCGGCTGGCTAATTAGAATCCACGATACGCAGGATGGTTCCCAGACCCAAGGTGGCACCAGTGCCAAGTCGGGATAGTTTGATGGTGCAAAGTGGCTCCTGCAATCTGCCATCCAGAAGCGGGGTAGCTTACTTTTGTTTGCCAGGGAAACGGGCCGAGGTTTTTTTCTGGGGGCCTATGGCTGGGAGTGACCGGCTGGCTCCTGAAAAGCTACAATAGGCAGGATGATTACCAGACCCATGGTAGCAGCAGTGCCAAGTTGGGCTGATTTGATAGTACCAAGTGGCTCCTGCAATCTGCCATCAAAAGGTTGGCAGGCGAGTTTTGTTTTCCAGGGAAAAGCGCCGTTGTTTGTGTTTGGGGCCCTGTGGCTGGGAGTGGCCGCCTGTCGTCTTAGAATCCACGTTACGCAGCATGGTTCCCAGATCCAAGGTGGCACCAGTGCCAAGTCGGGCTGGTTTGATAGTACCAAGTGGCTCCTGAAATATGCCATCCAGAAGCGGGGCAGCTTACTTTTGTTTGCCAGGGAAACGGGCCGAGGTATTTGTCTGGGGCCCTATGGCAGGGAGTGACTGGCTGGCTCCTGAAAAGCTACGATAGGCAGGATGGTGACCAGACCCATGGTGGCACCAGTGCCAAGTTGGGCTGGTTTGATAGTACCAAGTGGCTCCTGCAATCTGCCATCCAGAAGCGGGGCAGCTTACTTTTGTTTTCCATAGAAACTTGCCGAGGTTCCTGTCTGGGGGTCTATGGCTGGGAGTGACCTCCTGGCTCCTGAAAAGCTATGCTAGGCAGGATGGTGACCAGACCCATGGTGGCACCAGTGCCAAGTTGGGCTGATTTGATAGTACCAAGTGGCTCCTGCAATCTGCCATCAAAATATTGGCTGGCGAGTTTTGTTTTCCAGGGAAAAGCGCCGTTGTTTGTGTTTGGGGGCCTGTGGCTGGGAGTGGCTGCCTGGCGCCTTAGAATCTATGTTACGCAGCATGGTTCCCAGACCCAAGGTGGCACCAGTGCCAAGTTGGGCTGGTTTGATAGTACCAAGTGCGTCCTACAATCTGCCATCCAGAAGCGGGGCAGCTTACTTTTGTTTGCCAGGGAAACGGGCCGAGGATTGTGTCTGGGGGCTATGGCTCGGAGTGACCGGCTGCCTCCTGAAAAGCTACGATACGCAGGATGGTGACCAGACCCATGGTGGCACCAGTGCCAAGTTGGGCTGGTTTGATAGTACCAAGTGGCTCCTGCAATCTGCCATCAAAAAGTTGGCAGGCGAATTTTGTTTTCCAGGGAAAAGCGCCATTGTTTGTGTTTGGGAGCCTGTGGCTGGGAGTGGCCGGCTGGCTCCTTAGAATCCACGATACGCAGCATGGTTCCCAGACCAGAGGTGGCACCAGTGCCAAGTCGGGATAGTTTGATGGTGCAAAGTGGCTCCTGCAATCTGCCATCCAGAAGCGCGGTAGCTTACTTTTGTTTGCCAGGGAAACGGGCCGAGGTTTGTGTCTGGGGGCCTATGGCTGGGAGTGACCGGCTGGCTCCTGAAAAGCTACGATAGGCAGGATGGTGACCAGACCCATGGTGGCACCAGTGCCAAGTTGGGCTGGTTTGATAGCACCAAGTGGCACCTGCAATCTGCCATCAAAAAGTTGGCAGGCCAGTTTTGTTTTCCAGGGAAAATCGCCGTTGTTTATGTTTGTGGGCCTGTGGCTGGGAGTGGCCAGCTGGCTCCTTAGAATCCACGATACGCAGGATGGTTCCCAGACCAGAGGTGGCACCAGTGCCAAGTCGGGCTGGTTTGATGGTCAAAGTGGCTCCTGCAATCTGCCATCCAGAAGCGGGGTAGCTTACTTTTGTTTGCCAGGGAAACGGGCAGAGCTTTGTGTTTGGGGCCTATGGCTGGGAGTGACTGGCTGGCTCCTGAAAAGCTACGATAGGCAGGATGGTTACCAGACCCATGGAGGCACCAGTGCCAAGTTGGGCTGGTTTGATAGTACCAAGTGGCTCCTGCAATCTGCCATCCAAAAGCAGGGCAACTGAGTTTTGTTTGCCAGAGAAAAGCGCTGTTGTTTGTGTTTGGGGTCCTGTGGCTGGGAGTGGCCGGCTGGCTCCTTAGAATCCACGATACGCAGGATGGTTCCCAGACCCAAGGTGGCACCAGTGCCAAGTTGGGCTGGTTTGATAGTACCAAGTGGTTCCTGCAATCTGCCATCCAGAAGCGGGGCAGCTTACTTTTGTTTAC
Source organism: Melospiza georgiana (assembly GCF_028018845.1). Taxonomy (NCBI): domain Eukaryota; kingdom Metazoa; phylum Chordata; class Aves; order Passeriformes; family Passerellidae; genus Melospiza; species Melospiza georgiana. The sequence continues at coordinate 96,031,001 of NC_080431.1, forward strand.
CATGGAAATGGGCCGAGCTTTGTGTCTGGGCGCCTATGGCTGGGAGTGACCGGCTGGCTCCTGAAAAGCTACGAGAGGCAGGATTGTGACCAGACCCATGGTGGCACCAGTGCCAAGTTGGCTGGTTTGATAGCACCAAGTGGCTCCTGCAATCTGCCATCAAAAAGTTGGCAGTCGAGTTTTGTTTTCCAGGGAAAAGCGCCGTTGTTTGTGTTTGGGGGCCTGTGGCTGGGAGTGGCCGGCTGGCCCCTGAAAATCCACGATAGGCAGAATGGTTCCCAGACCCAAGGTGGCACCAGTGCCAAGTTGGGCTGTTTTGATAGTACCAAGTGCGTCCTGCAATTTGCCTTCCAGAAGTGGGGCAGTTGAGTTTTGTTTGCCAGAGAAAAGGGCCGTGGTTTGTGTTTGAGGGCATATGGCTGAGAGTGGCCGGCTGACCCCACAAAATCCACCATAGGCAGGATGGTTCCCAGAGCCAAGGTGGCACCAGTGCCAAGTCAGGCTGGTTTGATAGTACTAAATAGCTCCTGCAATCTGCCATCCAGATGCGGGGTAGCTTAATTTTGTTTTTCAGGGAAACGGGCAGAGCTTTGTGTCTGGGGTCCTGTGGCTGGGAGTGGCCGGCTGGCTCCTTAGAATCCACGATACGCAGGATGGTTCCCAGACCAGTGGTGGCACCAGTGCCAAGTTGGGCTGGTTTGATAGTACCAAGTGGCTCCTGCAATCTGCCATCAAAAAGATGCCAGGCGAGTTTTGTTTTCCAGGGAAAAGCGCCGTTGTTTGTGTTTGGGGGCCTGTGGCTGGGAGTGGCCGGCTGGCTAATTAGAATCCACGATACGCAGGATGGTTCCCAGACCCGAGGTGGCACCAGTGCCAAGTCGGGATAGTTTGATGGTGCAAAGTGGCTCCTGCAATCTGCCATCCAGAAGCGGTGTAGCTTACTTTTGTTTGCCAGGGAAACGGGCCGAGGTTTTTTTCTGGGGGCCTGTGGCTGGGAGTGACCGGCTGGCTCCTTAGAATCCACGATACGCAGGATGGTTCCCAGACCAGTGGTGGCACCAGTGCCAAGTTGGGCTGGTTTGATAGTACCAAGTGGCTCCTGCAATCTGCCATCAAAAAGTTGCCAGGCGAGTTTTGTTTTCCAGGGAAAAGCGCCGTTGTTTGTGTTTGGGGGCCTGTGGCTGGGAGTGGCCGGCTGGCTAATTAGAATCCACGATACGCAGGATGGTTCCCAGACCCGAGGTGGCACCAGTGCCAAGTCGAGATAGTTTGATGGTGCAAAGTGGCTCCTGCAATCTGCCATCCAGAAGCGGTGTAGCTTACTTTTGTTTGCCAGGGAAACGGGCCGAGGTTTTTTTCTGGGGGCCTATTGCAGGGAGTGACCGGCTGGCTCCTGAAAAGCTACAGTAGGCAGGATGATTACCAGACCCATGGTAGCAGCAGTGCCAAGTTGGGCTGATTTGATAGTACCAAGTGGCTCCTGCAATCTGCCATCAAAAGGTTGGCAGGCGAGTTTTGTTTGCCAGGGAAAAGCGCCGTTGTTTGTGTTTGGGGCCCTGTGGCTGGGAGTGGCCACCTGTCGTCTTAGAATCCACGTTACGCAGCATGGTTCCCAGATCCAAGGTGGCACCAGTGCCAAGTCGGGCTGGTTTGATAGTACCAAGTGGCTCCTGCAATCTGCCATCCAGAAGCGGGGCAGCTTACTTTTGTTTGCCAGGGAAACGGGCCGAGGTATTTGTCTGGGGCCCTATTGCAGGGAGTGACTGGCAAGCCCCTGAAAAGCTACGATAGGCAGGATGGTGACCAGACCCATGGTGGCACCAGTGCCAAGTTGGGCTGGTTTGATAGTACCAAGTGGCTCCTGCAATCTGCCATCCAGAAGCGGGGCAGCTTACTTTTGTTTTCCATGGAAACTTGCCGAGGTTCCTGTCTGGGGGTCTATGGCTGGGAGTGACCTCCTGGCTCCTGAAAAGCTATGCTAGGCAGGATGGTGACCAGACCCATGGTGGCACCAGTGCCAAGTTGGGCTGGTTTGATAGTACCAAGTGGCTCCTGCAATCTGCCATCAAAAATGTTGGCAGGCGAGTTTTGTTTTCCACGGAAAAGCGCCATTGATTGTGTTTGGGGGCCTGTGGCTGGGAGTGGCCGGCTGGCTCCTTAGAATCCACGATACGCAGCATGGTTCCCAGACCCAGGGTGGCACCAGTGCCAAGTTGGGCTGGTTTGATAGTACCAAGTGGCTCCTGCAATCTGCCATCAAAATTTGGCAGGCGAGTTTTGTTTTCCAGGGAAAAGCGCCGTTGTTTGTGTTTGGGGGCCTGTGGCTGGGAGTGGCCTGCTGGCTCCTTACAATCCACGATACGCAGGACAGTTCCCAGACCCGAGGTGGCACCAGTGCCAAGTCGGGCTGGTTTGATAGTACCAAGTGGCTCCTGCAATCTGCCGTCAAAAAGTTGGCAGGCGCATTTTGTTTTCCAGGGAAAAGCGCCGTTGTTTGTGTTTGGGGCCCTGTGGTTGGGAGTGGCCGGCTGCCTCCTTAGAATCCACAATACGCAGGATGGTTTCCAGGCCCAAGGTGGCACCAGTTCCAAGTTGGGCTGGTTTGATAGTACCAAGTGGTTCCTGCAATCTGCCATCCAGAAGCGGGGCAGCTTACTTTTGTGTGCCAGGGAAACGGGCCGAGCTTTGTGTCTGGGGGCCTGTGGCTGGGAGTGACCGGCTGGCTCCTGAAAAGCTACGATAGGCAGGATGGTGACCAGACCCATGGTGGCACCAGTGCCAAGTTGGGCTGGTTTGATAGTACCAAGTGGCTCCTGCAATCTGCCATCAAAAATGTTGGCAGGCGAGTTTTGTTTTCCACGGAAAAGCGCCATTGATTGTGTTTGGGGGCCTGTGGCTGGGAGTGGCCGGCTGGCTCCTTAGAATCCACGATACGCAGCATGGTTCCCAGACCCAGGGTGGCACCAGTGCCAAGTTGGGCTGGTTTGATAGTACCAAGTGGCTCCTGCAATCTGCCATCAAAATTTGGCAGGCGAGTTTTGTTTTCCAGGGAAAAGCGCCGTTGTTTGTGTTTGGGGGCCTGTGGCTGGGAGTGGCCTGCTGGCTCCTTACAATCCACGATACGCAGGACAGTTCCCAGACCCGAGGTGGCACCAGTGCCAAGTCGGGCTGGTTTGATAGTACCAAGTGGCTCCTGCAATCTGCCGTCAAAAAGTTGGCAGGCGCATTTTGTTTTCCAGGGAAAAGCGCCGTTGTTTGTGTTTGGGGCCCTGTGGTTGGGAGTGGCCGGCTGCCTCCTTAGAATCCACAATACGCAGGATGGTTTCCAGGCCCAAGGTGGCACCAGTTCCAAGTTGGGCTGGTTTGATAGTACCAAGTGGTTCCTGCAATCTGCCATCCAGAAGCGGGGCAGCTTACTTTTGTGTGCCAGGGAAACGGGCCGAGCTTTGTGTCTGGGGGCCTGTGGCTGGGAGTGACCGGCTGGCTCCTGAAAAGCTACGATAGGCAGGATGGTGACCAGACCCATGGTGGCACCAGTGCCAAGTTGGGCTGGTTTGATAGCACCAAGTGGCACCTGCAATCTGCCATCAAAAAGTTGGCAGGCCAGTTTTGTTTTCCAGGGAAAATCGCCGTTGTTTATGTTTGTGGGCCTGTGGCTGGGAGTGGCCAGCTGGCTCCTTAGAATCCACGATACGCAGGATGGTTCCCAGACCAGAGGTGGCACCAGTGCCAAGTCGGGCTGGTTTGATGGTTCAAAGTGGCTCCTGCAATCTGCCATCCAGAAGCGGGGTAGCTTACTTTTGTTTGCCAGGGAAACGGGCAGAGCTTTGTGTCTGGGGCCTATGGCTGGGAGTGACTGGCTGGCTCCTGAGAAGCTACGATAGGCAGGATGGTTACCAGACCCATGGAGGCACCAGTGCCAAGTTGAGCTGATTTGATAGTACCAAGTGGCTCCTGCAATCTGCCATCCAAAAGCAGGGCAACTGAGTTTTGTTTGCCAGAGAAAAGCGCTGTTGTTTGTGTTTGGGGTCCTGTGGCTGGGAGTGGCCGGCTGGCTCCTTAGAATCCACGATACGCAGGATGGTTCCCAGAGCCAAGGTGGCACCAGTGCCAAGTTGGGCTGGTTTGATAGTACCAAGTGGTTCCTGCAATCTGCCATCCAGAAGCGGGGCAGCTTACTTTTGTTTACCATGGAAATGGGCCGAGATTTGTGTCTGGGGGCCTATGGCTGGGAGTGACCGGCTGGCTCCTGAAAAGATACGAGAGGCAGGATTGTGACCAGACCCATGGTGGCACCAGTGCCAAGTTGGCTGGTTTGATAGCACCAAGTGGCTCCTGCAATCTGCCATCAAAAAGTTGCCAGGCGAGTTTTGTTTTCCAGGGAAAAGCGCCGTTGTTTGTGTTTGGGGGCCTGTGGCTGGGAGTGGCCGGCTGGCTAATTAGAATCCACGATACGCAGGATGGTTCCCAGACCCGAGGTGGCACCAGTGCCAAGTCGGGATAGTTTGATGGTGCAAAGTGGCTCCTGCAATCTGCCATCCAGAAGCGGGGTAGCTTACTTTTGTTTGCCAGGGAAACGGGCCGAGGTTTTTTTCTGGGGGCCTATGGCTGGGAGTGACCGGCTGGCTCCTGAAAAGCTACAGTAGGCAGGATGATTACCAGACCCATGGTAGCAGCAGTGCCAAGTTGGGCTGATTTGATAGTACCACGTGGCTCCTGCAATCTGCCATCAAAAGGTTGGCAGGCGAGTTTTGTTTTCCAGGGAAAAGCGCCGTTGTTTGTGTTTGGGGCCCTGTGGCTGGGAGTGGCCGCCTGTCGTCTTAGAATCCACGTTACGCAGCATGGTTCCCAGATCCAAGGTGGCACCAGTGCCAAGTCGGGCTGGTTTGATAGTACCAAGTGGCTCCTGCAATCTGCCATCCAGAAGCGGGGCAGCTTACTTTTGTTTGCCAGGGAAACGGGCCGAGGTATTTGTCTGGGGCCCTATTGCAGGGAGTGACTGGCGGGCTCCTGAAAAGCTACGATAGGCAGGATGGTGACCAGACCCATGGTGGCACCAGTGCCATGTTGGGCTGGTTTGATAGTACCAAGTGGCTCCTGCAATCTGCCATCCAGAAGCGGGGCAGCTTACTTTGGTTTTCATGGAAACTTGCCGAGGTTCCTGTCTGGGGGTCTATGGCTGGGAGTGACCTCCTGGCTCCTGAAAAGCTATGCTAGGCAGGATGGTGACCAGAGCCATGGTGGCACCAGTGCCAAGTTGGGCTGGTTTGATAGTACCAAGTGGCTCCTGCAATCTGCCATCAAAAATTTGGCAGGCGAGTTTTGTTTTCCAGGGAAAAGCGCCATTGATTTTGTTTGGGGGCCTGTGGCTGGGAGTGGCCGGCTGGCTCCTTAGAATCCACGATACGCAGCATGGTTCCCAGACCCAAGGTGGCACCAGTGCCAAGTTGGGCTGGTTTGATAGTACCAAGTGGCTCCTGCAATCTGCCATGCAGAAGCGGGGCAGCTTACTTTTGTTTGCCAGGGAAACGGGCCGAGGTTTGTGTCTGGGGGCTATGGCCCGGAGTGACCGGCTGGCTCCTGAGAAGCTACGATAGGCAGGATGGTGACCAGACCCATGGTGGCACCAGTGCCAAGTTGGGCTGGTTTGATAGTACCAAGTGGCTCCTGCAATCAGCCATCAAAATTTGGCAGGCGAGTTTTGTTTTCCAGGGAAAAGCGCCGTTGTTTGTGTTTGGGGGCCTGTGGCTGGGAGTGGCCGGCTGGCTCCTTAGAATCCACGATACGCAGGACAGTTCCCAGATCCAAGGTGGCACCAGTGCCAAGTCGGGCTGGTTTGATAGTACCAAGTGGCTCCTGCAATCTGCCGTCAAAAAGTTGGCAGGCGCATTTTGTTTTCCAGGGAAAAGCGTCGTTGTTTGTGTTTGGGGCCCTGTGGTTGGGAGTGGCCGGCTGCCTCCTTAGAATCCACAATACGCAGGATGGTTTCCAGGCCCAAGGTGGCACCAGTTCCAAGTCGGGCTGGTTTGATAGTACCAAGTGGTTCCTGCAATCTGCCATCCAGAAGCGGGGCAGCTTACTTTTGTTTGCCAGGGAAACGGGCCGAGGTTTTGTGTCTGGGCGCCTATGGCTGGGAGTGACTGGCTGGCTCCTGAAAAGCTTCGATAGGCAGGATGGTGACCAGACCCATGGTGGCACCAGTGCCAAGTTGGGCTGGTTTGATAGTACCAAGTGGCTCCTGCAATCTGCCATCAAAAAGTTGGCAGTCGAGTTTTGTTTTCCAGGAAAAAGCGCAATTGTTTTTTTTTGGGGGCCTGTGGCTGGGAGTGGCAAACCGGCTCCTTAGAACCCACGATAAGCAGGATGGTCCCCAGACCAGAGGTGGCACCAGTGCCAAGTCGGGCTAGTTTGATGGTGCAAAGTGGCTCCTGCAATATTCCATCCGGAAGCGGGTTAACTTACTTTTGTTTGCCAGGGAAACGGGCAGAGCTTTTTGTCTCGGGGCCTATGGCTGGGAGTGACCGGCTGGCTCCGGAAAAGCTACGATAGGCAGTATGGTGACCAGACCCACAGTGGCACCAGTGCCAAGTTGGGCTGGTTTGATAGTACCAAGTGGCTCCTGCAATCTGCCATCAAATTTTGGCAGGCGAGTTTCGTTTTCCAGGGAAAAGCGCCGTTGTTTGTATTTGGGGGCCTATGGCTGGGAGTGGCCGCCTGGCGCCTTAGAATCTACGTTACGCAGCATGGTTCCCAGAGCCAAGGTGGCACCAGTGCCAAGTTGGGCTGGTTTGATAGTACTAAATAGCTCCTGCAATCTGCCATCCAGAAGCGGGGTAGCTTAATTTTGTTTGTCAGGGAAACGGGCAGAGCTTTGTGTCTGGGGTCCTGTGGCTGGGAGTGGCCGGCTGGCTCCTTAGAATCCACGATACGCAGGATGGTTCCCAGACCAGTGGTGGCACCAGTGCCAAGTTGGGCTGGTTTGATAGTACCAAGTGGCTCCTGCAATCTGCCATCAAAAAGTTGCCAGGCGAGTTTTGTTTTCCAGGGAAAAGCGCCGTTGTTTGTGTTTGGGGGCCTGTGGCTGGGAGTGGCCGGCTGGCTAATTAGAATCCACGATACGCAGGATGGTTCCCAGACCCGAGGTGGCACCAGTGCCAAGTCGGGATAGTTTGATGGTGCAAAGTAGCTCCTGCAATCTGCCATCCAGAAGCGGGGTAGCTTACTTTTGTTTGCCAGGGAAACGGGCCGAGGTTTTTTTCTGGGGGCCTATGGCTGGGAGTGACCGGCTGGCTCCTGAAAAGCTACAGTAGGCAGGATGATTACCAGACCCATGGTAGCAGCAGTGCCAAGTTGGGCTGATTTGATAGTACCACGTGGCTCCTGCAATCTGCCATCAAAAGGTTGGCAGGCGAGTTTTGTTTTCCAGGGAAAAGCGCCGTTGTTTGTGTTTGGGGCCCTGTGGCTGGGAGTGGCCGCCTGTCGTCTTAGAATCCACGTTACGCAGCATGGTTCCCAGATCCAAGGTGGCACCAGTGCCAAGTCGGGCTGGTTTGATAGTACCAAGTGGCTCCTGCAATCTGCCATCCAGAAGCGGGGCAGCTTACTTTTGTTTGCCAGGGAAACGGGCCGAGGTATTTGTCTGGGGCCCTATGGCAGCGAGTGACTGGCTGGCACCTGAGAAGCTACGATAGGCAGGATGGTGACCAGACCCATGGTGGCACCAGTGCCAAGTTGGGCTGGTTTGATATTACCAAGTGGCTCCTGCAATCTGCCATCCAGAAGCGGGGCAGCTTACTTTTGTTTTCCATGGAAACTGGCTGAGGTTCCTGTCTGGGGGTCTATGGCTGGGAGTGACCTCCTGGCTCCTGAAAAGCTATGCTAGGCAGGATGGTGACCAGACCCATGGTGGCACCAGTGCCAAGTTGGGCTGGTTTGATAGTACCAAGTGGCTCCTGCAATCTGCCATCAAAATGTTGGCAGGCGAGTTTTGTTTTCCGGGGAAAAGCGCCGTTGTTTGTGTTTGGGGGCCTGTGGCTGGGAGTGGCCGGCTGGCCCCTGAAAATCCACGATAGGCAGAATGGTTCCCAGACCCAAGGTGGCACCAGTGCCAAGTTGGGCTGTTTTGATATTACCAAGTGCGTCCTGCAATTTGCCTTCCAGAAGTGGGGTAGTTGAGTTTTGTTTGCCAGAGAAAAGGGCCGTGGTTTGTGTTTGAGGGCATATGGCTGAGAGTGGCCGGCTGACCCCACAAAATCCACAATAGGCAGGATGGTTCCCAGAGCCAAGGTGGCACCAGTGCCAAGTCGGGCTGGTTTGATAGTACTAAATAGCTCCTGCAATCTGCCATCCAGAAGCGGGGTAGCTTAATTTTGTTTGTCAGGGAAACGGGCAGAGCTTTGTGTCTGGGGTCCTGTGGCTGGGAGTGGCCGGCTGGCTCCTTAGAATCCACGATACGCAGGATGGTTCCCAGACCAGTGGTGGCACCAGTGCCAAGTTGGGCTGGTTTGATAGTACCAAGTGGCTCCTGCAATCTGCCATCAAAAAGTTGCCAGGCGAGTTTTGTTTTCCAGGGAAAAGCGCCGTTGTTTGTGTTTGGGGGCCTGTGGCTGGGAGTGGCCGGCTGGCTAATTAGAATCCACGATACGCAGGATGGTTCCCAGACCCGAGGTGGCACCAGTGCCAAGTCGAGATAGTTTGATGGTGCAAAGTGGCTCCTGCAATCTGCCATCCAGAAGCGGTGTAGCTTACTTTTGTTTGCCAGGGAAACGGGCCGAGGTTTTTTTCTGGGGGCCTATGGCTGGGAGTGACCGGCTGGCTCCTGAAAAGCTACAGTAGGCAGGATGATTACCAGACCCATGGTAGCAGCAGTGCCAAGTTGGGCTGATTTGATAGTACCAAGTGGCTCCTGCAATCTGCCATCAAAAGGTTGGCAGGCGAGTTTTGTTTTCCAGGGAAAAGCGCCGTTGTTTGTGTTTGGGGCCCTGTGGCTGGGAGTGGCCGCCTGTCGTCTTAGAATCCACGTTACGCAGCATGGTTCCCAGATCCAAGGTGGCACCAGTGCCAAGTCGGGCTGGTTTGATAGTACCAAGTGGCTCCTGCAATCTGCCATCCAGAAGCGGGGCAGCTTACTTTTGTTTGCCAGGGAAACGGGCCGAGGTATTTGTCTGGGGCCCTATGGCAGGGAGTGACTGGCGGGCTCCTGAAAAGCTACGATAGGCAGGATGGTGACCAGACCCATGGTGGCACCAGTGCCAAGTTGGGCTGGTTTGATACTACCAAGTGGCTCCTGCAATCTGCCATCCAGAAGCGGGGCAGCTTACTTTTGTTTTCCATGGAAACTTGCCGAGGTTCCTGTCTGGGGGTCTATGGCTGGGAGTGACCTCCTGGCTCCTGAAAAGCTATGCTAGGCAGGATGGTGACCAGACCCATGGTGGCACCAGTGCCAAGTTGGGCTGGTTTGATAGTACCAAGTGGCTCCTGCAATCTGCCATCAAAAATGTTGGCAGGCGAGTTTTGTTTTCCACGGAAAAGCGCCATTGATTGTGTTTGGGGGCCTGTGGCTGGGAGTGGCCGGCTGGCTCCTTAGAATCCACGATACGCAGCATGGTTCCCAGACCCAGGGTGGCACCAGTGCCAAGTTGGGCTGGTTTGATAGTACCAAGTGGCTCCTGCAATCTGCCATCAAAATTTGGCAGGCGAGTTTTGTTTTCCAGGGAAAAGTGCCGTTGTTTGTGTTTGGGGGCCTGTGGCTGGGAGTGGCCGGCTGGCTCCTTAGAATCCACGATACGCAGGACAGTTCCCAGACCAGAGGTGGCACCAGTGCCAAGTCGGGCTGGTTTGATAGTACCAAGTGGCTCCTGCAATCTGCCGTCAAAAAGTTGGCAGGCGCATTTTGTTTTCCAGGGAAAAGCGCCGTTGTTTGTGTTTGGGGCCCTGTGGTTGGGAGTGGCCGGCTGCCTCCTTAGAATCCACAATACGCAGGATGGTTTCCAGGCCCAAGGTGGCACCAGTTCCAAGTCGGGCTGGTTTGATAGTACCAAGTGGTTCCTGCAATCTGCCATCCAGAAGCGGGGCAGCTTACTTTTGTTTGCCAGGGAAACGGGCCGAGGTTTTGTGTCTGGGGGCCTATGGCTGGGAGTGACTGGCTGGCTCCTGAAAAGCTTCGATAGGCAGGATGGTGACCAGACCCATGGTGGCACCAGTGCCAAGTTGGGCTGGTTTGATAGTACCAAGTGGCTCCTGCAATCTGCCATCAAAAAGTTGGCAGTCGAGTTTTGTTTTCCAGGGAAAAGCGCCATTGTTTGTTTTTGGGGGCCTGTGGCTGGGAGTGGCAAACCGGCTCCTTAGAACCCACGATAAGCAGGATGGTCCCCAGACCAGAGGTGGCACCAGTGCCAAGTCGGGCTAGTTTGATGGTGCAAAGTGGCTCCTGCAATCTTCCATCCGGAAGTGGGTTAACTTACTTTTGTTTGCCAGGGAAACGGGCAGAGCTTTTTGTCTCGGGGCCTATGGCTGGGAGTGACCGGCTGGCTCCGGAAAAGCTACGATAGGCAGTATGGTGACCAGACCCACGGTGGCACCAGTGCCAAGTTGGGCTGGTTTGATAGTACCAAGTGGCTCCTGCAATCTGCCATCAAAATTTGGCAGGCGAGTTTCGTTTTCCAGGGAAAAGCGCCGTTGTTTGTATTTGGGGGCCTATGGCTGGGAGTGGCCGCCTGGCGCCTTAGAATCTACGTTACGCAGCATGGTTCCCAGAGCCAAGGTGGCACCTGTGCCAAGTCGGGCTGGTTTGATAGTACCAAGTGGCTCCTGCAATCTGCCATCCAGAGGCGGGGTAGCTTACTTTTGTTTGCCAGGGAAACGGGCCGAGGTTTGTGTCTGGGGGCCTATGGCTGGGAGTGACCGGCTGGCTCCTGAAAAGCTACGATAGGCAGGATGGTGACCAGACCCATGGTGGCACCAGTGCCAAGTTGGGCTGGTTTGATAGTACCAAGTGGCTCCTGCAATCTGCCATCCAGAAGCGGGGTAGCTTACTTTTGTTTGCCAGGGAAACGGGCAGAGCTTTGTGTCTGGGGCCTATGGCTGGGAGTGACTGGCTGGCTCCTTAAAAGCTACGATAGGCAGGATGGTTACCAGATCCATGGAGGCACCAGTGCCAAGTTGGGCTGGTTTGATAGTACCAAGTGGCTCCTGCAATCTGCCATCCAAAAGCAGGGCAACTGAGTTTTGTTTGCCAGAGAAAAGCGCTGTTGTTTGTGTTTGGGGTCCTGTGGCTGGGAGTGGCCGGCTGGCTCCTTAGAATCCACGATACGCAGGATGGTTCCCAGACCCAAGGTGGCACCAGTGCCAAGTCGGGCTGGTTTGATAGTACCAAGTGGTTCCTGCAATCTGCCATCCAGAAGCAGGGCAGCTTACTTTTGTTTACCATGGAAATGGGCCGAGCTTTGTGTCTGGGCGCCTATGGCTGGGAGTGACCGGCTGGCTCCTGAAAAGCTACGATAGGCAGGATTGTGACCAGACCCATGGTGGCACCAGTGCCAAGTTGGCTGGTTTGATAGCACCAAGTGGCTCCTGCAATCTGCCATCAAAAAGTTGGCAGTCGAGTTTTGTTTTCCAGGGAAAAGCGCCGTTGTTTGTGTTTGGGGGCCTGTGGCTGGGAGTGGCCGGCTGGCCCCTGAAAATCCACGATAGGCAGAATGGTTCCCAGACCCAAGGTGGCACCAGTGCCAAATTGAGCTGTTTTTGTAGTACCAAGTGCGTCCTGCAATTTGCCTTCCAGAAGTGGGGCAGTTGAGTTTTGTTTGCCAGAGAAAAGGGCCGTGGTTTGTGTTTGAGGGCATATGGCTGAGAGTGGCCGGCTGACCCCACAAAATCCACAATAGGCAGGATGGTTCCCAGAGCCAAGGTGGCACCAGTGCCAAGTCGGGCTGGTTTGATAGTACTAAATAGCTCCTGCAATCTGCCATCCAGAAGCGGGGTAGCTTAATTTTGTTTGTCAGGGAAACGGGCAGAGCTTTGTGTCTGGGGTCCTGTGGCTGGGAGTGGCCGGCTGGCTCCTTAGAATCCACGATACGCAGGATGGTTCCCAGACCAGTGGTGGCACCAGTGCCAAGTTGGGCTGGTTTGATAGTACCAAGTGGCTCCTGCAATCTGCCATTAAAAAGTTGCCAGGCGAGTTTTGTTTTCCAGGGAAAAGCGCCGTTGTTTGTGTTTTGGGGCCTGTGGCTGGGAGTGGCCGGCTGGCTAATTAGAATCCACGATACGCAGGATGGTTCCCAGACCCGAGGTGGCACCAGTGCCAAGTCGGGATAGTTTGATGGTGCAAAGTGGCTCCTGCAATCTGCCATCCAGAAGCGGTGTAGCTTACTTTTGTTTGCCAGGGAAACGGGCCGAGGTTTTTTTCTGGGGGCCTATGGCTGGGAGTGACCGGCTGGCTCCTGAAAAGCTACAGTAGGCAGGATGATTACCAGACCCATGGTAGCAGCAGTGCCAAGTTGGGCTGATTTGATAGTACCAAGTGGCTCCTGCAATCTGCCATCAAAAGGTTGGCAGGCGAGTTTTGTTTTCCAGGGAAAAGCGCCGTTGTTTGTGTTTGGGGCCCTGTGGCTGGGAGTGGCCGCCTGTCGTCTTAGAATCCACGTTACGCAGCATGGTTCCCAGATCCAAGGTGGCACCAGTGCCAAGTCGGGCTGGTTTGATAGTACCAAGTGGCTCCTGCAATCTGCCATCCAGAAGCGGGGCAGCTTACTTTTGTTTGCCAGGGAAACGGGCCGAGGTATTTGTCTGGGGCCCTATTGCAGGGAGTGACTGGCGGGCTCCTGAAAAGCTACGATAGGCAGGATGGTGACCAGACCCATGGTGGCACCAGTGCCAAGTTGGGCTGGTTTGATAGTACCAAGTGGCTCCTGCAATCTGCCATCCAGAAGCGGGGCAGCTTACTTTGGTTTTCCATGGAAACTTGCCGAGGTTCCTGTCTGGGGGTCTATGGCTGGGAGTGACCTCCTGGCTCCTGAAAAGCTATGCTAGGCAGGATGGTGACCAGACCCATGGTGGCACCAGTGCCAAGTTGGGCTGGTTTGATAGTACCAAGTGGCTCCTGCAATCTGCCATCAAAAATGTTGGCAGGCGAGTTTTGTTTTCCACGGAAAAGCGCCATTGATTGTGTTTGGGGGCCTGTGGCTGGGAGTGGCCGGCTGGATCCTTAGAATCCACGATACGCAGCATGGTTCCCAGACCCAGGGTGGCACCAGTGCCAAGTTGGGCTGGTTTGATAGTACCAAGTGGCTCCTGCAATCTGCCATCAAAATTTGGCAGGCGAGTTTTGTTTTCCAGGGAAAAGCGCCGTTGTTTGTGTTTGGGGGCCTGTGGCTGGGAGTGGCCGGCTGGCTCCTTAGAATCCACGATACGCAGGACAGTTCCCAGACCAGAGGTGGCACCAGTGCCAAGTCGGGCTGGTTTGATAGTACCAAGTGGCTCCTGCAATCTGCCGTCAAAAAGTTGGCAGGCGCATTTTGTTTGCCAGGGAAAAGCGCCGTTGTTTGTGTTTGGGGCCCTGTGGTTGGGAGTGGCCGGCTGCCTCCTTAGAATCCACAATACGCAGGATGGTTTCCAGGCCCAAGGTGGCACCAGTTCCAAGTCGGGCTGGTTTGATAGTACCAAGTGGTTCCTGCAATCTGCCATCCAGAATCGGGGCAGCTTACTTTTGTGTGCCAGGGAAACGGGCCGAGCTTTGTGTCTGGGGGCCTATGGCTGGGAGTGACCGGCTGGCTCCTGAAAAGCTACGATAGACAGGATGGTGACCAGACCCATGGTGGCACCAGTGCCAAGTTGGGCTGGTTTGATAGCACCAAGTGGCACCTGCAATCTGCCATCAAAAAGTTGGCAGGCCAGTTTTGTTTTCCAGGGAAAATCGCCGTTGTTTATGTTTGTGGGCCTGTGGCTGGGAGTGGCCAGCTGGCTCCTTAGAATCCACGATACGCAGGATGGTTCCCAGACCAGAGGTGGCACCAGTGCCAAGTCAGGCTGGTTTGATGGTTCAAAGTGGCTCCTGCAATCTGCCATCCAGAAGCGGGGTAGCTTACTTTTGTTTGCCAGGGAAACGGGCAGAGCTTTGTGTTTGGGGCCTATGGCTGGGAGTGACTGGCTGGCTCCTGAAAAGCTACGATAGGCAGGATGGTTACCAGACCCATGGAGGCACCAGTGCCAAGTTGGGCTGGTTTGATAGTACCAAGTCGCTCCTGCAATCTGCCATCCAAAAGCAGGGCAACTGAGTTTTGTTTGCCAGAGAAAAGCGCTGTTGTTTGTGTTTGGGGTCCTGTGGCTGGGAGTGGCCGGCTGGCTCCTTAGAATCCACGATACGCAGGATGGTTCCCAGACCCAAGGTGGCACCAGTGCCAAGTTGGGCTGGTTTGATAGTACCAAGTGGTTCCTGCAATCTGCCATCCAGAAGCGGGGCAGCTTACTTTTGTTTACCATGGAAATGGGCCGAGCTTTGTGTCTGGGCGCCTATGGCTGGGAGTGACCGGCTGGCTCCTGAAAAGCTACGAGAGGCAGGATTGTGACCAGACCCATGGTGGCACCAGTGCCAAGTTGGCTGGTTTGATAGCACCAAGTGGCTCCTGCAATCTGCCATCAAAAAGTTGGCAGTCGAGTTTTGTTTTCCAGGGAAAAGCGCCGTTGTTTGTGTTTGGGGGCCTGTGGCTGGGAGTGGCCGGCTGGCCCCTGAAAATCCACGATAGGCAGAATGGTTCCCAGACCCAAGGTGGCACCAGTGCCAAGTTGGGCTGTTTTGATAGTACCAAGTGCGTCCTGCAATTTGCCTTCCAGAAGTGGGGCAGTTGAGTTTTGTTTGCCAGAGAAAAGGGCCGTGGTTTGTGTTTGAGGGCATATGGCTGAGAGTGGCCGGCTGACCCCACAAAATCCACAATAGGCAGGATGGTTCCCAGAGCCAAGGTGGCACCAGTGCCAAGTCGGGCTGGTTTGATAGTACTAAATAGCTCCTGCAATCTGCCATCCAGAAGCGGGGTAGCTTAATTTTGTTTTTCAGGGAAACGGGCAGAGCTTTGTGTCTGGGGTCCTGTGGCTGGGAGTGGCCGGCTGGCTCCTTAGAATCCACGATACGCAGGATGGTTCCCAGACCAGTAGTGGCACCAGTGCCAAGTTGGGCTGGTTTGATAGTACCAAGTGGCTCCTGCAATCTGCCATCAAAAAGTTGCCAGACGAGTTTTGTTTTCCAGGGAAAAGCGCCGTTGTTTGTGTTTGGGGGCCTGTGGCTGGGAGTGGCCGGCTGGCTAATTAGAATCCACGATACGCAGGATGGTTCCCAGACCCGAGGTGGCACCAGTGCCAAGTCGGGATAGTTTGATGGTGCAAAGTGGCTCCTGCAATCTGCCATCCAGAAGCGGGGTAGCTTACTTTTGTTTGCCAGGGAAACGGGCCGAGGTTTTTTTCTGGGGGCCTATGGCTGGGAGTTACCGGCTGGCTCCTGAAAAGCTACAGTAGGCAGGATGATTACCAGACCCATGGTAGCAGCAGTGCCAAGTTGGGCTGATTTGATAGTACCAAGTGGCTCCTGCAATCTGCCATCAAAAGGTTGGCAGGCGAGTTTTGTTTTCCAGGGAAAAGCGCCGTTGTTTGTGTTTGGGGCCCTGTGGCTGGGAGTGGCCGCCTGTCGTCTTAGAATCCACGTTACGCAGCATGGTTCCCAGACCCAAGTTGGCACCAGTGCCAAGTCGGGCTGGTTTGATAGTACCAAGTGGCTCCTGCAATCTGCCATCCAGAAGCGGGGCAGCTTACTTTTGTTTGCCAGGGAAACGGGCCGAGGTATTTGTCTGGGGCCCTATTGCAGGGAGTGACTGGCGGGCTCCTGAAAAGCTACGATAGGCAGGATGGTGACCAGACCCATGGTGGCACCAGTGCCAAGTTGGGCTGGTTTGATAGTACCAAGTGGCTCCTGCAATCTGCCATCCAGAAGCGGGGCAGCTTACTTTTGTTTACCATGGAAACTTGCCGAGGTTCCTGTCTGGGGGTCTATGGCTGGGAGTGACCTCCTGGCTCCTGAAAAGCTATGCTAGGCAGGATGGTGACCAGACCCATGGTGGCACCAGTGCCAAGTTGGGCTGGTTTGATAGTACCAAGTGGCTCCTGCAATCTGCCATCAAAAAGTTGGCAGGCGAGTTTTGTTTTCCAGCGAAAAGCGCCATTGATTTTGTTTGGGGGCCTGTGGCTGGGAGTGGCCGGCTGGCTCCTTAGAATCCACGATACGCAGCATGGTTCCCAGACCCAAGGTGGCACCAGTGCCAAGTTGGGCTGGTTTGATAGTACCAAGTGGCTCCTGCAATCTGCCATGCAGAAGCGGGGCAGCTTACTTTTGTTTGCCAGGGAAACGGGCCGAGGTTTGTGTCTGGGGGCTATGGCCCGGAGTGACCGGCTGGCTCCTGAGAAGCTACGATAGGCAGGATGGTGACCAGACCCATGGTGGCACCAGTGCCAAGTTGGGCTGGTTTGATAGTACCAAGTGGCTCCTGCAATCTGCCATCAAAATTTGGCAGGCGAGTTTTGTTTTCCAGGGAAAAGCGCCGTTGTTTGTGTTTGGGGGCCTGTGGCTGGGAGTGGCCGGCTGGCTCCTTAGAATCCACGATACGCAGGACAGTTCCCAGACCAGAGGTGGCACCAGTGCCAAGTCGGGCTGGTTTGATAGTACCAAGTGGCTCCTGCAATCTGCCGTCAAAAAGTTGGCAGGCGCATTTTGTTTTCCAGGGAAAAGCGCCGTTGTTTGTGTTTGGGGCCCTGTGGTTGGGAGTGGCCGGCTGCCTCCTTAGAATCCACAATACGCAGGATGGTTTCCAGGCCCAAGGTGGCACCAGTTCCAAGTCGGGCTGGTTTGATAGTACCAAGTGGTTCCTGCAATCTGCCATCCAGAAGCGGGGCAGCTTACTTTTGTTTGCCAGGGAAACGGGCCGAGGTTTTGTGTCTGGGGGCCTATGGCTGGGAGTGACTGGCTGGCTCCTGAAAAGCTTCGATAGGCAGGATGGTGACCAGACCCATGGTGGCACCAGCGCCAAGTTGGGCTGGTTTGATAGTACCAAGTGGCTCCTGCAATCTGCCATCAAAAAGTTGGCAGTCGAGTTTTGTTTTCCAGGAAAAAGCGCAATTGTTTTTTTTGGGGGGCCTGTGGCTGGGAGTGGCAAACCGGCTCCTTAGAACCCACGATAAGCAGGATGGTCCCCAGACCAGAGGTGGCACCAGTGCCAAGTCGGGCTAGTTTGATGGTGCAAAGTGGCTCCTGCAATCTTCCATCCGGAAGCGGGTTAACTTACTTTTGTTTGCCAGGGAAACGGGCAGAGCTTTTTGTCTCGGGGCCTATGGCTGGGAGTGACCGGCTGGCTCCGGAAAAGCTACGATAGGCAGTATGGTGACCAGACCCACAGTGGCACCAGTGCCAAGTTGGGCTGGTTTGATAGTACCAAGTGGCTCCTGCAATCTGCCATCAAAATTTGGCAGGCGAGTTTCGTTTTCCAGGGAAAAGCGCCGTTGTTTGTATTTGGGGGCCTATGGCTGGGAGTGGCCGCCTGGCGCCTTAGAATCTACGTTACGCAGCATGGTTCCCAGAGCCAAGGTGGCACCAGTGCCAAGTCGGGCTGGTTTGATAGTACTAAATAGCTCCTGCAATCTGCCATCCAGAAGCGGGGTAGCTTAATTTTGTTTGTCAGGGAAACGGGCAGAGCTTTGTGTCTGGGGTCCTGTGGCTGGGAGTGGCCGGCTGGCTCCTTAGAATCCACGATACGCAGGATGGTTCCCAGACCAGTGGTGGCACCAGAGCCAAGTTGGGCTGGTTTGATAGTACCAAGTGGCTCCTGCAATCTGCCATCAAAAAGTTGCCAGGCGAGTTTTGTTTTCCAGGGAAAAGCGCCGTTGTTTGTGTTTGGGGGCCTGTGGCTGGGAGTGGCCGGCTGGCTAATTAGAATCCACGATACGCAGGATGGTTCCCAGACCCGAGGTGGCACCAGTGCCAAGTCGGGATAGTTTGATGGTGCAAAGTGGCTCCTGCAATCTGCCATCCAGAAGCGGGGTAGCTTACTTTTGTTTGCCAGGGAAACGGGCCGAGGTTTTTTTCTGGGGGCCTATGGCTGGGAGTGACCGGCTGGCTCCTGAAAAGCTACAGTAGGCAGGATGATTACCAGACCCATGGTAGCAGCAGTGCCAAGTTGGGCTGATTTGATAGTACCAAGTGGCTCCTGCAATCTGCCATCAAAAGGTTGGCAGGCGAGTTTTGTTTTCCAGGGAAAAGCGCCGTTGTTTGTGTTTGGGGCCCTGTGGCTGGGAGTGGCCGCCTGTCGTCTTAGAATCCACGTTACGCAGCATGGTTCCCAGATCCAAGGTGGCACCAGTGCCAAGTCGGGCTGGTTTGATAGTACCAAGTGGCTCCTGCAATCTGCCATCCAGAAGCGGGGCAGCTTACTTTTGTTTGCCAGGGAAACGGGCCGAGGTATTTGTCTGGGGCCCTATGGCAGGGAGTGACTGGCTGGCACCTGAGAAGCTACGATAGGCAGGATGGTGACCAGACCCATGGTGGCACCAGTGCCAAGTTGGGCTGGTTTGATATTACCAAGTGGCTCCTGCAATCTGCCATCCAGAAGCGGGGCAACTTACTTTTGTTTTCCATGGAAACTGGCTGAGGTTCCTGTCTGGGGGTCTATGGCTGGGAGTGACCTCCTGGCTCCTGAAAAGCTATGCTAGGCAGAATGGTGAAAAGACCCATGGTGGCACCAGTGCCAAGTTGGGCTGGTTTGATAGTACCAAGTGGCTCCTGCAATCTGCCATCAAAATGTTGGCAGGCGAGTTTTGTTTTCCAGGGACAAGCGCCGTTGTTTGTGTTTGGGGGCCTGTGGCTGGGAGTGGCCGGCTGGCTGCTTAGAATCCACGATACGCATGATGGTTCCCAGACCCGAGGTGGCACCAGTGCCAAGTCGGGCTGGTTTGATGGTTAAAAGTGGCTCCTGCAATCTGCCATCCAGAAGCGGGGTAGCTTACTTTTGTTTGCCGGGGAAACGGGCAGAGATTTGTGTTTGGGGCCTATGGCTGGGACTGATCGGCTGGCTCCTGAAAAGCTACGATAGGCAGGATGGTTACCAGACCCATGGAGGCACCAGCCCCAAGTCGGGCTGGTTTGATAGTACCAAGTGGCTCCTGCAATCTGCCATCCAGAAGCGGGGCAGCTTACTTTTGTTTGCCAGGGAAACGGGCCGAGGTTTGTGTCTGGCGGCCTATGGCTGGGAGTGACCGGCTGGCTCCTGAAAAGCTCCGATAAGCAGGATGCTGACCAGACCCATGGTGGCAGCAGTGCCAAGTTGGGCTGGTTTCATAGTACCAAGTGGCTCCTGCAATCTGCCATCCAAAAGTTGGCAGGCGAGTTTTGTTTTCCAGGGAAAAGCGCCGTTGTTTGTGTTTGGCGGCCTGTGTCTGGGAGTGGCCGCCTGGCGCCTTAGAATCTACGTTAGGCAGCATGGTTACCAGACCCATGGAGGCACCAGTGCCAAGTCGGGCTGGTTTGTGGGCTGCCAATTGGCTCCTGCAATCTGCCATCCAGAAGCGGGGCAGCTTACTTTTGTTTGCCAGGGAAACGGGCAGAGCTTTGTGTCTGGGGCCTATGGCTGGGACTGATGGTGACCCGACCCATGGAGGCACCAGTGCCAAGTTGGGCTGGTTTGATAGTACCAAGTGGCTCCTGCAATCTGCCATCCAAAAGCAGGGCAGCTGAGTTGTGTTTGCCAAAGAAAAGGGCTGTGGTATGTGTTTGGGTCCTGTGGCTGGGAGTGGCAGACTGGCCTCGTTAAATTCCATGATACGCAGCATCGTTCCCAGACCCAAGGTGGCACTAGTGCCAAGTTGGGCTGGTTTGACAGTGTCAAGCGCCTCCTGCAATCTCCCATCCACAAGTGGGGCAGCTGAGATTTTTTTGCCTGTGAATCGGGCCGTTGTTTTTGATTGGGGTCTGTGGCCGAGAGTGGTCGGCTGGCTCCTGACAATCCACAATACGCAGGATGGTTCCCAGACCCAAGGTGGCACCAGTGCCAAGTTGGGCTGGTTTGATTGTACCAAGTGCGTCCTGCAATCTGCCATCCAGAAGCGGGGCAGCTGAGTTTTGTTTGCCAGAGAAAAGGGCCGTGGTTTATGTTTGGGGGCCTATGGCTCAGAGTGGCCGGCTGGCCCCTGAAAATCCACGATAGGCAGAATGGTTCCCAGACCCAAGGTGGCACCAGAGCCAAGTCGGGCTGGTTTGATGGTGCAAAGTGGCTCCTGCAATCTGACATCCCGACGCGGGGCAGCTGATTTTTGTTTGCCAGAGAACAAGTCCGTGGTTCATTTTTGGGGGCCTGCGGCTGGGAGTGGCCGGCTGGCTCCTTAAAAAGCTCGATACGCAGGATGGTTCCCAGGCCAGAGGTGGCACCAGTGCCAAGTCGGGCTGCTTTTGTAGTACCAAGTGTGTCCTGCAATTTGCCTTCCAGAAGAGGGGCAGTTGAATTTTGTTTGCCAGAGAAAAGGGCCGTGGTTTGTGTTTGAGGGCATATGGCTGAGAGTGGCCGGCTGACACCTGAAAATCCACAATAGGCAGGATGGTTCCCAGAGCCAAGGTGGCACCAGTGCCAAGTCGGGCTGGTTTGATAGTACTAAATAGCTCCTGCAATCTGCCATCAAAAAGTTGGCAGGCGAGTTTTGTTTTCCAGGGAAAAGCGCCGTTGTTTTTGTTTGTGGGCCTGTGGCTGGGAGTGGCCGGCTGGCTCCTTAGAATCCACGATACGCAGGATGGTTCCCAGACCCAAGGTGGCACCAGTGCCAAGCCGGGCTGGTTTGATGGTGCAAAGTGGCTCCTGCAATCTGCCATCCAGAAGCGGGGTAGCTTACCTTTGTTTGCCAGGGAAACGGGCAGAGCTTTGTGTCTGGGGGCCTATGGCTGGGAGTGGCCAGCTGGCTCCTTAAAATGCACGATACGCAGGATGGTGACCAGACCCAAGGTGGCACCAGTGCCAAGTCGGGCTGCTTTTGTAGTACCAAGTGCGTCCTGCCATTTGCCATCCAGAAGAGGGGCAGTTGAGTTTTGTTTACCAGAGTAAAGTGCCGTGGTTTGTGTTTGGGGGCCTATGGCTGAGAGTGGCCGGCTGGCCCCTGAAAATCCACGATACGCAGGATGGTTCCCAGATCCAAGGTGGCACCAGTGCCAAGTCGGGCTGGTTTGATGGTGCAAAGTGGCTCCTGCAATCTGCCATCCAGACGGGGGGCAGCGGATTTTTGTTTGCTGGAGAAAAGTTCCGTGGTTTGTTTTTGGCGGTATATGGCTGGGCGTCGCCGGCTGGCTCCTTAAAAAGCTCGATACGCAGGATGGTTCCCTGACCCAAGGTGGCATCAGTGCCAAGTCGGGCTGTTTTCGTAGTACCAAGTGCGTCCTGCAATTTGCCATCCAGAAGAGGGGCAGTTGAGTTTTGTTTGCCAGAGAAAAGGGCCGTGGTTTGTGTTTGGGGGCATATGGCTGAGAGTGGCCGGCTGGCCCCTGAAAATCCACGATAGGCAGGATGGTTCCCAGAGCCAAGGTGGCACCAGTGCCAAGTCGGGCTGGTTTGATAGTAATAAATAGCTCCTGCAATCTGCCATCCAGAAGTGGGGCAGCTTACTTTTGTTTGCCAGGGAAACGGGCCGAGGTTTGTGTTTGGGGGCCTATGGCTGGGAGTGACCGAATGGCTCCTGAAAAGCTACGATAGGCAGGATGGTGACCAGACCCATGGTGGCACCAGTGCCAAGTTGGGCTGGTTTGATAGTACCAAGTGGCTCCTGCAATCTGCCATCAAAAAGTTGGCAGGCCAGTATTGTTTTCCAGGGAAAAGTGCCGTTGTTTGTGTTTGGGGGCCTGTGGCTGGGAGTGGCCCGCTGTCTCCTTAGAATCCACGATAAGCAGGATGGTTCCCAGACCAGAACTGGAACCAGTGCCAAGTCGGGCTGGTTTGATGGTGCAAAGTGGCTCCTGCAATCAGCCATCCAGAAGCGGGGTAGCTTACTTTTGTTTGCCAGGGAAACGGGCCGAGGTTTGTGTCTGGGGGCCTATGGCTGGGAGTGACCGGCTGGCTCCTGAAAAGCTACGATAGGCAGGATGGTGACCAGACCCATGGTGGCACCAGTGCCAAGTTGGGCTGGTTTGATAGTACCAAGTGGCTCCTGCAATCTGCCATCAAAATGTTGGCAGGCGAGTTTTGTTTTCCAGGGAAAAGCGCCGTTGTTTTTCTTTGGGGGCCTATGGCTGGGAGTGGCCGCCTAGAGCATTAGAATCTACGTTACGCAGCATGGTTCCCAGACCCAAGGCGGCAGCAGTGCCAAGTCAGGCTGGTTTGATAGTACCAAGTGGCTCCTGCAATCTGCCATCAAAATTTTGGCAGGCGAGTTTTGTTTTCCAGGGAAAAGCGCCGTTGATTGTGTTTGGGGGCCTGCGGCTGGCAATGGCCGGCTGGCTCCTTAGAATCCACGATACGCAGGATGGTTCCCAGAGCCAAGGTGGCACCAGTGCCAAGTCGGGCTGGTTTGATAGTGCGAAGTGGCTCCTGCAATGTGCCATCCAGACACTGGGCAGCTGAGTTTTGTTTCCCAGAGAAAAGGGCCGTGGGTTGTGTTTGGTGTCATATGGCTGGGAGTGGCCAGCTGGCTCCTTAAAATGCACGATACGCAGGATGGTGACCAGACCCAAGGTGGCACCAGTGCCAAGTCGGGCTGGTTTTTTAGTACCAAGTGCATCCTGCAATTTGCCTTCCAGGAGAGGGGCAGTTGAGTTTTGTTTACCAGAGTAAAGTGCCGTCGTTTGTGTTTGGGGGCCTATGGCTGAGAGTGGCCGGCTGGCCCCTGAAAATCCACGATAGGCAGAATGGTTCCCACATCCAAGGTGGCACCAGTGCCAAGTCGGGCTGGTTTGATGGTGCAAAGTGGCTCCTGCAATCTGCCATCCAGACGCGGGGCAGCGGATTTTTGTTTGCTGGAGAAAAGTTCCGTGGTTTGTTTTTGGCGGTATATGGCTGGGCGTGGCCGGCTGGCTCCTTAAAAAGCTCGATACGCAGGATGGTTCCCTGACCCAAGGTGGCATCAGTGCCAAGTCGGGCTGTTTTCGTAGTACCAAGTGCGTCCTGCAATTTGCCATCCAGAAGAGGGGCAGTTGAGTTTTGTTTGCCAGAGAAAAGGGCCGTGGTTTGTGTTTGGGGGCATATGGCTGAGAGTGGCCGGCTGGCCCCTGAAAATCCACGATAGGCAGGATGGTTCCCAGACCAGAGGTGGCACCAGTGCCAAGTCGGGCTGGTTTGATAGTAATAAATAGCTCCTGCAATCTGCCATCCAGAAGCGGGGCAGCTTACTTTTGTTTGCCAGGGAAACGGGCCGAGGTTTGTGTCTGGGGGCCTATGGCTGGGAGTGACCGGCTGGCTCCTGAAAAGTTACGATAGGCAGGATGGTGACCAGACCCATGGTGGCACCAGTGCCAAGTTGGGCTGGTTTGATAGTACCAAGTGGCTCCTGCAATCTGCCATCAAAAAGTTGCCAGGCCAGTTTTGTTTTCCAGGGAAAAGCCCCGTTGTTTGTGTTTGTGGGCCTGTGGCTGGGAGTGGCCAACTGGCTCCTTAGAATCCACGATACGCAGGATGGTTCCCAGACCAGAGGTGGCACCAGTGCCCAGTCGGGCTGGTTTGATGTTTCAAAGTGGCTCCTGCAATCTGCCATCCAGAAGCGGGGTAGCTTACTTTTCTTTACCAGGGAAACGGGCAGAGCTTTGTGTCTGGGGCCTATGGCTGGGAGTGACCGGCTGGCTCCTGAAAAGCTACGATAGGCAGGATGGTGACCAGACCCATGGTGGCACCAGTGCCAAGTTGGGCTGGTTTGATAGTACCAAGTGGCTCCTGCAATCTGCCATCAAAATGTTGGCAGGCGAGTTTTGTTTTCCAGGGAAAAGCGCCGTTGTTTTTCTTTGGGGGCCTATGGCTGGGAGTGGCCGCCTAGAGCATTAGAATCTACGTTACGCAGCATGGTTCCCAGACCCAAGGCGGCAGCAGTGCCAAGTCAGGCTGGTTTGATAGTACCAAGTGGCTCCTGCAATCTGCCATCAAAATTTTGGCAGGCGAGTTTTGTTTTCCAGGGAAAAGCGCCGTTGATTGTGTTTGGGGGCCTGCGGCTGGCAATGGCCGGCTGGCTCCTTAGAATCCACGATACGCAGGATGGTTCCCAGAGCCAAGGTGGCACCAGTGCCAAGTCGGGCTGGTTTGATAGTGCGAAGTGGCTCCTGCAATGTGCCATCCAGACACTGGGCAGCTGAGTTTTGTTTCCCAGAGAAAAGGGCCGTGGGTTGTGTTTGGTGTCATATGGCTGGGAGTGGCCAGCTGGCTCCTTAAAATGCACGATACGCAGGATGGTGACCAGACCCAAGGTGGCACCAGTGCCAAGTCGGGCTGGTTTTTTAGTACCAAGTGCATCCTGCAATTTGCCTTCCAGGAGAGGGGCAGTTGAGTTTTGTTTACCAGAGTAAAGTGCCGTGGTTTGTGTTTGGGGGCCTATGGCTGAGAGTGGCCGGCTGGCCCCTGAAAATCCACGATAGGCAGAATGGTTCCCACATCCAAGGTGGCACCAGTGCCAAGTCGGGCTGGTTTGATGGTGCAAAGTGGCTCCTGCAATCTGCCATCCAGACGCGGGGCAGCGGATTTTTGTTTGCTGGAGAAAAGTTCCGTGGTTTGTTTTTGGCGGTATATGGCTGGGCGTGGCCGGCTGGCTCCTTAAAAAGCTCGATACGCAGGATGGTTCCCTGACCCAAGGTGGCATCAGTGCCAAGTCGGGCTGTTTTCGTAGTACCAAGTGCGTCCTGCAATTTGCCATCCAGAAGAGGGGCAGTTGAGTTTTGTTTGCCAGAGAAAAGGGCCGTGGTTTGTGTTTGGGGGCATATGGCTGAGAGTGGCCGGCTGGCCCCTGAAAATCCACGATAGGCAGGATGGTTCCCAGAGCCAAGGTGGCACCAGTGCCAAGTCGGGCTGGTTTGATAGTAATAAATAGCTCCTGCAATCTGCCATCCAGAAGCGGGGTAGCTTACTTTTGTTTGCCAGGGAAACGGGCCGAGGTTTGTGTCTGGGGGCCTATGGCTGGGAGTGACCGGCTGGCTCCTGAAAAGTTACGATAGGCAGGATGGTGACCAGACCCATGGTGGCACCAGTGCCAAGTTGGGCTGGTTTGATAGTACCAAGTGGCTCCTGCAATCTGCCATCAAAAAGTTGGCAGGCCAGTTTTGTTTTCCAGGGAAAAGCCCCGTTGTTTGTGTTTGTGGGCCTGTGGCTGGGAGTGGCCAACTGGCTCCTTAGAATCCACGATACGCAGGATGGTTCCCAGACCAGAGGTGGCACCAGTGCCCAGTCGGGCTGGTTTGATGTTTCAAAGTGGCTCCTGCAATCTGCCATCCAGAAGCGGGGTAGCTTACTTTTCTTTACCAGGGAAACGGGCAGAGCTTTGTGTCTGGGGCCTATGGCTGGGAGTGACCGGCTGGCTCCTGAAAAGCTACGATAGGCAGGATGGTGACCAGACCCATGGAGGCACCTGTGCCAAGTTGGGCTGATTTGATAGTACCAAGTCGCTCCTGCAATCTGCCATTCAAAAGCAGGGCAACTGAGTTTTGTTTGCCAGAGAAAAGCGCTGTTGTTTGTGTTTGGGGTCCTGTGGCTGGGAGTGGCCGGCTGGCTCCTTAGAATCCACGATATGCAGCATGGTTCCCAGAGCCAAGGTGGCATCAGTGCCAAGTTGGGCTGGTTTTGTAGTAGCAAGTGGTTCCTGCAATTTGCCATCCAGAAGAGGGGCAGTTGAGTTTTGTTGGCCAGAGGAAAGGGCCGTGGTTTTTGTTTGGGGGTACATGGCTGAGAGTGGGCGGCTGGCCCCTGAAAATCCACGATAGGCAGGATGGTTCCGAGATCCAAGGTGGGACCAGTGCCAAGTCGGGCTGGTTTTATGTTGCAAAGTGGCTCCTGCAATCTGCCATCAAAAAGTTGGCAGGCGAGTTTTGTTTTCCAGGGAAAAGCGCCGTTGTTTGTGTTTGGGGACCTGTGGCTGGGAGTGGCCGGCTGGCTCCTTAGAATCCACGATACGCAGGATGGTTCCCAGACCCAAGGTGGCACCAGTGCCAAGTTGGGCTGGTTTGATGGTGCAAAGTGGCTCCTCTAATCTGCCATCCAGAAGCGGGGTAGCTTACTTTTGTTTGCCAAGGAAACGGGCAGAGATTTGTGTCTGGGGGCCTATGGCTTGGAGTGGCCAACTGGCTCCGTAAAATGCACGATACGCAGGATGGTGACCAGACCCAAGGTGGCACCAGTGCCAAGTCGGGCTGGTTTTTTAGTACCAAGTGCGTCCTGCAATTTGCCTTCCAGAAGAGGGGCAGTTGAGTTTTGTTTACCAGAGTAAAGTGCCGTAGTTTGTGTTTGGGGGCCTATGGCTGAGAGTGGCCGGCTGGCCCCTGAAAATCCACGATAGGCAGAATGGTTCCCACATCCAAGGTGGCACCAGTGCCAAGTCGGGCTGGTTTGATGGTGCAAAGTGGCTCCTGCAATCTGCCATCCAGACGCGGGGCAGCGGATTTTTGTTTGCTGGAGAAAAGTTCCGTGGTTTGTTTTTGGCGGTATATGGATGGGAGAGGCCGACTGTCTCCTTAAAAAGCTCGATACGCAGGATGGTTCCCTGACCCAATGTGGCATCAGCGCCAAGTCGGGCTGTTTTCGTAGTACCAAGTGCGTCCTGCAATTTGCCGTCCAGAAGAGGGGCAGTTGAGTTTTGTTTGCCAGAGAAAAGGGCCGTGGTTTGTGTTTGGGGGCATATGGCTGAGAGTGGCCGGCTGGCCCCTGAAAATCCACGATAGGCAGGATGGTTCCCAGAGCCAAGGTGGCACCAGTGCCAAGTCGGGCTGGTTTGATAGTAATAAATAGCTCCTGCAATCTGCCATCCAGAAGCGGGGCAGCTTACTTTTGTTTGCCAGGGAAACGGGCCGAGGTTTGTGTCTGGGGGCCTATGGCTGGGAGTGACCGGCTGGCTCCTGAAAAGCTACGATAGGCAGGATGGTGACCAGACCCATGGTGGCACCAGTGCCAAGTTGGGCTGGTTTGATAGTACCAAGTGGCTCCTGCAATCTGCCATCAAAAAGTTGGCAGGCCAGTTTTGTTTTCCAGGGAAAAGCGCCGTTGTTTGTGTTTGGGGGCCTGTGGCTGGGAGTGGCCGCCTTCGCCTTAGAATCTACGATACGCAGCATGGTTCCCAGACCCAAGGTGGCACCAGTGCCAAGTCGGGCTGGTTTGATAGTACCAAGTGGCTCCTGCAATCTGCCATCCAGAAGCGGGGCAGCTTACTTTTGTTTGCCAGGGAAACGGGCCGAGGTTTGTGTCTGGCGGCCTATGACTGGGAGTGACCGGCTGGCTCCTGAAAAGCTACGATAGACAGGATGGTGACCAGACCCATGGTGGCAGCAGTGCCAAGTTGGGCTGGTTTGATAGTACCAAGTGGCTCCTGCAATCTGCCATCAAAAAGTTGGCAGGCGAGTTTTGTTTTCCAGGGAAAAGCGCCGTTGTTTGTGTTTGGGGGCCTGTGGATGGGAGTGGCCGGCTGGCGCCTTAGAATCTACGTTACGCAGCATGGTTCCCAGACCAGAGGTGGCACCAGTGCCAAGTCAGACTGGTTTGATAGTACCAAGTGGCTCCCGCAATCTGTCATCCAGAAGCGGGGCAGCTTACTTTTGTTTGCCAAGGAAACGGGCCGAGGTTTTTGTCTGGGGGCAAAAGGCTGGGAGTGACCGGCTGGCTCCTGAAAAGCTACTATAGGCAGGATGGTGACCAGACCCATGGTGGCACCAGAGCCAAGTCGGGCTGCTTTGATAGTACCAAGTGGCTCCTGCAATCTGCCATCAAAAAGTTGGCAGGCGAGTTGTGTTTTCCAGGGAAAAGCGCCGTTGTTTGTGTTTGGGGGCCTGTGGTTGGGAGTGGCCGCCTGGCGCCTTAGAATCTACGTTACGCAGCATGGTTCCCAGAGCCAAGGTGGCACCAGTGCCAAGTCGGGCTGGTTTGATAGTACCAAGTGGTTCCTGCAATCTGCCATCCAGAAGCGGGGCAGCTTACTTTTGTTTGCCAGGGAAAAGTGCCGAGGTTTGTGTCTGGCGGCCTATGGCTGGGAGTGACCGGCTGGCTCCTGAAAAGCTCCGATAGGCAGGATGCTGACCAGACCCATGGTGGCAGCAGTGCCAAGTTGGGCTGGTTTCATAGTACCAAGTGGCTCCTGCAATCTGCCATCCAAAAGTTGGCAGGCGAGTTTTGTTTTCCAGGGAAAAGCGCCGTTGTTTGTGTTTGGCGGCCTGTGGCTGGGAGTGGCCGCCTGGCGCCTTAGAATCTACGTTAGGCAGCATGGTTACCAGACCCATGGAGGCACCAGTGCCAAGTCGGGCTGGTTTGATAGTACCAAGTGGCTCCTGCAATCTGCCATCCAGAAGCGGGGCAGCTTACTTTGGTTTGCCAGGGAAACGGGCAGAGCTGTGTGTCTGGGGCCTATGGCTAGGACTGACCGGCTGGCTCCTGAAAAGCTAAGATACGCAGGATGGTGACCAGACCCATGGAGGCACCAGTGCCAAGTTGGGCTGGTTTGATAGTACCAAGTGGCTCCTGCAATCTGCCATCCAAAAGCAGGGCAGCTGAGTTTTGTTTGCCAAAGAAAAGGGCTGTGGTATGTGTTTGGGTCCTGTGGCTGGGAGTGGCCGACTGGCCTCGTTAAATTCCATGATACGCAGCATCGTTCCCAGACCCAAGGTGGCACCAGTGCCAAGTTGGGCTGGTTTGACAGTGTCAAGCGCCTCCTGCAATCTCCCATCCACAAGTGGGGCAGCTGAGATTTTTTTGCCTGTGAATCGGGCCGTTGTTTTTGATTGGGGTCTGTGGCCGAGAGTGGTCGGCTGGCTCCTGACAATCCACAATACGCAGGATGGTTCCCAGACCCAAGGTGGCACCAGTGCCAAGTTGGGCTGGTTTGATTGTACCAAGTGCGTCCTGCAATCTGCCATCCAGAAGCGGGGCAGCTGAGTTTTGTTTGCCAGAGAAAAGGGCCGTGGTTTATGTTTGGGGGCCTATGGCTCAGAGTGGCCGGCTGGCCCCTGAAAATCCACGATAGGCAGAATGGTTCCCAGACCCAAGGTGGCACCAGAGCCAAGTCGGGCTGGTTTGATGGTGCAAAGTGGCTCCTGCAATCTGACATCCCGACGCGGGGCAGCTGATTTTTGTTTGCCAGAGAACAAGTCCGTGGTTCATTTTTGGGGGCCTGCGGCTGGGAGTGGCCGGCTGGCTCCTTAAAAAGCTCGATACGCAGGATGGTTCCCAGGCCAGAGGTGGCACCAGTGCCAAGTCGGGCTGCTTTTGTAGTACCAAGTGCGTCCTGCAATTTGCCTTCCAGAAGAGGGGCAGTTGAGTTTTGTTTGCCAGAGAAAAGGGCCGTGGTTTGTGTTTGAGGGCATATGGCTGAGAGTGGCCGGCTGACACCTGAAAATCCACAATAGGCAGGATGGTTCCCAGATCCAAGGTGGCACCAGTGCCAAGTCGGGCTGGTTTGATAGTACTAAATAGCTCCTGCAATCTGCCATCAAAAAGTTGGCAGGCGAGTTTTGTTTTCCAGGGAAAAGCGCCGTTGTTTTTGTTTGGGGGCCTGTGGCTGGGAGTGGCCGGCTGGCTCCTTAGAATCCACGATACGCAGGATGGTTCCCAGACCCAAGGTGGCACCAGTGCCAAGTTGGGCTGGTTTGATGGTGCAAAGTGGCTCCTGCAATCTGCCATCCAGAAGCGGGGTAGCTTACCTTTGTTTGCCAGGGAAACGGGCAGAGCTTTGTGTCTGGGGGCCTATGGCTGGGACTGGCCAGCTGGCTCCTTAAAATGCACGATACGCAGGATGGTGACCAGACCCAAGGTGGCACCAGTGCCAAGTCAGGCTGCTTTTGTAGTACCAAGTGCGTCCTGCCATTTGCCATCCAGAAGAGGGGCAGTTGAGTTTTGTTTACCAGAGTAAAGTGCCGTGGTTTGTTTTTGGGGGCCTATGGCTGAGAGTGGCCGGCTGGCCCCTGAAAATCCACGATAGGCAGGATGGTTCCCAGATCCAAGGTGGCACCAGTGCCAAGTCGGGCTGGTTTGATGGTGCAAAGTGGCTCCTGCAATCTGCCATCCAGACGCGGGGCAGCGGATTTTTGTTTGCTGGAGAAAAGTTCCGTGGTTTGTTTTTGGCGGTATATGGCTGGGCGTGGCCGGCTGGCCCCTGAAAATCCACGATAGGCAGGATGGTTCCCAGACCCAAGGTGGCACCAGTGCCAAGTCCGGCTGGTTTGATAGTAATAAATAGCTCCTGCAATCTGCCATCCAGAAGTGGGGCAGCTTACTTTTGTGTGCCAGGGAAACGGGCCGAGGTTTGTGTCTGGGGGCCTATGGCTGGGAGTGACCGACTGGCTCCTGAAAAGCTACGATAGGCAGGATGGTGACCAGACCCATGGTGGCACCAGTGCCAAGTTGGGCTGGTTTGATAGTACCAAGTGGCTCCTGCAATCTGCCATCAAAAAGTTGGCAGGCCAGTATTGTTTTCCAGGGAAAAGTGCCGTTGTTTGTGTTTGGGGGCCTGTGGCTGGGAGTGGCCCGCTGTCTCCTTAGAATCCACGATAAGCAGGATGGTTCCCAGACCAGAACTGGAACCAGTGCCAAGTCGGGCTGGTTTGATGTTTCAAAGTGGCTCCTGCAATCTGCCATCCAGAAGCGGGGTAACTTACTTTTGTTTGCCAGGGAAACGGGCCGAGGTTTGTGTCTGGGGGCCTATGGCTGGGAGTGACTGGCTGGCTCCTGAAAAGCTACGATAGGCAGGATGGTGACCAGACCCATGGTGGCACCAGTGCCAAGTTGGGCTGGTTTGATAGTACCAAGTGGCTCCTGCAATCTGCCATCAAAATGTTGGCAGGCGAGTTTTGTTTTCCAGGGAAAAGCGCCGTTGTTTTTCTTTGGGGGCCTATGGCTGGGAGTGGCCGCCTAGAGCATTAGAATCTACGTTACGCAGCATGGTTCCCAGACCCAAGGCGGCAGCAGTGCCAAGTCAGGCTGGTTTGATAGTACCAAGTGGCTCCTGCAATCTGCCATCAAAATTTTGGCAGGCGAGTTTTGTTTTCCAGGGAAAAGCGCCGTTGATTGTGTTTGGGGGCCTGCGGCTGGCAATGGCCGGCTGGCTCCTTAGAATCCACGATACGCAGGATGGTTCCCAGAGCCAAGGTGGCACCAGTGCCAAGTCGGGCTGGTTTGATAGTGCGAAGTGGCTCCTGCAATGTGCCATCCAGACACTGGGCAGCTGAGTTTTGTTTCCGAGAGAAAAGGGCCGTGGGTTGTGTTTGGTGTCATATGGCTGGGAGTGGCCAGCTGGCTCCTTAAAATGCACGATACGCAGGATGGTGACCAGACCCAAGGTGGCACCAGTGCCAAGTCGGGCTGGTTTTTTAGTACCAAGTGCGTCCTGCAATTTGCCTTCCAGGAGAGGGGCAGTTGAGTTTTGTTTACCAGAGTAAAGTGCCGTCGTTTGTGTTTGGGGGCCTATGGCTGAGAGTGGCCGGCTGGCCCCTGAAAATCCACGATAGGCAGAATGGTTCCCACATCCAAGGTGGCACCAGTGCCAAGTCGGGCTGGTTTGATGGTGCAAAGTGGCTCCTGCAATCTGCCATCCAGACGCGGGGCAGCGGATTTTTGTTTGCTGGAGAAAAGTTCCGTGGTTTGTTTTTGGCGGTATATGGCTGGGCGTGGCCGGCTGGCTCCTTAAAAAGCTCGATACGCAGGATGGTTCCCTGACCCAAGGTGGCATCAGTGCCAAGTCGGGCTGTTTTCGTAGTACCAAGTGCGTCCTGCAATTTGCCATCCAGAAGAGGGGCAGTTGAGTTTTGTTTGCCAGAGAAAAGGGCCGTGGTTTGTGTTTGGGGGCATATGGCTGAGAGTGGCCGGCTGGCCCCTGAAAATCCACGATAGGCAGGATGGTTCCCAGACCAGAGGTGGCACCAGTGCCAAGTCGGGCTGGTTTGATAGTAATAAATAGCTCCTGCAATCTGCCATCCAGAAGCGGGGCAGCTTACTTTTGTTTGCCAGGGAAACGGGCCGAGGTTTGTGTCTGGGGGCCTATGGCTGGGTGTGACCGGCTGGCTCCTGAAAAGTTACGATAGGCAGGATGGTGACCAGACCCATGGTGGCACCAGTGCCAAGTTGGGCTGGTTTGATAGTACCAAGTGGCTCCTGCAATCTGCCATCAAAAAGTTGGCAGGCCAGTTTTGTTTTCCAGGGAAAAGCCCCGTTGTTTGTGTTTGTGGGCCTGTGGCTGGGAGTGGCCAGCTGGCTCCTTAGAATCCACGATACGCAGGATGGTTCCCAGACCAGAGGTGGCACCAGTGCCAAGTTGGGCTGGTTTGATGTTTCAAAGTGGCTCCTGCAATCTGCCATCCAGAAGCGGGGTAGCTTACTTTTCTTTACCAGGGAAACGGGCAGAGCTTTGTGTCTGGGGCCTATGGCTGGGAGTGACCGGCTGGCTCCTGAAAAGCTACGATAGGCAGGATGGTGACCAGACCCATGGAGGCACCTGTGCCAAGATGGGCTGATTTGATAGTACCAAGTCGCTCCTGCAATCTGCCATTCAAAAGCAGGGCAACTGAGTTTTGTTTGCCAGAGAAAAGCGCTGTTGTTTGTGTTTGGGGTCCTGTGGCTGGGAGTGGCCGGCTGGCTCCTTAGAATCCACGATACGCAGCATGGTTCCCAGAGCCAAGGTGGCATCAGTGCCAAGTTGGGCTGGTTTTGTAGTAGCAAGTGGCTCCTGCAATTTGCCATCCAGAAGAGGGGCAGTTGAGTTTTGTTGGCCAGAGGAAAGGGCCGTGGTTTTTGTTTGGGGGTACATGGCTGAGAGTGGGCGGCTGGCCCCTGAAAATCCACGATAGGCAGGATGGTTCCGAGATCCAAGGTGGGACCAGTGCCAAGTCGGGCTGGTTTTATGTTGCAAAGTGGCTCCTGCAATCTGCCATCAAAAAGTTGGCAGGCGAGTTTTGTTTTCCAGGGAAAAGCGCCGTTGTTTGTGTTTGGGGACCTGTGGCTGGGAGTGGCCGGCTGGCTCCTTAGAATCCACGATACGCAGGATGGTTCCCAGACCCAAGGTGGCACCAGTGCCAAGTTGGGCTGGTTTGATGGTGCAAAGTGGCTCCTGCAATCTGCCATCCAGAAGCGGGGTAGCTTACCTTTGTTTGCCAGGGAAACGGGCAGAGCTTTGTGTC
This sequence comes from Melospiza georgiana, assembly GCF_028018845.1. Lineage (NCBI taxonomy): Eukaryota > Metazoa > Chordata > Aves > Passeriformes > Passerellidae > Melospiza > Melospiza georgiana. Next base: position 96,064,332 of record NC_080431.1, read on the forward strand.
TGGGGGCCTATGGCTGGGACTGGCCAGCTGGCTCCTTAAAATGCACGATACGCAGGATGGTGACCAGACCCAAGGTGGCACCAGTGCCAAGTCAGGCTGCTTTTGTAGTACCAAGTGCGTCCTGCCATTTGCCATCCAGAAGAGGGGCAGTTGAGTTTTGTTTACCAGAGTAAAGTGCCGTGGTTTGTTTTTGGGGGCCTATGGCTGAGAGTGGCCGGCTGGCCCCTGAAAATCCACGATAGGCAGGATGGTTCCCAGATCCAAGGTGGCACCAGTGCCAAGTCGGGCTGGTTTGATGGTGCAAAGTGGCTCCTGCAATCTGCCATCCAGACGCGGGGCAGCGGATTTTTGTTTGCTGGAGAAAAGTTCCGTGGTTTGTTTTTGGCGGTATATGGCTGGGCGTGGCCGGCTGGCCCCTGAAAATCCACGATAGGCAGGATGGTTCCCAGACCCAAGGTGGCACCAGTGCCAAGTCCGGCTGGTTTGATAGTAATAAATAGCTCCTGCAATCTGCCATCCAGAAGTGGGGCAGCTTACTTTTGTGTGCCAGGGAAACGGGCCGAGGTTTGTGTCTGGGGGCCTATGGCTGGGAGTGACCGACTGGCTCCTGAAAAGCTACGATAGGCAGGATGGTGACCAGACCCATGGTGGCACCAGTGCCAAGTTGGGCTGGTTTGATAGTACCAAGTGGCTCCTGCAATCTGCCATCAAAAAGTTGGCAGGCCAGTATTGTTTTCCAGGGAAAAGTGCCGTTGTTTGTGTTTGGGGGCCTGTGGCTGGGAGTGGCCCGCTGTCTCCTTAGAATCCACGATAAGCAGGATGGTTCCCAGACCAGAACTGGAACCAGTGCCAAGTCGGGCTGGTTTGATGTTTCAAAGTGGCTCCTGCAATCTGCCATCCAGAAGCGGGGTAACTTACTTTTGTTTGCCAGGGAAACGGGCCGAGGTTTGTGTCTGGGGGCCTATGGCTGGGAGTGACTGGCTGGCTCCTGAAAAGCTACGATAGGCAGGATGGTGACCAGACCCATGGTGGCACCAGTGCCAAGTTGGGCTGGTTTGATAGTACCAAGTGGCTCCTGCAATCTGCCATCAAAATGTTGGCAGGCGAGTTTTGTTTTCCAGGGAAAAGCGCCGTTGTTTTTCTTTGGGGGCCTATGGCTGGGAGTGGCCGCCTAGAGCATTAGAATCTACGTTACGCAGCATGGTTCCCAGACCCAAGGCGGCAGCAGTGCCAAGTCAGGCTGGTTTGATAGTACCAAGTGGCTCCTGCAATCTGCCATCAAAATTTTGGCAGGCGAGTTTTGTTTTCCAGGGAAAAGCGCCGTTGATTGTGTTTGGGGGCCTGCGGCTGGCAATGGCCGGCTGGCTCCTTAGAATCCACGATACGCAGGATGGTTCCCAGAGCCAAGGTGGCACCAGTGCCAAGTCGGGCTGGTTTGATAGTGCGAAGTGGCTCCTGCAATGTGCCATCCAGACACTGGGCAGCTGAGTTTTGTTTCCGAGAGAAAAGGGCCGTGGGTTGTGTTTGGTGTCATATGGCTGGGAGTGGCCAGCTGGCTCCTTAAAATGCACGATACGCAGGATGGTGACCAGACCCAAGGTGGCACCAGTGCCAAGTCGGGCTGGTTTTTTAGTACCAAGTGCGTCCTGCAATTTGCCTTCCAGGAGAGGGGCAGTTGAGTTTTGTTTACCAGAGTAAAGTGCCGTCGTTTGTGTTTGGGGGCCTATGGCTGAGAGTGGCCGGCTGGCCCCTGAAAATCCACGATAGGCAGAATGGTTCCCACATCCAAGGTGGCACCAGTGCCAAGTCGGGCTGGTTTGATGGTGCAAAGTGGCTCCTGCAATCTGCCATCCAGACGCGGGGCAGCGGATTTTTGTTTGCTGGAGAAAAGTTCCGTGGTTTGTTTTTGGCGGTATATGGCTGGGCGTGGCCGGCTGGCTCCTTAAAAAGCTCGATACGCAGGATGGTTCCCTGACCCAAGGTGGCATCAGTGCCAAGTCGGGCTGTTTTCGTAGTACCAAGTGCGTCCTGCAATTTGCCATCCAGAAGAGGGGCAGTTGAGTTTTGTTTGCCAGAGAAAAGGGCCGTGGTTTGTGTTTGGGGGCATATGGCTGAGAGTGGCCGGCTGGCCCCTGAAAATCCACGATAGGCAGGATGGTTCCCAGACCAGAGGTGGCACCAGTGCCAAGTCGGGCTGGTTTGATAGTAATAAATAGCTCCTGCAATCTGCCATCCAGAAGCGGGGCAGCTTACTTTTGTTTGCCAGGGAAACGGGCCGAGGTTTGTGTCTGGGGGCCTATGGCTGGGTGTGACCGGCTGGCTCCTGAAAAGTTACGATAGGCAGGATGGTGACCAGACCCATGGTGGCACCAGTGCCAAGTTGGGCTGGTTTGATAGTACCAAGTGGCTCCTGCAATCTGCCATCAAAAAGTTGGCAGGCCAGTTTTGTTTTCCAGGGAAAAGCCCCGTTGTTTGTGTTTGTGGGCCTGTGGCTGGGAGTGGCCAGCTGGCTCCTTAGAATCCACGATACGCAGGATGGTTCCCAGACCAGAGGTGGCACCAGTGCCCAGTCGGGCTGGTTTGATGTTTCAAAGTGGCTCCTGCAATCTGCCATCCAGAAGCGGGGTAGCTTACTTTTCTTTACCAGGGAAACGGGCAGAGCTTTGTGTCTGGGGCCTATGGCTGGGAGTGACCGGCTGGCTCCTGAAAAGCTACGATAGGCAGGATGGTGACCAGACCCATGGAGGCACCTGTGCCAAGATGGGCTGATTTGATAGTACCAAGTCGCTCCTGCAATCTGCCATTCAAAAGCAGGGCAACTGAGTTTTGTTTGCCAGAGAAAAGCGCTGTTGTTTGTGTTTGGGGTCCTGTGGCTGGGAGTGGCCGGCTGGCTCCTTAGAATCCACGATACGCAGCATGGTTCCCAGAGCCAAGGTGGCATCAGTGCCAAGTTGGGCTGGTTTTGTAGTAGCAAGTGGCTCCTGCAATTTGCCATCCAGAAGAGGGGCAGTTGAGTTTTGTTGGCCAGAGGAAAGGGCCGTGGTTTTTGTTTGGGGGTACATGGCTGAGAGTGGGCGGCTGGCCCCTGAAAATCCACGATAGGCAGGATGGTTCCGAGATCCAAGGTGGGACCAGTGCCAAGTCGGGCTGGTTTTATGTTGCAAAGTGGCTCCTGCAATCTGCCATCAAAAAGTTGGCAGGCGAGTTTTGTTTTCCAGGGAAAAGCGCCGTTGTTTGTGTTTGGGGACCTGTGGCTGGGAGTGGCCGGCTGGCTCCTTAGAATCCACGATATGCAGGATGGTTCCCAGACCCAAGGTGGCACCAGTGCCAAGTTGGGCTGGTTTGATGGTGTAAAGTGGCTCCTCTAATCTGCCATCCAGAAGCGGGGTAGCTTACTTTTGTTTGCCAAGGAAACGGGCAGAGATTTGTGTCTGGGGGCCTATGGCTTGGAGTGGCCGGCTGGCTCCGTAAAATGCACGATACGCAGGATGGTGACCAGACCCAAGGTGGCACCAGTGCCAAGTCGGGCTGGTTTTTTAGTACCAAGTGCGTCCTGCAATTTGCCTTCCAGAAGAGGGGCAGTTGAGTTTTGTTTACCAGAGTAAAGTGCCGTCGTTTGCGTTTGGGGGCCTATGGCTGAGAGTGGCTGGCTGGCCCCTGAAAATCCACGATAGGCAGAATGGTTCCCACATCCAAGGTGGCACCAGTGCCAAGTCGGGCTGGTTTGATGGTGCAAAGTGGCTCCTGCAATCTGCCATCCAGACGCGGGGCAGCGGATTTTTGTTTGCTGGAGAAAAGTTCCGTGGTTTGTTTTTGGCGGTATATGGATGGGAGAGGCCGGCTGTCTCCTTAAAAAGCTCGATACGCAGGATGGTTCCCTGACCCAATGTGGCATCAGCGCCAAGTCGGGCTGTTTTCGTAGTACCAAGTGCGTCCTGCAATTTGCCATCCAGAAGAGGGGCAGTTGAGTTTTGTTTGCCAGAGAAAAGGGCCGTGGTTTGTGTTTGGGGGCATATGGCTGAGAGTGGCCGGCTGGCCCCTGAAAATCCACGATAGGCAGGATGGTTCCCAGAGCCAAGGTGGCACCAGTGCCAAGTCGGGCTGGTTTGATAGTAATAAATAGCTCCTGCAATCTGCCATCCAGAAGCGGGGCAGCTTACTTTTGTTTGCCAGGGAAACGGGCCGAGGTTTGTGTCTGGGGGCCTATGGCTGGGAGTGACCGGCTGGCTCCTGAAAAGCTACGATAGGCAGGATGGTGAGCAGACCCATGGTGGCACCAGTGCCAAGTTGGGCTGGTTTGATAGTACCAAGTGGCTCCTGCAATCTGCCATCAAAAAGTTGGCAGGCGAGTTTTGTTTTCCAGGGAAAAGCGCCGTTGTTTGTGTTTGGGGGCCTGTGGCTGGGAGTGGCCGCCTTCGCCTTAGAATCTACGATACGCAGCATGGTTCCCAGACCCAAGGTGGCACCAGTGCCAAGTCGGGCTGGTTTGATAGTACCAAGTGGCTCCTGCAATCTGCCATCCAGAAGCGGGGCAGCTTACTTTTGTTTGCCAGGGAAACGGGCCGAGGTTTGTGTCTGGCGGCCTATGACTGGGAGTGACCGGCTGGCTCATTAAAAGCTACGATAGGCAGGATGGTGACCAGACCCATGGTGGCAGCAGTGCCAAGTTGGGCTGGTTTGATAGTACCAAGTGGCTCCTGCAATCTGCCATCAAAAAGTTGGCAGGCGAGTTTTGTTTTCCAGGGAAAAGCGCCGTTGTTTGTGTTTGGGGGCCTGTGGATGGGAGTGGCCGGCTGGCGCCTTAGAATCTACGTTACGCAGCATGGTTCCCAGACCAGAGGTGGCACCAGTGCCAAATTGGGCTGGTTTGATGGTTCAAAGTGGCTCCTGCAATCTGCCATCCAGAAGCGGGGCAGCTTACTTTTGTTTGCCAAGGAAACGGGCCGAGGTTTTTGTCTGGGGGCAAAAGGCTGGGAGTGACCGGCTGGCTCCAGAAAAGCTACGATAGGCAGGATGGTGACCAGACCCATGGAGGCACCAGTGCCAAGTTGGGCTGGTTTGATAGTACCAAGTGGCTCCTGCAATCTGCCATCAAAATTTGGCAGGCGAGTTTCGTTTTCCAGGGAAAAGCGCCGTTGTTTGTATTTCGGGGCCTAGGGCTGGGAGTAGCCGCCTGGCGCCTTAGAATCTACGTTACGCAGCATGGTACCCAGAGCCAAGGTGGCACCAGTGCCAAGTCGGGCTGGTTTGATAGTACTAAGTGGCTCCTGCAATCTGCCATCCAGAGGTGGGGCAGCTTACTTTTGTTTGCCAGGGAAACGGGCCGAGGTTTGTGTCTCGGGGCCTATGGCTGAGAGTGACCGGCTAGGTCCTGAAAAGCTACGATAGGCAGGATGGTGACCAGACCCATGGTGGCACCAGTGCCAAGTTGGGCTGGTTTGATAGTACCAAGTGGCTCCTGCAATCTGCCATCAAAAATTTGGCAGGCGAGTTTTGTTTTCCAGGGAAAAGCGCCGTTGTTTATGTTTGTGGGCCTGTGGCTGGGAGTGGCCAGCTGGCTCCTTAGAATCCACGATACGCAGCATGGTTCCCAGACAAGAGGTGGCACCAGTGCCAAGTCGGGCTGGTTTGATGGTTCAAAGTGGCTCCTGCAATCTGCCATCCAGACCCGGGGTAGCTTACTTTTGTTTGCCAGGGAAACGGGCAGAGCTTTGTGTCTGGGGCCTATGGCTGGGAGTGACCGGCTGGCTCCTGAAAAGCTACGATAGGCAGGATGGTTACCAGACCCATGGAGGCACCAGTGCCAAGTTGGGCTGGTTTGATAGTACCAAGTCGCTCCTGCAATCTGCCATCCAAAAGCAGGGCAACTGAGTTTTGTTTGCCAGAGAAAAGCGCTGTTTTTTGTGTTTGGGGTCCTGTGGCTGGGAGTGGCCGGCTGGCTCCTTAGAATCCACGATACGCAGGATGGTTCCCAGACCCAAGGTGGCACCAGTGCCAAGTTGGGCTGTTTTTGTAGTACAAAGTGCGTCCTGCAATTTGCCTTCCAGAAGAGGGGCAGTTGAGTTTTGTTTGCCAGAGAAAAGGGCCGTGGTTTGTGTTTAAGGGCATATGGCTGAGAGTGGCCGGCTGACCCCACAAAATCCACAATAGGCAGGATGGTTCCCAGAGCCATGGTGGCACCAGTGCCAATACGGGCTGGTTTGATAGTACTAAATAGCTCCTGCAATCTGCCATCCAGAAGCGGGGTAGCTTAATTTTGTTTGTCAGGGAAACGGGCAGAGCTTTGTGTCTGGGGTCCTGTGGCTGGGAGTGGCCGGCTGGCTCCTTAGAATCCACGATACGCAGCATGGTTCCCAGACCAGTGGTGGCACCAGTGCCAAGTTGGGCTGGTTTGATAGTACCAAGTGGCTCCTGCAATCTGCCATAAAAAAGTTGGCAGGCGAGTTTTGTTTTCCAGGGAAAAGCACCGTTGTTTGTGTTTGAGGGCCTGTGGCTGGGAGTGGCCGGCTGGCTAATTAGAATCCACGATACGCAGGATGGTTCCCAGACCCGAGGTGGCACCAGTGCCAAGTCGGGATAGTTTGATGGTGCAAAGTGCCTCCTGCAATCTGCCATCCAGAAGCGGGGCAGCTTACTTTTGTTTTCCATGGAAACTGGCTGAGGTTCCTGTCTGGGGGTCTATGGCTGGGAGTGACCTCCTGGCTCCTGAAAAGCTATGCTAGGCAGGATGCTGACCAGACCCATGGTGGCACCAGTGCCAAGTTGGGCTGGTTTGATAGTACCAAGTGGCTCCTGCAATCTGCCATCAAAATGTTGGCAGGCGAGTTTTGTTTTCCGGGGAAAAGCGCCGTTGCTTCTGTTTGGGGGCCTGTGGCTGGGAGTGGCTGCCTGGCGCCTTAGAATCTACGTTACGCAGCATGGTTCCCAGAGCCAAGGTGGCACCAGTGCCAAGTCGGGCTGGTTTGATAGTACCAAGTGGCTCCTGCAATCTGCCATCCAGAAGCGGGGCAGCTTAATTTTGTTTGCCAGGGAAACGGGCCGAGGTTTGTGTCTGGGGGCCTATGGCTGAGACTGACCGGCTAGGTCCTGAAAAGCTACGATAGGCAGGATGGTGACCATACCCATGGTGACACCAGTGCCAAGTTGGGCTGGTTTGATAGTACCAAGTGACTCCTGCAATCTGCCATCAAAAAGTTTGCAGGCCAGGTTTGTTTTCCAGGGAAAAGCGCCGTTGGTTGTGTTTGGGGGCCTGTGGCTGGGAGTGGCCGGCTGGCTCCTTAGAATCCACGATACGCAGGATGGTTCCCAGACCCGAGGTGGCACCAGTGCCAAGTCGGGCTGGTTTGATGGTTCAAAATGGCTCCGGCAATCTGCCATCCAGAAGCGGGGTAACTTACTTTTGTTTGCCGGGGAAACGGGCAGAGCTTTGTGTTTGGGGCCTATGGCTGGGACTGACCGGCTGGCTCCTGAAAAGCTACGATAGGCAGGATGGTTACCAGACCCATGGAGGCACCAGTGCCAAGTCGGGCTAGTTTGATGGTGCAAAGTGGCTCCTGCAATCTTCCATCCGGAAGCGGGTTAACTTACTTATGTTTGCCAGGGAAACGGGCCGAGGTTTTTGTCTGGGGGCCTATGGCTGGGAGTGACCGGCTGGCTCCTGAAAAGCTACGATAGGCAGGATTGTGACCAGACCCTTGGTGGCACCAGTGCCAAGTTGGGCTGGTTTGATAGTACCAAGTGGCTCCTGCAATCTGCCATCAAAAAGTTGGCAGGCGAGTTTTGTTTTCCAGGGAAAAGCGCCTTTGTTTGTGTTTGGCGGCCTGTGGCTAGGAGTGGCCGCCTGGCGCCTTAGAATCTACGTTACGCAGCATGGTTCCCGGAGCCAAGGTGGCACCAGTGCCAAGTTGGGCTGGTTTGATAGTACCAAGTGGCTCCTGCAATCTGCCATCAAAAATTTGGCAGGCGAGTTTTGTTTTCCAGGGAAAAGCGCCGTTGTTTGTGTTTGTGGGCCTGTGGCTGGGAGTGGCCAGCTGGCTCCTTAGAATCCACGATACGCAGGATGGTTCCCAGACCAGAGGTGGCACCAGTGCCAAGTCGGGCTGGTTTGATGGTTCAAAGTGGCTCCTGCAATCTGCCATCCAGAAGCGGGGTAGCTTACTTTTGTTTGCCAGGGAAACGGGCAGAGCTTTGTGTCTGGGGCCTATGGCTGGGAGTGACCGGCTGGCTCCTGAAAAGCTACGATAGGCAGGATGGTTACCAGACCCATGGAGGCACCAGTGCCAAGTCGGGCTGGTTTGATAGTACCAAGTGGTTCCTGCAATCTGCCATCCAGAAGCGGGGCAGCTTACTTTTGTTTACCATGGAAATGGGCCGAGTTTTGTGTCTGGGCGCCTATGGCTGGGAGTGACCGGCTGGCTCCTGAAAAGCTACGATAGGCAGGATGGTGACCAGACCCATGGTGGCACCAGTGCCAAGTTGGCTGGTTTGATAGCACCAAGTGGCTCCTGCAATCTGCCATCAAAAATTTGGCAGGCGAGTTTTGTTTTCCAGGGAAAAGCGCCGTTGTTTGTGTTTGGGGGCCTGTGGCTGGGAGTGGCCGGCTGGCTCCTTAGAATCCACGATACGCAGGATGGTTCCCAGACCCATAGAGGCACCAGTGCCAAGTCAGGCTGATTTGATAGTACCAAGTGGCTCCTGCAATCTGCCATCCAGAAGCGGGGCAGCTTACTTTGGTTTGCCAGGGAAACGGGCCGAGGTTTGTGTCTGGGGGCCTATGGCTGGGAGTGACCGGCTGGCTCCTGAAAAGCTACGATAGGCAGGATGTTGACCAGGCCCATGGTGACACCAGTGCCAAGTTGGGCTGGTTTGATAGTACCAAGTGGCTCCTGCAATCTGCCATCGAGAAGTGGGGCAGCTGAGTTTTGTTTGCCAGAGAAAAGGGCCGTGGTTTTTGTTTGGGGGCCTATGGCTCAGAGTGGCCGGCTGGCCCCTGAAAATCCGCGATAGGCAGAATGGTTCCCAGACCCAAGGTGGCACCAGTGCCAAGTTGGGCTGTTTTTGTAGTACCAAGTGCGTCCTGCAATTTGCCTTCCAGAAGAGGGGCAGTTGAGTTTTGTTTGCCAGAGAAAAGGGCCGTGGTTTGTGTTTGAGGGCATATGGCTGAGAGTGGCCGGCTGACACCACAAAATCCACGATAGGCAGGATGGTTCCCAGAGCCAAGGTGGCACCAGTGTCAAGTTGGGCTGGTTTGATGGTGCAAAGTGGCTCCTGCAATCTGCCATCCAGAAGCGGGGTAGCTTACTTTTGTTTGCCAGGGAAATGGGCCGAAATTCTTGTCTGGGGGCCAGTGCCTGGGGCTGGAGGGCTGGCCGCTGAAAAGCTACGATAGGCAGGATGGTGACCAGACCCATGGTGGCACCATTGCCAAGTTGGGCTGGTTTGATAGTACCAAGTGGCTCCTGCAATCTGCCATCCAGAAGCGGGGCAGCTTAATTTTGTTTGCCAGGGAAACGGGCCGAAGTTTGTGTCTAGAGGCCTACGGCTGGGAGTGACCGGCTGGCTCCTGAAATGCTACGATAGGCAGGATGGTGACCAGACTCATAGTGGCACCAGTGCCAAGTTGGGGTGGTTTGATTGTACCAAGTGGCTCCTGCACTCTGCCATCAAAAAGCTAGCAGGCGAGTTTTGTTTTCCAGGGAAAAGCGCCGTTGTTTGTGATTGGGGGCCTGTGGCTTGGAGTGGCTGGCTGGCTCCTTAGAACCCACGATACGCAGGATGGTTCCCAGACCCAAGGTGGCACCAGTGCCAAGTCGGGCTGGTTTGATGATGCCAAGTTGCTCCTGCAATCTGCCATCCAGAAGCGGGGTAGCTTACTTTTGTGTGCCAGGGAAACGGGCCGAGGTTTGTGGCTGGGGGCCCATGGCTGGGAGTGACCGGCTGGCTCCTGAAAAGCTACGATAGGCAGGATGGTGACCAGACCCATGGTGGCACCAGTGCCAAGTTGGGCTGGTTTGATAGTATCAAGTGGCTCCTGCAATCTGCCATCAAAAAGTTGCCAGGCCAGTTTTGTTTTCCAGGGAAAAGCACCGTTGTTTGTGTTTGGGGGCCTGTAGCTTGCAGTGGCGGGCTGGCTCCTGAAAATCCATGATAAGCAGCATGCTTCCCAGACCCAAGGTGGCACCAGTGCCAAGTAGGGCTGGTTTGATAGTACCAAGTGGCTCCTGCAATCTGCCATCCAGAAGAGGGGCAGTTGAGTTTTGTTTGCCAGAGAAAAGGGCCGTGGTTTGTGTTTGGGGGCATATGGCTGAGAGAGGCCGGCTGGCTCCTTAAAATCCACGATAGGCAAGATGGTTCCCAGATCCAAGGTGGCACCAGTGCCACGTCTGGCTGGTTTGATAGTACTAAATAACTCCTGCAATCTGCCATCTAGAAGCGGGGCAGCTTACTTTTGTTTGCCAGGGAAACGGGCCGAGGTTTTTGTCTCGGGGCCTATGGCTGGGAGTGGCCGGCTGGCTCCTGAAAAGCTACGATAGGCAGGATGGTGACCAGACCCATGGTGGCACCAGTGCCAAGTTGGGCTGGTTTGATAGTACCAAGTGGCTCCTGCAATCTGCCATCAAAAAGTTGGCAGGCGAGTTTTGTTATCCAGGGAAAAGCGCCGTTGATTTTGTTTGGGGGCCTGTGGCTGGGAGTGACCGTCTGGCTCCTGAAAAGCTACGAGAGGCAGGATTGTGACAAGACCCATGGTGGCCCCAGTGCCAAGTTGCGCTGGTTTGATAGCACGAAGTGGCTCCTGCAATCTGCCATCAAAAAGTTGGTAGGCGAGTTTTGTTTTCCAGGGAAAAGAGCCGTTGTTTGTGTTTGGGGGCCTGTGGCTGGGAGTGGCCGGCTGGCTCCTTAGAATCCACGATACGCAGGATGGTTCCCAGACCAGAGGTGGCACCAGTGCCAAGTTGGGCTGTTTTTGTAGTACCAAGTGCGTCCTGCAATTTGCCTTCCAGAAGAGGGGCAGTTGAGTTTTGTTTGCCAGAGAAAAGGGCCGTGGTTTGTGTTTGAGGGCATATGGCTGAGAGTGGCCGGCTAACACCACAAAATCCACAATAGGCAGGATGGTTCCCAGAGCCAAGGTGGCACCAGTGCCAAGTCGGGCTGGTTTGATAGTACTAAATAGCTCCTGCAATCTGCCATCCAGAAGCGGGGTAGCTTAATTTTGTTTGTCAGGGAAACGGGCAGAGCTTTGTGTCTGGGGTCCTGTGGCTGGGAGTGGCCGGCTGGCTCCTTAGAATCCACGATACGCAGGATGGTTCCCAGACCAGTGGTGGCACCAGTGCCAAGTTGGGCTGGTTTGATAGTACCAAGTGGCTCCTGCAATCTGCCATCAAAAAGTTGGCAGGCGAGTTTTGTTTTCCAGGGAAAAGCGCCGTTGTTTGTGTTTGGGGGCCTGTGGCTGGGCGGGGCCGGCTGGCTCCTTAGAATCCACGATACGCAGGATGGTTCCCAGACCAGAGGTGGCACCAGTGCCAAGTCGGGCTGGTTTGATGGTTCAAAGTGGCTCCTGCAATCTGCCATCCAGAAGCGGGGTAGCTTACTTTTGTTTGCCAGGGAAACGGGCAGAGCTTTGTGTCTGGGGCCTATGGCTGGGAGTGACCGGCTGGCTCCTGAAAAGCTACGATAGGCAGGATGGTTACCAGACCCATGGAGGCACCAGTGCCAAGTCGGGCTGGTTTGATAGTACCAAGTGGCTCCTGCAATCTGCCATCAAAATTTGGCAGGCGAGTTTTGTTTTCCAGGGAAAAGCGCCGTTGTTTGTGTTTGGGGCCCTGTGGCTGGGAGTGGCCGCCTGTCGTCTTAGAATCCACGTTACGCAGGATGGTTCCCAGACCCAAGTTGGCACCAGTGCCAAGTCGGACTGGTTTGAAACTACCAAGTGGCTCCTGCAATCTGCCATCCAGAAGCGGGGCAGCTGAATTTTGTTTACCATGGAAACGGGCCGAGGATTCTGTCTGGGGGTCTATGGCTGGGAGTGACCTCCTGGCTCCTGAAAAGCTATGCTAGGCAGGACGGTGACCAGACCCATGGTGGCACCAGTGCCAAGTTGGGCTGGTTTGATAGTACCAAGTGGCTCCTGCAATCTGCCATCAAAATGTTGGCAGGCGAGTTTTGTTTTCCGGGGAAAAGCGCCGTTGTTTGTGTTTGGGGGCCTGTGGCTCGGAGTGGCCGGGTGGCTGCTTAGAATCCACAATACGCAGGATGGTTCCCAGGCCAGAGGTGGCACCAGTGTCAAGTTGGGCTGGTTTGATGGTGCAAAGTGGCTCCTACAATCTGCCATCCAGAAGCGGGGTAGCTTACTTTTGTTTGCCATGGAAAGGGGCCGAAATTCTTGTCTGGGGGCCAGTGCCTGGGGCTGGCTGGCTGGCCCCTGAAAAGCTACCATAGGCAGGATGGTGACCAGACCCATAGTGGCACCAGTGCCAATTTGGGCTGGTTTGATAGTACCAAGTGGCTCCTGCAATCTGCCATCCAGAAGCGGGGCAGCTTAATTTTGTTTGCCAGGGAAACGGGCCGAGGTATTTGTCTGGGGGCCTACGGCTGATAGTGACCGGCTGGCTCCTGAAATGCTACGATAAGCAGGATGTTGACCATACCCATGGTGGCACCAGTGCCAAGTTGGGCTGGTTTGATAGTACCAAGTGGCTCCTGCAATCTGCCATCAAAAAGCTAGCAGGCGAGTTTTGTTTTCCAGGGAAAAGCGCCGTTGTTTGTGTTTGGGGGCCTGTGGCTGGGAGTGGCCGGCTGGCTCCTTAGAACCCACGATACGCAGGATGTTTCCCAGACCAGAGGTGGCACCAGTGCCAAGTCGGGCTGGTTTGATGATGCCAAGTTGCTCCTGCAATCTGCCATCCAGAAGCGGGGTAGCTTACTTTTGTGTGCCAGGGAAACGGGTCGAGGTTTGTGGCTGGGGGCCTATGGCTGGGAGTGACCGGCTGGCTCCTGAAAAGCTACGATAGGCAGGATGGTGACCAGACCCATGGTGGCACCAGTGCCAAGACGGGCTGGTTTGATAGTAACAAGTGGCTCCTGCAATCTGCCATCAAAAAGTTGCCAGGCCAGTTTTGTTTTCCAGGGAAAAGCACCGTTGTTTGTGTTTGGGGGCCTGTGGTTGGGAGTGGCCGGGTGGCTGCTTAGAATCCACGATACCCAGGATGGCTCCCAGGCCACAGGTGGCACCAGTGTCAAGTTGGGCTGGTTTGATAGTACCAAGTGGCTCCTGCAATCGGCCATCCAGAAGCGGGGCAGCTTAATTTTGTTTGCCAGGGAAACGGGCCTTTGTTTGTGTCTGGGGGCCTACGGCTGGGAGTGACTGACTGGCTCCTGAAATGCTACGATAGGCAGGATGGTGACCAGACCCATAGTGGCACCAGTGCCAAGTTCGGCTGGTTTGATTGTACCAAGTGGCTCCTGCAATCTGCCATCAAAAAGTTGGCAGGCGAGTTTTGTTTTCCAGGGAAAAGCGCCGTTGTTTGTGTTTGGGGGCCTGTGGCTGGGAGTGGCCGGCTGGCTCCTTAGAAGCCACGATACGCAGGATGGTTCCCAGACCCAAGGTGGCACCAGTGCCAAGTTGGGCTGGTTTGATGGTGCAAAGTGGCTCCTGCAATCTGCCATCCAGAAGCGGGGTAGCTTACTTTTGTTTGCCAGGGAAACGGGCAGAGCTTTGTGTCTGGGGGCCTATGGCTGGGAGTGGCCAGCTGGCTCCTTAAAATGCACGATACGCAGGATGGTGACCAGACCCAAGGTGGCACCAGTGCTAAGTCGGGCTGGTTTGATGGTGCAAAGTGGCTCCTGAAATCTGCCATCCAGACGCGGGGCAGCGGATTTTTGTTTGCTGGAGAAAAGTTCCGTGGTTTGTTTTTAGCGGTATATGGCTGGGCGTCGCCGGCTGGCTCCTTAAAAAGCTCGATACGCAACATGGTTCCCTGACCCAAGGTGGCATCAGTGCCAAGTCGGGCTGTTTTCGTAGTACCAAGTGCGTCCTGCAATTTGCCATCCAGAAGAGGGGCAGTTGAGTTTTGTTTGCCAGAGAAAAAGGCTGTTGTTTGTGTTTGGGGGCATACGGCTGAGAGAGGCCGGCTGGCTCCTTAAAATACACGATAGGCAAGATGGTTCCCAGATCCAAGGTGGCACCAGTGCCACGTCTGGCTGGTTTGATAGTACTAAATAACTCCTGCAATCTGCCATCCAGAAGCGGGGCAGCTTACTTTTGTTTGCCAGGGAAACGGGCCCAGGTTTTTGTCTGGGGCCTATGGCTGGGAGTGGCCGGCTGGCTCCTGAAAAGCTACGATAGGCAGGATGGTGACCAGACCCATGGTGGCACCAGTGCCAAGTTGGGCTGGTTTGATAGCACCAAGTGGCTCCTGCAATCTGCCATCAAAAAGTTGGCAGGCGAGTTTTGTTTTCCAGGGAAAAGCGCCAGTGTTCGTGTTTGGGAGCTGTGGTTGGGAAAGGCCGGATGGCTAATTAGAATCCACGATACGCAGGATGGTTCCAAGACCCAAGGAGGCACCAGTGCCAAGTCGGGCTGGTTTGATAATACCAAGTGGTTCCTGCAATCTGCCATCCAGAAGCAGGGCAGCTTACTTTTGTTTACCATGGAAACGGGCCGACATTTGTGTCTGGGCGCCTATGGCTGGGAGTGACCGGCTGGCTCCGGAAAAGCTACGATAGGCAGTATGGTGACAAGACCCATGGTGGCACCAGTGCCAAGTTGGGTGGTTTGATAGTACCAAGTGGCTCCTGCAATCTGCCATCAAAAAGTTGGCAGGCCAGTTTTGTTTTCCAGGGAAAAGCGCCGTTTTTTTTGTTTGTGGGCCTGTGGCTGGGAGTGGCCGGCTGGCGCCTTAGAATCTACGTTACGCAGCATGGTTCCCAGACCCACGGTGGCACTAGTGCCAAGTTGGGCTGGTTTGATGGTGCAAAGTGGCTCCTGCAATCTGCCATCCAGAAGCGCGGTAGCTTACATTTGTTTGCCAGGGAAACGGGCCGAGGATTTTGGCTGGGGGCCTATGGCTGGGAGTGGCCAGCTGGCTCCTTAAAATGCACGATATGCAGAATGGTGACTAGACCCAAGGTGGAACCAGTGCCAAGTTGGGCTGGTTTTGTAGTAGCAAGTGGCTCCTGCAATTTGCCATCCAGAAGAGGGGCAGTTGAGTTTTGTTGGCCAGAGGAAAGGGCCGTGGTTGTTGTTTCGGGGTACATGACTGAGAGTGGCCGGCTGGCCCCTGAAAATCCACGATAGGCAGGATGGTTCCGAGATCCAAGGTGGCACCGGTGCCAAGTCGGGCTGGTTTGATGGTTCAAAATGGCTCCTGCAATCTGCCATCCAGAAGCGGGGTAGCTTACTTTTGTTTGCCGGGGAAACGGGCAGAGCTTTGTGTTTGGGGCCTATGGCTGGGACTGACCGGCTGGCTCCTGAAAAGCTACGATAGGCAGGATGGTGACCAGACCCATGGTGGCACCAGTGCCAAGTTGGGCTGGTTTGATAGTACCAAGTGGCTCCTGCAATCTGCCATCCAGAAGCGGGGCAGCTTACTTTTGTTTGCCAGGGAAACGGGCCGAGGTTTGTGTCTGGCGGCCTATGGCTGGGAGTGACCGGCTGGCTCCTGAAAAGCTACGATAGGCAGGATGCTGACCAGACCCATGGTGGCACCAGTGCCAATTTGCGCTGGTTTGATAGTACCAAGTGGCTCCTGCAATCTGCCATCCAAAAGCAGGGCAACTGAGTTTTGTTTGCCAGAGAAAAGCGCTGTTGTTTGTGTTTGGGGTCCTGTGGCTGGGAGTGGCCGGCTGGCTCCTTAGAATCCACGATACGCAGGATGGTTCCCAGACCCAAGGTGGCACCAGTGCTAAGTCGGGCTGGTTTGATAGTACCAAGTGGTCCCTGCAATCTGCCATCCAGAAGCGGGGCAGCTTACTTTTGTTTACCATGGAAATGGGCTGAGCTTTGTGTCTGGGCGCCTATGGCTGGGAGTGACCACCTGGCTCCTGAAAAGCTACGATAGGCAGGATTGTGACCAGACCCATGGTGGCACCAGTGCCAAGTTGGCTGGTTTGATAGCACCAAGTGGCTCCTGCAATCTGCCATCAAAAAGTTGGCAGTCGAGTTTTGTTTTCCAGGGAAAAGCGCCGTTGTTAGTATTTGGGGGTGTGTGGCTGGGAGTGGCCGGCTGGCTAATTACAATCCACGATACGCAGGATGGTTCCCAGACCAGAGGTGGAACCAGTGCCAAGTTGGGCTGGTTTGATAGTACCAAGTGGCTCCTGCAATCTGCCATGCAGAAGCGGGGCAGCTTACTTTTGTTTGCCAGGGAAACGGCCGAGGTTTGTGTCTGGGGGCTATGGCCCGGAGTGACCGGCTGGCTCCTGAGAAGCTCCGATAGGCAGGATGGTGACCAGACCCATGGTGGCACCAGTGCCAAGTTGGGCTGGTTTGATAGTACCAAGTGGCTCCTGCAATCTGCCATCAAAATTTGTCAGGCGAGTTTTGTTTTCCAGGGAAAAGCGCCGTTGTTTGTGTTTGGGGGCCTGTGGCTGGGAGTGGCCGGCTGGCTCCTTAGAATCCACGATACGCAGGACAGTTCCCAGACCAGAGGTGGCACCAGTGCCAAGTCGGGCTGGTTTGATAGTACCAAGTGGCTCCTGCAATCTGCCGTCAAAAAGTTGGCAGGCGCATTTTGTTTTCCAGGGAAAAGCGCCGTTGTTTGTGTTTGGGGCCCTGTGGTTGGGAGTGGCCGGCTGCCTCCTTAGAATCCACGATACGCAGGATGGTTTCCAGGCCAAAGGTGGCACCAGTTCCAAGTCGGGGTGGTTTGATAGTACCAAGTGGTTCCTGCAATCTGCCATCCAGAAGCGGGGCAGCTTACTTTTGTTTGCCAGGGAAACGGGCCGAGGTTTTGTGTATGGGGCCCTATGGCTGGGAGTGATCGGCTGGCTCCTGAAAAGCTACGATAGGCAGGATGGTGACCAGACCCATGGTGGCACCAGTGCCAAGTTGGGATGGTTTGATAGTACCAAGTGGCTCCTGCAATCTGCCATCAAAAAGTTGGCAGTCGAGTTTTGTTTTCCAGGGAAAAGCGCCATTGTTTGTGTTTGGGGGCCTGTGGCTGGGAGTGGCAAACCGGCTCCTTAGAACCCACGATAAGCAGGATGGTCCCCAGAGCAGAGGTGGCACCAGTGCCAAGTCGGGCTAGTTTGATGGTGCAAAGTGGCTCCTGCAATCTTCCATCCGGAAGCGGGTTAACTTACTTTTGTTTGCCAGGGAAACGGGCCGAGGATTTTGGCTCGGGGCCTATGGCTGGGAGTGACCGGCTGGCTCCGGAAAAGCTACGATAGGCAGTATGGTGACCAGACCCATGGTGGCACCAGTGCCAAGTTGGGCTGGTTTGATAGTACCAAGTGGCTCCTGCAATCTGCCATCAAAATTTGGCAGGCGAGTTTCGTTTTCCAGGGAAAAGCGCCGTTGTTTGTATTTGGGGGCCTATGGCTGGGAGTGGCCGCCTGGCGCCTTAGAATCTACGTTACGCAGCATGGTTCCCAGAGCCAAGGTGGCACCAGTGCCAAGTCGGGCTGGTTTGATAGTACCAAGTGGCTCCTGCAATCTGCCATCCAGGGGCGGGGTAGCTTACTTTTGTTTGCCAGGGAAACGGGCCGAGGTTTGTGTCTCGGGGCCTATGGCTGGGAGTGACCGGCTGGCTCCTGAAAAGCTACGATAGGCAGGATGGTGACCAGACCCATGGTGGCACCAGTGCCAAGTTGGGCTGGTTTGATAGTACCAAGTGGCTCCTGCAATCTGCCATCAAAAAGCTAGCAGGCGAGTTTTGTTTTCCAGGGAAAATTGCCGTTGTTTATGTTTGTGGGCCTGTGGCTGGGAGTGGCCAGCTGGCTCCTTAGAATCCACGATACGCAGGATGGTTCCCAGACCAGAGGTGGCACCAGTGCCAAGTTGGGCTGGTTTGATGGTTCAAAGTGGCTCCTGCAATCTGCCATCCAGAAGCGGGGTAGCTTACTTTTGTTTGCCAGGGAAACGGGCCGAGATTTGTGTCTGGGGCCTATGGCTGGGAGTGACTGGCTGGCTCCTGAAAAGCTACAATAGGCAGGATGGTTACCAGACCCATGGAGGCACCAGTGCCAAGTTGGGCTGGTTTGATAGTACCAAGTGGCTCCTGCAATCTGCCATCCAAAAGCAGGGCAACTGAGTTTTGTTTGCCAGAGAAAAGCGCTGTTGTTTGTGTTTGGGGTCCTGTGGCTGGGAGTGGCCGGCTGGCTCCTTAGAATCCACGATACGCAGGATGGTTCCCAGACCCAAGGTGGCACCAGTGCCAAGTTGGGCTGGTTTGATAGTACCAAGTGGTTCCTGCAATCTGCCATCCAGAAGCGGGGCAGCTTACTTTTGTTTGCCAGGGAAACGGGCCGAGGTATTTGTCTGGGGCCCTATGGCAGGGAGTGACCGAATGGCTCCTGAAAAGCTACAGTAGGCAGGATGATTACCAGACCCATGGTAGCAGCAGTGCCAAGTTGGGCTGATTTGATAGTACCAAGTGGCTCCTGCAATCTGCCATCAAAAGGTTGGCAGGCGAGTTTTGTTTTCCAGGGAAAAGCGCCGTTGTTTGTGTTTGGGGCCCTGTGGCTGGGAGTGGCCGCCTGTCGTCTTAGAATCCACGTTACGCAGCATGGTTCCCAGATCCAAGGTGGCACCAGTGCCAAGTCGGGCTGGTTTGATAGTACCAAGTGGCTCCTGCAATCTGCCATCCAGAAGCGGGGCAGCTTACTTTTGTTTGCCAGGGAAACGGGCCGAGGTATTTGTCTGGGGCCCTATGGCAGGGAGTGACTGGCGGGCTCCTGAAAAGCTACGATAGGCAGGATGGTGACCAGACCCATGGTGGCACCAGTGCCAAGTTGGGCTGGTTTGATAGTACCAAGTGGCTCCTGCAATCTGCCATCCAGAAGCGGGGCAGCTTACTTTTGTTTTCCATGGAATCTTGCCGAGGTTCCTGTCTGGGGGTCTATGGCTGGGAGTGACCTCCTGGCTCCTGAAAAGCTATGCTAGGCAGGATGGTGACCAGACCCATGGTGGCACCAGTGCCAAGTTGGGCTGGTTTGATAGTACCAAGTGGCTCCTGCAATCTGCCATCAAAAATGTTGGCAGGCGAGTTTTGTTTTCCACGGAAAAGCGCCATTGATTGTGTTTGGGGGCCTGTGGCTGGGAGTGGCCGGCTGGCTCCTTAGAATCCACGATACGCAGCATGGTTCCCAGACCCAGGGTGGCACCAGTGCCAAGTTGGGCTGGTTTGATAGTACCAAGTGGCTCCTGCAATCTGCCATCAAAATTTGGCAGGCGAGTTTTGTTTTCCAGGGAAAAGTGCCGTTGTTTGTGTTTGGGGGCCTGTGGCTGGGAGTGGCCGGCTGGCTCCTTAGAATCCACGATACGCAGGACAGTTCCCAGACCAGAGGTGGCACCAGTGCCAAGTCGGGCTGGTTTGATAGTACCAAGTGGCTCCTGCAATCTGCCGTCAAAAAGTTGGCAGGCGCATTTTGTTTTCCAGGGAAAAGCGCCGTTGTTTGTGTTTGGGGCCCTGTGGTTGGGAGTGGCCGGCTGCCTCCTTAGAATCCACAATACGCAGGATGGTTTCCAGGCCCAAGGTGGCACCAGTTCCAAGTCGGGCTGGTTTGATAGTACCAAGTGGTTCCTGCAATCTGCCATCCAGAAGCGGGGCAGCTTACTTTTGTTTGCCAGGGAAACGGGCCGAGGTTTTGTGTCTGGGGGCCTATGGCTGGGAGTGACTGGCTGGCTCCTGAAAAGCTTCGATAGGCAGGATGGTGACCAGACCCATGGTGGCAGCAGTGCCAAGTTGGGCTGGTTTGATAGTACCAAGTGGCTCCTGCAATCTGCCATCAAAAAGTTGGCAGTCGAGTTTTGTTTTCCAGGGAAAAGCGCCATTGTTTGTTTTTGGGGGCCTGTGGCTGGGAGTGGCAAACCGGCTCCTTAGAACCCACGATAAGCAGGATGGTCCCCAGACCAGAGGTGGCACCAGTGCCAAGTCGGGCTAGTTTGATGGTGCAAAGTGGCTCCTGCAATCTTCCATCCGGAAGCGGGTTAACTTCCTTTTGTTTGCCAGGGAAACGGGCAGAGCTTTTTGTCTCGGGGCCTATGGCTGGGAGTGACCGGCTGGCTCCGGAAAAGCTACGATAGGCAGTATGGTGACCAGACCCACGGTGGCACCAGTGCCAAGTTGGGCTGGTTTGATAGTACCAAGTGGCTCCTGCAATCTGCCATCAAAATTTGGCAGGCGAGTTTCGTTTTCCAGGGAAAAGCGCCGTTGTTTGTATTTGGGGGCCTATGGCTGGGAGTGGCCGCCTGGCGCGTTAGAATCTACGTTACGCAGCATGGTTCCCAGAGCCAAGGTGGCACCTGTGCCAAGTCGGGCTGGTTTGATAGTACCAAGTGGCTCCTGCAATCTGCCATCCAGAGGCGGGGTAGCTTACTTTTGTTTGCCAGGGAAACGGGCCGAGGTTTGTGTCTGGGGGCCTATGGCTGGGAGTGACCGGCTGGCTCCTGAAAAGCTACGATAGGCAGGATGGTGACCAGACCCATGGTGGCACCAGTGCCAAGTTGGGCTGGTTTGATAGTACCAAGTGGCTCCTGCAATCTGCCATCAAAAAGTTGGCAGGCGAGTTTTGTTTTCCAGGGAAAAGCGCTGTTGTTTATGTTTGTGGGCCTGTGGCTGGGAGTGTCCAGCTGGCTCCTTAGAATCCACGATACGCAGGATGGTTCCCAGACCAGAGGTGGCACCAGTGCCAAGTCGGGCTGGTTTGATGGTTCAAAGTGGCTCCTGCAATCTGCCATCCAGAAGCGGGGTAGCTTACTTTTGTTTGCCAGGGAAACGGGCAGAGCTTTGTGTCTGGGGCCTATGGCTGGGAGTGACTGGCTGGCTCCTGAAAAGCTACGATAGGCAGGATGGTTACCAGATCCATGGAGGCACCAGTGCCAAGTTGGGCTGGTTTGATAGTACCAAGTCGCTCCTGCAATCTGCCATCCAAAAGCAGGGCAACTGAGTTTTGTTTGCCAGAGAAAAGCGCTGTTGTTTGTGTTTGGGGGCCTGTGGCTGGGAGTGGCCGGCTGGCCCCTGAAAATCCACGATAGGCAGAATGGTTCCCAGACCCAAGGTGGCACCAGTGCCAAGTTGAGCTGTTTTTGTAGTACCAAGTGCGTCCTGCAATTTGCCTTCCAGAAGTGGGGCAGTTGAGTTTTGTTTGCCAGAGAAAAGGGCCGTGGTTTGTGTTTGAGGGCATATGGCTGAGAGTGGCCGGCTGACCCCACAAAATCCACAATAGGCAGGATGGTTCCCAGAGCCAAGGTGGCACCAGTGCCAAGTCGGGCTGGTTTGATAGTACTAAATAGCTCCTGCAATCTGCCATCCAGAAGCGGGGTAGCTTAATTTTGTTTGTCAGGGAAACGGGCAGAGCTTTGTGTCTGGGGTCCTGTGGCTGGGAGTGGCCGGCTGGCTCCTTAGAATCCACGATACGCAGGATGGTTCCCAGACCAGTGGTGGCACCAGTGCCAAGTTGGGCTGGTTTGATAGTACCAAGTGGCTCCTGCAATCTGCCATTAAAAAGTTGCCAGGCGAGTTTTGTTTTCCAGGGAAAAGCGCCGTTGTTTGTGTTTGGGGGCCTGTGGCTGGGAGTGGCCGGCTGGCTAATTAGAATCCACGATACGCAGGATGGTTCCCAGACCCGAGGTGGCACCAGTGCCAAGTCGGGATAGTTTGATGGTGCAAAGTGGCTCCTGCAATCTGCCATCCAGAAGCGGTGTAGCTTACTTTTGTTTGCCAGGGAAACGGGCCGAGGTTTTTTTCTGGGGGCCTATGGCTGGGAGTGACCGGCTGGCTCCTGAAAAGCTACAGTAGGCAGGATGATTACCAGACCCATGGTAGCAGCAGTGCCAAGTTGGGCTGATTTGATAGTACCAAGTGGCTCCTGCAATCTGCCATCAAAAGGTTGGCAGGCGAGTTTTGTTTTCCAGGGAAAAGCGCCGTTGTTTGTGTTTGGGGCCCTGTGGCTGGGAGTGGCCGCCTGTCGTCTTAGAATCCACGTTACGCAGCATGGTTCCCAGATCCAAGGTGGCACCAGTGCCAAGTCGGGCTGGTTTGATAGTACCAAGTGGCTCCTGCAATCTGCCATCCAGAAGCGGGGCAGCTTACTTTTGTTTGCCAGGGAAACGGGCCGAGGTATTTGTCTGGGGCCCTATTGCAGGGAGTGACTGGCGGGCTCCTGAAAAGCTACGATAGGCAGGATGGTGACCAGACCCATGGTGGCACCAGTGCCAAGTTGGGCTGGTTTGATAGTACCAAGTGGCTCCTGCAATCTGCCATCCAGAAGCGGGGCAGCTTAC
Source organism: Melospiza georgiana (assembly GCF_028018845.1). Classification (NCBI taxonomy): domain Eukaryota; kingdom Metazoa; phylum Chordata; class Aves; order Passeriformes; family Passerellidae; genus Melospiza; species Melospiza georgiana. The sequence goes on from NC_080431.1 coordinate 96,086,773, forward strand.
TTTGGTTATCCATGGAAACTTGCCGAGGTTCCTGTCTGGGGGTCTATGGCTGGGAGTGACCTCCTGGCTCCTGAAAAGCTATGCTAGGCAGGATGGTGACCAGACCCATGGTGGCACCAGTGCCAAGTTGGGCTGGTTTGATAGTACCAAGTGGCTCCTGCAATCTGCCATCAAAAATGTTGGCAGGCGAGTTTTGTTTTCCACGGAAAAGCGCCATTGATTGTGTTTGGGGGCCTGTGGCTGGGAGTGGCCGGCTGGCTCCTTAGAATCCACGATACGCAGCATGGTTCCCAGACCCAGGGTGGCACCAGTGCCAAGTTGGGCTGGTTTGATAGTACCAAGTGGCTCCTGCAATCTGCCATCAAAATTTGGCAGGCGAGTTTTGTTTTCCAGGGAAAAGCGCCGTTGTTTGTGTTTGGGGGCCTGTGGCTGGGAGTGGCCGGCTGGCTCCTTAGAATCCACGATACACAGGACAGTTCCCAGACCAGAGGTGGCACCAGTGCCAAGTCGGGCTGGTTTGATAGTACCAAGTGGCTCCTGCAATCTGCCGTCAAAAAGTTGGCAGGCGCATTTTGTTTTCCAGGGAAAAGCGCCGTTGTTTGTGTTTGGGGCCCTGTGGTTGGGAGTGGCCGGCTGCCTCCTTAGAATCCACAATACGCAGGATGGTTTCCAGGCCCAAGGTGGCACCAGTTCCAAGTCGGGCTGGTTTGATAGTACCAAGTGGTTCCTGCAATCTGCCATCCAGAATCGGGGCAGCTTACTTTTGTGTGCCAGGGAAACGGGCCGAGCTTTGTGTCTGGGGGCCTATGGCTGGGAGTGACCGGCTGGCTCCTGAAAAGCTACGATAGGCAGGATGGTGACCAGACCCATGGAGGCACCAGTGCCAAGTTGGGCTGGTTTGATAGTACCAAGTCGCTCCTGCAATCTGCCATCCAAAAGCAGGGCAACTGAGTTTTGTTTGCCAGAGAAAAGCGCTGTTGTTTGTGTTTGGGGTCCTGTGGCTGGGAGTGGCCGGCTGGCTCCTTAGAATCCACGATACGCAGGATGGTTCCCAGACCCAAGGTGGCACCAGTGCCAAGTTGTGCTGGTTTGATAGTACCAAGTGGTTCCTGCAATCTGCCATCCAGAAGCGGGGCAGCTTACTTTTGTTTACCATGGAAATGGGCCGAGCTTTGTGTCTGGGCGCCTATGGCTGGGAGTGACCGGCTGGCTCCTGAAAAGCTACGAGAGGCAGGATTGTGACCAGACCCATGGTGGCACCAGTGCCAAGTTGGCTGGTTTGATAGCACCAAGTGGCTCCTGCAATCTGCCATCAAAAAGTTGGCAGTCGAGTTTTGTTATCCAGGGAAAAGCGCCGTTGTTTGTGTTTGGGGGCCTGTGGCTGGGAGTGGCCGGCTGGCCCCTGAAAATCCACGATAGGCAGAATGGTTCCCAGACCCAAGGTGGCACCAGTGCCAAGTTGGGCTGTTTTGATAGTACCAAGTGCGTCCTGCAATTTGCCTTCCAGAAGTGGGGCAGTTGAGTTTTGTTTGCCAGAGAAAAGGGCCGTGGTTTGTGTTTGAGGGCATATGGCTGAGAGTGGCCGGCTGACCCCACAAAATCCACAATAGGCAGGATGGTTCCCAGAGCCAAGGTGGCACCAGTGCCAAGTCGGGCTGGTTTGATAGTACTAAATAGCTCCTGCAATCTGCCATCCAGAAGCGGGGTAGCTTAATTTTGTTTTTCAGGGAAACGGGCAGAGCTTTGTGTCTGGGGTCCTGTGGCTGGGAGTGGCCGGCTGGCTCCTTAGAATCCACGATACGCAGGATGGTTCCCAGACCAGTGGTGGCACCAGTGCCAAGTTGGGCTGGTTTGATAGTACCAAGTGGCTCCTGCAATCTGCCATCAAAAAGTTGCCAGACGAGTTTTGTTTTCCAGGGAAAAGCGCCGTTGTTTGTGTTTGGGGGCCTGTGGCTGGGAGTGGCCGGCTGGCTAATTAGAATCCACGATACGCAGGATGGTTCCCAGACCCGAGGTGGCACCAGTGCCAAGTCGGGATAGTTTGATGGTGCAAAGTGGCTCCTGCAATCTGCCATCCAGAAGCGGTGTAGCTTACTTTTGTTTGCCAGGGAAACGGGCCGAGGTTTTTTTCTGGGGGCCTATGGCTGGGAGTTACCGGCTGGCTCCTGAAAAGCTACAGTAGGCAGGATGATTACCAGACCCATGGTAGCAGCAGTGCCAAGTTGGGCTGATTTGATAGTACCAAGTGGCTCCTGCAATCTGCCATCAAAAGGTTGGCAGGCGAGTTTTGTTTTCCAGGGAAAAGCGCCGTTGTTTGTGTTTGGGGCCCTGTGGCTGGGAGTGGCCGCCTGTCGTCTTAGAATCCACGTTACGCAGCATGGTTCCCAGATCCAAGGTGGCACCAGTGCCAAGTCGGGCTGGTTTGATAGTACCAAGTGGCTCCTGCAATCTGCCATCCAGAAGCGGGGCAGCTTACTTTTGTTTGCCAGGGAAACGGGCCGAGGTATTTGTCTGGGGCCCTATTGCAGGGAGTGACTGGCGGGCTCCTGAAAAGCTACGATAGGCAGGATGGTGACCAGACCCATGGTGGCACCAGTGCCAAGTTGGGCTGGTTTGATAGTACCAAGTGGCTCCTGCAATCTGCCATCCAGAAGCGGGGCAGCTTACTTTTGTTTTCCATGGAAACTGGCTGAGGTTCCTGTCTGGGGGTCTATGGCTGGGAGTGACCTCCTGGCTCCTGAAAAGCTATGCTAGGCAGGATGGTGACCAGACCCATGGTGGCACCAGTGCCAAGTTGGGCTGGTTTGATAGTACCAAGTGGCTCCTGCAATCTGCCATCAAAAAGTTGGCAGGCGAGTTTTGTTTTCCAGCGAAAAGCGCCATTGATTTTGTTTGGGGGCCTGTGGCTGGGAGTGGCCGGCTGGCTCCTTAGAATCCACGATACGCAGCATGGTTCCCAGACCCAAGGTGGCACCAGTGCCAAGTTGGGCTGGTTTGATAGTACCAAGTGGCTCCTGCAATCTGCCATGCAGAAGCGGGGCAGCTTACTTTTGTTTGCCAGGGAAACGGGCCGAGGTTTGTGTCTGGGGGCTATGGCCCGGAGTGACCGGCTGGCTCCTGAGAAGCTACGATAGGCAGGATGGTGACCAGACCCATGGTGGCACCAGTGCCAAGTTGGGCTGGTTTGATAGTACCAAGTGGCTCCTGCAATCTGCCATCAAAATTTGGCAGGCGAGTTTTGTTTTCCAGGGAAAAGCGCCGTTGTTTGTGTTTGGGGGCCTGTGGCTGGGAGTGGCCGGCTGGCTCCTTAGAATCCACGATACGCAGGACAGTTCCCAGACCAGAGGTGGCACCAGTGCCAAGTCGGGCTGGTTTGATAGTACCAAGTGGCTCCTGCAATCTGCCGTCAAAAAGTTGGCAGGCGCATTTTGTTTTCCAGGGAAAAGCGCCGTTGTTTGTGTTTGGGGCCCTGTGGTTGGGAGTGGCCGGCTGCCTCCTTAGAATCCACAATACGCAGGATGGTTTCCAGGCCCAAGGTGGCACCAGTTCCAAGTCGGGCTGGTTTGATAGTACCAAGTGGTTCCTGCAATCTGCCATCCAGAAGCGGGGCAGCTTACTTTTGTTTGCCAGGGAAACGGGCCGAGGTTTTGTGTCTGGGGGCCTATGGCTGGGAGTGACTGGCTGGCTCCTGAAAAGCTTCGATAGGCAGGATGGTGACCAGACCCATGGTGGCACCAGTGCCAAGTTGGGCTGGTTTGATAGTACCAAGTGGCTCCTGCAATCTGCCATCAAAAAGTTGGCAGTCGAGTTTTGTTTTCCAGGAAAAAGCGCAATTGTTTTTTTTTGGGGGCCTGTGGCTGGGAGTGGCAAACCGGCTCCTTAGAACCCACGATAAGCAGGATGGTCCCCAGACCAGAGGTGGCACCAGTGCCAAGTCGGGCTAGTTTGATGGTGCAAAGTGGCTCCTGCAATCTTCCATCCGGAAGCGGGTTAACTTACTTTTGTTTGCCAGGGAAACGGGCAGAGCTTTTTGTCTCGGGGCCTATGGCTGGGAGTGACCGGCTGGCTCCGGAAAAGCTACGATAGGCAGTATGGTGACCAGACCCACAGTGGCACCAGTGCCAAGTTGGGCTGGTTTGATAGTACCAAGTGGCTCCTGCAATCTGCCATCAAAACTTGGCAGGCGAGTTTCGTTTTCCAGGGAAAAGCGCCGTTGTTTGTATTTGGGGGCCTATGGCTGGGAGTGGCCGCCTGGCGCCTTAGAATCTACGTTACGCAGCATGGTTCCCAGAGCCAAGGTGGCACCAGTGCCAAGTCGGGCTGGTTTGATAGTACTAAATAGCTCCTGCAATCTGCCATCCAGAAGCGGGGTAGCTTAATTTTGTTTGTCAGGGAAACGGGCAGAGCTTTGTGTCTGGGGTCCTGTGGCTGGGAGTGGCCGGCTGGCTCCTTAGAATCCACGATACGCAGGATGGTTCCCAGACCAGTGGTGGCACCAGAGCCAAGTTGGGCTGGTTTGATAGTACCAAGTGGCTCCTGCAATCTGCCATCAAAAAGTTGCCAGGCGAGTTTTGTTTTCCAGGGAAAAGCGCCGTTGTTTGTGTTTGGGGGCCTGTGGCTGGGAGTGGCCGGCTGGCTAATTAGAATCCACGATACGCAGGATGGTTCCCAGACCCGAGGTGGCACCAGTGCCAAGTCGGGATAGTTTGATGGTGCAAAGTGGCTCCTGCAATCTGCCATCCAGAAGCGGGGTAGCTTACTTTTGTTTGCCAGGGAAACGGGCCGAGGTTTTTTTCTGGGGGCCTATGGCTGGGAGTGACCGGCTGGCTCCTGAAAAGCTACAGTAGGCAGGATGATTACCAGACCCATGGTAGCAGCAGTGCCAAGTTGGGCTGATTTGATAGTACCAAGTGGCTCCTGCAATCTGCCATCAAAAGGTTGGCAGGCGAGTTTTGTTTTCCAGGGAAAAGCGCCGTTGTTTGTGTTTGGGGCCCTGTGGCTGGGAGTGGCCGCCTGTCGTCTTAGAATCCACGTTACGCAGCATGGTTCCCAGATCCAAGGTGGCACCAGTGCCAAGTCGGGCTGGTTTGATAGTACCAAGTGGCTCCTGCAATCTGCCATCAAAAAGTTGGCAGGCGAGTTTTGTTTTCCAGGGAAAAGCGCTGTTGTTTATGTTTGTGGGCCTGTGGCTGGGAGTGGCCAGCTGGCTCCTTAGAATCCACGATACGCAGGATGGTTCCCAGACCAGAGGTGGCACCAGTGCCAAGTCGGGCTGGTTTGATGGTTCAAAGTGGCTCCTGCAATCTGCCATCCAGAAGCGGGGTAGCTTACTTTTGTTTGCCAGGGAAACGCGCAGAGCTTTGTGTCTGGGGCCTATGGCTGGGAGTGACTGGCTGGCTCCTGAAAAGCTACGATAGGCAGGATGGTTACCAGATCCATGGAGGCACCAGTGCCAAGTTGGGCTGGTTTGATAGTACCAAGTCGCTCCTGCAATCTGCCATCCAAAAGCAGGGCAACTGAGTTTTGTTTGCCAGAGAAAAGCGCTGTTGTTTGTGTTTGGGGTCCTGTGGCTGGGAGTGGCCGGCTGGCTCCTTAGAATCCACGATATGCAGGATGGTTCCCAGACCCAAGGTGGCACCAGTGCCAAGTCGGGCTGGTTTGATAGTACCAAGTGGTTCCTGCAATCTGCCATCCAGAAGCAGGGCAGCTTACTTTTGTTTACCATGGAAATGGGCCGAGCTTTGTGTCTGGGCGCCTATGGCTGGGAGTGACCGGCTGGCTCCTGAAAAGCTACGAGAGGCAGGATTGTGACCAGACCCATGGTGGCACCAGTGCCAAGTTGGCTGGTTTGATAGCACCAAGTGGCTCCTGCAATCTGCCATCAAAAAGTTGGCAGTCGAGTTTTGTTTTCCAGGGAAAAGCGCCGTTGTTTGTGTTTGGGGGCCTGTGGCTGGGAGTGGCCGGCTGGCCCCTGAAAATCCACGATAGGCAGAATGGTTCCCAGACCCAAGGTGGCACCAGTGCCAAGTTGAGCTGTTTTTGTAGTACCAAGTGCGTCCTGCAATTTGCCTTCCAGAAGTGGGGCAGTTGAGTTTTGTTTGCCAGAGAAAAGGGCCGTGGTTTGTGTTTGAGGGCATATGGCTGAGAGTGGCCGGCTGACCCCACAAAATCCACAATAGGCAGGATGGTTCCCAGAGCCAAGGTGGCACCAGTGCCAAGTCGGGCTGGTTTGATAGTACTAAATAGCTCCTGCAATCTGCCATCCAGAAGCGGGGTAGCTTAATTTTGTTTGTCAGGGAAACGGGCAGAGCTTTGTGTCTGGGGTCCTGTGGCTGGGAGTGGCCGGCTGGCTCCTTAGAATCCACGATGCGCAGGATGGTTCCCAGACCAGTGGTGGCACCAGTGCCAAGTTGGGCTGGTTTGATAGTACCAAGTGGCTCCTGCAATCTGCCATTAAAAAGTTGCCAGGCGAGTTTTGTTTTCCAGGGAAAAGCGCCGTTGTTTGTGTTTGGGGGCCTGTGGCTGGGAGTGGCCGGCTGGCTAATTAGAATCCACGATACGCAGGATGGTTCCCAGACCCGAGGTGGCACCAGTGCCAAGTCGGGATAGTTTGATGGTGCAAAGTGGCTCCTGCAATCTGCCATCCAGAAGCGGTGTAGCTTACTTTTGTTTGCCAGGGAAACGGGCCGAGGTTTTTTTCTGGGGGCCTATGGCTGGGAGTGACCGGCTGGCTCCTGAAAAGCTACAGTAGGCAGGATGATTACCAGACCCATGGTAGCAGCAGTGCCAAGTTGGGCTGATTTGATAGTACCAAGTGGCTCCTGCAATCTGCCATCAAAAGGTTGGCAGGCGAGTTTTGTTTTCCAGGGAAAAGCGCCGTTGTTTGTGTTTGGGGCCCTGTGGCTGGGAGTGGCCGCCTGTCGTCTTAGAATCCACGTTACGCAGCATGGTTCCCAGATCCAAGGTGGCACCAGTGCCAAGTCGGGCTGGTTTGATAGTACCAAGTGGCTCCTGCAATCTGCCATCCAGAAGCGGGGCAGCTTACTTTTGTTTGCCAGGGAAACGGGCCGAGGTATTTGTCTGGGGCCCTATTGCAGGGAGTGACTGGCGGGCTCCTGAAAAGCTACGATAGGCAGGATGGTGACCAGACCCATGGTGGCACCAGTGCCAAGTTGGGCTGGTTTGATAGTACCAAGTGGCTCCTGCAATCTGCCATCCAGAAGCGGGGCAGCTTACTTTGGTTTTCCATGGAAACTTGCCGAGGTTCCTGTCTGGGGGTCTATGGCTGGGAGTGACCACCTGGCTCCTGAAAAGCTATGCTAGGCAGGATGGTGACCAGACCCATGGTGGCACCAGTGCCAAGTTGGGCTGGTTTGATAGTACCAAGTGGCTCCTGCAATCTGCCATCAAAAATGTTGGCAGGCGAGTTTTGTTTTCCACGGAAAAGCGCCATTGATTGTGTTTGGGGGCCTGTGGCTGGGAGTGGCCGGCTGGCTCCTTAGAATCCACGATACGCAGCATGGTTCCCAGACCAGTGGTGGCACCAGTGCCAAGTTGGGCTGGTTTGATAGTACCAAGTGGCTCCTGCAATCTGCCATCAAAATTTGGCAGGCGAGTTTTGTTTTCCAGGGAAAAGCGCCGTTGTTTGTGTTTGGGGGCCTGTGGCTGGGAGTGGCCGGCTGGCTCCTTAGAATCCACGATACGCAGGACAGTTCCCAGACCAGAGGTGGCACCAGTGCCAAGTCGGGCTGGTTTGATAGTACCAAGTGGCTCCTGCAATCTGCCGTCAAAAAGTTGGCAGGCGCATTTTGTTTTCCAGGGAAAAGCGCCGTTGTTTGTGTTTGGGGCCCTGTGGTTGGGAGTGGCCGGCTGCCTCCTTAGAATCCACAATACGCAGGATGGTTTCCAGGCCCAAGGTGGCACCAGTTCCAAGTCGGGCTGGTTTGATAGTACCAAGTGGTTCCTGCAATCTGCCATCCAGAATCGGGGCAGCTTACTTTTGTGTGCCAGGGAAACGGGCCGAGCTTTGTGTCTGGGGGCCTATGGCTGGGAGTGACCGGCTGGCTCCTGAAAAGCTACGATAGGCAGGATGGTGACCAGACCCATGGTGGCACCAGTGCCAAGTTGGGCTGGTTTGATAGCACCAAGTGGCACCTGCAATCTGCCATCAAAAAGTTGGCAGGCCAGTTTTGTTTTCCAGGGAAAATCGCCGTTGTTTATGTTTGTGGGCCTGTGGCTGGGAGTGGCCAGCTGGCTCCTTAGAATCCACGATACGCAGGATGGTTCCCAGACCAGAGGTGGCACCAGTGCCAAGTCGGGCTGGTTTGATGGTTCAAAGTGGCTCCTGCAATCTGCCATCCAGAAGCGGGGTAGCTTACTTTTGTTTGCCAGGGAAACGGGCAGAGCTTTGTGTTTGGGGCCTATGGCTGGGAGTGACTGGCTGGCTCCTGAAAAGCTACGATAGGCAGGATGGTTACCAGACCCATGGAGGCACCAGTGCCAAGTTGGGCTGGTTTGATAGTACCAAGTGGCTCCTGCAATCTGCCATCCAAAAGCAGGGCAACTGAGTTTTGTTTGCCAGAGAAAAGCGCTGTTGCTTGTGTTTGGGGTCCTGTGGCTGGGAGTGGCCGGCTGGCTCCTTAGAATCCACGATACGCAGGATGGTTCCCAGACCCAAGGTGGCACCAGTGCCAAGTTGGGCTGGTTTGATAGTACCAAGTGGTTCCTGCAATCTGCCATCCAGAAGCGGGGCAGCTTACTTTTGTTTACCATGGAAATGGGCCGAGCTTTGTGTCTGGGCGCCTATGGCTGGGAGTGACCGGCTGGCTCCTGAAAAGCTACGAGAGGCAGGATTGTGACCAGACCCATGGTGGCACCAGTGCCAAGTTGGCTGGTTTGATAGCACCAAGTGGCTCCTGCAATCTGCCATCAAAAAGTTGGCAGTCGAGTTTTGTTATCCAGGGAAAAGCGCCGTTGTTTGTGTTTGGGGGCCTGTGGCTGGGAGTGGCCGGCTGGCCCCTGAAAATCCACGATAGGCAGAATGGTTCCCAGACCCAAGGTGGCACCAGTGCCAAGTTGGGCTGTTTTGATAGTACCAAGTGCGTCCTGCAATTTGCCTTCCAGAAGTGGGGCAGTTGAGTTTTGTTTGCCAGAGAAAAGGGCCGTGGTTTGTGTTTGAGGGCATATGGCTGAGAGTGGCCGGCTGACCCCACAAAATCCACAATAGGCAGGATGGTTCCCAGAGCCAAGGTGGCACCAGTGCCAAGTCGGGCTGGTTTGATAGTACTAAATAGCTCCTGCAATCTGCCATCCAGAAGCGGGGTAGCTTAATTTTGTTTTTCAGGGAAACGGGCAGAGCTTTGTGTCTGGGGTCCTGTGGCTGGGAGTGGCCGGCTGGCTCCTTAGAATCCACGATACGCAGGATGGTTCCCAGACCAGTGGTGGCACCAGTGCCAAGTTGGGCTGGTTTGATAGTACCAAGTGGCTCCTGCAATCTGCCATCAAAAAGTTGCCAGACGAGTTTTGTTTTCCAGGGAAAAGCGCCGTTGTTTGTGTTTGGGGTACTGTGGCTGGGAGTGGCCGGCTGGCTAATTAGAATCCACGATACGCAGGATGGTTCCCAGACCCGAGGTGGCACCAGTGCCAAGTCGGGATAGTTTGATGGTGCAAAGTGGCTCCTGCAATCTGCCATCCAGAAGCGGTGTAGCTTACTTTTGTTTGCCAGGGAAACGGGCCGAGGTTTTTTTCTGGGGGCCTATGGCTGGGAGTGACCGGCTGGCTCCTGAAAAGCTACAGTAGGCAGGATGATTACCAGACCCATGGTAGCAGCAGTGCCAAGTTGGGCTGATTTGATAGTACCAAGTGGCTCCTGCAATCTGCCATCAAAAGGTTGGCAGGCGAGTTTTGTTTTCCAGGGAAAAGCGCCGTTGTTTGTGTTTGGGGCCCTGTGGCTGGGAGTGGCCGCCTGTCGTCTTAGAATCCACGTTACGCAGCATGGTTCCCAGATCCAAGGTGGCACCAGTGCCAAGTCGGGCTGGTTTGATAGTACCAAGTGGCTCCTGCAATCTGCCATCCAGAAGCGGGGCAGCTTACTTTTGTTTGCCAGGGAAACGGGCCGAGGTATTTGTCTGGGGCCCTATTGCAGGGAGTGACTGGCGGGCTCCTGAAAAGCTACGATAGGCAGGATGGTGACCAGACCCATGGTGGCACCAGTGCCAAGTCGGGCTGGTTTGATAGTACCAAGTGGCTCCTGCAATCTGCCATCCAGAAGCGGGGCAGCTTACTTTTGTTTACCATGGAAACTTGCCGAGGTTCCTGTCTGGGGGTCTATGGCTGGGAGTGACCTCCTGGCTCCTGAAAAGCTATGCTAGGCAGGATGGTGACCAGACCCATGGTGGCACCAGTGCCAAGTTGGGCTGGTTTGATAGTACCAAGTGGCTCCTGCAATCTGCCATCAAAAAGTTGGCAGGCGAGTTTTGTTTTCCAGGGAAAAGCGCCATTGATTTTGTTTGGGGGCCTGTGGCTGGGAGTGGCCGGCTGGCTCCTTAGAATCCACGATACGCAGCATGGTTCCCAGACCCAAGGTGGCACCAGTGCCAAGTTGGGCTGGTTTGATAGTACCAAGTGGCTCCTGCAATCTGCCATGCAGAACCGGGGCAGCTTACTTTTGTTTGCCAGGGAAACGGGCCGAGGTTTGTGTCTGGGGGCTATGGCCCGGAGTGACCGGCTGGCTCCTGAGAAGCTACGATAGGCAGGATGGTGACCAGACCCATGGTGGCACCAGTGCCAAGTTGGGCTGGTTTGATAGTACCAAGTGGCTCCTGCAATCTGCCATCAAAATTTGGCAGGCGAGTTTTGTTTTCCAGGGAAAAGCGCCGTTGTTTGTGTTTGGGGGCCTGTGGCTGGGAGTGGCCGGCTGGCTCCTTAGAATCCACGATACGCAGGACAGTTCCCAGACCAGAGGTGGCACCAGTGCCAAGTCGGGCTGGTTTGATAGTACCAAGTGGCTCCTGCAATCTGCCGTCAAAAAGTTGGCAGGCGCATTTTGTTTTCCAGGGAAAAGCGCCGTTGTTTGTGTTTGGGGCCCTGTGGTTGGGAGTGGCCGGCTGCCTCCTTAGAATCCACAATACGCAGGATGGTTTCCAGGCCCAAGGTGGCACCAGTTCCAAGTCGGGCTGGTTTGATAGTACCAAGTGGTTCCTGCAATCTGCCATCCAGAAGCGGGGCAGCTTACTTTTGTTTGCCAGGGAAACGGGCCGAGGTTTTGTGTCTGGGGGCCTATGGCTGGGAGTGACTGGCTGGCTCCTGAAAAGCTTCGATAGGCAGGATGGTGACCAGACCCATGGTGGCACCAGTGCCAAGTTGGGCTGGTTTGATAGTACCAAGTGGCTCCTGCAATCTGCCATCAAAAAGTTGGCAGTCGAGTTTTGTTTTCCAGGAAAAAGCGCAATTGTTTTTTTTTGGGGGCCTGTGGCTGGGAGTGGCAAACCGGCTCCTTAGAACCCACGATAAGCAGGATGGTCCCCAGACCAGAGGTGGCACCAGTGCCAAGTCGGGCTAGTTTGATGGTGCAAAGTGGCTCCTGCAATCTTCCATCCGGAAGCGGGTTAACTTACTTTTGTTTGCCAGGGAAACGGGCAGAGCTTTTTGTCTCGGGGCCTATGGCTGGGAGTGACCGGCTGGCTCCGGAAAAGCTACGATAGGCAGTATGGTGACCAGACCCACAGTGGCACCAGTGCCAAGTTGGGCTGGTTTGATAGTACCAAGTGGCTCCTGCAATCTGCCATCAAAATTTGGCAGGCGAGTTTCGTTTTCCAGGGAAAAGCGCCGTTGTTTGTATTTGGGGGCCTATGGCTGGGAGTGGCCGCCTGGCGCCTTAGAATCTACGTTACGCAGCATGGTTCCCAGAGCCAAGGTGGCACCAGTGCCAAGTCGGGCTGGTTTGATAGTACTAAATAGCTCCTGCAATCTGCCATCCAGAAGCGGGGTAGCTTAATTTTGTTTGTCAGGGAAACGGGCAGAGCTTTGTGTCTGGGGTCCTGTGGCTGGGAGTGGCCGGCTGGCTCCTTAGAATCCACGATACGCAGGATGGTTCCCAGACCAGTGGTGGCACCAGTGCCAAGTTGGGCTGGTTTGATAGTACCAAGTGGCTCCTGCAATCTGCCATCAAAAAGTTGCCAGACGAGTTTTGTTTTCCAGGGAAAAGCGCCGTTGTTTGTGTTTGGGGGCCTGTGGCTGGGAGTGGCCGGCTGGCTAATTAGAATCCACGATACGCAGGATGGTTCCCAGACCCGAGGTGGCACCAGTGCCAAGTCGGGATAGTTTGATGGTGCAAAGTGGCTCCTGCAATCTGCCATCCAGAAGCGGGGTAGCTTACTTTTGTTTGCCAGGGAAACGGGCCGAGGTTTTTTTCTGGGGGCCTATGGCTGGGAGTGACCGGCTGGCTCCTGAAAAGCTACAGTAGGCAGGATGATTACCAGACCCATGGTAGCAGCAGTGCCAAGTTGGGCTGATTTGATAGTACCAAGTGGCTCCTGCAATCTGCCATCAAAAGGTTGGCAGGCGAGTTTTGTTTTCCAGGGAAAAGCGCCGTTGTTTGTGTTTGGGGCCCTGTGGCTGGGAGTGGCCGCCTGTCGTCTTAGAATCCACGTTACGCAGCATGGTTCCCAGACCCAAGTTGGCACCAGTGCCAAGTCGGGCTGGTTTGATAGTACCAAGTGGCTCCTGCAATCTGCCATCCAGAAGCGGGGCAGCTTACTTTTGTTTGCCAGGGAAACGGGCCGAGGTATTTGTCTGGGGCCCTATTGCAGGGAGTGACTGGCGGGCTCCTGAAAAGCTACGATAGGCAGGATGGTGACCAGACCCATGGTGGCACCAGTGCCAAGTTGGGCTGGTTTGATAGTACCAAGTGGCTCCTGCAATCTGCCATCCAGAAGCGGGGCAGCTTACTTTTGTTTTCCATGGAAACTTGCCGAGGTTCCTGTCTGGGGGTCTATGGCTGGGAGTGACCTCCTGGCTCCTGAAAAGCTATGCTAGGCAGGATGGTGACCAGACCCATGGTGGCACCAGTGCCAAGTTGGGCTGGTTTGATAGTACCAAGTGGCTCCTGCAATCTGCCATCAAAATGTTGGCAGGCGAGTTTTGTTTTCCAGGGAAAAGCGCCATTGATTTTGTTTGGGGGCCTGTGGCTGGGAGTGGCCGGCTGGCTCCTTAGAATCCACGATACGCAGCATGGTTCCCAGACCCAAGGTGGCACCAGTGCCAAGTTGGGCTGGTTTGATAGTACCAAGTGGCTCCTGCAATCTGCCATGCAGAAGCGGGGCAGCTTACTTTTGTTTGCCAGGGAAACGGGCCGAGGTTTGTGTCTGGGGGCTATGGCCCGGAGTGACCGGCTGGCTCCTGAGAAGCTACGATAGGCAGGATGGTGACCAGACCCATGGTGGCACCAGTGCCAAGTTGGGCTGGTTTGATAGTACCAAGTGGCTCCTGCAATCTGCCATCAAAATTTGGCAGGCGAGTTTTGTTTTCCAGGGAAAAGCGCCGTTGTTTGTGTTTGGGGGCCTGTGGCTGGGAGTGGCCGGCTGGCTCCTTAGAATCCACGATACGCAGGACAGTTCCCAGACCAGAGGTGGCACCAGTGCCAAGTCGGGCTGGTTTGATAGTACCAAGTGGCTCCTGCAATCTGCCGTCAAAAAGTTGGCAGGCGCATTTTGTTTTCCAGGGAAAAGCGCCGTTGTTTGTGTTTGGGGCCCTGTGGTTGGGAGTGGCCGGCTGCCTCCTTAGAATCCACAATACGCAGGATGGTTTCCAGGCCCAAGGTGGCACCAGTTCCAAGTCGGGCTGGTTTGATAGTACCAAGTGGTTCCTGCAATCTGCCATCCAGAAGCGGGGCAGCTTACTTTTGTTTGCCAGGGAAACGGGACGAGGTTTTGTGTCTGGGGGCCTATGCCTGGGAGTGACTGGCTGGCTCCTGAAAAGCTTCGATAGGCAGGATGGTGACCAGACCCATGGTGGCACCAGTGCCAAGTTGGGCTGGTTTGATAGTACCAAGTGGCTCCTGCAATCTGCCATCAAAAAGTTGGCAGTCGAGTTTTGTTTTCCAGGAAAAAGCGCAATTGTTTTTTTTTGGGGGCCTGTGGCTGGGAGTGGCAAACCGGCTCCTTAGAACCCACGATAAGCAGGATGGTCCCCAGACCAGAGGTGGCACCAGTGCCAAGTCGGGCTAGTTTGATGGTGCAAAGTGGCTCCTGCAATCTTCCATCCGGAAGCGGGTTAACTTACTTTTGTTTGCCAGGGAAACGGGCAGAGCTTTTTGTCTCGGGGCCTATGGCTGGGAGTGACCGGCTGGCTCCGGAAAAGCTACGATAGGCAGTATGGTGACCAGACCCACAGTGGCACCAGTGCCAAGTTGGGCTGGTTTGATAGTACCAAGTGGCTCCTGCAATCTGCCATCAAAATTTGGCAGGCGAGTTTCGTTTTCCAGGGAAAAGCGCCGTTGTTTGTATTTGGGGGCCTATGGCTGGGAGTGGCCGCCTGGCGCCTTAGAATCTACGTTACGCAGCATGGTTCCCAGAGCCAAGGTGGCACCAGTGCCAAGTCGGGCTGGTTTGATAGTACTAAATAGCTCCTGCAATCTGCCATCCAGAAGCGGGGTAGCTTAATTTTGTTTGTCAGGGAAACGGGCAGAGCTTTGTGTCTGGGGTCCTGTGGCTGGGAGTGGCCGGCTGGCTCCTTAGAATCCACGATACGCAGGATGGTTCCCAGACCAGTGGTGGCACCAGTGCCAAGTTGGGCTGGTTTGATAGTACCAAGTGGCTCCTGCAATCTGCCATCAAAAAGTTGCCAGACGAGTTTTGTTTTCCAGGGAAAAGCGCCGTTGTTTGTGTTTGGGGGCCTGTGGCTGGGAGTGGCCGGCTGGCTAATTAGAATCCACGATACGCAGGATGGTTCCCAGACCCGAGGTGGCACCAGTGCCAAGTCGGGATAGTTTGATGGTGCAAAGTGGCTCCTGCAATCTGCCATCCAGAAGCGGGGTAGCTTACTTTTGTTTGCCAGGGAAACGGGCCGAGGTTTTTTTCTGGGGGCCTATGGCTGGGAGTGACCGGCTGGCTCCTGAAAAGCTACAGTAGGCAGGATGATTACCAGACCCATGGTAGCAGCAGTGCCAAGTTGGGCTGATTTGATAGTACCAAGTGGCTCCTGCAATCTGCCATCAAAAGGTTGGCAGGCGAGTTTTGTTTTCCAGGGAAAAGCGCCGTTGTTTGTGTTTGGGGCCCTGTGGCTGGGAGTGGCCGCCTGTCGTCTTAGAATCCACGTTACGCAGCATGGTTCCCAGACCCAAGTTGGCACCAGTGCCAAGTCGGGCTGGTTTGATAGTACCAAGTGGCTCCTGCAATCTGCCATCCAGAAGCGGGGCAGCTTACTTTTGTTTGCCAGGGAAACGGGCCGAGGTATTTGTCTGGGGCCCTATTGCAGGGAGTGACTGGCGGGCTCCTGAAAAGCTACGATAGGCAGGATGGTGACCAGACCCATGGTGGCACCAGTGCCAAGTTGGGCTGGTTTGATAGTACCAAGTGGCTCCTGCAATCTGCCATCCAGAAGCGGGGCAGCTTACTTTTGTTTTCCATGGAAACTTGCCGAGGTTCCTGTCTGGGGGTCTATGGCTGGGAGTGACCTCCTGGCTCCTGAAAAGCTATGCTAGGCAGGATGGTGACCAGACCCATGGTGGCACCAGTGCCAAGTTGGGCTGGTTTGATAGTACCAAGTGGCTCCTGCAATCTGCCATCAAAATGTTGGCAGGCGAGTTTTGTTTTCCAGGGAAAAGCGCCATTGATTTTGTTTGGGGGCCTGTGGCTGGGAGTGGCCGGCTGGCTCCTTAGAATCCACGATACGCAGCATGGTTCCCAGACCCAAGGTGGCACCAGTGCCAAGTTGGGCTGGTTTGATAGTACCAAGTGGCTCCTGCAATCTGCCATGCAGAAGCGGGGCAGCTTACTTTTGTTTGCCAGGGAAACGGGCCGAGGTTTGTGTCTGGGGGCTATGGCCCGGAGTGACCGGCTGGCTCCTGAGAAGCTACGATAGGCAGGATGGTGACCAGACCCATGGTGGCACCAGTGCCAAGTTGGGCTGGTTTGATAGTACCAAGTGGCTCCTGCAATCTGCCATCAAAATTTGGCAGGCGAGTTTTGTTTTCCAGGGAAAAGCGCCGTTGTTTGTGTTTGGGGGCCTGTGGCTGGGAGTGGCCGGCTGGCTCCTTAGAATCCACGATACGCAGGACAGTTCCCAGACCAGAGGTGGCACCAGTGCCAAGTCGGGCTGGTTTGATAGTACCAAGTGGCTCCTGCAATCTGCCGTCAAAAAGTTGGCAGGCGCATTTTGTTTTCCAGGGAAAAGCGCCGTTGTTTGTGTTTGGGGCCCTGTGGTTGGGAGTGGCCGGCTGCCTCCTTAGAATCCACAATACGCAGGATGGTTTCCAGGCCCAAGGTGGCACCAGTTCCAAGTCGGGCTGGTTTGATAGTACCAAGTGGTTCCTGCAATCTGCCATCCAGAAGCGGGGCAGCTTACTTTTGTTTGCCAGGGAAACGGGACGAGGTTTTGTGTCTGGGGGCCTATGCCTGGGAGTGACTGGCTGGCTCCTGAAAAGCTTCGATAGGCAGGATGGTGACCAGACCCATGGTGGCACCAGTGCCAAGTTGGGCTGGTTTGATAGTACCAAGTGGCTCCTGCAATCTGCCATCAAAAAGTTGGCAGTCGAGTTTTGTTTTCCAGGAAAAAGCGCAATTGTTTTTTTTTGGGGGCCTGTGGCTGGGAGTGGCAAACCGGCTCCTTAGAACCCACGATAAGCAGGATGGTCCCCAGACCAGAGGTGGCACCAGTGCCAAGTCGGGCTAGTTTGATGGTGCAAAGTGGCTCCTGCAATCTTCCATCCGGAAGCGGGTTAACTTACTTTTGTTTGCCAGGGAAACGGGCAGAGCTTTTTGTCTCGGGGCCTATGGCTGGGAGTGACCGGCTGGCTCCGGAAAAGCTACGATAGGCAGTATGGTGACCAGACCCACAGTGGCACCAGTGCCAAGTTGGGCTGGTTTGATAGTACCAAGTGGCTCCTGCAATCTGCCATCAAAACTTGGCAGGCGAGTTTCGTTTTCCAGGGAAAAGCGCCGTTGTTTGTATTTGGGGGCCTATGGCTGGGAGTGGCCGCCTGGCGCCTTAGAATCTACGTTACGCAGCATGGTTCCCAGAGCCAAGGTGGCACCAGTGCCAAGTCGGGCTGGTTTGATAGTACTAAATAGCTCCTGCAATCTGCCATCCAGAAGCGGGGTAGCTTAATTTTGTTTGTCAGGGAAACGGGCAGAGCTTTGTGTCTGGGGTCCTGTGGCTGGGAGTGGCCGGCTGGCTCCTTAGAATCCACGATACGCAGGATGGTTCCCAGACCAGTGGTGGCACCAGAGCCAAGTTGGGCTGGTTTGATAGTACCAAGTGGCTCCTGCAATCTGCCATCAAAAAGTTGCCAGGCGAGTTTTGTTTTCCAGGGAAAAGCGCCGTTGTTTGTGTTTGGGGGCCTGTGGCTGGGAGTGGCCGGCTGGCTAATTAGAATCCACGATACGCAGGATGGTTCCCAGACCCGAGGTGGCACCAGTGCCAAGTCGGGATAGTTTGATGGTGCAAAGTGGCTCCTGCAATCTGCCATCCAGAAGCGGGGTAGCTTACTTTTGTTTGCCAGGGAAACGGGCCGAGGTTTTTTTCTGGGGGCCTATGGCTGGGAGTGACCGGCTGGCTCCTGAAAAGCTACAGTAGGCAGGATGATTACCAGACCCATGGTAGCAGCAGTGCCAAGTTGGGCTGATTTGATAGTACCAAGTGGCTCCTGCAATCTGCCATCAAAAGGTTGGCAGGCGAGTTTTGTTTTCCAGGGAAAAGCGCCGTTGTTTGTGTTTGGGGGCCTGTGGCTGGGAGTGGCCGGCTGGCTCCTTAGAATCCACGATACGCAGGACAGTTCCCAGACCAGAGGTGGCACCAGTGCCAAGTCGGGCTGGTTTGATAGTACCAAGTGGCTCCTGCAATCTGCCGTCAAAAAGTTGGCAGGCGCATTTTGTTTTCCAGGGAAAAGCGCCGTTGTTTGTGTTTGGGGCCCTGTGGTTGGGAGTGGCCGGCTGCCTCCTTAGAATCCACAATACGCAGGATGGTTTCCAGGCCCAAGGTGGCACCAGTTCCAAGTCGGGCTGGTTTGATAGTACCAAGTGGTTCCTGCAATCTGCCATCCAGAAGCGGGGCAGCTTACTTTTGTTTGCCAGGGAAACGGGCCGAGGTTTTGTGTCTGGGGGCCTATGGCTGGGAGTGACTGGCTGGCTCCTGAAAAGCTTCGATAGGCAGGATGGTGACCAGACCCATGGTGGCACCAGTGCCAAGTTGGGCTGGTTTGATAGTACCAAGTGGCTCCTGCAATCTGCCATCAAAAAGTTGGCAGTCGAGTTTTGTTTTCCAGGAAAAAGCGCAATTGTTTTTTTTTGGGGGCCTGTGGCTGGGAGTGGCAAACCGGCTCCTTAGAACCCACGATAAGCAGGATGGTCCCCAGACCAGAGGTGGCACCAGTGCCAAGTCGGGCTAGTTTGATGGTGCAAAGTGGCTCCTGCAATCTTCCATCCGGAAGCGGGTTAACTTACTTTTGTTTGCCAGGGAAACGGGCAGAGCTTTTTGTCTCGGGGCCTATGGCTGGGAGTGACCGGCTGGCTCCGGAAAAGCTACGATAGGCAGTATGGTGACCAGACCCACAGTGGCACCAGTGCCAAGTTGGGCTGGTTTGATAGTACCAAGTGGCTCCTGCAATCTGCCATCAAAATTTGGCAGGCGAGTTTCGTTTTCCAGGGAAAAGCGCCGTTGTTTGTATTTGGGGGCCTATGGCTGGGAGTGGCCGCCTGGCGCCTTAGAATCTACGTTACGCAGCATGGTTCCCAGAGCCAAGGTGGCACCAGTGCCAAGTCGGGCTGGTTTGATAGTACTAAATAGCTCCTGCAATCTGCCATCCAGAAGCGGGGTAGCTTAATTTTGTTTGTCAGGGAAACGGGCAGAGCTTTGTGTCTGGGGTCCTGTGGCTGGGAGTGGCCGGCTGGCTCCTTAGAATCCACGATACGCAGGATGGTTCCCAGACCAGTGGTGGCACCAGTGCCAAGTTGGGCTGGTTTGATAGTACCAAGTGGCTCCTGCAATCTGCCATCAAAAAGTTGCCAGACGAGTTTTGTTTTCCAGGGAAAAGCGCCGTTGTTTGTGTTTGGGGGCCTGTGGCTGGGAGTGGCCGGCTGGCTAATTAGAATCCACGATACGCAGGATGGTTCCCAGACCCGAGGTGGCACCAGTGCCAAGTCGGGATAGTTTGATGGTGCAAAGTGGCTCCTGCAATCTGCCATCCAGAAGCGGGGTAGCTTACTTTTGTTTGCCAGGGAAACGGGCCGAGGTTTTTTTCTGGGGGCCTATGGCTGGGAGTGACCGGCTGGCTCCTGAAAAGCTACAGTAGGCAGGATGATTACCAGACCCATGGTAGCAGCAGTGCCAAGTTGGGCTGATTTGATAGTACCAAGTGGCTCCTGCAATCTGCCATCAAAAGGTTGGCAGGCGAGTTTTGTTTTCCAGGGAAAAGCGCCGTTGTTTGTGTTTGGGGCCCTGTGGCTGGGAGTGGCCGCCTGTCGTCTTAGAATCCACGTTACGCAGCATGGTTCCCAGACCCAAGTTGGCACCAGTGCCAAGTCGGGCTGGTTTGATAGTACCAAGTGGCTCCTGCAATCTGCCATCCAGAAGCGGGGCAGCTTACTTTTGTTTGCCAGGGAAACGGGCCGAGGTATTTGTCTGGGGCCCTATTGCAGGGAGTGACTGGCGGGCTCCTGAAAAGCTACGATAGGCAGGATGGTGACCAGACCCATGGTGGCACCAGTGCCAAGTTGGGCTGGTTTGATAGTACCAAGTGGCTCCTGCAATCTGCCATCCAGAAGCGGGGCAGCTTACTTTTGTTTTCCATGGAAACTTGCCGAGGTTCCTGTCTGGGGGTCTATGGCTGGGAGTGACCTCCTGGCTCCTGAAAAGCTATGCTAGGCAGGATGGTGACCAGACCCATGGTGGCACCAGTGCCAAGTTGGGCTGGTTTGATAGTACCAAGTGGCTCCTGCAATCTGCCATCAAAAAGTTGGCAGGCGAGTTTTGTTTTCCAGGGAAAAGCGCCATTGATTTTGTTTGGGGGCCTGTGGCTGGGAGTGGCCGGCTGGCTCCTTAGAATCCACGATACGCAGCATGGTTCCCAGACCCAAGGTGGCACCAGTGCCAAGTTGGGCTGGTTTGATAGTACCAAGTGGCTCCTGCAATCTGCCATGCAGAAGCGGGGCAGCTTACTTTTGTTTGCCAGGGAAACGGGCCGAGGTTTGTGTCTGGGGGCTATGGCCCGGAGTGACCGGCTGGCTCCTGAGAAGCTACGATAGGCAGGATGGTGACCAGACCCATGGTGGCACCAGTGCCAAGTTGGGCTGGTTTGATAGTACCAAGTGGCTCCTGCAATCTGCCATCAAAATTTGGCAGGCGAGTTTTGTTTTCCAGGGAAAAGCGCCGTTGTTTGTGTTTGGGGGCCTGTGGCTGGGAGTGGCCGGCTGGCTCCTTAGAATCCACGATACGCAGGACAGTTCCCAGACCAGAGGTGGCACCAGTGCCAAGTCGGGCTGGTTTGATAGTACCAAGTGGCTCCTGCAATCTGCCGTCAAAAAGTTGGCAGGCGCATTTTGTTTTCCAGGGAAAAGCGCCGTTGTTTGTGTTTGGGGCCCTGTGGTTGGGAGTGGCCGGCTGCCTCCTTAGAATCCACAATACGCAGGATGGTTTCCAGGCCCAAGGTGGCACCAGTTCCAAGTCGGGCTGGTTTGATAGTACCAAGTGGTTCCTGCAATCTGCCATCCAGAAGCGGGGCAGCTTACTTTTGTTTGCCAGGGAAACGGGACGAGGTTTTGTGTCTGGGGGCCTATGCCTGGGAGTGACTGGCTGGCTCCTGAAAAGCTTCGATAGGCAGGATGGTGACCAGACCCATGGTGGCACCAGTGCCAAGTTGGGCTGGTTTGATAGTACCAAGTGGCTCCTGCAATCTGCCATCAAAAAGTTGGCAGTCGAGTTTTGTTTTCCAGGAAAAAGCGCAATTGTTTTTTTTTGGGGGCCTGTGGCTGGGAGTGGCAAACCGGCTCCTTAGAACCCACGATAAGCAGGATGGTCCCCAGACCAGAGGTGGCACCAGTGCCAAGTCGGGCTAGTTTGATGGTGCAAAGTGGCTCCTGCAATCTTCCATCCGGAAGCGGGTTAACTTACTTTTGTTTGCCAGGGAAACGGGCAGAGCTTTTTGTCTCGGGGCCTATGGCTGGGAGTGACCGGCTGGCTCCGGAAAAGCTACGATAGGCAGTATGGTGACCAGACCCACAGTGGCACCAGTGCCAAGTTGGGCTGGTTTGATAGTACCAAGTGGCTCCTGCAATCTGCCATCAAAACTTGGCAGGCGAGTTTCGTTTTCCAGGGAAAAGCGCCGTTGTTTGTATTTGGGGGCCTATGGCTGGGAGTGGCCGCCTGGCGCCTTAGAATCTACGTTACGCAGCATGGTTCCCAGAGCCAAGGTGGCACCAGTGCCAAGTCGGGCTGGTTTGATAGTACTAAATAGCTCCTGCAATCTGCCATCCAGAAGCGGGGTAGCTTAATTTTGTTTGTCAGGGAAACGGGCAGAGCTTTGTGTCTGGGGTCCTGTGGCTGGGAGTGGCCGGCTGGCTCCTTAGAATCCACGATACGCAGGATGGTTCCCAGACCAGTGGTGGCACCAGAGCCAAGTTGGGCTGGTTTGATAGTACCAAGTGGCTCCTGCAATCTGCCATCAAAAAGTTGCCAGGCGAGTTTTGTTTTCCAGGGAAAAGCGCCGTTGTTTGTGTTTGGGGGCCTGTGGCTGGGAGTGGCCGGCTGGCTAATTAGAATCCACGATACGCAGGATGGTTCCCAGACCCGAGGTGGCACCAGTGCCAAGTCGGGATAGTTTGATGGTGCAAAGTGGCTCCTGCAATCTGCCATCCAGAAGCGGGGTAGCTTACTTTTGTTTGCCAGGGAAACGGGCCGAGGTTTTTTTCTGGGGGCCTATGGCTGGGAGTGACCGGCTGGCTCCTGAAAAGCTACAGTAGGCAGGATGATTACCAGACCCATGGTAGCAGCAGTGCCAAGTTGGGCTGATTTGATAGTACCAAGTGGCTCCTGCAATCTGCCATCAAAAGGTTGGCAGGCGAGTTTTGTTTTCCAGGGAAAAGCGCCGTTGTTTGTGTTTGGGGCCCTGTGGCTGGGAGTGGCCGCCTGTCGTCTTAGAATCCACGTTACACAGCATGGTTCCCAGATCCAAGGTGGCACCAGTGCCAAGTCGGGCTGGTTTGATAGTACCAAGTGGCTCCTGCAATCTGCCATCAAAAAGTTGGCAGGCGAGTTTTGTTTTCCAGGGAAAAGCGCTGTTGTTTATGTTTGTGGGCCTGTGGCTGGGAGTGGCCACCTGGCTCCTTAGAATCCACGATACGCAGGATGGTTCCCAGACCAGAGGTGGCACCAGTGCCAAGTCGGGCTGGTTTGATGGTTCAAAGTGGCTCCTGCAATCTGCCATCCAGAAGCGGGGTAGCTTACTTTTGTTTGCCAGGGAAACGCGCAGAGCTTTGTGTCTGGGGCCTATGGCTGGGAGTGACTGGCTGGCTCCTGAAAAGCTACGATAGGCAGGATGGTTACCAGATCCATGGAGGCACCAGTGCCAAGTTGGGCTGGTTTGATAGTACCAAGTCGCTCCTGCAATCTGCCATCCAAAAGCAGGGCAACTGAGTTTTGTTTGCCAGAGAAAAGCGCTGTTGTTTGTGTTTGGGGTCCTGTGGCTGGGAGTGGCCGGCTGGCTCCTTAGAATCCACGATATGCAGGATGGTTCCCAGACCCAAGGTGGCACCAGTGCCAAGTCGGGCTGGTTTGATAGTACCAAGTGGTTCCTGCAATCTGCCATCCAGAAGCAGGGCAGCTTACTTTTGTTTACCATGGAAATGGGCCGAGCTTTGTGTCTGGGCGCCTATGGCTGGGAGTGACCGGCTGGCTCCTGAAAAGCTACGAGAGGCAGGATTGTGACCAGACCCATGGTGGCACCAGTGCCAAGTTGGCTGGTTTGATAGCACCAAGTGGCTCCTGCAATCTGCCATCAAAAAGTTGGCAGTCGAGTTTTGTTTTCCAGGGAAAAGCGCCGTTGTTTGTGTTTGGGGGCCTGTGGCTGGGAGTGGCCGGCTGGCCCCTGAAAATCCACGATAGGCAGAATGGTTCCCAGACCCAAGGTGGCACCAGTGCCAAGTTGAGCTGTTTTTGTAGTACCAAGTGCGTCCTGCAATTTGCCTTCCAGAAGTGGGGCAGTTGAGTTTTGTTTGCCAGAGAAAAGGGCCGTGGTTTGTGTTTGAGGGCATATGGCTGAGAGTGGCCGGCTGACCCCACAAAATCCACAATAGGCAGGATGGTTCCCAGATCCAAGGTGGCACCAGTGCCAAGTCGGGCTGGTTTGATAGTACTAAATAGCTCCTGCAATCTGCCATCCAGAAGCGGGGTAGCTTAATTTTGTTTGTCAGGGAAACGGGCAGAGCTTTGTGTCTGGGGTCCTGTGGCTGGAAGTGGCCGGCTGGCTCCTTAGAATCCACGATGCGCAGGATGGTTCCCAGACCAGTGGTGGCACCAGTGCCAAGTTGGGCTGGTTTGATAGTACCAAGTGGCTCCTGCAATCTGCCATTAAAAAGTTGCCAGGCGAGTTTTGTTTTCCAGGGAAAAGCGCCGTTGTTTGTGTTTGGGGGCCTGTGGCTGGGAGTGGCCGGCTGGCTAATTAGAATCCACGATACGCAGGATGGTTCCCAGACCCGAGGTGGCACCAGTGCCAAGTCGGGATAGTTTGATGGTGCAAAGTGGCTCCTGCAATCTGCCATCCAGAAGCGGTGTAGCTTACTTTTGTTTGCCAGGGAAACGGGCCGAGGTTTTTTTCTGGGGGCCTATGGCTGGGAGTGACCGGCTGGCTCCTGAAAAGCTACAGTAGGCAGGATGATTACCAGACCCATGGTAGCAGCAGTGCCAAGTTGGGCTGATTTGATAGTACCAAGTGGCTCCTGCAATCTGCCATCAAAAGGTTGGCAGGCGAGTTTTGTTTTCCAGGGAAAAGCGCCGTTGTTTGTGTTTGGGGCCCTGTGGCTGGGAGTGGCCGCCTGTCGTCTTAGAATCCACGTTACGCAGCATGGTTCCCAGATCCAAGGTGGCACCAGTGCCAAGTCGGGCTGGTTTGATAGTACCAAGTGGCTCCTGCAATCTGCCATCCAGAAGCGGGGCAGCTTACTTTTGTTTGCCAGGGAAACGGGCCGAGGTATTTGTCTGGGGCCCTATTGCAGGGAGTGACTGGCGGGCTCCTGAAAAGCTACGATAGGCAGGATGGTGACCAGACCCATGGTGGCACCAGTGCCAAGTTGGGCTGGTTTGATAGTACCAAGTGGCTCCTGCAATCTGCCATCCAGAAGCGGGGCAGCTTACTTTGGTTTTCCATGGAAACTTGCCGAGGTTCCTGTCTGGGGGTCTATGGCTGGGAGTGACCTCCTGGCTCCTGAAAAGCTATGCTAGGCAGGATGGTGACCAGACCCATGGTGGCACCAGTGCCAAGTTGGGCTGGTTTGATAGTACCAAGTGGCTCCTGCAATCTGCCATCAAAAATGTTGGCAGGCGAGTTTTGTTTTCCACGGAAAAGCGCCATTGATTGTGTTTGGGGGCCTGTGGCTGGGAGTGGCCGGCTGGCTCCTTAGAATCCACGATACGCAGCATGGTTCCCAGACCAGTGGTGGCACCAGTGCCAAGTTGGGCTGGTTTGATAGTACCAAGTGGCTCCTGCAATCTGCCATCAAAATTTGGCAGGCGAGTTTTGTTTTCCAGGGAAAAGCGCCGTTGTTTGTGTTTGGGGGCCTGTGGCTGGGAGTGGCCGGCTGGCTCCTTAGAATCCACGATACGCAGGACAGTTCCCAGACCAGAGGTGGCACCAGTGCCAAGTCGGGCTGGTTTGATAGTACCAAGTGGCTCCTGCAATCTGCCGTCAAAAAGTTGGCAGGCGCATTTTGTTTTCCAGGGAAAAGCGCCGTTGTTTGTGTTTGGGGCCCTGTGGTTGGGAGTGGCCGGCTGCCTCCTTAGAATCCACAATACGCAGGATGGTTTCCAGGCCCAAGGTGGCACCAGTTCCAAGTCGGGCTGGTTTGATAGTACCAAGTGGTTCCTGCAATCTGCCATCCAGAATCGGGGCAGCTTACTTTTGTGTGCCAGGGAAACGGGCCGAGCTTTGTGTCTGGGGGCCTATGGCTGGGAGTGACCGGCTGGCTCCTGAAAAGCTACGATAGGCAGGATGGTGACCAGACCCATGGTGGCACCAGTGCCAAGTTGGGCTGGTTTGATAGCACCAAGTGGCACCTGCAATCTGCCATCAAAAAGTTGGCAGGCCAGTTTTGTTTTCCAGGGAAAATCGCCGTTGTTTATGTTTGTGGGCCTGTGGCTGGGAGTGGCCAGCTGGCTCCTTAGAATCCACGATACGCAGGATGGTTCCCAGACCAGAGGTGGCACCAGTGCCAAGTCGGGCTAGTTTGATGGTGCAAAGTGGCTCCTGCAATCTGCCATCCAGAAGCGGGGTAGCTTACTTTTGTTTGCCAGGGAAACGGGCAGAGCTTTGTGTTTGGGGCTTATGGCTGGGAGGGACTGGCTGGCTCCTGAAAAGCTACGATAGGCAGGATGGTTACCAGACCCATGGAGGCACCAGTGCCAAGTTGGGCTGGTTTGATAGTACCAAGTGGCTCCTGCAATCTGCCATCCAAAAGCAGGGCAACTGAGTTTTGTTTGCCAGAGAAAAGCGCTGTTGTTTGTGTTTGGGGTCCTGTGGCTGGGAGTGGCCGGCTGGCTCCTTAGAATCCACGATACGCAGGATGGTTCCCAGACCCAAGGTGGCACCAGTGCCAAGTTGGGCTGGTTTGATAGTACCAAGTGGTTCCTGCAATCTGCCATCCAGAAGCGGGGCAGCTTACTTTTGTTTACCATGGAAATGGGCCGAGCTTTGTGTCTGGGCGCCTATGGCTGGGAGTGACCGGCTGGCTCCTGAAAAGCTACGAGAGGCAGGATTGTGACCAGACCCATGGTGGCACCAGTGCCAAGTTGGCTGGTTTGATAGTACCAAGTGGCTCCTGCAATCTGCCATCAAAAAGTTGGCAGTCGAGTTTTGTTTTCCAGGGAAAAGCGCCGTTGTTTGTGTTTGGGGGCCTGTGGCTGGGAGTGGCCGGCTGGCCCCTGAAAATCCACGATAGGCAGAATGGTTCCCAGACCCAAGGTGGCACCAGTGCCAAGTCGGGCTGTTTTGATAGTACCAAGTGCGTCCTGCAATTTGCCTTCCAGAAGTGGGGCAGTTGAGTTTTGTTTGCCAGAGAAAAGGGCCGTGGTTTGTGTTTGAGGGCATATGGCTGAGAGTGGCCGGCTGACCCCACAAAATCCACAATAGGCAGGATGGTTCCCAGAGCCAAGGTGGCACCAGTGCCAAGTCGGGCTGGTTTGATAGTACTAAATAGCTCCTGCAATCTGCCATCCAGAAGCGGGGTAGCTTAATTTTGTTTGTCAGGGAAACGGGCAGAGCTTTGTGTCTGGGGTCCTGTGGCTGGGAGTGGCCGGCTGGCTCCTTAGAATCCACGATACGCAGGATGGTTCCCAGACCAGTGGTGGCACCAGTGCCAAGTTGGGCTGGTTTGATAGTACCAAGTGGCTCCTGCAATCTGCCATTAAAAAGTTGCCAGGCGAGTTTTGTTTTCCAGGGAAAAGCGCCGTTGTTTGTGTTTGGGGGCCTGTGGCTGGGAGTGGCCGGCTGGCTAATTAGAATCCACGATACGCAGGATGGTTCCCAGACCCGAGGTGGCACCAGTGCCAAGTCGGGATAGTTTGATGGTGCAAAGTGGCTCCTGCAATCTGCCATCCAGAAGCGGTGTAGCTTACTTTTGTTTGCCAGGGAAACGGGCCGAGGTTTTTTTCTGGGGGCCTATGGCTGGGAGTGACCGGCTGGCTCCTGAAAAGCTACAGTAGGCAGGATGATTACCAGACCCATGGTAGCAGCAGTGCCAAGTTGGGCTGATTTGATAGTACCAAGTGGCTCCTGCAATCTGCCATCAAAAGGTTGGCAGGCGAGTTTTGTTTTCCAGGGAAAAGCGCCGTTGTTTGTGTTTGGGGCCCTGTGGCTGGGAGTGGCCGCCTGTCGTCTTAGAATCCACGTTACGCAGCATGGTTCCCAGATCCAAGGTGGCACCAGTGCCAAGTCGGGCTGGTTTGATAGTACCAAGTGGCTCCTGCAATCTGCCATCCAGAAGCGGGGCAGCTTACTTTTGTTTGCCAGGGAAACGGGCCGAGGTATTTGTCTGGGGCCCTATTGCAGGGAGTGACTGGCAGGCTCCTGAAAAGCTACGATAGGCAGGATGGTGACCAGACCCATGGTGGCACCAGTGCCAAGTTGGGCTGGTTTGATATTACCAAGTGGCTCCTGCAATCTGCCATCCAGAAGCGGGGCAGCTTACTTTTGTTTTCCATGGAAACTTGCCGAGGTTCCTGTCTGGGGGTCTATGGCTGGGAGTGACCTCCTGGCTCCTGAAAAGCTATGCTAGGCAGGATGGTGACCAGACCCATGGTGGCACCAGTGCCAAGTTGGGCTGGTTTGATAGTACCAAGTGGCTCCTGCAATCTGCCATCAAAAAGTTGGCAGGCGAGTTTTGTTTTCCAGGGAAAAGCGCCATTGATTTTGTTTGGGGGCCTGTGGCTGGGAGTGGCCGGCTGGCTCCTTAGAATCCACGATACGCAGCATGGTTCCCAGACCCAAGGTGGCACCAGTGCCAAGTTGGGCTGGTTTGATAGTACCAAGTGGCTCCTGCAATCTGCCATGCAGAAGCGGGGCAGCTTACTTTTGTTTGCCAGGGAAACGGGCCGAGGTTTGTGTCTGGGGGCTATGGCCCGGAGTGACCGGCTGGCTCCTGAGAAGCTACGATAGGCAGGATGGTGACCAGACCCATGGTGGCACCAGTGCCAAGTTGGGCTGGTTTGATAGTACCAAGTGGCTCCTGCAATCTGCCATCAAAATTTGGCAGGCGAGTTTTGTTTTCCAGGGAAAAGCGCCGTTGTTTGTGTTTGGGGGCCTGTGGCTGGGAGTGGCCGGCTGGCTCCTTAGAATCCACGATACGCAGGACAGTTCCCAGACCAGAGGTGGCACCAGTGCCAAGTCGGGCTGGTTTGATAGTACCAAGTGGCTCCTGCAATCTGCCGTCAAAAAGTTGGCAGGCGCATTTTGTTTTCCAGGGAAAAGCGCCGTTGTTTGTGTTTGGGGCCCTGTGGTTGGGAGTGGCCGGCTGCCTCCTTAGAATCCACAATACGCAGGATGGTTTCCAGGCCCAAGGTGGCACCAGTTCCAAGTCGGGCTGGTTTGATAGTACCAAGTGGTTCCTGCAATCTGCCATCCAGAAGCGGGGCAGCTTACTTTTGTTTGCCAGGGAAACGGGCCGAGGTTTTGTGTCTGGGGGCCTATGGCTGGGAGTGACTGGCTGGCTCCTGAAAAGCTTCGATAGGCAGGATGGTGACCAGACCCATGGTGGCACCAGTGCCAAGTTGGGCTGGTTTGATAGTACCAAGTGGCTCCTGCAATCTGCCATCAAAAAGTTGGCAGTCGAGTTTTGTTTTCCAGGAAAAAGCGCAATTGTTTTTTTTTGGGGGCCTGTGGCTGGGAGTGGCAAACCGGCTCCTTAGAACCCACGATAAGCAGGATGGTCCCCAGACCAGAGGTGGCACCAGTGCCAAGTCGGGCTAGTTTGATGGTGCAAAGTGGCTCCTGCAATCTTCCATCCGGAAGCGGGTTAACTTACTTTTGTTTGCCAGGGAAACGGGCAGAGCTTTTTGTCTCGGGGCCTATGGCTGGGAGTGACCGGCTGGCTCCGGAAAAGCTACGATAGGCAGTATGGTGACCAGACCCACAGTGGCACCAGTGCCAAGTTGGGCTGGTTTGATAGTACCAAGTGGCTCCTGCAATCTGCCATCAAAACTTGGCAGGCGAGTTTCGTTTTCCAGGGAAAAGCGCCGTTGTTTGTATTTGGGGGCCTATGGCTGGGAGTGGCCGCCTGGCGCCTTAGAATCTACGTTACGCAGCATGGTTCCCAGAGCCAAGGTGGCACCAGTGCCAAGTCGGGCTGGTTTGATAGTACTAAATAGCTCCTGCAATCTGCCATCCAGAAGCGGGGTAGCTTAATTTTCTTTGTCAGGGAAACGGGCAGAGCTTTGTGTCTGGGGTCCTGTGGCTGGGAGTGGCCGGCTGGCTCCTTAGAATCCACGATACGCAGGATGGTTCCCAGACCAGTGGTGGCACCAGAGCCAAGTTGGGCTGGTTTGATAGTACCAAGTGGCTCCTGCAATCTGCCATCAAAAAGTTGCCAGGCGAGTTTTGTTTTCCAGGGAAAAGCGCCGTTGTTTGTGTTTGGGGGCCTGTGGCTGGGAGTGGCCGGCTGGCTAATTAGAATCCACGATACGCAGGATGGTTCCCAGACCCGAGGTGGCACCAGTGCCAAGTCGGGATAGTTTGATGGTGCAAAGTGGCTCCTGCAATCTGCCATCCAGAAGCGGGGTAGCTTACTTTTGTTTGCCAGGGAAACGGGCCGAGGTTTTTTTCTGGGGGCCTATGGCTGGGAGTGACCGGCTGGCTCCTGAAAAGCTACAGTAGGCAGGATGATTACCAGACCCATGGTAGCAGCAGTGCCAAGTTGGGCTGATTTGATAGTACCAAGTGGCTCCTGCAATCTGCCATCAAAAGGTTGGCAGGCGAGTTTTGTTTTCCAGGGAAAAGCGCCGTTGTTTGTGTTTGGGGCCCTGTGGCTGGGAGTGGCCGCCTGTCGTCTTAGAATCCACGTTACGCAGCATGGTTCCCAGATCCAAGGTGGCACCAGTGCCAAGTCGGGCTGGTTTGATAGTACCAAGTGGCTCCTGCAATCTGCCATCCAGAAGCGGGGCAGCTTACTTTTGTTTGCCAGGGAAACGGGCCGAGGTATTTGTCTGGGGCCCTATGGCAGGGAGTGACTGGCTGGCACCTGAGAAGCTACGATAGGCAGGATGGTGACCAGACCCATGGTGGCACCAGTGCCAAGTTGGGCTGGTTTGATATTACCAAGTGGCTCCTGCAATCTGCCATCCAGAAGCGGGGCAGCTTACTTTTGTTTTCCATGGAAACTGGCTGAGGTTCCTGTCTGGGGGTCTATGGCTGGGAGTGACCTCCTGGCTCCTGAAAAGCTATGCTAGGCAGGATGGTGACCAGACCCATGGTGGCACCAGTGCCAAGTTGGGCTGGTTTGATAGTACCAAGTGGCTCCTGCAATCTGCCATCAAAATGTTGCAGGCGAGTTTTGTTTTCCGGGGAAAAGCGCCGTTGTTTGTGTTTGGGGGCCTGTGGCTGGGAGTGGCCGGCTGGCCCCTGAAAATCCACGATAGGCAGAATGGTTCCCAGACCCAAGGTGGCACCAGTGCCAAGTTGGGCTGTTTTGATATTACCAAGTGCGTCCTGCAATTTGCCTTCCAGAAGTGGGGTAGTTGAGTTTTGTTTGCCAGAGAAAAGGGCCGTGGTTTGTGTTTGAGGGCATATGGCTGAGAGTGGCCGGCTGACCCCACAAAATCCACAATAGGCAGGATGGTTCCCAGAGCCAAGGTGGCACCAGTGCCAAGTCGGGCTGGTTTGATAGTACTAAATAGCTCCTGCAATCTGCCATCCAGAAGCGGGGTAGCTTAATTTTGTTTGTCAGGGAAACGGGCAGAGCTTTGTGTCTGGGGTCCTGTGGCTGGGAGTGGCCGGCTGGCTCCTTAGAATCCACGATACGCAGGATGGTTCCCAGACCAGTGGTGGCACCAGTGCCAAGTTGGGCTGGTTTGATAGTACCAAGTGGCTCCTGCAATCTGCCATCAAAAAGTTGCCAGGCGAGTTTTGTTTTCCAGGGAAAAGCGCCGTTGTTTGTGTTTGGGGGCCTGTGGCTGGGAGTGGCCGGCTGGCTAATTAGAATCCACGATACGCAGGATGGTTCCCAGACCCGAGGTGGCACCAGTGTCAAGTCGAGATAGTTTGATGGTGCAAAGTGGCTCCTGCAATCAACCATCCAGAAGCGGTGTAGCTTACTTTTGTTTGCCAGGGAAACGGGCCGAGGTTTTTTTCTGGGGGCCTATGGCTGGGAGTGACCGGCTGGCTCCTGAAAAGCTACAGTAGGCAGGATGATTACCAGACCCATGGTAGCAGCAGTGCCAAGTTGGGCTGATTTGATAGTACCAAGTGGCTCCTGCAATCTGCCATCAAAAGGTTGGCAGGCGAGTTTTGTTTTCCAGGGAAAAGCGCCGTTGTTTGTGTTTGGGGCCCTGTGGCTGGGAGTGGCCGCCTGTCGTCTTAGAATCCACGTTACGCAGCATGGTTCCCAGATCCAAGGTGGCACCAGTGCCAAGTCGGGCTGGATTGATAGTACCAAGTGGCTCCTGCAATCTGCCATCCAGAAGCGGGGCAGCTTACTTTTGTTTGCCAGGGAAACGGGCCGAGGTATTTGTCTGGGGCCCTATTGCAGGGAGTGACTGGCGGGCTCCTGAAAAGCTACGATAGGCAGGATGGTGACCAGACCCATGGTGGCACCAGTGCCAAGTTGGGCTGGTTTGATAGTACCAAGTGGCTCCTGCAATCTGCCATCCAGAAGCGGGGCAGCTTACTTTTGTTTTCCATGGAAACTTGCCGAGGTTCCTGTCTGGGGGTCTATGGCTGGGAGTGACCTCCTGGCTCCTGAAAAGCTATGCTAGGCAGGATGGTGACCAGACCCATGGTGGCACCAGTGCCAAGTTGGGCTGGTTTGATAGTACCAAGTGGCTCCTGCAATCTGCCATCAAAAAGTTGGCAGGCGAGTTTTGTTTTCCAGGGAAAAGCGCCATTGATTTTGTTTGGGGGCCTGTGGCTGGGAGTGGCCGGCTGGCTCCTTAGAATCCACGATACGCAGCATGGTTCCCAGACCCAAGGTGGCACCAGTGCCAAGTTGGGCTGGTTTGATAGTACCAAGTGGCTCCTGCAATCTGCCATGCAGAAGCGGGGCAGCTTACTTTTGTTTGCCAGGGAAACGGGCCGAGGTTTGTGTCTGGGGGCTATGGCCCGGAGTGACCGGCTGGCTCCTGAGAAGCTACGATAGGCAGGATGGTGACCAGACCCATGGTGGCACCAGTGCCAAGTTGGGCTGGTTTGATAGTACCAAGTGGCTCCTGCAATCTGCCATCAAAATTTGGCAGGCGAGTTTTGTTTTCCAGGGAAAAGCGCCGTTGTTTGTGTTTGGGGGCCTGTGGCTGGGAGTGGCCGGCTGGCTCCTTAGAATCCACGATACGCAGGACAGTTCCCAGACCAGAGGTGGCACCAGTGCCAAGTCGGGCTGGTTTGATAGTACCAAGTGGCTCCTGCAATCTGCCGTCAAAAACTTGGCAGGCGCATTTTGTTTTCCAGGGAAAAGCGCCGTTGTTTGTGTTTGGGGCCCTGTGGTTGGGAGTGGCCGGCTGCCTCCTTAGAATCCACAATACGCAGGATGGTTTCCAGGCCCAAGGTGGCACCAGTTCCAAGTCGGGCTGGTTTGATAGTACCAAGTGGTTCCTGCAATCTGCCATCCAGAAGCGGGGCAGCTTACTTTTGTTTGCCAGGGAAACGGGCCGAGGTTTTGTGTCTGGGGGCCTATGGCTGGGAGTGACTGGCTGGCTCCTGAAAAGCTTCGATAGGCAGGATGGTGACCAGACCCATGGTGGCACCAGTGCCAAGTTGGGCTGGTTTGATAGTACCAAGTGGCTCCTGCAATCTGCCATCAAAAAGTTGGCAGTCGAGTTTTGTTTTCCAGGAAAAAGCGCAATTGTTTTTTTTTGGGGGCCTGTGGCTGGGAGTGGCAAACCGGCTCCTTAGAACCCACGATAAGCAGGATGGTCCCCAGACCAGAGGTGGCACCAGTGCCAAGTCGGGCTAGTTTGATGGTGCAAAGTGGCTCCTGCAATCTTCCATCCGGAAGCGGGTTAACTTACTTTTGTTTGCCAGGGAAACGGGCAGAGCTTTTTGTCTCGGGGCCTATGGCTGGGAGTGACCGGCTGGCTCCGGAAAAGCTACGATAGGCAGTATGGTGACCAGACCCACAGTGGCACCAGTGCCAAGTTGGGCTGGTTTGATAGTACCAAGTGGCTCCTGCAATCTGCCATCAAAACTTGGCAGGCGAGTTTCGTTTTCCAGGGAAAAGCGCCGTTGTTTGTATTTGGGGGCCTATGGCTGGGAGTGGCCGCCTGGCGCCTTAGAATCTACGTTACGCAGCATGGTTCCCAGAGCCAAGGTGGCACCAGTGCCAAGTCGGGCTGGTTTGATAGTACTAAATAGCTCCTGCAATCTGCCATCCAGAAGCGGGGTAGCTTAATTTTCTTTGTCAGGGAAACGGGCAGAGCTTTGTGTCTGGGGTCCTGTGGCTGGGAGTGGCCGGCTGGCTCCTTAGAATCCACGATACGCAGGATGGTTCCCAGACCAGTGGTGGCACCAGAGCCAAGTTGGGCTGGTTTGATAGTACCAAGTGGCTCCTGCAATCTGCCATCAAAAAGTTGCCAGGCGAGTTTTGTTTTCCAGGGAAAAGCGCGGTTGTTTGTGTTTGGGGGCCTGTGGCTGGGAGTGGCCGGCTGGCTAATTAGAATCCACGATACGCAGGATGGTTCCCAGACCCGAGGTGGCACCAGTGCCAAGTCGGGATAGTTTGATGGTGCAAAGTGGCTCCTGCAATCTGCCATCCAGAAGCGGGGTAGCTTACTTTTGTTTGCCAGGGAAACGGGCCGAGGTTTTTTTCTGGGGGCCTATGGCTGGGAGTGACCGGCTGGCTCCTGAAAAGCTACAGTAGGCAGGATGATTACCAGACCCATGGTAGCAGCAGTGCCAAGTTGGGCTGATTTGATAGTACCAAGTGGCTCCTGCAATCTGCCATCAAAAGGTTGGCAGGCGAGTTTTGTTTTCCAGGGAAAAGCGCCGTTGTTTGTGTTTGGGGCCCTGTGGCTGGGAGTGGCCGCCTGTCGTCTTAGAATCCACGTTACGCAGCATGGTTCCCAGATCCAAGGTGGCACCAGTGCCAAGTCGGGCTGGTTTGATAGTACCAAGTGGCTCCTGCAATCTGCCATCCAGAAGCGGGGCAGCTTACTTTTGTTTGCCAGGGAAACGGGCCGAGGTATTTGTCTGGGGCCCTATGGCAGGGAGTGACTGGCTGGCACCTGAGAAGCTACGATAGGCAGGATGGTGACCAGACCCATGGTGGCACCAGTGCCAAGTTGGGCTGGTTTGATATTACCAAGTGGCTCCTGCAATCTGCCATCCAGAAGCGGGGCAGCTTACTTTTGTTTTCCATGGAAACTGGCTGAGGTTCCTGTCTGGGGGTCTATGGCTGGGAGTGACCTCCTGGCTCCTGAAAAGCTATGCTAGGCAGGATGGTGACCAGACCCATGGTGGCACCAGTGCCAAGTTGGGCTGGTTTGATAGTACCAAGTGGCTCCTGCAATCTGCCATCAAAATGTTGGCAGGCGAGTTTTGTTTTCCGGGGAAAAGCGCCGTTGTTTGTGTTTGGGGGCCTGTGGCTGGGAGTGGCCGGCTGGCCCCTGAAAATCCACGATAGGCAGAATGGTTCCCAGACCCAAGGTGGCACCAGTGCCAAGTTGGGCTGTTTTGATATTACCAAGTGCGTCCTGCAATTTGCCTTCCAGAAGTGGGGTAGTTGAGTTTTGTTTGCCAGAGAAAAGGGCCGTGGTTTGTGTTTGAGGGCATATGGCTGAGAGTGGCCGGCTGACCCCACAAAATCCACAATAGGCAGGATGGTTCCCAGAGCCAAGGTGGCACCAGTGCCAAGTCGGGCTGGTTTGATAGTACTAAATAGCTCCTGCAATCTGCCATCCAGAAGCGGGGTAGCTTAATTTTGTTTGTCAGGGAAACGGGCAGAGCTTTGTGTCTGGGGTCCTGTGGCTGGGAGTGGCCGGCTGGCTCCTTAGAATCCACGATACGCAGGATGGTTCCCAGACCAGTGGTGGCACCAGTGCCAAGTTGGGCTGGTTTGATAGTACCAAGTGGCTCCTGCAATCTGCCATCAAAAAGTTGCCAGGCGAGTTTTGTTTTCCAGGGAAAAGCGCCGTTGTTTGTGTTTGGGGGCCTGTGGCTGGGAGTGGCCGGCTGGCTAATTAGAATCCACGATACGCAGGATGGTTCCCAGACCCGAGGTGGCACCAGTGTCAAGTCGAGATAGTTTGATGGTGCAAAGTGGCTCCTGCAATCAACCATCCAGAAGCGGTGTAGCTTACTTTTGTTTGCCAGGGAAACGGGCCGAGGTTTTTTTCTGGGGGCCTATGGCTGGGAGTGACCGGCTGGCTCCTGAAAAGCTACAGTAGGCAGGATGATTACCAGACCCATGGTAGCAGCAGTGCCAAGTTGGGCTGATTTGATAGTACCAAGTGGCTCCTGCAATCTGCCATCAAAAGGTTGGCAGGCGAGTTTTGTTTTCCAGGGAAAAGCGCCGTTGTTTGTGTTTGGGGCCCTGTGGCTGGGAGTGGCCGCCTGTCGTCTTAGAATCCACGTTACGCAGCATGGTTCCCAGATCCAAGGTGGCACCAGTGCCAAGTCGGGCTGGTTTGATAGTACCAAGTGGCTCCTGCAATCTGCCATCCAGAAGCGGGGCAGCTTACTTTTGTTTGCCAGGGAAACGGGCCGAGGTATTTGTCTGGGGCCCTATTGCAGGGAGTGACTGGCGGGCTCCTGAAAAGCTACGATAGGCAGGATGGTGACCAGACCCATGGTGGCACCAGTGCCAAGTTGGGCTGGTTTGATAGTACCAAGTGGCTCCTGCAATCTGCCATCCAGAAGCGGGGCAGCTTACTTTTGTTTTCCATGGAAACTTGCCGAGGTTCCTGTCTGGGGGTCTATGGCTGGGAGTGACCTCCTGGCTCCTGAAAAGCTATGCTAGGCAGGATGGTGACCAGACCCATGGTGGCACCAGTGCCAAGTTGGGCTGGTTTGATAGTACCAAGTGGCTCCTGCAATCTGCCATCAAAAATGTTGGCAGGCGAGTTTTGTTTTCCACGGAAAAGCGCCATTGATTGTGTTTGGGGGCCTGTGGCTGGGAGTGGCCGGCTGGCTCCTTAGAATCCACGATACGCAGCATGGTTCCCAGACCCAGGGTGGCACCAGTGCCAAGTCGGGCTGGTTTGATAGTACCAAGTGGCTCCTGCAATCTGCCATCAAAATTTGGCAGGCGAGTTTTGTTTTCCAGGGAAAAGTGCCGTTGTTTGTGTTTGGGGGCCTGTGGCTGGGAGTGGCCGGCTGGCTCCTTAGAATCCACGATACGCAGGACAGTTCCCAGACCAGAGGTGGCACCAGTGCCAAGTCGGGCTGGTTTGATAGTACCAAGTGGCTCCTGCAATCTGCCGTCAAAAAGTTGGCAGGCGCATTTGTTTTCCAGGGAAAAGCGCCGTTGTTTGTGTTTGGGGCCCTGTGGTTGGGAGTGGCCGGCTGCCTCCTTAGAATCCACAATACGCAGGATGTTTTCCAGGCCCAAGGTGGCACCAGTTCCAAGTCGGGCTGGTTTGATAGTACCAAGTGGTTCCTGCAATCTGCCATCCAGAAGCGGGGCAGCTTACTTTTGTTTGCCAGGGAAACGGGCCGAGGTTTTGTGTCTGGGGGCCTATGGCTGGGAGTGACTGGCTGGCTCCTGAAAAGCTTCGATAGGCAGGATGGTGACCAGACCCATGGTGGCACCAGTGCCAAGTTGGGCTGGTTTGATAGTACCAAGTGGCTCCTGCAATCTGCCATCAAAAAGTTGGCAGTCGAGTTTTGTTTTCCAGGGAAAAGCGCCATTGTTTGTTTTTGGGGGCCTGTGGCTGGGAGTGGCAAACCGGCTCCTTAGAACCCACGATAAGCAGGATGGTCCCCAGACCAGAGGTGGCACCAGTGCCAAGTCGGGCTAGTTTGATGGTGCAAAGTGGCTCCTGCAATCTTCCATCCGGAAGCGGGTTAACTTACTTTTGTTTGCCAGGGAAACGGGCAGAGCTTTTTGTCTCGGGGCCTATGGCTGGGAGTGACCGGCTGGCTCCGGAAAAGCTACGATAGGCAGTATGGTGACCAGACCCACGGTGGCACCAGTGCCAAGTTGGGCTGGTTTGATAGTACCAAGTGGCTCCTGCAATCTGCCATCAAAATTTGGCAGGCGAGTTTCGTTTTCCAGGGAAAAGCGCCGTTGTTTTTATTTGGGGGCCTATGGCTGGGAGTGGCCGCCTGGCGCCTTAGAATCTACGTTACGCAGCATGGTTCCCAGAGCCAAGGTGGCACCTGTGCCAAGTCGGGCTGGTTTGATAGTACCAAGTGGCTCCTGCAATCTGCCATCCAGAGGCGGGGTAGCTTACTTTTGTTTGCCAGGGAAACGGGCCGAGGTTTGTGTCTGGGGGCCTATGGCTGGGAGTGACCGGCTGGCTCCTGAAAAGCTACGATAGGCAGGATGGTGACCAGACCCATGGTGGCACCAGTGCCAAGTTGGGCTGGTTTGATAGTACCAAGTGGCTCCTGCAATCTGCCATCAAAAAGTTGGCAGGCGAGTTTTGTTTTCCAGGGAAAAGCGCTGTTGTTTATGTTTGTGGGCCTGTGGCTGGGAGTGGCCAGCTGGCTCCTTAGAATCCACGATACGCAGGATGGTTCCCAGACCAGAGGTGGCACCAGTGCCAAGTCGGGCTGGTTTGATGGTTCAAAGTGGCTCCTGCAATCTGCCATCCAGAAGCGGGGTAGCTTACTTTTGTTTGCCAGGGAAACGGGCAGAGCTTTGTGTCTGGGGCCTATGGCTGGGAGTGACTGGCTGGCTCCTGAAAAGCTACGATAGGCAGGATGGTTACCAGATCCATGGAGGCACCAGTGCCAAGTTGGGCTGGTTTGATAGTACCAAGTCGCTCCTGCAATCTGCCATCCAAAAGCAGGGCAACTGAGTTTTGTTTGCCAGAGAAAAGCGCTGTTGTTTGTGTTTGGGGTCCTGTGGCTGGGAGTGGCCGGCTGGCTCCTTAGAATCCACGATACGCAGGATGGTTCCCAGACCCAAGGTGGCACCAGTGCCAAGTCGGGCTGGTTTGATAGTACCAAGTGGTTCCTGCAATCTGCCATCCAGAAGCAGGGCAGCTTACTTTTGTTTACCATGGAAATGGGCCGAGCTTTGTGTCTGGGCGCCTATGGCTGGGAGTGACCGGCTGGCTCCTGAAAAGCTACGATAGGCAGGATTGTGACCAGACCCATGGTGGCACCAGTGCCAAGTTGGCTGGTTTGATAGCACAAAGTGGCTCCTGCAATCTGCCATCAAAAAGTTGGCAGTCGAGTTTTGTTTTCCAGGGAAAAGCGCCGTTGTTTGTGTTTGGGGGCCTGTGGCTGGGAGTGGCCGGCTGGCCCCTGAAAATCCACGATAGGCAGAATGGTTCCCAGACCCAAGGTGGCACCAGTGCCAAGTTGAGCTGTTTTTGTAGTACCAAGTGCGTCCTGCAATTTGCCTTCCAGAAGTGGGGCAGTTGAGTTTTGTTTGCCAGAGAAAAGGGCCGTGGTTTGTGTTTGAGGGCATATGGCTGAGAGTGGCCGGCTGACCCCACAAAATCCACAATAGGCAGGATGGTTCCCAGAGCCAAGGTGGCACCAGTGCCAAGTCGGGCTGGTTTGATAGTACTAAATAGCTCCTGCAATCTGCCATCCAGAAGCGGGGTAGCTTAATTTTGTTTGTCAGGGAAACGGGCAGAGCTTTGTGTCTGGGGTCCTGTGGCTGGGAGTGGCCGGCTGGCTCCTTAGAATCCACGATACGCAGGATGGTTCCCAGACCAGTGGTGGCACCAGTGCCAAGTTGGGCTGGTTTGATAGTACCAAGTGGCTCCTGCAATCTGCCATTAAAAAGTTGCCAGGCGAGTTTTGTTTTCCAGGGAAAAGCGCCGTTGTTTGTGTTTGGGGGCCTGTGGCTGGGAGTGGCCGGCTGGCTAATTAGAATCCACGATACGCAGGATGGTTCCCAGACCCGAGGTGGCACCAGTGCCAAGTCGGGATAGTTTGATGGTGCAAAGTGGCTCCTGCAATCTGCCATCCAGAAGCGGGGTAGCTTACTTTTGTTTGCCAGGGAAACGGGCCGAGGTTTTTTTCTGGGGGCCTATGGCTGGGAGTGACCGGCTGGCTCCTGAAAAGCTACAGTAGGCAGGATGATTACCAGACCCATGGTAGCAGCAGTGCCAAGTTGGGCTGATTTGATAGTACCAAGTGGCTCCTGCAATCTGCCATCAAAAGGTTGGCAGGCGAGTTTTGTTTTCCAGGGAAAAGCGCCGTTGTTTGTGTTTGGGGCCCTGTGGCTGGGAGTGGCCGCCTGTCGTCTTAGAATCCACGTTACGCAGCATGGTTCCCAGATCCAAGGTGGCACCAGTGCCAAGTCGGGCTGGTTTGATAGTACCAAGTGGCTCCTGCAATCTGCCATCCAGAAGTGGGGCAGCTTACTTTTGTTTGCCAGGGAAACGGGCCGAGGTATTTGTCTGGGGCCCTATGGCAGGGAGTGACTGGCTGGCACCTGAGAAGCTACGATAGGCAGGATGGTGACCAGACCCATGGTGGCACCAGTGCCAAGTTGGGCTGGTTTGATATTACCAAGTGGCTCCTGCAATCTGCCATCCAGAAGCGGGGCATCTTACTTTTGTTTTCCATGGAAACTGGCTGAGGTTCCTGTCTGGGGGTCTATGGCTGGGAGTGACCTCCTGGCTCCTGAAAAGCTATGCTAGGCAGGATGGTGACCAGACCCATGGTGGCACCAGTGCCAAGTTGGGCTGGTTTGATAGTACCAAGTGGCTCCTGCAATCTGCCATCAAAATGTTGGCAGGCGAGTTTTGTTTTCCGGGCAAAAGCGCCGTTGTTTGTGTTTGGGGGCCTGTGGCTGGGAGTGGCCGCCTGGCGCCTTAGAATCTACGTTACGCAGCATGGTTCCCAGAGCCAAGGTGGCACCAGTGCCAAGTCGGGCTGGTTTGATAGTACCAAGTGGTTCCTGCAATCTGCCATCCAGAAGCGGGGCAGCTTAATTTTGTTTGCCAGGGAATCGGGCCGAGGTTTGTGTCTGGGGGCCTATGGCTGGGAGTGACCACCTGGCTCCTGAAAAGCTACGATAGGCAGGATGGTGACCAGACCCATGGTGGCACCATTGCCAAGTTGGGCTGGTTTGATAGTACCAAGTGGCTCCTGCAATCTGCCATCAAAAAGTTGGCAGGCGAGTTTTGTTTTCCAGGGAAAAGCGCCGTTGTTTGTGTTTTTGGGCCTGTGGCTGGGAGTGGCCAGCTGGCTCCTTAGAATCCACGATACGCAGGATGGTTCCCAGACCAGAGGTGGCACCAGTGCCAAGTCGGGCTGGTTTGATGGTTCAAAGTGGCTCCTGCAATATGCCATCCAGAAGCGGGGTAGCTTACTTTTGTTTGCCAGGGAAACGGGCAGAGCTTTTTGTCTGGGGCCTATGGCTGGGAGTGACCGGCTGGCTCCTGAAAAGCTACGATAGGCAGGATGGTTACCAGACCCATGGAGGCACCAGTGCCAAGTTGGGCTGGTTTGATAGTACCAAGTGGCTCCTGCAATCTGCCATCCAAAAGCAGGGCAACTGAGTTTTGTTTGCCAGAGAAAAGCGCTGTTGTTTGTGTTTGGGGTCCTGTGGCTGGGAGTGGCCGGCTGGCTCCTTAGAATCCACGATACGCAGGATGGTTCCCAGACCCAAGGTGACACCAGTGCCAAGTCGAGCTCGTTTGATAGTACCAAGTGGTTCCTGCAATCTGCCATCCAGAAGCGGGGCAGCTTACTTTTGTTTACCATGGAAATGGGTCGAGCTTTGTGTCTGGGCGCCTATTGCAGGGAGTGACCGGCTGGCTCCTGAAAAGCTACGATAGGCAGGATGGTGACCAGACCCATGGTGGCAGCACCTTGATGTTTACATGGTATTAAATGTATTTATCAAGAAAAGCAGTGAAGAAATTTGCATTGTTCCTGCCTGTGAGAAGCAAAGTAGTTTCTGATGATCTCCTTCAGAATAAACACCACCACTGATTTTAGAAAGGCGCTGACAAAGATGACAGACTAAAATACAGCATTAACAGCATGTGCAGCTTGTAAAGGTGCTCCATGAAAAGGGGGAGATAAAAGGTAGATCTTAAAAGTGAAATAAATATTTATGTTGTATTGAAGGTAAAGTAGTTTTAGAAAAAGCCTGTAAGGATTTTTTGGGATCCCTTTGAGGTACAAACTATTTTATTAGCTAGCTTTTTTAAGCAATCCTCTTGCTGCCATTGGCCATGAACACTATGTTTTTCACCAAATCAGTTTGTATGGAGAAAATAAATGCAATCAAAAGTGGTGATTTTTTTTTTAATTCCCTCACTGGAGTTGGTAGCTGGTATGGAGCTACTAAAAGTCAACATCTGCCCTCCCACAGCTCACAATGCAGCAGTGCAGGCTGCCTGGTGGCTGAAGGGTGATACAGGGAAAGGGATGCAAAACCATCTCATCCTGCCCACAGAGCAGAATTACCCTCTCCTGACTCAGGTGGTGGCTCACATATCTGCTGTGAATCCTGCAGAAAACCACCAAATTCCACCTGAGGAAAGGAAACAGCTTTGGGAAAGAAACTAGTTTTGCAGGCAGGTGCTGCCTGACTGGACACCCCTCAGCCTTTCTGGAAAAGAAATTGTTCCAGGCACTAAGGGAAGGCAGGGTCACTTCCACTGCCTTGGAAATTCCAAGGATAGCAAAGAGACAGGACTGGCTAGGCACAAGCACAAACAACCACAATGGGTTTTGATCACCATGCACATCTTTGGTCCTCCTGCCAGGTTTGGTGGTGTCTCTGCTCATTCTTCAGTGAACCACTCAATGGGTTCACAGTGAGAAGTTCTTCCTGTTTAACATAAAGCCACAAGCAGAGACACAAAATTGTTACACAGAACAGCTGCAAGACTGTGGTTTCTTTATCTTGTTCTACTGTTATCCAGGTCTGCACAGTTATTTATCTACAGGTACTTGCAGGGCAACCAACACACATATTTAGACACCCTGATTATGGAAACTTCATGTCCAGCAGTGGCTGAAAGACATTTTGCTTATCTTTTAATAAGGCAAACACACAGACTTCACTGTGCCACCTCATCCACATCAAGTCTGTCTAATACTAGTCTGATTTTCTGTGAAGCATGTGATAAGCAATGTACTAGTGCAACCACCATGAATCAATATCAAGCTTACCCTTCACAAAAAAAACCAAAACCAACAACTGTGTAGATGAAGACATCATAGGGGATTGATATTTGCAAAGCAAGTCATAGTAAAGAACGAATAAGATGGCAAAAAAAAGTAGAAATGAGGTATCAATTAGCCTAATGGTTGGAGTGGGCAAACTGGTCAAGACCAACTCATGCTAAATTTCTTCTTCTGACTCATGATCTCGTTCAGATGTTTTCAGTAAACCCATTTCCATGGACTGGGACTGCTTGACCTTCGAATGGACCGCCCTGGAAACAGCAACAACAAAAGATGTCAATAGTAACTCAAAGGCTCATCTGACCATTTTTTATATTGTAAAATCCTGCTTAACTCTGGTATCTCATCAGTTCTCAGGGTCTCTAGCTGGTCAGATTGACCCTGAGAAGAGTTAGAAAGTCTCTTTTCCCAGCCTGGCAGTCAAAGAATGAGTCAGAACTCTTCATTTCTCAGTCTCAAGGTTGTTTATTGTTCCTTTTCCATAAAATTCTTTCTCCTGTTCTGCTGAGGTCTGCCCAGCAAGACAGTCCAAGGCACTTTGCCTGCCCCCAGGGTGGTGTTATCTTTTTATACTAAAAACTATGCGTACTACAATTACTTGCCAATACCTGTCACCTATGTTAGACAGTGAGCTTCTACTCTAAACCAATCTAAAAGTGCCAACATCACCCAGAACATGGAGGCCAAGAAGAAGAAGGAGAAAGGCAGGATACGCCCAGATTCCTCCATCTTGCCCCCTGAACCCCCATTCTAAAAACCCCAAAATCTACTTTTTCACCCCGTGATAAATTCACTATCATTCTACTTAAACTTTTGTGGCCTGTAATTCTTCAGATAAGGTTGGTAACTGTTTTTTCCTAGGGCTAAATCAAAGGCACAGGGGTCTTGAGCTCTGTGCCAAGGTCTGTGAGCCCCTTGGGCAGGGGCTCGAGCCCTCCAGGGCAGCCAGAGGAATTTCCTGGGTTCCAACATTCAGTGAGTTAGGATGACTCATTCTGTCGTTAGGAAGTGCTGCCTTTACTGATCCATCCTGACTGTACAGCTTGCAAGCTCTTGTTCTTAAGGACATATCCCAGAGCACTCCAAACAAACCTCAGTGAACCCTCCAGAAGGTTCAGTGTCATGCAGGAGCTGTGCACTCTTGGGAAGGGACCACAAAGCTGTGAGAAAGAGCCTGGCCAAACCACCCTCAGAGGGGAACTCTGCCAGTGTGCCGTGTCCAACCTTCTCTGGGGCCTCATCTGATGCTGCAGCAGCCACTGGTCCCAGCATCAGAAGGGACCAGAGATTGCTGCCCCTTTCTCAAGAGCTGCCCCTCTTTACACAGCAAAGCAGTTACCCAGCCTCGAGTGCTGGTGCCTTTCAGACTGAGACACAAAAGGAACTGGCACCTCAGTGCAAATCAAGACTGGAAGAGCTATGTATTTAACAGGATTAAATAGGACTATTAGGATGGTAGGGGTGAGAAGCAT
Source organism: Melospiza georgiana (assembly GCF_028018845.1). Classification (NCBI taxonomy): domain Eukaryota; kingdom Metazoa; phylum Chordata; class Aves; order Passeriformes; family Passerellidae; genus Melospiza; species Melospiza georgiana. Next base: position 96,130,633 of record NC_080431.1, read on the forward strand.
GTTTAGGACACTGCAGGAAAAGGCTTGGTAATGTCCTGTGGACAGAAGGTGATTGCATTCTGTGATCTGATGGCAGAGGTATTTTTACAGCCAAATTAACACTGCAGTTGGAATTTTGTCAGAATTAGCACTGGGCAGTGAGGAAAAGGGCAAACTTTAGATGTTAGGCAGTGAAAATGACCAGTGGAAAAAAAAATCAGGTTTGATCACAGGAAGTTTCTACCAGGAATTCTGTGTAATAATCTTCACAGTAAAGCCATGAAGCCTGCTCTCTAAGCCACTTAAAATTAGCAGAGATGAGTAGTTGGAGTCTGCAGGTAAAAAAATCTCCTACTTCTGACTTTATAGGCACTTACAAATGTGGAAGACTATTGGTGCTCATTTTATGTGAGATGTATATGTGCTATACTATCAGAGCTGCATTTATGGATGAATTTTTTCCCCTTTTTACTGAAGCAATTTCATGTGCTTTTCATTGATTACTAATAACTGTTTTTATTTTACCTTGCAAAACAATTACTTACTTCATAGAAGCCCTTTCATTTGTCAGGGAAACTTTTCTAAAATAAACCTACTAGACTAAATAGACAAATCACCAAAGTTTCAGTGTTTCAAGTAACTTACCAGCTGACAATTGTGTAATTGACTGCAAGTATAAGAAAAGCAAAAGCATAATGCCAGCAATAGCACATGGTTAGGAACATCATGTTAGTGTGATCTGTCTGATTCCACTCTGGGCTTCCATTTGGAGGGTAAAGCACAAAGCCAATCTGTAATAAAATAAAAGAGACTGAGTACATGTAATTTGATGAGCATCCTCTGCCATATCGTGTTTTATGCTACCCATCACAAGGCAGACATTTAATTTTCTTATGGTGTTGCTTATTTCTGTGTTTACTATTAAAAACAATTTTGTAGTCAATTTCAGGTGTGATGGAACACTTTAAACAGCTCTGTGCAGAAATGCCTTTGAAGATAAAGTGACAGTCCCAGAGACCCAGTGCTCTTGCCCAGAAAATTAAGCAGCCTGCCCAACATCCCAGCCCTGCAACCATCACAATTATGCACTGCAAGGAGAGGGGCTGGTGCTCAGCCCTGTGTGCTCTGAACTGAAATCTCCTCATGGATCAGAAAAGCTGCCTGGCCATTTGCACTGCCTCCCTTCTTCCCAGCACTGGCTGGGAATGCTTTACAGCACTGGAAAGATGAATAATCAAAGAAAAAATAAAGGGGAGCAACAATTCTATTTCTTCTGGGCCATCCAAGGGAAAGGTCAGAAATGGCATAAAAATGGAGCTTCCTCATGCATGACTGTAAGTTCATGTGAAATACATAGCTGATTTTTTATTCAGAGCTGGGAAAGATCAGATTCATATTTGTGCATAAAATGGAAAAATGGTGAATCCTGTGGCTATGCAGGGTTTGCATTACAAGCACCAACCCTCTGTACTGCTTAGTACTATTCAAAGTCCTCACTCAGCAGTTTAGCTGGGAATTTAGAAACTGGGAAGAGTAGAGGAAGAAGGAGGGGAGTGAATTTTGCATTTCCATGCAGAGAATTCAATGAATGAGGGTGTTGATGATGCAGAAAGAAAGTCCCTTAACCTTTTACAAATTTCCTGTGCTGCAGCCAGTGTGTGGTTTTCAGTCACACAGACGGTTGAAGTCTGATGAAGGTGTGAAAAAAGCCACACTTAAATTTCTTCTATTTTTAGTACTTTGATTTTTACTTTGAAACAAAACCCACATTGTCTCTAGAGCTAAAGAAATAGTCTGTTCTAAAATTAGATTAGGCAGAAAACAATGCATAAATGGTTGCATCTATTCCTCCTATGTAAAGTTTCTTAAATCACTGGCTGGAAGTTTGCAAACAAGAAAATAAAACAGCAAGTGCTGCAGCATCACATTCTTGAGTTCACTTATAGAAAAATACAGCCAGTTCTGAGGTCTGTCTCCATGCCAGAGAAAGCATTTAAATATTTGATTTGGTGCTGAGTGTCCAGTTCTCCTAAGAAACAGCAAACATTTTTATTCATCTTGTCTGGCCAGCACAGAAAAAGGGAAGCCAGTCTAGACACGCCGGAAGGAAAAATCACTGGAGTGACCTCAATTCCCCACTATAAGATGAAACACCATCAGCACCAGGGCTCCTATTTCTGTTACAAACTCCTAGCAGCTCCTTAAATCTGTCTCTTGTTCTGACAGCAGAGAAAGAGTCACTGTCAAATATTTGTTATTGGATAGACTCACGAGTAAGTGAGGGCATGGAAGCTGCATTTTGAAGAGTCCTTTCAGGAGCCACATCCCTGAAATATCAAAGTGTTGGCTGTTCTTTTTTCTGCTCAGCTGCCAGAGCACTAGAAAAGCAGGAGGCTTTACACTACCTAGTCTCTTAATGAGAATCTGTAATTTAAGTACCTTTTGGCAATGTTAATGAGACCTTTGCCTCACCTGTCCTGGGTGTCTGGTCCAGCAGCTGACAGTAGAGACTCTCTTTGTAAAGAACAACATCTATTTCCATGCTCTAAAATCACTGCCACTTGGCTGGCAAAATTGGAACAGGATGTTACAGGGATCAGAGAGCTCTGTAACATGGAGAACTCAAGGAAAACACTTAAGCTTCTTTATTGATTCAAATAAAAGGCACTTGAAGATAAAAGTACTTCTCATAGCCATTTTACAGAAGAAGCTTCTTCTTCTTCTTCTTCTGTAAGATGGCTATGAGAAGTACTTTTATCTCTTAAAAGGATTTTTTTTTCTGCATCTCTTTAAAGTAACTTATTTTTTGTAAGTCTTTGGAGGTCTGTGTTTAAAAGGCTTATTGATAACCTGTGAAACATCTGCAAAGGGTTAAATGACAAATTTTGGTGAGGAAGAAATTACAAAGGCAGAAAAGTCACCCACCTGCCAGAACCAGCTGCCCTGCAATATGCAGAGGCTTGTACGGAGCATCTCTAGCACGATACTGCCACGGAAAAACACTTCCAAAAATATGCAGGCAGCAGCTCCAAAGATAGCAAATAGCAGTAACTGATGAACATGGACATCCAGCATGGCTCTCCCATGAAGATGGTAGCAGAAGAGAAAACCTGGAATAAATTGTGATCAGTTTAAGATAATTTCCTCCCTTGTAATTTCCCTCCATCTGCTTTTAGAAAACAGTGAAACGTTTCTGGCATTTCTCTTTATGCCAGTATCACCTTCACTCACACTGGCTTTAGCTAACCAGTTGCGCACCATGTCAGTACCTGCAGCAAACACATGCCTGAGCTACTGAGCCCTTACCCAAAACAGGCTTTTGCTGCTATTTCCATAACATTTCTGTTGCTGTCTAAGCAGGTAGGAAAGCTAGGATACACCTCTACAATGCAGGATCATGACCTGGGCAGTGTAAGGAGGGCCAAGACTGATCTTTTTGTGATCTCCTTGAAGTGTTTCAGGGAGTGAAACAGGCAGCTCCCAGAGGGTCATTCTGCAAGGCTGATTTGAGATTCCCAGACTGTCCTGGATTGCCAAGCAAATTCTATCATATTTACCATCTGTGTGGCAGTTGTCTTCTGTTCATTGGGCAGTTTTCCTTATCTCTTCCACAACCGCTCCTCCTCTGGGGAGACACCTGCTGATAACAGGCTATTGAATGTCACTGCATGACTGAGAAGAACTACAGCATCCCATTGTGAGATGCTCCACCCAGAGGGAGGAGCCAAGCATTCCTACCCAGATATAATCTGGAGGTACTGGAACACCAGCATGGCTTCTCCACTGGATTCCCAGAGGAGCAGCTGCCTCTTCTTCCACTGGATCTTCAGAGGAAGACTACACCCTTTTCTACAGGATCCCTGCTCCAACAGTGTCTGTCACTCCAGGAGGACTGCAGCCACAATTCCAATTGGACTGCTACCAACACCCTGACCCACAGGTTGTCAGGTTGTATTCTGACTCTGTCAGTGTTGCTTTAGTTTACTGCATTGTTTATTTTATCTTTTTATTTTCTTCCCTAATAAAAACTGCTATTCCTGCTCCCATATTTTTGCCAGAGAGCCCCTTAATTTAAAATTTATAGCAATTCAGAGGGAGGGGGTTTACATTTTCCATTTCAGGGAAGGCTCCTGCCTTCCTTAGCAGACACCTGTCTTTCCAAACCAAGACACAGACCAATGATCAATCCACAGGATTCATGCACATGCCTGCAGGGAGAGGTAAACTGACCTTCAATGAAGACTGCTATGGACAGCATCATCCTGTCCATGGCTGCTGGCAGCGTGTTGGTGCCGTGAGCCACGATGTCCACCAGCCCTGAAATGCCATAGAAGAGGTACATGGTGGCATGCTGCCAGTTCATCAAGTGGTCCCAGTGCTTCTTCTCGTAGTTGTAGAGCTTCAGATGAGGTCCATCAGGAACAAACTGCTCAGCCACCATCCCTGTGCATGAAACAAGAAGGAAAACCATTTGTTCTGGTGCTTAAGGTATAAACTGATGGCAAGTCTTTACCCAAACAGTAGAGGCAGCAGTACATCCCCATGCAGCATAATGCCAGTAAGTTTGGGGTTTTAGCATCGCATAATCTGGACAGTGGAGGGCCAGGGGAAATCAGGCTTCAGCTCCACTCCTGGTGGAACTACTTTCATCTTGCAGTTTCCAGCAATGAAAATGGAAACAGCTTATTCTGTGCTGCTTTTTCTTCTTTTAAACAATTGCTATTGTAGTAGTCCTCTGACCAAATTGTTCAGCTGCCTTTTCCAATGGTTCAAACATGAGCATAACACATGCTGAAGTCTCCAAAAGAAAGATTTACCATTTCAGTGCCCTGCCACATGCAGGATGACAGAGTTCAGAGTCTTAATTCAAAGGGGATTTTTCCTCTAAAGCCATAAAAGGAAACCCCTCCACCGTGCAGAGTTATTAAAAGTCCCACGGGAATGTACAGGGAGTGAGAATTTGAATCACTGCCCCACTCTCTCCCTTACCTTGGCCCCTCAGTGTTTTGCTAACTAGCTGAGGTACTCCAGCAAGGGAAAACTGCTTTTAAATGCTTTATATGATCAATGAAGTTTGGGGAGGGTTTAAAAGTTGTTCTGCTTTTAAAACATAAAAGCTGATTACATTGTTTATAAAGCACAGGCCAGCATCCTGCTGTAAAAACACATATGCTGTAGAGCAAATGCAGTGTTGTTTCACCTTTATTTCCAGTTTTCCTAACATGGAAACAGCAGGTTTTACTCCTGATGCCTTTATGTCTGTCTTAGCCAAGCAGCTTTTCCATGCTTTTGATTGGAATTGGAATTTCCATATGTTAAAATAAGAACTTGTGGTTTCAAAATGAAAATAAAACCAGTACATTAATGTTTTAGCTGCCAAACTACCTCTGGCCACAGACTGGTAGATTTGTAGGAGAGGTGTCCACAATCACACCTCAAAATGAATGCTGTTATTTAGATTTTTATCATTTTCTAATGATAAAACTGTAGACACAACATCCCTTCAGTGCTGATATATCTTAACAGAGAGGAAGGAAAAGCAAGTACAAGACTTTGTCACAGCCTGCACCTTGATTAGAAATGAGGCAACTCTGGGCATCTAAAGAAGAGTAGACAAATAGAATCTAGGAGTGCAAAAATGCTTAAAATTTAGCTATTTTTCAACTTGACCTGCAGGTGCTGAGCTCCTCAGATCCCCTGTTGTTTAGTTTACTCACCCTCTAAAGCCAAATCACTACCACACAGCCTGCCAGGATGTAAAAAACATTTTCAGCCAGCTACACAGCTCCCAAAACCGTCCCAGTGGGTTTGCACCAGGCCTGGACACAACAGAAGGACAAACAGCTCCCCACACACCATCACAACAGTCCTGCAGCAATAAGAGCTGGAGTTCAGTCTTTTTGTGTGAATATTTTCACTTTTGACTGAGATTAATCAAAAAATCATCTGCATAATTTACATATTTTATCAATAAATCAGTGGAGGCTTCCAACCACCTGAGGTGGTTGAATTCAAAATAGAAAAGCAACACCTTCACTGTCTGGTGCTGTGCACATGGAGCCCCTTGCCTAAACATCTTGTCTCCCTCCCTGAACACTGAACAGTACATGAGCACTGAGATGGGGTCAGGAGCAGTCAAGTGGTCCAGAGTGGTCAGGAGACCTCACAGAAGCTCCAGGAGAGCACTATGGATGGAAACCCTGTTATGGCCACAGCTGTGTAATAACAGCATTTCTCAGTGGTTAAAGGGCAAAAGAGCAGAACAAAAGGAGATTCATTTTGTCAGAGAACAAAATTTAAAGCAAAAAGTGTTAGAAGGTACAGCCTGCCCTTAATCCACCTCACTTACCAATGAGGGCAAAGACAGCTTTGATGATGCCCTCCACAAACTCCAGGCGCTGGAATCCTGCCCTGGAACCAAGGTAGCAAACGTTCTTGTTCTTTCTGCAGGCGTACTTCAGTGGGTACTTCACTGACCACCACAGGCCAAAAAGAAGGAAAAAGCTTCCAGGGAGGGCATGCCCTTTGAAATTGCCCATGGTTTTCTGCTAGGCAATACCTGAGGGAGAAACAGAGACTGGTTATGGGAATAGTGGGAGAATTCTGTGGGTTATCATTCTAAAGTATCTCCTTGCATAGATCAAACAGGTGTCACTGAACTGAGTACTCAGAGTTAATTTAAAAATAAATTTGGTTACCTCTTCCCAGCCACTCTCCCCAGTTTCACAGCTTTGCAGAAGCAGCAGAGCAGCTGATCTGAAATGCAGAGCTGGCAGCCAGCAGGGAAGGAGAAGAAAAAGCCATGGCACACTGTGTCTTGCTATAGAAGTTGTGCTAGCAAAAGAGAGAACCTATATACTCACTATGTACCCATCAAATGGGTAAATATTCACTAATAAATTGTATTTTTTTATTTCAATCCTTGTTGTCTTGTTATGACTTACTAACATGAAGTAATTCTCATTATTTTATGGGTGAATTATGCACCCACCACTAGATATATATTATCAAGTACATCAAGTGCACACAAAAGTGCACTTGATGTACTTGATAATATATATCTAGTGGTGGGTGCATAAAATTTGACAAGGTTACTACCTGGTCAGGATTATGTAGTAATTTAAAAGCAGTGCCATTCATAATCCTAGTAATTCTGGTCATCATCCCAAAATCTGGGATAGTTGCCTTTGAGCCAGTATCTTCTTCATTAAAATGACAGTTCTAACATTAAATTGCAATTTTTCTTTAAAATATTGTAAATTGAATTATTGTGCCTCATGCCCCAAAGGCACACTGAGTCTCTGCACAAGCAGCACTCAAGAATAACATCTTTAGAAGGACTGGCAGTCTGCACTTTCTGTTATTATTGTTGCTGACCTAAAAGTTCAATTGCCTCACTGCACTGGAGCTGTCTGGCTATGAATGGAACATGGAAGCTCTAGTATATTTTTCTTTTTCATGAGTATTTCCTATGGTCAGCCCTGCATAAGAAGTTTTAAAGTGCAGCTTCTGGGCCATGGAGCACTTTCAGGGTTCATGTAAGGCTGTCTAGTCTGTGTGAGCCCTCTCCTATTTCTGGAGGTTAAACTCCACTGAAAGCTTTAGAGTTTTTTTTAAGAAGAGAAACTTTTCCACATGCACAGGCCCTGGAGTTCTCCTAAGACTATCCCAACTGCATGAGGAAAGTGGCCTCTATAGCCACAAAGAAAAGAAAATATGACTGTTCATGCATAGCATGAGTCTGGCCTGATTTAAACAGGATGCAATCCTGCAGCCCCTGCCTGTCCCCTCCTCTTCCAGAGCCGAACTCTCCCACTCTAAGGGCTGCTGGGTGGGAGAGGTGAGCTTTAAAAGCTTTCCCTGGGTAATGAATAATGAATAAAGTCTTACCTAATTTCTAGGGAAGCACTGGGGAAGCACAAGAGCAGAGAAATGTGATGCTGGTTGCCCAAGCAAGACCATTCCTGCAGGTGTGCCCCTGCAGGTGTTGCAGAGTCTGGTGTGTGCATGTGGAAGTTGGGAAGGAGAGCGTGTGGAGACGGGAAGCATCCCCTGCCAGGCATGGGGCAGCCAAAGGGAGCACAAGGGACATATTTGTGAAATACAGAGCTGTGTTTCATGTTGGGTACAAACAGGCAACGTGTGTGTTTGTGATTGTGAGATGTGTGGAGACCAACAATGGGAGAGCTGAGAAAGCTTATGAGTACCCCTATAAATGCCTGTAAGCCTCAACTGTCGGTGTGCAGCTGGAGGGAAAACTTCCCCCGCTGTACCCAGCACTGTATTGCTCATACTTTACCATATTAATTAATAAATTGATTGTTGCTTGAATATTGGCCTAGTCAAGCTTCTTATTCATAACATGTTTATGGACAAAATATAAAGGACTCCCACTTGGGGTTCCTGCTGTGTGGGGAAGGCCTCCAGCAGCTGAGGGTCCAGGAGCTGGGAGAGCCTTTCTCTGCCTCCTCTGCCTCCCCACCACCCTTAAAGCTCTGATGAGTTGCTGCCTGTGTGTTTTATTGCAGGTGGGGAAAGCACTGCTCACCCCGCAGCAGCCCACAGCACAGTGGGGCTCTCACTGGTGAGGTTTGGGAAGCTCAGCCCCACAGGTGGGACCCAGCCCTTGCTGTCTCAGCCAAGAGGTTCTTTCTTCATTTTGGGACAACTTCAGTTCAAAGACTCTGACCTGCCTGCACATCCCTGCCAGTACTCACTGCACTGCTGTTTGCCTCAATAAAGGGCAGCACTAACAGCTTTAGACAGTGCTCTAAACTTTGCTTTAACCTTTAAAATACTTATTTTGCTATTCAAACCTTAATTTCTGAGGTTTTTTAACATGCTGGCCTGGAAGGTATTGCTGTCTTTTCAGTCACATTGGTCTTTTCCCTTCTTTGACTGAAAGGAAGAGGGGAGGAGAGGGGAGTGGCTTTTCCTCACCACATCTCGCCTCACTGAGCACAGCTCATTGACAAGACTTTATTCATTATCATTATGATTCACCACAGGTACAAAGCAGTTCAAAAGGAACAATTTGCCCTGTACCGCACATCAAAGCAAAACAATTGATTAGAAAGATAAATGAAACCTCTGAATAACCTTCCCTTAGGAGAGTACAGCTACAGTAGGAGTGAAATGAAGAATTGTGTTGAGATCATTTGTAGTAAAACTTCAAAAGCAATTCTTAATCTGTAAATTCACACCTGGGTTACCTAGATTTTTAAACACTGGAGGATTTTTCTGCACAAAATCTGACCAAACTATCAAGAAACTTTGTTTTGAACAATTTTTTGCCTTTCAAAACAAGCAAAAAGAAGAAAAGACTGATACAGCAGCTGATGTTCCACATCCAGTGTAAACAAAATGGAACAAAAAAACTACTTTTTTGCTAAAAGAAGTGCAATCACATATTATTAGCTTTAGAGGGTGTCAACTTCAGACTGAGTTCATCCAAAGGTGTTAGGGATTTTTTGTAGGATTTCTCTAGAAAGACACAGATCAGTTCTGATGGCCAGCTGTTGTGGCAAACCTTTGGTATGCTGCATCTCAACACAGCTGGTTTCAGAAAGGAGTTATACAACTTACCCTTTAAAGTTTTAGTGAACTTAAATCATCATGACAGGGCTTGCCTTAAACTGAATAAACTTCCAATTCATGTGTTTTCTCTTTTCAGGCCTGAGAGCTCCTTCTGGTGAGTCTAGAAGTCACCTGCCAACACCCACTGTTTTGAAGTGACTGAGAAGTTTTGTCTGCAAATAAACTGGGGGATATTGCACAATTTGTGGGCTTAGCATGAAACTGAGGATATGGTGAGGCTGAGCCCAGACTCCTCAGTAGGAAAGTCACTGTGGGGTCCGGAGATGCATCTGGGAGGTGGAAGGCAGAGAGGAGAACAATGGGAGGTGAAAGGAGAGGAGAACAATATGTCAATATGTTTCCATGAGGCACTTTGGCATTCCCCTGTGGAGCCTGGGACAAAACATCTGCCAGGTCTTCTGCACAGCTTGAGAGCCAGACAGTTTTGGAACAGCAGGTGCTATTTATTGGATAAAGGTGGCATCAGCGTGTTATGACAATGCTTGATGGATTTGAGGGCTTGTTTTTACAGAGCCTTATCAGTCTATATCTGCAATGTCAGACTGATGCTGCAGGATGTGCAATGCCAAGACCCTCTCTTTTACCCTCAGTGATTTCAGGGCCAAGGCTGTTGGCAGAGCCACAGCCACGTTCTCAGCAGCAAACATTCCTTGCTGCCCACAGCCCTCCCTAGAGTTCACCATCTTAGACTGGATATCAGGAGAAATTTCTGCACTGAAAGAACTATCAAGCTTCTGCCCAGGATCATCATTCCTGGAGGTATTTAAAAGGAATGGAGAGGCGGCTCCTGGGGCGTTGTTTAGTGGAGGACTTGGCAGTGCTGTGTTAATGGTTGGACTCAATAACCTGAAAGGTTCTTCTCCTACCTAAACAATTCTGTGATTCTGTGGTCTGCCAGAGCTGTAAGCAGAGTTTATCCACAGCCAGGTGACCTGCTTCACAACTTCAACTCTGCCCAAATCCTTCTCCTAACCCTGCCAGACAAAGGTAGTGGTTCTGATGCCTACAAAAGACACACAGACATCAAAAGGCACACAGCTGGCATCACAGAATCACAGAACCACTAGATTGGAAGAGACCTTCATGATCATCAAGTCCAACCCAGCCTACCACCTTGACTAAACCACGGCATCAAGTGCCACATCCAGTCTTTTTTCACACATCCAGGGATGGTGACTCCACCACCTCCCTGGGGAAGACATTCCAGACTTTTATCACTCTTTCTGTAAGAAAGTTTTTCCTAATATCCAGCCTATTATCCAACCCTTGGCACAGTTTAAGACCATGTTCTCTTATTCTGTCCATTGATGTCTGGAGAAAGAGACCAACCCCACCTGACTACAAACACCTTTCAGGAAGTTGTAGAGAGTGATAAGGTCACCCCTGAGTCTCCTTTTCTCCAGGCTGAACACCTCCAACTCCCTCAGTTGTTCCTCACAGGGTTTGTGTTCCCAGCCCCTCTCCAGCCTCGTTGCCTCCTCTGGACGCGCTCAAGCGTCTCAAGGTCCTTCCCAAACTGAGGGGCCAGAACTGGGCACAGCACTCAAGGTGTGGCCTCACCAGTGCCCAGGGCAGGGGCAGAATGACCTCCCTGCTCCTGCTGGCCACACTGCTCCTGATCCAGGCCAGGAGCCCTTGGCCTTCTTGGCCACCTGGGCACACTGCTGGCTCATGTTCATGTCAGCCAGTGCCCCCAGGGCCCTTTCTGCCTGGGCACTGTCCAGCCACCCCCTACAACATTGCAGGGAGTTATTGTGGCCAAAATGCAGGACTTGACAGTTTCTCAGGGGAACTGGAGAAAAAGGTAATTAGGCATAATTATGGCAACAAACTCAATTGTTAAGGTAGTTTATAAATTTTAAGTACCAGCCAATGTTTCTGCAGCTGATTGGAATAAAGAACAGGAATAATTCACAGAATAATTTACAGGTACCCATGAATGTGAGATGCTTTTTTTTTAATGTGAGAACTCCAAGCATAGTTTTTCTTGCCATAACCACAGAAAGCACAGCATGATTAAGGTTTTTCCAGTAATCAGAAAGCTGCACGGTATTGCAAAATAAGTTTTACATCCCCACTTTGCCAAACAAATATAGGCTGTTCACAGCTGCCAACAAATTCCCCATGTAGCCATAAAGCTTTGTGTACCTGGGCTGCTCATCCCTCTGTTCAGGCTTACTCTGTTCTTACTCCTTGGGGTCAGAAGGGAACATGGCATTCCACTGAAACAGGAGGCTTCCAAGTGAGCACCCAAGAAAAGGTGTGCATTTTTGTGGCTATTAAGAGCTGCCTTTTTAGCCTGAAAATTATCTCACACTATCAGAAGCATGAAAGGCAGGCAAGAAATGGACACAGATGGTTGATTTAAATATCCTCAGATGGTTTGGGGAGAGATGTTTTGTAATATTTACCAGTTTGATTTCTGGAAGAGCTAGGTTAGCTTCTCTTTGATCCCTTTTCCCTTTAAAGGACAGACAGAGGTTTAGGCAGCACAACCTCCATGGGCCAGGGACATGAGCAGGAGCTGAGCCAGAGCCTGTCCTGCAGCAGGCAGCTTCCCTTCCCTGCACATACTCCTGCCACAGCACTATGCCCTGCAATTTCCTGTGTTTGTCAAGCCCTGGGGGATTCTACAGAGGACTGCAGACCAGAAATGTGGATTTCTTTTCCAGAAATGACACAAGCTATAAAGACACAAACTCACTCTGCTGCAATGCTTCCATTTCTGCTGCACAACCACATCACAACAAAGGTTAAGCTCAAAGGTTAAGCATCACCATTTTTTTCTTCCATATGCTAGGTTAGAAATGATGTGGAGTTTATAATATTTGATGGGAAATGTTTATTTATCCATAACAGCTGTGGGAATGGATTGTGATATTGGTGAGAATGATGTAGCCAGATAAGAGGAGGAAATAACAATTGTAGGCATTTTCTAATCAGTGCACAAGCTGTGACCATACAGCTTCTACAAAAAATGGAAACCAGCAAAGCTGAAATGCATATAAAACAAAGAAAATCACAGCCAAATTTAATTCAGTACCAAAGTTTCCTACTTGCAACTAAAGATCTATTCTTGAGGCAAGTGCCTTTTGTCCTGCAGCCCTTGTGCAAACACCACAGCCAGCCAGGCTGATTGAAAAACTGTCTGTTCCAAGTACAATGTTCACTAAACCCACTCCTGGTTTCATGTCATGACTGAAAGCATGAAACAGAGATTACAGCTCCATGTTTCCAGATGAGATCCCTGCTCTGGTGTTAAGGAAATGCTCAGCTGGCACCTACAGCTGCTTTAGAATTAGATGGAACTGTGTACTGTGTGTATGAATGAAAGCAGGACAAAGACTGAAATGCTGGAAACTGACAAGACAGCCTTGGTGGGTTTGGCTTAGGGGTGTGTGGGAGATAAAGATTTTCAGGTAATGAAAATAAAAAGAAATGTCATAAACACACATCTCCAAAGTGTGTAGGAGAAGAATTCAAGCTTTGAGAGAATCTTCAGGCCTAGATGAGAAGCAAAAATCCCAGAGGTAATGACCAGAAATCTATCTGCTGGCCCTAGAAAGAAGGGACTCTGGGACACAACCTCCCACAGTGATGAGTTTGTGCCCACAACTTGTACCTCTCTACTCTTTTTCAGTGCCTCACATCTGTCAGAGATTCTTCCTCCCCAGATACTTGCCAGCCCTCGGAGTGCTCCTCACTGTGTTTGTTATCTCCCATGACCCTGCACTTTCTGGCTCTCTTTCCCTGTTCCCTGCACATCTGCTGGCTGTTTCTGCTCCCAGAGATGAGCAGGCTATCTCCAGGGGTTACTTGGGGACAACAAGTACTACATAACAATCTCATCATTGGCTCCTGATATCTGAGCAGCTGCTCCTCTGGGCATATGAAATTTTTAGTCCTCAGAACTGCCAAAACGAGCCTTTCTCTGAGCACCACAAGTTCAAAAAACTTACACACACACAAAGTAAACCTGGTAAGTGCATGGGACACACGAGAGTCATTTTTTCCTAGGAAAGATTCATGGTTCCTGTATTGGTCATAAAGCCTGGTATTTCCTAGCACTGGCTGAAATGAAGGGTGAAATGTCAGGGAACTGCTGCAGGTACAGCAGTGCTGCCTCTGCTGGGACCAGGTTTGGCTCCAGCCACCACAGCCCCTTCCAGGCCCCACTGGGGTGCCCCTCCATGGGTCCCCCAGGCAGGGCAGCAGTTCCCTGCCCCACAGAGGGTCACTGCAGGCTGCTGCCCTCCAGCTGAGGGGCTGCAGCTCCTCCCAGCCTGGCAGGTTTTGGCTGTGTGTGGCAGAGTGCTGCCAGAGAGAGGGCATGAGGAGGGACATGCTGAGACATCCTGCTGCTCTTCACTAGCAGCTGAGAGCATCTCCCCTGTCCTGGCCATCCAGAGCTGGGCTCAGCTGGAGCTCTTAGTGCTTCCCTGTTTTCACCCCAGTTGTGCTGGCTAGTGGTATTCCTGTATGTACTCACTCTCCTTTTGAAGTCAATTCCTTTTATCACAGAACCACAAAATCATGAAATTACAGAATGGGTAATGCTGGAAGGGACTTCTGCAGGTCATCTAGTCCAACCCCCCTGCTAACGGGGTTTATCTAGAGCAGGTTGCCCAGGATTGCATCCAGACAGGTCTTGAATATCTCCAGTGGGGGAGAATCCACATCCTCTCTGGACAACCTGTTCCAGTGCTCGGCCACCTGCACGGGAAGGAAGTTTTTCATCACGTTTAGGTGGAATTTCCTTTATTTCAGTTTGTGCCCATTGTCCCTAGTCCTGTCACCAGGCACCACTGATAAGATTCTGGCATCATCCTCTTGACACCAGCCCTTCAGATACCTGGATGTGGTTCCCTCTCAGCTGTCTCTTTTCTCCAGGCTGAACAAGCCCAGCTCCCTCAGCTGCTTCTCTGAACAGAGATGCTCCAGTCTCCTAATCTTCCTTGTAGCCTTCTGCTGGACCCTCTTCAGTAATTCTTTGTCTTCCTTGAACTCAGGAGCCCAGGACTGGACACAGCACCCCAGATGGGGCCTCACCAGGGCAGACTAGTGGGGGAGAATCAGCCCTGTTCTTTAAAACAGCCCCAGTCACTTCAATGACCAACCTCTGCAGGACTCTAGCTGTTCCTGGAGTTCCATGGTCCAGCACTAGGAAGATTTCTCCATGGCTTTGCCACAAAAGCCAGTTCTGTAGGGTGTAATCTCTGACTCCTCTTTGTCTTCCCAGTTGTGTTCACTTACATGTTCTTTGCTTCCTAGGAGGGAAAAGGCTTCCTAGGCTAGGAAAATGTCAAGAGAACAAAAGTTTGGTGTATCAACTGATGATTTAGAGATCAGAGCCCTGCTCTGGAGAGGAAATGAAATAAAATATGGATTGGTTTCTGTTGGCATCCTTTTCATAGGCCTCCTCCTACAGCATCTTGACAGTACAGTTGGGGTTTCAGTGGAATGGTCTCATAAAATAGCAAAGCTGACAGGACACTAGACTATGGAAAATATTTCTAATAAACACTAATGACCACTTGGGCTGTGAAAGATCCTGCATTTGGCACTGACAAAGCTCTTTACAGACTCTTAGAAGTTACTGTAATTGTTATTTATGTCTCCAAACACTTAAAGACAAGAAGACACAACCCCAAAAAAGGGGGGAGTCTACTGAGAAAACTCAATGTTTGAGTGGTCTTTAATGAATATTTTCCACCAGCAAAGAAGCCATATCTGAAAGAGAGTTCTGTGCTTAGAGGAGGACAGGTCACAGAATCATAGAATGAGTTAGCTTGGAGAGCAGCTCTCACATCACCGAGTCCAGCCTTTGATCACCACCCTGCCAGCTACACCACAGGGCACTGACTGGCACAGCCAGCCTGTCCTTCAACACCTCCAGGGACAGGGACTCCACCACCTCCCTGGATGGTCCAATCTAATCACCTTTCTGTGAAGAAATTCTTCCTAATGTCCACCTGAAACCTCTCCTATGCCCTTTCATGCTGTCCCTACTTGCCTGGGAGAAGAGGCAGACCCACTCCTTTCTGCAGCCTTCTTCCAGGGAGTTGCAGAGGAGGTGTGAAGGCATCAAGGTGTGGAGTACAGGGCTTGCTGATCTCCATAAGTTATAATTCCTTGGTTGCAAGGGTTTCTCCCTTACAACAACTACTGGTGACAGTGCAGAAAAGGCATTAGAATTTCTCTCCGTTATGTACAGGACCAGATATTGGGGTGACTGGAGCCTTTGAATGATAAACTGGATTACAAAGAAGACCCTGTTTTAAGGAATCACCAAACACTAATAAAATATGGGAAGCAGAATTGTCATCTGTGCTGTGTGCATTAGTAAGCTTTCATCTTAAGGACAGTCTCAAGTTGACAAAAATGGGAAGGGAGCTCACATCAACAAATGTGAGTTCATTATTAAGTCCCTGATGATTTTAATACGAAGGATTTGTTTTTCTTACTGAAAAACTACAAAGAGACTCAGCTTCCTAATGCACAGCTCATACCATACAGCTCATACTTGGGCAACAAGCAGGTGACACTTGTAAGAGCTGAACGTCTCAGGTCCCCTGCAGGGGAGAAGGCTGGAAACATAGAACACATGTCCAGAATATTGGCTTCTGCTGTGACACTGTGCTTCATTTGCTGTCTCATCCCATAGAGAGCCAGCCACTTGCTCATGAATCTCTGCTTTCTGAAGCTATTCCTTTAAGTGTTCATAACTTTCTGATAAAGTTATAGAATAGTTTGTGTTGGAAGGAACCTTTCCACCAGTCTGGGCAACCAGTGCCAGTGTCTCACCAGCCTCCTCACAAAAAATTTCTTTCTTATACCTAATCTAAGTAGACCCTCTTTTAGTTTAAAACCCCATTGTCCTATCAACAAGCCCTACTAAAAAGAGTGTCTCCATCTTCAGCCACCCCATTTGTCTTTGCAGTACAGTTAGGTAGTGTGAGCCCTCATTGCAAACAAAGTGATTAAAAATAAATGTTTAAATTTTATGGATTTGAAGATTGTAACCAATTCTATGAGTGCTTAGGGCTTACAGCATTCTGCTGTGGTAAGAAAAAAATATATTAAAATTTTCTTATCAGTAATTTCCACAAAGCTGTGCAACAGAACAGGTGGGGTTTGCACCTAGAGCTTTGCCCTGAATAACCTGCCTTTGTACCTTGAAGTTTCCTCTGCAGTCTTGTCTGTCTGTCTCAGGCTACCTGATAATACTGCTTCTCCAAGGGGAGCCAAATGCACTGCCCCTACCAGCTATAGCCTGGGGGAGCACACTATCAACAGCAGAAAGCTGTGTGGATGAAAACCAGGAAGAGAAGAACTAATAAATAAATGGGAGTGTTGGCAAGGCGGTCTGAAACATTGCTGCTAGCTGGGGGAAATGGCTGGCTGGCTTTGCCCAGCTAGAAGAGACAAAATGCTTGAGAGGTGTAGTTCCATTTTACAGGACGACCTCAAACTCATTACATTGGGATTAGTTTGTGCTAACACAACATTAGCAGAGACTGAAGAGTCCTCCATGATACAGCAGCAGCAGCTTCAGCTCCTGCAACCCCTCCAACAACACAATTAACAGAGAAAGCAAACCCAGCAAGATCCTCTTCCAAAACCACTGGCATTACAGATGCTACACAATTTGCCTTAGAAATGTCTCAAGTGCGAGGTGATTTGGAGCAGGAGTTTTAGGAGTGTTTCTCAGATAGCATTAAAGTGTTACAGCAGGCCCTGATTAAGGCATAAATTGATAAAAGGGACTTAAGTCTCCTTTTTACCTTCTGGAGCCAAAAGCAGCACCAGGACCCAAGGTCTGGATAGAGCTGCCCCTGCAGAGAGTCACTCTACTGAAAGCAAAGGTATTTCAAAACCAATGTCAAAGTATTTGTAATTCCCTGGTTTAGGAGCTCGTCTTGGAAGAGACAGTCAAAATTACTCCTGCTGCCAGCTGCAAGTGAGCACGAGTGTGTTTGGTCACGTGTCAGAAAAAGGAGCCAGTTGACAGGAGTTCCAGCACTGAGAAGTCTTGGTTCATGCACCTCCTCAGGCTGGAACAAGGAGCCCATTTTTGCCCTGCTGCACTGGCCATCTGCAGCACGGGCTCAAATGATCTTTACACCAGATTTGTGTGCAGAAACAGAGTAAACAGCAGTTTGCCTAAACACAGGCATAATTATTCCAGCCACTCAAGGTTCTTCTGAGTTTTCTTCCCCAGCAGTTATTTCTACCCACAGTTTCCAGAACTTTGGAGAGAAATCTGTTTGGTTTGCCCAGCTTCATTTGTAAAGAGAAAAATACAGGAAAAGCCACACAAGCAACCCTGAAAAGCAGCAAAAGACATCTGAGCAAACTTCTGAAAGGTAACTCCAGTCAGTGATGAATTTGCATCTAAAATGGATATTGGAAACATTCCTTTTACAAAGTACTTGCAGTGTTCTGGACTACAACTTGTGCCATAATTTAAAGAGTTCCACAGAAACAGCAATATATAAGGTGATGCAAACAAAGTTATACATAGAGGAGAAATCACAAGTCCTAAGTATGCAAATGCATGGTAATAATCAAACACTTGGTTTAAAAAGTAAAAAGCAGAAATACTTTGGTCTTAAGTACTTCAGTTCCTAAACTCTTCAGAAAGCCCTTAATCAAAAAGATAATATTTCTTTTATACCATGTCAAGTACTAAGTGTTATTAGAGTAAAATATGATTTATTGATGGAAAAGTTGAAACAATATGGAACATATCCAGGGATGGAAAGTGTTTTTCTGAGGGTTATTCCGTTTCGAAATAAAATAAAGAGGCTGAGATAATTTTAGGGTTTCTCTCATAGAGTAGGAAGTACGTTTAAATTCTTCTAATTTTGCCTGGAAATTCAAGTTTGGATCTACATCTCCACTTAATGCATCCAGGAGGGAGGGAGAGGGGGAAAAAAAAATCACTTAGTAGTAGTAAACTTAGAACTGAGCCGAACACTTAATCTCCCCTTTGTTAAACCATCCAGAACCTGGGCTGCAGCCCCCTGCCCATGGGGCAGAACGCCCCGGCCGCTGCAGGGGCCGCGCTCGCATTTCACCGCCGGCAGCCTGGTGAAGCCATTGCTCATTTACCGTCCCGTCCGCGCTGCTCACCTCACAAGTGCCCCCGAGGAGCGAGCGGAGGCGAACATGGAGTATTTGTCCTTTCCCCGGGCAAGATCCGACATCCCCCGCCCGGCCCCGTCCTGCCGTCACCCCGGCCGGGATCGGGGCCGCCGGGCTGCCCTTACCTGCGCCGCGCCCTCCCGCGCAGCCCCTTCTCCGCCTTCCTTCTTTCCTTCCTTCCTTGCCCCTCCCGGGGGTCTCGCTGCCGGTCCGGGCAGTGCCGGGGCAGGACCCTCCGGCTGCGGGCCCGGGATGCGCCGCGGCCGCTCCAGATGTTGGCGCCGCGGCCGCTCCAGATGTTCCCCCGGCGGCCCCGCGGGGGGCGGGCGCTCTGCTCCCCGCCCGGCCGGGAAGGAGCCGGGGCAGAGCCAGAGGAAAGGGGCGAGGGGAAAGCGAGGATTCCGGGGGATCCGGCGCTGCCCGCCCCCTGTCCTGCCCCGCTTTCCAGGAAAAGCGGCCGGGAGCGGGCAGGGCTGCCGGCCGGGGACAGCGGCTCCCAATAGCCCGGCAGGAGAGGAAAAATAGAAAAAGTAGAGAGTCTCTCAGACGTACAAACCTTCCTTTGATCGCTGCATATAACAGAGGCCTTTTTTTTTCCATTTACACACACACACCGACAGCCGTGCCTTTCTCCACGAAAATGCGCACCCGTGGCTGTAATTCCTGTAATTTAGCAGGAATTTATGGTTACAGCCCTGAATCCAAAAGAAGAATGTCTAAAAATAAAATTGAAAGAACGAAACCACGGCTTTATTTGCAGATGCCATCCTGTAGTAGAACACGTAAGTGACATTAGAGAATCATTCACAGTGGAACGAAGGGCGTCTCACACTGCACCACCTCTCTTAAAGCACCGGCAGAGAACACCAATGGAGCCTCAAATATTTCATTGTGCAAAAATCCTCCTTTCAGGTATTCGCCAGGAAGTTGTGATAATCGGGTTTTGAAGCTCTGTTTAAGCTATGCCAGAACACTCCCTTGACCCTTTTCTACCCCTGTCAGCATCAAGATCTTGTGTCACCAGATCCTCCTGTGGCTGCAGGAATAACCAAGCAGAGGTGCCACTCTCCCTACCAATAAATCACAACTTGGACTGAATTCTGAGCCACCCCCCTCAGGTCCCCTAATTTAAGATTTCTACTTTCATGATCCAGAAGCTTTTTTGTGGAAATTTGTGGGGGAAATCAACTACTTATAAGGATTAAAACTTTGTCACACTCACTTATCTTCTCAGGCAGCTGCATCCACGCCTGCTCTTTAGCACAAAGTGATACTTTCACTCTAAAATTAATAATATTCCAGCAAATACCCCTCAGCATCTGGCAGGCAGATGCCTTTGCAGGTTGGATGATGTAATGAGCACAGAGAAAAGGCCAATAATATTTCTCAGAAGGACCTGTAAACAATGCTTCAGAAATCCAGCCTCTATGAAAGCTGCTTCCTAGTCTGAGTGACTTTTTCTGCATTTTTTTCCAGACATTAGAATGCATTTTACATCACAACATTAATCCCTACCTAATGGATATCCTTCTCTTGCAGGAGAGTTTTCAGTTAGAATGAGCTTAGTCATTCAATAATAGTGATAATTGTAATAACCTCTTCTTCTATTTACCACTGGTTTGATGCTTGTCTTGGCAGTGGAGCAACAATCACTTCCTGGGATTCCTCATTTCCATCCACACTTAAAATTACTTAAAAGTCATTCTAAGTGACAACCAATGTTGCCAATGTAAAAAACTCCAGCTAGCATCCCCAGGGCCTGCAAGGATCCTGCACTTCTGGGAGTCAGTGTGCATCCAAGTAACCGCAGAGAAGTGCATGCATAAAATATTCTACAAAACTGCTAGAGACTGTGGAAATAACAAAACAACTTTTGCAGTGGTTTTACCTAAGGTCAGCAGAAGGCCAACAGTTCTGCCACTTTTAGTCAAGTTCAGACCTTCCTTCATTTTGACCTTTCTCTGTTTGCCTTATTCCAAAGTTAGTTAGGAAATTAATTCAACACTCCTCTTACAAACTTAGGATCCGTGCTTGACACACAGGCAGGCAATTGAGCTTTTCTCTTGCTGGAGGAACAGAGCATCCAAACAGATCATTTGTTTGGTTGCTCCCTGCTGATATTGAACATTGCATCTGAAGCAAGGAGCTAAAATGTTATTTCATAGCAAAGCCTAAATGGTGTGAGATGAATTTGCAAATAGTGCTTGATCCACTTTCCACAGGGGTTAGCCTAATGAAACATCACATGGCTCCAAGACCCACAGGTCAATTACACTGCACTTAGTGTGGTGCCCAGTGATTTTATTTCATCAGAGTTATCACAAATACCAGGCACTAACATCAGCCATGAAGTCACCCATCTATGCCCTGACCCAAATAATTCATGAGCACATTACAGACAAATTAGAACTGTAGATGTTTTAGGATTATTGCAACATCTGCATTTTGGTCCAGAAGGCAAAACAGCACCTGGGGGCAGATCAGCTGGTTTCAGCCTGGGCACTGCAGGGAACACTACTCTACAAATCCAGACTTGTTTCTGGGTGAAAACTGCAGTGAAATGTTGATCATGTTCCCCTAACACTTGTAATCCAAGGATTGTGTTGGCTGTTCGTAGTTATCTTTGTAGCACCACACCTAATTTATGGCTGAGGGAGTGAAGGCCTCCCACCATATAAGTTAAAAGCAGGTTCAGGACTATCTGATGAAGGTGAAGAGCCATGAGTGTCTGGGACCTGGTCAGATGCATCCCAGAGTCCTGAGGGGACTTGCTGATGTTGTTGCCAAGCCACTTCTCTCCATATTTGAAAAGTCACAGCAGTCAGGCAAAGTCCCCAGTGACCGGGAAAAAAGGGAAACATTGCTCCCATTTTCCAAAAGGGGAAAAGGAAGATATGAGGAATTCTTTACTCAGAATTCTTTACTGTGAGGGTGCTGAGGCCCTGGCACAGGTTTCCCAGGGAAGCTGTGGCTTCCATCCCTGGAAGTGTTCAAGGCCAGGCTGGAGGGGGCCCTGAGCAACCTGGTCTGGTGGAAGGTGCCCCTGCCCATGGCAGGGGGTTGGAACTTGATGGTTTGTAAGGTTCCTTCCAACCCCAACCATTCTATGGCTTTATGAAATGTACCATAGGAGTGTGGCTGATAAAATAATCTCTCTCTGGATAGAGTGCCCAGAAAGCCAAACAAATAATTCTGGCCTTGCAAAGTTCATGCAACAATTGAATAAAGAGAAATGCATGCACTTGCTATGACTTCAGAAAAAACACAAATATTGACATTCTGGTTTTAATACAACTTGTAACACCAAAATAAATAAAAAGTGAATTTGAATACAAAGATCCACATTACCAAAGTCCATTCTTTGGAGTGCTATTAGGGATATTTGCTCTTGCATGGATTTTGAAAGTACAGGTTTAAATCTGCAAAGTTTAAAAATGCTTCCAGGCTTAATCCTATAATCTGGGGGGGGGAGAAGAAAAGTAGTTAAATCATACATGGAATTTTAAAGTTTTTTAATGTTAATAGTTATTAGCTATATTTATGTTGTCTGCTTTTTGGTTTTTTAGGAGTAATCTATAAGACCTTTGTAAGAAATCTCTATAAGGTAAAGACCTCTATAAGGTCTTTGTAAGAAACTTTCAAAAGGAATACTTTTTCTGAGTTTTTATCCTATCCTTGCAATGTGTCAAGCTGATTTCTAGCATATAAAAATGTACCCCCCTTATGAAAGTCTTTCATCTAGAACAGCATGCAAAAGCAATCATGGTGATAAAAAAAGTCAGCTTAACACTATCTCTATGAACAGAGGAACTTCAGGAGAATTTCCTGAAACAATCTGTAACTCACAGGTAATTGGCTATGGTTCAAGTTGCGCAGAGTCCTTTGAATTAGTCCAGCAATTAGGCACGGAGAATCTAGAGTAATAAAGCCAGAAATGCCAGGGGTAGTAACAGTAAAAACTTTCTCCCCAGACATTCCTATCCCTTTATTATGATGATTAAGAAGGGAAAAATCTGGGAAAAGCAGAAAGCAATTTGCAGGTTCCAAATGTTTTTCTTCTCAGAGTTTGAAGAAAATATATCTCAACCCTGAGAGCTGTGCAGGTGAGCGTGTCTGCAGTACCATGATGCTTTTGTGTACATGCTAAACCATGACACAAATGCATATAAAAAGATTGAGCCCTGTCCCCACAGTGCCCAGCACGAATCTTTACTTTTCCTTGTCTCATCAGGTATCAGCTAAATGAGAGAAAATACGACTTTAAAGCTGAAAATATCAACACAGAGCTCTGAAAACCATCTCTGAGAATGTGGAATGGAATTTCTTTTTGCTATGCTCCAGTTCATGATGCAAATTTCATGTTAGAAAAGAAGAGATTATTCAGTTGATGAAAATGACCTGGCACTTTTTGATGAAGGACAGTCAGCAACAGAATAGTCAAGCAAGTTTACAAGATGTACCTTCTAAATAGCATCAGTCACTGGAGAACTCATCTGGTGTGCTCACTCAGGGTCAAATATCAAGCCAAGTCCTAGCTTATCTGGGACAGGGAAACCTAAGGCAGGGGGCTGTGGGAAAATGGAATAATCTATTAGCAGGGCAAAGAAATGGCAGCTGAAAGAACTAGAAACTCTCCCTGCTTCTATCAAGTTCCTTAGTCACATCTAGGTGAAATCCCTACATGTTTGGCTTATGGTTTCTTGCTTTTAGACACCTGGTAGGAGACATTTTAGGTTATACATTTATAGAAGCACCCAGCACTCAGAACAGCAAATGAAGTCTGCTACATCAGTTAGTTAAATCATAAAGTATTCTGAACAAATGCCAGAGCCAATGGAATAATTAAAGAAACTTCATCAAATTGTAATAAAAAGTTCCCAGTTCCCTGGAAATAGTAGCTTCTCACCTTTAGGCACATGTGGTGATAAATAGTCAGAGGCTGCAGGAAAGCCACCCCAGAAAACCTCATGAAGAAGCTGTCAGCTCCGAATTCAGCACAGTGTCTGGATGATAAATGGGGCTCCCAGTCACACACTTGGTCCAGGAAATGCAGAGACCAGCTTCATTCCCAGACACTGTCCTGGGTTTACACTGAATGAGGCACTAGTCCTGTGGGAAAAGTAGTATGCAGCCAAACAATTAAATCATGTCACATAATACACACTGGGTGGGGGAAGGGAAAAGGGGGGCAAACCATCCCTCCAAAGGCAGCCTTAGGTCTGGATTTGTCCAGCATTTAAGAGTTTAACTTTGTAAACCTGGGAGGTTCTTTGCATATTTTTAAAAGTTGCAGTTTTATCTGGCTCATTGCTTTGTTAATTTTTGTTCTCCCAGTCTCTCTGGCTCAGCTGCTGAGGTTCTGCACGTACCTCGGGTGAGTCAGGAGAGTTAGCTGGGAAAAGCCATGGGGTGAACAACCCTCCAGACAGAGACACCAGGGAGAAAGAACAGGATGGGGAAACCAGCCAGTTAAGCAATGATATGAAAAACATCAGCTGTAGCCCAGTCTAGGGAGAAAGAGGGAAAATTGCTTTTTCAGCAGGAGAGGGAAAGGGAGAGCCGGAACGCAGCTGTGGAAGGTGACTGTGGAGTGATGAGGATGTTGGGAATCCAGTGTCACTGCCTAGGCATTGCCTCCTGTGACCCTTCTGCCTTGGCTCTCCTGCAGCACAGAAGGAAAATGTCCTCCTGTTTGCCACGTTGTACCAGTCTCCATCCCACAGAACACCAGGGCCATAAAATCTTTGGTGCACAAAAGCTCCCCCAATACACACATTTATCACTTACAGGGAAAAGAAAGAGCCATCTTTCTTTTGGAGGGAGTCCATCCAAGTCACAAAAGTCTCTGTGACCAGGTGCAATATCCCCAGGGACAAACACCTTCCCCTCAGTCACTGTCCTCCCATCCAGCTCCTCACAGACCTGCCCATGTGTCCCACCTCACTAGGAAAGGGATCCTTTGGTCTCCTTTCTGGCTGTCACTTAGGGAAACTGTGACCTCCCAAAATATCTGAACTTACAGAGCCCCTATGAACCCAAAGCACCTCTACAAACCAGCTTGTTCCCAAAGGCAGCTCTGGGCTCTGTCCACCACACTCCTCCCCAGGGATCAGTGGAGTCACAACCAGACCACCCCAGGAGAAAGTTCAGCCTGAACTCCTCACCTCTGGCATCACCAACTCTGGTCCCAAGCCAGGCACCAAATCACAGCTGCAGAGGTGCTTCAGCATTCATTCACCAGGGTCCTCCTCCTCTTTGCTTTAATCCAGCTGGCACTGCCACTTCCACAGTGCAGACTCCCACTTGTTCCTGCCTTTTCCCAAGATTTCCCTCAGCATGGGAATGTCCATCTGCCCATGGGTTAGAATATGTTGACATAGACACAATATCAGCACAGGCATGCTTGAACATGGGTTTGAACTTGCAAGATGATGTTGGATACAAATAGGGTCACAGGCAATCAGCTGAGCATCTCTGTAGGAAAATGTTGTTGTAGGGAAGCTGAGGATTGATGGGGAGGAGGCTGTTTCTGAGCAAGAAATTTGAGAGAAAGCAGAGAAACCCAGAGGCAGCTTGGAAAGTAATAGTTGTGGCCAGGCACGAGGAGAGAAACCCACAGTGCAGCACAGTTCTCCTGGGAGGTGCAGAGATACAAATGCACAATTGTCAGCACATGTCTCTGTGTGTGTATATATATATGTGCAGGTATATATGTATAGTGCTTATGTTATATAACTATGCATAAAAAGTTATTTTGTACCTTGGTGAGCAGGCACAATACAAATGAAACTACCAACTAATTTAGTAAGCCAGTGATAAGTGTAAAAGGAAAAGAAGGTAAATTCTGATTCCATGTCTCCTGCTGAAGTTCCCAGCCAAATCATTCTTTTTCAATTGCTATCAGCTTTGTTTTGACTTTCCTGAGACTTACTTTTTTCTTTTATGAAATACAGTAGTTTCACCTGCTTTTTGTTTCTTAGCAAATACATTTACTTGACAGGACATATGAACTGATCGTGCCAATGTGTCCATTTATGCTTTATTTCAGAATAATCCCCCTGCAATTAGCACATTTGTATGTGCTTGGAAAATGAAGTTCAGTGTGGCTTTATGAGTGCAGACTGCCTCTACAATAACAGTTAGAGACCAAGAACTGTAACTCACCTTACCTATGCAAAGAAGCTGAGTGGTTTAAGACTCCTGCTGCTCCCAAGGTATTGTAAATGCAGGCATATTATAAATGCATTCTTCCCTGTCAAAGGGAAGAATGATGAGCAGGACTCCATGATATCAGAGGGCTGATTAATTACTTTATTACGCTATATTATTTTATTTCTATTTAATTATATTAAATATGTATCTATATTATATTCTATCATATCATAAAATTTTATATTTCTATAATTTACATTATGAATTAAATTATATATTAATTAAATATATTATAGTTATATTGTAATGTAATATAATATCATATAATATAGTATAACATATTAAAATATAATAATGTATGTTTATTATATTAATTACTTTATTATGCTAGATTATTCTTTATTATACTATATACACTATATTACACTACATCTAAACTGAAACTGAACAAGAACTCAACTCAACTCAACTCAACAAAATCTCATTATTGTCTCCTGACCAACCATCAGGACACAGCTTGCAGAGATTGGTCAAGAAAACAAAACCCTCACACCAGAATCCAATTACCAAATCCCTTCAGGTAAACAATCCTCCATAATGCATTCCACTTGTGCACAAACACAGGAGCAGCAAATGAGATAAGAATTGTTTTGATCATTCTTTTCTCTGCTTCTCTCACTGCTTCTCTCAGGTTCAGAGAATGTGAATCCCACACCCAGGTGCTTATTTCTGTCCCACTGCCAGATGTACCCTCACAGCAAAGCCACCCAACAGGAGAGTGTCCCTGCCCTTTGCCATGGGAGTTCTCAGCCCAGCAAAACAGCACAAACCTCCCCACACCCCAGACTCTGAACCAGACCAGCCAAAATTGGGGTGCACATGCCACCCATGTCCCTTAGGGGTTGCAGAGGAGAGGCTGCATTTGATGAAGAGATGTTTTGAAATGTATTTTAAAATATGGCTTAATTTCAGCCATGCTGCCTGTGAAAAGTAGTTGTGCTGCTTATAAGAATAAAAATGCTCTTGCTTTTTCTCACTGAGAAGCTTCTGTCAGAGTAAACCTGGGGCAAGAAATTTATTATCTTTCCTATAGTAAGGACTGGGAGAGCGCTGGATCAGGGTTTTCTGCTGACCACAGGGTAAAAACTGCCGTTCCTAATACCAGACTAAGGTCTGCCATGGGTTGCAATGTATATTGATTTCCTTTATATATTAAGAAAAGTCATATTTGAACAACACAGGGCAAAATGTGACCACTTGGACCTGTGCTGTTGATGACAGTTATCTCCTGCTGGCACTGTAATTATTTTAGTCTCAAACTCATGCTTGCCCTGGACTATCGTGCATGTTCTCACTTGGTATGGACAGACTCCCTCTGCTGGAAAATGAAGGTTATGAAGGTTATCTAGTAGATTAATGATTGTAAGTGAAAGAACTTGCAAACAATGTATTCTGCAGCAAATGTGCAATTTTGACTTACACTGTCCAAGGAATTGTAAAAATGTTTTGATTTCTTCCCTAATCACTGGTAAGGAGCTAGGAGGTTTTATCCTCAAAGTTCATCTCTGAACTTTGTAAAAATCCACACCACTACACTAACCTTATAAAGCACTAATGCACTGAGTAAAGTTCTGATTTCTCTTTTCTCCTGTATTTAGAATCAAGCCTTGAATAGTTCCCTCTGTAATCCTAAAGGACCCTCTCTTCATCACAGAGGACAAGAACCTTACAGGTGCACCAGGACATGACATGTAGGACAGGCTGGTTTCTTTAGCAGCAAATTCTGAACACACTGTTAAACGCAAGTGGGAAAGAGCACTTGCAAGCAGGATTTTAATGCAAGAATTCCTGTTATTTCTCAGGAATTTTAAGAGGTGGAGCTGATATATTCCTTTCAGAAATTAAGAACCCTGGTCCAAATTATTTACTGGATCATTGATCTTAAGGAAAGGAAGGTTACTATTGTTAGATTAAGTCCTCTTATCATCAGAATAGCTTCAGCAGGATCCAGGTCATACACAGCTTTACTTTTTTTTCTAGAAGAATGTGTTATCCAGAGCTTTCTATTTTTACTTATTTGATACGAGACAAAAGAGTATTGAGATAAGATCTGTATTTTAAAGCACCACTATAGCACAGCAGTTGTGCCTGCTTCTCTCACTCCACCCCACCAAAATGTCTCAGATGCCACCTACAGAGAGAATTTCCAAAGAGAGGAGGACTTGGTGCTTGGTGCCTTTCCTGATGATATCAATATAGGCAACAACTAGACCATATAACTTATCTCTATCTCATAGAATCACAGAATGGTTTGGGTTAAAAGACTGATTGGTTCCAAGCACCGTGCCATGGGCAAGGAACATTCCAACAGACCTGGTTACTCAGGGCCTCATCCAGCCTGGCCTCGAACACATCCAGCAATGGGGAGTCCACAGCCTCCATGCACTTCTGAAAAGGAAGTCAGGCTTCAGTGGGAAGTGAAGACAAAGGGATGAAGAAATCCATATGCTCACTGATAACAAATATTGAAAACATGAAACAGAAAGGGGAGTGAGCAGGAAAACTGGTGTGATTCAAGGGATTCATGAAGGAAATAGGAACTTGTGAAAAGTTCCTATTAAGATTTCTTGTAAGTGTCCTTCAGGTACTGGCAGGGACTATGAGGGTCTCCCTGGAGCCTTTTCTTCTTCAGGCTGACCAGTCCCAAAAACTCTCAGCTGTCATAGGAGAGGTGTTTCAGGCCTGTGATCAGTTTAGTGGCTCACCTCTGGGCTCACCCAGCAGGTCAGTGTCTATCAGTTTAGTGGCTCACCTCTGGGCTCACCCAGCAGGTCAGTGTCTATCAGTTTAGTGGCTCACCTCTGGGCTCACCCAGCAAGTCAGTGTCTATCAGTTTAGTGGCTCACCTCTGGGCTCACCCAGCAGGTCAGTGTCTATCAGTTTGGTGGCTCACCTCTGGGCTCACCCAGCAGGTCAGTGTCTATCAGTTTAGTGGCTCACCTCTGGGCTCACCCAGCAGGTCAGTGTCTATCAGTTTAGTGGCTCACCTCTGGGCTCACCCAGCAGGTCAGTGTCTATCAGTTTGGTGGCTCACCTCTGGGCTCATTCCAGCAGGTCAGTGTCATTCTCATGTTGGGGCCCCAGAGCTGAACACAGTGCATCAGCCAGCAGGGAATTTAGGAGAACTGGTTGCTCCCTCTCTGCAGCGCCAGCTCTGAACTGCAGACATTGAAACACCCTGCTGCTTGCAGCTCTTTTGGAGCACTGTGTTCCACTTTTCCACTAATACAGCTATTTAAAGAATTATACACTCTGGCTGTGTCTGTGGCAGCTTCAGTGTGGCCCACCATCTTCACCTTTGGTCTTTCCATCAGTGCAAACATTGTTAAAAGCCATTAAAGATAGTGCTGAAGGTTCTCCTACCTTCTAAGTAGCATCAGGTAACACAGAGTTACTGCAGCAGCTTCCACACAGTTGTATCACCTCTCAGTCACCAGCATTCAGGGTTTAGTCAAGATTCTCTACTCTGTATATTGCAAGTAAGAAAATAAGGCCCTGAGGGTTTGCCATAATCCCTCTTTATGAAAGCTGTGCATGCAGTGAAGTTCTGTGCTCCTGTCAGTCCCCAAGACGCCAATTGCAGCTACCAACCTCTTCTGCTACAATTCTACTTTTGCTTCATCAACATCTGAGCCTTGCTGAAAATTCTCTAGTAGAACCAGACATGAAATTGCACATGGAAATTGCACATGGATCCAAATCTTGCTTCAACTGAAAAGAAATTTCTTATCACTCTTAAGCAATCTCAGCTCAGAATTGCTTTGGATTAGGAAACCCCATTGCAGTGAGTACCTTGAGTGAGTGAGGGAAATTATGGTTGATGTCCATTGACCAGCTGAGACCTGGATTATCCTAATGTGACAGTCCTTTTGTTCCATGCAAAAGGCATTAAAGAAGATGAAGCAGCTTCACCTGCATCTGTGGGTGTGTAGAATTTGGCACAATGAAAAAGGAATTCATGAATATATATTATATTTATCCCAAATGCTGGCTAAAGTGCAGTTGCCAGTCCTGCATAGGTGAGAGCAGCCCAAAGTTACTTTGTTCTTCCTGAAGATCTTTTATTGCTGCTGGGACCACTAGAGCAAAGAAATGCTCTAATCATTCCTCTCTGGCAGGCATAAATTTGTGCTAATCTGAAATCACTGTAGCGGCTTTCTGGCAGATTTCTCTATATAGGAGTCCTCAGGGAGTAGACCCACTATATTCAAAAAGCTCATGAGAAACTTTGAAGATGTATTTTGTGTATACAGGAAGAGCAGCATATCAAATGAGAGCCATTGCATAATGGTCCAGGAAGGGCTGGTTTTCAAAGGACCAAATCCTAGCATTCACCTCATATCATGGGATGTGGCTGCAGGCAACCATGTCCATGAATCCTTCTGCTCAAGCTTTAGAGCAATAAAAGAGTTCTTTTTTGATACATCACTATCAGGAACAGTGCTAATTATCCAGCCTGAGGACTCTCTGTAGGGGCCTTGATGGCTTTTTTATGAAAATTCATGTACAACTGTCACAAGCTGGTTGGTCTTCTCAATTCACCAAAACTTTTGTCAGTTTAGAAATTGTCTGAACTGAAGCATTTTGACAAGCATATAAGAAGGACAAGAATGCATCTCGTATGACAGAATATTGATGCTCATTGTATCACTCTTTATTTTCTCTCTGACCTCAGGGACATGACACAGCTGAGAGAAATTATCTTTTTCCAAAGAACTGTAGATACTGAGCTGGGATTCAGAGGGATCCTCCTAATAGGAGCAATAGCACCTGTCAAGCCAGTCTAAAACGGCAGTGAAAATGAAGATCAACATGCTACGAGCAATGTTTTCTTTGATGAGTGGGTTTATTTTCACATTTGTTCTCACAAAATTACCTAAAGCTCTGGCACAACAACTGCAGGCAGAGCATTCTTTATGAAGTTTGTTGTATTTCAGTGTTCAATTCTCTCATTGTATGACTAGATTTTGGCTGTAATATCGCTCTGGAAATATTTCAAGACCTGTCTGTTTACAACAGTTTTGGCAGAAAGCTGCGATAAGCTCAAAGTCCTGTGATTATGATTCATTGCTGTGTGAATAATTTCAGTTATCAAGCCTGATTATATCTGTACATGGTTTTATACTATTCACATGTACGTTGGGTGCATTCAGAGCCAGGGCTGTGCTTACCCAAATATCTTTTTTAGTGCTAAAGAACAAAAACTTGCCAAAGAATATTTTAATACTTTCCATCTTTAATATTTTATGGGTTTTTAAAATAGGTATTATATTCTTCTTCAGTTATGCATTGTGGTTATTTCATTTTTATTCCTGCATTTAAATATCTCCTACTTTTTTCCCCAGAAAGGATTCTTGTGAGCATTTACATAAATACAGCTATTACGTCATTTTACCTGTGTGGGATATGGCATTTCATATACCAATACATGATAAGTTAGCCAGCACTCAAAATTGAATTCATCCTCCAAACCATGCTGCAATGAAACAATACCTGAGAAGCAAGCATAAATATTTTGCTTTGGGAATGCCCACCTGACAGATGAGGTAACCCCAACTGATGTCCTCTTCTCAGCCCTCTCAGAAAACATTGGGGTGTAAATCTCTCCTGCTCTTGAAAGATTTCTATGTACCCACATCTTCCCTTCCCACAGGAGCACTTTCCAGCTAGCCGGAACTGCTGGAAGAATTCACAGGGATGAGTGTTTCATCAGACCATGGTCTTCCACTTGTAAACACAGCAAGTTTAATATTTCCTTCATGGGTGCCTTGAATCACACCAGTTTTCCTGCTCACTCCCCTTTCTGTTTAATGTTTTCAATATTTCTTATTAGTGAGCATATGGATTTCTTCATCCCTTTGTCTTCACTTCCCACTGAAGCCTGACTTCCTTCATGGCCATGGTTTGGACTCTGGTACAACTTGCAGCCATCCCACTCTTGGGAAGGGCAGAAAAAGCAAACAGTGTTTGCCCAGGAATGGGTGTTTGTGCAGAAACTGCCTGCAGCCAGCCCCATTGCCTGGGAATTCAGGGTGGAATCAAGGCAGTGACTATTTTTTATGTCATTTGCCACAGAACTAGTGACCTACTGTGAGAATGGAAACCCTCTGGAGTCTTTCTGACAGAAATATCAGACGTGCCATTGCAATCAGATTCCTCTTTGGATGGTTACCAGCCTTCCCAAATGCCCAATTTCTTATGGAATACTTGTTAATTTCTGCGGAGAATGATTTCATTCTATCAAGCAAGATTCAGTCCACCCAAGTAATACTATTGCTCAGACTGGAAGGGACAGAGCTGGAAAGGGCTCCTGGTCTGATCAGCCAGGATACAGAGCAAGGGAGGAGAACACTTCTGAGTCAATAGAGAGCACTGTGTGAAAGCTTCTGTTTCCAGAGTCACACCATGGGGCTGATGGGCCAGTTCAAGAGCACATGAACACTTCCAGACCCTCCCTTCAGACAAATGGGATTTGGTGGAATACAGGGGAGCTGTTTGCAGGCAGAGCTGCCCTGGTGGCAGTGAGGTTTCTCTGTGCTTTCAGGGAGATGGTGACCAGCAAGCCAGAGGCAGCCACACAGGGCTCTCCTATTTTAGCTCTGTTTGGTATTTTCTTTCCATCAGGTGTGGTGTACAACCAGCACACTGATTTGATGAACACAAGCAAATTCTGCTGGGGCCTGTTGAGTTAACCTGTCTGTTCAACAGGAGGAGGCAGCTGATGACCTGAAATGCAGGCAAAGCTGATGCAGCCATGGCATTCAGCTCTCCCAGGATGGGAGGACAGGCTGCTACCTGAAAAGACGTACATGAGAGGTTTTATCTGAGAGCTCAGACACAGCTGGCCATGTTCATTTCTATCCAGACCTTCTGTAATGCAGTCTTCTGATTAAGGTCGTAAAGGAAAAGTATTTAAGTTTTGGCTGACAGAAGAACTTTGCAAAAATTCAATCTGGATTGGGAAGGGCAGGAACAATGCATAGGAACAACATTTTTCCATTATTAGATTTATTAGTTTATAATACATGTTACCAGGCAAGAAGCAATTTACAAGCATCAGTAAGGGTTCAATTGCTTTCTTATCTATCCCCCAAAGCTCTAAACAAAAAACCCCAAACAACTCAATCCCTTAATGTCTATAACTGTTACAAAGTCTTAAGGATGCCCTAAGCTTTTAAAGGGCTGAATATTCAAAAGTAAGGCTCTAGGGTAAATTAGTAAGATTTTTGTTAATTACAGAAAAATCACAGGAAGAATATCCATCAGACCTTGACTTTTGCTCATGACTTCATTACTCTTCACTCTTTTCTCCCTGTATTATCCAAATCAGGCTTTCTCCATACTAGGCCTGGGAAGATTATTCCCAAAGAGAGAAGGGTTGTATCTGCAGAGAGCACTGGCACTTTGAAGACAGGGGAGCATAGGGGGATTGTGGGAGAGTGTCTGTGTTTGTGAGCATGTGGAGATGAGATTTACACCTGTGTTCAGGAGGTCCTCAACCAGAGGATCAGCCTTTTCCCTGTCTATGGTCCTGCTCACCAGAGACAGCCAGTTTGGCCCAAATTCTGGAAAAGGAAAAAGGGTTGCAATGCCCCATCAGCTCCTTGAAGATATTCTATGGAAATATAAGAGAACCAGAACATCTCTGGTTTTACTAGAGAATTCAGATGTTAATGAAGCAAGAGTTGTAGCAGAAGAGGTTGGTAGCTACAAGGCAGTAAATTAGTAAAGGGAGAGAGGAAAGGTCACAAAAGAAGCAAGGTAATGAGGTGATGTTTAAAAAAGACTGCATATGGCATTCAGTGCCATGGTTTAGTTGAGGTGTTAGGGCATGGGTTGGACTTGATCTTTAAGATCTCTTCCAACCTCGTCATTCTGTGAATTCTGTGGGTAAAGCTGAGAGAAAGAACTAATTGTGTGAGTGGGGAAATGGGACTGAGGACATGGGAGAGGGCTGGGAAATGCCAGTGAAATGAGTCACACAGCAGAGTGACAGGAAAAGCAGTGAGAAGTGAACCATCAGGGAGGTGTAGAAGAGAACATGGGCTTCTCTTAATTACATACATTTGGAGCTGAAAGACTGTCAGAGCAAAAAGATACCTGTTTTCAAGACAATTCTAAGTGAATGTCAGGAAGCAGTTGGCTGTTTATATGTACTTTTTTCTTCCCAAACCTACCAAAAAGCCTGTTTTCAATTAAAAAAGGAACATAAGGCTTTGCATGGCTCTGTAACATATAGGTGGTGGCCTCCTCTTAAAGGAATGCATCCACCACTGTCCTGCTACAATGCTAAATATGCCTGAAATCCTCTTATGGTGGTTAATCTCTAACTTGGATCTTGCTACTGATACACTCCTATGACAAAGGTCATATTTCTAGTGACAAAAGTAAAGAAAGGAAGGTAGTAACATGGTGCCAGCAATGCAGTTGCTTTTACTTTTATTTTACAGCTTAGGGGTTATTCTAGCTAACAGGCTGCTTCTAGTCAAAACAGAACAAAAATGCTCCCTCTGCTCTTCAGGGGGAGTGTTAAGATGGATTTTCTCAATGCATTCTAGCTGCCTGTGGATACATAACCTTTCTGATTGCTTGCTTGTGATGGAAACTGTTCACTGTGTTTTGCAGGTACTTCTGAACTTTCAGCTTCGTCCCGCTCTCTCCTTGCCTCTGATTTCTCTCCCATTTTCTTATGAGACTTGCTTTTTCTCAAATGCAATTTTTCTCTTTCTCGTCTCTCTTTTGCACCTTCAGGTTGCTAAAAGACAGGGAAAAAATAGCAGGGAATTAAAAGAGATTCCTACAAGAACAACAACAACAAAAAAGCTCATTATTTTATTTCACTGAGTAACAAAATGTTCCAGTAACTTCCTCACCAAGATCAGCTTTACCATGATGGGCTCAAATTCAAGGCCCAAGCCAGTCCCCCTAAAGCTCAGCAAGAAGCAACACACATGCTTTGGTTTTACTCTCTATATGATAGAAGGGTCACAGGCTCAGTGCACTTGAAGAGGAGAGCAGATAGGAGGGAGAAAGAGAGGGGTTCTGAGATTTCAGCCCAGACTCCATGTTTCTATCCTTTCATGTGATCCATCTTTACATCCCTGATGACTTCTCAGTGCTGGCAAAGACCTCACTGAAAACAAGGTCTGAAGGGTTCTCAAAGACACATTTATATGAGAAAAGCAATATGCAGGGAAGGAGATGAATTACCTTTCCCAAAGTGTTCACCTGTCTGATCATGGTGGTTTGAATTGCACCCACACAGCTCTGAATGCAAAAAAATGCTCCATTTGAAGACACAGGTTTAAGCCCAAATTTCCTTTCCGATCTCTGACCTATTGCTCAGTTCTTTGAGATTCACAAGTCCTTCACATCTCCCAAACTACAATTGTGACTGAGGGAATGGCAACAACTTGGTCTTCTTGAAAAACAGATTAAAATACAGCTCAAAACATCTCACTGCTGATTACAGAGGGGCACTGGAATCCCTGCTTTTAGCTGGAACTGAAGCCATAATTAATGCATTGTGCTCACTATACCTAATCACACATCAACTACACTACTACTCACTACTACACTACTACTCATAGACTTTCTGGCCACAGGCATTTCTGAGAAACTATAAATGATAAAGCAGACAACCACTGGTGAATGCTGGCACATGAGGCAATGTAAATTTCCAAATGAAAGCAATTGAGTAGTTCCTGAAGAGGAAAAAGAAGATTAGGGAGCACACTTGAAATTTTGACCATGGTGTAACAGTGCTGTCATCATCATAATTCTGCATATTTTTAGACAATTGGTCATGCAAGGACTATAATTATGGGACTGATCATGTAATTATGCTGCCTATTGAAAAGAAATTTTTCCCCTTCTTTTGCTGTGCAAAGAGAGTTGAAAACTACTTTTCCATACAAATTGTCAGTGTCAAGAACCTGGAACAAAAAAAGGATACTTCCTTCTATGGCTATTTGATGCTAATGTCAGGGGTTATTCAAGCACAGCTTTTTGAATGGAGTGACAATTTGCTGGGGTTTTCCTGATACTTAAAAGTGAGTTGGGATTTATTACCCTTTCTTCCATTGCAGGATACAGCAGATACTATGCATCATAATAAAAATATATTAAAGTCTAGATAAAAATTGGCAATTGGCTATTTCATCAACACTCACCAGAAAAAATGCTCATGGCTCTGGACAGAATGATGGGGAGAAGGATGAAATAGGCAGAGAATCCCCTGCATGCCCTTGCAGATAAAATATGTTCTACCTATAGCAATAGCTGCTGCTGCAGCTGTGTGGTGACGCTGCAGAAAGCAGATGGATGGGGTCCTGAGGGGTAAATGAGAAGCCTCTCAAACACTGCAGTGTCTGGCAGTGTTACAGACAACTCCACATAGATCAAGTCAGGTCAGCAGCTGTGAAAAAGTGAGCTGAGTCTTGCAGCAGAAGTAAAGCAAACCTGGGTTTGTATTGTCATGTTTTGTGGCCACAGCCAGAGAAACCTCTGAAAACATTGCCACATGAGCCAGTGTGGTGTTTCATTTTGAGGATAAACATTCCTGAATAAGCTGGGCAGTAACACCACATCAAGAATCCTCACACTAATGATACAACTTTAACCTGGTTTGTGCTACTCGTAGTCATTTGAGACCATATAATATGAGAAATTACAATTGGAGTTTATTTCTGCACTTCCCTCAGCAAAGTCACAGCAATTGCACAAAGGATGAAGCTGACTTGGTTGGTTGGGCTTTTTTTCTTCTGCAGTGATCTTATTACCTACCAAAGAAACTGAGCGTTTGCTTTTGAGATGCAATTGCTTTTCAAAGGACTCTGCAAATTCCTGAATGGAGTTTGATCTTGTCTCTGGACATGAGCTGTCTGCTGAAGGTGTTCTGCTTGCCTTCCTGTGGCAGTGACATTTGACATCTTGGTCTTCTTGAAATTCCTTGGAGCCTCTGAGGTGGCCTGAAGATGAGCCTTTGGCAGAAGCATGAAGTCGTGTTGTATGGAGAGAGGAAAGCTTGGCCTGAAAAACAAAAGGTCTTTGTTGACTATTGAATAGCAAAGCAGAACACACAAGGCAGATTTTTTTCTGCCCCAGACACTCTCCCAAACAGTGGTGCAAAGTGAAAGACCCTCCCCAGAATTCTGTATCTTTCTTTTTAAGTGTAGGAGAATCACACTGCCAAGAACTTGCTTTCTGGACGCAGCAGGGGCAGAATTTCCTATGATTCTTGGGTTTGAGGATATAAGTTCTGGCACACAATTAACATTTCAAATGTAAAGTGTGCTGGGTCCTCTTAGTGTTCACTGACAGGAAAAGGAACTGGGACTCTTCATAGCCTCAAAGACTCAGGCCTTGCACCTGGTTGCAGTTTTTAGGCAGGACTCTCAAAAAGCAATACCCAGCCTTTTTGGCCAGACGAGTCAGGTAAGAGGTTTGACCCACAAGTGCTGCAGGTCTTATCAGCTGTTGGAGTTTAGAGTGTGACAGCAACCATTTCTCACCCAGTTCTGTCAAGTTTTCAGCACGGTCTACATGCAGACAAATTGCTTTATTGCCCAGCTTTGAATTTTCTGCAGGATTTTTGGGTACATTTGTCTTGAACTAATGAAGAAGCACTTTCAGGGTACTGAGGGACACATCTCTACCAAAGAAGTAGTAGGAAACAGACTTCTACAATTATATTTGCATGACTGAAGTCAGAATGAATAGATAGTTGTTAGGTTTCTGTGTGATTCAATTTTCCAAGGCCTGGCATGCAGATAAAAGCTATTGATCTGCATCAGCTGTGTTTAATTGAATGCCTGCAAAGGAGATTAAACTGATACAGAACTGCTGTGGCCTGTGCAGTCATAAATTGGTGGTTTTAGAAAGGGACAGACCTGTAGAAGAGAGACATGAGAAGGACACCACACAGCTGGGGATATCCCAAACCCTGTTGATGATTTTCAGGATGAGTAGATGAACACAGGTAAGATGCAGATGGTGAAAGTTGTGAGAGATGGGAGGTACTGAAAATTACACCCCTGCAGGTGTCAGATTAAAGCACTCCAGGCACCCAGCTGCTGGCATACATTTCTGAATGCATCTTTGTTTTGAACATTATAAGGAATTTCTCCACAGGAAGGATGACTACACATTGGAATAGAGTGCCCAGGGAGGTGGTGAAGTCACTGTCCCTGGAGATGTTTAAGGAAGGACAGGACATGGCACTCAGTGCCATGGTCTAGTTGAATGGTGGTGGATGGGTCAAAGGTCAGAGTCGATGATCTCAGGGGTTTTTTCCAACCTATTTGATACTGGGACTCTCTGTTTTGTACAGGCCTGGT
Organism: Melospiza georgiana; assembly: GCF_028018845.1. Taxonomy (NCBI): domain Eukaryota; kingdom Metazoa; phylum Chordata; class Aves; order Passeriformes; family Passerellidae; genus Melospiza; species Melospiza georgiana. The sequence goes on from NC_080431.1 coordinate 96,168,906, forward strand.
GCTGAGCCTTCAGTTACTAAGTAACCCTGAGAAGTTCTGCTGACTTTAAGGGAGCTGTGATTGTTTCTAACAAAGGAAGGTTTATCCCACCAGTTCTGCAATGCTTTCTAAGAAAATCCTTACACTCAGTGCAGGGTTTGTGGTGTGTGTATTGGTTGTTTTGTTGTTTTAACAAACAGGGGAAAACTAAACCAACTGGGTATAGTGTTCATGTGAATCTACAAACCTTGGACTGCAAGGGACCTGAAATATGTCCTGCAGACAACTTTATTCACTCTGAAGTTGTGTGCAGGACATATCCTTGCTCCTATAAATGTACTGGCACAACAGGGACCAATGCAGCCTTTCTCTGGATAGAGAGGCTGTGCATTCATATGGCTGTGGCTGCATCACATTAGACAGGCTTGAGGAGAGATGCTGAAAATAATAAATCTTGCACCTGACAGAAGTACCTAATATTTGAAGAGTGCTTGCAAAATCTATGGTACTGGTTCCATTTTTTTCCCAGGCATAAGCTTATTATGATCAGTATTATGGACAGCCTCTGAGAGTAGTGTTAATGATTTCTGCTGTAGTATTTTTACTTTGGTTTCAAACCAGTCAATACAGCTGCAAGTTCTGTAAGGTCATATTGTATTGTTACTATAGAAAGCATCAAAGCAATCATATTGTGCTCGAGGGACAGGAGAACACATGCCATGCCAGGCTCAAAAAGCTAAATGTCTTCTCTGACATTTTAATGGCATCAACATATATTCTTTCCTGGAAATAAAAATTGTCTCATGGTAAAAATCACTGGTATCTGTTCCTAGAGGGTTTGGGAAAAAAGCCCAAACCAAACACAGGAGGACAGCTGAAATGGGGGGTTGTGTTCTATCAATCTTGTTTTGCAAAGACTGTAAATGTTTTCTTTTACTAAGACATTACTTTTTAGTTTCCCTTCACAGATAGAATTACAGTTAAGCCCTTAGCAAAAAGACTGCAGTTTACCTACTGATATGGCAGCAATGGTCCAGAAAAGGGACAAGCTTTTCTCTGAAATGCCCATCTGCCTCAGTGGGCTAAGGGTAAAGATAGACTGACAGGTCTATGCAATCATATTGCTGTGACTGTTCTTTCTCTCACAGTGCCTGTGCATGATACATTCAATTCTCCACTATCAAAATGGGGATTGTTTGCCAGTGCTAGGAAGCACCCGGGGATCTCAGGGATTGTTTCTTATTCCCATTAGTTCTCCTTTTTTCTATGTTGGGCAAAGGCCACCCATGTTCAGTGTATCTATTTACAAAAGAGCTAATATTCTGCTAATTGCCAATCTCAAACACATAAAAGGTACACAAACAAAAATACTTCACACAACAAAAATTGTTGTCAGTATAATTTGTCTTATCTCTTTCTCAGTTTCTGTTGTAGACAAGTTAATTGTTTACATCTTTTGGGCTTGATCTGAGAGCTTGCACAGCTGTCAGTAAGAACATTAATCTTCAGTGTGTCAGCACAAGTGTTCATTGTTTGCTGGAGTTCACACAATGACCCGAGTATTTTAGGGATATTTTGGAACATCTGACATTCAGATGCTCTCCCATGGCTTCATTTCCTTCCAAGACGCTTACAGACAAGAATATATTTCTTTAAAATATTTTAGTCTGGCCTTCAATTCGTCTATAATAACAACGTTGTGGTAGATGTTCAGTTTAAGTTTAGTTTAAATTAAATGTCAGTAACTTCAACAGCAGTCATTTGTTCTGCTGCCACTCCTAGCAATTTTCCCCCGTGAGAAACAATGTCTGTTTGAAGGTGGATCCATGTATAGGGCTGTAAACTTCTTATCAGTTCTCCTTTGTCTCCAATCTTTTCCTTACAATATAATGTCTGGGAGGTAAGACATGTTCTGAACCTAAATGATGTAAGGTAACTGGAATGTGACAAGGAAAGTCATAGCTGGAGGCTTCAAAAAAGGTATCACAGTTAATTTGTCTAAAGTTTGCCAGGGGAACAAGTTAAATAAAGGAGATGGAAACAGCTGACTTAATTGTCCCCAGGCAATTTTTACATTTAGTGTTGGCCCACAGCAACACACAGAGCTCTGAGCTTTCCAGGACAGTGGAGTTACATGTTGTTTTAGCCTGACAGATTGGAGTTACATGTTTTAGCTTGACTTGCAAGTGACCCAGTGTAGGATGGATATAATTTTGTGTTCCCCTCTGCAAAGTGTGAATGACAATGGCAAAAGCATTTTGCAAAGCTCATCTCAGTGGCGTTTGTGAGGTATACAAAGATACTGGGGGGGAAAAAATATGAAAACTGTTGTTAGTTTAGGAGTTATTCAAAGCTATATCCATACTTAGGATGGGGGCTGTACCATGATAGGATACCACAGGAATTTAATTTTTGTCGTTGTGGTGGAAGCAATGGCTTGAGTGTCTCACTATAGTACAAGAAAAACTACAAAGACCAACACAGCAGTTTGGAGCTGAAAGTGATTTTCCAGCAGAACCAACTTTCGTGCTCCCCTGAGAGCACTTTACAATGCAGCATCACAAGGCTGGGGGTGCTGAAGCAGTTCCCATGGGCAGAATTGCTCTGCTGCTGGTGCCCTGAATAAAGCTTTGGATATGAGACCAAGTGAGCTGGCAGTGCTCTTTTGGCAGTACCACTGTACCTGCATAAGGAGCTTTTCCCAAAGCTGTGCCAGAACTTGCTGACTTGATTTTAGACAGTGGAATTATCTTGATTTTCAGTGCTGAGACAGAAGAAAGGGTACGCTGTGACCTGCTGTGGAGGTTTTAGCTTTCAGAAGAGATGCACTCTAACCTCAGTTATTATTCCTCCTGATAATTAGCACTGTTCTGATAAAATGAAGACAATATTTAAATAACAGCGCCAGTGTTTTGAATATTACAAAGGTTATAATTTGCAATAATGAATCTTACAGTAGTTATAATTTGGAGTAACTGTGCAAAACCCACACATCCAGATGCAATAGTTCTCAAGTTACTGCTCTCAACAAGGAGATGCTCTTTCTGGAGGTATTTACAAGGCATCAGTAGTGCCCATTTGTTTAACTTTTGGCTTTGGTTAGACAAAACATAGTACTGCTCTTTGCTACCAACTACTCAGCTTCCAAATCAGGAGTTCATTTCAAGATGTATCCGCAAATTATAAAATCCCCAGACAAATATTGATGTCTCATTCCTCCAGTCAACATCTGGCACTGAGAAATAAAGCAGTTAAAATTTACATCTTCTATATGAAACCAGTGGAGCAAGACAAATTTGTGTGAAGCATTAATGTAAAGGTCAGATGTAATTAAGTATACACAATATCTTTAGCTTGTTAAACAGTAACATCAAAAAGTCATAGTCTTTCTGTCAGCCAACTTAATCTAAATTCAAGGAATGGGTTCAGGAATGCAAGTGTAGCAAAGTACTTGAATAGCTATTAGCTAACTCTTTAAATAGCTTTTGAACAAACAGAATACAAGGACATGCTAATACAGACAAATATACAAGATGTGTTCAGCACCTTGCTGAATAGAAAGAGATTTAAAGTGCATTCTTACACTCCAGTTTCTCTTGAGGCTAGAGAAATCACATATGTATGGATCTCTGAGAGAAAAAAGTAAAATACAATAAAATTAATTAACCTCCTTCCCCTCCCATTAATAAATGTTATGTATTCAGCATTTTGATGGAATACAGCAGCAAAGCTCTAGCTCAGAGTCTGTCTTGCAATCTGTGGCTGAGGTGAGATATAAGAGTAAATAACAAATATGGCTGATCAGACCAGAAGTTATGAATGAAGGTTATCTCTCCAGCCTGCCCATGAATTCAAAGAGGGAGGAAGTAGTTTTGGACTCATTGGTTTTCTTAGCCAATTTTTTTGGAAATGAAAAATCCCACAGCTTAGAACCTGACAGCTGCAGAGGATAAGAGCTTGCAAGGTGGAAACATAGAATGGCACAAAAAAAAAGTTTGGGAAAGATTGTCTGCTCCTCTCCAATATATTAGCATTTGCTTCATTGCAGCCATAATGATCAAAGGATATAATTTTAAAATGGTTTGTAAGGAAACATAGTATCTTTGTTAAGACAACTGATGTAGTTGGGAAAAAAAGGAGACAGGTTGGTTTGGACCACCTAAATGTTCTTTTAAAAGCTGAAATGAAAGAAACAATATTTGAATAAAGAGAAGACTATGAACAGTTTTCAGTTTAATCTAATTTTGATAATCACTTAGACAGTTGTGTGTGACCTTCTGAACATGAACCTGCCCCTTTCCCAACTGTTTGGATTTAAGATTGTACTTCTACCCTAAAATCTTACTTCACAGTTTGGTAAGCTTATGTGTTGTATAATTGTTTTCAGAGTCAGATGTTTTAAAACAGGAGGGACTGCGTCCTCTAGCTTAAAACAGAAGTTACACTTACCTGAAAACAGGTAAGTCTCAGGTAAGTCTAAAGGGTCAAACTTCCTGGAGACAATATAGTTGCATAATTAGGTCAAAACCCTTTTAATACATATGGAATTACACAGTTTTTCACATGAGAACAGCCTTGTTACTGGCAGTCTTTATGTATGCAGGTGCAAAATGTTTTGATGTCTACCAGGTTGTGCTGAGCAGCCAGAACAACACTGTAGCACATAGTTACGCAGCTATTACACATTTCTCCTTACATTTCTGGCCCTATCATCACTTTTCTTGGAGTTTGCCAGTTTTCTGTATGCTAAGACCCCAGAGCTTGACCCTGTCAGACAGCTACACTCAAAAAGCAAGTAGCAGCTGCCAGCAGGAGCTGAATTTACTTGGCAAGGTGGCCGATACTTCTCATACATCCCTGGGGCTGTGCCTCAGGGGATGGAACTCACATTTATACATACACCAGTGCACACACAGAGAAAGCTGCACACAGCTCTTACCGGCAGGGATGCTCTCCTCTCACTCCAGAGTTGTGGCTGACGTTTCTTGTGGCCTCTGCCTTCCTTCTCCTCATCGATCAAGTTGTGGCCCCAGAAGCTGCTCATCCATTTTGCAAAGAAAATATCATCATCTTCATCATATTCCATGCACAGATGCTCCAAACCTGGAGATGGGGGGGGTCTCCCAGCCAGACAAGGCAAAGCCAGACAGAGGTGAAATTCCACCACCAAGCCAGTAGCTCCACACTGTTCTGCCAACAAAGGGAGCAGACACACAGTTTCAAACACTCTTTCTGCACTCCCTCCCCAAAACCCGTCCCACTGCAGCCCCAGGCACTGTCTAAACACAAAGTCAGCCCTTTCTTATCTCTTTTCAACTAGGTTTCCTTTAACCTTTCCATTGCAGCGATGTCCAATATGACACTGCCCCAGGGGGTGGGTGGCAGGGCTGGGGCTGCTCCCTGTGCTGCTGCTGAGTGCCCCAGCTGTCAATACCAATGCAGAATTGCCCACAGTTACATGCCTGCAGGGGGCAGGCCCAAAGTGGGCTTGTGATTTTTGAGAAGCAGCATTGACATATTGATGCTGGTCAGAAACTGGCTGGCTCTGTGGGAGGGAGCACAAAGGGCCCACTCTCTCTGCTGCTCTCTCTCTCTCTTCTGACTTCTGCTGCCTCTGCTCCTCCTTCAGCATTTCAGAAACATCATCTGCCTGGGTAGAAACCCTTCCTAAAGCAACTGCTCATTCATTTTTGGGTTATGACAGACAGGGAAATTTTGCAGCTGCTGCTTTTCACCTAAGTGATTTCATCTGCCATATCAGGGGTATGGGAGGCCCTGCCTCACTTGAATGCACTCAGGGTAAAAATGTGCTGGTTCCTCCTTACCAGCCCTGGGTGTAAACTATACAGGCCTTGCCTCTCCCACACAACAGAACAGGGCCAGGGAATGACTTCTGGCCCTCAGACCAAGTGTCTAAACTGAGCACATGTACCCTACGTGGTGTCTGTGCTGAGGGTCTCCTCCGGGCTCTGTACTGCAATTACTGCACTGTGGCTGTAATAATTTGTTGTCATTTTTACGCCTCCTTTATTTAAAAATCTCTGATATAACACAAAAACTGTTGTTTTTCATTAAACTGTTGTCTGCATGGTATGAAACTGGAAGATGTGTTATGTGCTTTGGGGCCTGGCAGGAGGACAATGAGGGCTCTGGGGCTGTAGAGCCTGTTGGGCTGGTGGTGGAAGGCTACATGGCAGGAAGAACCCAAATTGAACTTCTTACTTGTTGCCACACTTCTCTTCACAGAGAAAAGCAAGGTACAATTCTTCCCAAGGATATTTCTGGGTTTCACATTCTCTGAACCTCAGAGAAAGAAAAACCAACTCTTATCTCATTTACTGCTCCTGTGTTGTTCACAAGTGGAATGCTTTGTGGAAGATGGTTTACCTGAAGGGAATTGGTAATGGGATTCTGGTGTGAGTGTTTTGATTCACTGACCAATTGAATCCAGGTGTGTGTGTTGGGACTGTTGGCTGACAGTCACAAGATGTAGTGGAGTGCATTTGAGTTTAGATCTGCTTGGCAGATTCAGTTTAGATGTAAAGTAATAAAATGTAAATATAATATAGAATAATATAGTATAATAAAGTAACTAATTAGCCTTCTGATAAGATGGGATCCTCCTCATAATTTCTCCCTGCCAAGGAGACAGGGGTGGTCTTGTTACTATACTTACTGGAAGCAAAGCCTGGTGTGTGCTGGTGTTCTTCTGGTGCCCAGACATTGCTGTGGAGATGCTGGTTGATCCTGGCCACAAATATGCCAAAAAGCTTGCTGGTAATTTGGCATTACAGAGAACCAGTGGTCCAGCATTAAACGTTTCCCTCAACATGTTTAGAATGACAGATGTGGCTACAAAACTCCAGTTTCCTTCACGGGGGTGTGAGGTATGAGTACAGTGTGGGACTGTTCATTCCCAACAACACAGGTGAAGGGAATGGTTGCTCAGAGATGTCTGTGTGCCCAATTTTACCTTGTCCAGGGCAGGAAAGAGTGTGATTAGCAGAGTGACCGGAGTACATGGGTGGGCAGATGGCATTGCCTCAGATGTTTTATATGAGAGCTTGGGGACACAATCATCCCTGCAGCAGCCTGGACAGGAGCAAGAGGGATACCTGCAAAACAGCAGAGTAAGGAGACACCTGAAGCAATGAAAAGGATGTGTAGGCTGATTTTCTAGGTGGGGAAGGTCCCTCCTGGCCATATTCAAGCAGCCTGAATTTGACTTACATCGTGGAGGCCACCCAGGCAAGGCACACCTGAAAGCCTGCAGGAAGCACGACGTGGGTGGAATTATTGAGGCTGTCCCAGCAGGAAGCTATTGACCTGTTGGATACATATTTTCTATTGTGAGGTGACAGGGAGAACAGGGAGAAGGGTTGTCCCACAGCTTTGTCCAAATATGCTTACATAAATAGTAATAATCCATCAATTAAAGGACATTTCTCAAGTTGTTTACTACCAGGAATACAGATGCAGTGACTCAGAGTACAGCAGGGCAAATTTTAGTTGGGATCCTGAGGTGTTTGCTTTGCAATCTTACTGTTGTTTTTATTTGCAGCCCTTTTTTCTTCTTTGCAATATGTCTTCTCACATTTCCCTCCTACCTACAATGAAATTTTTGCATGAGATGACTGGGGCTGATTGTAAAAATATATCAAAAACAACTCCTCTTCAGCTGAGTGCTCCATGGAAATAAGTGGAGACAGGAACATAAGCTTGCTCTGCCTACAGGTAAGGATTTTAACGAGGCATAGACCCACACATGAACAAAATTCCAGTATTACATATTATTTTTATGACAGATTCAATTAATAACAGGGAAGAAAACATGAAGATTTAATTTATAACAAGGATTGCTCCAAAATTATTAAGTACAAAGTCCTAGAAAGTCTGAATCAGTCACATTAGCTGAAACTTCACAGAATTAGAGAATCAACCAGGTTAAATTGGAAGAGACCACAGTGGATCATCTGGTCCAACCTCCCTGCTCAAGCAGGGCCATCCCAGAACACAGGTTTGTATCCAGACACGTCTGGAATGTCTCTAGTGTGAAAATGCGTATTTTATGATTTGGTTTTCGCAAATATTAAAACCAGTATGTGTTAGAAAGTTTTGCTGTATTAATTTTCTTAAGTAGCGTGTCAAATACAGTTTTAAGTTATAACATAATGTTAAAATAGAAATATGCTATGTAAGATACTTTTCTTAAAGAAAGGACTCGCACCGAGATAGCAGCCACACGACACCTAAATCTTTCAGAGAAAAAGAATTTATTGCCTCATTATTAGAAGAAACAAACTTCTTCCTGCCTCGCTCAGCTCTGAAGAGGCCGTCAGGATTAAGAGGAAGAAGCTGACACTGACCAGACAGAATCCTGTGTTTGAATGGAATTTATGCATCGTGTATGAAGTGTATGAATATGCAACAGGCATATTCAAGGATTTTTAAAGGTCAATCCTCTGTTAACGTGTGCCTTTTTTCAGGCTTATTTTGCCCAGAAAGAGGGAGCCTGACTGTCGGTAATTCTTTGTTCCTATTGTCTCGTGTTGTCCTCAATCTCAATTGTTCAAATTTTTATTACTCTAATTGTATTACTATTTTTATAACCATTTTATTACTATAAAACTTTTAAAATTTTGAAAACAAGTGATTGGCGTTTTTCACATCTAGTGAGGGAAACTCCACAACCTCACTGGACAACCTGTTCCAATGCTTCTGCACAGTAAAAATTTCCTCCTCATGTTCAGGTGGAACTTCTGAACATCAGCTTCTGCCCATTGCCTCTTGTCCCATTGCTTGGCACTACCGAGAAGAGCCTGGATCCATCTTCTTGGTAGCCCCTCTTCAGGTACTTGAGACATTGATGAGGGCGTCTCTCCTCAAGGCCGAACAGCCCCAGCTCCCTCAGCCTTTCCTCGTCTTAAGAGTCCCTTAATCACGTTCGCTGCCCCTTCTCAGACCCGCTCCAGGAGCTGCACGTCTCTCTGATACTGAGGAGCCCAGCATTGGACACTTCTCGTGTGAGCGGCTCAGATCTCCATCGGCACGGATGGCCCCGAGGCCATTCCAGCGCTGTTTCCCGGAGAGCCCCCCCGAGCCCGGCCCGGTCCCGCCCGGGCTCCCTCACAGGGCTGCAGGAGCCCCTCCGCTCCGGCAGGGGGCGCTGCGGGCAGGCGGAAGCAGCGGCGCTCCCGCGCCCTCCCGGCGCGCCCCGCGTGTCCGCTGACCCTCCCTCCTCCTCTCCTCCTCCTCCCGGGCGTCATGGCCGCCTCGAAGCCCGTGGAGGTGCCGGGCGGCGGCGGCACCGGCGGGCTGTCGCGATGGCAGCTGGCGCTGGTCCTGGGCACGCCCATCCTGCTGGGAGCCGGCGCGGTCTATCTGTGGGGGCGGCGGGCGGCGCGGCGTGGGAAGGGCGCTAGCGAGCGGAAGACCCCCGAGGGGCGGGCGAGCCCCGGGCCCGGCAGTGAAAGCGGCTCCGGGCAGCCCGACGGGCCCGGACACGAGGAGATGGTGAGCGGGGAGCGGCGCCGCCCGGAGCGGCGGCAGGGCCGGGCTCGCCGCGCGGGGAGCCGGGGTCCCGGGGCAGCGCGGGGATGGCCGGGCTGGAACTGCCGCCGGCAGGGCCCGACGGGCCGCTGGGCCCGACCGCAGAGCGGCTGCCGGGGCGCCGGTCCCCAGCGAGGAGCAGCGTGTGGTGGGATGGAGCTCGGGTGACATCCTGGTCGTGCTCTGCGTGACACGCCCGGCCGGTCACGGAATCACGGGCTGGGTCGGAAGGGCCCTCGGTGGGTCATTGATCCAAGCTCCGGGGTCGAGCAGGGTCATCCCAGAGCGCATTGCACAGAATTGTGTCCGGATAGTCTGGAATACCTCCAGTGAGGGAGACTCCTCTCTGAGCAACCTGTTCCAGTGCTCTGTCACTGCACGGTAAAGAAATTCTTCCTCATGTCCATGTGGAAATTCTGTGCATTAGTTTCTGCCCATTGCTTCTTGTCCCATTGCTTGGCACCACCGAGCAGAGCCCAGACCCATCCTCCTGATGCATTTCCTCAGATCCTGATAGATAATGATGAGGTCCCCTCTCAGCCATCTCTTCTCAAGGCTGACCAGGCCATGCTCCTTTAGGTTCTGCTTCTATGAGAGATGTTCCAGTCCCTTAAATCATGTTTGTCACCCTTGGTTGGATATGCTCCCAGATTTCCATGTCTTTTTGTGATCAGCCTGTGTGACCCACTGAGCTCCTAGCCAGGCATTCGTGGTTGCAGTTCTGCCCTTGCCACACAGGGATCAGGATTAGTTTGTTCCAAGATCAGGCATTGCCAAATGCATCTTCTCATCAATTGGCTAAGCATGGATCTGTGCTGCTGAGAGGGGAACATACCTCTGTCTTTGAGGTCTAGAGTAGCTGTGAATAAATTTCTCCCAGGAATGGTGTTTTGAAAAGGAAATCTGCGATCTGTTGTATGTGAGATGCTGTATACAGCAGAGTGGAAAGAAAACACAATTAAGATTGTTTTAAAATGAAATAGTATGTTCCATGAAAATATAGAAGCCACACAGTTCATGCAGCAGAGACTTCAAAGTGTAGAATTTGCCTAAGTAGGCATGCTCTCAAAGCATACATCTATCCTGTTGTAAATTACCATTCTGAGAACTTTCAGATAAAATGATCTGTGCAAAAACTCAAGGACAACATGTAAGATTGGAGTCCAGATCGGATCTATGGTGTTGGAAAAAATGCCTCTAGGATGCACTTTCTGCCCATCTGCAGTCCCAGATGTGCCTTGCCAGTCATGCAGCATCACTGAGGTGAGGTTGCAGGTGACAAGCATGTTTAAAGTAATGGATTTGACAAACTGATGGCCTTTGATAAGAGTATCCCACACTGCATTTTCCTCTCCCGTTCTTGTGCATCACCCAAAATGCTTTGAACTGTCAGACTGTTGGAGCTTCCCATCTGAAATGATGAGGAGAGAAGAGGAATCACCTCTTGGAGACAGGGAGAAGTCCGTTCTAGCCCTGATGGTTGGAGCGGTGCAGACTGACGCGTGGGGCGGGCAGTGGCAGGTGCACAGGCAGTGGAGAGGAAGGTGGCGACTTCCCCAGCTGGTGAATCATTGCTGCTCCCAGGCATTCCCAGAGCACAGTAAATCCTTTGCTGGACCTCGAGGCAGTTACTTCAGTGCACTGATTTGTTCCTTCCTGGGCACCAAACAGTCCTGAAGAAGTTGTGTACAGAGGATGAATTCACACTGTTTACTGTGGTAGCTGTGGCTCGTGGCTGCAAGCAGCATCTGGTGTATTTATGGGAGTGTGCTTGCTGCAGGTCTGCAGGCTGCTCCTGACCTTTGTCTTTCTGCAGTGACTTCCCTGTTAGTGCCTTCACTCTGGGTTTCTTGGTTGTGTTTCTGAATTCCAGCAATATCCAGGAGTTTGTAGTCATGCTGCAGCTGTAGGAAGGAAGCACTTAAAACATTTAAAACACTTACATAGCATTTGATTTAAAATATTGTGTGTTGCTCCACAATTTGAATTGCTAGAAGGCTGTGTGCATTGAAGGGTAAGTTGAGTGGTATGACCTTATATCATTACTTATACTGTAAAGAAATGAGAGGTGTTGCTTGGGAAAGATCCAGAAGTTATCAGATTTGACTGATTACATGAGATAATCGTCTAGCTGGTCAAAATATGGCTGCATCAGAAATAGAAATGTGGCTGCAAGTTCCCAGGACTGCTTTGTGTGTGTGTGGAGGATTGTCTTCCTGTTACTCATATCCAAAGCAATGATGCCATGTAGATTCCATGTTTCCTCTCATATTTTATTAGTTATGGATTTTAGTGATAAGACCCATGATTGAAAATACAGCCACTGCAGATGCTTCACTTGTAAAACTGCCTGTATTTTATTAATCTGCCTCTCTAACATGATGAGGTACTTTTTGAAACTCAGTTGGATTTCATGTACAAGTCTGCATAGTGAATAAGAGCCAGTAATTCATTCCACAGTTGAAATACAAGAGGAAAATCTTTGGAAAACACATAGGTCAATAATGAATCTGCTACCAACAGCTGTGTCAGCTAACTATTCTTTTACTCATAAATGTAACTTAGGACTCACACTGTTCTGTGCTTTTCATTAAATCAGCCCCTGTACCCATTTGATGTTCTGGTCACTGTTTCTGAAGACATTACCTTGAAATTTTTTTTCTTTGTTTTTTAAAAATAAATAAGGTCCTATACCTTCCCTATTCTTTATTCTCTCTTTTGCATGCAGCTCAAGCTTTTCTTTTACCTGCTGGACGGGCCTCACATTTTTTTCCCAGGCTGTGTCTGCACCAGAGGGTTGTCCTGCCATCGATGCACTGGCCAAGTGTGTGATCTGTGACTGACACTGTGTTGGCAGAAGCCCTTGGCACAGGTGCTATATTGGGAAAAGCTGAACTACTTTTGAGGTTCCTTCTCCTGTAAGCACAGCTCCTTAGCAGTACAGTAAACTGGTGTTATTGGGCCAGTTAAGTGATGATGATGATGGCTCAAAGGTCCTAAAGCCAAATTGCATCTGTTCATGACATTGTCATTGTTTCTTGTAATTTGGATGGAATGTGTTTTAGTCACTCAGTAGCAGTTGTTTTTCACATGCTCTCCTGGTTTGTAAGGAGTATTGTGTAATTAAAATATGGAGTGCTTTGCTTTAGTTGGCACCCAATTGATTAATTTTTTTTAAACTTATTCCATGATAAATTCTTCACAGGTTTTATACCCTCCTTGTCTTACAGGAGTGAGCAGTTGTTAGTCAGTGGGGTAATGTGTTGGTTGCTTCAGTATTTTTTCCCCTTGACGTTGGAATCAATTCCTTTTGCAGCTCTGTGGTAGTGCAGATCTGAGCCCTTAACTCTTTCAGCAGGCTGACAGGGTAACCCTGTGTTTGGTGTGAGAGGAGGGCAGCTGGGTGGCCCTGTGTGTTTCGGACAAAGCCCTTGGGGTCACAGCAGTCCCTGTCTCTGCACACTTTGCTGTGAGCTGGGCCCTGTCCTTGAGTGCGGTGTGGGGGAACGTGACAAACTCCTCGGCCTTTGTGGTGCCACATTCCGGGGTCAGCAGCCAGCCAGCGTGGCTTCTTTCCAGTGTCTGTTTTAGTGGCAATTGCTGAATGCTGCCTCTCTCTCTGCTGTGACATTAGATCAGGATATGAACAAATTGAACCCCTTAGTCTAGATACACTCATGCTGGTACTTACTCTAAATTGATCTAAGCAAAGGAACTAAAAAGTCATTTCTATTGTACTGTGCACCTGTTGCTTAGTAAATCTCACTGTCAACCTACTCTAAGTCTTCTATTTCGTGCTAGCTATGGTGGACAGGTGTAGAAAACTCCTGGATGTGTGTACAGTAGCAGTAAAACTGTTAGACTCTTGGCTTATTTATGGAAGGTGTGGATGGCAAATTCATTTAACAGGAAGGTGACTGCGAATACAGTGAATTTGTTCTGGAAACGTCGTTACCTTTTTTCTGAGTGTCATTCATCCTTGCTGGTGCTTTGAATTTACTTCTAAAGCTCATGTAAACGTGCTTTTTGTCATAGTGGTTTTAGTGCTAAAGAGACTTTTTAAACCATTTATGTTCAGTTAATGCCTTTGTTTGAAAAAAGACTTGAGATGAACCTTAGTAAAAAAAAAATGTAGTGGAAAGATAGATATTCAGAAAAGAACAGGATTTTTTTTTTCCTGGTACCTCATCTCGTTAAGAGGCTTCTCTCACTTGCAAAGGACAAAAAAGATGCCTAGACCAAGGCTTTCTTTTTTTGCAGGTTGAATTAAGATGGCTGAAACAGTAGTCGCCCTCCATGTCATCTGTCAGATAAGGGCTCATGCAAATCCTTTTTAACCAAGAGAAAATGCTGAAACTCTGCTCATGCTTCTGTTGTGAATCACTGCCATCATTGGCTGGCAGGAAATTTCTTGTTCTGCTTTGAATAACAGTCTCCCTCAAATATATAAGGTTCTGAACAGCTAGTTTAACAATACTGCCATTGCAGGGAGTTACTAAGCATTGTTATTGCAGCTGGCAGTCTGTTGCTGTTTGCACACAGTTTCTGGACATTTTGTGAGAAAAGCACATTTGCTGAGGTTAAATTAGAAGTTCAGAAAATTTTGCCAGTGTTTTCTGTTCTTTAGACACTTAGCAATCGGCTTCTTCAGGTACCTGAATAACTGATAACTCAATTTCACCTTAAGCTCTGTTCTAAACCTTGTTAAGCAACAGTTGCTGAAGGCAGTCCTAAGTACTGAGATGTTATTTTTTGTGTAGCTGCAAATAACTTATGAGTTATTTTTTTGTTGCTCTGTTAGGAACTTACATTCATTTTATTCAGCTGGTTTGGTTGTTGCACAGATTCTTTGACCAGAAGATGACAAACTGGAGAGTTTTTCTTGCTCTATATGGACCTTCACCTTGGGGATAAAAAGTGTCCAGTGTGCCACATAACATGGTTAAGGTCAGGCTCTCTGTCAGGCTGGGAGAAGCAGTGAAATTGGAAAATGATGTGTAGAATTATTTGGCAAGAAAACAGAAGAATGAGGTTTTTGATTACTTGTGCATGAAGTTTGTTTGCATAATCAACCTCTTAAGTACTATCTTGTGTATGTCCAGTGTAGCAATTGAGAAGGAATTTTTAAAAATATGCTTAAAATTTTTTCTAAGGGTTAAACTTAAGTCTTGACAAACCTTCAGAAACTGATGTGAGGAATTAATTTTCTTTTCTTATTTGTGCTGTCATGAAAAGGTAAGGCAGCATGTAATGTGATGTGAGTTCTTTAATATCTTTTTTTTTTTTTTTTAATAAACAGCTACCAGAAAACCTGCAAACCATGAATAGCAAAAACCCCACGAAACCAAACAAAAACATACATTGTATTTGGTGGTGTTTTGGGTGCATACTGAGGGCTACAGCAGAGTAGTTTGAGTAAGGGTGCAGAAACAAAACGTCTCAGAGCAAGCAGTGTAGTTTAAGGCAGCATAAACAAACAAGTTGATTTCTTCCTTGCCTTGGGCAATGCTGCTAAATGATATTATTGAATTGAGAGCATGCTGTGCTCCAAGTTGTGAGTCCTTGCCCCACATTTCCTGCCTCATGCCATGGGTGCAGCAGGGGGTAACCAAGGAGTCAGCAGATGCTCCATGATTCATTTCTGTATCAGTGGGTGTGTGGTCTGTGATCCTGCAATGGTTCCTAAAAGTTCACTCTCATAACAGTTACTGATTTCAATAACTTGGGCATCCTGTCTGTAGTTTCTGAAGTTTTTGATCCCTGTTGTGTGCACTTGTAGGCTTGTGGGAAGGCTTGATAGTAACCTAGTAGTAGGTTAGTAGTAGTAACCTTGCTGCAGTTAGGCTTCATCTCTGCAATTTTAAATCATTTTCACACTGGGAACATGTGTCAATGTTACAACATGGCCCATATAATGTGTTTTTCTTTTTCAACCCAAGTTAATAGAATGGCACTGATTTTTGTAAGATTTTCACACAAGGGCATCTTTAATGTGGTTTGCTCTAGACATGTACAAGGAAAAATTCAAGCTGACTTGCATGCATTTAGCTGCAGCACATGGATAACCCTTCCCTTTGTTAAAAGAAAAGCATTGTCGTATTTGGAGATGAATTTAGGGACCTACTCAAAATAAATTTAACCTTTTGAGACTTTGGTTAAGTTTTAAAGAAACAATTTACCAGATACACAGTTACTTGTCTCTCAGTAAAAATAGTTGCACTCTAATTTTGGCATAGAGTAGCATAGAGTTACACAGTGTATGGGCTGAAGTTAATAATCTTTTATCACATTAAATTTGGAGCTTTACAATAGAAAAATCTGAAAACCTTGCAGATTGCCTTGTTCTGTGAACAATAAAGATGGTGCAGATTGATGCAGTGATTATGACTTGAGAGAAAATCTTTGCTGGC
Source organism: Melospiza georgiana (assembly GCF_028018845.1). Lineage (NCBI taxonomy): Eukaryota > Metazoa > Chordata > Aves > Passeriformes > Passerellidae > Melospiza > Melospiza georgiana. Next base: position 96,184,844 of record NC_080431.1, read on the forward strand.
AGTAGGGATATTTAAGAAATTCTCTCCCTTATATGGTTTCACTTGTAAGTCTTCCCTCAGGAGAATGCTTCTAGGATACTTTTGTTCTATTTGGATGCCTAATTTTAGGTAGGAACTGAGACTAGCACCAATTATCTGATTCTCTCTTGCCAGGATAGGCTTTCAGACCTTAAAAGACAGATTATAGAGCAAGTCCTGGCTTCCCCTCAGGTTTTCAGTTTTAAAGTAAATGACTTAGATGCAAAAAATGATCAGGTTGGTATGAAATGAGCAGACATTAAGGGGAATGGGCTTTGAAATGCAAAGTTGTTTTCAAATTTGTGTTATAGCTGTCTGGTTGTCTGTATCCGTTCAGTTTAGCCCTGGCAGGGGATAACTGGGTAGAGGAGTCAGAAGTGTGGTCAAAGAGCAGCAGGGACAATTCCCAACAAATCCTCAGTGATCTGAAGTGCAGGGGATATGAGGTGAATCTTGCAGCTATTGTTAAAGGCACTTCTGCCCCCAGTCTTTCCCTGCCCAGAAGGGTTGGTGGAATGGCATTTGTGCCCTTACTTCTGCTCATTTTGGTCTGGCAAAATGCCCCAAAATGTTGTCCATGAGGTGTGGCTGTAACAGAAGAGCAGAAATCCAGAAAATCAATATAAGAATCTTTTGCAGTTCTTATTTCTTGAGTGCTCTTTGATAGAACATTTTTACATCTAATCCCTTACAAAGCACAAGATTTGATAACTGGTTTGGAAATCCAGGGGTTTCAGGTAGGTAGCAATGTTAGTTTCTGCAGAAATGCAGATCATCAACACGTGGTGCAGAACATAAAGATGCATTTAGCAGGGTCTCAGGCCAGTCAGCAGTTTCCCATCCCCTGCTGAGGTGCTGATGGTCCAACACTTGTCATTACAGGAAGCAGGGTGTGTGAAGCTGTAGAGGAGTCAGCTGTAAAGTTGATTTGCCTAGAGCATGAAAGGCAAACCAGCTTTATTTTCCTTACAGGTTTTGTCTTGCTCAATAGGTCTTTCCACAAAGTGTTTTCCATATTTAATTCATAGTGTGATGATCACGTCTGGTCCTAGGGCTGTATGCATTTCAGGAGGCTCTGCTGTTTGAATTGCTTTGAGGGCTTTGTTGTCTTTACGCATTCAGCCTTTGGAGAAACAACTTACCTCATTGGTTCTGATCACCAGCCATGTAAAAGATTACAGTCTGCTCAGCTTTCCAAACAGAAATCACTGCATTGTTTATTACCACTGTAGTGAATCTTGTGTCAAGGTTATCCCCTATCTGATACACTTGCAAAAGAAAATTCTCATGTGTTTCCAGGAACTGAAATCAGTGAGATTTTTCAGAAGTCTGGGCTAGAGTTTACAAGTCAGGTTCATTTTTATATCTTTGAAGATGAGCCCTAAAGTGCATAGCTTGTGTGCTGTGATGCCTTTTTAATTTGAACTGACCTCTGACTTTCTTTTTCAGAGTCCTCTTGGTAGAGCCCAAGCAGCCAAGAACAAAGGAAACAAGTACTTTAAAGCAGGAAAATATGAGTTAGCTATTCAGTGTTATACTGAGGCTATCAGCCTGTGTCCTCCTGAGAAAAACCTTGATCTTTCTACCTTCTATCAAAACAGAGCTGCTGCCTATGAACAACTGGTAAGAAATTAAAGATAATTATGTGTTTATTGTAAGAAGTAGCATTATCAATTTTGTATTTTGTCACTTTCATCCACTGAAAGGTCCCAAGTGATAACATCTGCTGCATTCACAACAGATGATGTTTTCTTTTCACAAAAGATGCTGTTGCAGCTTTTTTCAGCTTATCATACTTTTCTGCATGTAAATAAAATTATTTTCTGTTGACCACACTCAGTAGATCTTATGTAATTCTTATGCATCTTGTTCTTCCAAGACAAAGTTTTAATTTCTTATTCTCTGGAAGAATTTTCTTGTATATAAGTTTATTTTACTTCTCTCTACTTGAGTGATTAACTGTGAAAGGCCAGATATTTTGGAAGGATGCTACTTCAAAATGTAAACAAAATATCACTGAAATCCTAGTAAAGGCCAAGACCTAAATTTTGCACATGGGGAAGTAATGTTTACTCGACAGCTGAGTATACTGGGTGTTATTTTAGAAGTCAGCCAGTGTTGCTTATTATGGTATGATGGATTTGCTTATGGGGTCGAGTTGGTGAGCTGTATCAAGGAGTGGAAAAGTCTGAAGTATCAGGTGAGAGACTGTGCTTACATGAATCTGACATTAGATTTAGTTCTTGTCTAGCACAAATTCATGCCATAATGAATCCCAAATGTATATGGTTCCTGTATTAGAAAGGCCCGTTTTGATAAATTGAAAAAATATTTTAAAAAAGTTTCAGCACTTTGTTAAACTTGTTTGCTTCCATTATATTTCCATCTTCTTTCTTCTAGCTGTTTTACACCAGTCTTTCAGTCCCAGTGTTACCTCCTGCAAGCATCTTTGCATCAACTCATTATGTTCTCCCATGGGATTTGTACACTGTCTGGTTTACAAATTTTTGTACACCAAAACATTAGTATTGTGTAGGAATTCCATTTCTGGTGCAGGAGCTGGCAGTTTTGTGCCCAGGCAGTTCCTCCCTGTGGCGCTGCAGGGAGGAGCAGAGCCCTGGAGCCGCAGCCATCGCTGGGTGTGTGTGACCCCAGAGCTGGGGGAGCCACAGGGGAGCTCAGGGGGGGCCCTCTCACCGTGCTCTTCTCCTGCCCACAGCAAAAATGGACAGAAGTGGCACAGGACTGTACAAAGGCTGTTGAGCTCAACCCTAAATATGTCAAAGCTCTCTTCAGACGTGCAAAGGCCCATGAGAAGCTAGACAATAAGAAGGAATGTTTAGAAGGTAAGTGGCTCATGCTGTGTCCACTTAAAAGTGGAATTAGTTCTGCTGCTTTGGAGAGCTTTGGAGATGGCAACTTTTGGAAATTGTTTTCACTTCTGTAGCTACAGTCATGCAGTAATGTAATCATTATGTATTTAAAACCATTCAGAGCTGCTGCAAATACATACTCCTCTCTTGTCAGAAGAAACCTTTTCACGTTTCTCAAACTCTCATCTGCTCACATCTGAAACGACTGCTGAGAAATTGATGTTACTGTAGCAACTCAAGATATTATTTTTCCAGGAAACTCCTTCACTTTAGGATAGAATTAATCTTAACATGAGTGGATAACCAGTTGTTCTATTTCCATGCAGTAAAGAGATTTTTTTCTTTGTTTGTTTTAGAGAAATTATACTACTGCAGAAATGTAGGGTTTTGCAGGTAGAGGTGCATGGTCAGAAATAAAAGTATACCAGTAATTTAAATGCTTTGGACTGGTATTAGAAGGAAAAGAGCTTCAATAGCATGTTTTTCTGGTGCATTGTTTATGAAAACAGAACAGATTGATTTTTTTTTAATATTAATACTTTGTATTCAGAAGAAATTACTGTGTCAAACCTTCCAATGCTATTTGTAAACAGAGCACATTTTGAACTGTCAGGAAGATGTCACTGAGAAACCATGGAAGTTAAGAACTACGGGTCAGATGTGTTGTCTCGTGGCACTTTTGAGCTACAGTACACTGCTTGAAATTACCCATATAAATTTCATCAAGTGAAATCATTCCTGCTGATGTTAGGTTAAAAGAAAAATGAGATTTTCAGCTCTGCTCATTATCACAGAAGGACAGATAATGGGAAATCTAACTGTTGAATTAGTTTCATTATGTGTAACAGACAAGAGTTAGGTCTGCCAAATTAGAAGGTAAATTAGATGTGAAATTTTTATCTATCTATCTGTTTATCTGCTGGCAGAATGCCTTTATGCCCTTTAAGACAGTAGTAACTAGAAAAGGACAACTTGGTCCATTTAGCGCATCCTTTGCAACCACTGTGTATCAGCTGCACTTCCAGGGTGCTGTAATAAAATCTAAACCTTATGCAGCTGCCAGGTGATAAAAGCCCCAAGAAAGATCAAGTGTCCCTGTGACAGTAGGACAGTTTTAAATATAACTTCTTTTTACTGTTAATAGCAGTGATGCTAGTGACAATTAATTTCAGCCTTTATTTCTATTTGATTTTTTGCTTGCAGTTTTTTCAGATCTGAAGCTTTCTTGCTTTTTTTTTTTTTTGAGCAACACTGTTTTTTTATAACCCTGCTTTTGCCTACCAACCACATGTGGCCAGCAAAACCCTAGGAAGTAGGGTGTGCCCATGTAGTGGAGGGAAGCAAAACCAAACAAACCTCAAAACCCCAGAACTACCAGCAGAAAACTCCTCCAGTGATCCCTGGCAGTATTATTTGGGAGGATGCTGCTGATGCAGCCAATGTTGGAGTGCAGCAGTCTTTGGGCAATGTCTGCTGGCTTTGTAGAACACATTCTTTCTGGGGGTACCATACTTTCCCAGGGACTCTGATGTGCCTCAGGACCATGCCAGAGGTGCAGGCAGTTTCTGTATAAGTGATGGCTTCATAGTCTGTCTGGCAGCAGAATTAGAGAGATATACTAAAACTCCAGGGCAAGACATTTACTTTTCAAGCATATTCAGACTGCACCCTGCTTGAATTTCAAGTCCAGGTTCTGGTCATCTTCACTAATATTTAAATGAAAACAAAACAGGGAAAACCCATGGTAGCATTGCATTAAGTCCAGAGAAACTGTGAGTGGTAAGAGTGCATTTCACTCTGGGAAGTTTCACTTGGCAGCAGTGGGTTAACACATGCAGAGGTTTCTCTGTGTGAATGAGAGCCATGTGATAGGGGCTGGCACTTCAAATAGGCCAGCAAGGTATTTCTCCTTGCTCCCTTCCAAAGTCACCGAGGTGGGCAGAAAAATTTGAGATAGAATTTAGGCAGATTGCTTAAACTGAGGAGTAAGTGAGATGTGATGGGACTGAATGTGAATTTTAGAAGTAGAAAACAAAGACCAGTCCCAGAAGAAAAGCTCTGTTAGCACTTTTAATGCAAGCACCATATGAACATAATTATTCTCCTCAAAGTTTCAAAATGGTGAAAGCCCCTGATAGAGGTCTATATTTTCACTGTTGATTTAAGTGTGTTTGTCTCTGGATAAAAACATGAACAGAAAAATAAATCCAATTTCTTTTCATTCACTGTCATGAAATCCTTTTATCCCAGGAAGATCATTTTCGGTACAAATTTGTGTCTTGAAGAATACAGTAAATACAGCAAACTGGAAACAGGGGCTTTGGCCTGAGAACAGGACATGTATTATTTTGGCAGTGCCTCATTGTACTCAGTGGCACATTTTATAGTGTACTTCAATGACTATCAGAATTCCTTTAATCTCACTTTTGTTGTTTCCTAGATGTCACTGCAGTCTGCATTTTAGAAGCCTTCCAAAACCAGCAAAGTATGTTATTAGCTGATAAAGTTCTTAAACTCCTTGGAAAAGAAAAAGCCAAAGAGAAGTACAAGGTAGGACTTGTGATACTGCTGAGTAATTGTTATTTCACCTGACCAGTTGTTGAAAAGTGGGTTGCTGGCATTCTGTCACTTGCTGTAAACAAGTCACTGTCTTCATCTGCTCAAGTGTAAGAAGCAACACAAACTGGTTCCTACAAAGCTGCCATTGTACCAGTGCTAATTCCCTGTGGGACCTCTCCAAAGTTTTCAGAACCTCAGCAGGGAAGAGAGATCTGCTTCTAGCAGTTGTTTCCCTTTAAAAATGGAATTTGTTATGACATTCAAGAGACACCCTAAGTTGGTGTGCTGCCGTATGTAGGACATTTCTGAGCTTGCAATTTCATGGAAACTGGGTGTGTTGGAACAGACAGACATCTATGCATGAGTGTTTGGAAACCGCAAAACAGAGAACTGTGAAAGCTGAGGGGTAGCCAGAACCAGTAAATTTAAGTGACTGTAGGTTTACAAAAAGGTTGGGACATATATTAGTATGTTCTTTGTTGTTATTAAAGCATTCTTGTTTGTGTTTTGATGGTGGTTGAAGTACTGAAATCCTGTGTTGGTTTTGAGATGCTGAATTTCTTTCCTATAGAAATTCACATAAACGTGTAGTGTGGAGGTGACAACAGTGTTATGAGTGTGGTGGACATAGATAGGTGTGCTTCGGAAGAGTCCATTCAGTGTTGTCCTGCAGGAGAGACTGCGTTGTAATTCTTGTGTGCAGTTTATTTTAAACAAGAAGTATTTTTTGGCTGTAGAAACAACTGATTACCTGAGAAGTGTTACTTCTGGGACTTTAGGTAAAATATGTTGGCCAAGTTCCACACAGAACTAGGGCATTGCCTCATTAGTCTCCATTGTAATAATGACAGCAGTTTCTCTTGGACAGGCTGGAGAAAAGAGGAAGCTGCCATTCAGAATCTGATTGAATTTAGGGTCATGCTTAAATCACCAGCTTGCATTTTTCTCCCAGTTTATGTGCACACCCAATGCTTTAGTACATGTCTTATGATATCTTAAGAGTCCTTATTTCTAGCCACATATGTGGAAAGACACAATCTCCCTTCCCCCAAAAATCATCCCTTTGTTTTCACTGATGATGGGTATTGCATTGTGATCTGAAGCTTAAAAGATCCCCAAACATCAAAATAGCAAATCCAAAACATCAGGCTATCAGATGAGAGAGTGAAAGTCATACATTGTTTCTTCCATCAGTTTTTTCTTTAATAATCATGTTTGTTATCAATTTCCATCCTTCCCATCTGATCCCACCACCTAATGACTTGGAATTTCCTTTCTCTGTTTCAGAATCGGGAGCCTCTGATGCCCTCACCACAGTTCATTAAATCCTACTTCAGTTCTTTCACAGATGATATCATTTCCCAACCTTTGCTTAAGGGTGAGAAATCAGATGAAGATAAGGACAAGGAGGGAGAGGCTTCTGAAGTAAAAGAAAAGTGAGTGTACAGTACAGTTGAGAATTGTTTGGTACTGGAATTGAGTTTTCAGTGATTTGGATGTTCTGCTCAGTGTAATGTGCTGCTGTTTGTGTGGTACTTGGCATGGAGATTCCTCTGACATAAATGATATCAATATTGCAAGTGAAACCTTAGTGAAAGCTGACTGGCTTGTTCCAAACTTGCACTAAGCAGAAGAAGGACAATGAGACTGGGAAAATATGCTGAATATTTACTACAGTATTACAGTAAATCTTGGGAGAACTGGAGAGGGCTCAATGAAGCTTTGGGGGCAAGGAATATTTTATAGTGAAGGATCATTTCCAAGGAAGAGAGCAAGTTTGCCTTTGGACTGGCAGGGAGAAGATGAGCTGGGAAAAGGGGGATTTTGAATGAAAACATGCAGTTACAGCAACTGAGGCTGAAATGGTGTTTTGTCTTTCTGGAATCAAATTGCCCATAAATGAAAAGTTTGTTCTGGCATAGAAAAACTTGGTTTTGTAGGTTTGTTTTGTGTTTTGTTTAGTGGAGCCTGAGCACCACATAAATCATTATTTAATTTACTATGCTACTTTCCAGATTAGTTTTGGAAGATTGCTATGCTGTCAGTTTGGAAACCATTGCAAACAGCATTATGATTTTTTTTTTTTAAGTAAGAGAGAATGTCCTGATCTACAGGCAGATTCACTGAATCCAGGATACAGCTGAGAACAAGGCAGTGCTGTAATTTTTTGCTATTAAATAATTTCTTCCACGTACAAGCTGCACATTGCTAGGTTTAACATTTCACTTTCCTGTCCATGAATTCCACACTCTTGTTTAAACCAGAGGTTATTGCTGTTCTTCATGTGAAAAAGAACCTCAAGGGACATGAAGCTCATGTTCAAAATCTTCAAAATGTTTTTCTTCTTTATTTCCAATGTAATTTGGCCAGTTTTTGTGGAAATTGTTTTCCATCTAAGATGGCTCCATCCAGGAATGGATGTTCCAATGGGACTATGCTGGTGTTGTAAAAGTATAGCACAAGTTAGTGTTTGTAATGATTTGATGAAACATCTGAATGGAAATTGCAGTGTTCAGTGAATGCATGTATATATATAACTGTTCTTACATCATTTACAGCTCTGGCTATTTGAGAGCAAAACAATACATGGAAGAAGAGAACTATGACAAAATTATCAGTGAAAGCACTAAAGAAATTGAAGCAAAGGGAAGATACATGGCAGAAGCTTTGCTTCTGCGAGCTACTTTCTACTTACTTATTGGCAATGCAAGTGCTGCCAAGCCAGACCTAGATCAGGTCATCAGCATGGAAGATGCAAATGTGAAGGTAAGAATCTCCCACAGCTGGATTCTAGTTGGGGTTGAGAAGTTAGATGATAATCTTGCAATATACTTCAAGAAGTTGTTTGTCAAAATTTTCAGATGTATTAATGGGAATATTCTGGTTTATTTATTGTTTTGTTACTGACAAACTGTTTTTCTCATGGGCTTGTTGATTTTTGAGACAGCTGCACTGAGTAGTGCAAACTAAAGGTGATAAGTGCTACAAACTAAAGAACAGAGGGAAGCTGAATGAATTGGAGACTTATCCACTCTGGATAAGTGAAAAGCCTTAATTGCACTTGCATATTCAGCTAGTTCAAAAAACATTGATGTATTTGTAAACATAGGAATTGAGAAGGATTTTGGGGGGGCTTGGAAATCCACAGAAATGGAAGCATAGGCTGACATTTTTGAAATTAGTAAGGGAGCTCATTTATTTAGGGTCAATATGAAACTTATTCCTGCTTAGAATAATTGAAACCTGTCAGTGGGAGAAACTAGTCAACTGAAAAATTGACTGTGATTGATTTATTAAAAATATGGATATTGATCTAGTACCGATATCGAACTGTGACTGACAAAGACTCTCTAACAGTGTATAGTTAGAAAGTGTGGGCAGTGTGTGGGATAGCTCCCAAATACACACTGTGATTTACAGGTGATTACAGAGTCCTTTTATCTATACAAGTATTGAATACCCAAAATCCAAATGCATATTCATAACTTTGGTACATCCCATTCCCCACTCTGTATGGTAATTAGTTCAAAAGCCATTAAGCATGTGTAGCTTGTTCCTTGAAATGGGTCGGTGGTCCCTTTCATGGGGAGGGGTTCCAAAATGAGGAAGTAAATGATGTCTTCCTCGTTCTGACCTTTCTACCTTTCCAATGTAAATATGGCAAATGAACCCTTGGTAGAATTCCCATTCCCATCTTCAACTGGTTTCAGAACAGAGGAGGCCTACAATTGTCCTATGTTCCTAAAAGCTATTTATCAGTTTCTATATTCTTCATTATAAACCCAGCTAACCAAACATTGTGTTCACAAGCAATCATTACTTAACCACTAACTCTTAACTTCATCAAGGCCTACCCATTTATTTTAATTAACTCCAATACAGCTTATCTCTAACTAAAATCTTAGCTCCTCTAAAATCTCTAAATTCCCTGAAGTTTATGCCTCGTGGTTGTACTGAAGGAGGAGCACTGGGTGGCTGACGTTTCCCTGGCTGTGTTTTGCAGCTGCGTGCCAACGCTCTGATCAAGCGGGGCAGCATGTACATGCAGCAGCAGCAGCCCGTGCTGTCCACCCAGGACTTCAACATGGCTGCTGACATCGACCCTCAGAATGCTGATGTTTACCACCATCGAGGACAAGTAAGGAACCCTCGAGATTTGATCCCAACACTTGGCTATTTCAGTTATGCTAAAAGGAAAAATGGTGTAGTTGGAGACGCTTTATACTGTTTGTGGCAGAAAAATATGAACTCCTGATTGGGAACTTTGTGGGATAAAAATTCAGGCTGTTTTGGAGGTTCAGGTCATGCAGAAGCAACTAATTTCTATAGCTGTAGGAAAGCCCTCTATAGTATGAACTGAGACTTACAAGTGTGGAGGCTTGTGTACGTTTACAGCAGATAAAAGCTGTTCTGTGAAGGGGCCTGGATGGCAGAGCAGCATCTGCACTGCAGGAAGCTTTGGTACAGCAGAGTTAACCTGGCCCTGGTAACACCTGCAGCCCTGGGCCCTGGACTGGGATCTCTTCAGCTCATCCCTCTCTGCTTTGTGACACTGCTGTGTCCTTGAGTAATTTCTAGCCCTAGAGAAGCCTGGACTGCCACAGACCTGTAAGATGAATGGTGCTGGAAGTAAAAATGGAACACTAGCTTATGCAGATAGGCTGAATCATGGTTGTAAGGAAGACTTCCATGTATCAAGGTTTTTCTCCATGAATTTGTTAGACCTCTTTAGTGCTCAAAAATTAACATCCTGCTGTGTGTTCATTGAAGGGAATGAAAGTGTTCTGCAGATTGAAAATTTGTAGCTTCACAGTAAAGTAAGAGAATTATGAAGTGAACTCTGCTCCTGTGGAGGAAAATAATGTCAAAACAAAACCAAAACAAAAAAAAACTCCAACCCATCAAAATAAGTTGAAATAGAAGCTGGAAAAGCTGAAATGTTTCAATGTCCAAATAGTCCACAGATAATGGCTACAGAGAGGCAAAACAACTTGAGAAAATACGGTATAATTTTGGAGACTGGTGATAATGATTACATGATGATGATAACAGTCTAAAATGCAAGAATTCTCAATCCCTACACAGTTGCCTGCTTGTGTAGGTAGCCAAATTTTCACTGGTGGCTTTGATAACACAATTATAACAGTGATTTTTAGTTATGGGTTTTTCAGGTTTCTAGACAGTTCTGCAACTGAGCTGGAGATGATATCAGTAACTGATGCTAATTGAATTATCATGTAAGTGTCTGAAGCACAGATGAAATAGAGAAATAGGCTTTTCTTTCATTCTGGCTAGCTGAAAATCCTGCTTGACCAAATTGAGGAGGCTGTGGAAGACTTTGATGAATGTATCCGATTGCGACCCAATTCTGCCTTGGCGCAAGCACAGAAGTGTTTCGCTCTGGTAGGTAATGTGCTGGGCTTGTCTGGGTGCTTTTGCTTTAAAGAGCTCTCTAAAACACTCTGGTTCTCTGGTTTATTCAACAGGAAAGTTTATTTAACAGGTTTATTTAACAGGAAAGTAGGGCAACATACATCTCTGTCTTTTAATAATAAGGTAAAGAAATAATGCAACAGTTTCAGTTGGAGTATGGATTTGCTGCTTTTCTTTTGAAACACTCATTGTTCAAACAGAAGAACATTTTTTCTGTTCTGTGAGAGGAACTAATATCTTGATTCTAATTGGAGCAAATAAAATTGATTTTAATAAAGCTTTACTATTGTGGAAAATGGTTATCATCAAGAAATTGCAAACAAACTGTTTCAAGCTGGTACAATGACTCAGTGTGCAAGAATCTTGTCAGGGCAGCTTTGCATGGTGTGAACAAGGAGGAATGCCAAGTTTGGAATTTATAAGCATTTGAAATAGAGGGAAGCAATCACAATTATTAGGCCTCATGACTTCCTTCTTTCATCTGTTTTCCTCTCCAAGTCCAGACACTTGGACAGGTTCCCAAAACCAGATTTGGTAGGATGTACAGGCCTGTCACCTTCTGGAGCTTAGCACAAAATCGTACAATAGCCTGGGTTGGAAGGGATCTCAAAAATCATCTCATTCCAATTCCCCCATCATGAACAGGGACACTTTCCACTAGACCAGATTGCTCAGAGCCCCATCCAACCTGACCTTGGGCACTGTCATGGTTGAGGCATCCACAACTTCTCTGGGTACTGTTCCAGTGTACCACCTTTACAAGAATTTTTTCCTAGTATCAAATCTAAACCTGCTGTCTTTCAATTTGAATCCATTCCCCCTTGTCCTGTTTACATGTTCTTGTAAAAAATCTTTTTTACATACTCTTGTAAAAAATCCTTCTCCATCTTTCTCATGGCTCCCTTCAGGTATGTGAAGACCACAATTAGACACCCCAAAGCCTTCTCTTCTCCAGGCTGAACAATCCCAATTCACTCAGCTTATGTAAAATAACTGAATTATTATGATGCAGGCAGCTCTTGGGGAGGTGGCCAGAGGCCTGATCAGTCTTTTTTCAGTCTGGTGATGGCCTAATGTTTTTTTCATTTATTTTTCCCTTGGAATAGTATCGCCAAGCTTATACAGGAAGTAATGCTTTGACTGTGCAAGCAGCCATGAAGGGCTTTGAAGATGTCATAAAAAATTTTCCCAGGTGTGCTGAGGGCTATGCACTCTATGCTCAGGTATGTTTTTCTCTCTCTTCAAGAAAATGCTGCATTCTCTTGTACTTTTTGTCTTGGATATAACATTTCTTCAGATAACAGATGAAGATTTGTGATGCTAAGTGCTGAGATAAGACATGCTGCATTTATGTTATGGGTATTCTGGGTCGGAGGAGGTACAGGGGGAACTGGTGGAGCAGGGTGTAAGTAATGAGTTGAGGGTGGTTATTAGGAGACAGAGGTTATTCCTGCATGCTTCCCTCCTTCCTGCATGTATGTGGCATCTCAGCTGGTGAATGTCAGGGATTCTCTGGGTAATTGGAGAGTCAGATGTGTGGAACTAGGGTGACGTTTTTGTTCTGCTGCCATTGGCATGTAGTGGTTTAGAACAGCTGTTGGGAGTACACTTGTAACAGAGACTGTAATTTATTCTCTAAGAACATACTGCTGGTTTTAGTAGGAAGCATGAGACATTCTGATTTTAAGTAGGTTGGCAATGTATATGCATTTCCTTCTGAAAGAATTATATCTGAAAAAGGAAGAGTTTTTTTAGAATGGTTTTTATTTACAGCACACAGCTTGTAGCTTGTGGATTTCCCATTACAGGTGGCAGTGGAGTCAGTAATTTGTGCACTTAAAGCACAGAAGCTTTCCAAAAAGCCTCAAATTTGAAACTTAACTCTGGTAACTGATGTGCCTGGCCTGCTCTACCATAAATGAACATCCAATCTCATGCTGTCAATACAGTTTTAATTAGAATTAGCTGAGTGCAGAGTGCATGCTTTGGGTGCTTATTGACAAACAGGTTTCTCTTTTGATTCAGGCACTAACTGATCAACAGCAGTTTGGCAAGGCTGATGAAATGTATGATAAATGCATTGACCTTGAGCCAGACAATGCCACTACATATGTTCATAAAGGGTATGTATTGAATTTGCAGTCCTTGTGCTCAAGAGCAGTTGGCATATTTAGATGAACTGCCCTGAACTGAATGCTTATGTTTAGAAATTTAGCCAGGAAAAATAACTTGAAAGCATCTTTGTGCTCTTAAATGTATTTCTATATTTTGTCTTGACTAAGCTGCTAATAAGTTTCAGGAAAGTTTCATCAGTGTTCATTGCTAATTGAGTATCTGCTTGAAGTATTTCTGACTTTTCCTTTAGCCCTGTTCGTTTCAGCTTTGTGTTGAAGTTTTTTCTTTCATAAAACAACATGTGCCAAGTCCTCTTGGGAAAAATTTGCCTTTGTTTAGAGTCATTAAAGCAGTAAAGTGGCTTATTGAAAGTGACTTTCACATAGGTGTTTTTAAAAGTTGTGAAGTTACTAAGTTGCTGTGTACCTGCATTAGAAATTAAATACATTATACATTTGGGATGGTTTTGTTTACCATGGTGAAGGTTTTGGGAGGAGTATGTGAAGCCAATTTGAAATTTTCTCTCTTCTGTAGTTTACTTCAGCTCCAGTGGAAGCAAGATTTAGACAAAGGATTAGAACTCATAAGCAAGGCCATTGAAATTGATAACAAATGTGATTTTGCATACGAGACCATGGGAACGATTGAAGTGCAAAGGTAATGCTGAATTGCAGTGTTAAGAGTTCTTAGTTATTTCTGAAGTTACAGTAGTTTTTAAAATTTCCTCATGGATCCTGTCTTGGGATCTTCTCCCCGGTGTCCTGTAAGGCCAGCTCTTACCCAAAATCCTGATCTCTGTTCTGTAACTCTTAGGTAAAGCATATGCATTCTCTGTGGCATAATTGTGATTTATGATCTGACAATTTCTTATCACCAATTTCATACTTAATGGACAACGTGTAGAGGAGTCTCTGTATGTTTAAATACATCCCTTCTGCACTTAAAGTGACTTCCTTAATCATTACCTGCCTTGTGTGTAGCTGATGTTGTCCTTGGACATTTGGACTGTCTGTACTGAGGATCCTGTGCTGTTTTCTTCTGCAGCCAACAGGACTCCAGCTCACAGTTCTTGGGGGAAAGAGGAATGCCCTGCTCTGTAACATTGTTTTGCAACTGTGCAAAGGTTTGGGGTGTAGCTGGCAGTACAGTAGAGAGTCTCTTAAATATGTCTAGTCCTCTAAAGGACAAACAAACTATTGCCATGAGAAATTTTGCAAGCATTTCCTACTTAAATAATGTGCTTCTGTCTGTGCAAGTTTTCCTCTTTTGTATGTTAAGTCCTTTCAGGGGAGATGAGACTTCATTCAGTTGCCCAGCATTATCTCTGTAGTGAACTTGGTGTCCTGTGGAGAACATTTTATCCTGCCCCATCACCCATGGGGGCTCTCCAGAGGAAGGCTGTTTCACAGCTGTCCTAGTTGCTTAGGCTTGGTAACAGCTCTGAGTTTACTCAGCTCAGCATCACCACAAGTTCTTGTGGTGGTCCTCCCAAAGTCCTTTTAAGTTATTAATGGTGGAGAGTGTAAGCCCTGAAAGAAAAAGGATGTTTTAGAGATGACAAGATTGCTTTGGCAGTCTTAACTGGGCTAAATTTTTGTTTATTTCAGAGGTAATCTGGATAAAGCCATTGAAATGTTCAACAAAGCTATCAACCTGGCCAAATCAGAAATGGAGATGGCACACCTCTACTCACTCTGTGATGCTGCCTATGCTCAGACAGAAGTTGCAAAGAAGTATGGATTGAAACCACCGACACTGTAAAGAAACAAGGAGGAAATGACCTTCCAAAGTGAAGTTGCCCACTTCAGCCAGCCCTAAAGATGCTGTTGCAGAACATGCTCAATGGTGGAACTTAAGTTTTTTCCCGTTCGTGGTGTTGTCATTTGCTACATCTGTTAAATGTTTAGGTGTTGTGGGAGTGGTTGTTCAAGGAAGTATGCAGTGCTGCATCTTGTTCCTTCTGCAGCAGAAACCTTAGAGTGTGTTAAGGGAAATAAAGTTGCAGGGGAACCAAAGGAACATATTTTGGCCATGCAAATAAAAACTTCACACTGGTTCATTTTGGGTGATTATGTTGTGGGCGATTTTTGCTTTATCAAATAATAATACAGCATGTGGGTTTTTTCCTGTTGATTTTAAAGGTAATACTAGTCAGTGCTGTAAAATAGGTTTTATATCCAATTAATCCTTGAGGGTTGATTTTAATTTTGCAAAAATTAATTTTCAAACTTTAATAATAGAGGGGTTTTTTTAAGTCAGTAGATGTGGAGAGGATACCTGTAAATATATGCAAGCATGCACAATCTTCCCTTAAATCTCCTTCCACCCTCTGCATAACTTACTTAGAAATAGTCCTGTGGCAGCTATTAGGGAATTAATTTGATAGTCCTTATTCTCACCCCAGAAAGCCCTAGAGTACTACATAGGAGAGCTAGGAAAAAGGTTGGCTGGGGAAGGAGGTCAGTAACACTGCTTCAGTGTAGACTTTACTGGAAGAAAGAATGTATTCCTGTACAGCAGTCTTTACTTGAATGTCATGGGAAATTGTTCTGGAGGGTTCAGGGGGACTTTCAAGAACAGAAAGCACTGCTGGGATTCAAGCTCCAGAAGGTAAGGTCATGCTTGCATATAATCTTTGTAATCTCTGATGTTTTTGCATAAGTGTAGCAGCTGATAGACTATCTAAAGTCTCTTCACTCTCTAGATACTGCTGGGTTATGATCTCCTTTTAAGAGCCCCTTGGCAGGATTAAGTGAGATAAGGAACAAAGCATAGGCTCAAACTTCCAATAATGGAGTTGTAAACTGCACTCATTTCCTTGTTCTGTAGACCTGTCTTGTCCAAGATTTCAGATACTGTAGAAGGAAGCAATTGTGCTGCAAACAGCAGATGGGCAAATTATGAACAGTTTTCCTCTCGTTATGAACTTCACAGAGGGCCCTCTTGCTTTGGGTTGATCTTTCTGGTGTGGAAGTTAGTCAGTCCATCTTGCCTTTCCCTGGGCTGATGTGGCTGGACAAAACTCATGCAAATGATGTAGCTTAATTTGTGACACACTAGTTTTGGGCTTCTTTCCATCCTGAAATCATAGATTTGTTCGTGGTGAATCGTCTGATGTATTTAACCTTTAAAGAAGTGACTGATGCTGTAGTCAAACTGTCTTGGTCTGTAGTTTGCCACCATACAGCAGCAGCTTGCATTTTCAACTTGACCTTCCTTTCTCCCAGCAACTACAGTGGAGAGTAAAGATTTAATCATTATTTTAGTAGCTCACTAGGTGATCAGAAATCATAGCACTGGTGTAGGATTGAAGATATGGGAATGTACTGGCAGCTTCTAAGGGCACTGAATGGAACAAGTGTGAAATGTCTTCTCCAACTTCCAATCTCTGCATCAATATCCTGAGAACAAAAATATGCCAGGCTGATGAGTCCTGTTCTCCAAGGAGTTTTTATTCGCATGGCCTTATTTACATTGGCATTTTCTCCTCATCACCCCATCTGTACCCCATTCCTTACCCCACCCAATCAATTAAGGGAAAAAAGCATGTGCTGTCAATTACTAGCATTCCAAATCATCACAGACTTTTGCCTGTTCTTCAACTAGTTTGAAACTGCACTGAAAGGATGCATTGTCTGTAATTTTTTTGTAAATGACATATCACCTGTAAACTGAAAAAATAAATACTACCTTCAAGTATCTCTCTCTGACATGTATAAGAACAGGTTTTGATGAAGGGGTTCTCTGCAGTGGTGAGCTCTGTGCTTATATTGTAAGTCTAGGAAGAGCTGATAATTGACTCCTTGTCATCTTCTCTCACTTCAACCTTTAAGAAAGAATGAGGAGGAGACATGGAATCAACAATCTGATCTCTGCTTGCTTCCATCACCCACAGAGGTATGATCTTGAGAGCTGGAGATTACAGGGGAAAGGAAGTCGAGCCAGGAGGGCTGGGAATCTCAGGAGCTGTGACCCTGTTAATGTGTGTATGTAGCTGCATCCCTGTGATGAAAGGGACTTTTTGTGAATGGCTGATACAGTTGAGGTTTTATTGTAAACCAGGTGTGCATGTGAACTTTGAAGTGAGACAAGTATTACTGCTATTTAAAAAAAAAAAAAAAAAAGTTGAAATTTAGGAAGCTAGTACTGAAGACTTGGATAAAGAAATGTATCCTAGAGGGACACTCTGGGAAGTTGCTTCTACATACAATTGTCTAGCAACTTACTTTTCATCCTGCATGGTCCCTGTTGTTCATGGAGACAGTGCTGTCAGGCACACGGTGTGATTCTTGGGATGTCCTGCACAGGCCCAAGAGTTGGGCTCTGATCCTGATGGGCCCCTTCCTACTCAGCATATTCCATGGTTCTAAGCTGAGACTTGAATTACTAGGATCTAACTGCAGATGGAAAGGGAAGAGGGAACTAACAGACTCTGAAAAGCTATACTGTTACTTACTCTGCAGCTATGAAGAGCAGCTTTAACCAGCCCAGCAATACTAACACTGCCCAATTTCCGCTATTTCTTCAAAAATAATTTAAATTCTTGCAGGCTGAAATTCTGGAACTGTTTCAGGGTTGTTACTGGTTAGTTTCCTGTACTTACAGAATACTGGTGCACATGTGTCGTATGGATACCTAGAAGTGCCTGTTTTCTACCAACACAGAGGTTGAGCAGTGGCTGCTTCAAGCACTGTGGCTAAGAACTGACAGTGTACTTCTTTCAGGGAAAGCCTCACAAATTCACAGTCCCATTTGCTTCACTTCTGAGTGCAGTGCACTGGAGACCCTACTAAAACAAGGTGCTTAGGAGTTGTCCTGATAGACTGAAAAGAACTGAGCTCATAGCAGCTCTTCAGCTGAGTTCACCAAAGTAGTTTGTAGTAGATTTTCATCCATCCTCTCCATTTGGGATTCCAGGGGAGGAGTTCAGACCACAGATTCTGTTACCTGTTGCAAACTGCACTTTGCATTTCTCAGATTTAAGTGGTCAGCCCATGAGAGCCCTGCACCACTTTAATCCTCCAAAGGTAGTATTTATTTACTCCTGTGTTTTGAACTAGTAGAGAGAGGGGAGGGAAAGAGATGAAATAGTTATTATGACTTAGAAGTTGGAGCTCAGGAGTGGCCATCATGGATATGGGTTGTTGAGTATGTGGGAAGCACTAATCTAATGCAGGAGACTTGGCTCAAATGGTAAATTGTTAATTTTTTAATATTTATTTTTCAACAAATAAACCTTCATTTCACCTTGTGCTCTGTGGCTTGTTTCTTAAAATTCCAGTGCAGTATGTACACCAAAATTCAGTGAAAAGTACAGACCAAAAATACAGAATGCCACCAAGTGGAATGGTGGGATCTGGCTTTTGAGGGGAAGGATGTGTCAGGGCTTGGCTGAGTGTTTGTTCTTGTTTATAAAACACACCAAGCTCATTGCAGAGAAGCCAAATGTTAAAAAAAAAAAGCCAAAACAAAACCAAAAACCCCCAGAAAACCAAAAAACTGTGGGAAGAGAAGGATTGCTGAACATGAATAAAATATAAGATGATTTTGGGGAAAATGTGGTTAGCTAGAGCAAGACAAAACCTCCTCTCCCTCCCATTTTTGTATTTTAGCCTTACAGCTGTTTTATGCTGCTGGAAAACCAAAAGCTTATCAGTGAAGGCTGGTAAGTTGCTTCTTTTTTTCATTTCAAGGAATAAAAAGCATAATTTGTACATTATTTTTACAGTAAAAGATGTCTTCCTTCAAAACAGAAACCCCAAAACCAAAAGTGCAACATGCTTGGCTGGTTTGCAGTATTTTAAAGCAGTCTTTCACAATCAGTTTGTCTCCAGCAAAAGCAGCACAGTAAGGAATGTTTTCTCTGCAGTGGACAGTAGCAATAATGCATTCAAGCCTTAGGCAGGACTTAGTGCAGCAGGTTTCCAACCTGCCTTTTCCAGGCAGCAGAACTAAAACCCACTCAGGCATTCTGTTAAGGGAGCAGTATGGAGAGCAAAGGTGTGGCAATGTGTGAATTACTGTAACACAGCAACCCATGTCATTTCAGCAATGAACAGGATTTGCCATAAGGAGAATTTAATATTCAAACCCAGACAAAACACATGAACCAAAAACTGCTACAGATTCTTCTATAGGAGCAGCTCTGTCTGGCAGCTTCTTGAGGTGTCCTCAGTGGCACAGAGCATAATTTGGCCTGTTTTGCTCAGTGTGTTAAATTTTAAGCTCCCCAAGTTAGAAGTAGGGCATTCAAAGACCTTGGTTAAGTCATATACATCTAAAAAGGACAGAGTAAGAAGAATCATGCTTCTAGATTTTCTGACAATTCACTGAAAAATTCATAATACCAAAGCTGACTTTAGAGGGAGATTTAGAGAACAAGATTTCTGTGTTCTACAAAACAGCTCTCAGAAGGCAACTAAAACATTATGATGCATAAAAATCAATATTAATCACTGCTGTGTTGAACTGATTTCATCTCCATCTTTATCCTAGATAAATCACAGTAAAATACTGTGAAATACTTAAGTATGAGAGGAGATACCAAAGTTATGTTTCCATCATACTAGAATTGCACCAAATTTTTTGTTATGTGATGGTTTCTTAACTGGCACATTAGGTAGTAAAAGGAAATCCTTCCAAAGATGAAGGCAACAGCCACTGTGACAGCTGAACCTTCCCTCTTCACCCAGCTTCACTTTTTCATCTCTACACCATAGAGATCACTACG
The DNA here is from genome assembly GCF_028018845.1 of Melospiza georgiana. NCBI lineage: Eukaryota > Metazoa > Chordata > Aves > Passeriformes > Passerellidae > Melospiza > Melospiza georgiana. Next base: position 96,204,572 of record NC_080431.1, read on the forward strand.
CTTCTGGCTTAAAATAGGAATCTGCTGACGTATTTCTGCAAGTTTCTTTAGATCTGCAGGAGAGAAGAAAAGAGTTAAGAGAACAGCAGCCAAAAGAGAAAGCTCCTGACTTGCTCTGAGGTAAGACAGGGAAAAGAGCAGCTTTGATGGAGAATGGGGTGGTAGGGCACTGCAAGTGAGCAGCCAGGGCTGAAGGAAGCCTCAGCTTTGCTCTTTCCTGAGGTGGCACCTTGTCCCTAAGGAAGTGATCTAGAAGGGTACAGCTATTGAGTACTGTGCATAGAACAGTACAGCCAAGGGCTGCTGGTTCTTGCTTTAACCTAGCTCAGGTGGACAAGGCAGAGGAATGCCACATCACCTGGAGTTGCATGTGGAAGGCCACAGAGTTAAAAAACTGTCTCTCCTTAGTGTCATAACCTGTACTCAAGAAAAAAAGTGGGAAAAAAAAACCAAAACAATTTTCCCCTTACCAATATCTGTGTATACAACTGTTTCCTCAGCCCCAGCTTTGGCTATGACTTCACCCCTGCAAAATTAAGCACATTTGTTCGCAGGATTAGACACTGGTTTCAAGGCATCAGTGCAGTTGCTGCTGTTTGTACAAAAAGGAGTTCCTACCCTTGATGCCTACAGCTGTAATGACAGGGCTGTCCTAAAAATAGCATCATAATCCATAACCCTGGCATGATAGAAATGGCTTCCAGGCTTTAGATATGGCACTTTCTATATGTGACATATACATACTTAGCATAAGTGTCTTTCAAAGATGAAGAACTGTGGTAAAAGCCACTCTGAGAACCACTGCCTGTGAGCATGCAGCATAGCTCAAGGGGAAAGGAACAACCACACTGGCAAAGATGAACACTTTCTCCTTTGAAGACCCTACTGGCTTTTAAAAGTGTACTTTTACTCTGCATGAGCTACTAAACATGATCATCTCTCCCCCAAGTGTTCTGTCACTGCTTGCATCACTTAAAGTTAAAAGCTCACAACATAGACAAAGTTTTTCTTACTGTGCAAACAACTGGAGCCGAGCTATCAGTAGATTTATGTGAAAGAAAAACAACTGCCTGAAGATTTGGTCATTTTACCTCCTGCGCACCTGCGTGACCTCTGCTCAAGTCAGAATCTCTCTTCTCTAGCTGAAGACATTCTTCTTGTTCTTTCTTATGTCAAAGCAGTGTTGTTCTTCAAGGAAATGAGATAGTTCTGTGTAAGCTGTTTAAGAGAATTACCCTATGCATAGCACATCATGGACTGAACTTCTGGGACAAGGTCACAAGGTCAGCAGTTCAACTAATGCTTAATGCCAGTACTAAGTGGTATCTTTACTACCAAAAGGAATACGCACTCAAACTAATTCTAGTTTATTTATTGTTTTTTTTTTTTTTTAATTTGGCTGTTTTAAATCATGATCTTGAGAATGCAGGCTCAAGTCTCACGTGCTTTTACCAAGAATTTGCACTTTTAACAGTAGATGGAAAAGTAGGACTGAAGTGTGACTGCCAACTAAAATATTTTTTTACCAAAGAAAAGATGGTGTTTTTTATTTTATTGAACTCACCATGGATTTACTACAGTGCTGTGTCCCCAGGCAACATAGGATGCTTTTTCATCTCTAGCAGGAGATACAGTAGCTACGTAGAGTTGATTATCAACAGCTCTGTGTTCACAGAAAAATGAAGGAAGGGAGGGAAAACGTGAGAAGAATTGTTTTTTATAATACCATTTAATTAAGCAGAAGAGAAAGAATTCACTCTGAAGGACAAGCTACATATCCTCTAAATGACTAGCACAAACTGTGAATGATACAAAGAGATACAGAGAAAGAAGAGCCTGGAAAGAGAAGTCTTTAGCACCTGGCTCCAGAGTTAGTGCATAGAATATCATGCAATTCACAGGTTCATCCAGTATGTAGCAGAATTGATTGAAGCTGACCAAATGAATAAACAATCTGCATTCAGCAATCTCAGAGTCCATTTCTACCTGTAATTAGAGCACTTCCCAGGTTACTGGCTCTTCTCTCCAGAATTTGTGTGTGAAGGGTGCTTTTAAAGCCATGGGAAAGGGTCATTGAAAGGGCATAGCAGGGGCAGGAGGGAGTAAAGGCCAAGAATTTCCTGCTTTTCTCCTTGACAGTAAAATCATTTTGCTGTCCCATGCAAGGCTTGAGGGATGGAGCAGCTCCAATGGTGAAGTGGCCCTGCAGCACCACTTCTGACACACAAGTGTCATTTGGAACACAAGAAAGTTCAGTTCCATGCACCAAAACTCCTCTAGAACAGGGGAATAACCTTTTTCTGTGATCTTACCTTCCCCTTTGTAAGAGTTCCCAATGAGCTGGTCCTGTAGTCATGTTAAAAGCCCCTGGATATATCAGCAGCTGGCAACCTTTGTTAAGAGACAATTAGAACCTAAGCATCATTAAGGGGAAGATGGGTTTCAGTGTGAAGGGCCACTCTAGGATAAACCAAGGTGAGGTTTCTTTCCATACTTCCCAGCCTCTCCCAAAGCCTGTCCATGCACAGCAGGTTACATCAGCCAAGAGCTGTGGTGGGGATACCCCAACTCCACCACTCCACCACCATATGTGGATCAGGAAGTGATGGGTACTTTACTCCCTGAGAGAAGTCACTCATCTGAGTAAGTCATGGCCACAGGATGCATTTTGTGTTTCTGGGCAGGGATAAGAATGCCTGATGACATGGATCAAGGAATGCCTGATCACAGGATCACCCAGCACAGAGCACCCAGAACCTGCCCTGGCCTTAGGGCTGCCCAGGCTCCCTTGGGTGACCCAGCCTCACCTTTCTGGCCGTAGATTTGAGCCATCTCAGCAAATCTCATATCATAGCAGATGCCCAGGCCCACTTTGCAGTATGCTGCTCTCAAAACACAAGAGACAGAAATGGTATCACTAGCACAAGTAGACAAAACAAGCACAAGACTCCCTGTAGCCATCCTGCCAACTGTTATTTTGCATGGCTCACAGCAACAGGAGGAGCTATATTTAAATGTGCATCCAACAAGCACTGGCTATTGTTGGGGGAGAATTCATGCTTCATGAGGACAGAAAGAGTGTGAGAAGCAGTCCTATCTACCCTTTAAGAAAAGTCTTTTCCACAAAAATCATGTTGTATCAGGTCTTTGTGGAACATATTCCTCTCTCATTTAGCTGCAATTTTTAATTTTTTTTTCAATAAAAGAAAACACTCCTTGCTTTTCATGCAATAAAAACAGTCATGTAGTTTCTTAGAGCATGCACACTGCAAGGAGAAGAAAGTGTCTGTGGCAGACAAGACTCTTTGGAGAGCTCAGTTAACAGATTGTGTCAGCTTTTGAGCAATATGGGGTGAGGAGGAGTCAATATTTTGCTTTTTTATCTGAGATGGCTGATTCAAGAAGACTGGAATGATTTAGTTAATTGTCTTCATTATTATACTATCCTCACGTGAAGCAATGCACCATTGTAGCTGTTACATACTTTCTTTTCTAGGCTGTGTTTTATAAGAACAATTTTCAAGCTGTAACTGCTATTAAAAATACCATCACTTCCCTCTAACAAATCAACAGGGCCATTCTTTAATTAAGGCAAGTGGGGTGACATATGTTTCAACCTTTTGTACTCCTCAGTCCTTTTCCAACCACACTGCCTTTTTAAAAGTTTCAGAAGTGACCCAAAGACTTGAAGCAAACTTAAACTATACTTGTCATCAAATGCTCAATCTGATTGTCTAAAAATGCACATCCACTGCAGGAAAGGAGGAGGGGGAAGAGAACTGCAGAGTGACTGTAGTGTTACTTTATTTGAGCTCCTTGAAGAGAGAGCTTGTTTTATACTCACGTGTGTCAAACACAGAGAAGCTATTCCCTGGACTCAGTGTTTCAGACTCTTTGAACTGGATCTTCCCAGGAACATTAATGTCAAACAAATGAACCTGCAATTATATTATGATTAATAACAATTACTAACAACTTCTCTGTTTGGTATTTGAGCCTTTTTAGGCATGTGCTTTCTACTGTTATCTAGACTACTCTTTTGTCAGGATCCAAAGTAAACATTGCTTAAGATTGTTAAAGATGATTTAAAGTATTTTCTTCTACACAGAAATATACATGTCTAAAGTTGAAAATACATGCCAAACAGCTAGATGTCTTGACCTAATGATTTGTCTAACATTTGAGTCCATTCCTGTAAAACTTCTCAAGAAAATACCTTCACTGAGCCATGACTTCAGCTATGCAGCTGCCTCTGAGGGCCTGCAGCTGCCTTCACCCCTCCCTTGCAATGGAAGGTGCTGTTCCTGACTGGAGCTTCCTAACAACAGAGCTGGTTTTATTTCATTATTTGTTCACACTGAGCACAAGGCTTCACTCATTCTACAGCTCCTGGGCTTGCAGACTGCTGTGCTGTGACAGCTGGAAGGCAGCACAGAACTGCACAAGGTGATTGAGTAAGCAATGCTAATGTAGAAACAGCAAACAGAATAATTAATAAAAAAATTAAAATTTAATTAATTATTTAATTAAAAATTAATACCTGCACTACCTTATTTGTTCCCTGCATTATCTTTTTGGCTTAACCTTAATATAAATAAGCTGTTGCTCACTCATGGAGTGATCACTGTGTGCACAGTCCCATGAACAGAAAGTGGGGATAAGAATAAAAAGAACAGTTCCACAAAGAGAAGCTGACTCTGGAGTTATAAATGGGAGGCAGTTTTCCAGAAGGCACAAAGCAATGATGAGGTGGAAGATGACAGCCAGAAACATCTACTACAAACAGCAGAGACAGCTTAACTTGGACTCTGCATGTCTGCACTAATCACAGTTTGTTTACATACTTTGTTTAGCACAAAGTATGTAAAGAACAGTATTTATCACCACAGAAGGACTAAATCCATCAGGAAGCTGAGGGAAAATCCTGATCCCACTCAAGTGGCACTGTGTTTTAAACTTAGGCCTGGGTACAGAGATATATGAGTTGGATCAGGTTTTACTCTTTCCCATGGTTTTCCCAGCATATGGGGAAAGCCAATTACACCTTCCAGTATTTTGTCATCCTTACCCAGAACAAATTTATGACCACCTTTTGAAGTGGTGTTTACACACCCCAAATAAAAGTAACAAGAAATTCCATGGGTGATGGTACACAACTTATTATTAATACAAGGCTCTACTAACTTATACCTCCTTTAAGTACAGATGAAATAATTTGTGCAACACTGCTTAGAAAACTTTTCATAACAATATTGTGCCATCTTACCTTCCTATGCTTGGCCAGAAGAGCACCATCAGGCCCAAAGACAGCACATGTATTATAGAGCTTTCCACCATCCTCTTCTGGAATGGATCCTTTGTAAAGGCAAGAACAGAGATTTCCTCCACTGTAATTATTTATGTAATTTTGATGCAATGGCAATAATAGACCCTGCCCATTTTTCCCCCAGTGAGAAGGTCACTAAGAATAAATTACCTCCAATGAGATATATGCTGCACTCCTTTGCAACTTCTGACAGCTTTTGTGTTGATTCCCCAGGGATCTTCTCTGCATACTCCTTAAAGTACTGGGTTCCATATGGAGAATTAAAGCATTCCTAGAATTAGATGGGGAAAAAAAAGAAACTAAAATCCAGTAACACCACTACAATGAGATGTACCTAACTTTTTCAACTCCTCTCTAACCATGTTCTCAAACAAGCTTTGCTTACAGGAGTTTAGTTTATAGGAGCTCAGTAAGTGAACCAAGAAGGCCAGAGAGACCTGAACAATTGTTGAAAACACAACAGGTGTGTTTGTGGAGTGCATGCCAAATAGAACAAGAGCTAAGATTATCATGCAAGCTATAAGGCTAGCACATTCACTGCTCTGGGCTTAGCAAGAACACAGGGGATGCTCACATCAGAATGAGGAGCCAAGTTCTACACAGTTCTCATTTAGCAAGCTACAAGCCCAATAGATCCTCTCAAAACTCTGAGATGCTCATCCACAGCCCATTATTTCTTATTTTTTAAAAGGACATTTGCAAAAGCATGCATTTCTCAAAATTACTTATTGTTTTGCTAAAACAATCCTTTAAACATTATTTCCTCACAACTGAATAGTGTCCTCCACCTTGTCAATCTTGTTAAAGATTTGCCATCCCTTTAGAACCAGGCATGTAATCTTTGCACAGTCAGATTAACAGAGTAGATCAGATGCCTAAAATAGGTGGGCTAGAGGTATTTGAGATGCCCAAGATATGAGGAACTTTCACTCAGCATTGCACTTGCCAGCTCTGTGAGGAGTGAGACACTCCACCCAACACTTTCTTGTACCCTGAAGGAGTGCAGCTGGAGGCCACAGATAGGCTATCAAAGTGTGGCAGCAACTTCTCTTCTCTCTGTGAGGAAGGGACTCCCAGCCCAGACACCTCCATTGTTCCCTCTGCTCACCAGAAGTGACAAACACACCTCCACCCCCACAAAGAAAAAAAAAATGAAAATCAAGCTGTTACTAGCACAGTAAACACTTCTGCTTTATCTGCTCAAGCAAACTTCTTAACAACTGAGGTAGGTTCTGCTGAAGTGGGATAAATGAATCCAAGCTGGAAAGGGTTTTTCCCCCCTGTGCAGGGCACTAGGCCAGCAGTGCCCAGCTAACCCACAGCACAACCTGTAGATGGAAGAAGCAGGAAGGGAAACCTCTGCAAGCTGTCAAAATGAGCTCCCCAGGCTTTTGAAATCTGGGCTGAACTTCAAAGAAGTGAAAGCAAAGTCAGCTGCCTCCATCTTCATATACTCAGTGTGAGTTACTTTCCTTTGTATAAAGTTATTAAAACAAAAAAAGAACCCCAAAGAAACAAAACAATGGGAAGACAACATTTCATGCCCATACCCTAATGTCAATACAAAATGCATCTCCCAAAAGTCTGTGAAATGCCTTGCCCATGTTCCACAACTCATATTCTAAAAGCATAAATCTTTGCTGGCAAAGTGAGTATCTCAGCTAAATAAGTCTGGAAATTTCAATGCTTGTACACATGATGAAGCCAGTAAATAACAGTAATCTCTGCACAGGAGGCAGAGGCAGAACACTGGATGGTCACATTTGCAACACAAGAACCACTTTAGCACAGAGGCGCTGGGAAGGTTGCTCAATGCTTCCCCATGACAGAGGAGAGAAAACATTCTGTGTGTAAAACTGAGACCCAAAGTTCACCCAGAGATGAACTTTGCACTCCTGTGTCAGAGGTACAGGAGTAACACAAGTACCCCCACGAAGAGAGGAGGAAAGCTCAAAGCTGCACTGAGAAGCCCATCCTGTGGTCAGCACATCCATTGTGTGAAAATTCACCAAAATAATTATGGCTAAAGTTCAAAAAGTAAGTCAGGAGTGGTTGATCATTTAAAATGGCTATTTTTGTTTCCACACATGGAAGTCACAAGAGGAATGTGTCTTAATCATAATTCAGTCACAAATGACCTGCTGGAAATATGTTTTGTTTTGTTTCTCATGTATCTGGAATGCTTACAGCAAGGAGAGCTACTGTGTACCCTCCTTCACCTTCATGTCAACATTCTTTAGCTGAAAATTGCCTTTTTTCTACACTTCTTCAGCAAAGATTCAAACTATACTGTCACTTACCTGAATTCAGAATATTTCAGTGATGGCATTGCCTAGGATTTAAACCAGCAAAAACTTTTACCAGAATCTTACACTACAAAAAAGATCAACCTATTTTTCGTTTCCCTTTTCACTCCCCACCTCCCACCAGCTACAACCCCTGGGATTTCTTAGCTTTTAGTTTTATTTTGAAGCTTCATACAGCATCTAAGCTATCCAGGGAGGAAGAGGAATATCTGTTGCATTAATAACATTAGAAAGAGGTTTTGAAGGGTTTGAAGCACAAGGGCTAAGTAGGCCACAATCTTTACTCACTGGCAGAGCCACAAGTTTTGCTCCTTTAGCTGATGCTTCCCTCACCAGCCCACAGGCTCGTTGGAGATTATCTGATTTAACAGCAGATACATGGAGCTGGATGAGAGCAAGGCGGAAGGCTGGTGGCAGAAAAGAAAAAAATTATTCATCAGAATTCCCACAGGAAACTTCCAGATCTGAATTGAGTAACAAACACTGAAGAAAACAAATGAGTTAATATATAAACATATGCACAAACCAACTCATTCTGCAGCCTAAATCTGACTCTGAAACAGTCTCTTAACACAGGGAGAGCACTGAAACCCAGCATTGCCAAGAGGAGCCATGCATGGCCTGCAAAGATCAGAGAGCTCATGAGCCAGCAACACCCAGTCCCTGTGGCAGGGGAAGGAACCATGGTACAGAAAGGGAAAGCACAGGTGCCCCATCCCCTCCTTCCCAGGCTGCTGAGCGCTGTGGGAGCCCATCTTGTTGCACACCAAAGGACTGGATATTCCCCAAAGCACCTGATAAAGGAATTGTTTGCTTTTATCCCTAAATTCACACCTAGTTTTGGAAATGGCTATGAAAACCAAGAAAGGTTAACATCTTTCCTGATTATTTCTTAACAAACTGGTTTCTGGCCAAGTTGCAAGTGTTATCAACAGCTTCTACTCCCTCTAAGCAGGATATACAACTGCAGGCTCTCCAAGCAGCCAAGTTTTGTGCACACCTCTTCTATTTCCTTCCATTAATCTCTGAGTACCCCAGGTTGTAGGGAAATACACCCTGACCACGATCAGGTAGAACTATTTTCTTTAAAACAAACACAAACCAACCAACCAATCCTCTCTGACTTTAGAAAAAAAAAAAGTATCCCAGTTTCATAGCACCTCTCCTGTCTGGGGGAAAACTCCCCCATCATACAAAGATCACAATAAGAAAAAGACAAAGCTGGAAGCAACACAGTCCCAGTGGTCAGGGAAAAGCTGATTCAAGCGAAGATGAGGCTGGGTCAGGAGCAGTTGAGATACATCTTTGATCCTATGCAGCTAATTTCTAGAGGTTAAGCAAATGATTGACTGCTCCCTTTGCCCCTCTTCCTGTGAGAGACTTTTACTGCTGGCTCTATTGAGCAAACAAAGCTCATCTGGTATTCTGAACAGATGTAACCACAGGTTCCAGACCCACGGAGATAATCATACCAAGGATCTGTCAAAAACTTCCCAGCATTTGTGGAATGTGTTTGAGTTCAGACAAGTCGGCCACTTAAAATAATTACATTTCAGAGTTAAAAAAAAAAAAAAAACAAAAACAACCCAAAACAAAAAACAACCCCAAACAAACAAACAAAAAAAAAAAAAACCGCTAGGAAAAACCCCATCATGTTTAAAACACCGGGAAGTGTAATTAAGGTAATTTCCTATATATAAATATAACATTATTTGTCTCAGGTTTGAAGTTCGACAAGGTGCAAAACCGAAGCTCAGCCACAACAGAACACTTGTATTTGTGCCAGTTTCGTCAACAAACATTCAGATGTGGAAGCAACAGAAATGCAGAGAAAAGTGCAGCAGGGCTTTAGAGAGAGACCTCTGCTCCCAGCCTTGACCAGCGGCCCCAAAACCTTCATTAAAACCAATTCTCAGCATAAATCTAAAGCAATGTAGGCCACAACCAGGTATAAGCACAACGGAGTAAAATAATGGTTCGCATTTGTACCACTACACTACAAAACACGCTTGGTTTTTTTGTTTTAAAGCACCGAGAGCGAAGCACGGCCGGTTCGCTGGCGTTTCTTGCGGAGCTGAGCTGACCCTGCAGGGCGAGCTCTGTATCCTGGTCTGTGCCCAGCGCAGCGCCAGGCCAGCTCCCCTCTCCCTGCACTGTTCCTCAGGCTGTGCCAGGACCCAGCACCGAGCCTGTCCCGGTCTCACCGGGGCCGGGCACAGCCGGGCCCGCGGCCCGCAGGAGGGACGGGCAGGGCCCGCACTCACACGCCATGGCTCCGGCGGCCGCCCGCATTCCCGGCTCCGCCCGGCACCGCGGGGGCTGCCGGGACTCGCAGTGCCGGGCCCGGCTCAGCCGGAACCGCCCTCACCCACGCCGCCTTCGACCGGCCCCGCTGGAGCCGGGACCGTCCTGAGGGTCGAAATGCAGGGCTGACGCACCCCCGCCCTGCCTGGGGCAGCGAGCGGGCAGCGCTCCCCCGGGCCCCTTCAGCGCCGGCAGCGACAGCGGAGCCCCCAGAACTCCGGCTGTGCCGAGCGCTGCTTTGCCCTGCCCGGCAAAGGCTGCTGAGGGCTCATCCCAAGGGACCTGTACCAGCTTACAGGTAACGCATTCACCCGGGACATCTCCCTGTTTCTTTACAAGAACAGCATCCCCCAAGGTACAAACATCTCCACAGTGCTCCAGATGCGGAGCAGTGTCCAGCTCTGGGCTCCTCAGAACCAGGACAAGGAGCGACTAGAGAGGGTGCCATGGAGGCTACAAAGATGATTTGGGGTCTGGAGCACCTCCCTTATGAGGAGACACTGTGGGAGCTGCGCCTGTGTAGTCCAGAGAAGGGAAGGCTGGGAGGGGATGTCAGCAGTGCAGATAAACACCTCAAAGGCATTTGTCAAGAAGGTGGTGACAGACTAAGGTCAGTGGTGCCCAGTGACAGGACAAGGAGCAATGGCCATGAACTAAAACACAAAGTTTCACCTCACATGAGGAGGAACTTCCTTACACTAAGGGTGGCAGAGCACTGACCAGGCTGCCCAGCGAGGTCTCCCTTTCTGGAGACATTCCAAACCCTGTGTTACCTGCTCTAGGTGACACTGCCTAGGCAGGGAACTTGGCTAGATGAGCTCCAGAGCTCATGTCCAACACTGCAACTCTGTGAAACCAACACACTACATACCATGCTGCTCTTCCTTGGCTTTAAACACCCCTTCACTCAGCACAAAACATTGCTGTCTCATGTACATATTTTCCAGCCTTGGGCTTTTTAGAAGCATGTTTGTAGAATTGTAGGTTTTGTGTACCACTATTTCTCACACGAGATTATGTCTGTAAGCTGAAGGCACATAATGGCAGAATGGGTAAAGATAAAATGGGTGACCCAGGGTGATCAATCTCTTACACACCTCCCCTTTCAGGAAACATGCAGAGAGATAAAGGATGGGAAGTGCATAACCACTGTAAAATACACAACCACTACTGTGTGCAACAATTACAAACCTTCTTTCAAGCAGAGAACTGTTCAACCTGCCCCTGGCAGCAGTAAAGGGAACCACTCATCCCAATCTGACCTAGCCAAAGCATGGCAGAACAGACATTTCAGCAGCCCTTAGCAGGCCTCCCTCCTTTTCATACATGCCCATGGTGGTAGAAAGAGCATATGTGATTATAAAAAAATTTTTTTCTTCCCCAAACATCACACTTTGTAGGACTCCAGGTGCAAAAAACAGCTGTCCCCCAACTTCTTCTCAAATAAGAAAAAGAAATCAAGTAGTACCATCCCTTGAAGGGGCAACACACAGGCCAAAAATCCAGTTGCCCATGGGTCAGAGAGATAAAATATATTTTTCAAGTTTCCAACCAAAAGTATCTGAAAGCACTAAGTATAGCCAGTAGAATAAGTTACATAGTACCGTCTTTTTCCTTCCCTAAAGGGAAACATTTCACCATTCAGTTGACTACACCTATATTGTAAAAAGTAATTTGGCAGTACCTGGTTTTGAAACTACAGCTGATATGTAATTGGAAGGAAAAGATCCAATCACAGGTGTTAGAGCTATCAGAAAAAGGCAACTTTAAAAATTACAACTCTGCAATCAACAGTGTTTTTGGTGGGTAATACACAAAGTTCTTTACAAATTCTCATACAAATCAGAATCTAAAAGAATTTGTGAGACAAATGAAGAGCCATCAGTGAGCACAGAAGCACCAACTCCCACTATGACACAAAGGTAAGAGTTTTCATTTGGCAGGGGAGTTTACTCCAAGACTTTCTTTCCTACTCCAGACCTCATTTCTATCACTCCTGCATCATAACTGTCACCTTATATTCAACAATATAGACCATGGTGCGTGCAGAATAAAACAAGAGCCAACACATCTCTAGCAAATATAATTTTAAAAAATCCTTGAAGCTAAAAGGGACAGGAAGTAGCATACCAACTTTTTTGATTTTTCTTTTCAAAAAGTATCACTGCAGTATTATAATTAGAATTTTTGCTTAGTAATAGAAGTTTTGTAACAAAACCAATAACTACAGGTATGTACAATATAAGGCAAAAGTGGCCCTGAAACTGTGGGTAGAGATACACCAGCACCATTGAAGTGATTCATAATTTGGGCTGAGGTTTTTAAGATAAGAGGTCTGTTGATAACTTGTACATTGCCTTAAAACTTACAAATAATTAGCCTCTAAATGGCTTGGATTATATGTTTCTACAGAGAAGGGATTTAAGAACTGACTTCCTGTTGCTTTACTTGCTGTAGATCTCAAAGGTCTGCTGTGTTTGCTGTCCTCACAGTGAAGCATACACATTAGCCACATTCCACATTTAACACTCCAATACACCTGTTTAACAACTGAGTGTCATTTTCACTTTTCCCCTTCTTACTAGGAGAAATATGTTGTATCATTCTGTCAACATTTTGCTAACAAAAATATGATGTTGAGAAGTCTGGAATTCATGCAGAAACCTTTTCTATAACTTGATTATTTGTGTATTCACTTTGACCTTTCTGTGAATGCTCACCCAAAAGTCCTTAATTAATTAACTTAAATTCTGAAGTACTTACATTAAGAAGTCACTGGCAGTAGCTCCTTATGATCCATAATCAGCATCTTCCACTCCAAAGATCAAATTCACTTCCATTTACAAAACACCTTTAGGAAAAACTTTTAATTGATTCAGAGAATTTACACAGTATGCAACTAAAAGCCTTTTGACAGAACAAGTTATGTTCAAATTGTACTGGTTTATTTACAACTGTAGTTTATAAACAGTAGCACAAACATCTTTACATGAAAAATTCTCATTGCTGAAGTAGGCACAGAGTCAGAGATTCTTGAGGATATTTTCAGGAGGGACTAGGAAGAGGAAAATGTAATACAACAGCTGCTGGGCAAAACTATAAATACATGAGCATTGGCCCAGGTGCAATTTCATGCAAATATTTTCAACAGTTCAAGTTCTATTGGTGTTTACTCAGATACTAAGAAGGAAAAAAAAAAAGGTAATTAGTTCCAGAATTAAGGTGCCCTAGCTTGATTCCTAGTAAAATAACTTAGAATAACTGTTTTTTATAAAGGTCAGTTTAACTTGTTTTACCTTCTGATGAAGTACCAAATCATAGGTTTTGATTCAAGTACTCAGAAGATCTCATGCAGCAAAGCTAATCCCCATTGTCTTTATCTCACAGTTTTCGGTGATTTCCCATCAGTCTACAAAGATGCTCTGCCTTGTCCATAAGAACATTCCTGTACTGAGCTTTGAACAAGAGAACCATTCTTGAACAAATGGAAAGCTTATGATGAACAGTCATAGAGTTGCCATCTCCCAAATCTTCACTAATTTAGAAATTGTTACTCAAAATAATAGAAACAAATGCTTGAATCAATGAAGGTAACTGGTTAAGAACACATTTATCACAGCTATGCAGCACTGGAATTTCTCCCCTGGTTTTCTGTGCATTTATCTTCTTGCTGAACACACCTTTGGTCAGTGTGCACTCACTTTTGTGCTGAGTTTTAAACATCTAAAATTCTTAGATATTTTGCTTCTGAGGAGCAAGGAAAGTTGTTTTCAACTGTCATATTCTGTCATGAAACATGCATTTCAATGCACACACTCATCTTTACAAGGGAAACAGCCTGAACCTATGAAATGTAAAATTTTGCATAATTAAAAAAAAATCACAACCCTATAGTAAAAACTACAATTAATTTTAGTATTTAAAAATAATCATTACCACCAATTCCATTTATTTAGCCTAGTAGCTGGTAAGACTTAAAAAGCCTCCTAATTTTACAAATTGCTTGTATTTTTTCCATTTATCTGCAGCCCAAACGTAACCATTTTTAATGTGAAAACTGTTTTTAAGATTTGTATCTGCCTTGTTCAAAAACTTAAATTTTTAATTAGTCTTTGCTACTACCTGGTAGGCAAAATCCAATTTCTAGACTGTAGGTAATGGAGACATTTTATTTACAAGGGATGATAATTTAAAAACCATTGTTTTCAATTGCTCCTCTGTATCTCACAGTCTTTCATTCCTTTAACATACTTAACATGAACCCAGCTGCATCTGCTCTTGCAAAGATGCACATCACTCCCATTAAGGCTGCATTAAAAAGAAACAAACTGACCTTTATAATAAACACTTCTCCAAAACAAAAAAAAATATAATTTAAAAAAAAAAAACCAAAAAAAAAAAAACCAAAGAAAAATCCTGTTCAGAAATGGATAATAAGTTGCCCTATCTCAAGCCTGCTACTCAGGCACTCCCACCAGCAAACAGAAAAATTCTCTTAAGTTAGTATTCAGTTGGGAAACAGTCAGCTTGTGTCCACATACAGTATCTTGGTTGCTTCTTCTTTATAAACTGGTCTCTACAAAGTCTTTAGTTATTAACTCTCCAAGGCATCCAATACTTTCATGATCTGTTGTTTTATGGCTTTGGTAGCATCACCTGCATTTGGAATCAAATACCTTAAAAAGAATTAGAAAAAGCCATCATTAATTCACTGTAAAATTTTTGAGTATGAATTCCAGAATTCTTTTAATTCTTCCTCTGTCTAGGAGGAGGGGAAGAAGGGAATATATTAAAATGAAAAAAATAATAAGAAAATAACATTTAATTCTGATTATACTATGAAACTTTCTCTTTGTGAACTTAGAATTGTTGAGGCGTACTTTACAGGCCATCTTGAAAAGAAAAATTGACAATGGGATAGGTCAGGCCATTCCAGATCTCTACAGATAGCACTGTCTGACCGAAGCATAGAAGTCCTTGCTTGGATTTTGTTTTGTGGTATTTTGGTTTTTGTTTTTTCAATTCCTGTAGCTCTAGATCAATCTGCTTCACTCCTCAAGATGGTGATTAAGTAATTCAACAAGCAGTAAAGTTCTCTGCAGAATTTTAATTTATCTTTACAAACCTAAGGAGCCAACAGGCAGAGAACATCCCTAGTTAGGAAGGAAACTCATCTCCCCTCTCTTGTGAAATCAGAGCATCCTCTGGACACAGTTCCCTCCAAGGAAGATGAGAAAACATCCAGCTGGTATCAGCAACCTTCTTAAAACAGTGCCAAGACCAGCAGGCTGCAGCAGTGGAAAAAAGCCTGACACACCACTCCCTCTGACCCCTTCCCCCTCAAGCATGCAAATACTGAGCATGGCAACAGGTCACTTCCAGGAATCAGGTTTCAGGGAATCAGAGTTTTGAATTCAGGCTCTGGACTCCTTGCACAACGCACAGAGAATATGAGTCAGATGTAAAAAAAAAAAAAAAAAAACAAAAAAAAAAAAAAAAAAAAAAAAAAACAAAAAACCAAAAAAACTCCACCATACTGTTAAATCCCACTGTTCACAAATCCATACTTTTGCTGCAGAGAACTTCCTTTTTATTTAAGATCTATTACAAAAAGAAAACACTTGCACACATCCCATCCCCAACACTGTAGGTGCAGTTCCTCTCTTCTGGGTCTCAAACACCCATCATTTTACTGGCAAATCTTTTTCCCTAGTTCACATCTGATTTATGTATTCTACATAAAAACTATTGTTTTTGAACTCAATTCTGGGAATTACGGCATACCCCTGATTTCCAGTGTACAGCACCCTGGATATCATTACCATTTCCACCTCAGCTACTGAGATGGCTTACCTTTCAACTGCCAGGATTTCTATGCCTGAAGTATTGCTATTTCCATACTTAAAGGTGATCAGTTCTGGGTGTTTCTTCTTGGATGTGATTTTGACTACAGAGTTGAGTGCCTGTCGAGACTGTATGTAAGCCAGTCCCTTCCGCGATGGAATCTCCCTCAAACAGTACATATGGGTTGCTGTTACTAGGAGATGACTTGAAGGAAAAGAAAAATACAAATTAGTTTTGTAAATGAATTAAATATCATCAATTTAGAAAGTTAAATTCTACGACTAAACTACATGGAGAGAGGTAGATAATACAGCTACCAGATCTAAGAAACAGTTTTAACACTTCCATAATATCTAATGAAGAAAGCTCTACAAAAGACTTCAGAATTTCCTTGAGTGCTGTAGCACAGCCAATTCTGAAAACAGACGTGGCATTGCCAGCATTACTGGCGCACAGCCCCTCTCTCCCCCTTCAGTTTTCCTTACGACCTTCTTCTCCAAAGCAAAACTTTACACCAGGTTTTTTACATAATTACCATTCTACAGCACTGCAAATACAAGAATGCAAATACAGTAACACTTTGTTCCAGTTTGTTTCACACTTTCATTTCTTGGTTTAATATAAAGGCTAAATTAAGGGACCAACACTTGTTTCTTAGAATGTATATCAAGAGGGATGTTTTCACTGAACTTAATTCAGTACCTGGGAAACATATGTCCATTTTCTTTTACTTCATTGCATGGAAAGTTGTACTTCACATCAGGTTTATTTATCCACGTTTGGATGTTGACAACCTCTTTTCGATCATCATCTGACATTGAGGAGCTGTCAATTTCATCTGGTTTGAATGGAGGGGGAAAAACATAAAAAAAAAATAAAATTCACAGCCATCAGCCAACTTTTCAATTCACTTAAATCCACTGTAGCTAGACTGGTTCAAAGCAACTGTACCTAACCATTCAGAATTATTGAGAGAGAAGAAAGAAAAAGGCATATCTGATAGTTCGCTTAATTTTCTCTCAACAGACAAGCATTTTTAGGTCAGGGGGTATCTTAGGCTGGTCTGATTTGTCCATGCAGTAGAGTTTCATGGATTTCTTTCACAATGGTAGTCACTTGTGCAGACTTTCCTTGAAGCCATATAAACCCTTTGCATTTAAACCACCAATATCTTTTGGCAAGGAGTACCAAAAGCCAGCCAACTACAGTCCAGGAGAATCTCTTCTTGTGGCTTCCAGTTTCTTTTACAAAAATAAATGAACACCCATTGATCTCTTTCAAGGATAGGCATTATTTTTGTGGATCACTTTTCCTCCCTTAAAATGTCTCTTTCACATAAAATTCAGCTGTGCTTTTTGTGAAAGTTGTATCACAGCTTTCCTCACCTACTTATGCCTCTCTGAACCTTGTCCTGTTCAAACATTGTTTCTGACATCAAGGGCAGAAGACACACAATATTTAATGTGTGAGTGAATCGCAGATTTCTGAGCATTTGATTTGCTTTTCTGACTGTTAATGACTGCTTACTTATTATAAACCCACTGCAGCTGGACACAGCCAAATCATTCTAGCACCACTAGATCTGAAACTAGAAGTGGTTGGGGGGTTTTTAATGTCTTTCTTGCATTAAATTCATACTGAATTTCATGTGCCATTTTAATACCCAGTCATGCCAATTAGCAAAAGACTCAGTCTTGTCCATACTATTCCAGATAACCTTGGATCATTAGCAAAAATTGTTGTCTTTGCCTTCACATCCTTCTTTAAGGAAATTTAAGAACATATTCCAACCTGAAATTTTCAGCACAGACCTCCGTGAAACACCCAAAACTTCTGTATGTGTTATTACTTAGTTGCAAAATACTGCTTTTATGTCTAAAGATAGTGATTACGTTTACATAGTCATTTTGGTGCTACATTAGAAGAAATAAAGCAACCTAGTTATCTAACACAATTAACTATATTAACTCCATACAAATTACTCCCAGAAATAACTCAGGACAGCTCTTCAAAGAGCCTTTTTCAAAGCCAGTTTCCTAGACTTTGTAAATCTATTCACTTCAATGCAATTCAGAATCTGAAACACACTTTGGGAAACATTTTCACTGAAAAATACATTATGGAACTGAAGCAAATGGAACAATAATCCACCCTCATGTCACAGAAACACAGAATGGCTGAGGACCAAAGGGATCTCTGGAGGTCACCTGGCCAAGCAGATCCACCTAGGGCAGGCTGCAATAACTACAGCTGACTGCAATTACTTACTACAGAAAAACCCCAAACACTAAAACTTCACAAAACTAATTATTCAGAAACAGATTCACTTTTTGCATTCTTCTGTATCAAGATCATATATATTTAATTTCATATGTTCATGTGTTGGCTTTGCTTACTCCAATTGCTCTGATTCTGCTTACTTTACCAAGTGTAACAGTGCTTTTAAAAGCAAATATTAAATAAATAGAACTTAGTAAAAAAGTATTACTGAAAATATGTTCTAGACAATCTGTCTTGGAGGAGCTGGTTTTCTGAAATTACAGAGACTTTGCAAAACACTATTATGGATGCTCAAAGAACTGTGCAAACTTAATTACATGGCATTTGGAGAAATATCTTGTTAGGATTAAAGCTTAAGCCTGATAATTTCATTTTGCCCCTTCACAATTTTTATTGCAGATGATGATCAAGTGTTTGTCATTAAGGTTATTTAAACCTGTGACTCTCATTAATCTTCCTGAACTGCTTCTTTTGATATCAAAGATTCTCAGACTGGTTACTTGTTTCTCCAACACAAGCCAAACATGCCTTTTGGCACAGAAGAGTTATTTGTGAGATGATGATTGGGAGTGGGCTAAAACTACCAGAGCAAAACCAGGGCAACAGTAGGTTGGAACCATTCTGATGTTAGAGCTGCTCTCAAAAAACCCTCCAAACAAACCTTTATGAAATGTGTGGTATTCCAACTTTGCCTGTAGTTTTTCAAGGAGATAAAACTTTAAATAAAAATTTCATGTTTTTTTTTCTACAGCAATGTGCATGCATATCAAGAGATGAATCAATTATTAATAGATTCAGTGCTAAAAAGCCAAGTCTGAAACACTGGAGAGGTATGCACACATTAGCCATTTAAAGTTTAGCTCCAACTGTATTTCAGAAATTCAGATCATTACACTAAATGACAATACTAGACATTTAAACTGAGATCTATCAGCCAAACTAGGTCCTTTATATTTTGCTTATTGTTGTGAGTAATAAAGGCACAACTGCCAGTTTACATGTACAAGATCAGTGTTGAAAACAATCTTTACTTCAGAAATAACAAGTGAAGACAAAAGATGCCCTAAATCTGCTTATTTCAATTTCTTCCTGTTGGCTGTTTGGTGCTTACCCCAAATTACTTTTTATTTAATCTGCTCCTATGTATTTGAAGAGGGTCAGTCCTAGGTATTACCATAACATACATGAATAACAATAATAGACAAGTATCATATTGCAAGACAAAGGTGTAAGATACAGTGTTTGGTTTAGTCCAGTTTAATAACTTTGTCTAAATAATCTAATCTAGGTAAAAGAAAAAATTTCTACTGTACCAGTATCATATTCTTCTTCATCTCCAATGCTGAATACTGGCTTCACACCACGGTAGGGTTTTCCTACTCTGTCACTGCTGCTGACATGTCTGTGGGCAATGAAAAGGACAGGAGAAGAAAAGTAACTTTCAAATTGATGGTCTGAGTTCCACAGTAACATATTAGCAAAATGTAAACACAGCTGTGCAACAGAGAAGGACAAGAGACTCTCATGAAGCTGCCTGCAAGGAAGAAGTGAGTGACCCACCAAGCAGCTTGGTTAGTGAAGGCACATAGTTCAGTCACTCTGGGAGCCCGACTCTTGTAACAGAGAAAGTGGAAAGAAATACTGTTCTGTTTTAAAAAAAAACATCTTCTGCTCACCTTGTCAAATGGCAGCACACATTAGAGACCTGAAAACTGACAACATACTACGTTTCTAGCATGAAACGAAAGCATATCTGGATGCCAAATTCAGATAAAGTAAAAAACAAACACTATCAACTAACATATCTGGAAATTCATTTTTCTGGTTAATTCCTCAAAAGATAACAAAATGCCTTAAGAACTACACACTACAAACCATCTGTGGTAGTCTAAACCCTGACTTCCTGATAATTACTCCCAGTTTGAGTCAAATCTTGAAATATTTGCTCAAACAATTCCTACTGCTACAATCTCAGTCGCAGTGTGATATTCATGTGTTGTCAAAAATCACATTTCAATTGTTTCTGCCGATCATATCAAATGACACAAACACACACAACTGACTCTTTATGTGTGACAGTAAAATTGCAAATCCTGAGATATTTTAAAGCTCCAGCTCAGAATGCTGCAATTAGAGAGTCACAGCTGAATTAAAAGCTCTTGCCCTCAACTGTTAAGAATACCTGAAAAATATGAGAAAAATCTGAAAGTTCAGAAAGCAACAATTCAGGCAATTTCTGAAAAAACCAAACAGTTCATAATTTTAGCCTTCAGAACTGGCAACACTTAGCAGTTTTAAAAAACTCAAAACAAACCCAGAAAACCTGCCAGTCCCTTTCCTCCAGTTCAATAACCTCCTTCCCCATACTGTGTGTTTATGTTTCCTACCAACTCTAAGCCTTGGCTCCTGTTTAAAGTACATTCACAAACTCCAGTTTAAATGCTACTGTAGAACCAAGCTGGACAGGGAACAGGTTTAGTAACATGTAAATTAATGCTATTACTTAAGGATATCTGAAAATAGAATTGAAAGTTAGAAAAGAAAAAAAAACATTTTCTATGGGTAAAATTTACTAATATAAACAAAATAAGGAAAAGTTTAAAAACCAAAACAAACAGAAATGTGGTCTACAATGGCACAAAAATAAACATACAATAACATGCTCATTAGTGTTTAAGACAATAAGCATCAATGACACTGACAATCCAAGAGGGCAGTGCTTCCATATGGAGGCTTTTGTAAATATGCTTTAGTAACACACAACCAATTGAGCAAGAAGCAGCACATTTAAATAATCTCAAATTGAATTATGCAGAGGATCTAAAAGCAGATCTCACTGGTGTTTATCAAATTAAGTTAGTCAGGACAAGAGTGGACAAGAGAGTAAAAAGCTACTTTATAAAAGCCTGGTAACATCTCAAACTAAAAATTTATTCCCTTTAACCTGTTTACATGGAAGACCATCATTACATGGTTACAAATTGAATGCAATGTCCTTTGGTGGCAAACCTGCCAAATAGAACATCCTGGTGATAAACACAAAGTAGATCTAATTAAATTGATACAGGAAAAAAATGCCATTCTAGGTTTTTAAGAACTGTCATTTTAAGAAAATACTATAGGGATATAAAGTGTGAGCCAATTTATTCTTGCATCTACCCAATGAAAGAAGATATGCAATAGGAGTAAAAGGAATAAACAAAATCACCAAAGTAAAATCTCAATATATCAAAACTTCTTGGTTACAAATACAGAGTTATCAAAGAATCACCATATTTACTTTGGTATTTTAACACTTCCTTACCATGTTCTAGAAACAGATCAACAAAATGTGGGGTACAATCCCCATGATCTTAAGTACTTCTAAATTAACAAAACATACTATGGGCTATTGGGCCATTCCCATTGTTCTTCTACAGAGCATTACTACTGATTTTTCTCACATGAACAACACCTTTCTGTGATGCTTTTGGGTGACTCTCAGCTCAAATTATGTACAAACTACTTGAAAGAAAAATTAGTCAAAAACCCTTGAAAACCCACTTTTAAAATTTTCAGTAATTCATCCAGCACTAACCTTCATGCATTTCAGCATAAGTGGGTCAAAAGCTACAGAACTCCTAAAGTATAACCAAAGTTTGAAAGGGATTATGCATGAGCTGCTCTTGCTCTTCAATTACCACGAGTAATTTTATAAAAACCCAAGTCACAATTTTTATTTCTGAAATAATTATAAGACACTGTATGTGAATCAAATGTGAAGGGCCTCCACATTTGCATGAAATGTAGCAGTTATGTGAACAAGATGAGGTAGAATTGCAAAGCATATTTACTTATCAGATTTTTTTTCCCAATAATGAGCATGTCTGCTTCTTTCAGCATGTTCTATCACCAATTGATAAGATGCATAAAAATTTGAGGCTTCCAGACAGAATTTCTGTATGGATTCCCTGTCATATCTAAGTTCTAATGATATTTTATGAAAAGTTTACTTTTCATAATTATAGTCTCTCTTGTTAAAACCTTAAGCCATAATTTGTTCACTGATCGTTCCTGGTGTCTTCTACTAGTACAGTTTACTAATAAAATGTATATAGGAAATGACAGGTAAAAAAAAACATAAAAAGCAATAGTAAGGGAGAGAACAGAAATAACAAAGCAGAAACTAAGAGAAGAAAGCACTGCCAATACATTCTTTTTTCTTCCTTTAGTCTCTTGACCAGTGCTTGTAAAAAGCAACAGTTTTAATCTATTTCAAGAAATTAAATTCATAGCAAAATATGCAAGCAATCTTGTCAGTGTAACCAATGCTTACAAACATTGTGATGCCATGCTAAATACAAGAAAGGTGGTTTTAGTCAGACTGCTGAATTGTCAAGCTTACCGCTCCAGGCTTGCTCTGTCTGGCCAGGAAATATTGAAAGGTATTCTACAGTACATTGGGGCAGAGGACAGAACAAAAGAATTAAAAATATGTAAAGGAAAAACCTAGATAAATAGCTGAAATTCTCTATATTGGCAATGTATCTTCTTCGGAGAGGATGCTTGTAAATAAAAACAAGGCTCCATGAAAGCTGGACATGAGGTAAAGAAATATGTGCAAAAAAATCTACTAAAAGATGCATTTCATAGGCTACCTGTGGTGTACATCTAAGCATTACCTGATTTCACCGAATGGCCTGGCTTGGAAGGGACTCTAAAGAGCAACTTGTTCCACTCCCTGCCCTGCACAGGGATACCTTACAGCAGCCACATTGCTTAGAGATCCATTCAGCCTGGCCTTGAGCACTGCCAGGGATGGAGCAGACACAGCTTCCCTGGGAAACCTGTGCCAGAGCCTCACCACCCTGTAAAGAATTTCTTCCTAATATCTAATCTAAATCTACTCTCTTTCAGTTTAAATCTTCATTCAGTTTAATTCCTCACAAAGCAAAAGCTACCAAATATTATTTAAGATTTTTTTGCCTCTAATGGTGAAATAAAAGTAGTAATAGTATTTTAGAAAATCATTTTCCAACACAGAAAGAAGGAATGATCTGAGCTACTATTAAAAATTACTCATCATTTGGCATGTATTTTAAATCCTGCCATCAAACAAATGCTAGGTTTCTGAGATTCCTGAATACCAGTGTCTTAGTATTCAACACACACCTTCAAAGGCTGGAATTTAAAGAACTACAACAAGCATTTCATTTAAAGCTCTGACAGATGAATGCTCTTATTCTTCTATTTAGTTAAGATAATTATTTGGAATGATCACTTCCAAATTTGAAAATGTTCTTCAGTCTACTTCCACATTCTCATTCCCTGCTGTACCCAAAGACACAAAAACCAAACAAGTATCGATTCTGACTTTGAAAAGCAGCTTTACATAAGGACTTGGAATAAATCAAGATCTTTAAAAGAGGTAAACTCAATTTTCCAAGATGCAGCAGTGAAAAAAACCAAAACAGAACAAAACCAACCAACCAAAAGAACCTATCCAGAATCCCACTGTCATTAATCTATTTTGTTAGAGTCAGGATGGGGAGGAATGGAAATGAAAGTGAAATAATTTTTCCCTTTCAGGCTAAACACAAAATTGACACACTAAAAGAAGTGAAGTTAAGTGACAAATTCTAGATAAACATTCAAGGCATCAGGGACTCACATTGGCCTTCCAATACTAAGGGGCACAGTAGGCTCCCTGGGTCATGATAAAATTGTGAGGAGGATAGGGGTAGAAAATTAAAAAACTGAATATGGGAAACAACTTTTTCCTAATTAGCCCAGTTTTCACTTACAAACAGCCACATAAAATGGGAAGTCACTTCTCTCAGCTAATGCCCAGTGAGATATAAGTGACTCACCTGTCCACTGGAGTCGATGTATTTTCAATAAAACTGATAACTTTCTCTTTCACATTCACAGATTTAGTCTTCAAAGCAACTGTCATTTTATTCACTAGGGATTTCACTCCTTTTCCATCACCTGAACCATTAGGAGTATCACCCTGTAAAAGTAACTCCTCTCAGGATTAATCATATAAAATCATATATGTTATTTCATCTCAATGAATTTATTAAAAAGGAAACAGAGTACAAAAGAGAAATTCACTTTTTGGTACTCAGTAGAACCTCAATTACACAACTGAGTATTTCTTTAGAATTCTATCAAATAACAGCAATGATATTGAGGAAAATATCATCCCACAAAGCAAGCTTGACAAACTACATTAATGAGCACTCTGCTATGGAC
The DNA here is from genome assembly GCF_028018845.1 of Melospiza georgiana. Lineage (NCBI taxonomy): Eukaryota > Metazoa > Chordata > Aves > Passeriformes > Passerellidae > Melospiza > Melospiza georgiana. Next base: position 96,228,869 of record NC_080431.1, read on the forward strand.
ATCTAGACAAAAGAATCCTATTAGTGATACATTGCATCTAAATTATAAGCTAAATTCTACACATAATACACCAGCTGTAGAAAAGATACAATTTTGAGCTTTGCCATGAAATTGTATGCCACTTTATAGTAACTTGCTCCCAGAGCGAGTAAGAGCCAGGGAAAGAGTTGTCTATTACAAGTATTTTGCTGGAGAATGACTACAGCAAGTTCTTACCTACAAACTCTTCCCCTCAAGAGGATAAAAATGTTTAAGTCACCTATGACTTGACTGAGATCATAGTTTGAAATTAAACACACAAGTGAAAACAGTCATGACTTGCAATAATGCATTTTATGGAATAGTATGAGGAATGCAAAGAAAAAACCACATGACACCTGGGGCTCCCACCCCACTGTAACACTTACACTAAAATTCCACTTACATCAACAGAGCTTATGCTATTTCTTGAGCCTGAGGTACTAGCAATCCAGTGGCCATATCCATTTTCTGGTCCTTCCACATTGATATCTGCTAAATGCTGTTGGAGGGCTGTTAAAAGGCCATTAAAACATTCAGAATTACACTGGACTTAGTCTATTGATGAAAATTTTGTATATACCTGAAACTAATCAGTAACAGTTTTTCCCCCACAATGCAATAAAACAGATAAATTCAGCAGTCACTATAATAATCTTTGGCTTTTCTTTCAGTTGTATAAAGGCATTAAGAAAATCTAATTATCTAATGCCTATTTATCTACCTAATATACTAATTATTTTAGTAAACATTGAGAATACAGCAGCAATTAAAAATAAATCACTGCTTTGATCTTGAAGATAGCTCTTACAACACCACATATATTGATTAATAATGCCTCTGTTATATTGTTATTAATGTCATATTGTAGCACAGATCTCTCCACTGTTGTAGAGCCTGATTATTTCCAGCAACATCAACTCATCAATTAGGAACTCCTGATTTAAGAAATCATAACAGCAGTTAATAGTAATTATGAAGTTGCATCTTCATATGAATTATGCAATCAACAGTGGCTAAAATATCAAGAATGACAAGCTGGAAGAAGGAATTTCTCCAATTTCTGCATTAATTTTTCACTATTAAGAAATCTGGGAAAGCCCTAGGAGTTAACCACAAATGTGCAAGTGCACAGTGTTTACTTACACAAAACAAAAATCTGACAAATGAGACCTAGTTGCTATTAATTTCGATGGTTTTTAGCAAAAGCCTCAAAAATACCAAGTGTTAAGATATCAGGATTTTTCAAGTCAAATTTCATTATTAATAAGCTTACCCATAAAGCCTCCTTTGGCAATGCTTACATACTCCTTATTTTTCTGCAACAGAAAAGACAATTCTGATCAGAGCAAAAACCTGTGGAATGAGTTTGGCAAGTATGGTAATGGAACAGGGGTTTGTTTACTAAAAACTAAACTCGAGTAATGTAAAAACCAGTTCAGATTTTAAGGAGAAAATGTTTTGCCATTTACCATCAATGGCACATGCAGACACCCTTTACTCCAGCTGTTAAATCAATTTAATAGTACCTGTAAGAAATGTGCTAACACCATGTTCATGTACATGTCTTCCTCTTCCCTGCCACTTCCCATGAAGCAGAGATGCTCCCCACCAGCTATGGAGCCAGACTCAATAGATTGTTTTTGTGCTTCTAACAGGGATTTTACAGACTGTGCAAATTCTGATGGGTTTTGAAGCATCTGTGGAATGGACAAACAAAAAATGCCGTTTGACACCAAGATATTGTAAGATGAGTTGTGAAAGGAGACAAACTTTGAGAATGGTTACAATTCCTTGAGCACAAGAAAGGCAAGCTCAGCACTGCTCAAGTCACACACACAGAACCTGACTGAGACCTCGCATTACATAAAAAACACTGTGAATGGTCCTTTACTTCTCCATCCCAGGAAAGAAGCACAGCTTACATTTGTTAGTTTACTTCTGAAGGCATCAAGTAATAGTGGAACAAGTCTTTGCAACTTTCATGTTGCACTGATTTGGTAATACAGCAGTGGGACTGGTTTCCATATTTACACATCCTTGGGCACAACACATCCAAACTTGGGAGATTTGAAACCCGCTAAGGCTGGGATACATGAAGGGCTACTGTGTGTGCAAAAATACGAGTTCCATATGAAAGAGATGGAGAAACAAAGACTTTCTCAACACAGCTAGAATTTGAACCTCTGTTTGTGGGGAAGGTACTTCTTTAAACTCATAAGAGAATTTTGATCTGTAACTGGACTGAGGGGGCAGGGAGGGGCCGGAAGGGATTCTCATCATTTTGTCTGTACAGTGGACCAAATGATGAAGGACAAAGTCAAAAGTACACAACCTAGCCATCAGTAAGTAAGGCTGAATTTTAACTGGAGTTTTCCTAGAGATAAAGGCTGCTGCTTTATTACACAGGTCCTAAATCTCACCACTTCCTCTAACTATAAATGAGGTGGATTCCAAAGTGCTCTCTCCTCATTGTCTCTCTTCACAATAATTTCTGCATACTTTGCACATACAGGAATATTAAATGCATTAAAATTCCATTAATGACTTTTCATCACAAAGGTTTTTCCTTATGATGTTTTCATAGCATTGACTTTTACAATAAAGGATGAACCTGGTGACACTCATCCACCATAAAAGACTATTAATTCCAATATACAATTTAAATACATATGAACTGATCACATCTAATTTAAGACTTGTTTTCATGGACTCTTTTTCCATATACTATCAGCTATTTGTACTACTAAATAATTTTAAATGCTTATTTCTACTACACTGAATATGATATTTAACTAAGACTAGCAGAACACCCACATAGGACAGATAAATGATTTTTGATCCAGGTTAAAAGCTACACTATCAAAGAACCATTTAGGTTGGAAAAGACCTTTGTCATTGACTCCAACCACAAACCTCACACTGCCAACTCTCCACTGTTGAGCCACATCCCCAAGTGCCATGTCTGCAAGTAATAAATTGAGTCACCTCCAGGGATGGTGACTCAACCCCTTCCCTGGGCAGCCCATTCCAATGCTTGACAACCCTCTTGGGGAAGAAATTTTTCCTAATATCCAACCTAAACTTCCCCTGGAGCAACATGAAGCCACTTCCTCTTGTCCTACAGCTCATTACTTGGGAGGAGAAACTGACACCCATCTTGCTACAACCTCCTTCAGTTTGCCCTTCAGCCTCCTTTTATCTCCTATGCAATTATATTTAATATTTTATTTACACATGTGCATATAATACTGAATAATGCATCACTTTAATTAGAGAGGTAAAGATATTAGATGCAGGATTGAACTTAAACTTAACTAAGGTATAAGAGTCTTTTATGACGTAATTTCAAATAAATCATTCCATACACCTCCCACAGACTGCTTAAAGTAAAATAGTTGAGGGCTAATCCAGAAGTGATGAATACACTGCTGAAATGGAAGTGATTTTGGGGGGAAAAAAGGACAGAGAAAAATATGATTGAATGTTCAATTAGGAATTCATAATCAAATAAAAAAATCATACAAAATCTTCATTGAAGTTATTAACTCACAGCATATCTCAGTGCCACAATCAATGCACTTTCATATTGTACAGCAAAAATTTTAAAGAAGCAACCAAATCCTTTTCAAGATATATGCCCTGTAAAAGCAGACTGTAATAAGACTGGCTGTGGCAAAAAAAAAAAAGAGACAAAATAAGTGTTCTTTTTAAAAATTAATTACACCTTTCACTGGAAATTAGGATGCTAAAAAGAGATTTCTCCTCCGAGCAATGTATAGTCTTTAGTCTGTATGGGTTTCCATTCCTAACCAAAGAACAGGAAGTCTGGAATCCCAAATTCTTATGTCATTAAGGACTAAACTTCTCCGTAAAATGATGGTTCTACCATCTCCTTTAGAGAAGCTAATTTTTAAAGTCTTATCATCACATAGCTAGACCCTGCAGTCCACAAACTGAAGCCTAAACCAGAATACTTCATTTTTCAAGGCAAGCATTTCTCTCCCCTTCTATCTCAATTAGATTAAAATACCAGTAAAGAAACAAAAAGCATACAAACCAAATCTGAGTCTAAATGAAATGCTGTTGATAAATGCCCAGCATTGTACTGCTCTGCAGGACGACAATCCACTACAAAGAATCTCACTCCTTCCTGAAAGAGAAATTTTTCAACTTAAAAATTGCATAATTATTGGCAGAATTCAATTAGACAAGACTTTACAATTACATCCAAATCAAGACTTTGCATTTACATTTTAATACTAACTCAAATACTACAGGAACTGCTCAGAGGGGCTAAGAGCTGTTAAAAAAAAATCTTACTTCATTTGATTAATCTGACCTTTGTCTACAGCTACCAGACCACCAGTAGGATTCTAGTATCAGCTTTCCATTAATACATCACCTTGTGCATGGGAAAGGATCATCAAGGGCAATTATATAATTTCTACTGAGAGGAAACACAGTGGGTATGAGGCAATCCAAGAGTCCACTACTAATCAGCACAGCACATAAGGATGGGTTTATGTTCCACCAACTTGAACAGGACGTAAAGAGATGCTTAACTTTATTTGGATGAGTAAAATGCCCAAACTATGCATGACAAAACCGGGGCCTAGAAACTGCAAGAAGTCGTCAGTGGTCAATAAGAAAGACTGCAATAACTACATTATGATCCAAAAATATTTCTAGTGAAGTCCCTGCATCTACATCTGCAATTAACTTCTACTGAAACAAGTTAAATTTTCTTTTTTTCCTTTAAACCTTTCATGGACAAAAGACAGATATTCCTTAACAGTGTTCTTCTCAAAGGTACTGAGTAGTGAGTTTTAAATTTTCCTCTACAACAGCTTTATTTGGAAAGGAATTCAAATTAGTGAGATACTACTTTCAGCTCACACTCCTCAAATTCCAATCAGCTCCCCTATGCTCCTTGCTACAGCAGAAATGCATTGAAGACAGTAGATCATTTACAAGGAAGAAAATTTGAAGACAAAAATATTTTTCCTGAAATAGCAAATACTCATCTGTACTGTTAGCATTTAAAACTAGTGGTTAGTGATTGATTCTTTCCTTTTTCTATAGAACTGGGGAGGAAGGCTAATTCAGTATACTGACTCCTTGCTGCTGATTTGCTTGCAGAATCTCGGACACAGAAACTGCTAGACAGAGAGCCTGGCTCAAGTCTGTGTCATCATCTTTGAGGCCCAGCAAGCTGCTGCCAAAAAGACTGTGGTTGTCCTAAAAAGGCAAGGAAAAAAAAGACTAAGTGAAGCCATTGTCTTTATGTGTGAAAGTTTAAAATTAAACCATATCCATTGCAAACATCAAGTTCCACACGTGTATCCCATCCACATAGTAATGAAACTTTTGATCAACTGAAATTCTTTCTGAAAAATCATGCAAGGTCTGCACTTCCATTACAAACATGCTTGTTCACCACTTGCCCCATGCCAACATGCCTCTGGTATTTGTTTTTTAGTTGTTTGTTTTGTTTTTTCCCCACAAGAAAACCTCCCATATCTGCCTACGCACATCAGAGGAAATACATACAATCTCAGGGCAACAGCTACCAAATACTTTTATTTCATTCATTAGCTAAGTCAGATATCATGACTAAGGAAGAGCTGCAAAAACAGTGCAGGTGATAATAGATTTATCTATAGTAAGAGACTTTTTCTTCTTTGTTATTGCAAATACAGCTAGCACTGCTGTGCAGTGTACTACAATGCAATTGTGTCAATATGAAGTTCACCTTCATCAGTTCTTACAAGAACCTCATTTGGAAAATGAGATTATTAGTCATGAAGTGAGAATATTGCAAGGAAGTTTCTCTCATGTATCAGTTAACCTTATCTTTCAAAGATCCTAACAGTAAATACCACCCGAGTAACAACATGAAAAAATGTTTAAAAAAATTAAGAATATTGCAATGAAATATTCAAAGTTACTGTCAGCAAGAGCTTAAACACTAGCCAAAATTTCAGAGAATTTCAAAATTACTGTTATTACCTTCCTGAAAGAAGCTGGAGTTTTGCTACAGTAATATTGTGCCAAAGAGAAGAGATCTTCTATATCCTCTAAATCGAGATTGGCTGGTGATGTTTCTAAGAATTCTGAGACAGACAAACAACATAAATGCAACACTATTTCAGACACAGAAATCAAACAGCACAGATCATAAAAGAACTTATTTTTAATAAGGCATAACAATCTAATGAATTACTACGCATGAATATTGATTCACTTTCCAGAGGAAAAGTGAAGATACAGGAAATACTCCTTATCCATAGAAAACTTTTTGCTAGACTTCTATGCAAAATATTTTTTATCACATTCTTACTCCCATATAGTTTTAGCTTTCAATTCTAACTTAGCTACTTTTCTAAAGAGCTCTGACCATGAGAATCCTTTAAAATGAGTATTTAATCAGTAGCACTGGTCTCTGTCTGTCCAGGATAACCCAAGTGTGTAGTTCTGCAGTATATGGCAAAGACACAAAATTCCAAGCATTCTCATTTTAAATTACTAGAGATTATTAATTACATTGTATTATGTGTGTAAAAAAAATACAAAGGCAAGAGTTATTTAAATTTTCCACTGAAATTTAATGCATTTTCTATAAAAACAATTAATTAGGCTCAAATCAAGTGCAAATGATGAAAATCCAGAAAATGCAACAAGTGGAGTAGATTTAAAGAAGGATTTGCCAGCTGTTGCTTTAGGCTTGGAAAGACCAGTTTCTGGTGACTGTTTCCAGTACTTCAAACTGAAGTATAGAAATAGGTGTGGGAGCACTAAAAGGAGTAAGGAAAGAAGGTCAAGGACAGGGCAGCAAAAGTAAGAAAGAATTAGTGCGGTGAAGGGATTAAAAAATCAGAAAAATCACATGGAAATTAACAATCTAGCTCTTTAGCAACAAAAAATAGTAATAAATGGGGATTACAGTATATAGTAAATATTTCACTAGCAGCTATGTAAGAGAAGTACTTACTTATCATTTCTTCTTTATCTGATTCTTGTGCTAAGATAACGTCTCTGAAAACAGTAAAGTCACAGGCATAGATTAAGTCAGTAAAACCAAAATGAAACAAACCTGGATCAAAACAGTGTCAGCAAAGAATGTCCAAAAGAATTAACTGTACACTTACTTTGCATTGACAAGGATGATCAACATTAAGAAATAAATAAAGAATGGATCTGCTTGTTGTAGATATCCATCCCATATTGCCTGAGTGACTTCAGCTGAACAGTAGTATGAGAAGAGGCTTCCAAGCTAAAAATTTGGAAAATAATGTGAGAAAAAGCAATTACCAGGAACAATCATACCAGGAATACATTTTTAACAGAGATACAAGGTATCTAAAAGAAAATAAACCCAACAAAATTATGATAAAGCCTACATCTGCACCATGTACTGAACGATGGTTCTAACCTCTAAACCAACTTTTATGGAAACAGCGCACAACACTACAGATTATCTTTGAATAAATATGACTATTGTGAAGGCAAAGTTGGCTGTACACTGCCAGCCTTGCAAATTCAAGCACAGATAACACAATCAAGCTGGAGTACTGTTTAGCTCACAGCCACTGCTAAATACCAATTATACCAACAAGACAATCAGAAGAGAATATATTTACTCAAATAGCATAGCAATTAGGGCTTTGAAAGGATCCTGCAAACATAATTATTTTTATTTTCCACAGTAGAATTGGGCTAATTGAACATGGTTGAAACATTAGTTTGATAACATCACTTACTTAGCATTACATTATGATGCTTTATGACTGAGGAATTAAACATTTGCAAGCATCAGAAAATTTTCATTACCATTTAAGACACTCTGCCTGTTCCCATGCTCCCACTTGAAAATACATCCTCTCTGATATACAAAGTTCAAAGCAGATAAAAGGTAGGAACTTCTTACTATACATGCCAGATCTACAATCACACCTAACTCAAATGCATACCCCCTTGCTTCACTGGGCTCTTATTGTACTCACTGATGCACACAAATTCCACATACATTCACAAATGTATCAACACAGCTACAGCTTTCAAAAGCTTTAAAACACTATCATGGAATATTTCAACACTTCCTAGTATAGTTTTATAGCAAAAGGTAGATCTATTCAATTCTGGCTCAAATGCAACTGAAGACAAAACATCCATGAACAAGATGACAATGGCAGGTCTCAGTATGAGGTTTACATACTTTTAAGTATTAGTGATACACCTATATAGACAGGTTGTTCACAGATGAAACAGAGAATTTTACTCATTATATAAAATGAAACTTAAATTTTTTTCCAAAAATTGTACACCAAGAAGCATGGTGTTGAGGACTGGCAGCTACACCAGCTTATTTCACTATCACCTTCAGAGAGAAGATTCTTTTTCTAATTAGGTTTCAAAATTTGAAGAAACAACTTCAAAGAATTTTGTATGTACTAAGGAAAATTCTATTAAAAAATTGAAATTGAGTGACAAAAAAGGACCTGATTTCTCTTTTGAAGGCTCATGAGACTGGCAAAAGGCAGATTTTGAGAATGTGAAAATTTTTCCTAGACACATTTTCATACTAAAATTGGCAGCAGCCTTAAAAAAGAACAAACAAAAAACACCCCAAAGACAGACCTCACAGTTTAATAATTCATTCATTTTCACTTCTTTAACTGAAAATTCACAAGGTTGATAAAAAATTTTACACAGCCAATGAGTATGAAAGAAGAATCTAGGAAAGTTCAAAGTCTTCTCTACTAAATTACAGACTTTGCCTGTGCAAGCACAGTATCATGATTTTGTATTGCATATACTAACTAGCCTCATACAAAAATTTTGTTGTAGTCTTGCTACACAAAATTTATAAAAAATGATTGAGGTGAGAATCTTTGTAACTACCCATAATCTGAGGCAGTTTTGAAGAGGAAATGACTAATGCTTCAAAAGCCATAAAATATATGTGCCTAAATTCTAAAAGACATACATATATGCCTTAGCAGGGAGGTTTCTAAAACAATTCATTCTTAAGCTTTAAAATACCTGTTAGACTGATGTTACCCATATCTACAACATAGAGCTGCCCACAATCAAAACTAACTTTTTGCTTTTTGAGCACATCAGCTGCTCTCATTCTTCCTTACTCCAAGAAGTTCCTAGTATCAGTGGCTCAATAAGGACTCACCCAGTACAATAAAAATGTGACATTAACAAGCCCTCATACCTTATGCAAAACACTAAAGCAAAAAAGCCCACATTATAATAAAACATGCAATTTATTTTAATATATGCAGTTCTAATTGCTTGTACTACTCTTCCATAAACTGACAACATCTACTTAAATTTTAACATAAATTTATTTTTCATTATGTTTCCCTACTTTCACTTTATTACCCAGTTGAGTGCATATGAATCCGGAGTCATCTTCTTGGTATCAAGAAAGGAGCAGAGTTCAGGCTCATGGTACTGAAGCAACAGTCTAAACAGATGAAAGGGTCTTCCCTTCATAAAACAATCCCTAGAAAGTAGCAATGAAAACAATTAACTCTCCTGTAATACTGCAGTTTTCAGACTTACAGTAGCAATTCTTTAGTATCTGTGATCATTTAATTTCCTGTACATTGGTCTTTTAATTCACAGGGACTGATCATGAAGTCAACTTGCCTCAGAGACAAAAAACCAACCAACCAAATCAAACCAACAAAAAACCCACAAAACTGAAACCCCCACAAAATTATGGCAGAAACCTGAAACCCCCACAAAAAAGGCAGAAGAATAAAATACTGCTTGACAGATTATATAATACAGAAGTATTTAAAACGGATTTAAATTGCAAAACAAGTCTAGCATGGTACCAACAGAGCAGAGATTCACTGATCTCCTGTAAATTGCCTTTCTATGTCTTTCATTCTCCCAGTGAGGAGAAAAAAAAAAACAGGAAATAGTCTACATCTCATTGAAACACCACCTAGATTCCTCCTGAGAAGCTGAAATAGCAGCTTCTCTGCAAGCCTTCTACAGCTGAAAGCACAAGTGTTATGTGGCCATATCCACACTATCCCCACACAGCTCACAGAGCCCAAGAGTGTCTCAGAGCAGAAAGGGACACGAGCTGAGTCAAGTGACAGGACTGATAAATGCTTGCTTCCTGCTACTACAGCAAACGTGCATTTTTCATATTTTGGGCACATACCCATCAGCCAGGCTGGAATCTCCTCTCCAGGCAATCAGACTAAGATCTTTAATTACAGACTATCCAGCCTTGCTGAAGCATCATGGTGCTCCAACATATATAAAAATTTACATTGAGAGCACCTACATAACAGTATGAAAAGCTCAAATTTAGTATTTGTCATTAAAAATATCTAGCAACATAAAAAAAAAATTCAGTCCCAACTCAAAAGAACATAAGGAAAATATTAACTACTTCTGTAGAGATTTTGAGACTTCATTAGTGCTTACGAATTACTGTTTCTGAAGGGATAGAAGTATTTTAGATATCGAAAATGCTAGGAAAGGGAACAAAAAACTACTTTCACATAACCTAGGTGAATTAGTTCATAAAAAATGGTTTTCATATTGCATGAAAGGACAGCTCTTTAAAAGGCATATTGAATCTAGATCAGTCACATCACTCAGCTAACTTTTTGTATCTTAAACCAACCCAATCATCTCCTGGATTTCAAACTATCAGGTATTGAAATTTATGATCATATGAAAGACTCTGACAACACAGCTAGGAACAGTGCTCCTCTAGCCAAAACCAACATGCCTATCTTTCAGAGAATACTTCTACTGCCAACACAAATAGCACATATGGAAAAGAAAGGGTTTTACCTTGGAATGAATTTATTCATGATAGCATAGAAGCAGTTGTACAAATCACTGCGGGGCAAGTGAAGGTGCACCAGAGGTTTGAGCAGATGTATCCAGCCAAGGCAGGAACTGTATTTAACATTGCGTGATTTACAATAAAAAGTAATAACTGACTCAATATCCAAAGTTAATACTGACTTCTCTTCTCCTGGCACTGACAACTGGTCTGAAATAAGCACAGTAAAACAAGGGTTAAAAGCTTTTCAAGGAAATTGGATGAGATTATTTCATAGCACAATTGCACCAATAGGGACTGATTGGAGAAAAAACCCAGCAAAACCAGACAAACAAAAAGCTGGCTATTTGAATTAAATTGTTACAGAAAGGAATTAAAAAAGATTTTAGAATACAAGTGATGCTATAAACCCAGTAGGATAAGACATTTAAATATCATTTAAATAACACAACAACAGGATGAAAGAAGTTTGGGCTTTCCAGGATCTGTACAAAAGAAAGAGGTAGATTCTTTCAATGCACAGAATGCTCCTCTTCTACTCCTACTTGATGTGCTCAGCACACAACTCAGGCTCAAGTCTACAAGAAATTCATTGGAATTTCACAGATCAACACAGATCAACCCACAATGCACATCTTCAATTCCTCAAAAGTTGACTTACATGTAAATTTATCTAAATCAGAAGTTTGAGATCAGCTATGCTTACAGACTTAAATTTTAGCATTAACTTACAAATCACTTCTTTTATGTCCAGGATGGGGAACAGAGACCTGTACACACTACATTAACATAGTAGCATTAAATTTCTAGGAAATATCTTTCCCCCTCAGTTACAAGATCATGAGTCTCATGACTGTTAGTAAATTTTTTTATTACCAAAGTCTTTAATACTTTCCCATCAAGAATATTGACAAGCCAGTCAATGTTTGGCATTCTTTATCTCTCAGGAAAATGAAACAGTACATAAAGCTCACATGCCAACTGAGGATATACTTAAAATTTGGAGACTACTTGCTATGCTAAAACATTGAAATAGAGACATTTAATCCAACAAAAAACTGAAGTTTCCATATAGCCTTCTTTCTGAAGTAACTTTACATTTGATTAGATCCTCACATATCACAAAATATTTGCCAATAAATATGAAAAGAGAACTATCAGACACTGAAATGCTTAATTTTGTATGTTATGAATATAATCAGAAGATTTGCATCTTCCTGAAAAGAGACTGTGATTTAAAAAGAGAGTGGATATTCCACCCCCATCTCTTTACAGGACAGAGAGAAGGAAAATAACTCCTAGATTTTAGGGCTAGAACTGCATTTCATAAATGGTAGGTATGTATGCATGCACCAGCTCCATCCTCTGCCCTAACTTTCAATTGCACAAGAATAAATAAAATGATAGGTAATAAAATAGAAGATTCTCTTATTGAAGATGTGAGATGTATCCTGATTTATGAGTCAGCATTGATTCCACCCATAGATCACTGATACCAATGCTGTTGCATCATGTCAGGGGTTTTACCAGTCCTGTGATGAGCTGCCAAGCAGATCCTGTGGCAGCTCCTTGCCAACATACCAGATTCTTATTTCCTTTGTCCTGGCAGCACCTTGTTTGCACAAACACAGCCTTTCATTTTTTGTTGAAAATGCTATTAAAAAGTATCTTTCTTTAAAACAGATTTTGAAGCCCAAAATGTTTAATATATTTCTTCTCTCAAATACTATATGCATTTTTATGCTCCAACAGGTTTTCAGATTCAGAACCAGACCTTTGACAAATAAAAACTTGAAGGACACTAAATAAAGAATGTCTGCTTTAAAAGATGGAGCTTGGAAAACAATTGCCATTTTTTTTATCTCACAAAGCTTTCTGACTATGCAAACTATCATTTACAAGCTAATACTTTGAACTCCCATGATGTCACCCTCCCAGAGTCTGTGTATAGGTAAGATACTATTGTTTTCTTACTGATTTTTACCTGCTCTTTCATCTTCCTCCAAAATGTAAACATCATTCAGATCATTTAATTGAAATAAAGTCTTAAGACAACTAAGAATACAGAAGTTTTCAAACTGATGGTCTAAATGCACAGAACTTACCAATTAGCTCTTGGCAATCCTTATGAATTATACTCTGCTCAGGTAGGTCTAAGGAGCCATCCCAGGATGCTAGGCTGTCCCCCTTTCCTACAACATTAAGTGCAATCTGAAAATAAAACAGAAAGCCCTTTAAATATTTTTGTGTCTTTCTGCAGTTGTTCAATTACTGAACTCAGTAAAAAAAATAAAACAAAGAAGAGAACTATTCTTAAACTGACTCAACATAGATGCAGATTAAAATTCCAGTACATCTCTTTTGTAGAGATGCCTGGCAATTATATCTTTTACCTCAAAGGAAACACAACCTCAGGTATTTCCTGCTTCTTGATTTAAGCTCATATTTACCTTCCAGACTTTGGCCCTTAGATCAGCAGGCAACTGCCTTCCTTGAATGATGTTTCTCACAGTTTCAAGATCACAGCCTCCTTCGTCTAGAGTGTCTGCAAGATCTTTTATCCTAAAATAATGAAATGTAATTAAAAAAATTAATTCTGCTATTTTTCTATGTTTATGTAGACTGAAGGCTATTGTCAGGCAAATCCCACACATATGCAAAAGTATAAGACAACTTGGAAATTACTAAAAAGAAATACTTGCAAAATGTTATTTATTCCTCTACTTTAAAGATGCTCCTTCAACTTGTAATTCCATTCAACTTACATACAAGAAAAAAAAGTTTGCCTTTTTTTTTCATTAAGTGACAAGGTTGCAAAATGTATCATAAAAATGCAAATTTAGTTGCAGTTTACAGCTTTCAGCAACTTTCAATTTCAGCAAGTTTTCACACACACGCACAGCGCAAATATTACACCTAAATTAGATGGTGGAGTTATTCTAAATAAAATATTAGATGGCCTAGAAAACAGAACACTTATTTCAAAGGTTTAGAACAGTCAGCTTTTAACCTCACCTTCCCTGAAATGGGAAAAGACCTTTTAGTCAAACTCAAATTTATTTAACTATACAGTTGTGGTATTTCAAGCGTGGACATATGCAGAAATCTGAATTAATATATACAAAAATGTTAAAAATCTAGAGAGTAGCAAAACACACAAATTGACAAGACAAACACTAATGATGATTGCTGTAGTGAGACAACAAAAGTTCACAAGTGTTATAGATAAGAAGAAATTCAGCATTCAGGAATGATTACTTTACAATCTCTCTGACAGCTCCTACAGACTGGTTCAATGTTTCCATGCTGTCAGTAATGGGAGAGCCACATGTGATGATTTCAGGATTTCAATATCATGTAGCAGAGCAGTGGCAAAACAGGTTCACTGGAAAAATAGCAATGGCAGTGACACATAGGTCCCATAGGCAAAACTTCTCCCTTGCTTTATCCTTTTAATTCTTCTCCACTTGCTCTGACATCTGCCTTAAGAAAGGCTTTCTTCAGTTACCCGGTGAGTTACACACACATCCAGGGGGTTTAGAGCCAGAGCAAAACAAAGAACAGGATTGTTTCTCTAGGACAGATATTCACCAGGAAGATGCATTCCTGGTGAATAACACATCTATTTATACACATGGAGTAACAGATGTTAAAGTGTTATCAGTATAATTCTCAATTAGTCCATGACTACTATGTAGTCAATTCAAATAGACACAGGAAAAAAATGTCAGCTGTTGAACTCTTGTCTGCTTTAACTTCCACATAGCCACAACTAAATCCTTGATATAGAAGTTCACAAGTTTGGTCTCCTGAAAACTTCAAACACACATTTCTAATCTTCTGGGACAAAAAGATTAAAATCTCAGACCTGGAAGAAGGTATGAAAATACTTAGCTAGCTTTACTTAAGAGTTCTCAAAGTATTTACAGGTCTGCAGAGTCAGCATTTTCCTTGCATTGTGTCAGGCAGTTTCTTTGTCACTACTTTTTGGTCTGCATTTTAAATCCTACTTCAAATATACACTGGGGCACAACTCCATTTTTTTTCAAGTAATTTTGCAAATCTGGATGAAAGAAAGCATTGATTACAAAGAGAATGACTTGCCTTATTTTCTCACATTTTCTGTATTATAAAAAAAGAAGAAAAAATCCCAAAGTCTGTTTTGTATAGGGTTACATGTTGCATAAGTTGCCAATTCCTTTCCTGAGACAGAAACAGAGGGGAAGCACACTTGTACTTCAATCACCTATCCTATTGCCCAGTTGTGTACATAATGTTCAATGCCTGAAAAGTTACATGAATGAATCAGTTAGACTTGAATAAAAATCAAGTATTTCCAGGACATTTACACAGAGAGACCTCCTAGCTCTCAGCAGAACTGCATGAACTCTAGGATGATCTAGCTTCAACAGAAGCCAACATCAAGCATCAGCTGGAGAGAATGAGGTGCTCTTAGACACATTGCACATTTCTGTGAACACTGTGTATGAAGAACAGACTAGAGAGCAACAGTCAGGTCTTGAACTACAACTAGTTGCTACACCTATATCCAAGTATTAAACATGGAAATGAAGGCTGTGTACACGTTCCATTTCAAGTAGAAAGGTCTTAAATTGTAGTAATTTAACTTCATTTCTATGTCACCCAAAGAAACTCTTTTGAGAATAAGAAAGCAAATTTTACTTGAAACAACACTTAAAACTACATCTACACTAATTACAGAATCACCTGGCAAAGAATGTTTCATAAATGCACAAGTACAAATTCTACCAGTTATTAGCATCCATCATTCAAGAAGCTGTGCATGTAACACCAACTTCAACGTGTTATCTGCAAATGTGTGCTTCTGCTGCTTGACAATATCTTACCATTTGCAAAAACTTCCTCCAAGTGCTGCCACCCCCACTTTCTACACTGTAAAGATGAGAGACAAATGCCAGTTTTACTGCTTCACCTCACAAAGCAGGGCACTGACACGTCCATCTGCCATGTGATGCATTCCCAACAAGGAGTTCAGTGAAATAACAGCGGTGGGGAAAATGCTTTGTTCTGCTGTGATTCAATTAGGTGCTCATTTCCTCCATCAGCTGCAAGATTGCTCACAGACTGTAAGAAAGGACTTCTCAAAGATTAAGTAAATTCTTTTCTAGTAAACTTTCTGTTCAGGCTAACTTGCAAAGTACAAAACATGAAAGTGATTTCAACACTTAAAACACGAGTGGACATGTGTTGAACTTATTTCTGTCAGTTGTTCTATAAATATTCCACTGAATTGCTAGCAATCTGGATCCTTGTCTTTCATGAGTGAAGAGAGTAAAGAGCAGCTAGAAAGTCTTCTGTTCTCATGGATAATGATTACACTTATTTTGAACAGAAAGCAGCACCTCTCCCTATGCAAAATTCCTCCAGACCTGAACATCTGTACTTTCTGCTCTGCCATGGCTTCACTGCCCATCTCTAGGTGCCACTCAAAATTTTGGTTAGATGTGTGGAATTCCAGCCTACACCAAAGCCATGGCCTGAAAGGTAAATTCCCACATGATACAGTGCTCAAAATGTCATAATACAAAATGCTCCTATTAGTGCATCTGCAGTAAATTTCCATGCTTACAGAAGGATCTCCTACATTCATGCCAGTCTGGTGACGTATTATAATCAATAAATAGCTGTATTCACAGACATTAAACAGGTCCTTTTTTAACTTAAGATGTTTAAGCTGGTGGCAAGAAAAGCTGAATTCCCAACAATTTAAGTATTTTTTTCTAAGTATTATTTATGCTGAGATACTTGGTAATCACTCATAAATACTAGAGAAGGGATTAAAAGTGTGGGATGTGAACAGTAGGAAAAAGATAATAGTAAATAATCAATAAACTACATGAAGTGTTAAGAATACTACAATCAATTTCATACTTTTATAGAAGGTATTACTACAGTTCCTATTTTTAATTCAGGATTTTCCTGACTCCCAGGAAAAAGCCTCAACAAGAGCTATATTGAATTGAAATTAATGAGTGTTTGTTCTCTACTGAAAACAAACAAACAAAAATCAATCCCTCACATTTGCTTCAAAATATCCATTGTATCCAGCACACCACTGAACCATCATTTATTCTCCAATAGGATTCTGGAGAAAAACAATTCCCTGACATTTTTTCTTCAATTTCATGCTTAACTGGAAAGGACTTTTCTGTTCATGGGCTTTCAGAAGAAATACTATGGCTCCAAGTACCAATTAGCCAGATTGTGAGAATGGGAAAGATATATGGAAACTAGGTTAGTCACCCTGTTGTCTTAGGCAGTTGCAGTGCATTTTGGGACCCTTAAAATGAGTTATTCCAATGCAAAGTTAAATGCACAGGAACAATTCCATCTGTGGTTGCAGTTATATTTAGTTATTTCAGGTCCTGATTTCCCAAGTACAGATCTTAAAAATTACTAATTGATCACATTTCCTGAAGCTTGAGTATTAAACAAACATCTGCAAAAAGGTTTTAGAAATTAATTCATAACCATTAATCTGTTTGAAAATCTGAACAAGACAAATAAGGTCCAAATCATCGATTTCCTTGATAAATGAGGCGAGAAAAATCTGTAACTTCCAACTACAAACATTTTAACTAACAACAAGCCACCTTATTTGTGTCTAATACAGTCTACTGACTAGATGTATTGCATTGACAGAAATTATGATTAAAATAAATAAGCAGACCAAAAAAAAAAGATTTTACAGCAGTTTGAAAGCAGCCTGCCTCCTTTGTCTCTGATAGCATTCTTAGCTTTGGACAGAAATGTCTTCCAGAACAAAACAGTGCTGGCAATTTCTCAAATTAGCTTTTGAGTATATGCCAAATAGCTCAAGAGAAACATTTAGCAAACAAGGTCTACCTGATTTTGCTCATTTTAAAATCAAAAGTGTTAAAACAGCTTCTTATATTTACTGAAGGAAAAAAAAAATACACTCTCATCTTTCTCTATATTTAAGTTTGGCATGGTGGCGATGCTGGGTTTTCTTTTTAATTTTGATTGTGCAGTGGCAAAGTTCCCTGGTTTTTGTTGAGCAAAACACCAAGCAATCAGCACAGATGTTGTGGGGTCTAATTAATAATTCGTTTGTGACACTTCCCCCCCACTCAAACCATTCAAACTAGCACCACATGACAAGTTAACACAGGGATAACAAATAGGGAATTTTATGTTAGTGAGCACATCTGGGTTCATCACACTCAAGGTGCTGCAACAGCCTCTGAGCACAAGACTCCAATCTGCCTTTTAATCCTCCTAAGGAAGTGAAGAGAGGACACAGGATCAGCACTGCCAGTTTTGCTCCCAATAGAGCTCAGGCACACATATGTGTCATTGTATGTTCGGGTATTTTTAAAATTTGAAATCTTATATACGTCAAAATATGACAGTGTAGCAATTTATATCAAAAAGCACTTTCAACAACAACTGTTCACAGAACTGAAATATGAATAGAAGACAACGCTTTAAATCCATAAATGAAAAAGCAAATACTCCACTGAAACTGGTTTTTAAACAAAAACCAAAACAGGAAAACAAACCCAAAAGCCACGTGAAGTTTCTAAGCAAGCAATAAGGAATGCAATTTTGTCATTCACAGCACACACCTCTAGTAACAGGATGCACTGTCACATATTAATATAGCATTTAAGCATAAAACTTTTTAATTGTTCCCATAAAGTATTAAATCTGTTTAACACTTTAAGACTGAAAGACTTACATTTGTTTTAACAAATGCCTTCAAGTTTGCATTTTCTAGTACCATCAGCATATAAAATTGACTATAGTTTTGAAGCTGCCAATCAGAATATCAACAATGCAGGCTGTGCCTTGAAAGTGGAAACACACTCATCCTCATTCTCAACAGAAATTCTAGAGAAGTTGACTGTGATCTGGGAGACAGCAATATTATTCCAATATTAGTAATAGAAGTCATCTCAAGTATTTTTTTCAGAGGTATTTGAGGTATGGTTCTTATTTAATGTCCAGGGTTGTATTTCAAAGGGTTGAGAGGGCACTGTCAGGGAATCCATCCCTTGCTTTGTAATTAAATGGCCCAACAGTCAGGGCTTTATTTAGAAATAATGCTTATGAAACACTGTGCTTATAGAAAGGACTTAATAAATTTTGAGGCTATAACTAAAAGAAAATACTCAAGAATAAAAAGTGATACCGACTAACTTCCATTTTCTAGTTAATTATACAAAGTTGTTTTAACCAAGAGGTGTATTTGTAGAACCAAACCAGACAAAGTAAAGTTTACACCTACACCTGTGTGTGTGTTCTGGCTTCTCTACAGTGACATAACTAAGCACAAGAAACTTTGAATCTGCCACATCAAATAGACCCTAAAAGCAAAACCTTGGAAATGATTTGAACTCAGATTGGAAATGATTATAAAAAGCAGTTCTGTAAAGTAATTGCTTGAAAAGCATATACGTGGAAAGGACAAAGAGCAATGGTGTGGCACAGAGCCAAAGAAAGAAATCACATGCAATGCAGAAGCGCAAAGACAAAAACAAAGTGAAGACGCAAATGGAGATGCTGGGTGCAGTAAGAATAGCTTCAGTGTTTAAACACAATGTTTATTTAAGCCTCGGCAATCTTGAGTGAATATGCATGCAACGAATACTAAAATCACATCACTGTTACCATCAAAATGATCCTATACACGCTCCAGAAATAGTCTCTATTCTTGTCCTAGGGGTTCAACGTAAAATCCATTATAAGTAATAGCTGGGCTAAAGGAAGGTGGTGAGCAAAATCATTCAGAAAACGAGGCAGGACCCACTGCTGTCACCTGTTCCTGCGAGCAGGAATGCAGCGAAACGGGAAGCTGAACTGAACAAAGCAACTCCACTCCAGGCAGACTCCCGGAGCAGCTCCTACCGCATATTAAAGCTGTCATTTCAAACTGGAGCGACGCCTGGCTCCAGGCTGGGCACGGCCCTCGTTTTGTGTCTCGCCCGTGTTTTGACGGGCCCCTTCCTCTCCGGGGACCCGGAGCCGCCGAGCACTGGCGGCGTTTGCGGGGGCTCCTGGCGGGCTCCCAGCGCGACCCCAGCGCGGCGCGTCCCGGGGGGAGAGCGGCGGCGGGCGGGGCCTTCCGGCCTCTCTCCGCTGTCTCCGCCGCGGAGGGGAGGGAGGCGAGCGGCACGGAGGGCGCCCACACCCCCATAACTCACCAGCTGCCCGGCGGCGGCGGCGCCTCTTCTCCTTCCGCCATAGCTGTTGACGTGCCCGTTCGCCCGGCCGTAAAGCGCGCTCGGGAGGCGTTCCCTGCCCGAGGCCGCTCCTCCCGGAGCCGTGCCCGCCTTCCCGGCCGCCGGGCTGAGGGCGCGGGCCGCAAAGCGCGGAAGCTGCGCAGCGACGGACTCTGAGGGAGCCGTCGCGCAGCGCCCCTGGAGTAGGGCAGGGCAGTCGCTCTGCCGGAGATTCGAATGTTTTCGGTTTTCATAAAGCTGAACTGCTCTGCCTGATGTGGGTTTGATTATTAAGTGACTTCCCCCACAGTGTTTAATGTGCCACAGGTTGGACGTACTCTGCGAGTGCGGAAATTGACAAGTTTCACGCAGTTTCCAAGAGCTGCAAATCACTCGGTGACGTCCATTAGCAACCCTGGGCAGATCAATACTAATACTCTGTTAAGCATGTCCCTTACCCACCTGCATCCTCAAAGGGGGAAAAAAATAATATACTTTAATGAAAGTTGAGAAAAATCCTTGTAGCGAGTTATACACGGAATAACAGTGCCGCCTTACGGGGGATTCCAGTCCTTACACTGGTCTGTTTCACTTCTAGAAGTGCCGGATTCGGGATGTGCTCCAGCCGGTCACGCCCAGGCTGAGCGGGACGGCTCCTGCGGGGAGGGATCCAGGATGGGCACGCTCGCCCTGCAGGTTGCGCTGCCAAAGGGCCGGGAACAGCCATTCCGAGGCAACGCGCACCCCCTGCAGGCACCTATCAGTTCCTCGGCAAAGATTCCGTCAATTACCTCAACCAAGAAAGGAGGCATTTGACAGTGTGCAAGCGGGTTGAGGCAATTAAGTGAATGTTGTGAAGAACGGGGTAATAATTTGAATGCCTTTCCTCTTTCTCTCGCTTCTGTATTTTCCACTAAAAAAAAAAAAAAAAAACAAAAGATAGAAGGGGGAAAAGGAAAAGAGATTCACAGCATGCATTTAAAAGCTTTCTTCTCTTTCAGAAGAATCTTGTGTAAGAAGAAATCCCAGCTGCGGCACCGGCCGTGCCCGGGGCAGCGCCGGCCCCCGGCAGAGCAGGGCACGCCCGCCCGGCCCCGCGCGCAGTGCGCAGGCGCGGCGGCGGCGGCGGTGGCGGCATGGGCGACACGCTGGAGGAGCCGTGGTGGGACAGCGAGCCCGGGACGGGCGGCACGCCAGGTACTGCTCTCCCCAGGCTCCCTCCGCACGCTGGGATTGAAGCATTTTGCCTAAGAGACAGCCCCCCACCGTCCTTTCCTGCCCTCCTTCCTTTTCGTTGGATTTCGGGTGTTTGTTCCACTTCCCCTCTCCGCCTTTCCTTTCTCTGCTTTTAATTTACTTCTCCAGGTTTTCCACTCTCACTCGCTTTTTGCCCTGAGCCTGCTTTTCCCTGCTTGCTACGGAGGGCGGATTTGTTGTAAGCAGAGTCTCTGCAGCGGGTGATGTCCCGTCTCTGGTCTGAGCCCTGGGATAGACGATAGAGCGGCAATGAAAATAGCAGTACCTAGGTAACAACAGGAACCCACATGACAAAATACATTTACGCGAAGTTTGAAAAGCGAGGGGAATGGGAAAACCTCTTGGTTTGAATTCAGAGCTCAGCTCTCCCTTGCATTCATTTACCTCCCAAACTGTATTTTCTTCCAAAGAGTTTATTTGATGAAAGGCTTTTGCGTAATGGATGATCCTCGTGGGTCCCTTCCACCTCAGATTATCCTGTGATTGTGTTTGCCATTACTGGCATGAACTTACCTGTAAGGCCTAGGAAACAGCAAATCAAGAGCCTTTGGAGGGAAAAGTATCTGTGGTACTTGGAAAGCATCCCCCATGTGCTCACTGGGGTGTGTCGCATCACCTTTGCCATGTGTTACTGTAAAAGGGCAGGAGTTAAAGCTCTCTCCAGCCGCTGCTCCTTGGAGTACGGTGCTGTGACTGATTTGTCTTTTCTTTCCTGATGGTTATGATACCTGGCTCATACTCTTGTATTTTTTCAATGTGTCTTGAAGCCACAAGCTGTAAAATGTTTTCTCTGTAATGCTTACATTTAGTGTGAAAATTTAGGTAGATCTAGGCAACTAGAATGACCTTAGACTTTATAGTGCCCTATTTTATTGATTGTTTTTTAAATTTCTTTTTTAATACAATATTGGCAAGATTTGGGCATTACTGGGAGTTACCTGCACCTCTGCCAAGACTCCAGTTTTTTGAGTGTCTTGATAATTGGTCCTTATTTCCTGTGAAAATGTACTTGGAGAATAGTTAGAGAGGAAGCACTATAAAAGTTGTATGTATGTAATAAAGAGGGCCCACAAGACCTAATTAGGTTTCTGAGCATTTAATTTTTATTTTTAGTCTCATGTGGGTTCCTTAAGCAGTCCCAGTTCCCATGGTAAATGCTTTTCATTAGGAATTTTTCCTGAGAGCCTACCTGCACATTGTGCCAGCACAGCTTTCATCTGGGGTGCATGGTTAGCTGACTGTTACAATGTTGTCAGCTTTCCTCTAGAAACTGGATACAGAGCAGGACTTTGATTGTAAACTTTTGATATGAGGGGTGATTTGAGGTGAGACTGTGAATGACAGCTCTTCCAGTTATGAAAAACTTGGGATTTTTGCAATAACATTTTTGACTTACTGAAAGAATTCAGGTGGAAAATAACCTCTGGAGGTATCTAACACAATATACTTTACTCCAAGGACATTCTTTGAGTGTGTTATGAGTGGTAATTACAGGTGAGTGTTGTGCAAAACTCTGCTGTCTGCAGCCCACCTTTGTAAACTTGTTGGCAGGCTGCTTTTATGGAGCTTGTTGTTGGATGAAGTTGACACGAGCTAACAGTAAACATAAAACATCTGGTACTTTTATTTTGTGTAGTATTTGTCACGTAACACAGGTAAAATGAAGGGTTAATTTTTTCAGCATCTTATTGATACTGTAAAATGTTTTCAAATCAGCTGGCATAAAAGAGGAAATTATGGTTCACAATGTATGATGCAGGCAGCAGTACAAGAAAATAACTGCACATTAGTGAGCACCTTTGAAAGACTTGGTCAATTTCATTTCTGTGAAAAATGAACTTTTGTTACAAAAATACTATCCAACCTCATTTGCTGACCTATTTAAAAATACCATCTCTGCCATAACTGCAGGTGCAAAGCAGAATTCAGATGTACTTTTGAAATAATAATCTTTTGCCAGATCCTTTAAAATTAACCTTAGAATAAGCTCTGACCTTCAGAATATTCATCAGAATTCAGCTCTCAAAACTGTTTTAGATTTTAGCCACTTGTAATTAGAAAAGGCTACTTTTAAAATGAGTGTGAACATCATTCATACACTCCACCTAAAAAGTATGAAAACACAAAATAGATATAAATATATATCCAAGTGTATGGATATGTAATTATAAATTTGCCTTTGGCCATATCATTGGAAGTCGTTATTTTAGAGTCCATATTAAAAATTAAAGGTAATTACTCTCACCTAAAGAGATGTTTACCCTGCTGCAAATGATTTATAGGTATAAAAAAAGCCCACAAAACCCAAGGCAAAAAATGCTAAAAGGATTACCCATCTTTGTATCTTGTCACATGACAAAAACTAAACAATCTTGCCTAATAACATCTTCAGCAAACCTTTGAGATGAGATTTGTGGAGGTAGCTGTTAGGGATTATTCTCCACTTAGCAGCATAGTTTAGTGTTACATATGTCCCACATCATGCAGCTGCAGGACTTCCTTACCTTCCTTTTTTCCAGTTTGTGCCACAACTTTGTCCAGACTTTCATGTGGTTTTTATATTGCATTCAGAATTACAAGGGAAAGGATAAGGAATTTGGAGGAATTTATTTCATACTGGTGAAGGACCCCAACTTTCTCCTCTTCCCTCTGTGAGCAGAAAAGAGCAATTCTCATTCTCTGTCAATGTCCAGATCTTGCCTGTAGCCAGCGTGCCTCATCTCCCAGTCAGTTTGAGGGAGAGGGATGGACTTCTTATTTTTCAGAAATTCTTCGTTTCCTCCTTTTTAGTTACCCCTCCTTGTCTTTCATTCTCTGTGCTTTCTGTATCACCCTTAATCCTGTAGGAGTAGTATCCCCATTTGTCAGTTCTAGATCCTTAAAGAGGATCTACCTATGATGGCCATGGCCCTCGTAGGTAAAAATTAATTGTGTCATTACAAGACAGGAGCAAAACTCATGTATATCAGCAGCAAAAATAGGTGAGTATGGGACCACAGAGGATGATTTGGCAGTGCTTGTGGGGTCCTGTGTGGGCTCTAAAGCTCTAAAGGATGCTATTGCAAGAATTGCTGGAATTCTTCTGCCAGGGGTTGTCTTTTCTTTCTTTGTAGTGAAGGTGCCAGTTAACATCAATTTGTAGTGTGTGATTTGCAGCCATTGAGAAGCAGACTCTTCACTGTAGTGCATTCAGTGGGAGCACTGTTGCTTGGTCAGAGCTGAGGTTCTGTTGCTGGACTCTGCTTGAAGAGGTTTGAATCTCTTTTTTCAGGCTCATCAATGATTTGCTGTTCCTTGTGATAGAACGTGGTCAGTACTTGAAGATCTTTCTGAGAAGCATGCCAAGTTGACAGCTGCTTCTTGAAATCTGTGTTTCTTCACATCAATGAGCATTCATTCTGCAGGTTGCAGTAGTGTATTTCTGTGAGCTGTGTTGGGATCTGAGCACAGCTGATATGGACTCTCAGAACTTGATAGCTGCAGATTTAGTGAATAAAATGGGAAGCCTTTCCTTTTTACTGTGGCAAAGTAATTCTTTAGTGTCTGCATGTTAACCCAGGTGTGTCTTGTAGGACAGCTGAAATAATTTTTCAGTAGACTGATCTTTTAAAACTTCTTTTAAAGTATTTATAGAGAATTTCTTGTGAAACTGTTGAGGAAGGCATAGGTTTCTTGTGGGTTT
Source organism: Melospiza georgiana (assembly GCF_028018845.1). Taxonomy (NCBI): domain Eukaryota; kingdom Metazoa; phylum Chordata; class Aves; order Passeriformes; family Passerellidae; genus Melospiza; species Melospiza georgiana. Next base: position 96,253,887 of record NC_080431.1, read on the forward strand.
GCAAAAACAGTCACACAGCAGTGCTGTGTGTTGTACTGTCTGTGGTTAAGTTAAACTTTTAGCTGTGAAATGAAAGGGAAGAATTGTATAACTGAATGCATCAGAATCTCTCCTTGCTTCAGCAAAAGGATTGCAGTTTTGGTTATGGCACTGTGATCACCACCAGTTTTTGCTTTATTTAGGAATTAGGATTTGGCAGTTCTTAAAGAAACACCTATGTGTAAGGAGTTTTCCCATGTATTGTCAGTTGAGCCATTTAGACTGTTGGAATGCACTCTGTTGGGGAAGAAGAATGAGTGAGACATTAATACCAGAGAAACACATTAATTTTTATATTTTAAAGCAGTAACTAGTGTTAGTTGGTATTACAGGATTCTTGTGTGGGGGTTCCTTACTGTTGTGGTAGTATTTTGTTAGTCTTAGCATTCTACAGAACAGTGAGAAATTTTCTTGCAGAGCAACCATTGCTATTTTTCAGAAAATTGGAAACAACAAGCATGGAGTCTCTTCTAATATTTTGGTTTGTGGTTTTTGTTTGAGGGGTTTTTTTGTGTGTATGAGTATTTGCTGAAGGGAAAACTTGAATTTTAAGTCTTTTAAAGAAGTTATGCTTTAAGAAAAGCAAAAAAAGCAAATTCTCTCATGGATGAACTGGAATTTCTTGTGCAAAGAGTTCAGTTAAAAAAAACACTAGGAGCAATGCATCTGGTTACATATTTTAAGTGAATGTGAGGAGTTGTAAGGAAGGGCAAAATAGTGGAGGAATGCAATAAAGTTGCACTTCTAAGTAAGCCACAAATTACTGTTAAGCTTGATACTAATTTTGATCAGTTCTAAAATACTGTTTAAGCGAACTGAAATCTAAATACTGCAGTCCAAATGGTGAAAGTTTATATAGCTGTTGCAAACAATATCCACCTTGATTCTCCCATCTGTTTGCCTGATCTAACATCTGCCTGAATTGAGTGGAGATAATCACACTAGTGAGGAGGGAAATACCTATCTTCACATCATGCTTTTAAAGTGATGCTTGGCACAGCAAGGAGCTCTGCATTTCTCTATATTCAGTGCATTATACAAGAGCAGATTTTTCCATGCCTTTCTTCATTCCACCCTTAATGTTGAACTCAGGATATCCATACTGAGACACTTCTTGGCTAGACCAACTTTGAAAACATGACACCTTCTGCAACCCCTCTTCATGTGATTTGACCATGTTTTTATAAATCTGCTGAGATACTTTACTGTTTGTAGAACATGTCAGAACTGAATTTATAGTAGAAAGTTATTTGTGTCTTGTGTTTCTGTACTGTGAGTGGCAAAATCTGGAAATGCACTATAAAAATGGAGCAGAGCATGGTCCCTGCAGTTAGCTTTGGCTTCTAAGAATTCAGCTGTCTTGATGTCCTGTGATTGGGTGACCATATGTGCTGACCATGTGGATGGTTTCTGTTTTTTTCCCCAGTTGAAACAACTGAGATTCAGATGGCTTAAATCCATTTTTAATGTCATAGATCACAGAAGAGTATTTACCTTCTCCCTCCACTTTGAAGGCAGGCTTTAGACACCGTCCTTACAATACGTATCTTTCCAGAAGGACTCTCTTGGAGTGGCTTGTTGGGATGTCCAGCAGGAATTTTGACAGGGGCTTTGGTTGTGCTTGCAGGCTTTGGTTTGGGGATCCGAGTTGGAATTGAACGACGGAAGGTATTGGTAATCTGGAAATAAACAAGAAAATAAACCATGCCTTAAGGAGGAGAAACAAGAGGTGGTGTTAGCTTTGTAGTGCTTTTTCCAGTTTGCAAACCTGAATGCATTGCTTCTAGAACTTTTGAGAACTTTGTTTGTTTAAACTTCATTTATCTTGTCTGTAAAGAGACAGAAGCTTTGTATTTAACTTACCTACTTGATTGGGGAATATCAAAGAATCTCAATGGATTGAAACTCAGAGTATAAGTAAGAGGGTTTTCCTGTCTGTCATCTGACTATCAGCCCTAGGTGCTGAGTGAGTGATGCAGTGCCAAGTATTGAGCTGTGTGGGTTCTCTGGGTGATTAATCATGAATTTGGGTGAAATTCCTCATGCAGAAGCAAATCTTGATTCAATCCTGAGCAGAGGGCAATGCCCAGGTCATACTTTACTGTGAGAGATGATTCTCTCATCAGTAACCACTGTACACAAAATTAATTGTATTTGTGAGACAGCTCCCCCTCCAGAATGATTGTAGTCATATTTAATTGCAAAAAATGTGAATATGCCCCCAAAAAAGTTCTTATGTGCATGGAAAAGGGGTGAAGGACTATAAAGGCAAGAAGTTTGTTTGAAAAGTACCATTATCTGAAACCAGGATTATACATACTGTACTTATGAGAAAACCTTTTTGCATCACAAGCATTTTATATTAGTTTTTCAGTCAAACTAAGGGTAAGAGAACTTCACTTAATTTTTTTAAAGATAATAAAATGGAAATTGTGTTCAAATGAGGACAATAAAAAATTGGAATTATGGTGACTTAATTATGAGTAAGAATGAGCTAGATCAAAACCCTTGTGGAGGGATAGAATGTAAGAAAATAAAGGTAGTGCAGAAGGCAGTCTCACACCTGAGGAGTTGCAGCTGTGCCAATCACCAAAGATTAGGAGCAGGCTGCCCTTAACAGGCCACAGCTGTGTCCAGTAAGGAGGAGTGCTACAAAAGAGTGGGTTAGCTGGGTGAGGAGGGAGTTGGAGTTTGTTGGCTGTGCTGTGGAGAAGGAGTCAGTGCTGTGAGGAGCTGCCTATGAGAAGTCACTGAGAAGCTATGGAGCTTTGCAATATGATGATTACAAACCCTAGTGGCTATAATGATCTGTCTGGCCAGGTTTAAAAAAATAAAAGTAATCACAAATCAAAAGCTTGCTATTTACTGTAGATAATTATTTATAATAGGGTTTTCAATAGCATAAAGCTGAACCAACATCAGATCATTGCATGTGCTCAGTGTGGAGGAATTTGGGGAAAGTACGTACATCACAGATGTGCTTAATGGATCATGAATAAGGAAAAAAATCAGCCTGGGCTTAATTGAAGTTTGATAACAAAGAGATAAAATAGTAACTATCTCCCAGAGCAGTGTGGTTTGTTTCTAGGAGTTCTGAAGGAGATGATTTTTAAAAATGCAGAATCCTTGTTAGTGATGTGCAATCTACCACTGAAATTGTTGGTGATGCTAGAGGGGTGCAATGCTGCTTTAGATTAAAGCTTCACAGAAGATTCATAAATGTAACTGTTGAACTGTTCAAAGTGTCAGTTAAGTAATAGGTTTGCCCACATGATTACTGATTTTGTGAAGACATCCACATTTCTTGTCAGGGATAATATTCAGCTCTGTTATTCAGATATTGTTATATAGGTACATGCTATTGGATTGTTTAATGATGATGAGACCCATGTGGGAGGGAAAGACCTAGGTTAAGTTTAAAAAACAACTCTTGATAGTGATCTCTAACAAAAGAATCTTGTGAAAGCAGATTTTGTGTGCAAAATGTGGAAGAACAAGGAAAATTCTCAAGGTTAATAAGTGGCATTTGGATAGGTAGCAGAGCAGTGACCGAGTTTTTAATAGTATAGTGGAGATAGCATCTGAATGTCACAGACCCTTCTGATACTCAATGTATTCATAAACTGCACAGGAAGACAGTACTGAAATTATAATATTTGCATATGGTATAACAGGGAGAATGTTAGAAGCAAGAGCTGACACGTTAGTTTTTTACTTATGTTAGTGAGTAAAAGACCGTGTCAGTTCGGTGTTAACAATTGAAAAATAATATATGTAGGGAAAACTAGTTCATGTACAGTAGTGACATTTATTGTCAGTCAGAACACAGATCTTGGAATCCCTGTGAATTGTCCTCATTGCTCAGCAACTGGCACTTGTCAAAAAGGTAACAGACAAGTTAGGAATTACTAGGAAAAGAATAGAAGAAAACAAATCCCATCATTTTTTAGTGTGTGAAGCCAAACCATCCTGTCCTACATTGTGAATGTTTTGCTGGGTTTTGCCAAACAGCTCAAGAAAGGCTATGCCAAAATGCAAAAAAGGTGGCAAAGACTATCAATTATGAAATGTCTTCTGAGTGAAGATTAATAACACATGCTAAACCTCTTCAAGATTGGAAAATAGATGGTGGTGAGAAAAATAAACAGCAGAAATGTAGCATTATGGTGACTAGGGCAATTTTCTAGTATGCTTGAGGGGGCATCCCCTGGGGGTGGATTAAAGGTATATGAAAAGTGTTTTCCCTTGTCAATGAGCTATAAAACTCATTGGGATAGACAATTTTTGAGGTGATGATATAAATTGGTTTGGAGAGAATTTGTGCTGATTCCGGGCATCGATCAAGGACTGCTAAACACAAAGATGTGTGGAGATTCCTGCTGTAAGTTGCAGGCTGCCAAAGGCTGGATTTTCTACTCTGTGTGCATGGTACTACTTAATGTTCACAGGCATTTAACACTGGTCACTACCAAAGAGGAGATATGTAGTCTGAGTGTCTAAAACCTCTTTCATGCTTTTATTCTTAAAATCAGCATGTTTCTAGCATTTTAATTTTTGTTTTAAGGCACTGAGAAAGAGTTTGACTTCGAAAGTGAGGAAGAAAAAGGAGATGAGTGTTTCTTTCCCTGTGTTCCTCCAAGATTTTACCTCTAGGTGGCAGCGGTTTCCTTTTGTATTGCATCCCAGTATTTCACTTAAACCCGACTGAAACTCTTCGTTAAATGCTGAATAAACAAAATCAACACACATTTTCATAGTAGGCTGGAATTTTAGCATACATATTGTTAGTAGGAAAGGAAGCAAAAAAAAAGAGAATTCACTCCTTGTCCCCAAATCGAAAAGCATTTTTCTTCAATTACTAAAGGTGATGTGTTAAGAAAGGAACTGATGTTGGAGGGGATAATTGCATTATTGCTATGTGGTTTTCCATGAGTACTGAGTTGGAAGTGTTCGCCTCTGACCCTGTGGTATGGCCTGGTAGATGAGGCATGGTACTGAGAATCAAATGTTTGGGTGGGCTGTTACTGCAGTGCTACTCCCTGATGTAATTATAGCAATGATAGAAAACGTGTCTGTTTCCCATCTATAAAAAGAATTGCATTAGTTAAGTATATTTAGGTGAATAGATAAAAATATTTATGTAAAGTCTTGCATATTAAAGTGAGATTGTATCTCTAAGAGCTGTTTGGTTCAGGATCTTTTTGAGAAGTGTTCCAGAGATTCCTTAGGTTACAAAGTGGTTGGAGTGTTGTCTGGAGTTGATTGATCAGCCATGTCAGTACTTCAGGAAGGTGTTTGTAGGCCCAGATCTTTACAGGTTTTGTCCATCTGATTATGGTATTCAGGCTGTAAGCTTTTATTGAATCAATGAAAAGTTAGGTGCTGAAATATCCCTGTGCTCTGACCTATAGTTTGCACCAATGTCTAGCTCATTAAAACCACCCATTGACAGTGTGGTGTTCTGAGCCATCAGATTTCATTTCAAACATATTTCTTCTTTGTAATTCAAAACTATCTATTTTGCAGTTCTGAATGACACTATTGAATACATCTACAATATTATAATTTGGTGCCTAGAGCTGCATTATAACTGATGGACTTGTCAAGGTTTTATCTGCATACAGAGTTTGTAGTGCTCCCTTTTGCTTGTGTCATGTTTGATTGTAGCCACAATAACTGACTTGCTCTAACTCCTGGCATAGGCTCAAACTTGAGGATAACAGTTGTATTATAGGGGTTTTTTTTCCTATGCAAATAAACAACTAAACTTGCACTTCAGTGTTTGTACCAATCTAACTTCTGATAAAGGCAAGGATTTAACAACCTGCCCATCTGGTTCTCTTCCTCATCATACTGTACTTAAAAATTGGTTTATTTTTAATCCTTGTGCAATACTCCTAGGTCCTCCCCTGCTGCTTAGTGTAGAGGCATGTGAAGAGGTACATTGGCCATAGCAGGCTTCTATCTCCAGATGTCTGATTTGGTTTTTAGACAGACCTGAATGACTGAAAACCTCTTGCATAGAGATTTTGGTGGGCCTTCTCAATTTGATTTTTAACTATGTATGGGAAATCTGTGTGCACACCATGAATTACTTCAGTTATCTTCAGATGTATGCATCCTTTCTACCAGCTCATTCTCTCCTTCAAGATGAATGTTTTTAGTCTTCCTCATCCTTTTTTGAACTCTCATTTGTATTCTGAATTTGCTGGCTTTGTGTTCATCATTGCTGTTTAGCTATGTCTCTTAACTTCCCATCTGTAGGCCACTTTTTCTATCTGCTACCTTTCTAAGTCAGAGAAGAGAAAAAAAGATATGTTTCTTCTTCAAAAAACAAGCTGAACTGCCTGTCATGGTCTGGGGATCCCTTGTGAGTTCCCATTAATGCTCTTGAAGCACCCTCAGAAACAAAATGTTGCCCAGGATTAACCTGCCTGAGCAGTTATGCAGTTTTCCTTTACCTAATGTGTCTAAGTGAACATCAGCAAATAATTACTGCAACAACAATGACAACCCCAAAAGCATTAAACTGACCACTTTTAAATTAGATTATGTGGTATGTCTGTCTGTAAGTATAGTAGCACCATATTGGTTCAAGGCATTAGGCTTGGAAGATAACAGTGCTAAATTGGAGAAATTAACAGTTAAAGCTAATTTTCAAGGCAAGCGATGATCTAAGGCTCAAGAAGGCTGCATTTTAATTTCATTTTTAAATTTACCACTGAAGCAGACATCAGTTGCCTGTAATAGGAATTGGCAGAAGAAGGCCTGCTAGAGTGAGAACTCTACACAGGGACTACATTTGTTTTCTCAGCAAATGACAGTGGGTACTGTCAGGGATAGGGACAAATACTAGCACAGGTGACAAATGAGAAACTTTCACATTATTGTGAAAATAGCCCTTCTAATTTCAAGAAGACAATGGAGAAAGCATGCTCTGAAATATCAGGATATATGTTCCATACCCACCTTTTTTTCTCCTCCACTGGGAACAGAGGCAGATTATTTATATGGGCCAGATTTTAACACAATGCAATGCTTGCTTTAGGGAGTGGGCTAAGGCAAGTGTGTGTGGGAGTGTCAAGGAGAGAAAATATTTGTTTCTGTGCTGTTGAAGTAGTCCTCCTACTTTTGGTCCTAATCCTTTCCTTTTCCTTCTGAAAGTATGACATGTGCTTTGCTTCCTGTTTCAACTTTATTCATTTAAATGGGGGGAGCGTGTAGTATTTATGCTGTAAGTTTTCTTTTTTTTTTTTTTTTTTTTTTTTTTTTTTTTTTTTTTTACAGCATTGTAGCACTTGATTTAGGAGAAATAACTTTCTTTCTCAGTGCTTAAATTTTTAGTTTAAGAAATTTGACTAATTTGACTATCATTTGCAGCTGTACTGAAAGTGTCCAGGGGATGGTGCTGAAGATCCTTTACTCAGAAGCCCATGTCTGTATGTGCACAAGCGTGCCTCTTGCCAGACTTAAGTTTGTTCCTGGATGATTGAACACAGTCAGAAAGAAAGCCAGGTCTGCAAGTGACAACGAGTTAAGATTAAGTGATAAACTTGAATATTCCCTTTGGTCTCCAAGCCAGACAGCTTTGGCTGAAATTTCTGGTTAGGCATTCTCAGCTGCACAGAGCATTTAGATACTTCCTTTTCTTTACTGTTCTTTTGCTAGACCCTGGCATTTGTTTTCTAGGAATCCAAAGTGAGAAGTCTCAGTTGCTCCGAGTTCCTTTTCATGCAGCACACCTGTGTGTGTGACTGTACTGAGATGTGTGAGCAGGAGCAGTGTAATCCTGACTCTCACTGTCTCACTCAGGGTGAGAGCTGTGCCAGGCTGGTGTCTGGCTTGGCTCACTGCATTGTCACACCACATAAACAGCTCAGCAGAGAGAAAGTGACTTCTCAATAATCTAGAGTCATAGTACTTGAGCTATTAAGTGGAAGAGCAATTGGGTTTGTTTAATCTGGAGAAAACAAAACTGAGAAGTGATGTGATAATTGTCTTCTAATATGTGTTGCAGAAAGAATAATTTTCAAAGTCCAATGAAGGGATAGGAAAGGGAATACTGGAGTACAATTTCAGCAACATAAATTTAGTTTAAAAATTAGCAAGATTCTTAGTGACAAGTGTATTCCAGCCCTGTTCCAGATTCCTGGGTAAAGGTGGCATTGCAGAAGTTTTTTAGAGCTATATGAACTAGGTTTTGTTTTTTAAAGTTTTAAGTCAAGTTATAGTGAGGAAATAGGCTCAAAAATGTCCTGACATCCTTTTTAAGCTCTATTTTATGTGTCTTCTGCTGATATTTGCTTTATTACAGCTCTCTTGATTTCACTAATATGGCATTTTTGACAGAAAAATCAGTATAAATATTAGAAATTATTTCCATACATGTGGCTCAATTTACACTAATGCGCTTGATTGTGTTGCTGTGATCTTATTTCCTGAATGCAGTTTAAATCTACTTTCTGGGAGTGGGGAAAAGAAGAATGGTTGGAGGCAGAAGTTGTATTTACAGTTTCTAAAATTCTGTTATGTGCCTTGCTTTTTCTTGGGACGTGTCTTCACTGACAAGTATGATGATATTATTTTAAACTTTGGATAACTTAGACTCCTTTCTAGTAGATAACTGACAAGATGCAGGGGTGGGTAAGGTTTTGTTGTGGGTTAACTCCAGTAGGACAAGTTTACCTGGGGCTGGCTGATCAGCGTCATCATGCAGCTGCAATGAACAACTGTTCATTGTTAATCTTCCTTTTGCCCCTTGAAAGTCCAAGGGGTCTCAGGCACCTTGATAGGGCACTTGGGGGTCCCTAGGAGCAGAAGTGTGGCTTTTTTAGCACACTGAACACGCTGCAATTGCAGTTGTGTCCCACACAGGGGTGTGCTGGCACTTGTGTGTTCCTGCAGGTGCCTAGGTGTCACTGCTGTTGGAGAGAATATGGCCCTGGGTGAGATCAGCAGTGCCTTGGTTTAAAGCTGCTCTGCCATTTGTTGAGAAAGATTTTTGGCAGTGGAGGATCGTTCAGTACAGACTGGAGGTACATAGGGATATTTGTGGGGATATTTGTGTTTGGGTATTTTTAAGGCAGTTTTAAAAAATGTTTGAAACTGCTCTTCTATGCATACATGCCTTTTAACGTGAAATGTCTTCATTATCAATATTGTCTGTTCAAAAGCTTTGAGTATGTTTTCCCCACGTTAGCAAATTTTTGTGGTGAAAAGGTGGGAAGTTCTGCATGGAGGAGGAAAGTTCTGCATGGAGGAGCAGAAGTGTGGCTTTTTTAGCACACTGAACACGCTGCAATTGCAGTTGTGTCCCACACAGGGGTGTGCTGGCACTTGTGTGTTCCTGCAGGTGCCTAGGTGTCACTGCTGTTGGAGAGAATATGGCCCTGGGTGAGATCAGCAGTGCCTTGGTTTAAAGCTGCTCTGCCATTTGTTGAGAAAGATTTTTGGCAGTGGAGGATCGTTCAGTACAGACTGGAGGTACATAGGGATATTTGTGGGGATATTTGTGTTTGGGTATTTTTAAGGCAGTTTTAAAAAATGTTTGAAACTGCTCTTCTATGCATACATGCCTTTTAACGTGAAATGTCTTCATTATCAATATTGTCTGTTCAAAAGCTTTGAGTATGTTTTCCCCACGTTAGCAAATTTTTGTGGTGAAAAGGTGGGAAGTTCTGCATGGAGGAGGAAAAAAAACCTTCTTTTACCATCATGGCTTTTTTCTATCTGTGAGTAGGCTGTTTTTTCTCTTGGAAGGCCACATTAAAAGGTGTGCTAATCAGAGTCCTATTTTCAGTTTATGTATATTTTGTCCTAATATATATAAAATGCTAATTAAAACAAAAGACTCTACCTTTTGTCCAGCTAAGGTTGATGTTTTTTCAGGACAAAACATGACCTATAGTGGCTTGAGTATGAGACAATTAAGGATAATAAAATGTAGGTAGTAATCACATTGAAGCTGCCTTGCTCAGATTTTGCAAAAATCAATTAACTTCTCTCCCAAGAGATACAGAATTATTTAAATGGGACTGCTGAATGTTTATTGTATATTTGAAGTGTTTTGTGATGTATTTTGTGTGCTAGATTGTATCTCTGCAGGCAATGGTGATGGGTCCAGGACTTGGGCAGCAATTGCACTACAAAATGCTCCTTTTTCCTTTTTGCTTGTCCATTCAGTTATGCTGATGTAGCTCTTTAATAAAGCTGTGCTGTGAAATGGATCCTGTTTTGTTGAGGTTGTTTGGGGTTTGTTCTGTTTTGTTTAATGAGGATTTGTGGCATATGGCTTTTTGTTGGTGGTTTTGCTTTTGTGTTTTTAAATCCAGGTTAGTTTCTTGACCTGGTTCACAGTGCTGCCTTCTGTGCTATGGTGACAGCACAACTGAAAGGGCACTATTTTGTAATTTGGGTTGAGGTAGGGGCAAAAAAGAGGAGGGAGATTCTTTGGCTTATCCCTGTTTGAAGATCCTGTGATGTCAGACCACTGCATGGGAAATGAAGAGACATTGATTAAAAGAGGCCTTTTCACTTGTACTCAAAAAATGTTTCTCAAGAGTACTTTGCTTTGTGGTCAGAAGAGAATACTATTCAGTTGGCAGCTCTGCTATTTGAGGCTTTCTGAGTGCCCACAGTATGGTGGGTCATTGAGTAATGTGCTAGCTACAGCACAGAGAGAATTCAGCTTCATCTCACAGCCACTGGCTGCAGATCTGTGAAAACACTTCATGCTGCTTAAACTTATGGTTTGTCTTTTTTTTTTTTTTTTTGAGCAATTTTCCACTATAAGTACTTGGTGTTAATTTTAAAACATTTTTACACACCCACTTGCGCTGTATTTGAACCATAAGATCTTTTTCTCTTCTGTTTCTTGGTAACATAATGTTTTGGTAGTCTTTCCTTAAGCCTGGAGATTAGGCAGTTGTCAGTTTTTGTTTTGCCTGTCTCAATATCTGTTTCCTAGGGACAAAGTCATCCTGCAGATGGTTCTTCCATTTCCATCATCTAACCCTGCAGCATCCATTGAATCTTACTCAGAAAATAGAGCTGTACAATTCTGTTTCTGATTATTTTTTCCCTAGTGTGGGGAGCATGCCTTCCTAATCCCTGCATGAAATGCTTACATACAGATCTTTTTCTTATTACAGCCTTACATACTGTCCCCAGACACTGTATTGGCTACAGTGCTTTGGATCAGGAAGATTAGCAGTCTGCTCCTGTGATTTTTGTCAGTTCTTTTTCTTAATTAGTGGCTTAAAGGAGGTCTTTAAATAACTTGAAATACTACCTCAGAGTTGATGGATGGGTGCTTTGGTCTCAGATTACCATTATTGCTTGGTATTCTCTTCTTTTTGCTTTTCCTCCTTTTCCCTCCCTCCCCTCATCCATCCTCCCTGAAGGGACAAAAATTGCAAGTATTTCTTCTGAGAAATTTAATCACATATAAACACCAAAGTGTTGGTGCTGCCTTCTCTTGTGTCTATTTGATCATTCACGGAAATAAACTCAACATGGTGAAGGAAAGTGGGCTAGTAACTGCTGTCATTTTTTAATCAGTTAATTCTCCCTTTTGCTGGGAACTAAACATAAGGGAGAAAGGGTAGATTTTTAGACTGTAGAGACGCTTGCCAAGAGTTTTGGAAAAGAGAAGAATTGATATTATGATCTGCTGAAAACTGTTTTTATGCTCTCTTTCACAGCTTAATCCCTCTGATATATGCTTCTTGTTATGTGACCTTATTTCCCCATAACATTTAAATGAACCATTACATACCTGTCAGACTTTGGGCTTTTGAGCAACTGCTGAAAGCAAAAGTGTCTCAGCCTCCAAATTAACAGCAATACTTACCACTTACAGAGTAGTTGAAATCCTAGAAAAGCTGCCTTACTTGTCAAACTTTAATGTGATTATGCTTGATGTTTTTGTTCAGCGTGCTTGAATCAATGTGCAGATAACTTAGTCACATTTCTCCTTGCTCTGCTGTTTTCTCGTTGTCTGCTAAGGAAGCAGGTGGCTATTCCCACTCAGCAGAATGAAATACTCTGAAATATGGAGTGGTGATCTGAACAACTCGAGGTTAATTTGTAAATCAATAATTTGATTCCTTAAGCTATGCTTTCTATTTGCTATTTTATGATAAAGTTACAGCTAACTTCTTTCTGTTTAAACAATTACGTTTCAGCTCTCAGCAAATACATCCAGGTGCTTATTTTCTCTGCTTTGAAATTGATCTTGGCAATTCAAACCAAACAAACCTGTTTCATTGTGCAAACCTTATTTTCAGGCAAAAGTAATTAATTGATTTTTTTTATCTGTTGGAATGACTGACAAAAATTTTGCTGTGAAGTCACTTAAACCTACACAGAGGTTGTTTCATCAGTAGGGGGATGTAAGCGTCTCTTAATCAAGATGCATTTTCAGGAAATGTAGCAATTTCATTTCATCTCCAGGCAGTGCTGATGCTTCTTAGTTAATGGTCATGAGTGGCTGCTTCCTTTGTCTTTTGTTAATTAGTTACTGATGAATCATTATGAGTGTAAGGCAGGGACAGAAGTACTGCCTGTTAAATGATTATACTTATCAATGGTGTGACCTTTCATCTAGGTTTGTAGTCAAATCTTAGCTTTAAAGGCTGACCTTCCTTATTCATAAGAGCTTGGTAAGTGTCCAAAGGACTATGTGTGCTTATTGCTATGCCCTTATTTGTACTTTTCTTTTATAAGGTATTCTAATAGATGGCCCGGTGGTTAATGATCAACACACTTCTGTGTATTTTTGAAGGTAGATCTGAATTTTTTTTCCTACATGTTTTGTAGGTCTAACTGAAGAAAATTTTAGTGTCTCTGGAGGACAAGCATTTAGTCCTTTAATTTCGGGAGAATTTGGTGTTTGTTACTATGCTAGCAAGTGACTGCTTCAGACACAGTTATTTAGTACCATGCTTGTAATGTGGTCCTGCAGAGATCTCAGGTATAGATCAGCAGGATATGCAGAATCCTAAAGAACAGAAGTGCAGAGAAGGTATCTTGAAGGTACTGATTTTTGGGCTCTTAACTGAGCCCTGCAGTTAAGAATGTGCAGCCTGAATTTAATTAGGTAACTTGTTCGTTTAATTAACATGCTCTAAAAATTATATGATTTTGCTTTTCCTGGGGTCTGGCTGCTGTCTTCTTTAGCAATTTTTGCTGAAGTAGATGTGAGTCAAAGTTTGCTTTGCAGAATAAAACAATGTACTCCTTCTGACCTAGGTCTTGGTCAGAGCTCACTTGTGCAGCCATGGAGATAGAGGGAGAAAAAACAAGGAAGAAAAACCTTTTATGAAGCCTAGTAACGTCAGATTATATAAACTGGGGTTATGCAGTTCCACAAACAACTTCTCTTTTTGAAATTGCTATTGTTCAACTGTAATACATATGTTATTATCCATTTCTATCACATATATAATTCTTTCTTCCCACTGTTTACTGGAAAAAAGTGTACATGGGCAGTGGACTTTGCTTTTCAACAGAAACTGTTCTAAAAGTAGGTATTATCTACAGCCATAAACATTTAATTTCCTGTCAATCAAAAGGACTTAAAATGATACAAGTCCCCTTGTTATGTGAGATCATGGGCCAAGGTTCTTTGCTGAATCTGTTGCTAAGTTATACTGCAGAAATATTTTTTTTCCTCTGGGGAATATAGGCAGAATAAAGGTACGGGCTTAGTGAATAGGGACTTTGCTTACTTGCCAACTTCCTTGTTCATTGCAGAAGGTTGCAGTTTTTAATTTTTTAAAATTAATACATACTACCACCATTACCCTGAAAGCATTAAATTTATAGGCATTTAGAATAGAACTTTTTTAGAATTAAAAGAATAGAATAGAAAATAGAATAGAACTTTTTAGAATAAGAGCAATTGTTGCAATTTAGATTTGGAGTATACAGCTTTTGTGAAAAAGAGGAGTTTGAAAGTGCATTCCAGATCTTCTGGACTGATTTATGTTGCAGGTGAAGCTGTTCCACTACTAGCAATATTTCATGGGAAATTAAAATGGACTGCTTGGGCACATTACATTTCTGTGCTTTTCCTAGGCACAAATACTGTAATTGTCACTGAAATACCTTAACCTGCTTTGTCAATTCTATTTATCCCAGACCCAGAGGCCTGCATCTTTGGAGACTTGATCTACTATTGCTTCTTAATGCTTCTGCCAAACTTTCTCTGTCTATGAAGTAAAAAAACATGAAGGTATGCCATAGTTTGGTGCTCCTGTTTCTTCTTCAGAGTACTTGTGTAATGTGTACTGTTTGTCAGATTTGTGACTAGGAGTTAAGATTAAATCTGATTATTGTTTGTAAATCTATTCTCCTGAATTATTGTTTAGAAATATAAATGTTGCTGTTTCTTGTTTTACAGCATACCTAAATTATTGCAGGTTTTCTATTATATTGGGAAAAAACCCTTGTTTGGGGAGAATTACTTTGTGATACAAGCTTCTGAACTTGGTTCACTTACAAGCAAAGTTTGCATGGGGGTTTAAAAAGAGTTTTACCCAAACACTGTTATACAATACATATTTTGTGTATGATGTAGTGATAATTACCTGAAATGAGAGGGCTAGAAGGAGTTGGAAAATAGAAGGGAAGATAATGAAACAAGTTTTATCTGAAGTTAGCAGGCAGTATTATGGCTTAATTCAAATTCTACCATACATGCAGAAAAAAATACAAACCACACATAAAAAACAAAAAATATTCAGCAAGCAATGATGAAAATAATCAGTCATTTACTGGTTTTTTTGTAATGTTAAAATATTTCACCAAGGCAAGTTGCAGTCAAAAGTAATGTGAGTTATTTTGAAAATGGCAATACATAAAGATGCATTTATACAAGTGCAAGACTAAATATTGTACATAACTGTATTTCAATGAGAAGATATACAGTAAGTGCACACTTGATAACACTAAGCAGGCAAAACTTAACGTTAGTTCCATATGCTGCTGATAGTTCATGCACAGATCTTTCCCAAAGAGGCCGTTCCAAATAATTCTTGCTGGGATGAAAAACATGATGGGTTGCTGGTAAGGGTGTCAGCATGGATGGGGGTCAGTTATAGACATTACTTACTGTAATTTGTGATTGCCGTGGAAGAGGAGTGGCTGTTGGTGTGATAGTAATACTGCTGGTGATTTTATTGGTGGGCTTAGTGGGCAGGCCATTAGCTAGGGCTGGAGTTCTGCTGTCTTGCACTGCATTGCATGGGCTGGTGGGCTTGGAAGCGGTGAGAGCTTGCACATAAGGACTTCCTAAATGAATGTGGATCTTGTTATCCTCAGTAGTTATGACACTTGATCCTGTACTGTTAGATCTCTGAAACTGCCATGATGACTGCCTGTCTGGGGATACTCTAAAAAGAGTGTGCTTGGCTCCCGTTTCCAGAGGCTCCGAGGAGAGTGTTTGTTCCTGAGAACTTGAGCCGGGCAAAGCCAAAGGGGACATTGTTCTTTCAGGAGTTAGAGAACCACACGATTCAGGAGTTTGAGATCTTGAAAAAGTAGTAGTCATAGTAATAGGAGAAATTACATGCTCTGGGGTCATGTAACCTTCTCCTCCTTTTGATTTTACAGGTGTTAAGGAGGCGTTTTGAATAATGGTTATTCTTTGCTTTGGAGTGCCACAGTTGGGTATAACTGCTGTGCTGGTGTAGGAGTGAGGGCTTTCAGTGGTAGGACTGGTTATTTCGAGGGTTGCTGTGTTCTGTCTATGGTCTGGAGTTACTTTTATGTGAAGGGGTTGGCCCGGTGTATGGCTGAGCACTAGATCTCCAGTCTGTGCACAGTTTCCATTTTGCTTTGTGTGTATCTTCCCATTTTGAGGATGGCTCTCTTTGGACCTCATCCAAGGGATCCATAACTTTTTGTTGGCGGCATTTGCTGTGGATGAGTTGCTTTTGAAAGACGCTGTTTGTTCTTCCTCATTATCACTGTCTTCATAGAGCTGCCCATTTATGACTGTTCGCTCCAAAGGCATGAGGGTTTTGTAATCGGGGGGTTCGTTGTCGGCTGGATCTGTTTGGATTTCTTTAGAAAAAACTTGCACATCTGGAATTTTCTTTCCATTGAGACCAGGCCTAATATTCTTGCTGAAGGATCTGTACCTCTCCAGCTCTTTGGTGAGGCTCTCCATCTCTCTTGCTAACTCCCTGTTTTTGTTTTCTTGCTGCAGGAGTTTCTTCTGTAAGACTGTGTGATCACCTCGCAGGTGACAGATTAGGTCTTCTGTTGCCACGTATTCATGAACTTTCTCTTTCAGTGCATCTACTTCTCTGGAAAGGTGACTCGATTTAGCTTCCTCTTCTCTGAGTTTCTTGAAAAGGCGCTCCTGATTGGACTCTGCCTTTTCTGTTAATTTATACCTCGCCAATTCCATTTTCACAGCCTCCAACTCCTCTGAGAGGAGCCTGGCTCTGTCCTGTTCCCTGACATATTTTCGTTCTAGCGACTCAAATTCATCTTCAGTTTTCATAAGATCATCTTCTACTGACTTCATTTCGTTGAGCTTCTGCTTAAGCCTCTCAACTTCTTGAGAAAGCTCTTTGATTATGTTGTTTTCCTGCTGCAAGGAGGTGCTGGATTTAGTACTCTCCTTACGTTTACTTTTAAGAAACTCTTTTTCAACATCTTCCAGGGACTGAAGTCTTTTACTTAGAATATTCACTTTGGAAACAAGATCACTTCCTTTCTCCTCTTCTGCTTTCAGTTTGTTTTTCAGTTCATCTCTTTCTTTTGTAACACTGGACATTTTTTCCTCTGCATCAGATTTTGATTTCAGTGCCTTTTTACTTTCCTCCATCAGCTTTTCTGTAACTGACATCACTTTATTTTGTTCCACCTGAAGCTGGGAAGTTGCAGCTTGCAGCTTTTCTTCTGTTTGCTTTATTTTTTCACCCATAGTTTTTCTTTCATCCACCAGCATCACTGTTAAACTCTTCAGCTTTGTTAAATCTTCTTTAAGTGTAAACTCAGTTTTTTCTAACTTGCTTTCAATTGCTTCAAGCTCACCAACTCTAGCTTTTAAACCATCCAGCTCATGGGACAACTGCTTTGTTAAAATTTTTTCTCTTTCTAGGTTGCATTTCAGGGAGTAACATTCCTGTTTACTCTTGTTGAAAGCATCTTCTAGTTTCTCCAGCTCCATAATTCTTTTATTAAGTTTATCCACTTCCCCTTTAAGGTTCTTGCTCTGTGATGCTTCTTGTTCTAACTTTCTATTAAGTTCTCTGCACTGATCTTCCATTTTTGTGAGCTCTTCATCTTTTCCTTCCATCTCCAGCAGCCGTTTCCGTAGTTCTTCCACTTCAGTCATAAGTGCAGCGTTCCCACACTCTCCCTTATTTATCTTATCCCTTATGTCTTGCAGTTCTTCTTCTGCCTTTCGTAAAGATCTGTTGGTCTCTTCCAGCTCATCAATTTGCCGGCTGAGAGTTGTTAATTTGAGCCGGAGCTGGCGATTCTGGCTGTCTTCATTGGTTAGCTTGGCCATCATTGCTTCTTGGTCTTGGGAAATCCTACTGCTCTGGGCGTGAATTTCAGCCTCCAGCCTGCTGGATCTCTGTTTCTCTTCTTGAATTTTTGCTTCAGCAAAAGTCAGCTTTTCGTGTGCTTGTTCTGTAGAAGTGGTTAATTCTTGAATTTTTTTACTTTGTTGATTCACCTGCTCAGTGAGTCTTTGCTGTTCATCCACCACCATTAAGGCAAAGGATTTCAGTTTAGTCAATTCTTCTTTCAGTTTCGCTATTTTCTTGTTGTTTTCCTTTTCTTTTTTTGCTTGATATACTGTCTCTTTTTCAAGAAGCTTTTTCAATCTGTGGGAGGAAATAATATTGTATTTTGTAGCCATTTTAGTGGGCATTTAAAAACACACTTGAAATACTACATTTCTGCCACATGTCCATGAACATCCACTTGTAACTACAAGCAGACCTCTCCTTGCAGCATTATTTGGAAGTGCCCACTGGTCCTACTTCCTATTCAGAAGTTCTTTGGTAATGAACACTTCAGCAAGATCATTTAGACTTAGCAACTTCTTATTGTGCCTCTTTAATTACATTTGGACTTTTGACAGGGATCAGTGCAACAAAACTGTTCTGTTATTCTGCACTGGAACTGTGCTTCTCTTGGCTGTTTGCTGAGGCTAGGTACATGTGTGCAAACTTTGTCTGGTTTTTTGTGTGTGCTTTTTTTTTTTTTATTTTTAAAGAAATGTGATTATTCTAATGCTTGAGAAATTAGGTCAGTGCAGCCCTCAAGGGCAGATATAATTTACAGCATCATAAACCTCCTAGCTTTGTTACTTATAAACCATCCTGATGTTTTAAAATCAAACCTTAAGGACATTTGAGTATGTGAAGGAAATGTAGCCACAAAGGGCAGTTAGACTGCCTAATGTGAATTCCTGAGCAGCACACCAGAGCAAAATGAGGTAAGTCTGTCCTTAGTGAAAATGCAGGCCTTGTGACTTCATGTCTAATACACACACATACACACAAAAATGCAGTCAGCAGATAAACAGGTATTCAGTAGTGCTTTTTGAACTTAACAAAGCTCAACTGTCTTAATGTGTGTTAGGCCTGGATTTGCAGATATGCCTCAGTGCATCGCTGCTTTTACATGATTCTTGAAGGTTTTCATGATGATTTTCCAAAATTAGTTTTACAAGTTTGTTAGTACTCAGTCTTTATTGAGATACAACATACTTAAATAGCAAGAGACTTGGGATAAGGTTGTGTGTTTGTTTATGCAAGAGCCTAAGAACCTTCAAATACCTAAACTTCTTCAGTTCTTTTGTGGACCTTTCTTTGTCAAAAAGATGCTTGTGGAGTTCATCTAAAGTGTGATTAGGTTTGGTCAGCACATATGCCTCCTTTCAATTACATTTTTCCTACAGTCAAGATAAATATATTCTGGTTTTAAATAAAATGTGAAAAGCCTAGATTGAAGTAATAAAGAATTAGGATTTGTATGATGTTTATAAGAATGGTACAGACTCAGTTGTGTAGATCATGTGGAGGAAATGACTGGGTTATCAAGACTGTACTTGTACAGAATGACTGTTTAGGCACCCATTAAATCTTATTTCTTTCCCCCTCTGAAATATGATGGCAGCTGTCTAGAAGTTGCTGCTGAAACATAGGATTCCTGTTCCACATTTGTCTGGGGTCACTGTAGTGATGTCCATGTCCAAGTGATGAGTCTTTACCACTTCCTACTGACAAGTTCCTGTTGCAGCCTCCCTTTTAGTTCAGGAGGAGCTTAGATAAGGGCCTCCTTTGCACAGCTTTTAATTAACTGTTGACTGACTGAAGGCATCTATTCCTGGGCAATAGGCTGCCTCAGCAGCATCCCCTTTGGAAGCAATGTAATTTTCCTGCACAGAGAGGAAGTCCTTGCCCTTGTATTACACTCCATGAGACTTGTCTGATTTAATGGTGATGTTGCACAGAAATCCATGATGATGAAATTTCTTATAACATTTTCACAGTCCCTACTGTTTGTATTTTAGTGCCTAAGTTGCACTATGTTGAATGTAATAAAATGCTTTGTATGAAAAATTAACGGGATGGGAAGTAGCCATAAACATCAAAGACTTGAAGCAGTCACAAATTCTGTACAACAGTCAATTAATATAATGGGGGAAGCAGATAGGAAAATATATAAATGGAGAGGGAGAAAGGTTTGTGAAATGAGTTTGAAGGAATGCTGTTGGTTGACAGAACAAATAAATGACTGCATCATCTCAAAGGCAGCTTTTTACTGTGTTCATGGTATATAAACTTCAGTCCCCTTTTCAGTGCTACTTTCAGTTCTAATTCTTTCTAGTGTAAAAGTCTTTTTTTCCCTCCCCACCCTTGTCTCTGAATGCTTTAGTAGTGAAGTTCAATTGATGATTTACCGTTGCCATAGCTATAAAACCATAACAGAAGCACAACTAACAATTTCATTTGGAATGAACTCAGGTTTTGAGTGTGTGCATGAAGTTAAGACATACTAATATGGTTACTTGGACTTACTAGCATTTGATTTATTTTAGCTTGCTTCACTGTAATTTATTTTTTTAAGGCAGATTTAGCTGTGGTCATTAATGCCTTAGGTAATCAGTGTTTTACCCAACACTTCCATATTAACTAGTTGATCCCTCTCTGGCCAAATCAAAGTCTTAATGATCTGGCAAGTCATGCCTCTTACATTGCTTTAGAAAGAGGCTCTTAGGCCAAATAGTAACAAACAATTGTAATTTTCATAGAGATGCTGTCTGCATTTTTTATTATTCAAATAGATGATTTTACATAAATATAAGTTGACAATCGAGTCAAATCTGGTGAAGTCTGTGTTGCATGGGCTATTTGAACAAAAGTCCCTTTATTACTGGTACCTGGATTGTTGTGTAAGGATTTTCAAGAGTGTCTGTTTCTTTGGTCATGCCAAAAGACCTTGGGTATTTAAAAATGATTCTTTCATTCAAAAGACAAAATGCAGTTTTAACATTCAAACAGACTCACAAGTAAATATTTGTAATAACGGAGATCTGTTTCATTTTTTAAGAATACTTTTATAAAATCACTTGATTGAAGTGAAGACCATAGCTCAGCAACTAGGAGTTAAAGGATTTTAATATGTATCTATAAAGAAAAAGGGAATGTATTAAGCATGGTATATTTTTGATACTGTGTCATTCACTTGCTTTTGGTAATTGTATGCTTAGTCATATATTCCTATACAGAAAATACCCTCAACACCGCTGAATAGATAGTGATTTCTTGGACAAAGATTGATATTTTAAGAAGTCAACTGGGAATCTGTTAATATTTGCAAAGAATTTTCCTTGGCTGCTGGGTTCCTGTTTCATGGTTCAGAAGGTCACAGTGACTGTGGACCCTAAAATGTTTGGGGTTTTTGGTGTTATTTATTTGTTTGCTTGTGTTCTTAAATTAACTGCTTCATTTTGGTCAGGGCTTTTTTTTTTGGAACCTGAGTTCTGTGGGTCAGTGCTTGGCTGTGTAAATTATCTGAATTAAGAAGTCATGTGCTTGAAGAAGTGCTTTAACTGATAATAGCACTTAGTGACTTTGGTGATAGGGTAAAAATACTTTGTGTTAACTTCATCCAAAATGCTGTCTTCCTGAAGAACAGTATCCAGGGTACCTGAGAGCACAATTTTACTGAAAATATGCAAAGGTCAAAAAAAGTTGGCTCAAATAAATAATATTTTTTTTTTGAAAGAACACACACTCCCTTATCCAATAAAATATTTTTACCATTTTCTTTGCCAGCTAAATTTCATGATCATGTAATTTTGTATCAGGGAAAGGTAGATATATCATTTAGACAAAGCTTTTGCACAGCTCTAAGCAGTTGACTTCATAGGACTACAACAACCCTTTATGAACTGAGGCCAGCAAAAACAGACATTGAAAATTGTTTTTATGAACATGACTGATAGGTAGTTAAAGAGTCAGGGCAGTGTCTTATTACTTCAGAGCTTCTGTTATAAATTATTGCTTTGTTGTGGCTTAATATTGTACTTACTTGCAGTACCAGTTAACTGCTTCTTTATTTCCTGGAAGAAATTGTATTTCTCAGCTCTCCTCTGTTCATTGTAATTGGTTCCCTCAGCATGCAGGCTACAGCTTCTTGGTGTTAACACTGGACATTTAATTGTGTTGTCTTGTTTTTCTTCATTTTTTCCAAGTGCATGTAACTTGAGCTACACTACATTATATTTGGCAACATAAATGACTGTATTCTCTACAAAATGTAGAGACTCCCATAACAGTTCACTGTCATAACATTTTGTCTTTAAGAGGGACTTTCCATTTTCCTGGGGTGACCTGTATTACATGCAGATTGTTTAATTTATGTTTTTACAGAATTCTAAGTTTCACAGAAACCAAAGAAAGTACTGGAGACTGAGATTGCAACACTTTGTTTTTTTAACTTTTTTTTTTTTTAGTTCTGGAATGAGTTATTCTTTGGATGATAAGAATAAAAATTGGTGTTTGTTTGTTTGTTAAAGCAATGTTGTAGTCACAACTTTAGAAAAGGCTGCCTTCTAAGGATACAAGTGAAATAGATACTGGCTTGTAAAGCTCAGCTTTTGTCTTTCCTCTCCAGTGTTGTGGAGTTTTTAATGTACATATTGTCAATATCTGTATCAGACCATTCTTCAGAAATTATAGTGAATTTTAATTTCTGTGATTATTTTTTTTTAACCATGAAGATCCATATTTTTAACTAGGTCGTGCTCTTTACCCTTCCACAGATGAAAGATGTGGTTTATGAGAGGTTCTACAGGTTATTACATGGGACACTCACTTCTAAAGTTTTTGGACATATGCTTGAATTTCCCCTGGTACAAAGCAAGTAAAAGTTTTAAGCTGAAAGCTTTTAAATGTGGATGAAGTCATGCCTCTTCCTTTAAGGCACTCTTCCCAGTCAGCAATAAGACATGGTCTGGCCTTTAATAAGAGAAGAAACATGCTTCTTCATTTCTGGTAAATCTTACAAGTTGTTGTGATTTTTTTTACACCAGTGCAGTTACATATTTATTTTTGTAAGAAAGCCAGTCTGTGCCTCCCACAGTTCATTGAAACAAATTTTGTGTTTGTTAATATATTTCTGGTCTCGGTGTGGCTATGCATTTTTAAATTTTTTTCTTTTCCATTGCTTACAGTTCTATTTATTGATGTGCGGTTTTTATGAAGATATGTTACAGCTTTTTTTTATGGCTCTCTATTATCTTTATTAATGCTTCTTTTTCCCCTGTCATAAAGAAAGTCAAAAGCCTTTGAAATTACAGCAGCAACAACATACCATAGCTGTTGTGTAATCTACTGGCTTCATCTGAACCAGTCAGCACTTCCCAGCAGAATGTGAATACTTATTTTAAAATTTATTTTCCATTACATTAATTTACATCTGTAAATTTCAAGGAATTCGTTTATGCTAGGATACAAACCTCCACAAAGGGTGTCTCAGCTGCAAGAGGCTGTGTAAGGCAAATTTCCCAATAAGAAAATTTATTTTATAAAATGAGAAATCTTAATGACAAGGGTGTGAGTTCTTATTACTCCACAGACTATCAAAAGTAATTATCATTTTATCTGATGATTAAAATGCTGACTTGCTTTACAAGTCTTAATGAAAGCCATAGAAAATGAATGGTATTGCCAGTTCTGGGTTAACGGGTGAAATTTTGCATGGATAACCAGATGTATTTAGCTGTGATGCTGAATAAACATATGTAGATAATAACTTTTAAAAATCAACTGTTCTGGAACACTGATGTTGTTTGTGATCATGATTTCACAACTACTAAGCTGCTGTCTTACTGGTGATATGGGGATATTTGCACTCATAAATGTTACAAAATCTGGGGTAAATTTGATGACAGTAAATGGTTTGAGAAAATTTTAACAAATTTTTATTGGTTCATTTAAGATTTAAGACTGGATTAACTTCCAGTTCAAGTAATTTTACTTCAGCACTAAAACTCAGTTTTCTTTTATTGTGAAATCTCAATTTAAGAAAAAAAATTTCTATCTTGAATTACATTCCTTCCTTATCTAGATGCTCTTGGAAGTCACCTATCAAAACATCAGTCTTGTGTGGAAAGCATTAATGCCTTCTGTGACAGTAAGGATTTGAATGTCAGAGTGAAAATTATGAATTCTGATGTTTGTTTTTAATCTTCAAATGGCAGCCATCTACAGTGTTTGAGATTATGATGGGGAGGTGGGAGTGGGATTTTTAGGTGGGAGTGAAGAAGAGCTGCCCTAATAAATTCTTGGCAGGTTTTTGGTTTGTTTTTTGGCTTGACTGCTTATCCTGAAAACATTTAAAATCAATGCTAACCTGAGAAACCACAATATTAATGAGCTTTACTTGAAGTTAGCTTTAAAAACTCCGGGTCCCAGCATTCAGCTTATTAGAAAACATGGCACAATGAGTTGTGAGCTGGACTCTGATATGTCACTGCTTTTGAGATGCACTCTGCTTTCTCCTTTCCTCTTTCTAGATTTAACATCTATTTCAGGTATTCTTTGAAGCCAGTGTCTATTACTGTTGGCATTTCAATGCCATATGATTCTGCACACAGCATGACTTAATCTTCTTCTGTTCTGAATCTAAATACCTCAATAAGGTAACCAGCTCACAGGAACAGCACTTAGGTTTTGTTAGTTAGTAATTCAGAAATTTTTAAAAATATATTGTGTATTCACTGCCTTCTCCTTCCTCCCTCATCTCTCTCAAGGTCTCCCACCATACTGCCTGTAGAGTCAGAAATAAAGCCAGTAATTTCAGATGCAACACCAGAATTTGGAACTCTTCAAATTTACGTCAGCCAGCAAATTATAGTTTTGCAGATGGAAAGCTTTCTGAAGGAAATGGAAAGATGAACCACAAGAGATGTGGTATAGGGGTCAAAGTAACAAGACTGAGGCAGAACTCTTCAGTTACTAATCCAGGTCCTGCTTCTGTCTTGTCTTCATCTTTAACAAGTGAAATTTTGTGCCTGATCATCAGATTTATTACAGTGGAAAAACAGTGTTAACTTACTGTAGCAGATTTTGAGAACTATTATTAATCCAAATAGGTCTTAAGTGCAGTACTTACACAAAATAAACCAAGACAACTACTGTTTCTTATAATTTGTGATTTTTAAACAACAGTGTTGTTGAAATGATTGCATTGGTGTTACATGCTAACGAGTTAAATTGATGGGAAAAATTGTGTGTCTTTATGAACCTGACTTTTGTTTCAAGTGTATACTTGAATCATTATTCCTGGTGGAATGTTACTGCTTGACCACTGTTACTGAGCTGTTTTAAAATCACCAATGTGATAAAACACACACAATCCTGCAGAGATAAACAGGTCAGGGCTTAATCCACCCCTTACCCTGTGGGCAGGTGAATGAGTTTGCATTTTCTATTCAGTGTCAGTACCAGGAATCAATAATGTTACAGCCTCCTGCTAGGGTTTAACAAGTGAAAATCTGTTACAGGAGTTACCTCAGCTCCTGACAAGTGTCCTTTGGAGCCCTGCCTGTCTTCACCCCACTCCCCATGGAAAGATTAGGCACAAAGAAGAGAGTGCAGCTTGCTCACGTTGTGGATACTGCTGGTGAGGCTGCTCCTAGATGGTGATCTCAGCCACGTGTGTTTGGTTTGTGTAAGGCAAATACTACTTTGCTATCACTGCTCTGCTGTGCTTACTGCTGCTGGAAGAGTAATATTTGGAGGTGTGAGTTTTTGTCTTGGCTATTTACTCTGCATCCTTCAGTTGATTGAGGAGTTTGCAGAAGTTCTGTTTCTCTGAATGAGTCAGTTGCTTCAGCTCGCTGTTTGTAACCCCTAAATCATGTTTTTACACTTCAATTTAATGATACTGTTTTATATTAAGAGAAGGGTTTGAGTTTTCTTTAAGCAATTTCTATAGATAAATCCTGTGGGTTTTTTTTTTTAGCTGTATGCAACTTCATAGTGCCTAGGTTCGTGGTGGACATCTTTTATGGAATGGTTTTAAGAGGGGCACAGGTGGGAAAACGGGTTCTGTTCTGAGGTACCTGAGGCAGTGCTTGTGCTGCTGTCTTGACCAGAATTGGGCATAATTGTGCAAGGATCTAATTTATGCAGACTTTTTTTAACTTCAATTAGTTAATATTTTTGGTATGACAGAAAATGGCACTCAGCCACATCATATCAGTCAGAGGAGACTGGTTAGTCATAAATGTCATTTTCCCATAACATTTACAGGAACTGGATGTTCTCTAAAACAATTTTAACACACATTTTATACAAAAATAAATGTCTGGGGTTGCATTTTCATCCATGGGCAGA
Organism: Melospiza georgiana; assembly: GCF_028018845.1. NCBI lineage: Eukaryota > Metazoa > Chordata > Aves > Passeriformes > Passerellidae > Melospiza > Melospiza georgiana. The sequence goes on from NC_080431.1 coordinate 96,279,812, forward strand.
GTAGGCACTGTGCCTATCTCTTATACTAACCATGGCCTTATTTTATCAGTCATCGGCAGTGGTAAAATTTAGAACTTTCCATACTGCCATGCTCACTTATTCTTTTGGACTGAAGGCATCCTACTCATGCTGCCAGCCCTGGATAAGCTGCTCAGTGGCCACTTGCTTCTAGACAGGTGGAACTTGTCTGAAAACTTTATTATGCACTCTTCATGCTCAGTGTACAAAAAATTATGTGCTGAAATTGTAATTTAAATGACACAGATTAAGCATGGTAAGTTAAATAAAGATACTTCAGTACTGAATGGCACTGTTAGGGAAGACAGAGTTTGCCAGTAATTGGAGGAATAAGGCTGGTTGTAAACAATTAGACAAACATTCCTCAGAAATTATATAGGGGGTATCACTGCTTTGCAGGATTCAAATTCCATTACTTCTTGAGGGTTCTGTTCATACCTATAAACCATACATACATCCTCAGACAAAAAGTATGCTTATTTCCTGAAGAAGCTCTGTGTATGTTTAATAAACTTGGAGTGTTTGAAACTGAGCTTGGGTGGCACACCATTTCTTCTTTTTTGTCAGAAAACTTAAATCTTTATTGTTACTGCAAATTTATCTTGAGGTATTTAAATTTTCCTTGATGCTAAGTTGCATGAAGCAGTGCAGTTGAGGCTTTTATCAGATAAACTGTATCAGATTTTCTGATTCAGTTACAACTTTTTCTGGTAGCCAAGACTGTTAAGTAATAATGTTAACAGCAATAGTGTTAATATCAAACAGAAGTTCATTTTGAAGCTAAATATGCATCTTTTCCCATATACCTGCTAATGTGAGGGTGCCCATTTTCTCTGAGATGGGCTTGGCCAACACTTCATGTTGGAGGCCAGGTGAGAGATGGTAGCAAAACATTGTGGCAGGGTTAACTAGCTGAACTTCAAAGCTACAAGTGATAAGAATCCTGCTAGTTTCCTGCTTTTCACTCTGTGACCTTTGGAAATTCTATTGGAACTTTTCCTTATGCATTACAAATTGCTTCTGCATACAGTTCTAGGTACTGAGCCTCTGTAGCTCTGGTGACTTAGTGACCTAGCAGATAATTCATTTTCTTGCTATCTGTTGTAAACCTGCTAAGTGTTTGGAAGTTGTATTTTCTTTTCTCCTAGTAGGCCTCTGGCCACATAGACCTGGGAGCACTTGGTGAATTATCTAAAGGTGCAACATCAATGCAAGTTTTATCTAAAACATGTTAATCCTGAGCAAAGTGCTCTGGTTTAGCATTTAAGTTTATATGGCTTCTCCAAACAGATCCTCTTCAAAGAGGACTAACACATTGTTTTAGATTACAGGACAGGAAGCTACATTGGAGACCTAAAGGTGATAGTTTGGGATTTTTTTGAAATAGTTATAGTTCTAACTAAGGTTTCCTTCACAGATTTAATTCACAGTTCAATAGCAAATGATAGTTTAAGTAGCTTCTTCACCTGTGATGAACTGTTTAACTGAAGAACATCTTTTACTCTCAGGTCTATTGATTATGATGTGTTGAAGTAAGATTTTTCCATTTTTGTGCAGCCTTGGTTGTTCACTGTGTTAAAGATCAAATACCCTGCTTAAGAGTAAAAGAAATTGCATCCTTTAGTCATATGTCCACTCAGAGTGTCAACAGCAGTGTTTATGGTGTTTGTGATGTTTTGGGTTTTTTAGCTACTTGCATGTGTGTTCAGCAGCTGGAGTAACTTCCTTGCTTTGTAAAATCAATGTTTCTCTATTTCCGAGGGGGGAAAATCCTAAATTGTTGGGATTTAAAAAGTGGATTTAACTAGTTCTAGCATTTCTGTGATCAATGATTTCTTAAACTCTTTTAAAATTGGTCTGAGCAGTCTTTCTAAAGCCAAGAGAGATACTGACTTTTTCCATCTTTAGTTGTTTTCCAGTGTTCTTTGCCTTTCAAAAACTGTCATAGGAAAAGGCTTTTTTAGGAAAGAGCAGGGTCATGTGCATGTATGCCTCCCTTGTGCCTTCTTATGAAGACTTTGAGTTCCTTGTTCTTTAAGGAACTGTGAATTCAGTTGAACATTCTGTGCCTTGTTAGTGTACCCCAAACTGATTTATAACTCAGTATCGTTATGTGACATTTGGCTGCATGCCCTGCTTGATGTCTGCTGGTCTGTGGTATTCAGGTTATAGTTTCTTGTTTCAGATGTCACTAAAGGAGCTGTAGCATGCCTTCATGTACAGTATGTTTCTGATGTAATACATTTTAGCTTTTATCATTAATTTATAATGTGGTTTCAAATGCTGAAAATAAAGGAGCTCTCTCTAGCAGAACTTGCAAATTGTTTAGTTTACTGCTTTAATCTAGATATATGAGAGGGTCATTTACACGTTGTAGAGTGTCACCAGTGTCAATTTCTGACTCCTCCCACCCAGTTAATCCTGACAGAAATAAGGAAATGTTGCTCTTTACAGAGATGATAGTAATCCTGTATAGCAGGGGCATGAAGATCCTTTCCAGAGTGGCTGCCCTGGAACACCAGAGTGCATTCTCCTCCCTCCTCCTCTGTATGGGTTAGCAAGGTATGTAAGCTCGACCGTTCCTGTCAGCTGTTGCCTGCTGCTCTGCCAAAGGGAAGCAATGTGTGAATCTCCCAGCAGCAGCCTAATGAGCATTCCCCACCGGTTGGTGTCGTCCCCGCACCAGCCTCGGAGGCAGCGATTTGTCATCTGGAACTGGCCTGTCGTGAGTGATGCTGTGCTTGCTGACTTTGCTGTGGAGGCTTTCATCGCCCTGCTCTGCTTGCTCATATGCGTGCAAATGAACGTGCTCATTTCTGCATCAGATCTGTCTTTAGAAACACAGATTTTAGAGGTTTTAGGGCTGCCAAGGTTCCTGGTGGCCTTTTCATTGAAGACAATTCGGTGTTTTGTTTTGGAATTTAGTTTTTGGCTGCTAATTAAAAAAACTTTTCTCTTCACATGAGAGAGTATATAGTAGTATTTTGCAAGTTAAGAAAAGCGTTTCAGATTTAAGCATTAACACTTGACCACTGCATTTCTTCCCCACACACTCCTACATCCAGGTTAGTGTGTTCAGTACTGGTTTTCTGATATTTGGATTAGGGATTGGCTACCCCACTGTGGCATTGTTATACCTTCAGGTTCAAGTGACCAATATAAATCACTTTCCTTTTTTTTTTTTGGTATGATACATTTTTGATAACAGAATGGCTTTTCTGAGGTGTACAATGTGCTTGACCAGGGGGGGCAGCATTTTGAAATTGAAAACAAAACCACCTGTGGCATTTACTAGGCTTCTTCTGAGAAACCTCTTTGTGGCTAAGTAGAATAGAATCAACTTTGGGAATGTGATGGGTGATGTTAGTTTCAGGTAGGCCAAACTTATATGTGATAAAATTTTAAACTTGATTTTCTTCATAGTTTGACTTACTGACTGAAAGCTGTATAAATTGTATCCAAAAAAGATTAAATCCATTGAAAACTGATAGAATTCAGTCAGCTTAAACTTAACTCTTAGTTTTGTGCTATCTTAAACTATCTTTAGCATGTGGACTTAGATAGTCCATGTGCTAAAATTCAGTGTATAATTAAAATATGAGCTTTGAGTGCATTACTTTCTATTTTTAAGCAGCCAGTTTTATGTGGTTTTTTATGGCAGAAGCTTCATGCTGCTTCATTTCACTTTTAAAATTTTTCTTCATTCCCTCACTGTGTCATTGTGATAGTTGCTATGCAAACACTAGATAAGCTTTGTGTCTCTCATAAAAAAAAAAGACCAAGCTTTAAATCAGCTGTCTGCAATGAATTTGAAAGAAAATGCTTTGAATATTCGGTTTAAGACAGATTTTAAGAACTCTATCCGTCATTTAAGTGCAGTTGTTGTGTTGCTTCCCAGGCCTTTGGAAATCTATAAAGGACAATGACATCTGATGTATTGTTCACATCCCTGACATGTATGCAAGAGTGTTTTTCTCGTCAGGAGTGGATTTTTTCCCATCCATATTTTCACTCACGTTCACTAGAGCTTTGTGCCCTACCTGATGTCTGTCTGTAAAGCTTTGGGGAGTTTGGGCATGAGCAATGGTGGTTGCTGTGGTTTCTCAGCTGCTTTGAGCCTGCAGCATGAAGCAGAATGGCTCAGGTTCTGCTGCTGTGCCTCAGCAGCCGCTGTGGTGGTCACCTGTCCAGCCTGAAGTCAAGCAGCTGTGTTACATCATCATCATCATGTGCACGATGAGCTGCAGCAGCAGGCATGACTTCTGCAACAGGCAAGAAGTCCATGCATTTATCAGCTTGAATGACCAAGGTTATGGTTTTGAGTTGTGTGTAGAAATGTTGTGTAGCAAGGTCGGGTTGAACGTTCACCCCCAGTATTTCCCTATTGCTGCTAAAGGAGGGTTCTATGGTGATATTGTTGAGTGTTCAGCCAGCATTCGTTGTCTGCATGAAAATTCACCTCTTCACATCACATCAGCCCTGGTGAGGAGCTGCATTGGGAGGTGGTTTTTGTGCTGTTTTTAACTGGTGGGTACAGGCTGCCTCAGCAAATCTTGAAATACATTCTGCTAGTAGTTTGAGATGTAACTGGATGAGCTGTAACTGCCTGAGAATGCACCATTGATGCACTGGAGTGAGCACAGCTACTGAACTTCAGGAACATCAAGGTGCACTGGACATGCAGTAAAAGTGATTTTTGTCTTGCTGACAGAAAACACAGCAAACCTCAAAATCAGCATAAGGTACTGAGAGGTGTTAAGAGTCAAAGTGTCCATTACTTCACTTAAATCACAAGACTAGGCACTATATTTAGAATTTTTCAGCAGTGGTTTTTACCTTCTTGAAGCTGAGTAATACATTTTAGTGAATGGTTGAACCAACCAAGCTTTCAGCTACATCAAAAAGCTCAACTTAAGCACTAAGGGTGCCATGGCAGAATCTATTTAGTATGAAACAAAAACCTTAAGCAATTAAAAATTATTACTATGACACAGTTTCTAAGTGCAAATCAACTTGGTGACAAGATAATGTGTTCAGGGAAACTATTAATGAGGCAGAACTACAGTTATATACAATGGTTTTTAAAGATATGTCTTCCTACATTGTAAACTCCTTAGGATTCTCAGATTTAGATATTTTAATTGCTTTTTAAATGAACTTTATTCAGGTAGTACCACCCCCAGGATTTGAGAACAGCTGCTCCTAGGAAAGGTCCAGAGGAGCTGTAGTAGCTCAGTTGCCCATGCCATGTTTACATGCGGTAAAGAATTTCTCCTGAAGAAAAGCAGCAGTTTTTTTAAGATCTGCCACAGAGGAGAAACTCACCAGGAGGAAAACCAGGCTTTTTTTTTTTTTTTAATACCATGACAAGCACAAAATTGGTAATTCATCATAGTATCAGGTAAATAGTATGAAAATTCTCTTGCTCAGCACAAATCAAGAAATAATTTGATTTTACTACTACTGATGAGGAATAGAAACTATCCCTTGTATTCTGGATCAAATCTCTAGAAATTCTGCTGTCAGCAGATGTTTGTCAGTGGAGGAAAGGGAAGTGACGGGAAAGGAACAAAGGCTCAATGCAGTTTGATAGGAAGTTGACTTTCATTTCTGGAGGATATATTTGTTCTTAGAATGTTTTCACATTGGATGGTTTGAAAAATTACTATAAAAATTTAGATGAAGAAATACAATTGTTTAAGACTGAGTCATGTGATGATTCTTTTCTTTCACTGTGTCCTTTTAATTGAAACTAGCATTTTAATCACTTAAAATTAGGAATACCGATCACTTAATACCCAAAACATGTTAAGAAATCTGATCTAATAAAGGAGTGTAATAGAGAGGCAGTGGGGGGTGGGGGAACAGCAGTGAGACAGTTTAATCATTATACCTCCATCTAATTATTTTGGAGTTTTACCAGTATAAATGAGAGCAAAATTGGTTCTGTAAGTATTAAGTGAAGAATGTTTTCTTTTTAATCTGAGGAAGACAGACTATGAGAAGTAGAGTTCTGGCTTTTTAGATGTTATGATTTGTTTTAGGCTAGCAGTATTCAGAGTACAGATGGTACTTTAGATATTGCTAAAGCAGTAATTAGTGATAGAAGTCACCTTCTTTGTTGGATCTGGATTTAAATTGTCTCTTACCTATGGGGGGACTTTTTTCTTTTTTCTACTTAGTGCTTCTATCAAATTTATTGCATGCATAGCATTCCTGTTAATATTTTTTCTTTGCCATATTGTCGTCTCTTGACTTCTTCAGCTCATCCTTTCTACTCAGATACTCTTTTTGAGGACTGTCACTTAACTTTGCTTCCTAACACATCTGTTCACAACATAGCTAAGTTTTCTACTTTATGACTTGACACTGGATATTTAAAAAACTAAGTAACCATTTTTAAACTGCAAGGACTCTGCACATATGACAGAATAGTGAACTGAAAACTTTTTAAGGGGCTCAGGATACTGATATGGGGTATTGTTTTTGTACTGTGAAATTACATTTGTTCTGGTTGCTAGGATTCTTTTCATTCTATATATACACTATACAGTGCCCTCTTCCCTGATTCTCTCAACAGAGGTATAAACTTTGCTTGTTGCAAAAAAGAATATATTGGAAACATGGATGTGACTTTTATCTAATTGCCAGGTTAATAATACACAAATACCTGAATTATATTTGAAATGAAATGTCTCTTTATATTTACATTTTTAGAAGCATGTTGAAAATAACTGCTCCCTATTTTCTCCATGTTTAAAGCCAAAAAAAGTTATGAAAAATTTTACACAAGATATTTTGGCTCATCCTTTAAATCTGTGTATGCGTGATACTACAACAATGCATCTGTTAGTACCAGCTTTGATTTTTCCTAAATATGTAATTGAACAAGAATTTTGAAGGATTTAAAACATCAAATAAATGGAGAAAGAACCCTTACTTCTCTCCTAAAATTGCATTTGTTTTTCAACTAAGGAAAAGGAGAACATACCACAAAAATGTTTTACCTGTAAGAAGAGATCAAAACTCAAGGTCTTAAGGTTTAACTTTTCTAACATTTCAATTTGCACATAGGACTCTGAAGAGCAGTGCTCAGGAGTTCTAATTTGCAAGTAGGACAATACAATTAACTTAATTGCAGTTGCTCCTATGAAGGAAGATTTGACAGGGTTTGGCCCTTAATTAACGGGGAGGACAGTCAGGTGTGAACTATAAACACACTGAAGTCCAATCCTCCAAGGTGCTCTGTGCCTCGTCAGAGCTGTTTATCATTCCCTGTGTTCTGGAGTTCATAGCTGCAATACTGTTGAACATCTTGCAGAATAAGCCTTGAAGAGAGCAGTGTGCTCTCTCATCCTCACACTCATCATGTGTTTGACCAGGATTTAAAGTTTTTTCATAAAAATCTGACAGTTCTGCCCTCTTGTGATTTGACGCTTGCACGCAAGACACAGAAGAGGGAAGCAGTGTGTATGAGATGAGTTGAAAAGTTTGTTAGTAATTGAACTAGTTGCAATTCTTTCTTTTAGACATAGCATGATCTTATTGCAAAGTAATGTATTGGAAATTTATACATCGCTCTGAAAACTACAGTAGAAGTTGTTCAAAAGTATAGTAAATGCTTAGAGACATGTGTGTGTACATGTCTACTAATATATAGCATATGCATGTAAATGCAGCAGAAAGGGAGGCAGTAGCTCTACCAAATATATTACAATACTGTTGGACTCCTTCCACTGCTTTAAATGCAGTCATGATTTTATCCAACCATTTGGAAATTGTGTGTAATTCATAACTCTCTCCTTCTTTAATGTTACATTAATTCCTCTGCAGGAATTGTTTTAAAGACAGTTTTTAACGCTTGAAATAGTCACCCTATCTGTGATTCACCAGACATCTTCTAGATCTCCTGGTGCTGTTTTGGGGTATCTCATTGTTTCTCAGTTCCTCGCCCCTCTTTTTTTTTTGGAAGTGACTTTTTTAAAAAAAAAGGTATCTCAGCAGGAAAAAGCCAGAAGCGCCAGTGCTTGCCAGAGAAGCTCGCTTCCCACCCTGTGCCTTACCTTGCGCTGGCGGGCTGTGGCAGTCCCGGCTGAGGCGGTGCTGCGGGGCGCTGCGCGGTGCCATCGGGGCCGCTGCGAGCATTCCAGCGCTATCCCAGCGCTATCCCAGAGCGCTCCCGCGGAACAATGAGGGATGGGCGCGCGGGCGGCCCGAGCCTATGCACCATTACGTCAGCGCCTCGCCATATAAGGCGCGGTGCAGCCCCGCCGCGCTGCCCGGTGCGCTCCGCTGCGCCCGCTGCCCGCGAACGGCGGCCGCCGCTGTGCGGCGGGGCTCGGGCACCCCTGGGCTCCGCCACCTCTGGGCACCTGGGCTCGACCATCTCTGGACAGCGGTGCCACCTGTGGGCAGTCCGGCCCAGCCGCCTCTGGGCAACTGTACCACTTCTGGGCAGCTCGGCTTGGCCACCTCTGGGCAACCAGGCTCGGCCATCTCTGGGCGGCTGTGCCTGGCTACTGCTGGACAGCCCAGCTTGGCCACCAGTGGGCAACTCAGCCTGGCCATCTGGGGGCAACTGGGTTCAACCACCTCCGGGCAATTCGACCATTTCTGGACAGCCTGGCTTGGCCACCACTGGGCAGTTGGGCAACTCAGCCCAGCCACCTATGGGCAACTCGGCCCAGCTACTTCTGGGCAACTGGGCTCGGCCATCTGCGGGCAACTCGCCCTGGCCGCCTCTGGGCAATTCTGCCACCTCTGGGCAGCCGGGCTCTGCCACCTCTGAGCAACTCTGCCACCTCGGGGCAGCTCAGCCCGGCCACCTCTGGGCACCTGAGCTCAGCCTCCTCTGGGCAGCTCTGCTCGGCCCTGGGCAGCCAGGCTGGCCCTTGGCAGCTGGGCAGTGGGTGCTGGCTCCGGCCAGCCCCGCGCTCTGCGAACCATTGCGTTTGTCCTCCAGCTCAGGGCCAAGAAGAATGTGCGGAAGGTTTGGGTTAGGGCAGTTCCTCTCTAGCACTGATAATAAAGTCATTTTAGGTTGTTACTGATTAAGTACAATGTTTTCCACTTAGTCCCGCAGCCTAGGGTTTGAAAACAGAAAATCTAAATTCCAAGTCATCTTGTTTAATTAGTTGTTCTAAGGGAGCTTTTTCTGTTGGTTCGGTTTTTTTATTTTAATTTTATTGACAAAAAATGCAACTTTAACTGAACTCCTCTGAGGGGGGATATGAACTTTGAGCCTTCCTTTTTTTTTCCTTCTGTAAAGAGTCGGGGTCCTTGGAGGATAGTATTTTATTTCCTGATGATGTAACTACAAAACAATTCTCTTAAGTGATGATGGGAAGGCCAGATGAAATCTGATTTTTTTTTTTTCTCTTCAATGTTTTTTCTACAAACCCCTTTCCTTTTTCATCTGTTTGTGTTTCAGCTAACACAATTAAGCAGTCCAACCAACTATTTTTAGTAAGAAGGTCTAGAAGAAATGAGTTGTTTGTTTTAATATTTAGGAAAGAGGCAGAAAGCCAAAAAATAGGATTTAGATTGAAGAACTTGAAATGTATCTCTTGTATTCCCCATTCTTTAGTGTACACTCTGAATCAACACTGGTGACAGAAGGAAGAAATACTGGAAATAGGTGTACAAAATTTGTTACTGAAAATCCACTAAGGGATAACAGGAGTCAGTGAAACAAACTCCTTTTATGTTGGTGGGTAAATCAGACCATTGAAAGGCTTTCTACACTATTGAAGTAGTAGGTGCATCCACAATTAATTTATTTCCAGTATTTGAATTTTAATCTTCATCTCTGTAGCTTAAGCCATTCTCTGCCTGCCTTTAGTTGTTTTGTCATAATGAACATAATACTAACAATAAGGCAAATTACTTATTTGGGAGTGTTGTCTGTAGGTATGAAGAGAAATGGTGATTAAGATGTTTGCATTTCACTAACAAGACAGACATCTTCTAGCTATCTTGCATATATTTACCCTGAGTGTAGCCTGAAAAAGGTACTTATTCTTTAGTTGACAAATTGCAGCAACCCCTCGCATGGTTACTGAGCAAAGACTTCCTCAGAACTCTGCTGCTTATTTGCATGGTTGATCCTGTTGTGTCCTCTCTGTAAGTTTCTGAGAAAGTTCAGATTTGGGTACCTTGTCAGGAGACTTTCAAATTATTTAATACAAACCCTTCCCAAATGGTTTTGGAGATAGAAAACATCTGAGTACACCAATGGACAGACCAGGATAATATTTCATTTGCTGCTCTAGGAGAGTTAATAATCAAATCCAAACAAAAGCAAAGTAACCTGTCTTTAGCTGATACTGGCCTATTCAGTTCCTTGGCTAATGTTTTTGGAGGCTAACACTTTGTCTAGTTTTTATCAAAAGTATTATGCCAATATGGATCATTTGAAATACAAGCTCATGTAGGTGACCTTGGTATGGGAAATATCTTCAGCTGCAAACTCAGCCTTTCTGCTGGGACTGTTGAAAATTGCAGGACAGCTGATGGTGCAAGGTGCTGCCTAAGGGCACACTGTGGAGGTACTGCTGTATCCCTTTCTCATTTGCAGGGGAAGTCAGGGAAGTTATTCAGTGCAAGGTAGGTAGGAGTTAAATGTTAATGCATCCTTTTTTACATCTATGTATGTGAGCATAAATATATAAATCCTTAGAGGTGAAAACTACTGTTTCTGTCCTGGGTTTGTTTTTTTTCTTCCCTTCCCTTTGCAAATGCTTTGTTTTTTGCAACTTTCCCTTCACCTGCACACACCCTGTTTCTGTAGTCTGTATGAAAATTGCCTGCATTTTTGTTCTACCTCATGGAACAGTTGTTTTAGGCCATAAGCAGCTTTGAAGAAGAGGATTTCTCAAAAGCTGGTAATCAAAAATTCACCCTCACAATCTAGTTCTATTCTGGAGTTCCAAGGAACACAGCTCAGATAGTGCTGGTGATAAGTTTATTGGTAGTCTGGGAACAGGGAATAGAGAATGCAAGTCCTTCTGTTTATAAGTCTGTGTTTACATCTGGGAATGGCCAAAATACAAACTCCTCGTTTCTTAGTTAATTCCTCTCTGCAATACAAAAGTGCACATCTGTGACCTTCTGCAAACCAACTTTATCAAAGAGCATCAGCTGAGTGTATAATGACCTGACTTCCTTCTTTTATATTGTTATGACTTAAAGGACATTGTACAGTGCTACCCAAGCCCTGTTAAGGGCTTGGATATTTTATTAAAAATTCCAAGTTCTGGACTACTATTACATGAAAAATTCATTTTTATCTGAGGCAATGAATTGAGTTGCAAAGGAGCCTTCCTTTACTGTATTTTTACAGTTTCTTTCAGTATCTGTAGGTGGAATCCTGGCACTGGTGAACTACACTGAGGAGGAAAAAAAAAAGCGTTTGAGCAGGCAGCTATGCCTGTCTCATTCTCCATTGCTCCTTGAAAATGAATTCTGTTTCCTTAGTTACTACACATAGTTTTGCACAGAATTGGTGCATTTGCAAGTATTGTGACAGCAAAAGCTGATTTGTAGATTGTTGATTTGTGGAAATTGGAGACCAAAAGAAAATCTAATTAAATCATTGGTGGATCTCCTGTCAATGCAGGGCTGCTCTCTGCAGCTGCTTGCAGGGACTTTTTTCTAGTTGCTACTTATCCTTTTGTATTCTTTGTGCCCACAAAATCTTTCAAGATTTTACTTTAGAAAAATAGAAGCTGGGAAGATGGAAGATTATATGAGGCCAGGAGAAGATAGGACAAATAAGCTAGAAGACTTTGAGGCAGTTGTTTAGACTTTATCTTAAACTATCTGAATTCCTCCCATTACTTCCACCGTTAAACTTCTCTTTTTCTTCCCATGGCGTTTCATAGCAGCAGTTCCAGTGTCCTTAAACCCATAACCTATCTATTGCAGCATTTGACCCCTTCCTTTGGCCATTTTGTATCTAAGATAAATAAAGGAAATTAGACTTGGGCCTGAGTTCAACAAAGCACTTAAAACATAGCCCTGTGTATTTTTGTTGAAAAAGGAAAGGACTTCAGCAGACGTCTGATTTTAATGATATATTGAAATGTTTGGCTGAATCAGGCTCTTGGTCACATTTGCTTCATGTAGATGTTGTTGAAGCTTGAGGCTTCTGAAATTCTCCCTGGGGTCTAAATCCTTAGGTTACTTTCATATTCCAAAAATAAACATCTACTGAAGTACAAATACTGTCAAAGCTTTTATTAGTATTTTACATTACTTAGAACAGTTTGCTTTTTTGGAGGTGGTCTGCTTAAGTTTTGCATGTGATACCCAGAGAACTGAAATGTGCTCAGAATTGACAAGCTGAATTTTATTGCCTTGCATAAATAGGAGCTGATATTTAATGTTTTAATAACTCATGTGACTTCAAGGATTTTTCTCCACTGTGTGCTCAGCCTTGTCTCCAAAATCTGTGGGAGTTTGGAATTACTCAGTGGAAGAAGATTCACTCTAATTATTTCTTAAATTAGAAAAGTTTTGAAGGATGCTAATAATCTATCTTTATTATTTCTTCTAGCATTATGTTTGATCTCTTGGATTTCATCTGTAAAGTGTTTTAGAGTTTCATATCCTAATGTATAGACTAATTTTTGAATATTGCAAAGAGAAATTTGGAGGTTATTATGGCTTATTTATGTCTGGAATGTATTGACAACTGATGTGGGAGGCAAGGGACAGAAGCAGGGGAAAGTTCTAAAGATAACATTCTTCAGATTCATGTGTCTTTTACTATGGACCATGGGTGGAAAGAGATTCAGATCTCCATTACTCTGTGGTTTTAACTTTTTTTGGCAGCAGGGAGAAATATTTTTTCAAACTTTCCTATTGTTTACAGATTCCATTATTCTCCCTTTCTTTTTGCAGATACAAATAAAATTCCTAGCCAACTATTAAGGATAATTAGATTCCTTTATGTTGAAGTGGAGGACTGCGCCTCTCAACTATTAATGACTCCTAAGGAGAAGTGCTTAGCAAGTGTTTCATATCTGCTTGTGAGATGGTTTCATTTTGTATATGTGGGACCAAGGTAATTTTTTATGTAAAAGACAACTTTTTGCATGGCAGAGTTTATCATGAACAAGGATGGATAGAATTTAGTTTGTATGCCTTCCCCTACTCCATATAAACCATACATATATAGCCAAGTAATCCTTTCTCTGTGACAAAATGAGATAATGTTCTTTAGTTCATGAAAGGTCTGTACAAGAGTGTATTTTAAGAAGTTTGGGATTGGAGATTTGTTTTGTTTGTGATGGGTTCTGCAGAGAAATTTTTTTATCAACCCACCCCCACCCACAAGTATGCCTGTCTAGTTGGGCTATTTCTGGAGGCACGACAGCCATTTCAGTGTTCATGCAATAGCAAAAGTGAGTTGTAATCCTGTGAAGACTTAGGAGCTTGGAAGGTGCTCAGTTTCATGTCTGTAGACAGGCTTGAAAGTAGAACATGTTTTAAATGTCTGTCTTTAGTCATTAGACTGCAGAAAAAATGACACCGTACTGCTTTGCTTTATCCTTTTCCTTTGAATTCAGTCAAAGCAAGATTCTTTTTGTAGAACTTCAGGGAAGTGGTATGGCTGAAATATTGTGAGCTTGAAGTCTGACTCCACAGGAATCCCTGTCTCTTTTTTTATGTATTAATCTAAGCTGTGAGTTCAGTCATTTTATTAAAAGTGATCAACTCCTTTTCAGAGCTGTGTAATTCTTGTTTGAATAAAAACTGTGCACGTTTGTTGACTCAGCTTTTCACACTGCCATGTATTGAACATGGTGCCAGTGGAGGATGTTTCTTTCAAAGCTTTGATGATATGAAGTGAAAAAGTAGATCAAGTTATTGCAGGCTTTTTCAGTTCCTCCCTATCAGGCACCCTTATGCTTTTCCCTTCACATCTCTTGTTCCTGCACTTGTTGCTGGGTGAGGTGTTCCACCAATGGCTTGGAGAGCAAAGCCAAGTACACGGGTAGCAGGGATTTGGCATTCAGTGCATTTCTTGGGGGTTGCAGGTTTACAGGAGCCTCCTGAGGCCATGGCTCCTTTGGGAGCACAAGCCTGTCAGGCACACAGGTGAGTCTGGGCTTGAATGCAGCATCAGAACTGGAAGAAGGCTCACTGGTGCCATTGATTTTATGCAAAGTGGAGTACAAAGCTGTTATGCTTTATTTTATTTTTTGGTGGTTAAGTAGAGAGAATCCAGAATTAAAATGTATCATTAAGCCTACATGTCATTGTTATAATTCTGTTGAACAGGCTTCTCTTGCCTCCTACTGACTAACCCATTGAAAACAGAGCTGTTAAAGAGCTTTTTTAAAAGGGAGTAAGGCTGTAGAAGAATGAGTATGGATGCTAAGGAAGGTAAAATTTGCAAGGAGAGAAAGTATTTTTTATTGGGCTGCCTGCATTAGCAGAGTAAAATACAAACATGCTCTTGGGCCCCTTCTTTGGGTCTTAAGATGCTGCATCTATGTTACAAAATCTGTGTAAAAACAGACATGTTTTCTGCCTTGATTAACCCCCCCTCCCTTAGGATTCCTGGTAAGAAATACATTCAAAAAGGCTTTTCTTATTCTCTGTAATTTCAGTAGCTATATGTTAGTTCCTGTTTAAAGCACAATGCTTCAATTATTGGTGATTTTGGTACCTGTTCAAGGAATAGGCGTTGAAATAACGCAGAGGCAAAATCCTATACAGGCTGTTTTAGATTGTGAATTCCTAGGGATGTAATGTAGCTCATAAAACTTTGATCCCTTTGGGATTCAGAATTGCTGAGCTATCTGATGGATTCATAGTTTAGAAATGTGACTTAGTTGTGTGGTTCAGTTCTCTGGTCTGGAAAAGTATTTACAGAATTTCTTGACCTCCTAGGGTACAGTCACATGCAGCTCTTTGTGTGAGCCTTGCCCACAGCAGGTACTGTTCAAGGAGTCTCTTGGGCCTGGGGAAATGCATTTAGCAGACTCAGACACTCCACAGCTCCAGAGTCTGCAACAAAAATTTTACAAAGCCCTGGAGTGAGGAAGGAGAACAAATACAAAAGGGTATTAATTTGGCTTTTTTACAGCAGCTGGCATGAGACATATCAGCCTTAAGAGCCATTACTTTTAACTCGGCGATATTGAAGTTGTGTCGTTATCTGGGAACACTTTTATTGATCTCATGTCTCAGGTGTTATGTCAACAGGATGGACCATTACTAAGAAAGTCTTCTAGGAGATGAACTAAATGCTTGAATAGCCTACAGCTTGCTTCATGCTTGAAAACTGAACTAAAGCACAAGAAAAAGGGGTTTAAGGAAATTCTCTTCCAGCACCTGAAGGAAAGGCAAAATTTTCTTTTAGTCCCTAAAATCTTACGCTCTTTAAACAGTCTTCCTTGCAACCCTTCCCACTGCTTTATAGTCTGCTTTATTTTGTGGAGTTTTTTTAGTTGTTGAGTACTTTATTTTTAACCTGTTTTGTTCAGCTACCTATTTTTAGTTGTAAGGAAGAAGCTTCTGTACCTTTTAACATTGTTTCCCCTGCATAACTTGATTGAAAGAATTTTGAGAGAGCACTGTCTTTTCTTTGCTCTGGCCAGTGAACTCAGGAGCTTCTAATATGAAGATTAATATTAATTAGATGAAAGATACTTGCAGTCCATACAAATTGCACTTATAAAGAGTGTAGTCAGGATGAACTGCATAGAATTGATTAAAGAGAGCAATGTATTGGGTTCTAGTAGGGATACAGTTTCTTGTAAGTGAAATCTGTAGTGACATATTCTGCTATGAAATCACGTAGTACATTTGATAATTGCTAATAATTTATCTTATAAGCAGACTGTACTATTACTCAAGAAAAAATAAGCTAATTTCTTAAATGGATTCAACAGAAGAACATTGACTTTAGTACTTTTAGGTGACTCTACAGAAAATTTAAGCACCCTAAATCTGTAGATCTTCGGGTTATTTACCCCCTGCCCCTCTCCAGTAAATACAGAACTATAGAATAAGTAAATATTTGTGCATAACTCTAACCAGTAGCAAGGACAGAGGAGAAAAGTGGTTCTAGTTATTTTAATGTAGTACTTATGATAGTACTTATGCAGCCTTTTTGTGTTTAGCTTTTAAAATTATACAGAAATGTCTCGATTCCATTTACAATAGACAGAGGCCTAGAACTAGAAAGCAGCAAAAAACAAGTATATTTTTAAATTCCTAATGTATGTTGTACTGGTTAAATCCAGATCTAGTTGTGCATGACCTCTTAGTTTGATTCAAGTTTGGAGCACGTGAAGTTTGTTAGTTCTTTTCTGTTTTACTCTATTTTTCTGACTTTAATTGTTTTTATTTCAAATATCCATAGTAGATGGACAGAGGCTAGTCTCACATAAAACAAATCAGTCTTTAATAATATTGCTGCTGAGTAGCAGCATACATGAATCCAGCACTACCAAAACAGGAGGAGTTATTTTGCTAGAAGCCCAAGATGTGTCCAGAGTGACATAAGGTTATACAGAGCTTGACAAGAATAAACACTTTGAGAGCTATAAAATTGCTTTGACCTTGGGGCTTGGGAACCTAAGTGGAGCCTTAACTTTCAGCTATCTGTGTGTATGTAAATCAAAGCAAGTCATGCCCAGAAATGTTGCTAAGTATATTTTTCTCAGCAGTCAGTGTGACAGATGGTTGCAGTTCTTGGAGCAGTTGTGGTAGGTATAGGTATCCCTGGAGCAGAAGCACAAATTGCTCAGGGGCTTGTGGAGATCCTGATTGTGGCTTTGCTTGTGGAGAGCAGGGTCTGAGTTGGAGGGAATTATTAAGTGTCTCCAGATCTGTTGGGAATCACTCTGAAAAGTTTGTGCACTTTTACACAAAGGAGTTTTGGGTGTGCCTGAACGTCAATGAACGATAGTTCCAATGGATTTTGACTTCTTTCAGTAGTTAATATTTAGAATGAATGACTGAAGACTGTTTGTGATACCTTAGCTTTAAATGATGTCTTGGTCTATGTTCCATGTGTATTGATGTCATAGAATTTGGGTCATTTAGTCAAACTCATTACTTTTTCTTCAATATTGGGCTTTCTTGGAAGCATTTTCTCTATTTTAGGTACTTAGCAAAAGCAGCAAAGCTGCCCTTTTTTGGTTAGGGAATTCTTACAGACTTCAGGGAATAGCATTAACATAGGTAATACAAAAAGAAATGGGGAATCATGTTTGTGAATCTTTTTGCAAGTACAATAATTGGTTTCTTTTCATAGCTGCAGTATAACAGAGAGACCAAATCACTTAGTGAAGTTGTTTGTTTAACTTGTATTAACAAGTTTTTTTCTTTTCTTGTGCTATTCTGTTCCTCTCTCTGGTTTTTATGTGCATCTAGGAGCCAAAACCAATAAAAGAGGCTAATGTTGGTCAGGTGAGGTTCCAGTTTGTCTTTGTCATGTTGGAAGAAGAAAATCCATTAGTGGGTTATTGGAAGGTGGAGGGAGGGCTGTGTGAAGATGCCAATGTCCAGTGGAGTGACTGGGTAGGAATGGTTAGAGGCATTTTTAGCATTTGTACTGGAATGCAGGGAGGCTCATCGGTTGCACTTTTGTTCCCTGAGGGAGATCAATGGGAAAGGGAAGAGGTCCAGAATCAGGAAGTGATCTGCACAGAATCTCAAATGCTTTTCACTTTGACATTAATCTCAGCTTAGAAAGGAGAATGCCTGGATACTGCATTTCTGCATGGAATTATCTTAGAAATCTTGTGTTTCAAATAGGGCCAACTTGTTACTGTCCATTGCATGGCATTGAGGACAGAGAAAATGGTCACATCTTTCCTAATGAAGAAAACTGTTCACTTTGTTTTCTGGTAGAACTTTGGCTTTGATTTTTCTGTCTTCACTCTTCTGACCCTGACATTGTTCCATCTCTCTCATAGTGATTTCTTAAGTGACAGTGATTTTATAACAGGACCTTATTGTTTTGTTGTGTCATTTTTCTGGTGAATATTTAATATTTTACTTGCACTAAACTTTTCTTCTCTTTTAAAAGTCACTTCTTCATTGACCTGAACTATGAAAGCTGCTAGATCTAAAACCTCATCAGGTGACAGTCCTTTTAAAGTGTATGTTTGTGTGCATGATTTTATGACATTTACAGTGTCATATGACTATTACTGTTTCCACTTTGATGAACAATGAATGTACCAGGAATGTGTTCATGTGCAACATTTGAATGCAAATCCTAAGTTAAACACTTTCATAACTCTTAAGCTATGAGTGATACAAGCTGGAATTCCACATGTTATTTCTCTCTTAGGAATTGCACAGATCTCTTAGGTATTCTTTTGGCTGCTGCCTTTTGGGCATATGCATTTTATAAAGTTGCTTAAAGAAAACATTTTTTTTTTCTTGTTCATAAATGCTATTTGTGAGAGAATTTTGTTCCATTTTTTTGAGAACCTGTAAATTCAGGTGAAGTTGGGTTGTTCTGTGTGGTTTTTGGTGTGACTAGTTGGGAACAAAATTGTGATTCTGTTCTTGGTGTCAGAAAGTTTGTAAGTGCTACAGAGCAAGCAAACCATGAAGGGGGACACAGCTCTTGAGTGGCTGAGTGGTTCAGACTGAGAAGTGCTTGAGCTTCTGAATTCTGTGGGCATGCTCAGATGTTTTGTTACTTCCAAAGAAATATTACATCATCTTATTTGGTCACTAGGCTATAGCTGTCTTTACATCCAACAGAGTTCTCAAGTGGGATATCAAATGCATGCATTACATAATCAGAACAAAGCCTTTATTGGTTGATTGTACCCTTAGGGTGGGGATGCTGAATGGTAGTTACATATGGAAGACATAATCTTGCAGACTTAACCATTTCCTAACCATCCTATCAGCAGCTGTGAAGTGAATTAATAGCCTGGGGATAGGATTCACTTGGGAAAAGTGTAGCTAAGAAAATAAGATTTTAAATTGGTTTAATGAGTTCATCATCTTTCTGTAAATGCACTTAAATGTATTGAAACAAACAGAAAGAACCAGAAGAGTTTTATGGATGTATTTATAGACTGATTTGCTGAACTTTCATGTGGTATAATTCCTGTTGTTAGTGAATTTAAAGGAGGTAGACCAATTTCCACCCAGTCTGTGGTTTTAATTTAT
The DNA here is from genome assembly GCF_028018845.1 of Melospiza georgiana. NCBI lineage: Eukaryota > Metazoa > Chordata > Aves > Passeriformes > Passerellidae > Melospiza > Melospiza georgiana. Next base: position 96,298,988 of record NC_080431.1, read on the forward strand.
TGGAAAATGATCCATTTAAAAATACTGGAAATAATTATTTTTTTGGTTATGGAATATTAAGTTTGTATTTCTAAGCTAATTTAAGTACTTTTTAGAGTTATTCACTTGTTAAGGACCATATGTGCAAAATATGTATCTGGTGATTTTAATTGGTCCAGTTCAGAACTGATCTGGTTTTTAATAAGAACTTTTTTTTGAAAGGTATAATATAGAGCTTCTAATTCTCAAGCTACATGAAAGTGATACCAAAGTTTGGTCTTTTATTGGTTGTCTTGGTATTTTTTGTGATCTCAGTCTAGTTTTAATGAACCTGGATTTCATAAACCAAATTAAATAAACAGGTAAGTCCTTACTCTGAGGGAAATGAGACCACATTAAAAGAACAAAAACCAAACAAAACCCCTACATTAAAAATTCTGAGCTTTATGTTATGATGATCTACATGCGATTTCCTGTGTTGTCTTAATGCAGTTTTTGTATGTGGCTTCAGGGTAAAGTTGTACTGAACTTTCAAATTAAAACTGCTAGTCAGCCTCTGGGTATGTGTGCCTTTGAGGCTGGAAGCTGTTTTTCAGGGAAAATGCTGAACCCAAGGCCATGGGTTTTGTTCCTCTCTTCCCTCTTGTGCTACTCCCAGACTAAATTAGGCTCCAGTATGAGTAATCCATCAATATTGCCTTTGCTTTTGAGGTATATTTCTTGAAGAGTGGGGGCTGCTTGACAAGTTTTTTGTTATTGTGCCTGTTCCAACATATCCTTAAAAATAAAAAATTGGATTTGGTCATTTCACAGAATCCCCCCAGTTCTTTACCACATCAGTTTCAGATGGACAGTGCTCCCATAAAAATCTTGAAAGAAGATACTGATTTTAGAAGTACTGGTCTCAAAATACTCCCCTTGATCCTTCAAGAACCACTGGGACAGGGTTGTGTATAGTACTGAAGGTCCTCAAGTGAAAAGGAAGGCATACACAGCAGAATTTAAAAGTTCCTTGTATTTTTGTCCAATCACAGTGTAATTCCTTGTGGGTTTTTTTTTGAAATGCATACCCAGGACAGAGTGTGGATGAGCACTCAGTGGACTTAATAAAGCTAATATGCAAATTTTTCATGAGTGCAAGTTTCAGCTGTTATTCATTGGATGGGCAATGGCTGATGTTTAACATCCTACCAACTTGCTTTTCTTTTACTTATTAGCAGTTCTGTTTAGAAAAGTAGAGAGGAGAGGGTTGGGTGGGGGGATGAGCCTGTGTGACATTTTCTCCCTGACAGTTAGTCATGTAGGCATCTTTCTGTTTCAGTCTCCCAGTGATATTTTTACCACTGGGGGAGCAGACATTGGGACAAAGGATTACTGGTTAATTTGGGGAGCTAAATATACATGTGGCTGATGTGTTAAGGAAAACACCACCACAAACACTCTGCAGGTTTTGGTAGGGAAGCATCAGCCTGTAGGATTTCTTTTTTTGACAGTGGAGCTTGCCACATGGCCTTTTGCTTTTTGTCTTCTCTGAATTAGTCCTGAATACTACACAGAAATTTAAGGAACAGCATAATTCTGCATGAATTGCAGTCAGTTTCATAGGATACCTTGGAAGTAACAAACAACAAACTCTGGGATGAAAATTAGGCTTACAAAAACAGGTAAAATAACCTAGCATGTCCAAGACGAGTCACTCAATAACAAAACTGTAAATAAAAGTAAGATGTGCTGGATAGTTCCCATTCTTAGCATAAACCCATGTTTTTAAGGAACTAACAGTGGCTTTGCAAACTTAAGAAAGCACCAGGTTTCAGGCTGTGCACCTCTCTTGGTTTCATTATGCTCTTGAGACTTTAAATGGAGGTAAAAGGTAAATGTGTAGTCTCTGATTATGAAGTTTAGGTAATTTTCTGACATTGGTTCCTTTTTTTCATTTGGAAACCTGTCTGCATCTCCTCACATTAAAAACAAAGGAACAATCAAAAAACCCCTAACCAAATGAGAAAAAAAAAATCCCAAGAACCTGAAATCAACCAACCAAAGAAATGAAAAACAAAACCAGAAAAAGAAAAGATCAAGTATTGTCATGTTGTGATGCTGATAATCAGTGCAAGAGCACTGATGAGAGGAAAATAATGAAGTTTTCCTTTGATTCTATTTAGTTTAGTAACACTTTTTATTTCATTAAACTTCTCTTGAAGCTGGCCAACATATCTACCTTTGTGCTGTTTGTCATCAAGTGACTCCTTTTGGAAACGCTTGGTTATTTTAAACCTGTTTAAAAAATTTATTTCTTGATGGACTAATTACTTCTGTTTAATGGTACCAAGGTAACTGCTCACTTCTCTTTTAGTGGATACATCCATTTTTTCCCCCTGTATAAATATTTTTTTCTGCCCACCTTTCTGAAGAATTATCTGTGTGATTTTAGCTTTTCAAGCTCTTCTCTTGACAACAAAAACAAGGGCATGTGCAGTGTTATAGATGTTATTTGAGGTGCACTACTCTGGAATTGTGAAGTGTGTGACCAAGCTGACCCTGGGAAGCAGGAGTTGCAGAGAGAGAGACTGCAAACCACTGGTAAACTGAGCAGTGAGTTCACATGAAAACACTGTTGGATCACCAGTGTTGATGCTTGGGTAAGCGATTCACAAAGGAATCTTCCATCTGGAAACTGAAAGGAGAAAAAGTTTCTTTAAGGTGGCCTTAAAAATAAAAAGGTAAAAAAATGCTTCTCTAGTACCTGGCTGCAGCTATGTATTTTGCAGCATGAGTCATAGATGGCTTTATAGTTCTATGTCACCTTGCATAGGAAGAATAAACTTTGGAGAAGAGGAAGTTAAGAGAAAACAAGTGTGAACAACTGCTAATGGTGCTCTCTCTGGCTCCATTCAGTCTGCCATTCCATCATACTTGAAGGGGGTAATTCAGAGATTCCTTTCTTGGCATGTAAGTGGCAACATATGTTTGAAACAGTGAGTGGAAAATGTAGGAAAAAAATGACAAGCATATGGCAATAGGAGGGCAAGGAAAAATTCATTGCCCTAACGTTAGCCACATAATTGGTACACTTAACTTCTGAGGGACTGATTTATTTAAAGACAAAAATTTAACCTTCATTTATTCAGGTTTTCTATACGTGGTCTTCATCTTACAGTGCCTTCATAATTTCTCTGCCTTCTGAGGGAGTGGAAGGTGATAGGAGAGGTTCAGAGCCTCAGCCAAGGAATAGAGGGGGAAACCTGGGTGCAAATAGACAAACCAACCTTCATTCATATTCTCATTTTAAAAGAGGAAGAATTGAAAACCTCCTTTATTGTAATATTCAGATTTGTGCCTTTTTTTAAATTTTACTATATTGAGTTAGCTAAAATGGTTATGGCTTAATGCAACATAAGGTGTACTGCTTAATGAATGGAATAGCTGTCCTGGAAACAGGAATCATCCAAAATAGTGTTTCCAGTGTGCAGTACATGCTGAGGTAACCTGCTGACTTTACTCTGAGAGGATTTCTCCCCATGCATACAGCTGGGCACAACTGTAAGCAAAATGCAGAATCTCAAACTTTAAGTGATGGGGAGAGAATGTGGCTAGTTCTTTCTGTTTCCTCAGTCAGTTTTGTGCCCCGAGTTGAATAATTCATTTCAAGGGAGAGTGTTGTTGGGAAGGTCAGGCTCAAACCCAGTCCTGTGGAGCTTCTGATGACAGGTAAAATGTGTGTTTAGGAATGCCTTTTGACCTGAAGCTGAAAACTCTACAATCCAAATAATCTCAAAAAATGCTTAGGAGAAAATCAGTCTTTCTATTGAAAAATGATTTATCAAAACCCTGTGAGAGTGTCTCCCACCACATTTGCCTTCAGAAATGTGGCCTGTTTTCTGAAGAGTGGTGAGTCCTTGGGAGAACTGTAACTTGGCAACTGATTGGTCTTGTTATGGCCCTTACTCCATGGGGATCTTAGTCTTTGCATGGAAAAGGAAAATTGACTAGATGACGTTTTAATTTTGTTCATTCTCCTTTCTGACCTCTTCTGGCTCTGGGATTTTATGGTCTAGTGGTTTAATTTTGAGATGCTAAGTGTTACATGAGATTATAACTACTGGTAAGTTGATTGCATTATGCTAGCAATTGTAGCTTATTCTGGGGAGTGAAGGGCAGATGCCTTACCAATCTTATTTAAATTCAGAAAGTATGCTTCTAAACTTCTAAAAATAGCTAAAAAGCCAGCTCTAGCTTTTTAAAAAAACAAAACCATAACAATGAAAACAGCCTCCATATTTAGTATTGTCTTAACAAGTAACACTCTGAAAACTTGAGAAACCTGAGCTACTATCTCTACCAGGGTAAATGACATTACAAATACTGTCAGCAAAATGAATTAAAGCAAATGTTTTGAAAGGAAGCCTATTTATGTTATTCTGGTTGTCACCCATGTTAGCAAAAAACCAGGAAAATGCAGATGAAATTCAAAGAAATCTTTGGAGTTAAAAAGGAAGAGAATTTCTAACTATGTAGAGAGAGGAACCTGTGCAACAAAAATTATTAATGTGCTGCTTGTTTGGGAAGAAAGAGAAGACATTTTTAAAGAAGTTTTAGGAAAATTATTAATATTTTCTACTTGATAGTTTCTGTATTATTTTACTTACTTGCAAAGGCATTCAATTGCCCTGTAATTTGGGTTATTTTATTTGATTGTTGGCTTTTTAGTTTAGTAAATTGACTTTGGTGCAAGCAGAATCCTGCAAATGCGTGGACTACAGTGATGCAGGTCAGAAGGGACAAGGACATGCATCCTTTCTGAGGCCCTGCCTCCTAATCATGCATCAGTTTGAAGAGTGCATTTAAAGAGGTTTGTCCTGCTGCTGCTCTGGTCATGTTTTGGTTTTTGAGCAGCCAGCTAATGGTTAAGGAGAGAACTACATTTTGTATTATAAATATTTCAGCTGATTCGAGTGTTTCCTTGGATTGGCCATCACACCAGCAAAAATGCTGTGAGGACTTGTCATGTTTGAGGAAGAGCTTTTTGCTTCAGTACATTGGCTAAAACACACAGTGACCCACTGTCAGGAATCAGGACATGGCCTTATGTCATTACACTCCACCACCCTGTAACTCTGGTCTCAAGGTGTGACATCTTTATGGTGTGGGAAACTCCAAGTGGTTTGTACAGCTTTTTAAATAGCAGGGTTGTTGCTGTCTGTGTGCCCTGAGTAGCAGCCATCCAGTAGAAGGGCAGATTTCTAAGGGACATGTGTGGACTGCTTGCTGGGTAGGGAGCACATGTGCACACATAGTTATTTCTTGTGAAATGCCACCAGTGAATTCATCCTTTTCCCCTTTCTTTTTCTTGAGTTGAGCAGAAGTTCTACTGCTCCATTTTACTTCAGTCACCATATAGCAAATGCTGGAGGACAGACAGCCACTGCTGTCTGCCCTCCCTGACTGAAGGTTGAAATCTATGCTTTTATGCCACCTATCTTTAGGTGAGATCCACCAATATCTTGTCTTTTCCTAATAAAGTGATATATCCTTCTTTAGGATCCTGTTCTTACCAGGAGTATTGGCAATCAGTTGCCTTGTAAAAAGTCACTCTTGTTATTAGTGAACTATTAGCTTCTTAAAGTATAACTTTGGATATTTGAAAAAAGCTTTGTGCGGATGTGCTGGTGCACTGCAGTGGATATGAACTGTATTGAGTATAGTTGCAAATTATTTGGATTTGGATATCATGGTGGAGGTCAGTCTGCTTTTTTTAATGGTGAGAAGATGAGATGTTCTCTTAGCTGCAACTTCTAAGAGGAGTAGATTTGAACTTCTTCAAAATTCTTTAAATCCTTTTATCCAGTGTCGTTGGAGTTGTTTTTTTCAGTCTCAGATATAAGCTGTGTTGGTTTACCGTACTGGGATGAGTTTCTTCTACAGGTCTTGGGGATCAGTATTGTTGTTTACTTCCCCATCCAGTCTGCAGTGCTGATGCTGTTGCAGATTGTTTTCTGTGATGAAGTTTTGCCTAGAGATGATTAGGAACTGCCTACTCTGAAGAGCTCTCTGAATAAACTAAAGAGACAACAAATCTAATGCTTTGGGGTTTATTGCAAATTATAATTTGAAGTTTGTAAATATTCTAAGAGGATGATGCAACTTGAGTAGAGTAGAGATAATATGTAAATATTTAGGCTTTAAAGTCTAGAATGTCTTCTGATGATGTTTTATACCATTTCCTTTTAAGCAGAATGTTTGTATGTTTTTAAAAGATGTAAACTCCTAGGATGTTAGCTTATTAATGTGGAGAAATTAAAGTGTGCAAAAATACCTTACTGTATACTAATGAAATAAATATTTCAACAACATAAATAGATGACAGTAATTGAAACCTAAATGCACTTGAGATTGTGGTCACCAGGACAGGAATTTTACATTTCTGATTGATTCCTCCCTGCCTGGGAATAGGCATTACAAACCCCTTTCTCTTTGCTTCCTTCTAGGAATTCAAAATATCTTAGTTTCTTCATATTGACTTATGTGTATTAAGGGCGCCAACAGCAGCCATTGCTCTTTCATAGTGACTTGGAAGCAGAGAATAAAAAGATTTGTAAAGCCTGTTAGTACACTTGTTCTAGCATAACATCAGGACTCTTAGCACAGGATGCTTAACAGAAGTGCAAGAGGCACACTGTAGGGTAAGCATGGACAGAATAATTTGTTCTATAATAATGTCTCATTTTGATTTCTGATCAGAAATACATTTGATTTCAAAATAATATTTTTCTCTTCTTTTTCATGCATGCTGCTGAATCCTCAGAAACAAAAGTCAACCATTTCAGTGCCTTAATTTTGCATCTAAAGGCACAGTAGAATTTTCTAAACTTTTGGACTTAGAAATTTCTGGTTGAAGTGTCATAATCTCTTTATCAATAAAAGAAACAAGTGTTTTGATGTACTTTTAGTTTTGGAGTTACCCTGTTTTCATATTAATAGAGACTTTCTTTTTCCATAATGCAAGGTAGAGAACAGTTCCCTAAACAGCCTTCGTTCTCCATTCATAATGCTTTGTGTGTGATGCATTTTATTGTGTCCTCTCTTAACATATAAAACAAGAAATTGTGCAGAGAGAGTAGATGAGTGAATATATAAATGAGTATGGAACTTTCACTGGCTATGGATGCCTCATTTGAAAGGTGGAAAGCAACAAACATCAGATGTGCAAATCTGTAAAATAAAATTATCCCAATATACGTATGTGCAAAAATATGAGTGTGTATGTCTATATGTATATGGATTTATGTTCATATACTGCATTAATGTCAAATTCCCAGAAATGTGGTGGCAAGAGAGGACCATTTTAGCTCATGTCAGGACAATGTGCTTTAGTAATTTCTCCATCCCTGGAGAGCTTATTAAACACTAAACAAAATGTCTCAGAATATAACTGATTGAGTGTTTTAAATTATGCCTTTTTGTTTGGCTCTTGGCCAGTTGCTCATTGCACCAGGCTGTGGCAAACAAAACCTGTAATTTACACTGACAGTATCATGCAATTCACTCTGCAAGCTTCTCAACTCAGAACTTTTATAAAGTAAACATTCAAACAAACCTCAGGTTCTTAATGTAAACACATTTTGTAACTCTAAACTTAGCCATAACAGTTAAGAATCAAATAGGGGTTGTATTTTTCCCCTTCCCATGAAAATATCATTATCATTATATATTTTTCCTTCCTTTGCTGATAAATAGTGATATCTCTACATGAGTAATGAGAAAAGGCAGCAGTAATCAAAGAACTTTTTTTTTCTCACATTTCTTCTTTTTTTAACCATGTGACATTGGCACCAGTTTCCTAACTGTTTTATTTTTTACTACCAAGCATATCTTAGTGAGAACTGACACAAATTCCACCATACATGGCATATCTGCTTATGACATTCCACTTGGTCCAAACTCAGAATGCAAAATGCAATTTAGTAGACTTCTATGAAATGTATAATTTTCAGATATTTCTGCCTTTTTTTCCCCCTCAATTTACTGAATTCATTTTCTTTCAAGAGGGTGTTTCCTTAAAACTGAAAGGTGAAGTCTAAATGTGCAGGCAGAAATAGAATGGTAAGAAATCTGAATGGGCAGATGCTGTAGATGTGAAACAGATAAGCTGGATGAGAGCCATTGGTTAATACCTGCCCATGAGGGAGATGTACAAGGAACTGTGCTGCAAGATATTGTGGTGTAAAAAAAAGAGCCCGGGACAGATTTACCCTGCAAATTGCTTCATCAAAGAGAGGTTATGGAAAGGAGTAGTGACCCAGCTACATTATCTACAAGTCATCACTTATGGAGTGGGATTTCAGTGTGTGTAAAGATGCCTGTCATTTGAGTTGAGCTGTATTTCCATGGACAACACTTGGATCTTCACACCAGCCCTAAAGTGGAGGCGTCTGAACAAAGTTCCTCACTTTAGATCTATAGGCTGAACCCTGCCTTTAATGCCAAACATGGAACAGAGTTCATTTTTTGCTTCTGAACATAATTTACAGCTACACTCAGGAGCAGAGGGGGAACATGAGCAGTAGGAGGGCAGAGCTTGCTCCATGTTAGGCTTACTAGGAGGTGCTGTGATATACCTGTCATAAGATAATCTCATCTAAAAATGGGAGAAACAGTAACATAATCTGAATAGGAAGAGAAGGTTGGGAATTTTTTTGAGCTGCAACCAAAACTACAAGTTTTGCCATAATAATGGCAAAAATACGTACTCTTTATAGAGCTAATGATAAGAACAGAAAAGGAAATTGAATTGAATTATTTTAATACTAAGAACTGAAGTATCTGAGAACAGATGGATCAAATAGAATAAACATGTATAAAAAAAGAAGAAACCAATGCACAAAACTTGCATATGAATGTCTGCTTAGTATATACCTTATGAAGTATTTGCAAATTCCTCTAGCATTCTTATTGTTTATACTCTTGTTTTTTGTGTTTGTTCTGAATGCAATGACAAGTGAGTAAGGCTTGGCACCTGTAATGACTTACAGTGTCATCATTCCATTTTATGCAGGAAAGTGAGGGATATTGTGAGAAATCAGGAAGGACTTCTTGAGCGTTACAGCAAATCATCAGCTTTTTCTTTCCCACTGCAATTATAACAGCTGAACAAACAACATAACATGAGAAATTTCTTAAATAATAAAGGTTGATGTTTGGATGCTACAAGGAAGTGGATTGGTGTTCAAATGGTTCAGGACGGATTTTTTCTGCGTTCCTGGTCTTAGTGTCATCTTGTGTTGGTATCCAAGTATTCATCTGTCCTAATTCTTAAGGAAATTTCAGTGTCTTAAATATTCATCATAAATGTTTTGTCTAATTGCTCTTTTATTTGTGTGCGTTCATTTGAAGAGGACTTGTGATATGTTCTCTCCAGCATTTTTTGAGATAAATATAATTGAAGATATTTTTAGTATTTTCCTTTTAAAAACAAACAGCCTCTCCCTTTCTTCTTGGAGGTAGGAGAGCTCTGCTTTATTTGGAATAATTTTTAAAAGCCTAACTGTTCCCTTGAGCTCAGCATCTTTATTCCTCTCCCCATTATTTTTATGAACTGCTGCATGCCTTATTTCGTTGGGAAGTCTGGCTGTGGCTCTGCAGGAGGATGAAGGCTGCATGCCTGAACTGCTTTCAAACTATGACGCCACGTGCTAGTACTTATTTCTTACAAGTTTGACTAAATATTTAATTATAGGTATTTTCAAGAGACTTGTGCATGGGTTCCCATGATCTCATTCCTTGATTTTTAGAAAGAAAAGAAGTTAAAAGTGAAGGTTGTGATATTCTACAGCTATCCAAATATTCAGCTTTTGCAATGGCAAATCAAACTTCTGATATTGCTTCTACATTTGGGTGCAATAAGGATAGGTAGCTTTTTGTGAAAACAGCATTATTTGTTTTAGAAAACAGGTGGCTCTTTGTATAGTGAAACTAAATTAGTTATGTAAGTCTGCTTCATGACTGGATTTGTTTTCTTGTCCAATAATTTGCAAGCTACCAGATTTTCCACACTGTTGGGAGGAACACAAAGGTTTTCTGCAATATACTCATATCAAGGTCAAACTGCACTCTTGCTTAATATCCTGGACACTAAAAGATAACCTGTTTTCAAGAGCCCAGTAGACATTTAGTAATTCAGAAGATTCTTTCTTGCATTTTAGTTGAAGTTAGCTTATGGATGAAAAAATAGGATGACAATGGATAGGTGCACAGGCTAAGAAACTCAATTAAAATTGGCCTTTGGAAATATCTGTTTCAAACAATTGTATGTAAATAGTCAAACCCTTAAGGGCTTTTTTATGAACATTAAAGAGAAACATATCCATACTGGAAGAGAGGAAAATGAACTGCTCTAAGCCCAGTTAGTCTTGCTTCAGTTAAGACACCAGGATTTACAGGACAGAACAGCAAAGCATTACTTGACAGGTGGGGAAGGAGAGCAGACTTTCCACATCATTCTGCTTTGCCCTCAAATGGCTGGAGATTTTTGTGTTCATCAGATGCATGCCAGGTCTCTTTACTGTAGTGTCTTTTCTTGTTAAAAACTAGTGCTTCCATTTCCCTGTCAGCTTTAAGAACCCATCAGCTAATAGTTCATCAGTTTTTCATACAAGTTCTTTTAGAGTACTTAAATACCATTTAGTCCTGGTAAAGTGCTAGTAAACTTGCTGCTTTGTGTTGTACAAATTTGATTTAAAGCTTTTTCTACTACCAGTTTGGATTCAGATGGCTTCACAGACTCTTTCTCCATAAACAGTCTAATGTAGAAACCTTTCTGACTTCCAAAACATTGGAATCCAATACTGTTAGTCAGTCAATACAAATATAAAAGAGATTGTGACAGATGAACCAAATTAATTTTATATTTTATTGTTCAGAGGAGAAAGGTCTCCAGATTGTGATTTCAGCCCTCGTCATTATTTTGGACTGATGATCAGTAGTCTAGCATTTATATGATTATCTATTCATATATGTACTTCAACTCACAGAAGGTCTGGAGATGTTTTTACACAGTTAAATACATTTCTTTTGTTCAGCTCCACTTTTCTGCTTACCTTTTTTTGTTGCAGCTCTACAGCTCCTACATTAGCATAATCTGTTCTCTAGTTTTGATTTGAATACTTATCAATAGTCTAATCATATTTCTCTGGATGTTCTTCTCACATAGTGTAGAAGTATAAAATCACATTCTATCCATGGCCAAATTTACAACTGGACAGACTTATTTGGATTCTTGAAATTGCATAGAAGCCCTTGCACCCTTGTTCTTTGTTTGGTTTGTAGGGTTTTTTTTTTTTAATGCTGCTTGTTTGAAATGCTCTTTGGTTTGAGCTTTGCTATTTCCTGTCAAACTTCATTAGCTGCTTAAATGCTTTATTTCCAAGAATACAAAGTTTTAATGATTGCATCTCTAATTGGTGTGTCATCCTGAACTGTGCTTGCATCTGCCAACTTTCTGTTAAGTTTAAATAGTCTTCATCTTAATTTTAAGCTTAAATACCAGTAGCCTGTTTCTGGGTTTTTTTTAGGTAAAGTTGTTCATCCTATTCCAAAAGTCTTCCACAGTCTAATAAAACTGAATTCTTTCTTTCTGCATCATTTTCTCAGCTTATTTATGAAATATAACTGTAATGCCAGAACCTGTGCTTTGGTACTAGAGCTATTTCAAAGATGTAGCCATGGAGACAGTCTTGTTGTCAGGTGGCTAAAAAGCTATTTTTTTTTTCTCCAGGCACTTCAAACATTCTTTTATATGTTGTTATTCTTATCATTAATAGCTCCTTCTTCATTTTCTCCAAGAAATTCTCTGGATATCTGCTGTGTATCATAAAACCACCTGTCTTTGCATTTTGTAATCAGAATACACAAGGGCAAGGTTCTGTGCACTGTTCTGAGACTCAGATCTTTGCACATGTGACCATTAAATAATCAACAGACTTTAATGAAATGCTGGCAGTGAAATCTGATATTATATGGAATTAGCTGAATTTTAAGATTGGTTGCATACAAGACATTTACAGCAAACTAATCTTAAAATTTGATAATCCTTATGATTCATGTAAATAATGTTTTATGTTATGCAGCTAGTAAAAGCTCTCTTTGGAACTCCTTTTTTTTCTTTGTATTGGAATTCCTGCTTTTCTTACTTGGCATCTGAAGTTAATACAGACCTAAAGATGGGAATTCACAGAAATCATGATTTTGAATCTGTAAGATATATTCCTGTGATAACATTATTGAGTTACACACCATGCTGTTGGATATTTGCTATTGCAAGAAATGATGCATTCCAAAGTCGTACTACAAACTTCCTTACCCTCTGGTAAACTGAGGGCTTAGGAAGCTAAATCAGCTCAGCATTTGTGCCCTTCTGTAGGTTCAGTTCTGTGTATTTCAATCATCCTTTATTTCTAGGCCAAATGCTACACTCAGGGAGACCTAAAGCACATACAGATGATCACAGCAGTTTTCATTCTTTTCAGGAGAATTGAACTGTGTAAACTCAGACTTTACTCATTGCTTCTTCATTCAGAGCTAGTGTTGGCTGCTACATTGTGTTCAGACACCATGAGAAAACTGGATTCTGAACCAAAGGCCATCTGTATTGGATTGATATTTCAATAACAGGTGGGGAATAATAGCAATTAATAACATGGATTTATAGGTGTGGTGCTGTATAACAGTGGTGAAGCTTTGATAAGCTTTGATGAGCATGTTTACAAGGTCCTTGGAGTTTTAATAGAGTGGTTTTCATTAACTTTATTTATAACCTATAGTATTTATTGGCTATACTTAAATCTGGTCTATAAGGATTTTGGAGGTTTAGACCAAACTTAGAGATATAAAATGTTAAGTAACTTTATCCAGTGAGTGTGTTTATCCAAATATGTCGTCAAACTTCTCAATTTCCTTTTTAGAAAGCCAGTTAGGGACAGACTGACTCATTCTCCTGTCTGACAGAACAAAAAGACATCCAGAGTTTAGCTGGCAAGACTGTTGAAAAAAAGGGAGAATTTTAGGATTTCAGAGAGTGGGTCTTGCTTCTCAGTTCCTCAGTTGGATGCAAGATGAAATTTTGAAATGAGAAACATGTGAAATCTTGTCTAAACATTTAATAAATTATGTCCCAATTTCCTGATGACTTAAACGCAAATTGTAGGATCTGAACATTCCTAAAAGTCTTTTTAATAGTAGTAAATTTATACATCAGAATAAGGTTTACAGTGCACAGAATTTCCTGATAACCCTGACATTTTTAGCAGACAAATCACAGTGAAGGGAGAGGAGGGTACAAGGTCTCCATTTCTGCTAAGTTTTATTTCCTTTTCCACAAAATTCTCTGGTTTTGCTCAGACTATGAGGAGGAAGGAGGCTAGCATCATGTGTAAGGAAGTGCAGGTGAGGTGGTAAACATTACAGTTTACTGAGATGGAAGGGTAGTTCAAGAAAAACAGGGTTTAGCACCTGATGTTTGTGGGGCATGTGCCTTTCCCCAGTGACTTGAAGATGCTGTGAATCAAGGTGCTGAGACTAAGGAGTTTCCCTGTATCATATAAAAGCCAAAGACCTTGGCTGCTTTTAAAAGTGAAGAGCTCTATTTTAAGTTGCAGGTTTTTAATCAGCTCATGTAATTTCTAGCAAAATGTGTGATTTGGAAGGTATTGGCAAGGAAGTAAATAAGGCAAAGAGCACCTTTAGTGATGAGCTTTCGCAGTGCCTTAAGTTGGGTTCTGTCTCTGCTGAAGATGCTAGTGGATCTTGGTCAGAGAATGAGAGCAAACCTGTGCAAGGTATATCTCATCAAGCTCATGAACACATTTGAAAACAACCATGTTTCTAGATTCAGTGAGTTTCCCTTCTACAACATAGAGGCAGGGTCTTGGAGAAGGTAACTGTTGCTAGGCCAAATCTGGCAGACAGAAATCAGTTAACTAAATAATTTCAGTGTTGTCCCTTTTGAACTTTTAATCTCTGTTTTGGGGAGGGGAGAGGAATAAAAGTTTTCTGTGGCAGAGTAATTCCCCTAACATCTCTCAGTAGTCATCATGACTGATGGGTTTGGATTTTTTATTTGCTTGTTGCTGTTGTTGATGATCAAATTATGGTTCAGGAGTCTAGTGCTGGAGCCTTCCCTTGTCAGAATGTCTGTACAAGCTTCAGCTTTTACCAGCCATGTTTCCCATCATAAACCTTTCTGTGGGAGCATGAAGGGGCTGGTTAATTCTCTGCCTGCTCAGTCTTTGGAATTCCTTCAAGTTGCACTTCACAAGGGCCATTGTGTCAGATTTTATCCCAAGGGGTGTGCAGCTGAGACCTACCACAGAAGGAGAGTAGGCAGTTCTCCATTTGGAATCACCCTGAAGCATCAGACCTTACTGCAGCCCACTCCAACTCTCCTCCTACAGTTCTATCTGCTGTGGATCTCTCTGTTGCCAAAATGGGTACCTTAGGGTTCTTTTTCAGTCTTAGCCAAGTATCTGGCATCTTTCAGTAGAGTAAGTACTGTATTGAGCTGTTAAAGGGAATGAATTATTGAACGAATAGAAAAGTATAATTTTGTTTATGACAATGCAACTTTTATAGAACATTTCTAGGGAGATGAGGACTTTTCAGTACTTTGGGCATCCGAAATGAGAAGTAAAATTGTTGACACTGCTTTTGGAGAACAACTCTGTTGCAAGGGAGAGACAACATGGTCCACTAGGTTTTCTTGTATCTACTCCCATTTGCTGCTCAGCCATCCACCTGACCTGTGCCTCACCATTACACACACTGAAACATACACAAGTCTGAATCACAAATTTTAAAGACCAGAGTTCAATATGTCCTTCCCAAATGTTTAGATAATTTCTGTGACTTTTTTCCAATCTTCTTAGTAGAAAGATACAATCTTCAGACTCTTAAGTAGGTTGTGTTACCTTGTCCCAGTGTGTGGTGTTTTTCTAAAATACACTAAAATGTGCATTTCAGGCTCAAGAAGCAAAATAATGTACTTACATGAAAATCAAAATTGCCATGGGAGAAGATTTTGGTGTTTATTTTTAGCAATTTTTTCATGTAATCTCTGTTCTTAACAAACTTAGTGCTTCTGATGTTTTTATTTATTCTCTGTTTAAAATTACTGTGTCAGTACAGAGACTGAGGCTAAGGCATTTTTCTTAAATTGCAGCAGCCTCCCATGCATGGTTCTCTCATATGTGTGTATATAATACTCAGAGGTTATTTAGCTCAGCATAAATGCACTGAAGCTCACAGCATGCCATGGGAAACTTGGTTGAGTTTAGATCACAAGTCTTGGTAACTGATGTGTGACCTGCATTCTGAGTTCTCATGGCCATTTTCTCCTGCCTGTTTTTAAGATATGAAACTAATTATAGCACATGTAAGTCGCCTAAATTTTTCTGCCACAAGAAAGATCTTAACTTCATTGAGATTTCTCCTCCTCCACATTCAAATAGGAGTACATCTTTTCCCATAGCAATGGCTTTTTTTGGAAAATTATGAGATTGTCAAGTTTTCTATCTTGGACAACGATTTAGGGATTTTTCTCTCTGTCTGATGTTGTGTGTTTGCTTTTCAAAGTTACAGTTACAAAATCCTGTGCCAGTTTCTCCCTCTCTCACAGCCCCACCCTGCAATGAATCAGAAGTGCACCCTGTCTTTTTTTGGTCACAGGTCTTGGTACAGTCATCTGCCTCTATTGTTGCTTATGATTAGACTTGTTGTGCCGTGCCACACATGGAGTGGTGCCCTCAGTCTTATTTGGAAATGTAAATGGGTGACTGGAGCGAGTGCCCCATTACTGAGGGCAGTGCCTCCCCATGAGCATATTTGGCCTGTGCTTCATCGCCTGTGCTGGTCACTGCTTAGGTGTTGATTTACAAGAGCCATAAATATGCTGAGACTTGCCAGCTTAGAAAGGTCATCCCTCCCTTTGAGCTCTGTTATGAGGGTTAAAAGAGCTGACCAGGGCCACCACCATGGTGGTAAAGGGTGGCTTTCCACAGTTGTCCCTTTCAGAATGTATGTCCTTTTGCAAGGAGGGCAGTGAGAATCTCTTTCCCCACACATGAGGGGAGAGAGGGTAGCAGTGTAGGAGAATGTCCTTTGGCTAAGGTTATTCATTGTGCTCTCCTCATCCTCCCAAAGTGGGCAATGATAGTATTGATTCCTAATAGTGATAGTGTGCCTGAAACAGTGAACAGACATGTTGTGTGCCCAGAATTTTAAAATATCTAAATATGAGTCTGTCTGTGTCATTCCACCAATGTCAGTGGAGTTGCATGAGAAATGTTTGTCATCTAGATTTCACATCTCCTTGCTAATGACAGTAGGTGGAATAATTTTGAATTGCGCCACCAATCTAGAGAGAATTTCCCAGTTACATTAACACTGAGTCCTATTTGTATTTGTTCTTGGAATATTGCATTGAAAAAACATAATGTGACCTTGTTTGACAGTTTTGGGATCTTAACCCTCAATTCTATTTATTTGCTCTAAGATAAAGTATTTTTATCTTTCATCATGCATGAAGGCTGTTGTAAGCATCTTCAAATCCTTGAATTGTGACAAGGATTCAATTTCACAACATCTGTTGAAAGTTATGTAGTGCAACAGTACATAGTTTTCCACATACGAGCATGAGGTAATTAATCTGTGTACATCACTTCCTCGAGTCTCCCTTCGTGCCTCACTGGTGTTATTAGTGGGACTGTCCCATTGGAGTGTAATGTAGAATAAGAATGTTAACGTTGTGCTTGTGGTGGTCTTTCTTATTCACCTTCAGAACACAAGATACCCATGAAAAAGGTCAAATGTACACAGATCTGGCATCCATTTCACAACTTGCAAGACATAGTCTCCAGCATATGTAATACATATAACTCATTGCCAGAAAGCTAAAAGGAAATGATTGCATTTGAGTACAATGCAATCTACAACAATAGTTCAGTGTGCATGAAATGAAAAACCTCTGGTAACACGTGTAGAATAAATAAGTTGACAGTGTTTATTTTAACTGCAGCTCTCTGTAGAGATAAAGTCCTGCTTCTTATAATATTTAATTGGCTTCATTAAGAAAAATAGCAAATATTAATTATACTCATTCTTCCAGAATATTAAATTTTCCAGAGCTGGACATGGAAAATATCACTAGTCCAATGTGTAAATGTGTTTGAATTAAAGTATAGCAGTGTTATGTTGGCAACTAATACACTTCACCTTTTAGTTAAAATGGTTCCTTCTTTCCTTGATACCTTGTCCTGAATTTCAAGCACCGTTTACTTGATCTACTGTGGGTAGCAATTACTTTCGTCTGACACTTTAAAATAAACCCAAAACACTTTGCCTATAGCTCTCAGTTTCATGAAATTACCTTTCTTACCAACTCAAACCCTGAGCAGTCTTATAATCTCATTTAATTCTAGTGCAGTTCTAGGGTGATGTTTAGTCCATGTAATAACATTGCATTAGAGCATAAGAAGGTACACAAGAGAACTGTAGCCTTAATTCAGTATCGAGTGTACATCCAAGGAAGATACAGAGGAGGCTGAAATAGCTAATGTGGAAATGATCAAAAAGTATTTTTTAAGTGAGGGCCTGGAAAATGATTTAATTATTTGGAAATATGGAAAGGTATGTTTGGCTTATTTGTGTGTGTTTGGCTTGTTTGTTCCTTTGTTTTTTAATATTTTTTTTCTTGGGGGTGCTATGAACAAGAATTTGAGAGACTTAAATGTAGGAAGGCTCAGGTAAAAATGTCTAGGTACAGCAGGCTGAGTGACAAGTTACCCCAGTTTTGAGAATAGAGGTATTAGATAATTGTGAGGATGAAGCCAAGGGCTGAAGGATAAAAGACAGATTCCCTTCTGTTCTCATGAAGCTGGGAATGAGGACAGGTTGCTCATATGGTGAAATTTGTTGTGTTGGTGATGGCTGGAGTACACTTGAGTCATCATCATAGAAATTATGCTTGACTCTGAGTTTCTGTGAGGAGAAGCACAGAGAGTGAATGGATGAAGAAAGACATTAAAAATAAGACCCATGGAATGCTATGGACAGAGCAGAGGTACACAATGGTAAATTTCCAACTCAGAGTACCCTGTGAAACACTCAGAGAAATGAGCCCAAGCTGGAGTCACAGAAACAGTATGGGTGAGATGGTAAGGAAGTGCTAAATGCTCATTTGTGCCCAAGGCAGCCAGATTATCAGAGAAAGTGAAGATTAAGTTCAGAGCTTTGCCAGAAGAAGAGATTTTGTTAAGCTTTTATTGAGAGCAGTTTTGGTTGAACATGGAAGCCAGACCAGAATGATGCCTGCAATGGAAGTGAGGGAGCAGGTCTTTTGGTGAAGAGGTCTGAGTTTGCATCAGGAGCCCAGGCAGCCAGCACAACTACCTTGGGGACAAAGATCTGAGCAACCTGCTTTGACTGTGAAGTTAGCCCTGCACTCAGCAGGTTGGGCTGGAGGCCTCCAGAGACCACTTGCAACCTGTATCACTCAATATCTTGTTCTATTAACTGACTGACACTGGCAGCAATTGGAGCAAAAAGCAGTGTTTTGTAGTGTTTTGTTAGATGAGAAAGACTACAGATGTGAGACTTGTGCAGATTAGGTTTCATAGAAAAATACCCTCATATTAATGGATGATCCTTAACCTTAAGATCTTACTAATTTCTTCTATACCAAACTGCAGAGTTTTGTGCTAATATTTGAATTCTGTGAGCAAAATTTATCATAGCTACCTTTAAAAATTAAATATAATATATTAGCAAACTGCTTTTTTCCCTCTGTCCTCTTGAATAACATTGACCTCTTAACAGGTGTATCTTTGTAATAAAACTTTACTCTTTGTATACTTGAGAGTCTGTGTAGAATATAGAAGGTTTGAAGGTGGAACTCACCTATACATTGGGACATTTCTTCCTTTCATACAGTTTAACTCTCAGGTACCTGTGATTGATTGATTTTCCTCATACTTCCATTTCCTTTCAGTAAATGGAAAATGGGGAATAGCTGTGCTTAGATAATATTTAAAGCTCTTTGAGATATGCAGTGGAAAAGGACTGTGTAAGTGCTAAACATTCTACTATTTTGCCTTTTTGTTTCTTTTTTTTGTATGGGGTGGAGAGTACTATGTATATGCATAAATACTTGTATACATATGGCATGTGTTTTCAAACGGGAAACATGCATATCTGGAAAACCTTCCAGTTTCATATTTTACCCTTGTAAAATGTTTTCTAAAACAGCAACTTTTATTATTTAACTGTGCTACAAAAATATGGAATGTGGATAAGTGATTTTGGACAAATGCACACATCCTCAGGGAAGATGCAGTGGACTCAATTAGAACCTGAAGTAAGTATTCCTCATAGTCCTTAATCCTGCTCTCCATCTTCCAACCCCATGAAATGCAAGAGCTTCTAAATGAGGCCAGTAGCTTTTATGGTATGATTCTTGAGGGTGCACCTTGTTGTCTGTGTATCCAGCTTCTGGATTTATTATTTCTTACATTTCTCTGAACTTGGTGCTGCTGTTTCTTTACATTTTAACAATAAAACCAATTTTTCCCTTCTGGACTCTAGTTGACTTGGTCTGCTACTACTATGCACAGATTGTTTGTCTTGATGTTCCTGTCTGGTCTGCAGGCACACACAGAGAATCATTCATGTTGAAGTGCAGGAATGACCTATCCAGTTGTCCATTGGCCTCTTTTTCTCCCCAGAACTTTTCCTCATATGCCAGGAGTTTGTCAGGCTTGTGGCTCATTTGTGGCTCCATGCCTTAAAAGTGTGACTGAAGGTGAATCACTACAGTGACAGTAGCATAGTTTTATTCTTTGTTTGCTGGTAAATGTCTGTTGTTAGGAATGAGACTGGTCACTTTGAAGATCACTCTGTCTCTGAACTACAGCAAGACTATGGAGGATCAGTTTTTCGCAGGCAGCAAGAAAAATACTTAAATTGCCTAAAGGGTTAACCCTGAATGCTAATCTGGTTCTCATATCTAGAAAGTTTTCATTCATCCTGTCACAAGCTTAACCTCCCAAATCTGACAATGTACAATTGCTGAGGACAGTCTTGTTACCTTACTGGAGAGTCAAATTCTTGAATCATTAAGGTGAAGAGCTTTTACTGAGTCCCCGAAGACTCTTACATTTTGCACAATCCAAACATTGACTCTTTCAATGAAAAATGCCATCAATGAAGGGCATAAGGAAAAACAAAGACTGTAGAGATGGATTGTCCATTTTATGTAAAACAAGATCATCTGATAAATTCATCACTAAAATTTTCATGTAAAAATTCTTCAGTTCTGTTTTGCTGAGCACACGGGCAAGAGAAAGGAAGTGCTTTCTGTGCTTTCTTTCTGCCTTATTTGAAGATATATCCAAAACAGTTTGTAAGACTTGGATCTAACTAATGATTTCTTTAATCTTGCCATAAAAACTTGTTTTCAGGATCTCAGCATCACTGTCTCATAGCATCTAAGCTTTTTTTCCTTTTGATCACAGTCACATGTACCTTCTCTGGCTTGTATACATTGTATATCCTCCAAGGATATCTTTAGCATATGCTGTAGTCTTGCTTTTGATAAAAGCCAGGCATGTCTTTGGCTAATTGAAAGTCAGGGGTTTTGCTTTGAACCTGAAATACTGTTTGGAATGCTATATATCCATCATATAGAAGAGGATATTGCTTCTGGCTAAATCTGGCTAAAAAAGAATAGTAAGTTCATTGGTGAATACTTCCTGCTTTTTTTTTTTTTAAACTTGTATTGGAGGTAAGCAAAAATTTGTGTCATTGCTTTATGTGTGAAACTTTTTCTAGAGTTCTATTTGTTCTTAATCCAAATGCAAAGTTTGCATTTGAGAAAATGCAAATTGGAGTAAGAATTTTCAAGTGGAAGAAAAGGTCACTTTGCCATGTCAGGCAGGCTCATGTAGGACAAACTGTGTCTCTGTATCTTAACTTAGTGAAAGTTTTTTTGGTTGTGGGTTTTTTTGTGGGTTTTTCTTTTTTTTTTTTTTTTTTTTTTTTTTCTGTTATGGCAGGCAATTGTGTGGAGATCTTGATGGTGACATTACTTGGCAAACAATTTGGAATCAGCTCAGTAAGTGACATCGCACCCCCTTAAGGTTTTCCACATAAAATACATCCTCAAAAAAAGAAAAAAAAAAAGACTTAATCTTAAAGCTATTATTATATCCTCTAAGGGCTCTTTAAGCACCTCAGCATTCCCTCTCTTCCCACCATTTTCCAGGCGGTTTGACTAAAAGTAGCAGTCAATAGTGGTAAATGCTTTACAGTCTTCTTGGGAATGGGAACAGAGGTGGAGCAGAGGGGAAGGGATAGAGGGGTATAGGGAAGGGGCAGGGAAGAGAGTTTTAATCCAATGTCTGTCCTGTTTAAAAAATAAATGAATTACTCCAATGCTTAGTCTTTCCCTGTGTGGAGCTTTACACAGTGTGAGCACATTGTCTAATGTAACATTTTGCCACTCTTAGCAAGTGGAGTTGTCTAGCTCTGCCTCTAAGAGATGAATGTGTTGTATTTTGAGAAGACGACAGCAGAGTAGAAAACTTCCCTTGGTCTCAGCGTTTGGTTCCTGATTGATGGTGATTCTCAAGAACAGTTCCTAGTATGTGCTTTTCTCTGTGTCTGTGCTTGCCTGTATCTGTACACATTTTTCTGAGGAGCCAAGCATTTTCTTGCCCGGCCTCTGAGCTGTGCGCTGTAAATCCGGCCGTGTGCTCAGTGTGTGCTGCCTTTGATGGACGTGCAGGAGAGAGGTGCAGCACACGGGGGAATGCTGCCAGAATACGTAGGACATGATCTTACACAGGCCAAGCAGAGGAAGAATTATCTGTGCATAGTGTCAGTTTAGAATAGGCTTGACGTTCTCACACCCAAACATTTCCATCTGTTCCTAAACGAAAGGAAACTGAAACAATATTCTCCTATCTTCTGGGCTAGCTATACAGGGAATAGGAA
This sequence comes from Melospiza georgiana, assembly GCF_028018845.1. NCBI lineage: Eukaryota > Metazoa > Chordata > Aves > Passeriformes > Passerellidae > Melospiza > Melospiza georgiana. Next base: position 96,321,005 of record NC_080431.1, read on the forward strand.
ATGTTCTTTGATTTTTTTTTTTTCCTTAGGATGTGTTCAGTTCTATTGCAGATTCAAAGAAGGCACAGTCTAAAGTGGCTTCTTTTAAAGACAGTAAATGAAATTTAATTCTTAATTCTTCTGAGAATTGGTGTTGAAACTGTAACACTTTTTTTAAAAGCTGTGGCACTTTTAGGTTACTCTTAAAAAATAAAGCTGTTTTTATGGGTTTTATGCCAAGTCTGATATGAGACCTTTGTCATTGTTACTTTCAAAGTTTTCTGGACATTTGCTTTCTCACTATGTATTTCTGTGTTTTGTCCAAATATCTACTTTTCCTTATGTCTTTTTCTTCTGCCATGAAAGGCTGCATGTCTGATGACATGTTCTGTTCCTTACATACCGCAGAGTGTACCAAGCTTCTAAAACACACTGAAAGGTTCACCTGCTTCCTGTTGGTTGTAATGTCATACATCTGCTTGTCTCCCTGTGTTCTTTGCAGTGTAACATCCCTGACATTCCTGCAACAGTGCTGAAGAATCTCCCGACTGTTTGACCTACCTTGCTGGCTGATGGAGATGTAGACATAATTGTTTGTTAGAAGTCATTATTCATGTTTTCCCAGCTGAACTCTCAAAGTACAATTCCACAAAGATTTTTAGTGGATGCAAAATAAAGCAGAGAGATCCTTAGATGTAATGTTAAACTGTGCATATTTCTTAGTGCTATGGTAAGAGATAACCTTACCTTTCACATTCTTGTTCCAGCAAGTTTGTAAACTCATCACTTTTTTCCATATATTTGCTGTGCTTCCTCTTCTCTTCCTCTAGTTCATGCAGTGTCTGTCTGTGTGCTTTTTCCACCATTAGAAGTTGTTCCAGCATTCTTCTGTGAACTTCTTTCTGTTTCTCTACAACTTTATCAAGCTGCAAAAAGAGGGGGAAGACTCCTGAAATATTTTGAAACTTTTACTTTTTTGGACTTTGATTACTAAAAGAATTTTGAGAGCAGCTAAAAATATAATTAATAATAATAAGCCTGGTAGCAAGGTCATCAGGTATCAGTTTAATTCTGTCAGTCGAATCCCAAAAAAATTAGGTACTGTTTTTCAAGACCCTCATTTGCCTTCCTTTCTTCCTCCTGCAATGAGTGATTCTCAACTTTTTTTAACTAATTAACAGTTACTGTTCCCAGGGTTGTGCTTTTCTCATAGATCACTGTGGTAGAGAACCAGATGTCTTGGCAGAAGAAGCATTGTCCAATGCTTCACACCATGGTGGATGACTGACTTTTGGTTGGGTAGAAATAGCTGCCTCATTTATAGCTGCCTAGGAAATAAGAGCATTAAATTGCTTTTCTAAGGTAGTGGTAGATCAAAAAGCAGTTTTCTGGTTTCACAATAAATGCATGGTTGTGTCAAGAGTGCAGAACAATCCTGTCTCTTGTGCTTATTCTGAGCATAGCTCTGGCTTTCTGGAATAAGTAAGTGCTGAATTTTTTAATAGTTAGAAGTATTTCTTTTTAATGGTGGCATTTCCTGTTATGTTCCTCAGATTGCACATGTTGTTGAGGTCTTTTTTCTTTTATATGGCACCTATATAGCACAGTTTGAGTGTAAAATTCCCTTCCTCAAGGATTTCTGCTTAACACCTGATCAGAGAATCAATAAGCTTGGGAAAAACTTCCCAGATCATTGATTCTAATTCTTGACCAAATACCATCATGCCAACTAAACCATAGCACTGTGCCATGACCGGTCATTTCTTGAACAGTTTCAGGGATAGTGACTCCACCATCTCCCTGGGCAGCCCATTCCAATGCCTGACCACCCTTATAGTAAAAAATGTTCTATTTTTCTAAATATTACTATATAGTGATATTTTAATATAAATAATCTATTTTAGCTTTTGGCAATAATTTTTAATTTTGCTAAACCACAGAGATATTGGCATCACTGTTCACTAGACTTATGCTGTTAAAATAACTCCACAAAAACTGTGATTAGAAGAGAGAACTAATTGTGAAGATTATGTTACAATTTTGAGTTCAGTGTGTGACTGAACAAGTGTGTGTGTGTGTGTGTGAAACCATGAGTGGTTTTCCTCCTTGGGCATCACTGATCTAGCTGAAGTTTCAGGGAGGATCACTGGAGGCCATCAAAAGATCTGGGAAGAGTCTGTATTTGTGACCAACTTTGTTCCCTGTTTGTTCCCCTTTGGAGACTGCCTCCCTCGTCAGGTCAACATAGGAATCCTTGTGTCCTTTTTGGAAAAAAAAATTTTGAGCTCACAGCCCAGTGCCTCCTTCTAACCACAGTCTATTCTAGTAGGCCAATCTGATTGTAGTGTTTCACTCTATTAATAGGAAAGAATTCACAAATGGGCAGTGTGGGAAGCAAAAGCTGGTTCTGGTTCTCTGATGTTTCCCCCACAAGGAATTCTATGTGCCACAAGAAACAGTGGGGCTTCAGATTCTTAGGGCCACTGCTTGTTTTGGACAATTTAATTCCAGGGAGTATGATTAATTATCTTTTCCTCATGTTTATTCACAATTTGGCCAATAGAAATTATGACAGAGAGAGCTGGAATGCCTAAATATTACTTTCTTGACTAAGTGAGGATATCATCAATTTCTGCTTAGGTTTCCAAGCTTACCCCTGCCTATCTCAGTTTATTTTAAATATATATATATTCTCTTATGTCCTTCCTAAATAATTGTTAACATTTTGTTGACAATGCTGTGAATGAAGAAGAAGGAGCTATTGACAAGGCTTTGAAGATAGTTTGAGTCCAAAATATTCCAACAAAAAAATTTTTAGCCATTTTTTTCTGCACTTATGGCATTAGAGAGTCTTTTCTGATGTAACATAGCTGAGCTTGTTTCATGCATGATCAAGTAATGCAAAGAAACCTGTGATTATTTGTTTTGCTGCTATTTTGTGGTGCTCTTACAGCAGATGATTAAGGTTTTTTTACCTTGTTCACTGGTCATTTGTATGCTTTTCCCCAGCAAGGTGACTGCTTTCTGGAATCATGATCCTGAAGCAGGACCTCCCCTGGAAAAACATTTCTTACCTAAACTCTTGCATATGCAATCTCTCTTAGTAAGCAAGAGTTGCCTTATACAGGAATCTTTTGGCTGTGCTTTCTATGTCTTTTAAAGCAGTTGGAAACTGGTTTGCCTTAAAAGGTCAGGTTGAGGAAAACTGTCCATTTTAATTTCTTCACACTCTCCCTTATTTTACCAGAGGTGGAAATTTTAAAAATTGAAATATTTTGTTTAACTTCTAACTTCCAAAAAGATGTTTTATCAACCTTCTCCCCACCCCACCACCCAAGATTTCAGAAGGGTTTTTGGAACAGGTATTACAGATGCATAAATGCCATCACCTAAGTTTCTAATCCCTGTTTTCTAATCCTGATGATGCTGTCAGGTGAATATACAGTGTTGTCAGGAAGCAATCTGGCTCCTGATTTTTGACCAAGTTCTGGTGCAGTGCTGCTTGCAACTGTGGCTCTGTTTTGCTTAAATTGATATGAGCTGGGCATCAGCTTTGCAGGGGTGCTTGCTGGTCTCAGCCCTCAGTGTGAGGTGAGGCAGGTTCCACGGGTGGGGTTGAGAAAGTAAAGGTATTTATGTGGATTGGACCACCACTTTGAGAAAGTATATGTAAAAATCTGAGGAGATATGTAAATTGCTGTCATAAGAAAGCACTGACATTTCTGGCTACAATCTGATCATAAATTAAATTATCCTTGTTCTGAACATGTAAATGCTTGATTGAGATGGGGATTAGTCATCAGCCAGGCAACATAACCAAGTATAAAATAGTCCTGCTTCTTGCAGTTTGGTAAAGGATGTGGGACCCACCAGGAGAGTTTTATATGTTCTGTATATTTTGTTTGCTTTAGAGTACTTCTTGAATGGCTACAAGAGGTTAATTCAAGCAGTAATCTAAGCAGCATGTATGCAAAAAGAAAAGTTATTAATTCCAGGGTGCTATTTTGCAGCTCTCCATGCTTTACACTTCACAGTAGCACATTTGTCACTGTGGAGATTACAACAGCTAGTGTTCAGGATGGGTGAGGTGTGTATTCAAGGCAGGGAGTTGAAGCAAAGAATTTTAAATGGGAAAAAGAAGAGCACGTCTCTTGGGGAGACCTGCTCATATCAAAGAGAAAAGTATGAGCTGCTGTATTAAAGCAGTTGGCATGCTGCAGTTTTCCCCTGTTGCTGGGAGTAGAAGATGCATTTCTGTTTCTTTGAAATATCTTGTCAAATCATTTTTACTGTGAGCATTTGGCTGTTGTGGCTGGGACCAAGGTGGAGATTGTGAGCTCGGGAGGGAAGGGAAGAAGTGCTAGGACTGTCTCCTGGTACAGGTGGCTCATAAAGGAGAAAACTGGAGAGACAGCAATCCTATATCACAATTGATGCACACACTTGAGATCTGTGTGTGAGATATATACCAGGAAAGGGCATTTGACCTTGTGACACTTGTGTGTCCCTGTGCAGCACACCTTTCCCTCTCTGTCTGACCACACAGAGCAGAGCCTGGGACAGGGCTGCTGCATTTCCATGTGGTTTGTTGAGAAAATGATGCGGCCCTCTGCAAGATAAGGGCACCTCCCTTGGGAGCAAATTTCACTCTTGCATTTTCCCTGTGAGATCTTGTGGCTGACTCCCATGTCTCCAACAGAGAAGAGAGAGAAGTCATGTGAACAACCCCTGCTGGTGTGAGATCCTCACACAGAATCACAGAATTTCTAGGTTGGAAGAGACCTTTAAGATCATCGAGTCCAACCCATGTTCTAACACCTCAACTAGATCATGGCACCAAGTGCCACATCCAGTCTTTTTTTAAACACATCTAGGGATGGTGACTCCACCACCTCCCTGGGTAGATGATTCCAGTATTTGACCACTCTTTCTGTAAAATACTTCCTCCTTAATTCTTAGCCTGTATCTCCCTTGGCGCAGCTTGAGACTGCTGCTGAAGAAGCGTCTCCAACAGCCCTGGGTTCCTCAGATTGCTCTGGCCAAATGCTAGGTCTGCCCATGCAGAAATATCCATTTATATGCATGCACACAAGTTTACTCAGCCTACACAGTTCTTAGCTAAAAACCACAGAGGACTAATGAGCAGCAGTATAAATGTCTTCTGTTGAAAATTAAAGTGATAAAATATTAATTGTATAAATGTCTTCTGTTGAAAATTAAAGTGATAAAATATTAAGTGATTTGTTGTTTTGTTCTTGCTAACCATATGGGCTTTTTGCTAGAATTAATGCTTGAACACTCTGTACAATACAATGGAAAATCAGAGGCATAGCCTTACGTAACTGTGAATAGTTGAGCAAGCTAAAAATTCACATGAATTTAATAGCTGAACTACAGCCTCTAACTCTTGACTGAAGTCAAACTAGGATGATGTATCTCATACCCATTACATCAGAACTGAACTGTTCATCTTTCTCTTTTTAGATTGTTTTGTGTTTGGTGGTGTGCCAGAAGAAAATCCAGGGTAGTTACATTTTTTATCCAAAGTGCAGTGTAATATTATTCCTTTTAATAATATCCTCACAGTCATTGTTTATAAATGTATGATCCTGAGTTTAGGATTACCAGAGATTTTGGGAGTGCTCCTTCCCTTCCCTTTTTCAACCCTAACTGAGCCAAATTTCCATGCAGATACATTGGTGGTCTTTCCCTGAGTACCACCTTGTCAGCACTGCTGTTTGAGTCTCTTCCTGTGACTGACTTATTGGTGCCCTACAGCTGTGGAGGGCAAGTTTCCAAGGAGAGTTTTACCAAGACTTACCAGATGTTGTGAGAACACAATTGAATAGACTTTGTTAAAATACTGATGAGGGTGCATCTTTCTCCAAGGTGATCAGCAATGCGATTTCAAAAATGGATTCAGTTTTTAATTATCCTTGATGGGTGCAAAATACAGGCTTTCCTCTCATTTCACTTCTTTTATAGGAGCTCTCAAAGTGGTAGGAGGTTTGTTCTATTTTGAACAGTGAGGCACATGATTTTTTTTTAATCTTTGGCTATATTATTGGGAAAGTTAGAAACCAGAATCTGCCTTCTGATGCCATGAAGAGAAAAAGACACCACAAATTCTGCAGTGTCTTCATCTTTACCTCTCTTTTCCTACATCACCATCTCTGATTTTTTGATTCCTTTAAAAAACATGGTTTATTTTTGAATCAGGGAAAATTATTCTTACATTGTTATTCTGCATTTACTAGAATGTTGAATACTCTTCATTGTCTATTCAAGAGAAGTGGAGATTGATCTGAAGACAGATTTTTTTTTTTCAAAAAACTGACTATTTCTAAATTTATAAACCACACAGAAATGGAAAACCTTTTCAGGCCTTTGAATCAGAAAAAAACCAAAATAAAAGTCTAATTTCTTTTATGGCACTCAAATATGAGTGCTAACAGTAATCTTATCTGAAATTTTTTAGGTTTTAGGGGTTTTTTTAGGTTTTAGGCAGAAAGAAATAGCTGTAGAGCAAGTTTGATTGAATAAACCTGTTTTCAAAAATAAATAAAAAATTACTCTCTCCTCATGGCCAAGGAAGAAATGGTTTTGGTCTGTCACACTTCTTATAAGTTTTGCAGAGGAAGATGTATTAATGCTGCTTTTTACATTTCTTCACCTATGAATCTTGTTCCCAATGAGTAAAGTTGTCCAGTCACCAATTTTTCCCACTACATTCTTAATCAAATTTGCCAAGAAACTTTGTTTAGAATAGATAAGAGAATTGTGAGAGAATGTTAAAGGACTGGAAGGCTTACAGTTGCCTTGTGAAATTAATTGTAATTTCACTTGAGTTTTGGGAAGATTCTGTGTTCAGAGCTACCAGGCAAAACTCTCAAGGGTGAGATGCACATGCAGATACAAAGGTACGTTGCCCTAGTACCAAAGGGAGAATTTAAATGGCCTGTTCCTGGACTTTGACTGGTTCCACCTCTCCTTTGGTCTTTATATGTGTTTTAAAAATAATAAAAAAAAAAAAGAAAACCTCTGGAAAAACAACAAAAAAAAAAAAAAAAAAAAAAACAAAACAAAAAAAAAAAAAAAAACACCACAACAAAAAATCCCCCTGAATTATGTCAGAGAATGGATCTCTGACATAATTCAGGGGGATTTTGAAACTGAAATTGTGGAATGCCTGCCTATTACAGAATTCTTTGGTTTACCAAGACCAAGAAGTGGAGTGGTCCTTCTACCCTTTCAGTTGCTCACAGGTGTTTAACT